>NW_027361923.1:880000-2130000 GCF_039654945.1 Dendrobates tinctorius | reverse complement strand
ACGGGCGGCCTGTTAGAGGACGATGAAAAAGACGAAAGGTATGAGGGACTGGCTGGCAAAGTATCTGGAATCGATGAGAGCAAATCGATGGGGGCTGTTTGACAAAGTGTAACTTGAACCCTGGGGATACCAGCTCCCTTACCCATGTGTCGTGCACGACGGAGGGCTAGACATGGCGAGGCCAGAGTAGGCGACCACCTACCCTGCTGGTGTTGCCCGGCACTTGCCTAGCGCCATAGGCCGAAGATCCTTGGGATCTAGGTCCCCTTGATCTGGGGTTGTTGGGATCGCATTCTCCCCAATAGGTTGGCACTATATGAGACTTGAAGATCTCTGTCCTGGTTGAGGCAACCTGCAACGGCGGAGTAGGTTGCTGAAGCTCCCCTGGGGTTGCGAAAGGACCGAAACCGTGTCCGAAGCAGGTGACGAAAAAGCTGTTTAACCCTTTATTGAGGGAGAAAACTGTTTCTGCCCCCTCTGGGGTCAGAAATAAGCTGGTCCAACCTTTCACCAAATAGGCGAATGTAGCCACGCACAGCCTAGAAAGGCCGGTGTGGCACCACTCTGATAAGGTAAAGAAGTTAGGGACTTCTTGGAGGTTAAATCTGCACGCCAAGTCCTCCTGATTAGCAATATCTGCTATCTCCGCAGGTAGGTCCATACCCTGCAAGACTCTGTATAATGATTTAGACCAAGAGCCCATGGCCTTAACTACCCAAGTTGCAGCGAACGAGGGAGAAAGTGCTGAACCCAATGCCTCAAATACTGATCGAGCCAGGCCCACCATAGGACAGTCGGTGGGATCTTTAATAGAGGAACCGTTAGGTATGGACAACAGGGCTTTAGAGGCCAAGCGCCCCACGGGTGGATCTACCGCCAGGGATTCCACCCACCTCAAACGTCAAGCGTTTTCTCTATTTTGTCCACTCTGGGTGAGCGGCAATTACTCTATGAGGCTGCTTGACCCGCTTAAATGACACCCTGTGCCCTAAGGCCAGGGTGGATCTATTTGTCAAACCCCAGGGCCTGGTTGACAGCTTCGATAAGGCTGTTCACTGTTTCCTGTTAATTCAGAGTAACTAAGTCAAGGGCTCGTCCGAGTCGTAATCCAAATTCTCGTTATCGACTACTGGCGAGGGCGAGCAAGAGGCAGAGCTCACGGATGCCGAGGCACCGGACGGACCAGGAGACGCTGTGTGGGTTCGATTCCCCCGCATCTGCCTAGTGAGAGAGCGGCCCCTGCAGGCCAGAGGCTCCTGTGAGGTGGAGGACCCCTGTAAGACAGGAGAGCCACTATCCCTGCCCCTACCTGGGGCTTGAAGGGACTCGATTGCTCTCGTAATGCCGTAGACTGCGACAGAGGTAGAGCCCATTCCGGGCGGTCGCAGGGGAGGGCTCCTGGGCACTTCGGACTCGCAGATTTCACAGATTTTTTCTGTGGGAAGGCAGACCGACAGGAGGTGCATGCAGCATACAGAAAATGTGTACTTCTTAGCTGCTCTGGGCATGGTGACCCTGCTAGGTGATATGCCTGCAGGGTTCCACTGCTTAGCCTCTGGCAAAAAAACAGAGGGTGCCTTTCTCCTTCAGGGGTAGCACTTACCCCAGTCCTGTGCCCAGTCCTGGATCTCCTTTAGGCGTCCAGCCTGACGACCCATTGCACGCTTTTCCAAAAGGTGCGCCTCGGGGTGTGGGCGGCCCTGCAGGGAGAGAAGGCGCCGCCGGTGACGTCCTATGGACCGAGCTTCTGCTCGAGGCCTAGCGCTGGCTGAAGTCGGGGACTAAAGGGGCGGGTCCGCCGGAAGTACGCGCATCACGGGGGCAAGACTTCCGCCCGCGGCCTAGTACCATTCGAAGCCGGGGACTAAATTTTACGGCACCCGCCCGGACACGGGAACGGGACCACCAAGAAACCGAGGCCTAGTCAGGATAAGCTCTGCCGAGTGCTACCGCTGTGGGAGAGCATGCTGGCGCCCGACCACTGCTGCTGCCCAGGGGAATTCCGACCCTGGGGGTTTCAGGAGCCCTCCCAGCCCACCTCCTTCAGGGCCTCACCTCTGGAGCTCCAGCCGATCCTCAGGTTGGAGGGGGACGGGGGGCTGCATCCAAATCAAGGACGGTGCAGGCACCCTAGCTCCATCTTTCCCTCCAAGGGATGAGGAGAGGGACCGTCCGCCGCCTTGCAGCACCGCAGTCTAGCCTTGGTAGTGCAGTGGGGCCGAACGGACTATTCGTAGGCCTCTGTACAGCCTAGGGTTTCGACACCTTAGGGTCGTCAAGGCAAGTCCGGCATCATGTTGCGGGAAAGGATACGTGGAGGCGACACTCGCACGTGCTCGCCCGTTGTTGATTTGGGGAAATCGGACCGTTTCAAGAGGGTCCGTTGCCCCTGTCTCATCTTCATGGAATGTAAAGACAAAAAAAGTCTGGGAAAAAAAGGAGATTATTGTGCACTCACCATCAAATCTCTTTCACTTAGCCTCTAATTGGGGGGACACAGAACCATGGGTGTTATGCTGCTGTCCACTAGGAGGCGACACTATGCATAATCTGAAAAAGATTAACTATGGCTCCTCCTCTGCAGTAGGAGGACGGCGTCAGGCTTCTCCAATTTGTGCAAAAGCATTAGGAGGAACGTAACAGGAAAAACAACATAACCATGCCTGTAAGAAGGCTACTATGTACAAGCTCAAAGAAGAATATGAGAACTCAACCATAACAACAGCCCGTAAGGGCAACAGGGTGGGAGCTGTGTCCCCCAATTAGAGGCTAAGAGAAAGAGATTTTACGGTGAGTACACAAAAATCTCCTTTACTCTGTCGCCTCATCGGGGAACACAGAACCATGGGACGCCCCAAAGCAGTCCCTGGGTGGGAAGCAATGGACGAATATTGTGCTAGCAGGTCCCTAAACTTGGGGCACTGCCACCTGCAGAACCCGTCTACCCAGGTTCGCATCCGCTGAGGACTGGGTATGAACACTGTAGTGTTTCGTAAACGTGTGTAGGCTAGTCCAAGTGGCCGCCTTACACACTTGTGCCGAAGCCTGGTGCCGAATGGCCCAGGAGGCCCCTACTGCCCGCGTAGAGTGTGCCATGATACCGGCCGGAAGAGGGGAACTGTTGAGTCGGTAGGCCTCATGTATGGTGGACTTGATCCACCTGGCAAGGGTAGCCTTGGAAGCCGGCAGGCCCTAGCGACCACCTTCCGGAAGAATGAAGAGGGAATCAGACTTCCGGAAGGGTGCAGTCCTGGACACGTAAATCCGCAATGCTCTGACGAGGTCAAGCGTATGCAGAGCCTTCTCCACTCTATGAACCGGACAAAGGGATGGCAGTGAGATTTCCTCATTGAGGTGAAAGGTGGACACAACCTTCAGGAGGAAGGATGGTACAGTACGTAGAACCACCTTGTCCTGGTGAAAAGCTAGGAAAGTGCTGACAATTCAGACACTCTGCATAGCGAGGTGATTGCCACTAGAAAAACCACCTTCTGTGACAGAATGCAGAGTGGGACTTCTTTAAGGGGTTCGAAGGGTGGTGCCTGCAATGCTGTCAGGACCAGGTTGAGGTCCCACGTTTCCAGTGGACGTCTGTAGGAGGGAACCAATTGGGAAACTCCCTGGAGAAAAGTCCTTACTTGCGGTTTGGTAGCAATGCGCCTTTGAAAAAGGACTGAAAGCGCTGACACCTGACTCTTAAGCGAGCCTAGGGATAGCTTGGCGTCTAGGCCCGATTGAAGGAAACCTAGTACCTTCGGGAGGGAATAAGGGAGTGGGACCTGTCCGTGAGATTCGCACCAGGAAAAGAAAGCTCTCCAGGTATGATATTAAATCTTGGCGGAGGCTGGCTTCCTTGCCCTGATCATGGTCGCAATGACATCCTGTAAGAACCCTGCCTGGGTTAGAATCCAGGTTTCAAGGGCCATGCCGTCAAATTGAGAGCCCCTGAATTCTGATGGTAGAATGGACCTTGTGACAGAAGGTCGTGACGGTCGGGGAGCCGCCAGGGGGCGTCTGCTGTACGATGTCGGCGTACCATGTACGTCTGGGCCAGTCCGGCGCAATGAGGATGGTTGGAACTCCCTCTTGTTTGACCTTCCTCACGACTCTGGAGATCAGGGGGAGGGGTGGAAAAATGTACAGGAGCTGGAACTGGGTCCAGTCCTGGACCAGGGCATCCGCTCCGAGCGACCGCGGGTCGTGTGTCCTGGCCATGAAATTGGAGACATTGGCATTGAGATGGGATGCCATTAGGTCCACATCCGGGGTTCCCCAGCGTTGACAGATCTGGTGAAAAATTTCGGGGTGGAGAGACCACTCCCCCGAGTCCATTCCTTGCCTGCTGAGGAAGTCGGCTTACCAGTTTTCCACACCCGGAATGTGGACCGCAGAGAGTACCGACCTTGTGTCTCCCGCCCAGTGGAGGATATGTGCCACTTCTCTCATCGCCTGGGCGCTGCGGGTCCCGCCTTGGTGATTCACATATGCCACCGCCGTGGCATTGTCCGACTGTATGTGGGAGGCTGCAAGCAAGTGATGAAAGGTTCTCAGTGCCAGGAAGATGGCCCGGATTTCCAGGATATTGATGGGCAAGGTCACTTCCATTGGTGACCACTTGCCTTGTTACCTGTGATGTAGGTGCACCACACCCCAACCTGTCAGGCTTGCATCGGTGGTCCTTTCATCACTTGCTTGCAGCCTCCCACATACAGTCGGACAATGCCACCGCCGTGGCATTGTCCGACTGTATGTGGGAGGCTGCAAGCAAGTGATGAAAGGTTCTCAGTGCCAGGAAGATGGCCCGGATTTCCAGGATATTGATGGGCAAGGTCACTTCCATTGGTGACCACTTGCCTTGTTACCTGTGATGTAGGTGCACCACACCCCAACCTGTCAGGCTTGCATCGGTGGTCAGGACCTTCCATTGACCTGAGAGAAAGGGTTTTCCTCTTGCCAGCGAAGTTGGCTTGAGCCACCAATGTAGGGACCTCCTGGTTGACGATGTCAACCGGAACTCCCTGTCGAGGGAGAAGGGGTTCCTGTCCCAAGATCTGAGGATGGCTAGTTGAAGGGGCCGGAGGTGAAACTGGGCAAATGGCACTGCCTCCATTGCTGCTGCCATCCTGCCGAGGACTCTCATGGCAAACCGGAGAGATCGGGGAGGATTGCGGATGAGTAGGCGAACTCCAAGACGGAGGGCCAGTGTCTTGTCCTTGGGAAGGAGCACCAGACCCCAGGAGGTGTCGAATAACATCCCCAGGAAGGTTAGGGTCTGACTCGGGGTGGTCGATGATTTTTGTAGGTTGACTAACCATCCCAGACAATTAGGTGTGTATATTGTGATTGAAACACTGGCCTCGCAATCCTTGAAGGTGGAAGACTTGATGAGAAGGTCGTCCAGGTACGGAATGACTAGAATGCCTCTGGAGTGTAGAACGTCCATGGTGGCTGCCATGACCTTGGTTAACGTTCTTGGAGCCGTGGCGAGTCCGAACGGGAGAGCGACAAACTGATAGTGGTTTTGGTTGATCGCGATTCTGAGAAACCGTTGATGGGCGGGAGCAATTGGTATGTGCAGATATGCGTCCTGTATGTCTATGGAGGCAAGGTATTCTCCCTGCTCCATGGATGTTATGATGGACCGGAGGGACTCCACGCGGAAATGACGGACCCATACATATTTGTTGAGCTGTTTCAGGTCTAGTATGGGCCGGACGCTGCCTCCTTTCTTGGGAACTACAAATAGATTGGAGTAGAACCCTCGGAATCTTTCGTTCGCGGGAACCGGTACCATGACTCCTGCTTGAAGGAGAGAGGAGACCGCTTTGTGGAAGGCACGAGCCTTGTCTGATTGTGTTGGTGGAATAGAGAGGAAGAACCGGTTCGGTGGAGTGGAAGTGAACTCTATCTTGTATCCGGAAGACACTATTTCCCTGACCCACCTGTCTTCTGTAATAGGCAGCCAGACTTGCTGAAAGAGTAGAAGTCGCCCGCCTACTGGTGGGGTGTCTTCCGGAGTTCGTGAGTCACGATGAAGTGAAGTTCTGAGGTTTTACTTCCTTGGGTTTCGCTTGGCCTGCTTTCGACTGCCAAGTCCTGTCCGTTCTCTGCGCCGTCTGTGGGTTGTCTCTGCATGGAGAGCGGTTACGATTTTGCGCTGGGCGCGAGACGGACCAGCCCGAAGAGATCCGAAAGGATCGGAATAGTGTTTGGTTTCTCCGTTTAAACGTGCGTTTAGGTTTCAGTTGAGGGAGAGAGGTACTCTTACCCCCAGTGGCATTGGATTTCATTGTGTCCAACTTTTCGCCGAAAAGCCTTCCACTAAGGTACGGAAGATGCGTGAGGGACTTCTTTGAGGCCGCATCCGCTTTCCATTCTCGCAGCCAGAGGATACGCCGAATCGTAATGGCGTTTGCCGCTATCCCCGCTAGACCTCTTGCTGAGTCTAGGGCTGCATGAAGCATGTAGTCTGCTACCACTGCTATTTGAACCGCTTGGTCCGAGAGCCCGGTATTTGAAGCTTGAAGACCCTCCTACAGTTTTTTGGCCCAAGACAGGATGGCCTTGGCCGCCCAAACTGAAGCGAACGCAGGGGCCAGGGAGGCCCCTGCCGCTTAGAAAATGGAACGAGCCATGCGTTCTACTTGCCGGTCTGCTGCGTCCCTGAGGGTTGAGCTATCTGGTAATGAGAGTAGGGTCTGTGCCGCTAGTCTAGATACCGGGGGGTCCACTTCGGGTGGGTCTGTCCACTGTTTGGTGTCCTTCTTTGAAAAGGGGTACTTCGCTTCCAAATATTTGCGATTGGCAAATTTTTTCTCAGGCTGCGAAAACTGCTTAGTAAGTATCGTTTGAAACTCATCGTGATTAAGGAAGACCTTAGGCAGTTTCAGAACACTTTCGGAGCAAATCTTATGTTCTGGGGCTTCCGGGGCTGGATCTGAAATTTCCAGCACCCGATGGATGGCAGAGATTATGTCCTCAACTAGCGCTGTATTGCTAGGGGGACAAAGTACTGCAGACCTCTCCGTTTCGTTGTCTGAGTCGGAGTCACAGATGCCTTCCCTATCCTGTGCATCGCTAAGGTGTTCCCTGGTGGGTGATCTGGGGCGGTGGTCTTCTGTGCTAGGGGATCTCTGTGATGAACTGCATTGTCTGTCTCTGATAGGGGACTGCCTAGGAGACCTGGAATGATGGTGTCTCTCCCTGGGGGGGGGATGACCGTGTGCTATAGGACGACTCAGGTGATGGCGACCTGTGGGTCAGCTTTCGTCTGTGAGTGTCGGAAACAGCATGTTCCTGAGACAAGCTGTCCGTTTGCTGGGTAGCGTTCATAGCCGGGACACGACCCTGCAGAGCTTGCAGCAATGTAGCGGTTAGGTTATCTATGGACTGTGTCATAGACTGCGACATCTGAGTAGCCAATTCCGGCGTGGTATCCGACCCTGAAGCGTTGGTAGGGACTCCCTGGGATTCTGACCCATTGTTCTGGATACAATCCCGGCAGTGCGGATACGTGCTGCCACTGGGGAGCGTGGTTTTGCAGGCTGTGCAGAATGCATAGAAACATTCCTGCCTGGTTCTCTTTCTTGAGCCCGGTATAGTGCACAGAGGCTGGCTATCAGAGATCCTACATGGGTGGCTACGCAGAGGGAACCCACAGAGAGCCTTATAGGTAGTATGGATTCACACCTGAGTAAAGAGAACCCAGCTGTGATCTTACCCCACCAGTGTGCCCCTCGGTCCAGCGCCGACAAATCACAGTTCTGTGCCCCCCGGAGACTGCTGTGGTTCTCCCTCTTGCTGGAGGCGTCCGTTGTCAGGTGTTCTGCAGCCAAAAAATGGCCACCGGGACGCTAAAGAGAGGAAGGAGGGGGCGGAGAGCTGAAAAGGGCGCGCTGGGCTATGTAGAAACGCGCCCTTTCTGCCTCGATCCGCCCCTTCTATGACACTATAGAGTGTCATTTTAGTCATCCGGGGGGCGGGCCGGGGGGGGGCGGAGAAAAGGCGGCGGCGGAGGGCTTGGCTGAAGCCGCGTTCTCAAGTAGAGGTCTGATGCACAGGAGGGCTCCAGGGCGGCGCGGTAGTCTGGGAGGGGGTCGGATCTGCACCAGACCCCCCGGAATGGACGACTGGCTAGCGGTGGTTACAGCAGGGGTAGCGGTTCCTGTTAGGGTCCCTCTGAAGCGCAATCGAGCCGCCGCAGAGACAGGGGCGCAGAAAGGCCTGTCTCTGCTATGCCATGTCTGCCTGCACCGTCCCCCGGCCCCAGCAGGATCCCACAGCTGGTCTGGGTCCCTGGAGTGCTACTTATTCACCGACCCTATCTGAGGTGTGTCAACCTAATGCCCCCTGAGGGGGATTAGGGAGGGTGCCTCTGTCACCATCAGGGGGTCTTCATCCTCGCCTCAACCTCAACCCAGACCCCAAAGGGGTTGGGGAAGGAGGGGGGTCTCAACTTCGAACCAGTACCCGAGGGACTGGGGAAGGAGCGACATGTGGAATAGCCGTCTCCACTTCAACTGGGCACCCCTAAAAAAGGGGGCCAAGGAAGGAGCATTGCCGGGAGTCTCGCTGGAGACCCACTTTTCTTCATCTGTACTGCGGACAAAAAAGGAAAAAACGGAAGGAAAAAAAGGTGTGCCTCCTTGCAACACTAAGCAAAAACTGGAGAAGGCTGACGCTGTCCAGGGGTGTATACTGCAGAGGAGGAGCCATAGTTAATCTTTTTCAGATTATGCATAGTGTCGCCTCCTAGTGGACAGCAGCATAACACCCATGGTTCTGCGTCCCCCAATGAGGCGACAGAGTAAAGACCAGACGTGTCCCACATCGCGGGAGAGGATACGTGGAGGCAACAGTCGCACGTGCTCGCTCGTTGTTGGTTTGGGGAAATCGGACCCATTCAATAGGGTCCGTTGCCCCTGTCTCATCTTCATGAAAAGTAAAAAGGAAGGAAAAAAAAATAAAAAAAAATAAACAAGTCTGGAAAAAAAGACCAGACGTGTGTGCCTCCTAGGACACTAAGCAAGAACAGATTCCGCCTGCAGTCGAGGCGAGGGTGTATACTACGGAGGAGGAGCTAACCTTTTTTCATCCACTTAGTGTCAGCCTCCTGGCGGCAGTAGCATACACCCACAGGTACCGTAGCATACACCCACAGTACCTGTGTCCCCCAATGAGGCGAAGGAGAAAAATACATATTCATAGATTTGACATATGCAGTGTAATTTGCTGCATATTTTTCATCTACAACACATGTACTGTATATTTTGGATTACAAGACGCACTTTTTGTCTTCCAAATTTGGGAGTGCCACAGGTAACTACCATTAAAATTTCCTATATACCTAAATTTGGGGTGCGTCTTATAATTTGCAAAATACGTTATTTCTTGAAAGTGTTGTGCATCACAGACTGCAGAATTAAAAAAAAAAACAAAAAAAAACAACACTATTCTTGATAACGAAAAGGATAGTTAAGAAGTAAATTTCAAAGTTACTAGTTTTTACAACCACTTTGCAATTTTACCTATTTAACAAGATGAGACAACTTCTTTAATGGGAATCTGTCACCTGTTTTTTCGCATACAAGATGCGGCCACCGCCATCAGGGGCTTATCTACAGCATTCTGTAATGCTGTAGATAAGCCCCCGATAAAACCTGAAAGATAAGAAAAATGAGTTATATTGTACTCACATGGGGGCGGTCCGGTCCAGGTCCGATGGGTGTCGTGGTCCGGGTCCGGCGCCTCCCATCTTCTAGAGATGACGTCCTCTTCTTTGCTTCCCATCGCGGCTCCGGCGCACTGCTCTGCCCTGTTGAGGGAAGAGCAGAGTACTGCAGTGCGCAGGCGCCGGGAAAGGTCAGAGAGGTCTGGCGCCTGCGCACTGCAGTATTCTGCTCTGCCCTCAACAGGGCAGAGCAGTACGCCTGCGCCAGAGCCGCGATGGAAAGTAAAGAAGAGGACGTCATCGCTAGAAGATGGGAGGCGCTGGACCCGGACCGCGTCACCCATCGGACCCGGACCGGACCGCCCCCCCCCCCCGGGTGAGTATAATATAACTTGTTTTTCTTATCTCTCAGGTTACATCGGGGGCTTATCTACAGCATTACAGAATGCTGTAGATCAGCCCCTGATGTTGGTGGCCTCATCTTATATGCGAAAAAATAGGTGACAGATTCCCTTTAATCAGAAATTAAATGAAGGTGCCCACGATTGTACTGGGTGGGATATGTCAAGTATCTACTTTCAAAACTATGTAAGGAAAAAGGATTCAATATTTTTTTTTGTTGTTTTAATTCTTCTGATTTGCACATAGTAAAATTTGTGAAAACTGTCCTAAACCCCTGAGCGGAACCGGGGGTGAACAATCCCCTTTCCAAACATACTCATCTGTAAGCCGTCTTAGATGTGACACTCATGTCTGAAAATAATGGAGCGTGATCGTACCTCCGGTTTTTTCAGCTTCAGTTCTCCATGCTTCATATTGGCTTCTCCAATCTCCCCGACGCTCTGAGGCCGACTGGACAATACCTCCATCCCGTCTGACACGAAGGTATCGATCTCGTGTAGGTGAGCTGGAAAAGACATGGGCAAGGAAAGGCATCCACTGACATCAAATATCAAAGAGCTGCAAAATAAATATCACATTTAGCACACGGAGGTGCAATAGTGGCCATTGTCAAAACTAGCGGTTGCATGTCTATCGGTTTTTCGACAGACGCAACACATGCATGGGTTACCTCCCGGCCCCTCCCATCAGTTCCTGGATCATTTTGCCACTTGGCTTCCACATTTTCTCTCCTGTGACATCCCTACCCTCATCTTGGGCGATTCAACATCCCCATTGCTTTTTCCCTCTCCCCATCTGCTACTCACCTTTTATCTCTAACCTCCTCGTTTGGCCTTTCGCAGCTTACTAATTAATTCTCCAATGCATGAAAACGGAAACTCCCTCGACTTGGTCTTCTCTCGGCTTTGTGCAGTGGATGATTTTGCAAACTCCCCTCTCCCGCTCTCTGACCACAACTTTTTTTCATTCTCTATCAAGAACTGCCAGGCCGCTCAGGTCACCCCCACTGTCCATACTTATAGAAACATACAGGCCATTAACACCCAGAATCTTATGAAGAACTTGCAGTCTTCATTGGCCCCTACCTCCTCCCTCTCATGTCCTGATTCTGCATTGAAGCAATACAATTAAACACTTCAAAGTACCCTGGATGAATTTGCACCTCCTATACACAGAACACCACAACACAGACGGCGACAACCCTGGCACACCCTGCAAACACGTTTCCTGCAGCGGTGCTCCAGGTGTGTCGAACGTCTGTGGAGAAAATCCAACCTACACGAAGAATTAAACCATTATAAGTTTATGCTTAGCACATACAACACTGCCCTTCACCTCTCAAAACAAACCTATTTCAACACCCTCATAACCTCACTGTCCAATAACCCGAAACGACACTTTTCATTCTCTACTCAACCCAAGAGTACAGGCTCCAACCACGGAGCTTCGAGCTGACAATCAGGCCATATACTTCAAAGAAAAAATTGACCATATCCTACAGGAAATTATCTCCCAATCACCTCATACCATGCACTGTCCTCCCTCCCCCACTGCATCTAGCTCACTCTCTGATTTTGAACCAGTCACAGAAGAAGAAGTAAGCAGGCTCCTTGCATCTTCTCGCCCAACCACTTGCACCAGTAACCCATTTCCGTCACATCTCCTCCAGTCCCTTTCCCCTGCTGTCACCACTCACCTAACTAAAATATGTAACCTCTCTCTCTCTTCTGGTATCTTTCCTTCCTCATTTAAGCATGCCATCATACATCCACTAATTAAAAAACCATCCCTCGACCAAAACTGTGCCGCTAACTATAGACCTGTCTCTAATCTTCCCTTCATCTCTAAACTCCTGGAACGCCTGGTCCACTCCCGTCTTATCCGCTATCTCTTTGATAACTCTCTTCTCGACCCTCTCCAATCCGGTTTCCGCTCTTTACACTCCACTGAAACTGCCCTCACTAAAGTCTCTAATGATCTACTAACAGCTAAATCAAATGGTCATTACTCCATACTAATTCTCTTGGATCTCTCTGCAGCATTCGACACTGTGGATCGTCAGCTCCTCCTCACTATGCTCCATTCCATTGGCCTCAAGGACACCGTTCTCGCCTGGTTCTCCTCCTATCTCTCTGACCGCTCCTTTACTGTATCTTTTGCCGGTTCCTCCTTCCCCTTACTATTGGGGTTCCTCAAGGATCGGTTCTAGGCCCCCTCCTCTTCTCTTTGTACACTACTCCTATTGGTCAAACAATCAGTAGATTTGGTTTCCAGTACCATCTCTATGCTGATGACACCCAATTATACGCTTCTTCTCCTGACATCACGCCTGCCTTTCTAGAAAACTCCAGCGATTGTCTAAACCAGGGGTCTCAGACTCGCAGGCCGCGGGCCAACTGCGGCCCTCGGGACAATAGTTTGCGGCCCTCACCTCATGGGCCATCGGGACAATAGTTTGCGGCCCTCACCTCGGCCGTGATCACACATGCGATAAACACGGCCGAGTCTCGCATGTGAAATCCCAGTCACACGTAGTACCGCTCATTAAGGTCATGAATATGGACGCCACTCCACTCTCATAGGCGTGGCGCCCATATTCATGAGCTTAATGAGCGGTACCACATGATGTGTGACCGCGCGCTCATACAGAAAGAAGATTTCGGCGCTGGACCATCGGAGCTGCAGCAGGAGGAGATGAGTATGATGATGGCTGGACAGTCACAGCAGCTTGCTGTAAGCAGGCAAGGCGTATGAGTCACACTCACAACACATACAGCAGGAGCAGCCAACCAGGGACCGGACCGCGCTACAGACTCAGGTGTGCCGGGTTCAGAATGAGCGGTGGGGTGGTGCTGTATATTGCACTCGGAGGCGGGACATCAGCCGGCCTTATTGCGAACTTGCGCCATTACCCTGGGCTCAGTAGCGGAGGCGGCCGTGGAAATTGCTGCTCAGCGGGACAGAAAAAAAAGCGGAAAAGACGCATCGGCTAACACTGAAACCGTGACACCAAGTGGAATTTTCTATTACACATCCCCAAACATGTCTTTTTCAAAGCCTGCAGTGAAAAGAAAGGTTGGTGATGAGCACAGACAATTTCAGGAAAAGAGGGAAGTGCAATATTTCTTTGTTGAGCACAAATGCTTTTGTAAGAGCTTTTCTTGTGGAAAATCTGGTGCGGCCCAGCCTCACCCAGATTCTACCTCCAGCGGCCCCCAGGTAAATTGACTTTGAGACGCCTGGTCTAAATGCTGTGTCTAACATCATGTCCTCACTATATCTGAAACTGAACCTGTCAAAGACTGAACTCCTTGTGTTTCCTTCCTCTACTAATGTACCTATACCCGACATTGCCATTTCCGTGTGTGGTTCCACTATTACTCCCCAGCAACATGCCCGCTGTCTTGGGGTCATGCTTGACTCTTAGCTTTCCTTTGCCCCCCACATTCGATCACTGGCTCGATCTTGTCATCTGCACCTCAAAAACATTTCTAGAATTCGACCTTTTCTTACTTTTGATTCCGCAAAAACTCTGTTTCTCTTATTCATTCTCGTCTCGACTATTGTAACTCTCTTCTAATCGGTCTCCCTCTTACCAAACTCTCCCCCCTCCAATCTGTCTTGAATGCTGCAGCCAGGATCATATTCCTCACCAATCGTTACACCGATGCCTCTACCTTGTGCCAGTCATTACACTGGCTACCCATCCACTCCAGTATCCAGTACAAATTTATTACCCTCACCCACAAAGCACTCAGCACCACCCTAAATCTCCTCCCTTGTTTCAGTCTACCACCCTACCCGCGCCTTCCGTTCAGCTGATGACCTGAGGTTAGCATCCTCAATAATCAGAACCTCCCTCTCCCGTCTCTAAGACTATACATGTGCTGTGCCAATTCTTTGGCATTGCACTTCCCAGGTCAATACGATTAGTCCCCAATCCCCACAATTTTAAGCGTGCCCTGAAAACGCATTTATTCAGACTGGCCTACCGCCTCAACATATTAACCTAATCTATCCCTGTGTGGCACAGCCAAATGTTTTACCTTAACCAGGTTCCCCGCATCATGTTCCCACATGCTTTATGCGTCTATTAGCCCTCTGTGTCTGTACTGTTACACACTTAACATTATGGCTGGTCCATACAATCAGGGCAACTGTTACCACCCACCTTTCGTGTCTACCTCTTTCCTCATAGACTGTAAGTTTGCGAGCAGGGCCCTCATTCCTCTTGGTATCTGTTATAATCTATGTGATTATTGTTATGCTGTAATGTCTATTGTCTGTAGAAGTCCCCTCTGAAATGCTGCGGAATATGTCGGTGCTATAGAAATAAAATTTATTATTATTATTACCTCTTTGTTAGCCAATCCCTGTGTGTTGCGGTTTTCTGACAGCTGGGAAATATGCAGGCGTGGGGACTCGAACAAAGTTTTCGAGCACACCGAAGACACTCTGTCAGCACCCAAGCATGGCGGATAACACCTTATCCCAACATGTTCGCTCATCACTAGCCACGGCCCATCCCAGGACCCCACCAATTAGCAAGGTCCGTTTCAGTACACCACCAATTAGAACAGAGGGACCCCAGCTGTAGTGCAGCACCCTGAAATGTTTACCCAGAACTGTAGCTTATCCTGGTACTGCAGTTTAGTTCCATTCCTTCATTCTGCTAATTAAGGTCTAAGGGGGTAACTTTTCTCCTTCTGAAGAGTGACAAGCCAGGCCCGGCATGTCACAGTGAGGAGACTTATAAGCCATGCATGCTCCTCTGGGAAAATAAATAGGCAAATTGTCTCTCCAAAGAGGAAGAGGACTGGAACTCTATCGCCACCTATTGGAAGCTAATTAACAAAGATTCTAGGAATCAGATCCTTTAAGATGGTGAGTAGGAACACATCAGCCAAGACATCCCCATAAGAATCAATATATGTGAACAGTCAGGTAATGCACCTGGTCGTCACGATCTCTGCAATTATTTGAACCTCTAAATGGATGCATATGCACACCAATCTCTGTTTACCCATTTTGTAAAGTATTAAATATATTTTAGTCTTCAACACCGCAGCAGTTCGTCGTAGCATAGATTCCACAAGGTGTTGAGATATCGCTCCACACCTCACAAGAAGGGGGTCATGCTGCTGGGGGCAAGGTCTGGCCCACCTGTCTGCACAGTGCAACAGAAATCTGGAGTCATCTGACCAAGCGGTTTACCATTGCTTCAATCTTGTGCTTTTTTGCCCAACAGAGTCTTGTCGTTGTTTTCCTATGAAAAGCCATGTAGAGACACACACACACACACACACACACACACACACACACACACACACTTCTCTTTCCTAACATAAAAGCACAGATGTACCTTTCCATATTATAACCCCTTCCCAACAGGGGCGATTTTCTATTTTTTGGGGTTTTCTTGCACTTTCAATTTTTACTTTTTCTAATTGGGGAAAATGGTGGGTGAAGTGAACTTTATATATATATATATATATATATATATATATATATAATGGTCCCTTTAAGGGACTTGAAGCTGTGATCATCTGATCGCTTGTACTATACATAACCATGGTCTCCTATGAACGCCAGCCATGAGCTAGTATTCACAGACGTACGGTGATAATAAACACAGGGGTCTTCAGCATTCCCCTAGCCATCATGGCAACCCATCGACACCCCGTGATCACGTCATGGGCGCACTGGATGCTGGTGCATTTTAAATGCTATGGTCAGAGATTGATATTTAACATGTTAACGCTTGCGGGCGGCTGTTAGAGGCAGATGATGGCTGATTATCACAGCCATCATCTGCCGGGAAAGAAGCAGGCTCGCACGTCAGAGAGTAGGAATGTGACGCGTCAGTACGCCATATGTCAGTAAGGGGTTAAAGGGAACTTGTCAGTCAATTACGACTGCGCAACCAGGAGCAGCGTGATCCAGAGTCTCAAGCATTTCAGAGAAAACTTCCGCACCGTGTTTCAGAGAAATACAGACCCCACTGCAAATGTGCAGCATGAATCAGCAGCCAAGTTCCCTTTAATATATTTTGCCTTTTTCACTTACCTTGAATAGACTTCTTCAGCGATATTAGCAGAGAATCAAACAGCTTCTGAATGAGATCATCAATGACGTCCTTGACCGGACAGCAGTTAATGGTCAAACAGTCAATCTTTACGACACTAGAAAACAATGAGGAAAAGAAACCTGTAATAATCCATCAAACACCGAAACATCACTAAAAGGCCAACTCTACGAGACCACCCCCTTAGATTACATTCTAAAGCAGTTCAGAGAGGCTATCTCAGAGGTTTCACACCCCCATGTCCCTGCCAATAAATACAGTGGCCAATCAGCTTAGGACAGCCTGCTGCCCTTTTTTTACCATCTATAATACTAAAACTCCCCGCAAAAAAAGGATTGAAGAACACACAGGCACTTCAAAATGTAATCATTTAGGAAAGAAGATACCTGTACATGTGACAATTCGGTCCTTAAAAAGGACCAGTCACATGCCCATAAAAAGTTTATTAAAGGGAATCTGTCACCTATTTTTTCTAACGGTGACGTCCTCTTCATTGCTTCCCATCGCGGCTCCTGCGCAGGCGCACTGCTCTGCCCTGTTGAGGACCTCTCTTGGCGCCGGCGCACTGCAGGACTCTGCTCTGCCCCGAAGCAGCGACGGGAAGCAAAGAAGAGGACATTATCGCTACAAGATGGGAGGCGCCGGACCCGGACCGCGACACCCATCGGACCCCGACTGCCCCTGGGTGAGTATAATATAACTTGTTTTTCTCATCTTTCAGGTTACATCGAGGGCTTATCTACAGCATTACAGAATGCTAAGAAAAAACACAAAAATTGAGCTTGGTTTGAGTTGGTACCCATGCAGCACATAAATGCATGTTCACATGGCCAAAAAGCATACAAAACCTACAAAAGACAAAATGAAAAAACCCTGCTGTAATTAAATAAGTAAAAAGCAAAAGTGCATTTAAATCATACAGAGTTCTTAGTAATACTGTATTTGATGAAACACAGCATAAAAGCCGTCCCACCATCGACAAGGTGACTCTGTGGTCGGGGCGGTCCTACACTAACTAATATTAAAAACCTTATGTGTCAAAGTTGACGTCTGTGTGAATAAAAACCTTATGTGTCAAAGTTTTGTCTTTTGTAGGTTTTGTAAGTATTACAGAATGCTGTAGATAAGCCCCTGATGGCGGTGCCGGCAACTGATAGTCCAAAAAATAGGGGACAGATTCCCTTTAACTTGACAAAATCCCCGTGTTCCCCTGAACGTGCCGCTGTTTTCCGTTTGTCCTATTGTCATTTTATTGCAGAGATATGCCCTCCTTTCTTTCTGACATCAAGTATGCTCGTGGTCCAACAGGGCGTTTCGCAAGAGTTTCTTCTGGGGTTGTGTAGTCGTTCCCATCTTTGATGCTGTCCAATCAGTGTGTAGCAGCTCTCACTTCCGCCACTTGCATGTGATTAGTCCGAAGGCGGGGAGAGTGAAGTGGCCGCTGACTGGCCGCAGGGATCATGTGACATAACAATGTCATGCAATACCCGGGAGAGCCTGTGTCGACATCGCTGGAACAGCACCGGCAGCAGATGTGAGTATAAGGGTACCGTTAGACTTAGCGATGCATCAGCGATCCCGACAACGATATGGATCGCTGGTGGATCGCTGGTGCATCGCTAAGTGGTCGCTAGTGAGCTGCCACACAGGCAGATCTCACCAGCGACATCGCAGGGGTCGGGAGTCGCTACTTACCTATCAGACGCGGCGATCCTGACGTCCTCCGCCCGCGTCCACGCGTCGCTCGTCGGCGCCACAGGAAGCCCAGCAGGAAGAGCCCGACAAGAAATGATCCAGGGCCTTCTTGCGCGACCAGCGATGAGCAGCGGGGGAGCCGGTCGGAGGTCAGTATCACATGTAGCGATATCGCTAGCAATATCGCTGCTAAGTCACAAAACCAGTGATGTTACAGCGATATTGCTAAGTGTTATTATTTTACTGAGGTACAGATTATAGGGGATAAATACTGTATTAAATCATTACCTTGTTTAGCAAAAAAAGAAAAAATACCTCGGCAGGCGCTCCACATCTTTTCCCTTGACTTTAAGTGCTTTAAAGTTTTTCTCCCAGTCGTGTACATCGTGTAAATTTTTCTCAATCAACGCATCCACATCTACTTGACCAAGCACTACCCACTCCTGAAGAGAAATATGAAAGTTGATGCAAAAATACTCATTTTACACTTCATGCATGTGTGCTAGCAAATAGAAAAGAAATATCACCCTCAACTAGAGCTAAGCAATTATTCACGAGGACACAACAATTTAACCGTTGCCATATTTTTTTTTTTTTTTTAAGCAAAAAGCGATCTACAACATAAATGGCCAGCAGCTCAGGTAATGTGCTGATCCATGGACTGTGCTATGTTACAGCCTTAAATACCACATAAAGCCCATTGAAATGCAGCGCGCACCTTGAATCGATCCATGACGGCAGATAACCTTCTGAACAAATCCTCTGCTTTACTGAACACGGTGATGAAGCCATTTGCATTCCTCTCAGGCATCGCAGAAAAGATTGTCTCTGCGCCCGGCTCGCTCAGACCCCTGAAATGGTTCGGAATAGAGATGAACCTTTTCATATCCCGGTAATACTTGGCACGGATTTCTTCATAGGGAGGTTTAAACTGTAACCTTCCCTGCCTGTAAGAGATCACCGTAGGCAAAAAAGAAATATGGGATTTATCTAATGCAGCCCCTAAGCCAGCACCCAAAATGTCACTTACTTAAAGGTGAGATCAATGCTGATTTCAGGGAGATTTTCATTAAGAGCCTCCAGGCCCATCTGATACTGATGTTCTAGAGCCTTGTACAGCTGATGATCCCAGTGCTGGCACCAAGCCTTCATGTCACTCGATCGCATTCCCTAAAATTAAAAAGACAACTAAATACACAAATTCTTCACCTAGAAATTACTGTATTGCAGAATATAATTAAATTGATGTCCTCCTATGAAGCACCAGCAACCAAGTTAGGCGCTAGTGATCAGAGCGTGCCTCAGCCGCTGCTGATACATGCAGATACCAGCTGTATACTGTATACATGTGAACCCCGGAAAAGATGCACCAATGGGAGACACCACCGTCACTAACTGCTATACAATGAGCGAACTGAGAGTCATTGCGGTGAAGCCGGGGATCTGCTTTAACCGCCATAACAATATCACCACTAACACTAGAGGAGACAACTGGGGAGATTATTCAATAATTCTAGTCAATCCACCCCCATTATCTCTGACCGTGGGACCATATAAATAATGTAAGGGCCACGTCCAGGAAACTCTACCAGGAGAAAGAATACCTGATATTCGAGACTGGAGACCACACTGCGCATTTCCAGAAGTCCGTCTTTCCATCGCTGTTGTTGACGAAGCAAATCGACGCTCATGAGAGCAACGACCTGTGAAAATGGCTTTATTAGAATCAAGAGTCACATTTACACACAATGGCAAAGTATAAATTTCGTCTGTCACGGCAGGAGCTGAATAATGCCATAATGAAGAAAAAGAACGAGGACAATGCTTGCCCCCAGTGCAGGTACCCTACAGTGGGGCTCAGCGGAGACTCAGATCTTCACCGTTTAACCCAATCAATGCTGAACATGGACATTCAGAGCATCAGAAGTCACGATTACTAGAAGGGGCAGGCAGGCCAGGCTCCTCTGAAGAAACACAGGACTGTCTGGCCATGCATCCTATTGTTAGATATACCCAGCAATTCACTATTAGCTACATGGTATAGAGAAAAAATCTAATAAAAGTAAAATACATGTTAAAAAAAGAAAAAAGTTTTAAAATAAATAAATTAAATCATTCAAAGTACACATATATTCTTAACCCCTTCATGACCAGAGGTATTTTCAGTTTTGTGTTTTCGTTTTTTGCTCCCCTTCTTCCCAGAGCCATAACTTTTTTATTTTTCCATCAGTATGGCCATGTGAGGGCTTGTTTTTTTAGCAGGACGAGTTGTACTTTTGAACGACACCATTGGTTTTAACATATAGTGCTGGAAAACGGGAAGAAAATTCAAGGTGCGGTGAAATTGCAAAAAAAAAAAAAAGGGCAATCCCACACTTGTTTTTTGTTTGGCTTTTTTTACTATGTTCACTAAATGCTAAAACTGACCGGCCATTATGATTCTCCAGGTCATTACAAGGTCACAGACATCAAACATGTCTAGGTTCTTTTTTTATGTAAGTGGTGAAAAAAAATTCCAAACTTTGTTAAAAAAAAACAAACAAAATAGCGCCATTTTCCGAGACCCGTAGCGTCTCCACTTTTTGTGATCTCGGGTTGGGTGAGAGCTTATTTTTTGCGTGCCGAGCTGACGCTTTTAACGATACCATTTTGGTGCAGATACGATCTTTTGATTGCCCGTTATTGCATTTTAATGCAATGTTGTGGAGACCAAAAAACATACAGTAATTCTGGCGTTTTGACTTTTTTTCTCGCTATGTCGTTTAGCAATCAGGTTAATCCTTTTTTTCATTGATAGCAAAGAAAGGAAAGTGGTCCCCAGCAGTGAAGATAGATTGGCCAATTCTCAACGTGGCGATACCAAATATGTGTATGTTTGTTTTTTGTATTTTTTAATATTTTGTAAAACTTTTCTTTTTTTGATTACTTTTGGCATGCTTCAATAGTCTCCATGGGAGACTAGAAGCTGCCATAACCCGATCGGCTCTGCTACATACAACCATTGATCAGATCGCCTCGATGTAGCAGAATTACTCACTTGCTATGAGAGCCGACCACCGGGCAGTGACAAACATAGAGGTCTCCAGGAGACTTCTGGGTTGTCATGACAACCCATCGGTTACCCGCAATCACATGACAAGGGGTCACCGATGGGCGGATTTCCGAAGCAATTGCCGGAAGCGCATGTTAAATGCCGCTGTTAGCGTTTGACAGCGGCATTTAACAGGTTAATAGTCGCAGGTGGATTGTAATTCCACCCACAGCTGTTCCGGGCACAAGTCCTGTGTTGGGGGACACAGGAACTTAGTGCCAGTCGGTGGGGTGTATACTGCAGAGGAGGAGTTAACTTTTTTTATGTGCATAGTGTCAGCCTCCTTGTGGCAGCAGCATACACCCATTGTTCCTGTGTCCCCCAATGAAGGTTCAGAGAAACAGATTTTAAGGCAAGGAACCAAAAATCCTGTATTTTTTCTGTTAAAAATATAATTATAGAAACTGCAGCAAATCTGCTTTTTTCAGCATTTTTTGCTCTAAGTTAAATTTATAATAATTATACAATAAGTATATAAAACCTAAAATAAAATTATGGCAGTAGAAGAGCAAAGTGGGAAAAAAAACAGGCCTGGTTGTTCCCTTTCAATTACACTTATCTCCTGGCTGCATTTCACTATTTAAAAAAAAAAACAAAAAAAAACAAAAAAAACTAAAGTATAGCACATTAAAACAGTTGCTTACACTAACAGAAACCTGCTCTGAAATGTTAACAGCACAGCTCCACACCCTCCCTTCATGTGTAGAAAGATATGGCTGCTCACACTGCTATCCACCCTGTCTATATGATCTAATAGAGATACCAGGGGTGCTGAGGTAAGAAGAGGCTGCTCACACTGCTGTCCACCCTGTCTTTCTGATCTAATACTAGAGATACCAGTGGTGCTGAGGTGAGAAGAGGCTGCCCACACTTGTGTCCACCCTGTCTATCTGTCTCGTGCCAAGATCTCAATCTGAGCATGCGCCGCCCCGGCGGCCATTTTCCCGGAGGCTAACCCATCACAGCAATGGATATGGGGGGCCTCCGGGCTTTCACAAGATGCCGGCGGAGCCCCGAGCACCACTGCCGAACCTACCGCACAAGTCGCACCAACCTGGGATGGAATTTCCCGGAGGCCACCGCACCTGCCGCACCAGCCTGGGATGGGAGTCCTATCGCCGGACCACTGAACACCCCCTATGACCATGCTCCAACAGCGCTGCTGAACCCCCCCACCCCCGGGTAAGCTGAATTTGGACTGTAAGACGGATCCCAATTTGACACATTAACTTTTTTTTTTTCCCCTACTGAAAATTTGGAGTGAGCCTTATGGTCCGGTGCGTCTTATAGTCTGAAAAATACGGTAATACTTAAGATACAAGTGGTGCTGAGGTAAGAAGAGGCTGCTCACACAGGTGTCTTCAGTAATAGATCAGATAGGGTGGACAGTAATATAAGCAGCTTCTCCTTACTGGAGATATCAGGGGTGCTGAAGTATTAGATCAGAAAGGGTGGACACCACGTGAGCAGCCTCTTCTGGTCCCAGCACTCCTGGTATCTACAGCATTAGATCAGATGAAAAAGAAATACCAGCTCACTCACGCCCTAGGCGGCTGGAGGCACGAGATCCATAGGACAAAATATAAATCACATGTGGACGAAAAGAGGGGTTGATCCATCTTCCAGAAATTTTAGCAAAAAATGTATTACATAGGAGAAGGCGCAAAAAATATGTACAAAAAAAAAAAAAAAATCTATAAAAAGAATAGCAGCAACCCATTTTAAATGCACATGGCGTGCTTTGTCAGAGCTGTCCTTTTACTGATTTTTGTACATATTTTATTGCATCTTCTCCTATCTAATAAATTTTTTGCAAAACAATCTGGAAGCTGTATCAATCCCTCTTTTCGTCCACATTAAGCTCAGATGGACAGCAGTATGAGAAGCCTCTTCTTACCTCAGCATTCGTAGTCTCCCCATTATTAGATCAGATAGTGTGGACAGCAGTGTGAGCAGCCTTTTGTTACCCCATCACCCCCTGGTATCTCCAATATTCGGTCAGATAGGGTAGACAGCAATGTGGGCAGCTTTTTCTTACCCGAGCATTCCTGGTGTCTCTAATATTAGATCAGATAGTGTGGGCAGCAGTGTGAGCAGCCTCTTCTTACCTCAGCACCCACCCCAGATATTAGATCAGATAAAAAGGCCACTTAAAGGGGTTGTCCAATACCTCAGTATTGATGACCTATCCTTAGGATATTTCATTAATATGAGATTGGTGGGGCCAACACCAGTCATTTCCACTAATCAGCTTGTATTACCGCTTAAAGCAGTGGGATGTAAATACTGAACAGAACTGGAACATCATGGTTCTATACACTGTTTAGTGGCTGCTCCTAGCTACTGCAAATCAGCTGCTATTCACTCCAAAAAGATCTAATCTGCTGTACTCGAGAGCGGCCAATAAACAATAAATGGAGCTGTGCTGTTCAGCTCTGTTCACGGTTCGCATCCATCCACCTCTGACAGTTCAGTGGAGGTGTTGGGTGTTTGACCCCATAGATCCGATACTGGTGAACAATCACATTGTAAGGTCATCAATATTAAAATAGTGGGCAACCTCTTTAAAATAAAGGGTTTGATATTGTCTCAATTTCATTAGTAACACGTAAAACTCTTTGTTTTTGATACTGTACGTCCTACATTGTGACAGTCCTGTATTAATTGAAAATGTCACGACTCTACTCAGGACATCCCTATGAGGACCCTAAACATGCACACATTAGTCTTCTCAGGGCTGGTCCTGTGGACTAGATTTCAATGACTGATCACACAACAATTTACCTTCTGACTGAAGTCTGTATGCTTCTTCCTCAGTTTTCGATTTTCAGTAGAAAGTTGGTCTGCTGCGCTTTGTAGCTTCTCAATATAACTCTGAAGTTCTCTAGGATTGTCCCATGTGATATTCGTTTTTTGGCCAGGTTCACCAGAGCTCGTCCTAGAACTCTGACAAAGGATAAAACATCGGTATTAAAAAATATTACGTGAGGAACACCCATACACATATTATAAAGCCGGCCATACAGATTAAAGTCCGAGGATATCGCCAACACCAATGTTCACAGGGCACCTGACTATCCCCCAAACCTTTGTCCTGCCGGCTGCCAGAGATGTCTGGAAGCCACTTATTCCACCATTGAAGTATTAATGCACATTTGGCAGAGTAGGAATATTTATGGAGAAGACAGCCATCAGTAGACATCTTGGTAATTGTTCGGCCTGCTTAAAGGGTTTGTTCCCATCTAGGAAATGCATGGCATATGGACAGGAGATGCCATGAATGTCCCAGATGACACAACCAGTTACAGAGGCCTGTCTCCGCATTTAAAGAGGATGCCTCACGATGTGTTTTCAGGAGCACCCCACTCCCCTGACTTCTGGCTTCCTGCTTGCCATGGGGGGGGAATCCATGATAGCTGACTGGTTAGGCCAGTGGCATTGTTTAGGGGAATTAGTTGGCGCTCACCAATGTCTCAAGCAGAGGCAGCTTTTCCTCTACAGCATCAGAGGAGCACAAGAGCATTGAAGCTATCAGGAGTCGGCAATCCAGCCACCTGCAGAGCAGCACAATGGAGCTTGTAAGCGCTGCGCTCCTTACCTAGGAAGCCAATCACTGCTGATACACTGAAAAGGTGGTCGGGAACCTAGGCAATGAGCAATAAACAATATAAAAAATCCTTCTGTCCTTGAGAACAGAGAGAATTTTTTATTGTTTTTACACGCAATTTGCAACTTTACCCATTTAAGAAGTAGACACAACCCCTTTATCAGGTCTGTTTAATATCCAGCTGACATGTTCTGTACATTGAAGGTTTCATCACAGATTCCATTGTATTTTATAGGAAAAATAGAACAACAGACACTAAGTTGGAATCCTAAAAGACCCAATTAGTCAAAACAGTTGGTCAGCCCTGCTGGTGCCTATCCTGTGACTGATCCAGCCCAGCGTTGCACACGTGTATGGAGCTTTAGTATTCAAGAAACAAGGATCCAGGACGGTTGTTATATGAAGTATTTACTAAAGCAGACTTTCATGAGCGTTGACATGGTCTCTGTAAATGGACAAATCCACTTTAGCAATCAATGGCATAACCGCAAGATATGACACATGGCAAATAAGTGAGGCTCCCACCTCTAGAGGGTCTGAGCAGATTGCCCGGCTGTTTCGTTACCGGCACAGATGTGAATGGAGAGATCTATGCACAGGCATAGCCGCCTCTCAATTCATTCAGGGCTTGGATGCAGCAATAATCAGCAGCTGTGCCAGGACAGCCAGGAGACATCTGCTCTTCACACAGGCAGAGGGTCCCAGACGCAAGACAGGCAAGCAATAAATGTCTAAGATGGAAATACCTCTTTAAAGGGAATCTGTCAGCAGGTTTTTGCTGGTGATCTGAGAGCAGCATGATGTAGGGGCAGAGACCCCGATTCCAGTGATGTGTCACTTGCTGGACTGCTTGGTGCAGGTTGATAAATTCCCTGGTTTCTCTGCTATAGATCTAGCAGTGCTGTAATGCTGACATCTATATAACTCCACCCAAACCGCTGATTGGCAGCTTCCTATGTACACTGTACATTGTTATCAAGCTGCCAGTCAGTGGTGTGGGCGGAATTATACAGATTAGCTGAACTGCTTTGCATATGACATCTAGTCCTGCAGTGATAATCTCCTGATGATAAAACACTGATTGTATTGAAACTAACAAGTGACACATCTCTGGAATCAGGCTCAGATTACACAGCAAGAACCTGCTGATAGATTCCTTTTATCAAAAAAAAAAAAATCTACCTTGCAGTATACACGATACTCACCTTGATAATCTGCTCAAATGCTAATGCCGACTTTAACATCATTGGTCTTTGACTCTGAATCATCTGCTGGTCTATTGTGTTGTAGAAATGGGCAACCTAAAAACACAGATCAACATGGTCAGCTCTGGGGATATTCTCTATTTCCTGTCCTGACACAGCGCCTTGTCTTTCACTATGGTTTCAACATTTACATACAAGGATCAATGAATGGAGTTTCCTCATAATGCACATTTTTTTAATAAAATCATATATTTAACAACATTTTCTAAAACTTCAGAAAACGGTGCTATTTCTTTACGTTACCTGTCTCAATCGCAATAACCTAAAAGTTGATTATTTAAAATGGAGAAAAAAAACATTTAATACAAGTGTATGAAGCGAGGCCGCAGCTGTCCACAGGGCGCGACTGTCCAGAGGCCGCGGCTGTCCAGTGGGTATGGCTGTCCAGAGGGCTTGACTGTTCAGTGGGTATGGCTATCCAGAGGGCTTGACTGTTCATAGGCCGCGGCTGTTCAGTGGCTGTGGCTGTCCAGAGGCCGCGGCTGTCCAGTGGGTGTGACTGTCCATAGGCCGAAGCTGTCCAGAGGGTGCGGCTCTCCAGGGGGCGCGGCCTTGCTCAACACACTTGAATGGAGTGAAGGCGCGCCCACTAGACGGCTTCTGCCCGGGAGTATGCATATCGCCTAAGTCACCACCGTCCTAGACTCAAAAACCATGTGCCGGGGGAATTCATAAGTCTGCAGTCACACACAGTGACTGCAGACTTTTTAGTTTATACCCGTCAGCTCCTTTAATGTATAAATAGAAGGGAAAAAACTATTCCTACTACAGGATGATAGCAAATCACGTGTCATAGCTGACCTGCTTGAGAATCATGGCCTGCTTGTAGAACGTCTGTGCCGTTTTGGAGGCTTGCTGGATTTTAGCTGGAATGACTAATCCAAGTGCGGACAACTGGCGGACCTCACGCAGCAGAGCGACCAACCGATCAGAGTAGTGGATTTTCAGTGCTCCGTTAGAGTGGTCCAACTCCATCACCTGACTGTTGGGCTGTATGCTAAAAGAAAAATTCATACAGCCACTCACATGCCAATATTAACCCCTAATGACAGGCAATATTCAATTTTTGCATTTCCGTTTCCACCTACCTCTTCCAAGAGTCATAGCTTTTACATTTTTCTACAAAGAGGGAGGAAAAGACCATAGCACACACCGATCCAGGTGAAAAAGTCCGCTTTATTTAGCATTCCATATAAAACGTCATGGCCGGGAGGCTGGAGGGAGGAGTGAGCAAGATCTAACGACGTCCGTTTCGTGCCCAATAGCACTTCTACGGGTCAGTTTTCTCCCTCTATGTGGATTCATATACATTGTGTTTTCTGCACCAGCACACGTGATCACGGGGTTCAGCTTCTATGAGCAGTATGGACGTGACAGCATAAGACCGGCAGCAGCATTAGCAGTGCCGACAGGCTTTTTCTCTACATGTTGACCTTTATATTTTTCTGCTGACTGGCATTTTTGTGGAACGACTTGTAGCTTCAAAGGACACCATGCATTTTACCATACAATGCACAGAAAATAAGAAAAAATGGGGCGCAATGGTGAAAAGAAGCAATTCTGCCATACGTTTTTGGCATTCATTTTGACAGTGATCATTGTGAGTGTAAAATGACCTGGTAAAATGATTCTTAAAGTCAATGTTTATAGCAATCGTGTGAAATATAGCGTGGCACTACTGCAGGGTGCACAAGTAGGTTACCCAAACCAAAGCACAACAGTGAAAATAACTTGGCACTCAACTTATGATGTCCATGAATGGAAAGAATTTTTTTTATTTAATGCAGTCTGTAAACGTTTCGGCCTACATGGCCTTCATCAGTCCAACTGCTTTTTAGAAAAGAGGTTCGGTGGGAAGGTTTAGTAAAATGAGCGTAATATAAGCTCCTGTAGTATGAAGTATAAGGAAAGCTGTCCTGCTCCCTAAACTCGTAGGATTCTGCTTTTTTTTATTTTTTTGTCAAAGCTTGTATATGTGTCATAAGAGCCGGACACACAAACGCACAGATTTGGAGTACCAGATCCCCATTACAACAGGGAGCCTGACAACGTGCCTCCATACCTCATATAACGGACTTACAAAGGCCAGCCATATACAAGCTTTGACAAAAAAATTTAAAAAAAGCAGAATCCTACGAGTTTAGGGAGCAGGACAGCTTTCCTTATACTTCATACTGCAGGAGAATATATTACGCTCATTTCACTATCCCTTCCCACCGAACCTCTTTTCTAAAAAGCAGTCGGACTGATGAAGGCCATGTAGGCTGAAACGTTTACAGACTGCAGTAAATAAAAAAAATTCTTTCCACTCATGGACATCATAAGTTGAGTGCCAAGTTATTTTCACTGTAATGTTTATAGCAAAACCTAACAATTTTCTCATAGCCTGCTGTACTCGTGTACACCAGTGTATGAGACCGTCAGTGTCTCACTTTTTGTGCCTGTGAGAAGCAGCTTAGAGCTGGATCTATACGAGTCATGGAAGTGAAATCTTAGAGACTAGAGTCTTCAAGTGTTGCATACGTTACTCACATGCGTGGTAATCCCTGGGCCTATCTCCTGTCCAGGACCTCCTACTACATGCCATAATTTCTCCAGGAACACAAAAAAATCATTTTGCCACTCAAAGTGTAGCGTTTCTAATAAAACCAAAGTAAACAACAACAAAAAACATACATATAACTGGTATCGCCGCTTCCGGAACGACCCTCTCTATAAAAATGTCACGTTACTTATTTCGTTTGGCAAACGCCGTAAAAAATTTAAAAAAAACAAAACACCAAAAATGGTTTTCCATTATGCTGACTCACAGAAAAGTGAATAAAAACGATCAAAGAGTCACATAGGTTTTTTTAAAAAAAATGGTATAAATGAAAACGCCAAACCGGCCCGCAAAAAAACAAGCCCTAATAAGGCTCATTCGGCAAAAAGATTCACAGCTCTCAGAATATGAGGAAGCAAAAAAAAAAATTCATTTTTGTAAAATAGTGATTTTAGTCTGTAAAAACAACAAAGCATGAAAAAAAACAATATAAATCTAGTATCGCTGTAATCGTACCAACTCGAAGTACAAAAATTATTATATGCCACAAAATGGTACCAAAAAAATCTGCAACTTGTCCTGCAAAAAATAAGCCCTCGTACAGCTCTGTTTGCCAAAAAAATGCAGTTCAAAAATATGGTGACAAAAAAAAACACTTTGTATAAAAAAGCATTTTTACTGTCTGATAGCAGCAAAACATAAAAAAAAAAAATATATAAATCTGATATCTCTGTAATCACACAGACTCGAAGAATTAATCCGTCTTATTACTTGTACCACGTGGTGAATGGTGCAAAAATGAAAACTACTCTTGTACTGTGCTATATTTGTTCATTCTACTTCCCAAAAATCAGAATAAGGCTCAGCTTCAGCTCACATTTATCCTGTGCTCTCCGCTGAGCGCTTACGTCAGGGTTTCCATATAAATTTCCCAAAACCGCCATACAGACAAAACAGGGATTTTTGTGTACTCACCGTAAAATCCTTGCTCCGAGCCAATCATTGGGGGATATAGAGACCGTGGGTGTTATGCTGCTGGCCACTAAGAGGACACTAAGTAAACCAGAAAAAAGTTAGCTCCTCCCCTGAAGTATACACCCTCTAGCTGGATGAGATTCTCCAGTTCGGTGAAAAAAGCAGTAGGAGCATAAACAGTTAATAATAACCATAACAATATCAACGCCTAAGAATGCTACAGTGAGCCAATAGGCTAAAAAGGGGTGGGTGCTGTGTCCCCCAATGATTGGCTCGGAGAAAAGGATTTTACGGTGAGTACACAAAAATCCCTATTTCTCCTACGCCTCATTGGGGGACACAGAGACCGTGGGACGTCCTAAAGCAGTCCCTGGGTGGGGAGCATACATATGCTAATACCCCATGTACCACTGAGTGAACACCGTGGTACTGCCGATTGCAGGCAGCGTCTGCCGAGAGCTGCATCCGCAGAAGCCTGAGAATGAATTAGGCAATGTTTGTAAAGGTACGGAAGCTGGACCAAGTGGCAGCCTTGCGGAGAGGCCTGAGAATGAATTTGGTAACTTTTTGTAAAAGTATGCAGACTGGACGAAGTCGCAGCCTTGCAAACCTGTTCTGCCGAGGCCTGGTGCCGAAAGATCGAAGAGGCGCTCACTGACCGGGTAGAGCGCACCTTAATCCCCGCTGGGACAGGCGCGTTCCTGACACGGTAGGATACCTGAATCGCCAAGCGAATCAACCTGGCTAGACCCTTCCTATGCCCGTCTGGAAGTATGAACAGGGTATCTGACTTGTGGAAAGGAGCCATCCGCGAGATGTACCGTCTCAGCGCCCTAACCACATCCAGGGTGTGGAGGGCCTTCTCAATGCGATGGACTGGCGCTGGAACAAAGGGAAGGCAAAACAATTTCCCCATTGAGATGGCAAGAGGAGAGGACCTTGTCCAGGAAGGACGGGAACGTCCTGAGAACTACCTTTTCCTGATGAAAATTCAGAAACGGAGAACAGCAGGAAAGGGCTGCCAATTCCAAAACTCGTCTGATTGACGTAGTTGCCACTAGAGAGACCACCTTCCAAGAGAGGACGGTCAGTGACACGTCCTGCAGCAGTTCGAAAAGGAACCTCCTGAAAGGCCCCGAGAACAGGGTTAAGGCCCCATGAGTCAAATGGTCTTCTATAAGGAGATGCCACATGGGAAACTCCCTGAATGAACGTCTTGAGCTGAAGCTTGGTGGCAATTTGTGTTGGAAAAGCACTGACAAGGCCGAAATTTTGCCGTTGAGCGAGCTAAGCGCAAAGCCTGATATTAATCCGGATTGAAGGAATTCCAATATGGCCAGAATGGAAAATACCGGAGGTGATCGACCATGAACCTTGCACCACAAAAAAAGGAAGGTTGTTTAGGTGCAGTGATAGATGCGCATGGACACAGGCTTCCTGGTACTAATCATGGTGGAAATCACGTCGTGAGGGAAACCAGCCTGAGCTAAAAACCAGGACTCAACGGCCACGCCGTCAAAGACAGGACCCCGGAGTTCTGGTGGTAAATCGGGCCCTGCGAGAGTAGATCCATATGATATGAAAGTCGCCAGGAGACGTCGGCGACTAGTTGTATTAGTTCTGCACACCATGCTCGGCGCGGCCAGTCTGGCGCGACTAGGATCACTGGAACTACCTCCGCTCTGATCTTCTTGATGACCCTCGGAAACAAGGGAAGAGGGGGGGAGGAAGATGTACAGGAGCCGGAACCGGAGCTATGGCGGAACTAGAGCGTCCGCTCCGATGGCGCGAGGATCGCGCAATCGGAAAATGAACCGAAGAACCTTGTTGTTTTTAGTCTTGAGGCCATGAGATCCACATCCGGAGTCCTCCAACGATGACAAATCTGCTGAAAGAGTTCCGGGTGAAGAGACCACCTCCCCGAGGCAATGCCTTGGTGACCGAGAAAATCTATCTTCTAATTTTCCAAGCCCGGGATGTGGCTTGCTGAGATGGGCGAATGGTTGGTCTCAGCCCTATGGAAGATGAAACTCACTTCGTGCATGGCCATCCTGCCCCGAAAACCTCCCTGACGGTTGATATACGCTACAGCCGTGGCGTTGTCGGATTGAGACCTGATGGGGAGACCTGCAAAGAGATGGTGGAAACTCTTTAGAGCTAATCTGATTGTTTTTATCTCCCAAAGTTAATGGGGAGACGTGACTCTCGGGTTGACCAATGACCTTGTGCCGTGAGGTGACGAGGGACCGCACCCCAACTGAGGAGACTTGCGTCGGAGGTTACTACCAACCATCTTACTGTGGGTAAAGACCTCCCTTGATTCAGGGAGGACCTCGGTGTCTACTCCCTGAGGGCTTGCCTGTCCCGCAGGGACGGAGGAATCCGACGGTCCAGGGAGAACGGGTTCTCGTCCCAAGCTAACAGCAATACATGTTGTAAGGGACGGAGGTGGAACTGTGCAAATGAAACTGCTTCCATCGCTGCCACCATCCTTCCGAGAACTCTCATGCTGAAACGAATGGAGAGAGAAACTGGTCGAGAAAGAGGCCGCTCTGCTTGTTGTAAGGCTTGGGTCTCTCCTGGAGGGAGAGTGGTGAATCTGCGGGAAGTGTGAACCGGTCCTGAGAGAGACCTTTTGCAGTCTATCTTCCGCCCTAGGCGGGAAAGAGCATTTACTGTTATCCACAGATTCCTTGCAGACTGGAAGGGACGGACCCTTGATGAGCAGGTCGTCCAGATACGGTAACAGTACCACTACCTGAGGGTGAAGAATGGGCATGACAGCCGCCATGACCTTGGTAAAGACCCTGGGAGCGGTGGCGAGTCTGAAGGGCAAGGCCACGAACTGGAAGTGTTTCTCGTGAGTTGCAAAACGCAGGAACTACTGGGACGGGCAGATCGGAATGTGAAGGCAAGCGTTCTTGACGTCGATGGATGCTAGGAACTGTCCCTTTTCCATGGAAGCGACAACTGATCGGAGAGTTTCCATTTGGAATCGCCGCACCGTGACAAGGTGATTAACAATTGAGATCCAGAGATTGGTCGCATGGACCCGTCCTCTTTTAGAACCACAAAAGAAGGACTGAATAAAATCTCCTGAACTCTTCGTGAAGGGGGACCGGAATGATGACTCCGTCCCTTAGAAGAGCCTGAACAGCCCGAAGGAAGGCTCGTGTCTTTCTCTTGGAGGAAGAGGAAAGGAAAACTCAAGTTGGAGGGGGGGGGGGGAAGAAATTGTATATTATATCCGAAGAGTACCAGCTTCCTGACCCATTTGTCGCCGTTAGGTAGATCTATGAGATCTGTCTCCCCTAGACCCAGAATCCCTAGGCCTGGGTTTCCAAGAACGGTTAGATCTGTATGAGATCTGGGAGCCTCTGTCTCCACGCGGAGGCAGACCTGATCCGAAAGAGAAGGTAGAGGAGGACCAACTGGAATTGTTGCGAGAAAATCAAAACACGTCGGCTGTTGGAGCGAAAACGACCTAACAGCCCTTTGTTGCGGAAGGAATTCACTTGTCTTCTCCCCCGGTAGTATCAGAAATGAGCTGGTCCAGTCTCTCTCCAAAAAGATAACCCGCTTGAAAAAGGGGGGAGAAATCAACAAACCTTTAGATGTGGCATCCGCCCACCAGCCGCGGAGCCCTGTGGCTCTTCTAATGGAGATCGCATTAGCGGCAGTATGAGCCGCGCAATTGGCGGCCTGAAAAGAAGCGTCTACTACAAAGTTCGCTGCGTGAATCATCTGGCTGGCGACAGAGGTTGTCTCCGGAGGAAGATTGGTGCCCTGGAAGGCAGTAATCAGGACTTCTGCCCAAGCGGCCATGCCTTAGTGACCTAAACTGCGGCGAAGGATGGAACAAACGCCGTTCCTGAAGCTTCCAAAAAATTGAACAGGCAAGGTAGTCAATTTGATGATCGGAGGGGTTTCTGACCGAGGAACCCTCAGAAACAGATAGGAGCGTTGTGGAAGCAAGACGCGGTACAGGAGGGTCCACTGGAGGGATCTGTAATCGATCCTTCATTAGGTCTGGACCAAAAGGGTATTTAGCCAGAGTAAACTTTTGCCCAGTGAACCACTTATGGCTGATCCCTATGATACTGGACGGCTGGTAAATAACCAGCGCACACGCTTATTCCTTAAATGAGGAGTGCTGGAGCGGGAATATTTTCCTCATTCAACCTCAGAATCCTGTTGACTGATTCTATAAGAGAATCAAGCGACTCTTAATCAATTGGGGGATTCTGAGGGGCTGACGTGACAGATACAAAATCAGAGTTATGCTCGCTGTGAACCTCAGGAGAGGGCGAGCGAGAGACAGGAGTCGCTGATGCTGAGGCGCGAACGCGACAAGGGAACGCGCCATGAGCCCGCTTTGGCAGAAACAGTCCTCCCAGAGGGGGAATATAGCCTTTGTCAGAGGCTCCACCGACCGTGACAGGGATGCAGCCCACTCGGAGGTACCAGACGCAGGAGGCCCGTCAGCAGCGACTGCAAGGGGCGTTGGAGCGCAGGTCGGGGCGCGGTTCGGGCGCAGGCCGGGTCGCGGTCCGTGCATAACGGAATAGCTTGAGCACTGGAGAGTCACGCTCGCTGTGGTAAGGCCGACTTGCAGGTAGTACACACGGTAGAAAAGCGCAGTGTGTTTCTTAGCGGCCCGTTTAGCCTCCTGTTAGTGAGGCATAGCGCTCCAGAAAGGGTTAACGGCAGAGTCTGACTGCAGCTGCAGGGAATGTGCCGGGAAGGGGTTAAGCTTTAATCTGAGGGCAGATGCAGCTTACCCACGGTGCTGTGTTATGTCCCCCGGGAGGAAAACGGTGGCCCTGTGGAGTCACCCGGAATTCGGCTGCTCCTGAAAAGGTTAACTGCAGCAGAGGTAACAGACATGGCCCCCGAGATTAGAATTGCGCGTCTCGTTTGGAATGAGAGGCGCCAAGAGGAGGGGGCGGTGACGATAGCGCAGGCGGCGCTATTCAAGTTGCGGCCTAGTAGGCCGGAAAAGCCGGGGACTAAATTTTTGGCCTACACGCGGTAGGCGCCGGGGGCGGGGAGGGGGCGGCGCTATTTAAATTGCGGCCTAGCAGGCCGAAAAAGCCAGGAGCTAAATTTCTGGCCTCCCCGCGGTAAGCGCCGGACGGGGGGGCCGCGACCGGGCGCCAGTGTACCGCCGCTGACGCTACGTCAGCGCTTCTCCCGGGGACAAGGACCTGACCCCATACCACCACTCCTGTGCTCAGTCAGGTCATCGCTGTCCAGGGTCTTTCAGTCTCATCCTCCAGGCGATGTAGCAGAGCTGGAGGAGGTTTTACGGGGGGTATTGCTCAATCGATCCACCCTGTGGTAGGGGGACTGAGAGCTCTGGGGCTGATTCAGGGCATCCAAAAAAGCGCTGTTCAGGTCTGCTCCATGCACTCCTGTGCTACGTCCTGTTGCGCTTGCCCTCGTATCCGTGGAGTACCGACCATAAGGGAACCATCGTCAGAGGAATCAGCCCCATTCGTCGCAGGAAAGTGTACGTGAAGGGTTACTCCACGTGCTTGCCTGTTGTTGGTTCGGGGGAGAGCGGGCCGTAGAAAGGAACCGTCGCCCCCTTCACTCCGTTAATTAAAAAATAAAAATTTATAGAAAATTTAAAAATAAAATTAAAACAGTGGGGTCTGAAACCAGACCCAAGTGCCTCCTATAGACACTAAATAAGAACTGGAGAATCTCAGCCAGCTAGAAGATGTATACTGCAGGGGAGGAGCTAACTTTTTTCTGGTTTACTTAGTGTCCTCCTAGTGGCCAGCAGCATAACACCCACGGTCTCTGTGTCCCCCAATGAGGCGTAGGAGAAACCTAGGATGGATCCACTCACTTATAATGCAGACGGAGTCTGCGTTCCAGCGGTGTCCCATTATTTTAGGCGTCTTTTTAACGCACAAGCGTTGGCGACCACAGATCTGTGCACGCCTAAAAAGATGGAGACCACCGGAGCAGATGTCAAATGGAGTACGAAGTGTCTCCATCTGCCTCATTATGGTGGGTAGTTCCGTTGGGGGTTTCATCTGAATCACATTTTTGTGGGATTTGCATGGAAACCCTGACGTAAGTGCTCAGCAAAGAACACAAGACTGTGATACAGCCTTATTCTGGAAGCGGCAAAAAAATATCATGTACCCCAAAATATTACCAATAAAACCACTAATTTATCCTGCACAAAACCAGCCCCCACTCAGGTCCATCATCTGTCACTAGAACTATAGGGGGTTCCCATGTTACTGGTAGAACAAAGACTCTAGAAAAGCGACATGGCTCCTAGTGCCCTCAAATAAAATCCAGTGAATTCTGTGCTCCCAAATCCAAATGCCTCCCTCCTGAGCCCCCCGTTCCTAAACCACAGTAAGCGGCCAGATGTTTGGCATTATTGTAATGGAGAGAAGGCACTTAATTTACAGGAGCTTATCGCCAGAAGCACAAACTGGGCAAAATATATGGGGGCGCTACAATATATGAGGTTAAATGTATGGGTACCACACGGGAAGATTTGCAATTCTCCAGTAAAAAAGCCTGGCGTGTAGGTTTCAAAATAGTCACTGCAGCCTTAGATGAATCCACTGAGAGGTGCAGTTTCTGCAATGAGGTCACTTTTGTTTTTTTTACTGCTGTTCTGACACCTTAATGGCTCCGCAAATGTCGCCCGCAAACTATTCTAGCAAAATCTGTGATCCAAAAGCCAAATAGCGCTCCTTATAATAGGTATTATAAACCTAACTAAATAGGGTTTATTTGTCTTGTGCAGTATAAGTATGCCTCAATGTTAAGTACGGGTACAACTTATTATGTGGAAGATTCAGGTCTTTTTAAAACTCCTGAAAAAACTTCCCGTGTCACGGTTCCACCGCTCAGTGTGTCTTGGACGCAGTGATTGACAGCTTGGTCGTCCAGTCTAGTGCAGGGACTTGTTTTGAATGGGGCATAATTTGTAATAGGATTAATTTACAAAATAATTTCTTTACATGATTTCTACAGCATTTACTATATATTCTATGGTGGCACAACTCCTTTAACTGAGCTGCGAGTTCCAGATAGCTGCCAGTTGTAGCTCTCAGCTGTGTGGTGTGTTCTCTGTGCTTTGTGCTCTGAATTCAGACATTCTGATCTTCTGTTGCCGGACCCTGGATTTGCCTTTTGACTATCCTTTTGTATTACCCCTTTTGCCTTGATGTACTCTGACCTTGGAATTCTGACTTGGACTGTGACCTGACTATGCCTCTGTCTCTTTCTTCTCTTTATGAAGTTCCCACCTGGCTGTTGACTTTGGACTTCCTGACTACCGTGACTCCTGGCTAGTCTGTGAGAAGTGACTCGGCGTCACGACTTTGTTGTTATTGAAAAGCTGTGAAATTTTAGTGAATCGCCCGCTATGCCATGGGTCACATCCTTCAAACTTAATCTCAGGAGAACTAAAGTTGTTCCAAATGGGATAAAACTCAGAATAGCCCGACATTCCCACTATCACTTTGGGTTTGGTTCACGTGTCATGGATACCCTTAGCGGTCTTGTATAGAAAGTTGTAGCTCAAGAATCTGCCTCCCTCTATGGCTTCTACCAGATTGTTCTCACCAAAAACACATCTTATTATCCTGACTGAGGAGGACGGTAGCTCTGGGGGGCCCCGCTCACTAATCCACGATAGCCAGACCACTGTGCTCCTTTGGTCTCCAACCATATTCTCGGTGAGCCTCACCTCCATATTAGATCCATAAAAATACTGTGTACATTGTAAAAAAAAGACGTAGAGGGAGTCAAAGCGGAGCAGGTCTAATATTTGCAGCCTGATTTTCATTATTACTAAAACGTTCCCAACTCTGACATACACACCTTTACTGCATTGTAAATGGAAAAAGCAGGCAAAAAGTAATAGAACACTCACCAAAATCCTGATTTCGGATCCGATAGACCAGACTGAATTTCCCTTGACCACTCGCTAAACTGTTCTTGCTCGTACTCTCTGAACTGCTCCAGGTGTTCTCCCGCATCTTTCTGAAAGGCCTGAAATCCCGACAGATCTGACAGAAGAGTTTCCGCTATCTTCACAGAATCCTCCACCTGTGGTCAGCGAGAAGAGACAGAAGATAGAGATCACCGTAGTAAAGATGTGTGTCCCTGTGCTATTTAAGGGATACTCCAAGAAAGAGTTAGCCCTGCATTGTGCCTAATGCAGGGTCTGGGGGACAATGCACGGCACAAAGATCTTCCATATGGTGTTCTGTTAAGGGTTACCGTACGTTAAACTTAATTCACAATAAGCAGTCCTGTGTGTAATGATAACTATTTCTGGCCATTATATGACTTGTATCCTCCATTCTCACTAGTTTTCCCCTCCGCATGCTCTATTTCTAATCTGCAATCCACTGGGAGTTGGAAGGACAGGATCAGCGGCAGTGATCTCTGCCATATGCAGCACAGCATGCAGAGAGGATTCCTGCTCTTCATTCATTTTTTAACACCTAGAGACAGACAACGCGACATGGAGGAAATTATACAGCAATGCTGAACAGTGTGGATGTGAACCTGCTCTGTGGGGAGGTAGAAGACTTGTTAGAACGCTCAGCCCTATTTTTCTATGTTTCCCTTTGCCTGTTTCCTCTCCATGCTCCTCACACTCCCCTCTCATAGAGTATAAAGGGTTGCGTCACTCAAATGAGACAATCTGTGGGATCACTGTGCTGTCATGTAAGACAGACTGAAGCTGCTTTTTGTAGAGTAGATGATAAGTACCAGAGGCAGTGGAAAAAGTGGCAGACTTATGTAATACGCAAGAAATATTACAAAGTTTCTTATATTTGCCTCTACTATTGATTTATGCAAAGCTGGTTGAAAGTAAAGTTCCATTTTAAATACCTTCATGTGCTGCCCCCTACAGCCCTTAATTAGGTATAACACTGTGTGAAAGTTTACACTATCCAAATCATCAACTCTGTCAGACAGATGGCCAGATAATTTTACATCTCTGTAATTTAAAGACGAAATGTAAAGCTTGGATGCAAAAGGAAAACACATTCTCATTACTGAAAATTAAATCCCGCTATTCACCGTAATAAGGTTTTGCCACCGATCACCATTTACATGCTACTATCACTGTGATAACAAATGGGGACATTTTCACAAAGGTCAGATAATTATCGGACCAGATGGACACAGTCGTTGTGGCCGTTCACTCCAGGCAATTATCATTAGGATCCAACATTCATGGTTAGAGCGTAATGAAAATAGCACTCGCCTTCCATATTTAGGGCCATTTCTGAAGACCCATAGGTGGTTATAATCAACATAAAACCAAAGCCTTAGTCTGTAAAAGACAAAGACGCACCGAAAGTGATATCAGCAGGCGCGGATCGGGGATGAGTTATGTAGATGTATATGACCGATCCCACAGTGAAAGTGATATAGAAGGAATACATTAACCATCTATTTTCCAGGTCTCTTTCCCACCTTTTTATTTTTAAAGGCACAGTTTACCTTTAGATGGAGTTGGCGCACCCACACAATGTTATTCACAACCTCGGGCAGGTTCTTGCCAGCGAGGGGTCCAGAGGAATCTCCAGGGGAGCCATGGCAGCGAGCTTCAAAGTCTGACCGGATCTCTAGGAATGACCAAGACAAAAAAAAAAAGGAGTTTTCATTAAAAAAATCTGAATAAAAGGATAGCAGCGCCATAGAGATCTTACATCAATGAAGTGGACTGCAGAGCTCCGGTATACTCATTTATCTAAAAACAGAAATCAATTTATAAAACAATAAAAAAAAATACTGGTACTTGTATATCCACCACTGGACAACCCCTGATTAATCATTTCCCCATACAAAATAGAAATATTTACCGCCTGCATGAGCAGAGCTGTTCCCAGTCCCAGTAACATGACATTGTTGGTGCCAGGTGACCTCTGCAGACAATCGTCGGTCGCTGATCGGCTGCTGTTCATCGATGCTCTGCTGCATCAGATGTAACTGACCAGCGGCCACTGATTGCCTGCAGAGGTTACATGAAGCGATAGTGTCACATCAGCCACTGCAAACAGCAGCACGGGTGTGGGAGGTGAATACAGGGATTTTTGTGTACTCACCGTAAAATCCTTTTCTCCGAGTCACTCATTGGGGGGGGACACAGCTCCTGTGTCCCCCAATGAGGCGAAGGAGAAATAGGCTTTTCTGATTTTACTCAAAGACTCGGGCATTTAAGGAAGGGTTGTCCAATCTATATAAAACAATTATTTTAATGAAATAAAATTATGGTAGATGGCAACAAAAAATGCTATTTATCTTAAAGGGGTATTCCCACGTCCAATATCCTATAATAATAATATTAGCAGATACTTCCAAATAGAAATGTAGTATAGTTCTTCTCATTCGCTGTCGTATTCCCAATGTGCAGGCATTGTAGCAGCTTAGTTATCCATGGTTACGACCACTCATATATAGTGACAGTTAGAGGATAGTGGTCGTAACCATGGATACTTAAGCTACTGCAATGCCCTGCACACGGGGTAAGAGACATAGGTTATCAGGAGAACTATACTACATTTGTAATTGGAAGTATCAGCTAATATTATTATTGTTATACCTACTACATATTGGTATAGGATCTTGAAGATGGAAATACCCCTGTAAGTATTTTAGTGCATATAGAAGTGCCAGCATTTATTATTATTTTCATTAAAAAAAAAAAAAAAAAACACAAACTGGAAAACTGTACAAAACTAAAGTGCATGGTTTTACCCGAAACAGGCTGAACAATCTGATGTCGGAGCTGCGCCAATTGCAGCAGTGTCTGTCTACATAACAGCAAATAGCGCTCTTGGCTCTTACTAATATTATACAGATGGGAACAGGCGAGATGTTAGGAAAGATCTGCACAAATCAGAAAATGGAGATGACCTAAAAGATTGTACACTTCTTTAAAAAAAACTATTGTTGGTCGGATTATTTATCTTTCTAGAAAGGTGCGTTGTGTATTATGTGCTGGTCCTGTTGATGCACACGCCTGCCTGCTGCAGAACCTCTTTGAGAAGACAGACCTTAATGATAATCTGTGCCTGACTTAGAAATTCTTCTTCAAAAATAAAAAGCTGAAGAGTCTACTACAAAACATAATGTGCTATAAAATAAAAGAATCAGCCCCTCATTTCAAAGTGGAAGCATATCATACTTTACACTCGGTGGGTGAGGGGCAACCTTTAGGACCTTCGTTAACCCTCAGAGTGCAGAGGCTGAAGCACTGCATCCCTTTAGACCTTTCCTCTGGAGAGCGCTGCACATCGGCCACAGCTGTGCAGGGAAATACCGCTGACCCCATTCACTTGAAGTTGCTATACAACACTAATATTAAATGTGATTATACATTTCCAAGACCTAAGGACCTCCATTCTGCTGCCATAACCTCCATCGGTTAGATCAGGGGAGATCTCCTCGGCCTTGGTGTTGGGTGGACCAGCGCAGATGACAACGGCGCTCTGACCATCTTGCAGCAGAAAAGAGACAAGGAAGGAGAGTTTCAGACTTTCCAGAACTCCCTGTTGGCATTTTGGGCGCTGATCTGCCAGACAGAATCGTCAAAAGCAGAACTGAGGCCGAAAGAAATGGTGACTGTTAGAAAGAAATACACACATTTAATGTAGGGGGTGGAGGCTTAAATGGCTTGGACATCTGCTTGTCAGGTAACAACGGTGAAGGGAGCACAGCACTGCGCCAGAGCCGCAGCCCCTCCATTCTCAGGACTGATAGAGAACCCCACCGACTGGTTTAAGCTTCGCCCCTCCTGTAGAAGGTGACCCTTCCTGCACCCTCCTGCAACAGACAGTGACCCTTCCTGCACCCTCCTATAGGTGACCCTTCCTGCGCACTCCTATAGCAGTCAGTGACACTTCCTGTACCCTCCTGCAACAGACAGTGACCCTTCCTGCACGCTCCTATAGCAGTCAGTGACCCTTCCTGTACCCTCCTGTAGGTGACCATTTCTGTACCCTCCTGTAGCAGACAGTGACCATCCTGCACCCTTCTGCAGAAGACGGTGACCCTTCCTGCACCCTGCTGCAGCAGACTGTGACCCTTTCGCACCCTCATTCAGCAGACAGTGATCCTTCCTGCACCCTCATTCAGCAGACGGCGACCCTTCCTGCACCCTCCTGTAGCAGACAGTGACCCTTCCGCACCCTCATTCAGCAGTGACCCTTACTGCACCCTGCTGCAGCAGACAGTGACCCTTCCGCACCCTCATTCAGCAGTGATCCTTCCTGCACCCTCCTGTAGCAGACAGTGACCCTTCCGCACCCTCATTCAGCAGACAGTGATCCTTCCTGCACCCTCCTGTAGCAGACGGTGACCCTTCCTTAACCTACCTCCACAAATGAACAGCAAATAAATCTAACATGCTAATCCCGTCATTACCTTGAATATAGTCCACGAGTCTGGCCAGCAAAGTTTCCCGTTCTAGCATTAGATGCTTCCTAATACTTGGTCTCTTCACCAGCTCTCTGTGTGTCTGAAAAGCTTTTAGGAGCTAGAAAATAAGTCAATCAGATCAGAAACTGGAAGTGAATAGTTGAGTTGAGCAAAAAGAATCTCAGGACCCCGATCCAGAACCCTGTGAGCCTGCCCTGCCTGCCGACATCCCCGATGCTTCTTCTGTACAACGTCATAAGGTGGGGGGATGCCGGCAGGTAGGACGAGGCTCACAGGGCTCGGATTTGGCAGCCACGGAGTATCAATGTGGCCTCTCAACCAGTGTCCTGCTAATCACTGCAGGTAGTAACCTGACCCATGTACATACCTGTTGTGGACTGTCACTTATATCAGAGATATATGATTTCAGCTTGCTTGCCATTTTTTCTTCTGCTGGCTCAATTATCCTTTCGTATTGAGAAACTGCAGCTCTCCATAAAGGCTGGAGGATAACGACACGAGAATCATCAGTGACAGAGAAGTGTAGGAGTCTCCAGATGTAGCAAAGTAGCAGAAATCCTCCTTACCTCAGTATATGGATTGTAGTGCACGGGGTTCAATCCAGCAAAAGGTTCAAACAATTTCCTTGAGCGCTGAGAATTGTCATCTCCAGAGGGCAGAATGTGCGCCAACTTTTCATGCATCATCCTTATAGTGAAGACCTGCAGACATCAGAATGTTATTCTCAACACTGGAAGTGCCTGAAAGTGGGGCTCTGAAATGCCCCTTGGGAATGGATCCATGGCAGGCACCATTCATCCTCTATGGGACAGTCACAGAAACACTACACGTGGCTATCTCTGCTAGTTCCATAAACGATGAATGAAGCCATGGCGCCAGATGGGTGGCCACCACTTCACACTGATGGGCTGGTGCAAGTCCCCATTCTAAAGATCAGTGGAGGCTCCAGCAGTTGGACCCCACTGACCAGAAAGCCATCAAAAAGGTGATTACTTTTGGTCTTGGAAGTAACGTATTAATGCTCTCTGATCATGGATGATTATAAGACTGGAATGGATGATCGTCTTGGTGCTAAAAAATGACGGATGGACATTTAATAAACCGTTATATGGGAGAACATATGAGCCAGGCAATGAATAAGATTATCAGAAATGTCTTGCACTGGGAAAGTCATTCTGCCTGTTGCAGACTTTTTACAATCCTTGTCCCTTTAATCACCGGTACTATACCTCTTCCAGACGTCGGCCAAGGTTGAGCAGAGATTCTGGGATGTACTTCTCATTTTTCCATAGGTGAGGAGTATAATGCCTCCACAGCTGTCCGGTCAGATGTTCGCAGGCTGACATCCATTGCTCACACACGGCAATACCTGCCCTGAGGTTCTCCTTCACTGCTGGAAACGGCTCTGTCCATAGATTCATCTCAGCCAGGTTCTTCTGGACACAGCGTCCCAGCGTGTTACCTGCAGGACACAGTGGGAAGGACGTCTATATAGAGGTCTCTATGGATATTATACTGCAGACGACAAAATGTCAAGAATAATTGAATAAAATAAAAAAACAGGAATATTATATAGGTTTGGGATAGACACTAATTTCACAGAAGTAATAAACAATGTCTAAATAACATTAAATTAAAAAGTCCTGGAGTGAAGGCCTAGAGTTTGGAGGGCAAAATAAAATAATAGCTTGTTAAAGGGACATGTGGGACATGGATATTAAAGGCCTGTTCTTAGGATAGGTATTTAACTTTTAATTAGTAACATGGAGTCCATTGGATCCCAAGTGAGTTTGTTTTCGGCATATTTCAGCAAGTCTGGAAGGAAGGTAACAGTCCGTTTTGGTAGCTACCTAAATATATAAGATACGTGGTTCTTGTACTTGTTTTTTCATAGTATATGAGTAGATATTTACATTTTGTTGATTACTAAAAATGTTACTGTCATGATTCCTCTGTGCAGAGAGTCTGGGACTCTGATGGACAGCTCTAGCATCCTATCCTGTGCTGGGGCGTGCTGAGCTGTCGGTGCTTTGATTTACAGCTTGGTTGACCTATTAGACTAGAAGGTGCAGAGACTTCCATAGGTGCTCCCTTTCTTGGTAATTGCCCTGTTATTTAGGTGAGCTGCCTGGCCCAGATCATTGCCAGTCAAAAGCTTGTTCTAAGCCTGTGCTCTCTGGTGTGTTCGCCTGTACCCTGTGCTGTAAGTTCTGATCATCATCTTCTGCTGCTGACTTTTGAACCGTGTTAAGACTACCCAATTGTTATTGCCCCTTTGCATCTGATATTCCGCTGCTGACCTTTGGATCGTGTTCAGACTACCCGTTTGTCATTGCCCCTTTGCATCTGATCTTCTGCTGCTGACTTTTAGACCGTGTTCAGACTACCCACTTGTTATTGCCTCTTTGCATTCGATATTCCGTTGCTGACCTTTGGATCGTGTTCAGACTACCCGTTTGTCATTGCCCCTTTGCATCTGATCTTCTGCTGCTGACTTTTAGACCGTGTTCAGACAACCCACTTGTTGTTGCCTCTTTGCATCTGATATTCCATTGCTGACCTTTGGATCGTGTTCAGACTACCCATTTGTTATTGCCCCTTTGCTTATCTGCTATTTCTCTGGCATTCTGACTCTGTCATGTGACCTTACTTGTGACTTCATATTTTCCCTTCGAATTACTACGTGATATTTTGGTATTGACCCCGGAACGACGGCTGACTACGCTTATTCACGGCTTAGCTGTGGGTTGTGACTAGCGTCAGTTACATTATCATTTAGTTAAGAGGTTGTATCTTAAGTTCCTAAATAAATAAAAATTCTCTGTTAATTTATTTTTTTATATGATAACTGGCAGGTGACTGATGTCTAAGTATTTTGGTGCAACTAACTGAAGACTAATATATAAGCGGGGTCCGACTCTGTCACTCCTACCATTTAGTGATTAAAATGGTTACTGGTGGTCCGACATCCACGGTACCCCCTTTACGATTTTCCGGCCCCAGCGGCCTACTTTTTGCAGCAGTTGTGCCTGGTATAACATCTTTTTTCCATGCACTTGAATGTGACAAAGTTGTAGTGAACCCAGCAGAGCTGCTACTAACAGTACAAAGTTGTGCCTACAGAAATAATGCAGGGGGTGAGGTGATCACAAGAGTGTCACGGTGCCTTGAAATAGCTTATTAGTTCAGGTGCACAGAGTGACAACCCCACTGATCTCGTACTAATAGCTTCAATATCAAAGCCAGGAACAGTGAGAAAAGACGAGAATAGTCCGGTGCCACCATTGGGCGGATTCTCCCTGCAGCACACCCGATGATTGACAGGTCTCTCCCTATGTACACTCATGGAAGAGACCTGTCAATCAACTAGCCATGCCCGCAGAAGCCAGCCAGGGGCACCAACACTAGTCTGGCACCAACACTGGAAGGCTTCTCCAGTTTTGCCTTCTGCAGGCTCCCTCTCTAATTTTCTGTTGTCTCTGAGCTAGTGGAAGAAGGCTAGCTGCTTTAAATGTCTCCAATACCTTGGTAAGAGAGATCCCTGCTCTCCTGGCCAAGAAACGTTTACAGTATTTCATACTTTATCAATGTATGCATCAAGAAAATGCAAGATAAGATTTGAGCAAAAACTTTCACAGGACCCTGATACAGCAGCCAGCTCAGTAGGTCCCTTGCCGCCAGACCAAATCCCTCTTACCTGCTGGAATCCCACTCTCCTCGAAAGTATTCCCAGTGCAACATCACTGTTGCGGCATGACATTACAGAGAGCGTAATAAGAAGTTATAGGAAAGCCGGCAAATATGAGGAGGTATGCAGGGCTCTGATCCGGCGACAATAGACAACTGAAGTGGCCTCCAGATCAGGGTCTTGCAAATCTTTTTGATCAATTCTAGAAAGGATATTCTACTATGGTTATATGTCAGTGCCATTCATCCTACCAGTGATCTCCAGTAAGTGCTTCATGCGTCGCTCAGGATAAGGGTCGTGCTCCGTCTGCCTCCACACATCATCCACCACTTCCTTGGTGGTTTCTACAAGTGCCACAAGTTCAGCCAAAGGCAGAGCGTCAAGGTTGTTGTAATACTGTGAATGCACCAGAAAAGTTAGAAACCTGCAGACAATCATTATCTATAAGAGTCACTGAGTCATGGTTTGGGGGAAAAAAATAAAAGTCCTTTCCCTTTAATTGATCGCTCCAGCTAGGTAACGTCAGCGCCGTCATCTTTGAAATCCAGTTTAGCTACAAACCTAGTAATGATCAGTTCGTTGTCCGCAGGAGATCGAGATTAGCAATTTTCTGGTGTCCAGTTCCCTTTAAGGAGGCAGCGGTTTTTTTTTTTCTTTATCACTAAATTGGGGGACACAGGTAACCATGGGCGTATGTTGTTGTCATGAGGAGGCTGACACTAGGCAAAAAAAGAATTAGTTCCTCCTCAGCAGAATACACCCACCGACAGACACAAAGCTTGTCAGTTTTAGCTTAGTGTCAGTAGGAGGTGGACCTGGATCTGATCCCAAATCCGTTTTTTTATCCTTAGGTCAACCAGTTGTATGTTATTAATCTTTTCCCTTTGCTTTTCAGATTCTTCTTTTCAGAGTAACAGGGTGTAAAGTCTCACCCTGTTTTCCCAAAATAGAGACTGAGAGGGGTTGTGGTGCCGTCTACATTGTCCATTCTGTGGTCTGCGAAGCAGGACCGTTCCCTCTGACACTTCAAGCGTGTCTCAGGATCGATCATGTGGGCCGTTTCTTTGCCTGTTCCCCACCCCAGCTCTTCCTAGGAGTGGTGCCAGGAGGAAGATGTTGGCCACTTCTAAGTGACCCTCCCCTCGTCAGGGCGACACCATCTTCTGGACTGTCTGGGACCACGATGGTGTGGGAAGGAGGATGGTTATGCTTTTTCCAGTGACCCCTCTCCTCACCACTCATCCAGACAGGTACCGTTTTCCTTATTCTTTCTTCACAATCGCTCTTTAGGCAGAAGGGAGGCATCCCAAAGAGGAGATCACGGCGCTCCCCCTCCTTCTAGCATGCGCCCACCAACGCGTCGATGTGGGCCAGCCGCCTCCAAACAAAAAATGTAATCCCCGGTATCTCGATGCCTACTAGTTAGCCACGGCCCCCCTCTTGCTTGCAGACCAATCAGTAATTGAGAGTTTGTGCGCTCCTTTCATAAAGTCTATGCCCCCGCAGAACGCCAGCCAATCAGCGCCCTTTCCGACCTATGGGTGCAAGTCTTTCATTTCAGGTCGGGTTGGTTCCTGTCCCCCTTGCAAGCGCCAACCAATCAGTGCACAAGGACTCCAGCATGCTTTCCCTCCTATGGGAGAGCTCCTTTTTGGATTTTTCTCAACGTGCCTTGCTTAATCCTGCCCCTTCCATCCCCTTCACTCTGTCATTGCCGGGAGTCGTTTACTCCTCTCCACATGACGCGGTTCCTACTGCTGGACCAATCTCCTTCTTATCCAGGAACGGGTAGGCTCTGTTTAGTCCTCCTCAGTATCCTCTGAGCATCAGGGAGTCCCTGGCCTTACAAATGTACAGACCCAGGAAGTGTCGCTCCCACCCCTCCCACACTATGCCTGTACCCTCTGCAAAAAGTAGTGGCCAACAGGTCAGGCCTCATTCTTCTGCCCAGACTGCAGCCCTTCTACCATGCAAGTCTCACTAGAGCACCCCGCCGTTTGGGAAGTTAGCACACCCCCTGTGGGCTGTTGCTATTTCTCAATCAGTAACTGACCTAGCCAAAAGGTATCCCTGTCTATGGTACAGGTCCTTGAACGTTTACCTAACCTTTCAGCCGCCTACAGCTTTCCAATAGTTTCTCAAGAAGAATCGAAGACTCCCTTCCACCACCCTCAGCATGGTAGATCAATGGTAAGGTCCAAGAATCGGGCACACTCCAATTTCTCATCTGGCTCCCCTTCTCCCTCCACATCCTACAGGATGCCCTTGGTTTCCCATTATGCCTCCCCGGAGGGGGGCCCCTAGTGGTGGTCTCAACTCCCAGTCTGATTCTGACCTTGACATGGACCAATCTTCCAAATGCCAGGATATGATTGAGTCTTCAATTGGCTGTCAATCAGACCCTCAATATTAAGGACGAGGAGAGTCCCCCTCTGGACCACTCTGGCTCATTCAAAAAGCCTAATTTCCCCCACTCGGGTTTTTGCCAATCACAAGGAGTTTGGAATCTTCACCAAATAATGGGAGTACCAGGAAAAGTGCTTGCCAGGCAAAAGGAAGTTGGATATTTTATATTCCTTCGGTCTGGATTTCCTCAGAAAATGGGCAGAATCCCTGGCTGTGGGCCCTCCAGTCTCTCACCTGTTTGCCAAGATGGCCCTATCACTCCCTGAGAGAAGTGCTTCCCTCAAAGGCTCCACTGACAGATCTAAGATCTAGCCAAGTCCGCCTTTTAGGCTGCTGGTGCTTCTATCTGCTCTGCCTTCGCTTCCACCTCGGTAACTGTCAGTTTCCGCCTGGGCAAAACATCTTTAGCATGGTATTTTATCAATGGCCTCACCAGGTGAGCAAGCTGATCTTGCAGATCAGATTGCTCATGCAGGTAAATATTTGCTCGCCACGTCCCTCAATGCTGCCAGCTGTTCTGCTCATGTTACTAGCAATATTGTAGCAGAATTCTCTGGCTCAAATCCTGGAATGCAGACCCTACGTTCAAAAAGGTCCCTTACCAAGGGGCTTACGTCTTTTTGGTTCTAAGCTGGAACAGCTCATCTCGGATGCCACTGGAGTTAAGAGAACCTCTTTTCCCCAGCCTAAACACGTATGTCCTTTTACAGAGAGACGTTCTCTTCAGTTTCGTCCCTTTCGTCATTTCTCCTCCTCCAGGACCTACTCTCAGCAAGGCAGGTCACCTGCCTGGCGAGACACCAGGAAACCGTCCTTCAAACCAGCCCCAACATGGCGCTCTAATAGGTCGCTCCGCAAAATCCTCTGATGCCTGATCCAATAGATTCTCCTTGGCAGGACAGGTCCAAACCTAGGAATCCTCTCAAGGTGCGTGGTCTTTTCTGGGACACGTGGCTCTCCATAGTTGATGACACCTGTGTCAGGGACATCGTTACAGGATAGAATTGTCTTCTCTTCCATGCAGACTTTTTTTTTCATGTCCAGTCCTCCAAGGGTTACAGCTCAGATTCCCGGCTTCTTCAAAGCTATTAATTCTCTCCTCCGGATAGGGGTCATCATACCTGTTCCCTCCCAGGAACGCTTCTCGGGTTCCTATTCCAACCTTTTTGTGTTCCCGAAAAGGATGGCTCACTCGGCTGGATCCTGGATCTCAAGCTTCTAAACAAGCAGGTGCCGCATCCGCCATTTCCAATAGGAAACACTCCGCTTGGTAATTCCCTCCATGGAGTCCGAGAAGTCCCTCTGCTTGGTGGACATTCAGGACGCCCATCTCCATAGCCCAATTTTCTTGACGCATCAGAAGTTTCTGCAATTAGCAGTCCAAAGGGGAGCACTATCAGTTCACAGCTCTCCATTTCAGACTGACCATTGCTCCCAGGGTGTTCAAGAAGGCCAGGGCGACTGTCATGGCCATTCTTCCTTCCAAGGGATTGTAGTTATTCCCTACCTGGACAACCTACTGATCAAGGGCTCATCCTTCCAAGACTGTTCAGAGAGCCTTCAGGTCATCCTGGAAACTCTTACCCATCTAGGCTGGGTAATCAAAACAGCAAAATCCTCTGATCCCGATCCAGCACCTAGTTTTCCTAGGCATGTTGGTTGATACCGCCCACTTCTCCCAGAGGAAAAGATTTTGGCACTCAGTCTGGGGATTCAGTCCCTAAGACGCCCATCTCTTCGACTCTGCATGAGGATTTTAAGGAAGATTATTGCCGCGATGGAAGAGATGCCTTTTGCACAATTCCATTCCTGTCCCCTCCAGCTGGCCCTTCTGTCAGCTTGGGACAAGAAGACTTCTTCCCTGGATCGTCCCATACTCCTGCCTCTCTGAGTGAGGCAGTCTCTGGCATGGTGGAGTCTCTCCTTTCGGAACAGAAGAACATTCCTTCCCCTCCACTGGCAAGTTGTCACGACAGACACCTGTCTCCTCAGATGGGGAGCGGTCTTCCTTAATCACATAGTACAGGGTCGCTGGAACACTCGGGAAGCCTCCTTTCCCATCAATCTACTGGAAATGGAGCCATCTACCTCTCTTTTCTACACTGGCAAGACCGACCAGTCCGAATTCAATCCGACAATGCCATGTCTGTGGCATACATAAACCACCAGGGTGGGACTCACAGTTAGTCGGTCATGCTAGAAGTATCACGGATTCTGGCTTGGGCCAAACAGCGAGTGCCAGCGTTCTCAGCGGTCTACATACCAGGTGTGGACAACTGGGCTGCCGACTTCCTAAGTCGTCAAAGTCATCTGTGTTCAAACAGATTTGCCAGAGGTGGGGCACTCCTGATGTCAATCTGATAGCGTTTCAGATGAATCACAAGATATCTCAGTTTGTGGCCAGGTCTCGCGACCCCCTGACAATCGGTTACAATATCCTGGTCATTCTATGGATCAGTTTCAACTTCTGTACCTTTTTCCACCCCTTCCAATGATCCCCAGACTCGTCAAGATGATCAAGGCGGAAGGGGTTTCAGTCATTCTGGTGACCCAAGACTGGCACAGAAGAGCCGGGTAAGCAGAGTTAGTCAACCTGCTCACAGATGTTCCTTGGAAGCTCCCAGACCAAAATCAGACCTACTCTCTCAGAGTCCCCTCTTACACCAGAATTCTCAGTCTCTCAATCTAATGGCGTGGCCATTAAAGCCAGAGTCCTGATAAAGGCAGGCTTCTCTTTTTCAGACTATGACCAGGTTGAGAAAACCATAGTCTTCACGGATTTATCATCAGTCCTGGAAGGCCTTTTTTCACTGGTGTGAAGACAGACACACAACTCCCATATTTTTTTTTCTCTTCCATCTATTCTGGCATTTTTGCAATCAGGGCTAGAGTCCGGCTTGTCTCTTAGGACTCTCAAGCATCAGGTCTCGGCACTCTCAATCCTGTTTCAACAGAGTTTGGCCTCTTGCCCGCAGATCAGGTCATTCCTTCAGGGAGTTGCTCGTCTAGCACCACCATGTTGTCCCCCCCCGTTGACCCGTAGGACATTAACCTAGTTTGAACGTTACATTAGGGATCCCCCTTTGAGCCCATCCAGGATATCTTATATTCTCTTCTCTCTTGGAAGGTTGCCTTTTTAGTTGCAATCAGTTACAATAGACAGGTATCGAGATTAGCGATTGTCACTTGCAGCTCCTTTTTCTTGTTTTTCACTAGGACAAAGTGGTCCTTTGTCTGATGTCCTACTTCCTTCCTAAGGTGGTATCCCCGTTCCATATCAATAAGGATATTGTTCTTCCCTCCTTCTGCCCGTTAACCATCCATCCCCTGGGAAGGTCTCTCAAAAGCTGGACCTAGTCAAAGTACTGCATTTCTACCTCTCAAGGACCGCATCCTTCAGAGGATCGGACTCCTTGCTGATCATTACCGAGGGTCACCAGAAGGGACTCCCTGCCTCCAAGTCTACTATGGCCCGTTGTATCCGATCAGCTATTCTACAGGCTTATTGTGTCAAAGACAGACCACCCCCTCCTGGTATGAGGGCTCACTCCACTAGGGCGGTGGGGGCCTCCTGGGCCATTCGAACCAGGCTTCTGCAAACTAGATTTGCAAGGCCACTACCTGGTCATCTCTTCATACATTTGCAAGGTTCTGTAGGATACATATCTATGCCTCAGCTGATGCCGGCCGAGGTAGAAAGGTGCTACAAGTGGCGATCGCCTGTCGCCCGACCTCATTTGAGCAAGATATTCTGTTCCCTTCCTTGGGACAGCTTTAGTACGTCACATGGTTACCGGTGTCCCCAAATGAAGCGATAAAGAAGGATTTTTGGTACTCATTGTAAAATCTATTTCTTGGAGCCTTCATTGGGGGACACAGCAGCCACCCGTTTTTTGGGGGGTTTTTTTGCCTATAAGGAGGAGTTAATTCTTTTTTTTCCTAGTGTCAGCCTCCTAGCGACAGCAGCATACACCCATGGCTACCTATGTCCCTCAAAGAAGGAAATAAGAAAAATATTTATGGTACCAAAAATCCTTCTTCTCAAGCCATAACATGAGTGCAACAAAATTGCAATTTAAGAAAAAAAAAATCTGCCACTTTTTTTTTTTTTTGAGGCAGATTGTGGGGTAAAAACATTTGGCAGAATAATTCTCCAGCTCACTACAATTTCTCAGATACGAAATTCATACAAATATTTTTTTATTCGTGGAAAAAAAAAATTCTAAAGCCTGTAAATTTCTAAGACTCGTTATCTTTATTAAATATTCCTGTTGATGGAGCTGCCGAATGAGGGTTTGCTTTTTGTAGGGCAAGCTGACTTTTTTTTTTTTTTAATGGCAACCATGCTCGCACCACTTATATGCCACGGTAAGAGACTGACGGCGCCGGCGGCCTTTAAGAGGTTAGCAGCAGCAAAAGGTGCCAGACCCAGTCCCTGCTGTTAGAGACAGATGCTGGTTAAGGCCATGTTCACACGTTCAGTATTCCATCAGTATTTTATTTGTAAGCCACAACCAGGAGTTGGTGAAAAATACAGAAGTGGTGACGTGTTTCTATTATAGTTTTCCTCTGATTGTTCCACTTCTGGTTTTGGTTCACAAATACTGATGTAAAATACTGACCAAATACTGAACACAGCTGGCACCTGCCCTGAGTGCGGTGGGTGCAGAAGGCATCAGACTTGCGGCTCATATATTAAAAGGAGTTGACTGTGACCAGATAACACCTTTAAAGTGCGGTGATGATAATGTCGATGAAAAGTTTTTTGACCATGCAATGCTTGTGGTCCGTGTACAGTTAAAAAGTCCAGTTCCTAGTATGTTGGAGCACACGATCTAATACCTGGAAGAATTAGGGAATCACACATTTTTGTGCAGTTTGCCTTTTATTATTATTTTTATAGTATTAGTCATTTATTTTTTATATCACTATTTCTCAATAGGAGAAAACTGCAAAAATTCCTAAGAGAATAATATATAATGCAAACAAACACGATACAACTAATATAAAAAGGACTAATGTGTTACTGGCTTTCCCAACTCAGAGGTTACAAAAGAACAGAAGAACATAATTTCACCTTTTCAATGGCTTGAAACAAACCGAGGAAATGAGCCGCCCTTTCTCTGACACCAGATTTACTCCGACCTTCTGCGATTTCTGCCCAGAACTGAAATTCATCCGATGGACTTAGAATTCCTGTAGAACAAAATGAAATGTTTTATATGCTGTCATTTATATAAAGAAATGTGAACGGCACAGCTCCGGGGACACAAGGCTCATTAAAACTCCAGGGACCTGGATGACGTTCAGCATGGATAGGGCCAGCATCCAAATTCACCATGTAGAAAAAAAGAGCATGGCACTCACCATCCCAAAAAATGTCCTTTATTGTAGATACATATAAATCAGAGGCAAGGAGGCTTTCAAGTGGAAAAGAAAGATTTTTGGTACTCCCCGTAAAAACTCTTTCTTGGAGCCTTCATTGGGGGACACAGGTAACTATGGGTGTATGCTGCTGTCGCTAGGAGGCTGACACTATGCAAATAAAGTAAAAAAACTGGCTCCTCCTCCGTAGCATACACCCACTGACAGGCAGGAAGTACCTCAGTTAAGTGTTAAAGCAGTAGGAGAAGCAACCAACAAACTCCACATATGTACCGGCTCAACAACCAAGGCACGTATGCCCAAAATCAGTACAAACAAATAGGGAGGGTGCTGTGTCCCCCAATGAAGGCTCCAAGAAAGAGATTTTACGGTGAGTACCAAAAATCCTTCTATCGCTTCATTGGGGGACACAGGTAACCATGGGACGTCCTAAAGCAGTCCCCAAGGGTGAGAACAGAAGGAATGCAGAGAAAAAAGGACTAAGGCCGGCCGGTGCGTAACCGCCGCCTGTAGCACCTTTCCTTCCAAGGCCTGCATCGGACTAGACATAAGCATGATCTTTGTAAGATTTTGCCATAACATGCAAATATGACTAGGTCCCGGCCCTGCAACCTCTAAAGCCGAGGCCTAGCAAGATACTGCTCCAGGATTTATCCAGAGTATGGACCGGAGAGGGGCAGGAAGGACCTACAGAAGAAAGGACAATGTCTACACTAATGTGGAATGAAAAAGAAACGGAGGACGGCAGGATAATGCTGCCAACTCAGAACTCCCCTGATATTGTAGCCAATAAGGCTAATGGAACCAAATAATCGTACTTGCGCCACCTGAATCAGATCTTCAGAAACTGTCGTAGAAACTTGAGGATGCAGGTTTTCTTGCCCAAAGCATTTCGAGAGTGACCTGATGGGAAAAACTCCAGTCCCTTTCAGAAGTAGGCTTCAAGGTCATGGCGTTAAACTTAAACGACTATGAAACTGTGGCGGAAGAGAGACCTTGCGGAAGAATATCCGGACGGTCTGGACAGCCCCCGGAGGCGTCCATAGGCATGTACACCAGCTCCAGGTACCAGGTCTGACTTAACAGCTTGTAGTTGTCAGGACTACTGGAAACCGGTCGGACTGATTTTTTTTTTTTTTTTTGACTCTTGTGATTAAGGGAAGAGGAGGGAACGAAGAAGCATCTGAAACTGGGACCACAGAATCACAAGTGCATCGCAGCCGACAGCCATCGGATCCTGGAACCTGGTAACGTACCGAGGAACCTTTTGGCTCGTTCGAGAAGTCATTAGGTGGGCATCCAGAATGCCCTACCTTCGACAAATTTAGCCGAAGACGGCGGTGTTGAGAGACTACTCACCTGACGCTAACCCCGGATGATACAAAAAAAAAAAAATAGGCTTCCTAGTCGTCAACCCCTGGAATGTGGACGGCTGATATGGCGGGGACATGGTCGTCTGCCCAACGCAGTATCATTGCTACCTCTACCCTGATCCGTGAGTTGTGAGTCCCACCCTGGTGGCTTATGTTCAAAGACATACTGATAGGGAATTTAATTTGTGAGCGTCATCGGGGACTGCGATGATGTGTGCAAACAGTAAAGCGCTGCGGAATGTGGAAATATGCCAGCTCCATACAAAAATAAATACTATTATTATTACTACTATGCAAGCCACAGCTGTGAAAGTCCACCTGACTGCGGACTGGCTTTCCTGCTAGGAGAGGCTGCCAGCGGAAGAGGGCAAGAAGAATTGCCTTGATGTCCAAGAGACAGATGGGGAGGAGGGTCTCATGAACATTCCAGCGACCTTGCGCTGCGAGAATGAGGAAGTCCGCTTCCCAACCCTGAAGACTGGCATCGATGTTGAAGATCTGCCAGCAGAGCGGGAGAAATTACCTCCTGTGCAGGGCAGAGACGGACAGTGTCCACGAAGAGAGGGACTGTGTGAAGCTGGGCATAAGACACCGTTTCTATGACCGCCGCCATGACCTCTGTGAAGACCGTGGTAGCGGATGCCAGGCTGAACTGGAGTGCCGTGAACTGGTAAAGATGGTCCTGTATCGCAAAACCGAAGGAACCTTCGATGCCGTACACAATAGAAATGTGCAGGAAAGCATTCTGGATGTCTACAGAGTAAAGTCCCCCTGCTCCATGGAGGGGAACACCGAGCGCAAGGACTCTGTTCTGAAGAGCGAATCCGAAGGTGGCAATTCAATGGCTTGAGGTCAAAGATCGGTGAAAGAAACGTCTTTTTTCGGGAGCACGAAGAGGTTTGAGTAGAAACCAGAAAAGACGTTTGTGCCAAGGAACGGGTACAATGACACCTGAGCTTAGGCAGGGACGAGACGGCTTGGAGAACCCATGAGAGGGTTGAATTGGCAGGAGGGAAAAATGTCTTCCTGGGGCAAAGAAAATTACATCTTGTAGCCGGGTGTAACGATCACCCTGACCCTGGCGTCGTCGACCGCCGACAACCAAGTCTCCGAAAAAGAAGAAACCTGCCTTCCACCCTGGAAAGAAACCCAGGTAGGGGTGACCCATCATTAGAGGAGAATCTATGATAGGGGGATCCGGAGGACTTAGAGACGGGTCATAGGCCTCCAGTGAGAAATAGCTTGAAGGAAGGTTTCCTTCTTTCCCTTTGTGCAGGAGAACGGTCCTGCTGGACGGAACTGCCCGAGGAAAGGCAGAGAGGTGCTTTCACCTCTGGTGGCGTCAGAAGGGATCTGGACCAGCTTGGTCCAAAAGAGCTAGATCTGCTAGCTCCTCTGTAGGAACCGCCTCCATAATCCCCCGGCGAAGAATCCTGGCCCAGGGCGATATGGCTTTCAGCACTCAAGAAGAGGCGAAATTAGGTCAGAGAGAAGTGCAAGAGAAGCAGTAGGAGGACAACAAAATCAGCCTTAATACAGGTACAACATGTCCAGAAAAGGACCACCCTTATATCACATAAATAAACGCGTATTAACTAAACAAAAACAGAGCCAACTGGCTAATAGGGTGGGTGCTGTGTCCCGCAATGAGCGTCTCGGAGAAAAGGATTTTACGGTGAGTTATCACAAAAATCCATGATTCTCCTTCGCCTCATTGGGGGACACAGATACTGTGGGACGTCCTAAAGCAATCCCTGGGAGGGAGAATTGACTCCCCGATCCAAGCTACATGCACCTCTTGTTTAAAAGGTGCGCCACCGCTGCTTGGAAAATCCTTCTACCCAGGTTCGCATCCGCCGAGGCCTGAGCATGGATATTATAATGTTTGGCAAATGTGTGCAGGCTGGACCAGTTTGCTGCCTTGCAAACCTGTTCCGTCGAAGCCTGGTGCCAAAGCGCCCAAGAGGCGCCCGCTGCCCGGGTAGAGTGCGCTCTGATCCCTGCTGGAATCGGCGTGCCTCTAATGCGGTAGGACTCCTGAATAGTCAAACGACTCCATCTGGCTATGGTCGATTTTGAGGCAGCGAGTCCCTTCCTGCGCCCTTCGGGGAGCACAAACAGCCTGTCCGTCTGACGAAAGGGTGCCGTCCGCGACACGTACCTCCGGAGGGCTCTTACCAGGTCTAACGTGTGAAGAGCCATTTCCACACGGTGCACTGGACAAAATGAAGGCAAGAAAAATCCTCATTCATGTGAAATGAGGAAACGACCTTCGGCAGAAAAGGAGGGGCTGGTCTGAGGACCACCTTATCCTTATGGAAAGTGAGGAACGGAGCTCGGCAGGATAGGTCCTCCAGCTCTGAAGCCCGCCTGATGGAAGTGATGGCCACTAGGAACACCACTTTCCAGGAAAGGTACCTCAAAGAGATATCCTGAAGCGGTTCAAATGGAGCTTCCTGCAGAACACTTAGGACCATGTTAAGGTCCCAGGCGTCCATGGGTACCTTACAGGGAGGTACCAAGAGGGAGACTCCCTGAATGAAAAGTCTTCACCTGCAAAATGGTAGCAATTCTGCGCTGGAACAGGACGGATAAGGCCGATATTTGTCTCCTGAGGGAACTTGGGGCAAAGCCCAAGTCTAATGCTCTATCGACTGAGCTATCCGGGCTCTCTAAGCCCGACTGGAGAAAAGCCAAGATGTTGGGGATCGAGAATCTCAGCGGAGAAACACCGCAGCCTGGACACCAAGCAAAGAACACCTTCCAGGTGTGGTGGTAAATTCGTGCTGAAGCAGGCTTCCGGGCGCTAATCATTGTAGCGACCACCTCGCTCCCGAACCCTGCCTGGGTTAAAATCCAAGATTCAACGGCCATGCCATCAAACACAGGGTCCCTGAGTTCGGGTGGCAAATCGGCCCTTGAGACAGTATATCTGGGTGCTCTGGCAGGCGCCAAGGAACGTCGGCGAGCAGCTGCATTAGATCTGCGTCCCACACTCGACGGGGCCAGTCTGGTGCCAGAAGAATCTCCGGCACCCCTTCCATCTTGATCTTTTTGATGACTCTCGGAAGTAGTGGCAGTGGGGGAAATAGACATGGGAGGCGAAACTGGTTCCATGGCAGAACCAACGCGTCCACCGCGAATGCCTGCGGGTCTCTGGCCTGAGCGACATGTGGGCACCTTGGCATTCACTCTGGAAGCCATCAGGTCCACATCTGGAGCTCCCCACAGTTGACAAATCTGCTGAAAAACTTTGGGATGTAGAGACCACTCTCCGGATGCAAGACCCTGCTGGCTGAGAAAGTCTGCCGCCCAATTTTCCACGCCCCGGAATGTGGACAGCCGAAATCACCAAGTGGTTTGCTTCGGCCCACTGAAGAACGAGCCCCACCTCGCGCATGGTTGCTCTGCTGCGGGTGCCCCCTTGATGATTTATGTAAGCCACCACTGTGGCGTTGTCCGATTGAATCCGGACGGGGCGGCCTGCTAGAAAGTGATGAAACTTCTGCAGAGCCAGCCGAATTGCTCGTATCTCCAATAAGTTGATCGAGAGGCGTGCCTCCTGTGGCGACCACCGTTCCTGGGTTGTGTGGTGGCGAAACACCGCTCCCCCACCGAGGAGACTGGTGTCGGTTGTCATCAAAAGCCAATGATCTGGGGGGAAAGGTTTCCCCTGGGTCAGAGAGGAACTGGTTATCCACCATCCGAGCGACTGCCTGACTCGAGAGGACAGTCCGCACCGCCGATCGGGCGTGAAAGAATTCTTGTCCCAGGCTGACAAGAGGGCGTGCTGCAGGGGGTGAAGGTGGAACTGGGCGACAGGTATCGCTTCCATTGCTGCGACCATTTTCCCTAAAATCCTCATCCCGGATCGGATGGTATGAGGGACTGGTTGGCGAAGTGTCCAGACACCCTGCCGGAGAGCTAGCGCCCTTTCCTGAGGGAGAATTACCAACCCCCGGCAAGTGTTGAAGATCATTCCTAGGAAGAAGATCCTCTGAGCTGGCACAAGGGATGACTTCTTTGCATTGCCAACCATCCTATGCGGGCAAGAGTAACTAGCGTGATGTTGACCTTTTCCTCGCATGCCCGTATTGACGGGCCCTTGACCAAGAGGTCGTCCAGATAAGGCAAGACGACTATGCCTCGAGAATGCAGGGTGGCCATGACAACTGCCATAACCTTTGTGAACATTCTGGGAGCCGTGGCTAGCCCGAAGGGTAGCGCTACGAACTGAAAATGTTGATCGCCGATGGTGAAGCGTAGAAACCTCTGATGAGGAGGAAAAATTGGAATATGCAGATATGCGTCCTGGATGTCTATTGAGGCCAAGTATTCTCACTGCTCCATGGCCGATATGACTGAACGGAGAGACTCCATGCGGAAATGTCTGATCCTGATGAATTTGTTCAGAAGCTTCAGGTCCAAAACAGGCATGACAGACCCGTCCTTTTTGGGAAGCGCAAAAAGGTTGGAATAGAACCCTTGAGCTCTTTCGAGTTCCGGCACTGGAACAATGACTCCGTTGTGCGGGAGCGATTTGATGGCTCCCAATAGAGCCCTTGCCTGGGTATCCACCCTGGGAAGCCGGAAAGAAAAAAACGTCTTGGAGGATATCTGACAAATTCTCTTTTGTAACCTGAGGCCACCAATTCCATTCCCCATGTGTCGTGAGCGACATTGACCCAGACGTGGTGAAACCAGAGTAGGCGGCCGCCCACCTTGCTGGTGTTGTCTGGTAAAGGCCTTGAGTCATTTGGCCAACGATCTTTGGGATCTGGATCCCCTCGATCTGGGCTGCTGAGTATGCATTCTCCCCAATGGTTGGCTCTATATGAGACCTGCCGCTCCCTATTCTGGTTGGGGCGGCGTGAGGCGGCGGAATTGGCCGCTGTAGTCCACCCGGGGTTGCGAAAGGCCCGAAAACGTGCCTGAAAACGGGTGACAAAAAAGCGTTTTGACCTTTTGTTGAGGGAGAAACCAGCTCTTTCCTCCTGTGGAGTCAGAGATAAGTTGATCCAACTTCTCCCCAAATAGGTGGCCGCACTGATAAGGCAGGAAAGTCAAGGACTTCTTAGAAGTAGAATCGGCTCGCCATGTCCTTAACCATAGGGCTTTTCTAATAGAAATTGCATTAACGGCAGCAAGTGCCGAGAAATTGTCCGCATCCAAAGACGCATTGATTACATAGTCTCCGGCCATCGCCATCTGACCTGCGACCTCCGAAATCTCTGCAGGTAGATCCTGCTCCTGCGCGACCTTGTTTAATGTTTCTGACCATGATATCAAAGCCTTGGCTACCCAAGTTGCTGCGAATGAGGGAGCGAGTGCTGACCCTGACGCCTCATATACTGAGCGAGCTAAGCTCTCTATAAGGCGATCCGTGGGATCCTTAATTGAGGAAACACTAGGGGCGGATAGCAGGGTCTTAGTGGCTAGGCGCGAAACCGGAGGATCCACCATCGGGGATTCCATCCATTTCTTACGGAGGTCCGGAGCAAAAGGATACTTTGTTTCGAGTGCCTTTTGACCCGAGAAACGCCTGTCTGGATGTTCTCTGTGCTGCTGCACTATGTCCTCAAACACCGGGTGAGAGGAAAAAATTCTGTGCGGGCGCTTCACTTGCTTACATGCCATTTCATGCCCCGTAGCCGCTGCGGGATCATTCTCAATCCCCAAGGTCTGATTGATGGCTTCTATGAGGCTGTCCACTGTTTCACGTGACGCTGGAGTTTCCAGGTGAAGGGGCACGTCTGAGTCAAATTCTGAGGTCTGCTCGCTATCAACCACTGGTGACGAGGAGCGAGAAGCAGAACTTACGGATCCCAAGGCACCGGATAGACTGGGCGACACCGTTTGGATTTGTTTCCCTCGGGTCTGCCTGGAGTGAGAGCGGCCCCTGCAGGCGAGAGGCTCTTGTGAGGTGGAGGTCCCCTCTAAGGCCGGCAAGCCACTGTCCCTGCCCCCATCTGAGGCCTGAAGGGACTCAATTGCATGAACTGTGACAGTGATAGGGCCCACTCTCGGGGGCTTGGCACATTGGTCGCTGTCGCAGGGGAGGACGGACACTGAGGTTCTGTTAGGCGTCGGGTTCCGGGAGCTGCACAGCGGGAATCCCGAGCCTTGTCCTCTGAGGTCTGCCCACACCAGCATTGTGGGTTCGGTCACAGGGGAGGGCTCCTGGGCGCGTTTGGTGTCGCCGGCTTTGCATAACTGCTTGCTCTGCACCCGCGGAAGAGATGCATACTGCTTCTTCGGACATGCTGTATCTGTCCGCTGCTGGGGACAGGGGGAAGGAGGTAGAACCTCATTTTCCCTGTGGTCTCCCGGGCAGCACTTACCCCAGTCCTGTGCCCCCCCGTTCCTGGACGCCTCCGCACAAAAATCACACGCCACCAGCTGTGCGCGGGCTTCTCCACACCGCTCTGCAGCCACTGGCCGGTGGCATCTGACAGCTAAGGGCTCCAGCCCCGGATCTTCGCCGCAGGAGCCCTCCCAGGCCCTCTCCTCACTGACGATCCTCTTCAGCTTCCCAGCTCAGGTATGTGAGGGGGCCTTGACAAAATAGGGTGGTGCAGGCACCCTAGCTCCATCTAACCCCTTCAGGGGGTGAGGAGAGGGACCGTCCGCCGTCTTGCAGCACCGCAGTCTAAGCATTGGTGGAGCAGTGGGGGCCGCACGGACTAGTCTTGTGCCTCTGTACAGCCCATGGTTTCAATACCTAGGGGTGGTCAGGGCTAAGTCCGGCATTGTGTCCCACATCGCGGGAGAGGATACGTGGAGGGACACTCGCACGTGCTCGCCCGTTGATGGTTTGGCGAAATCGGACCCTTTCAATAGGATCCGTTGCCCCTGTCTCATCTTCATAGACTGTAAAAATAAAATAAACAAAGTCTGGGCAAAACGGCCAAGATATGTCCCACGGTGCGGGAGAGGATACGTGGAGACGATACTCAACACGTGCTCGCCCGTTGATGGTTTGGGGAGATCGGACCCTTTCAATAGGGTCCGTCGCCCCTGTCTCATCTTCATGGGAAAAGAAAAAAAAAAAAAAGAAAAAGTCTGGAGCAAAGCCAGAAATGTGTGCCTCCATGGACACTAAGCAAAAAACTGAGTTCCGCCCGCAATAGGGGCGAGGGTGTATACGACGGAGGAGCTAACCTCTTTTTTTCACTTAGTGTCAGCCTCCTAGCGGCAGAAGCATACACCCACAGTATCTGTGTCCCCCAATGAGGCGAAGGAGAAAAAGGCAGATCCACCTTAGAGGGATCGGACCAAATGCAGACACGGTCTAAACTAAAATGGTCTAGAACGTCGAGACGTTTTTGTCCCGGGAAGCGTTTGCCGAGAAGTTCCCAGTGCCTAGAGGTGGTAGCCTCAAACTCTTTGGGAAAAAATGCTGGAGGGACGTCTCACCGCCTGAATGAAACGGAGATGTCCTGAGCAGCCGCATGCTCCACTTCTACTTCGAGAGTTTGAACAATAGCCGAAATAAGGCTATCTACAAAGTCCCGCGTCCTAGAAGTCTGATCCACCTCCGAGTCAGACTCTGACTGAAAAGCTACATCCGACCTGACGTCCGCCTCCGAGGAGGGGGAACGGGTAGAGAGGGGCATTTTGGATGCCGCAGAGGAGCCCGGTGAACTGGATGAGGAGCTAGACAGAGTCTGCTTCCTAATTCCTTCTCCTGATCAGTCCCTGTGAAGGTCGTGGTCAGATGCATGTGAATCACCATGGAAGGTGTTCGGGGCACTGGTGGCGGCAGACAGATGCGGCATACATTCCAGGACCTGTACCAGGGACTGTGAATTTTCTAGTCAGGTCCGAGACTGACGGAGACCTGGCAACAGCCCACTCCGGAGGGAGGGGAGTGCTTTCATCCCGAAAATTGAATCTACTGTCCGGCTGGAGACCGGTTGGGACATGGCAACAGACCACTCCGGAGGGAAGGGAGTGCCGTCCTCCAGGCAGATGCCGAGGGACCTGGTCTCGCTTTCCTAGTTCCATACCAGATATGTCCTTGTGGACATCGCAGACAGGTGCATGCGAAACACCATAAAAGGTGTTCGGAGCACTGGTGGCAGTAGACTGATGCAAAAGGCGCTCCAGGACCTGGGTCATGGACTATGAAACCTCTGTCAGGTCGGATAATGACTGAGACATGGCAGCAGCCCACTCCGGAGGGGGGCGAGTGCTCTCAACCTGGACGTTAGGGGACTGCTATAGGGCAGACACTGTGGAAAAGCTGCAGTACGGGCAAAAACAATGCAGACTGGTCACAAGGCTACTGCTGTTATACGGATGGTGGTCAAAGGATGAGCCGAAGACTGCTGCCAGGGATAGATAAGTCCCTATAAGGTAGAAAAAAGGCAACCAGCCTGGGCTGGTCCTATCTGAACCCGAGATGGCGCTGTCGCTGCTCAGGCTGCAGTGTCTCTCAGATCCGGTGCCGGATAGAGATGGAGGCCTGCTGAGCCCGCTGGAGATGCACAAATCTCCGTCCGCTGCTACAGACAGAGACACACTGCCTGCTGTGCCCTCTGGGTCCTGCGGCGGATGGCGACAGACAGTGCACAAATCCACAGATGATGCTAACTTGCAGGCCTTGAGACGCTATACTGGGGTCATGTCTCGGGTGACAGGGAGAGAGGGCTAGAGAGGCTCACTCACTGACTAAAGAAAACAACGAGGCCATCGGGAGGGGGAGTGGCTAAGCCCAAGGCGCATGCCGATTGGCCTGGAAATGCTCAGGGCACGCACTGATTGGCCGAGGGACACTGACTGGCTTGAGGCTGGCAAGAGAGAGTGGCTACGTGGCCGGGAGAGAAGGCCCAAAGCCGGGGGCTCAATTAGCAGAAGGAACCAGATAGGCCGCGCCATCTCAGGCTAATGTGCCGGCTGGCGAAAAACCAAAGAAAAGAGCCCCTCCTAGTGGCTGACCTGACACAGCGGGGGCGCCAGTAGTGACTGGACCTGCCAGGGAGACAGGTACAGCGCCATGCTGTCGGTGGGCGTGACCCGGCCGGAGCTGCGCTGGGAGGCGTGTCCTGGACGTAGCCAGGATTATCTGACCCAGCGCCGCCTCCCCTCGGGCACGAAGGAGCGCGAAAGATGAAGCCGCGGCCTGATAGGCTAACAAGCGGAGGAGGCATGTGCGACCTGCAAACGGCCCAATCGACGGCACCGGGGATGATGCGCAGAAGAAGGGGGGGTGCCCGGCGGTGGAAAAGAGCGAGATAATAGGATGGCACGCCAAGGGTTGTGTCTGGCATAGAAGATGGCTAGGGAAACTAAACACGCCAAGCGGGGGCGTGTCTGGTCAATAAAGGCGGCTGATAGGAGACATGCCAGAGAGGGGGGCGTGCTACTGACTTAAAATGGCCGAAGAGAAGAAGAAAGCCTGTAAAATGCCGGGGCCGCGCGCTATGAGAAAAAAGGCGCGCAAATTGAACCTGTGGACTAGGGAGGAAAGAGGCTGTCTACAGCGGGGACCTATACACCGGTAAACAGGGGAGCTGCTGCTGGAGGAAGCTGCTGTGGGGGGGCTCGCTGGCTTACCACCTGCTTGAATCCGGCTCCTCTTGATAGATGATAGATGAGGATTGCATCCCGAGCCCTCGGAAGTGAGAGGGTCCTGGAAATGAAGATCCTCCTTCCAGCACCGTCTCCGGACGGTGCAGAAGACGGTATCGACCCCTTATTAAAAAGGGGGAAGGCCACCACCGGTGACCACCGTCTTCCTCTCAGCCCTCTCCGAGGAGAGGGGTGAGGAGGGGATAAGGCAAGGACTGGCCACCGAGAGTCACCCTGAACCACCCCAAAGGGGGGACAGGGGACAAGTCCTGCCAGTGGGTCCAAGAGTGGGCGATGCGGGTGACACTACACTGCTCTCTCGGTCGCTTAAATGTGGGAAAACAGGGTGAGCAATCTGCACCCTGTTACCCGACGAGCTGTATCTGAAAAAAAAAGGGAAAAGGATTAATAAGTTCACACAGAAACCTGTGAAAGAAAAAACACTGCGGATCTGGTGTTAGATCCAGGTCCGCCTCCTAAAGACACTAAGCTTAAACTGAGGTACTTCCTGCCTGTCATTGGGTGTATGCTATGGAGGAAGAGCCAGTTTTTTTACTTTATTTGCATAGTGTCAGCCTCCTAGCGACAGCAGCATACACCCATGGTTACCTGTGTCACCCAATAAAGCGATAGAGAAACGCGTTTTCCACGTGAAAGCCTCCCTGCCTCTGTTTTATATATATCTACAATAAAGGACATTTTTGGGACGGTGAGTGCCATGCTCTTTTTTTCTACATGGCGTTTTATATGCTGTATTCACTACAGCAGGATAGCTCATCAATGAAGAAAACACTGAACATTTATTTGCACTCACATAGTTTATAATGTATATGCATTTTTTTTTTTATTAAGCCACAACCCACCTTGCAGGTCATCTTCTCCTCCAGTCCTCGGGCTGCCTCTGCTGGTGACGGTCCTCCTCCGTAGCACACTGCCCAGCCCGGCCTCCAAGTCACTAAGCAAAGTCTGGAGTTTTGGGTCAAACTCCTTACTCCATTTCTCATCCTTAATAAATTAGTAAGCAGAAATAAATAATTATTCTGAGGAGTTAGTGTTTTTTGATCAAACCACGTCAAGGTGTACCCAACTATGGATGGTCCCTAACCACTATATGTCCTACCTTTCCATGTGCCGTGTATGCCACTTGCGACCAGGGCTCAGCACCCTATACAAGGTTTTAATTGTGAGCTTCGCCTGGTTTCCTTTTAACTCCCCATTCAGATGAAGCTGGTTTGGCACATGGAGGTAGGACCATCCATAGTTGAGTACACCTTGACGTGATTGCATTGCTTTTGCGCCTTTATCAAAAAATGCTAAGTACCTTGCGCTTTTCACTTCTACATCAATATTGGAGCTCATGTATTCATTAGTCGCAGTGCGTGGACGCATCGTGTATGTGGACGTGGGGTGTAGTCTCCAATCAAAATGCAAAACCTTGGGATTGGTAATCTCACAGTAGGTGGCAATTCTCCATCATTAAATGTTTTTCTTGCATTTATTCTGGTATTGCTTCTGTATGCATCTGCCCTCTACTCACCTTGAGTAATAATGGAGCAAATATTTGCCGTACGGCCTGGTACAGCGTATTAATAGGAGAGTCTAACATGGAGGAAACTAGGACGTTTTCATGAAGGTTGTCTTCAGTGATGACCTCTGGTCGGATTTTAAAGAACACAAGAACCTTCTCCTTGGTATCTCCAGGTTCAACCTGCAAGGAAAGAATCAGAAACACATCAGCATAAAGTAATCACAGTATATACAGCAAGAAGTGAAAGGAGTAGAAATGGAAAATAAAAATCAAGGTATTAAATGTTTCTAAGACCACTCACCAATTCATCAACTCAATACAGAACTTTTATTGGCATTCTCAGACACCACAATGGAAAGAAAAGCTCATTATCTTCCCTACAAGGTCAAATGAAAGACGAAGACTCCTCATATCCCCCAAGGTGACTTCTGGGGAGCGGACCATGGGCCCAAGAAGAAAGGCTTATCTGCACGCAGCCACGAGGAGTAAACTAAATGCAGCCTCCATAGATACAAGTTGTATTCTGGAGCCCACACAGAACAGCAGTAAAATACTGAGGGCTCTGTAAGGCTGGGATTAGACGGCCCCATAGAGTAACACTGGTCCGAGTGCCACTCGAGAAAACACCACGAAACAATCACTGACCTCAGGGAGACCAGTCAAAGAAAACACTGCGGCAGCCAGCAAAGGCGCTGAATCAGTGAAATCCGACTCGAGAAAACATCACATAGCACGCAGCCGTGTTATACTCTCGTGTGACCCCGGCCTAACACTGCATATGACTGTATAATTATTCCATATACACCTACACCCAGGGTGGATAAAAATCAATGTTTTTTAAAAAAAAAAATAAAAAAAAATCGGATTTTTTTTATTTAAATCGGATTTTTTTCAATAAACTGCTTTTTGAGGAAAATATTTTACCATCCAAAGGTTCTTCCATCATGAGATAAAGCTGAGTTGTTTAACTCAGTAGAATAAAGGCTGTATATGTGTAACATTCACAATGCCATGCTCTTCCAGAGGTTTCTGTAGGATTAGTGGGCAGTTTCTCTCCTATATTATCACAGACGCTCGCTTTACTTACGCAGTTCTCAAAACTGAATTTGACTCCGCAGAGGTCCCAGCCTCTTCTTCACGGCAAAAATGTTACAACATGAACAGAGTTGAGAAAAAGACCTTAATCCTATTGTTCTACAAACCTATGAATACAGAATCAACCCCTTCAGTGCCAAGTTCAAGAAGTTAGACAATATGTTTCTGATTGTTTGGAGTGGAATAGATCTGCACAACACAAGAAGAATGTGAATCTAAGTGTGAGGAGGAGGAAGGGCAAGCAGACAAGAAAATGAAAGTGAAACTTTGAGCACAATACTGCAGCATAGCCACAGACAGACAAGTCTGGATCTGTTTGTGTGTACGATCTGAGGTTTATTACATTCTTTCCTTATAATGGCAGCAGGCCGTAAAAGAGACCCAGTTTGGGAATATTTTAATGAAGCTCCTTCGCCTATCGGTAAGGCAGGCATGCGTGCAAAATGCAAACGATGCAACAAAGAGATGCAAGGCCTGGTTGCGCGAATGAGGCAACATCATGAGAAGTGCGGTGATGAAGATGACCAAAGAAACACTTCTGAACAGGCAGGATCTTCAGGTTGGTAAACATTTTTATTGAATCCTATTTCTAAAGACTGAACTGTCATGTGTGAGAAAAATTATATTTCTTATTATTACTGCATGTTACTGTCATTTGGTACAGTTATGAAGAAAAACAAATATTCCTTTTGGGGCAGGGGCAGTGATGTGTTGTGTACAATAAGCAGAAATTGTATAAACAATAAAATAACACCATTGACTTTTTTTGTTTAGGGGAATTCATGGATTCTGGAAACTATCCACCTCCAAGATCACCATCATCCTGTTCTACAGTTTCAGAGTTATCCATCCAGGATAGTGCTTCATTAGCAGCAGCAGCATCATCATCAGACACCCACAGCCACATATCACCATCACCCAAAAGGAAGAAAAAACCTTTACCTCCTGGAACCACCATAGATAGGTTTGTGATAAGAACTAGCAGATTAGAAAAAGAGTTGATTGATGAAAAAATTGCCCAGTTTATTTATGCAACGAACTCTTCTTTCCGTCTGACTGAGAACCCACATTTCATTAATATGGTTCAGTCACTGAGACCAGGATACAGTCCACCCAGCAGAGCTGATGTTGCAGGGAAACTGCTGGATCAAGTGTATGACAGAGAAATGGAGCAATGTGCAACAGCTCTGGAGGGTAAAATTGTTAACCTAAGTATTGATGGGTGGAGTAATGTCCACAATGATCCTATTGTATGTGCTTGTATAACAACAGAAGAAGGTAAAGTCTTCCTTGCACAAACAACGGATACGTCAGGAAATGCACACACAGCAGAATACTTACAAGAAGTGGCAGTAAAAGGTATAACGACATGTGAACAAAAATTCAAATGTCTAGTACGCAGTTTGGTCACTGACAATGCTGCAAACGTATCCAAGATGAGAAGAGATTTAGAAGAGCAGGGAGAGAATACAAAGCTGCTAATAACATATGGTTGCAGTGCTCATTTGCTGCACCTCTTAGCCAAAGACTTAAGTGTTCCAGAAATAAAGGCTAATGTTGTTGAAATTGCTAAATACTTCCGTAATAATCATTTTGCTGCAGCAGCTCTGAAAAGGATGGGTGGAACCAAGCTAACGCTCCCACAAGATGTTAGATGGAACTCTGTGGTGGACTGTTTTGAGCAGTATATCAAAAACTGGCCTATTCTGATGACACTGTGAAGAAAATCGAGATAAAATAGATGGCACTGTCACGGCCAAAATCCTCAACATTGGGCTTAAGAGAAATGTTGAACATATGCTGAGCTTCCTGAAACCCATCTCTCAAGCTTTAAACAAAATACAGAAAAATAGCTGTTTTATTGCGGATGCTGTTGAAATTTGGAAGGAACTGAGTGAACACTTAAAAACAGAACTACACATGGACAGAATTAAATTACAAGCAGTAAACAAACGAATGGGACAAGCACTGACTCCAGCTCATTTTTTGGCAAATATTGTCAATATCCAATATCAGGGTCAAAACCTAAGTGCTGAGGAAGAGGAGTTCGCTATGACATGGGTATCCAGCAATCATCCATCTTTAATGCCAACTATAATAAACTTCAGAGCTAAGGGGGAACCATTCAAGAAATATATGTTTGCTGAAGATATTTTAAGGAAGGTCACACCAGTAAACTGGTGGAAGTCACTTAAGCGCTAGGATTTAGAGACTGTTCAAGTAATGATTTTACTTTTAACAGCAGTAGCTTCTTCTGCAGGCGTTGAAAGAATATTCTCTTCCTTTGGACTCATTCATTCTAAATTGAAAAATCGGTTGGGACCCAATAAAGCAGGAAAGCTTGTTTTTCTTTTCCAGATTATGAATAGGAACAAAGAAGAAGATGATGATGAAGATGACGAAAAGTGAGCTACAGAGGACAGCAGGGACAGTAGTATTTAAGTTTTTCATGTGTCGGCTGGGCTGACAGTCTAAGTTTCTTAAAATATATATATATTTTGTTTAGCCAAATTAGTTAACAAACATGGATGTTTGTTTAAGCAAATAACTTATGCTGTAATGTTTCAGTTGAATAAATCTATTTAAATTGTTATTAAGGTCAGGATTATTTTTCTCCTTCCTAAGTACAACAGAACAGTGGTGTCCAAATATGAATGATTAACCCATTAAACTGGGGAGAAAAAAGTAATATAAAAAGTGATTCTAAAAATCTTCATCTACTTGCATGTTAAAGTAGCAAGAACTAGTTTAGGTAGAAACTTTGATTTAAATCACTGATTTAAATCAAGCCTTACTGACTAGTGATTTAAATCGTGATTTAAATCAGTTAGATTTAAATCAAATCCACCCTGCCTACACCCCCAGTCACCATCACCGTGACATCACCGCGCGCATTATCCCTCCACCGTGACATCACCGCGCGCATTATCCCTCCACCGTGACATCACCGCGCGCATTATCCCTCCACCGTGACATCACCGCGCGCATTATCCCTCCACCGTGACATCACCGCGCGCATTATCCCTCCACCGTGACATCACCGCGCGCATTATCCCTCCACCGTGACATCACCGCGCGCATTATCCCTCCACCGTGACATCACCGCGCGCATTATCCCTCCACCGTGACATCACCGCGCGCATTATCCCTCCACCGTGACATCACCGCGCGCATTATCCCTCCACCGTGACATCACCGCGCGCATTATCCCTCCACCGTGACATCACCGCGCGCATTATCCCTCCACCGTGACATCACCGCGCGCATTATCCCTCCACCGTGACATCACCGCGCGCATTATCCCTCCACCGTGACATCACCGCGCGCATTATCCCTCCACCGTGACATCACCGCGCGCATTATCCCTCCACCGTGACATCACCGCGCGCATTATCCCTCCACCGTGACATCACCGCGCGCATTATCCCTCCACCGTGACATCACCGCGCGCATTATCCCTCCACCGTGACATCACCGCGCGCATTATCCCTCCACCGTGACATCACCGCGCGCATTATCCCTCCACCGTGACATCACCGCGCGCATTATCCCTCCACCGTGACATCACCGCGCGCATTATCCCTCCACCGTGACATCACCGCGCGCATTATCCCTCCACCGTGACATCACCGCGCGCATTATCCCTCCACCGTGACATCACCGCGCGCATTATCCCTCCACCGTGACATCACCGCGCGCATTATCCCTCCACCGTGACATCACCGCGCGCATTATCCCTCCACCGTGACATCACCGCGCGCATTATCCCTCCACCGTGACATCACCGCGCGCATTATCCCTCCACCGTGACATCACCGCGCGCATTATCCCTCCACCGTGACATCACCGCGCGCATTATCCCTCCACCGTGACATCACCGCGCGCATTATCCCTCCACCGTGACATCACCGCGCGCATTATCCCTCCACCGTGACATCACCGCGTGCATTATCCCTCCACAGTGACATCACCGTGTGCATTATCCCTCCACCGTGACATCACCGTGTGCATTATCCCTCCACCGTGACATCACCGTGGGCATTATCCCTCCACCGTGACATCACCGAGCGCATTATCCCTCCACCGTGACATCACCGCGTGCATTATCCCTCCACCGTGACATCACCGCGTGCATTATCCCTCCACCGTGACATCACCGCGTGCATTATCCCTCCACCGTGACATCACCGCGTGCATTATCCCTCCACCGTGACATCACCGCGCGCATTATCCCTCCACCGTGACATCACCGTGCGCATTATCCCTCCACCGTGACATCACTGTGTGCATTATCCCTGTGTTTAATAAGTTTTCATTTCTATATCATCTGAGTGTAAATTCTACTTGTGCTCTAAAGAGACCAATCATTTACAGAAGAGGACAAGTTCATCTCTAAGCCAGAACAGAAGCTCTCCTCATCTATGGAGAGATGGGGGGTTTCAGCCCCGTATCCCCCTCTGTCTATTGGGGTACAGCCTAGGATCCAGCTCCATCTATGGGAAGGGGGGTACAGCCCAGGATCTCCCTATGTCTATTGGGGTACAGCCCAGAATCCCCCTCCGCCAATGGGGGGCACAGCCCAGGATCCCCCTCCGTCTATGGGGGGCACAGCCCAGGATCCCCCTCCGTCTATGGGGGGCACAGCCCAGGATCCCCCTCCGTCTATGGGGGGCACAGCCCAGGATCCCCCTCCGTCTATGTGGGGCACAGCCCAGGATCCCCCTCCGTCTATGGGGGGCACAGCCCAGGATCCCCCTCCGTCTATGGGGGGCACAGCCCAGGATCCCCCTCCGTCTATGGGGGGCACAGCCCAGGATCCCCCTCCGTCTATGGGGGGCAGCAGGGGACCCCTAATTCTACAATAGATTAGCAGGAGTCCTTTGGTGGGTGGCCCCCTGAGGTAGCACTGAGGGCCCCCTGTACGTCACGCACCTTATTAGTGAGCAGCACCCGGGCCCCGGCCCTCCTCGCTGACAGGATATACTCATTGCCATCATCCAGAAAGCGCTGGAGCTCCGCACAGCCCGGCGGCCGCTCTCCGGACAGCCCGAAGTAGTTGTGCACAGTGCTGAGGATGAACTCCTTCCTCCGGTCCTCTGCAGCCGCCAGCGGCATCTTCCACGCTCCACAGCCCGGCGACCGAACGCTTCTTACCGGGAGACAAGAGGTTGTTGAAGAGTCGCTACCATAGCAACGAGAGATTGGCCGAAACTGCCTCCGCCAACATGGCGGCGACGTCAAGACGCGCAGGCGCACTGGACGCGTAGACGGCGCGCACGTAGAGAGGGGAGGAAATAGGATGAGCGAGTCCTTCTCCTGCACAGTTCTGCTCTTCCGCTCGCCTCCTTATGATAGAACCAATATGGCAACCAATATGGCCTCCATGGCAGCAGGGTGTTACCAGACTTTCCTAATATCTGGACACCACACCTAACACTCAGCTTCTGGCCGCAGCATTTTTTTCCTAAAAATAAAAAAATCCCAATAAATATTCCGTTCAATAAATCCTCTAAACGAACGAATCTGCCCCCCGGGCCTCATAAAGGGAGCGTCCGCCCCACGATAGTCACCGACCCAGTGCGCGTGAGCGACTTCCCACAGATGTGGGGTCATGTGGGAAAAAACTCACAGAAAAGAGTTGTATGGACGGCACACGGGCGCAATATGGAGAGCTGCATTTAAAGGGGTTGTCAAACCCTCCTTAAAGTTCAGTGGGGGTCTGACCGCCAGGACCTGCGCTGGGAATCCTTATCCCCATTACCAGAGAGGCAGTATATGTCCGACCACAACGCCATTCACTCTCCAAAGGGCGACTGAAAGGAGCCGAGTGCAGCGCTCTACAGACTTATAGGGAACAAACAGCGCGACGGCTCTACATGTGCAGTGCTGCTCCAATGTGTCGGGTAAAAGTTCCCCAATCCCAGTAGTTGGACTTCCACAATCAATAAGTTACCACCTATGCAGTGGAAAAATACTAAGTTGTCTTCACTGGACAAACCCTTTAACAGCTCTAACTACTTAAAGGGGTTGCGTATGGTATATCTTCAGGATCCTAAAGATTGGCGGTTCGGACTAATGACTTGGTGGAAGATTGGCGGTTCGGACTAGTGGCTTGGTGTATGATTGACGGTTCAGACTAATGACTTGGTGTAAGATTGGCGGTTCGGACTAATGACTTGGTGTAAGATTGGCGGTTCGGACTAGTGGCTTGGTGTAAGACTGGCGGTTCGGACTAATGACTTGGTGTAAGATTGGCGGTTCGGACTAGTGGCTTGGTGTAAGATTGGCGGTTCGGACTAATGACTTGGTGTAAGATTGGCGGTTCGGACTAGTGGTTTGGTGTAAGACTGGCGGTTCGGACTAATGACTTGGTGTAAGATTGGCAGTTCGGACTAGTGGCTTGGTGTAAGATTGGCGGTTCCGACTAGTGGCTTGGTGTAAGATTGGCGGTTCGGACTAGTGGCTTGGTGTAAGATTGGCGGTTCCGACTAGTGGCTTGGTGTAAGATTGGCGGTTCAGACTAGTGGCTTGGTGTAAGACTGACGGTTCGGACTAGTGGCTTGGTGTAAGATTGGCGGTTCGGACTAGTGGCTTGGTGTAAGATTGGCGGTTCGGACTAGTGGCTTGGTGTAAGATTGGCGGTTCCGACTAGTGGCTTGGTGTAAGATTGGCGGTTCAGACTAGTGGCTTGGTGTAAGATTGGCGGTTCAGACTAGTGGCTTGGTGTAAGATTGGCGGTTCGGACTAGTGGCTTGGTGTAAGATTGGCGGTTCGGACTAGTGGCTTGGTGTAAGATTGGCGGTTCGGACTAGTGGCTTGGTGTAAGATTGGCGGTTCCGACTAGTGGCTTGGTGTAAGATTGGCGGTTCAGACTAGTGGCTTGGTGTAAGACTGACGGTTCGGACTAGTGGCTTGGTGTAAGATTGGCGGTTCGGACTAGAGGCTTGGTGTAAGATTGGCGGTTCGGACTAATGACTTGGTGTAAGATTGACGGTTCGGACTAGTGGCTTGGTGTAATACTGACGGTTCAGACTAATTACTTGGTGTAAGATTGGCGGTTCGGACTAGTGGCTTGGTGTAAGATTGGCGGTTCGGACTAGTGGCTTGGTGTATGATTGACGGTTCGGACTAGTGGCTTGGTGTAAGATTGGCAGTTCGGACTAGTGGCTTGGTGTATGATTGACGGTTCGGACTAGTGGCTTGGTGTATGATTGACGGTTCGGACTAGTGGCTTGTTGTAAGATTGGCGGTTCGGACTAGTGGCTTGATGTAAGATTGACGGTTCGGACTAATGACTTGGTGTAAGATTGGCGGTTCGGACTAGTGGCTTGGTGTAAGATTGGCGGTTCAGACTAGTGGTTTGGTGTAAGACTGACGGTTCGGACTAGTGGCTTGGTGTAAGATTGGCGGTTCGGACTAGTGGCTTGGTGTAAGATTGGCGGTTCGGACTAGTGGCTTGGTGTATGATGGACGGTTCGGACTAGTGGCTTGGTGTAAGATTGACAGTTCGGACTAATGACGGTGTAAGATTGGCGGTTCGGACTAGTGGCTTGGTGTAAGATTGGCGGTTCAGACTAGTGGTTTGGTGTAAGACTGACGGTTCGGACTAGTGGCTTGGAGTAATATTGGCGGTTCGGACTAGTGGCTTGGTGTATGATTTGCGGTTCGGACTAATGACTTGGTGTAAGATTGACGGTTCGGACTAGTGGCTTGGTGTAAGATTGGCGGTTCAGACTAGTGGCTTGGTGTAAAATTGGCGGTTCGGACTAGTGGCTTGGTGTATGATTTACGGTTCGAACTAGTGGCTTGGTGTAAGTTTGGCGGTTCGGACTAATGACTTGGTGTAAGATTGACGGTTTGGACTAGTGGCTTGGTGTAAGATTGGCGGTTCGGACTAGTGGCTTGGTGTAAGATTGACGGTTCAGAATAGTGGCTTGGTGTAAGATTGGCGGTTCGGACTAATGACTTGATGTAAGATTGACGGTTCGGACTAGTGGCTTGGTGTAAGACTGACGTTTCAGACTAGTGGCTTGGTGTAAGATTGGCAGTTCGGACTAGTGGCTTGGTGTAAGATTGGCGGTTCGGACTAGTGGCTTGGTGTATGATTTACGGTTCGGACTAGTGGCTTGGTGTAAGATTGGCGGTTCGGACTAGTGGCTTGGTGTAACATTGACGGTTCAGAATAGTGGCTTGGTGTAAGATTGGCGGTTCGGACTAATGACTTGGTGTAAGATTGACGGTTCGGACTAGTGGCTTGGTGTAAGATTGACAGTTCGGACTAGTGGCTTGGTGTAAGATTGGCGATTCGGACTAGTGGCTTGGTGTAAGATTGGCGGTTCGGACTAATGACTTGGTGTAATATTGACGGTTCGGACTAGTGACTTGGTGTAAGATTGACATTTCGGACTAGTGGCTTGGTGTAAGATTGGCGGTTCCGACTAGTGGCTTGGTGTAAGATTGACGGTTCAGACTAGTGGCTTGGTGTAAGACTGACGGTTCAGACTAGTGGTTTGGTGTAAGATTGGCGGTTCGGACTAGTGGCTTGGTGTAAGATTGGCGGTTTGGACTAGTGGCTTGATGTAAGATTGCCTGTTCGGACTAGTGGCTTGGTGTAAGACTGGCGGTTCGCACTAGTGGCTTGGTGTAAGATTGACGGTTCAGACTAGTGGCTTGGTGTAAGACTGACGGTTCAGACTAGTGGTTTGGTGTAAGATTGGCGGTTCGGACTAGTGGCTTGGTGTAAGAATGGCGGTTCGGACTAGTGGCTTGATGTAAGATTGGCTGTTCGGACTAGTGGCTTGGTGTAAGACTGGCGGTTCGCACTAGTGGCTTGGTGTAAGATTGGCGGTTCGGACTAGTGGCTTGGAGTAAGCTTGGTGGTTCAGACTAGTTCCTGGTGTAAAATTGGCGGTTCGGACTAGTGGCTTGGAGTAAGATTGGTGGTTCAGACTAGTTCCTGGTGTAAAATTGGTGGTTCGGACTAGTTGCTTTGAGTAAATTGGTGATTTGGACTAGTTGCTTGGTGTAAGATTGGCGGTTCAGACTAAAGGCTTGGTGTAAGTTTGGCGGTTTGGACTAGAGGCTTGGGGTAAGATTGACGGTTTGGACTAGTGGCTTGGTGTAAGATTGGCGGTTCAGACTAGTGGCTTGGTGTAAGATTGGCGGTTCGGACTAGTGGCTTGGTGTAAGATTGGCGGTTCGGACTAGTGGCTTGGTGTAAGATTGGCGGTTCGGACTAGTGGCTTGGTGTAAGATTGGCGGTTCGGACTAGTGGCTTGGTGTAAGACCGGCGGTTCGGACTAGTGGCTTGGTGTAAGATTGGCGGTTCACACTAGTGGCTTGGGGTAAGATTGGTGGTTCAGACTAGTTCCTGGTGTAAAATTGGCGGTTCGGACTAGTGGCTTGGAGTAAGATTGGTGGTTCAGACTAGTTCCTGGTGTAAAATTGGTGGTTCGGACTAGTTGCTTTGAGTAAATTGGTGATTTGGACTAGTTGCTTGGTGTAAGATTGGCGGTTCAGACTAAAGGCTTGGTGTAAGTTTGGCGGTTTGGACTAGAGGCTTGGGGTAAGATTGACGGTTTGGACTAGTGGCTTGGTGTAAGATTGGCGGTTCAGACTAGTGGCTTGGTGTAAGATTGGCGGTTCGGACTAGTGGCTTGGTGTAAGATTGGCGGTTCGGACTAGTGGCTTGGTGTAAGATTGGCGGTTCGGACTAGTGGCTTGGTGTAAGATTGGCGGTTCGGACTAGTGGCTTGGTGTAAGACCGGCGGTTCGGACTAGTGGCTTGGTGTAAGATTGGCGGTTCACACTAGTGGCTTGGGGTAAGATTGGTGGTTCAGACTAGTTCCTGGTGTAAAATTGGCGGTTCGGACTAGTGGCTTGGAGTAAGATTGGTGGTTCAGACTAGTTCCTGGTGTAAAATTGGTGGTTCGGACTAGTTGCTTTGAGTAAATTGGTGATTTGGACTAGTTGCTTGGTGTAAGATTGGCGGTTCAGACTAAAGGCTTGGTGTAAGTTTGGCGGTTTGGACTAGAGGCTTGGGGTAAGATTGACGGTTTGGACTAGTGGCTTGGTGTAAGATTGGCGGTTCAGACTAGTGGCTTGGTGTAAGATTGGCGGTTCGGACTAGTGGCTTGGTGTAAGATTGGCGGTTCGGACTAGTGGCTTGGTGTAAGATTGGCGGTTCGGACTAGTGGCTTGGTGTAAGATTGGCGGTTCGGACTAGTGGCTTGGTGTAAGACCGGCGGTTCGGACTAGTGGCTTGGTGTAAGATTGGCGGTTCACACTAGTGGCTTGGGGTAAGATTGGTGGTTCAGACTAGTTCCTGGTGTAAAATTGGCGGTTCGGACTAGTGGCTTGGAGAAAGATTGGTGGTTCAGACTAGTTCCTGGTGTAAAATTTGTGGTTCGGACTAGTTGCTTTGAGTAAGATTGGTGATTTGGACTAGTTGCTTGGTGTAAGATTGGCGATTCTGACTAGAGGCTTGGTGTAAGTTTGGCGGTTCGGACTAGTGGCTTGGGGTAAGATTGGTGATTCACTCGAGAACTTCTTGGGCAGCGGGAGATGGGACAAAGTCCAGGCAGGGATGGCAGTGGTCACACGGGAGACAGCCTCTGTGGCTGCCAAGAGCGCGACCGCGGTAATATCCGCAGCTGAGGCTGAATGCTCAAGAGCCGCCAACCTGCCCTCCAGCTGCCGGATGTATGCACGGAATCGCTGTTCGTCCGCCATTAGAGCCAGACGCTGGCGCTAATATACTGTTAGGGTTGGAGAAACGCATCAAATAAAATATAATAATAAGGTGCGTTCGCAACCCAGAGTCCACCGTGCAGAGATGGTATACTGCTGCTCAGTAATGGCGAACACTGACTGAACACCGACGGGGTAACCGCTGACCCGGTGTGTACAAGAGCGAACTCTGTTACTGCACAGAGCCGCAGAATGCAAGTGCCAGAGCCTGTTAACCTCACAGGGCTCGGCAAGGTGAACTGTTATGATTGGGTCACTGAGGAGGAGAGCAAGCCCAAGCTAAGCCACAGAAAACCAGAAAGGTTGGTAACAAAGCGGATTGCAGACCCCTGATCCTATCCACACAACTAGCAGTAGCCGTGGAGCGTGCCTACGATGATCCTAGACCCTCGGCACAGCCGGAGAGCTAACTAAGCTTAAAGCAAAAAAGGTGAAATCTAAACTGCCCCAGAGCAGGCAGACCCCAAAGGAATAGATAGCCCCCAAACATATATTGTCGGTGAGACAAGATAAAAACACAATCGCAAGTAGGAAAATAGACTGAGTAAACGATTGGGCCCACACTGACTAGACAGGGCAGCAAAGGAAAGACACTGTCTGCAATCACGCAAAAAACCCTGCAAAAAGGTCCAACACGTCTGATGCAAAAATACTGAAGTCGCACTACTTCGCCCACTATATCAGCACTTTGGTATATTCTGAAAGCAGAGCAAAAAGAGGCCAATCTAATAAGGGACAAAAACAAGCTGGCACAAGCAGTAACACATGGATGGCGATTCAGCACAGCCCCAGCCGGAGCTGGCTGACCCACACAAAAATGAAACAGACAAAACCAGATCAAATGTGAACAGAATAGCAAAAGAACACTTAGCTGAGCATGCAGGGACTGAGCTGGAAACTATGACCTCAGGAGGCAGGAAAAAATCACCAGCAGGGATAGAGGGAGTCGGCTGTCTTAAATCCAGTCTGAAACCCCAGATCTCCAATCGTCGTCCTCATTATCATGTGGCAAGCCTCTGTTAATCAGATCAGCTCCATTACCTCCAGTAACCACCAGAGAGAGCCCAGAAAGAGAACTCGCAACCCGTCCTTCAACCTGGCCAGCTCCACCACCTTCAGCAGTAATCAGAGGTAGGCCAGAAAGTGAATTCACAACAGTGAACACTACTTAAGAGACACAGGACTCTGCCTCAAGGACACAGGGTTAGAGTCCCTCTAGTCCCACTAGCGTTCGACACCGCAACTGTGATGCCTGAACTAAATAATATAGTCGCACCACGTGCGCACTGTACCAGTTCAGCGGACGCCACTAACCACCCAGAGCAGGGAGGTAAGCGCTTGACTTGCGCACGGCGCCGCTGCGATGAAAGCTGCTGCACATGCGGTCCAGTGGTGCCTTGTGCTGACTGGCGCTATCTGGTGCTAACGCTTGTGTGGAGAGCGGGATGCTTTGTGGCACATACATTATGCCACTACTGGCACTGACTCTATCTCCCTGAACCCTAACTCATACACAACCTAGGGTAGGGGTTTCATAGAGTCAGTCACCAGTCTCATACATCCGTCATCTCACACACACAACTAACCATCTGTTAGGCGTCAGGTTTCTGCGTCTGCTCGCAGGGATCCAGACCTTCACATTCTGCAGTCTCCTGCTCTTTATCTACTGCAGAGGAGATTGTGGGTCACCCTCCCAGGGCTGTGAGGTACTCGGTACCGGGCCGGTGTCAGGGGGATGTGTCCCGGTCCGTGGCCCTGGGCGCCCAAGTAATGGGTGATGTAGTTAATGGACTGGAATAGTTTGTGACGCCACCTGTGGTGTTCGGCAAGGGAGATGTTAAGCCAACGCTGCAGACAGCTCCGCTGGGACAGATGATGTGGTGCAGCAGTGATGGTATAGCCCTCCACAGGCAGGGCTAATGTCCCAGGGCAGTGTAGCAGTGGTTGGCACGGTGATGTAGCAGTGCCGTAAGGGTAGGAAGCAGACAAGACACAGCGGGGTGCAATTTCTGTACCTTTACTTGATAACTGCAGTCCAGGGTCCTGATTACAGATGGTAACGGAGCAGGCTGGCCTGGAAGCAACACAGGGATTCTCTCTCACAGACGGGCTGTGCAGTCTCCTTCCTAGCGCCTTGTGGTGTGAAGCACTCAAGTACTTAGTTACTCTGAAGTTCCTCCTGTCAGATGTTCCCAAGAACCTCACTTGCACGGCAGACAGCTGTAGCCTCTCTCGGGGACTCCTCTCTAGTCCTGGTTCAAGCTGCTGTTGTGCCTCAAGCCTTAGATGGGAACAGGGCATTTACAGCCTCCTACTCCTCTGGTATCTGCTTTAGGACCTTTAGTATCTGTACAGCCGTGGAGACCAGGCTCCAGTTCATGCGCTCTCAGCTGAGGGAGCTCTCCTTCCTCGCTCAACCTCCAGCTTCTTTCCACGCGTCTGCACACTTCACCCTCCGCAGACTATCTGACCACTCCTTCCTCTTGGCCCTCAGAGGGCTCCCCTCCCCTTAATCCTGGTTCAGAGTTCCCTCTGCTGGCCTGGAGTGGAACTGTGTTGCATGTATGGATTGACTGCGAGAGAGACCCATCATTGCCTCCAAGCCTGGCATTACCCTCCCCCTGGAGGAAGGCAAAGCCACTGTGGCGACCATACTCCTGGGGGTGCCACATTCCCCCCTAGTGCAAGTCAGCACTCCTGGGCTGAACAAAAACATGAAAGACATATAAACAATTGAACAATAATAATTTGTACAAGATTTGAAAAAGGGAAAAATGTACAAAAACCAAGAGCTCAAAAATGGTCCTATGATGATAAGTCCAGCATCAATGTCCATGGTCCATTCCTGGGCAAATGGTAAAAGTTTTTGACCACACACAAGTCCTGTGGTTCAGTGTCCATAAAGAAAACAAGAAAACTCCAAAGGGAACTCTTACAGGTTACCTGTGGGAACAAAACTTGAAAAACAGTTACATATTTACACAATTTCAACAATTACATTTCTTTATATACGGTATCTAAGGGGTGGTATGCCTTGTGTGGTGCGGGTAGACCTACGTAACTCTAGTGTGGGCAAACTGGGTAGCATTCTCCTACCGACTCTTAGACTCACCAGGGGTATGGCAGATTCACCACTGGCAGGGCGAGGGTTCTCTGGCTCCACTGCTGGTGCGGCATCTGCTACCCGATTTTCCTGATTCTCTTGAGTCACATCTTCCTGTGCTACCGATTGAGGAAACAGTAACACTGGCACCACTATAGCATCGTTCACTCTAGTCCAATTCGCAGAAAATTCTCCAAGCACTGTGCTGACCTTCTCTTCTTCAACTATGGGCTGAATGTTATCTGGTTCTTCTTTCCTTTCCTTTCCTTCAACTGGTCAGGACACAACTTCAAATGATCTCTCGATACCGCTGCTGAGGTCTCTCCTCCATCTTTACTCACAAGGCATACCTTCGTATTATCAAAGTTCGAGGGCAGAATGGTATAAGGTTCAGCTTCCCACTGATCATCCAATTTGTGCAATCTTCTCTTTCTTTTCAAGACCTGTTCTCTAGGCAACAAAGGAGCGGCAGGTGCATTTTGATTGTAAAGCTTCTCCTGCTTTTGCCTTGCCTGGGCCAGACTCTTCTCTACACATTCTTGAACCCTCCTGTACTGTTGCTGCCTCTGCGTGTCCCAGTCAGCATCTGGTGACATCGCTTCTGGGGTCAGGACTCCCATGTCCAAGTCAATAGGCAGCTTACCAGGTCTTGCTCTCATTAAGTAGGCTGGGGTACAGTTGGTGGAGTTCACTGGTATATGGTTGTAAAGGTCTACCAGGTCGGGCAACTTCTCTGGCCACAGATTCCTCTCCTCCAAGGGCAAAGTCTTCAGGAGGTCAATCACCACCTGGTTCATTTTCTCGCACATGCCATTGGTCTGTGGGTGATACGGCGTTGTCCGCATCTTCTTACAACCATACAGGTTACAGAATTCTTGGAACACTTCTGCCTCGAAAGCTGGACCTTGATCTGTCAGGACTCTTTCAGGATACCCATGTGGTCTACAGAAGTGTTGTTGGAATGCTCTGGCTGCTGTCCTGGCCGTCTGATCTTTGACAGGCACAACTACCAGGAATCTTGAGTAGTGGTCCACAATGGTAAGAGCATAGATGTAGCCTCCATGGTCCAGGGCTACCAACTCAAGTGGCTGTTTGGTGATGATTGCCTGCAGAGGAGCCCTCTGACTGTCCCGATCCTTTCTGCGCAGGTTACATTGTCCACACTCCCGGCACCACCTCTCAATGGCTTTCCTCATACCAGCCCAGTAGAACCTCTCTCGGAGCAATGCTTCCAACTTCTTCCATCCGAAGTGTCCAGCTCCATTGTGGTATGCTTCCAGGACCATTGATGCCTCTCTCTTCGGGACTATCACCTGCCAAACCAGCTCATGAGTGCGGGCATTGATACTCCTCCGACACAGCTTCCCTTCATAAATGAACAGCCGGCCCCTCTCCTTCCACAACTGCTAAGTTTCTTCAGGAGCATCCGACTCTGGACGTGAGTCAGCTCGTGTCAGCAGCTCCTTCACCAGGCAGACTGCAGGGTCACTGTCTTGCGTTTCTGCCCAATCATGATGGGGCAATGGGTTCAGGGTGACCTCCTTCAAGCCAGACCATCTGTTTCTCACTCCTTGAGCATGCTGGGCTGCAAGTGGCCGGTGGAAGGGAGGTAGCTCTATCTCTTCAAGAGCCTCAGGGTCTTCTCCGGCATCTGGTAGGTTAGGCATTCTGGACAGCGCATCAGCATTGGCATTCTTGTGCCCTGCCCGGTACTTGATGGTAAACTCATAGTTCGATAGCCGAGCCATCCATCGCTGTTCCAGTGCACCTAGTTTTGCAGTGTCCAAATGCGTCAACGGCTTGTTGTCCGTGAAGATAGTGAACTTGGTAGAGGCTAGGTAATGTTTGAACCTTTCGGTGACAGCCCAGACTATGGCAAGGAACTCCAGCTTGAAAGAACTGTAATTATCAGGGTTCCTTTCAGTGGGGCGCAGCTTCCTGCTGGCATAGGAGATCACTCTTTCTTTCCCATTCTGTAACTGCGACAGTACTGCTCCTAGTCCCACGTTGCTGGCATCTGTGTACAGCACAAAGGGTTTGTCATAATCTGGGTAGGCCAGAACTTCGTCTCCTGTGAGAGCCATCTTCAATCTGGTGAAGGACCTTTCCAACTCTTCAGTCCATTCAAAGGTGGAATTTTTCTGTTTGGTCTTCTTGGACTGCCCCACCAGAAGGTTTTGCATAAGGGTGGCTATTTTAGTAAAGCCCTTGATGAATCTTCGGTAGTAGCCTACCAGTCCAAGGAATTGGCGTACTTCATGAAGGTTGCTGGGCTTCGGCCAGTCCCGGATGATTGTGACCTTATCAGGATCTGGTGCCACACCTTCTGCACTGACCACATGACCGAGGTACTGCACCTTGGGCTTCAGGAGGTGGCACTTGGAGGGCTTCACCTACAGGCCAAAATTGGACAAAGCTTCAAACACTTCAGCCAGGTGCTCCAGATGATCTTCATAGATTTTGGAGAAAACAATGACATCATCCAGATACAACAGGACCGTCTCAAAGTTCATGTGTCCCAGGCAGCACTCCATCAGCTGTTGAAATGTTCCTGGAGCAGTGCAGAGCCCAAATGGCATATAATTGAACTCACAGAAACCCATTGGAGTGGTAAATGCGGTTTTCTCCTTGTCTGCCTCTACCACGGGAACCTGCCAATACCCACTGGTGAGGTCCAAGGTGGAAAAGTAATTAGCAGTTTTAAGTCCAGCTAACGATTCCTCAATTCTAGGTAATGGGTAGGCATCTTTATGTGTAATGCTGTTAATTTTCCTGTAATCAACACACATTCTCATGGTACCATCCTTTTTCTTTACAAACACTATTGGAGCTGCCCAGGGGCTACAACTGTCTCTGATGACCCCTGCCTCCTTCATCTCTCTCAACATACTCTTAGCACACTGGTACTGTGTTGGGAGTATAGGTCTGTACCTCTCCTTTATGGGTGGATGGTCTCCAGTGGGGATATGATGTTGAACCCCTTTTGCCTGCCCAAAATCTAGTGGGTGTTTGCTGAATACCCGCTCATACTCTTGTGTCACTCTGTAAACCCCATGTTTCTGGTATGAAGGTGTAGAGTCAGTTCCCACCTGCAGTTGCCGACAACACTCCTCCATCTGCTTCACAGAGCCATTGTCCTCCACCCAGGCCCGGATTGGCAATATAACCAACCGGGCATTTTCCCGCTGGGCCGCTGTCATGTGGGCCGCGGGCGGCAGCGCCCGATCAAATGGCCGCTTGTCAGCTGCTGCGGCCACTGTGGCTCCTGCCGCCGGCCCGATAGTTTCCAAGTTCCTCCCGCACTGCAGGGAGATAAGCCACCACGCCTCCCCCACGCACCCCATCCTCGCCGCAGCATGAGACCCCCTCCCCCCCGCAGCCATTCACAGTGTCGCTTGCCTTCTCTGTTCGCAGGACCTGTGATGAGGTCACAGGAGGAGAGGAGTCAGGGGGTCACATGATCAGGAGCCTTTGTCCAGACCCCTGATCATGTGACCCCCTGACTCCGCCCCTCCTGTGACCTCATCACAGGTCCTGTGCGCACAGCCTTGCCTCTTGGTGTCTGCAGGACTCTGCTGTGCTGTTGTCATGGTGCTGGATGAGATAAGTATGTGTGGGGTCAGGAGGGGTTTACAGGGTAGATATAGCAGGGCTGTATGTGTGTGGGGTGTACTGAGCGGAGTCGTGTGTGTATGAGGTGTACGGAGCGGAGCCGTGTGTACGAGGTGTATGGAGCGGAGCCGTGTGTGTGCGAGGTGTACGGAGCGGAGCCGTGTGTGTACGAGGTGTATGGAGCGGAGCCGTGTGTGTACGAGGTGTACGGAGCGGAGCCGTGTGTGTACGAGGTGTACGGAGAGGAGCCGCGTGCACGAGGTGTACGGAGCGGAGCCGTGTGTGTACGAGGTGTACGGAGAGGAGCCGCGTGCACGAGGTGTACGGAGAGGAGCCGCGTGCACGAGGTGTACGGAGCGGAGCCGTGTGTGTACGAGGTGTATGGAGCGGAGCCGTGTGTGTACGAGGTGTACGGAGCGGAGCCGTGTGTATGAGGTGTACGGAGAGGAGCCGTGTGTGTACGAGGTGTATGGAGCGGAGCCGTGTGTGTACGAGGTGTACGGAGCGGAGCCGTGTGTATGAGGTGTACGGAGCGGAGCCGTGTGTGTACGAGGTGTATGGAGCGGAGCCGTGTGTGTACGAGGTGTACGGAGCGGAGCCGTGTGCGTATGAGGTGTACGGAGAGGAGCCGCGTGTACGAGGTGTACGGAGAGGAGCCGCGTGCACGAGGTGTACGGAGCGGAGCCGTGTGTGTACGAGGTGTATGGAGCGGAGCCGTGTGTGTACGAGGTGTACGGAGCGGAGCCGTGTGTGTATGAGGTGTACGGAGAGGAGCCGCGTGCACGAGGTGTACGGAGAGGAGCCGCGTGCACGAGGTGTACGGAGCGGAGCCGTGTGTGTACGAGGTGTACGGAGAGGAGCCGCGTGCACGAGGTGTACGGAGCGGAGCCGCGTGTACGAGGTGTACGGAACAGAGCCGCGTGTACGAGGTGTACGGAGCGGAGCCGCGTGCACGAGGTGTACGGAGCGGAGCCGCGTGCACGATGTGTATGGAGCGGAGCCGCGTGCGCAAGGTGTATGGAGCGGAGCCGCGTGCGCGAGGTGTATGGAGTGGAGCCGCGTGCACGAGGTGTACGGAACAGAGCCGCGTGTACGAGGTGTACAGAGCGGAGCCGCGTGTACGAGGTGTACGGAGCGGAGCCGTGTGTGTACGAGGTGTACGGAGCGGAGCCGCGTGTGTACGAAGTGTACGGAGCGGAGCCGCGTGTGTACGAAGTGTATGGAGAGGCGCCGTGTGTGTATGAGGTGTAAGGAACAGAGCCGCGTGTACAAGGTGTACGGAGCGGAGCCGCGTGTGTACTTGGTGTACCGAGCGGAGCTGCGTGTGTTTGGGGTATACGGAGCGGAGCCTTATTTGTACGGGATGTACGGAGCGGAGCCAAGTGTGTACAAAGCATACAAAGCGGGCTTTTCCCACGGACACAGGAGTACACGGCGGAGCCCCGAGGAGCATTTTAAAACACACACGTGATGTTCCACCTGAAGTGATGTGCTTGAAGCTGACCGGAAATGAGATAATTTCTTAAGGAGAATGTAACAGAACCAGGAATGCTTCAGATCCATCACCATGTCCTCCTCCGACAGCGCAGACAGCAGGATCGCCTTGGAATCGGGGATGTCGGCCTTGTGAGCGGATCATGATAGGTCCTGCATCGGGAGGCTCAGGTGGGCACTACAATGGGAGCCGGGCTGCTATAGTATCTTTATAGAATCTTTCTTTATTTCTTTCTCTCTTTTTCTTTCTTTCTCTGTTCTTTCTCATTCTCTGTTCTGTCTTTCCCTCATTTTCTTTTTCTCTCTCTCTGTTCTTTCTTTCCCCTCTTTCTTTCTTTTTCTTTCCTTTCTTTCTTTCTTTCTGTTCTTTATTTCTTTTCTTTACTTCTTTCTCTCTCTATTCTTTCTCTGTCTCTCTCTGTTCTTTCTTTCCCCTCTTTCTTTCTCTCTATTCTTTCTCTGTCTCTCTCTGTTCTTTCTTTCCCCTCTTTCTTTCTCTCTCTCTCTGTTCTTTCACTGTCTCTCTCTGTTCTTTCTTTCTTTTTTCCCCTCTTTCTTTCTTTCTTTTTTTTCTTTTTTCTCTCTCTCTCTCTGTTTTCTCTCTTCCTTAGTGCCAGTCAGTGTGCCCATAATGGCAGTCACTGTGCCCTCAGTACAAGTCAGTGTGATCAGCAGTGCTAAATGGGTGCGATTAGGCGTGGACATGGGTGTGACTAGTTGTGGAATGGGTGTGGCCGGGCGTAGCTTAAAATTTGCAGCGGAGTGCTGCGCGCGCCGCAGTCTTTGTCCCTCTTACCCTTCCTCAAAAGTTGGGAGGTATGATAGGGGCAGCTATGACCAGGGGGTCTGGTGGCCCAATGGATAGCAGTTCTGCCAGGAATTCTGTCACCGTGCATACAAAAGGTACTGTACTGTACCTAAAAGCAATAAATAGGACTGAGCTGAAATACTGGACACAGCTGTGACTACATGGTATATAGTCGTGTTAATCTCCTCTCACTGCTTGTAACCTACAACTGTACAAAGATATTATATAGTCACCATGTGACTAGTGGGCCTGTGTAACTTCAAATGCCAGGGCTGAATTTTAGTCCCAGTCCGGCCCTGCCTCCACCTGATCGGATGAGACCAAGGGCTCTGCTGCCTGCAAAGAGTTGTTATTAACGGTGAGCAGCTTAGCAACTGTGGCGTACCGAGGTATTGTGGCTTCCTCTTCCCCACAATTTAAAAGGCGTACAGGTACTCTCCCTTTTTGTATATCAACCACCCCTCTGGTTGTCAGGACAGTGGGCCTGCTCTCGGAGTATACGGGTTCTACCAATGCCTGGTAATCTCTCCCTCTAAAACCTATAGCTGCCCGACACCAAATCAACATTTCACATCTGGGGGGTATTACAATGGGGAAGGCATCACTCACTCTGACGCTGCCAATCTCTCCGCCAGAGAGTTCCACCTGTTGTCTTTGCATCAGGGCTCGGATCTCCTTCTGCAGGACTCGTTGTTCTCCGGAACCAGCAGTCTCAGCCACCTTTTGCAACAAGATAATAACCTCGGACAGACAGTTTTTCAATTACATTTGTACCAAGAGTCATCATGGGATTACATTCACGTCGGTCAATATCAACAACTATTAACCCTTGAGACTTTAGCTCTACCCGCCCCACTTTGACAGTAATTTCTTTACATCCTATCTGCGGTAAAGACTGACCATTACTAGCAACTACTGTCAGTTCATCAGTTGGGCCACAGGTAAGCTCTGAATCAGCCCAATATCTCTTGTACAGAATGTACGGCATAGTGGTCACCTGGGAGCCAGTGTCCAGCAAAGCGTTCATGGGGATGCCGTCAATCACCACAGGAAGGATTGGTCTCCCTCCCACATACTTGGCTCTCCAGTTCTTTGGGCCTGGGGATCCTACTCCTGGGGGTTGGCCCTTTGCCCCAGGGGTTGCTCGTTTAAAGGACAGTACCTGGCAAGATGACCTGCTTTGTAGCAGCGACGACAGATGGGACGTCCGTCCTGGTCATAGTGATCGTTGTTCCTTCCTCAAAGTGGTGGGACTCTCCTCCTCCAGAGCCACGGGACATCCTCTGGACTGGAAGCAAGCTGGATCTTGTCTTTGGAAGACACCTGCAGGGACTGCACGGTTTTGGTGAGTGCAGCCATTCCTTTGTTCAACTCCTGGACCTGCAGACGCAGCTCCTCAGTGGGATCTTTATCCAGAGTTTGGGCATCAGACTCCACAGGGATGGAAGGGAAAGATGGGGCTTCCTGATGGTAGGTGATTGCTAGGGGCCTAGGGGGAGCTGGACGGCTGTCATTGGATTCCTGCAGTACCCGAATAGCCCTGTCCTTAAATTCAGCAAAGTCCAGATCAGGGTTTTGCAAGGTGATGATACGCAACTGTCCTCTGTGGGTACTGGACAGGAGTCCTTCAATGAACTGCTCCTTCAACAGTTTATCTTCTTCCTTTACGCTGTCAGGATCAACTTGCTTGACTGCTCGCAGCGCCTCCTGCAGGTTGAGAGCATAGTCCCTGATACTGTCCTGCGCCTTCTGTTTACAGCCAAAAAACCTCATCTTGATTTCAGCTGCATTGCGACTGTCAAAGGTGCTCTTCAGTTTGGCCAGTACCTTTGCAACAGTCTCTTTATCAGTGTCCTGCCAGGCTTTCACTTCTCTCAGAGCTGCACCCATTAGCTGTCCAATCAGGATATTTACTTTCTGGCTTTCAGACAGAGGGTAGACTTTGAACAAACTGCACAGTCTCTTTAAATTCACTCAGGGTGTGTGACTCACCCGAGTACTGCGGTAGCCAGGCCGCTCCCGGGATGTAGGGCATGGATAGCGGCATTATGGGGACCGCTGCAGCGAGCGCTCCTCCTGGCGGTACCGCGGGGTTAGCAACGGTGCCTGCCGCTGCATCGCCGTTTGGCGCGGACATCTTCTCCCCCCTAGTTAACGTTAGCCAGGGCCGGGGCGTTGTGTGAGCTCACCGGCGACCGCTTCACAGGTCCGACGCTCCGGGCTGTAGGCCTCAGCTCCTCCTCCTCTCCCGCGCTGTCCTCTCTTCCCGCGCGGCACTTCACTTCTTCGCGCTCTGCGGCAGGCTCCGCCCACGAAGGCCCGCCTCTTTCTTCCTGCGCGCGCCAAGCAGCGCGACAATGGCGGCAACTGGTGCCAGTTACACACAGTTCACAATCACAGTCTATGGCACACAGGACCCGGGGATACCGGGCTCCGTAATCCTGTTTGTGGAGCCAAATTGGGTCGCCCTTCCAGGGCTGTGGGGTACTCGGTACTGGGCCGGTGTCAGGGGGATGTGTCACAGCAGCAGTGACCCGGTCCGTGGCCCTGGGTGCCCAAGTAATGGGGGATGTAGTTAATGGAATGGAATAGTGCGTGACGCCACCTGTGGTGTTCGGTAAGGGAGATGTTAAGCCGACGCTGCAGACAGCTCCGCTGGGACAGATGATGTGGTTCAGCAGTGATGGTATAGCCCTCCACAAGCAGGGCTAATGTCCCAGGGCAGTGTAGCGGTGGTTGGCACGGTGATGTAGCAGTGCCGTAAGGGTAGGAAGCAGACAAGACACAGCGGGGTGCAATTTCTGTACCTTTACTTGATAACTGCAGTCCAGGGTCCTGATTACAGATGGTAACGGAGCAGGCTGGCCTGGAAGCAACACAGGGATTTTCTCTCACAGATGGGCTGTGCAGTCTCCTTCCTAGCGCCTAGTGGTGTGAAGCACTCCAGTACTTAGTTACTCTGAAGTTCCTCCTGTCAGATGTCCCCAAGAACCTCACTTGCACGGCAGACAGCTGTAGCCTCTCTCGGGGACTCCTCTCTAGTCCTGGCTCTCTATTCAAGCTGCTGTTGTGCCTCAAGTCTTAGATGGGAATAGGGCATTTACAGCCTCCTACTCCTCTGATATCTGCTGTAGGACCTTTAGTATTCGTACAGCCGTGGAGACCAGGCTCCAGTTCGTGCGCTCTCAGCTGAGGGAGCTCTCCTTCCTCGCTCAACCTCCAGCTTCTTTCCACGTGTCTGCACACGTCACCCTCCGCAGACTATCTGACCACTCCTTCCTCTTGGCCCTCAGAGGGCTCCCCTCCCCTTAATCCTGGTTCAGAGTTCCCTCTGCTGGCCTGGAGTGGAACTGTGTTGCATGTATGGATTGACTGCGAGAGAGACCCATCATTGCCTGCAAGCCTGGCATTACCCTCCCCTGGAGGAAGGCAAAGCCACTGTGGTGACCATACTCCTTGGGGCGCCACAATTGCCTTGCAGCAAATCTCTCCTGAGGCTAAGTCCTTCTGTCTTCCTACTGAGTATGCTCATGGGACAATCTCCCATTGGAGATCGAGAGTCATGTGCTCAGGTCCCGCTCCTGATCTCATTGGTCCATCTCAGAGATCTGGAGGCTTGCGGAAGGTCCCGGCTGCTTTAAAAGGCACGCATGGCTGTTCCGCCATGCGCTAGTATAGACTTACTTGCTGCTGTGTGTATGAGGACGGATGTATGTGGGACGCCCTTACACTCAGGGCTGTGGGGTACTCAGTACCGGGCCTGGTGGATCTCAATGGGAGTTATCACGGTAGCTGTGGCCCGGCCCGTGGCCCTGGGCGCCCATTGTAAATGTTCAGTGTCAATGAATAAGTTGTGACACCACCCGTGGTGTTCGGCAATGTAGATGTTAGGCCGACGCTGCAGACAGATCCTCTGGGACAGATGGTGTGGTGCAGCAGTGATGGTATAGCCCTCCACAGGCAGGGCTGTTGTCCCAGGGCAGATTAGATATGGTGACACTTAGGTGGTGTAGTGTCAGGCGCAGGGGATGCAGCAGTGCCGGGCAAGTTGACGCAGGAATAAGTGGAGGACACCAGAGCATGTAGTTCCAAAGCTTTACTCATAGTCTGTTGTACAAACAGGTGCCTGCTTCCGCGCCGTGTCCTCCGGGTCTGGGACTCAGTCAACCTCCAGGCAAGATGAAGCACTCCTTTCCAACACTCCGCCAACTTGTGCTTTTCTGAACGTCTCCTCTTATAGCGCCTTTAGATGAAGTACTCCTAGTACTGAGTTACACTGGAGTTCCTCTTGTCTGATGTTCCTATGAACTCTACTTGTACGGCAGACAGCTGTAGCCTGCTTCGGGGACTCCTTGCTACTGAGTCCCGGCTCACTATCCAGTTGCTGTTGTGCCCCCAAGTCTTATGTGGGAATAAAGTGGTCACTACTTCTATTCCTCCGGTGTCTGCTGCAGGACCATTAGTATCCATACAACCTCGGGGACCGGGCCCCGGCCTTGCGCTTAGAACTTCTAGGAAGGGTTCTCTTCTCACCCACGTCCTCTGTTCTCTTTTACTCCTCACGTTCCGTACTAATCCTTTCTTTCTATGGAGAGTCAGGCTTTCAGTCTATGTAGCTCTCTTTCTCCCTTTCCCTTGCCAGCAGACCCAGGTCACTGGGATCTGCTGCAGCACTTCCATCCATCTATCCCTCTCTCTAGGGATCTTCTTCTCTCTCCAACCAACTATTGACTGACTAACTTAAACTCTTCCCGCTCCTTGAAATGTAATTTAACTCCACCCACCTCCCAGCACATTTCGTGTTCCAAGCAGGGAGCCACCAAGCGGTGCTTTGCTATACTCCAAGCAGGGAGCCGCTGAAGGTGCTTTGCTACACTACTTTGTGGTGTGGGGTACAGGTGTTGGAGCGTGGTCAGGAGTCTCCACCTTACCTGGATGGTGGGATACCACACCTCAGGAGGAGCTGCAGTACCTCTGTGGCGACTGAGCCTCAGGGACGCCACATATGATTCTGGTGAATGACTCATTATGAAACCCCTTCCCTCTGATATTACGTATGTGGTCAAGGACTAAGTTAGAATTAGCGCCAGCGCTCCTCTGCTGCAACATCCACAGCTGCTAGCGTCCGACATTGCGCTTGCGTCATAGCATTGTCGTTTAGCGGCAGTGTCCACGCCGCGCTGCAGTAGCAGCTCTCCTTAGCGTCGCAGCTGCGACACCGCACCCACGGTAGGTCTAGACGGATGTAGGGCCGCCGTCTTGGGCTACTCCTGTGACCGGATACCGTGTGTGTATTTATACTGAGCACTGTGACCTCAACAGGCTCAGTCTTTGTATTTGTGTTTGTTTTTGCATCTCTGTGACTTAACAGAGATTGCTCTGCGCACCTGGGTGAAGTTTAACCCCGTGCGCATTACCGCCATATTGCTCCTGTCACCACTTAGCAGCGGTTATATCACCTACTGCACGGTGGACCCCAAGCGGTGAACGCACTTTATTATTTTTATTTAGTGCGTTCCGCCGTTCCTAAAATTATACTAGCGCCAAGGTCTGGCTAGTAATGGCAGATCAGCAACTGCTACAGTGCATTCGCCAGCTAGAGGGCCGGCTGGCTACTCTTGAGAGTGTGAAGTCTTCGGTGGCTGCTGTACAGGCGATCGCAGAGGCGGTCCTCGTCCTCCCACAAGCCGACAGTTACCCGCCTCCCCTTGCCCGATAAATTTTCTGGCGATGGCGCCTCCTGTAGGGGTTTCGTCAGCCGGTGCTCTATCCAGCTGGAGTTACTGGCTACGCGATTCCCTACGGAACAGGCCAAGGTGGGGTTTATTGTTTCCCTTCTGTCGGGCAAGGCGTTGGAGTGGCCAACGCCACTATGGGAACGTGGTGACCAAGAGGTTCGGACCGCTGCTCAGTTTTTAACAGCTATTAAGCAGGTCTTCCTGGGACCACGGGTCACGCACGACACCTCTTTACAGATACTTGCTTTGACTCAGGGATCCCTCTCGGTTAGTCAGTATGCCGTTCGTTTTTGGACAATGGCTTCCGAGCTGGAGTGGTCTGACAAAGCCCTCATCCCTGTGTTTTGGAGAGGTTTAGCTGAGCATGTTAAGGATGCTCTTTCTACCGGAGAGGTTCCTGCAAGTCTGGAGGAGCTGATTGCCATTGCCACCCGTATTGATCTCTGTTTTTCGGAGCACGGGCTGGAGCGTGCTAAATCCAGACGGAAGGTTACTCTAGCTCCCAACCTCTTTGAACCTCTGGAATCACCCGAGCCAGAGTGTTCACTCCCAGAGCCCATGGAGGTGTCTCGCGCCAGTCTCGAGGCGCGTCCGGCACTAACTCCGCTTGCGGCTGCCACTGTCAACACTCTGTTTACCAGGATAACGGGGCCCCGCAATGGCCAAACTCTGTGCCGCCGGGCAAGACCTTTGTCCCCACTCGCCTTTGGCCGCAGGTTCTCGCGTGGGCACACGCGTCCAGGGCGGGTAGTCACTGTGGCTACATGCAGACCACAAAACTCCTGGCAGGGTCTTATTGGTGGCCGCACAGGGCTCAGGACATTAAAAAATATATTCAGGCATGCGCCTCATGTGCTCGGGTTAGCCTCCTTAAACAGAGAGTGGAGACGTCCGCCGACACACCGTGGTGTTCCACTTCAACTTATGCTCCGGGAGGTTTTGCTGCTCCCGTTGTCTCCCACGTGTCCCTTCTTTAACCTGGCGATCTTGCCTCCTCTGATACCTTCCACATGTCCCAGTTTTCCGTGTCACCTATCGGGACACCAGACTTGCCTTCGGACGAGTCTGAGGCCTATGCCTCTGATGGGCACAGGGTGGTGGATTGGAAGGCTCAGAGAGGAGGGGGCCCTAGTGGGGGGTAATGTTAGGCATCAGGTTTCTGCATCTGCTCGCAGGGATCCAGACCCTCACATTCTGCAGTCTCCTGCTCTTTATCTACTGCAGAGGAGATTGCAGAGATTGCCTTGCAGCAAATCTCTCCTGAGGCTAAGTCCTTCTGTGTTCCTACTGAGCATGCTCATGGGACGATCTCCCATTGGAGATCGAGAGTCATGAGCTCAGGTCCTGCTCCAGATCTCATTGGTCCATCTCAGAGATCTGGAGACTTGCAGAAGGTCCCAGCTGCTATAAAAGGTGCGCATTGCTGTTCCGTCATGCGCTAGTATAGACTTACTTGCTGCTGTGTGTGTATAAGGACGGATGTATGATTCTGGTGAATGACTCATTGCGCTTGCGTCATAGCATTGTCCTTTAGCAGCAGTGTCCACGCCGCGCTGCAGTAGCAGCTCTCCTTAGCATCCGCAGCTGCACCCACGGTAGGTCTTGACGGACGTAGTGCCACCATCTTGGGCTACTCCTGTGACCGGATACCGTGTGTGTATTTATACTGAGCACTGTGACCTCAACAGGCTCAGTCTTTGTATTTGTGTTTGTTTTTGCATCTCTGTGACTTAACTGAGATTGCTCTGCACACCTGGGTGAAGTTTAACCCCGTGCGCATTACCGCCATATTGCTCCTGCCACCACTTAGCAGCGGTTATATCACCTACTGCACGGTGGACCCCGAGCGGCGAACGCCTGATCAAGACGCCGGGAACGACGTCTTTGCTGAGCAGCCCCCTCTATGGCCAGGACTGAATGAGAGACCGCAGAAGGCAAGGCTCGAGATTCCTCCTGTGCAGAGGCAGGAATCCAACTCCTAACATTACCCCCCCTCCCAGGGCCCCCTCCCCCCCTGTGCCTCACTATGCTCAAAGGCCGCAATGAGCAGGGGAGCACGAATATTCTCCACAGGTTCCCAGGTCCTATCCTCAGGGCCATGACCCTTCCAGTCCACTAGATATCTTTTGCCCTGTACCACCTTACACCCCACGATGGCGTTCACCTCATACTCGTCCGAGGACAAGCTTGATGTCCCGGTAGATGACTCCGAAAACCGGGACATGTGAACAGGCCTAAGGAGGGACACGTGAAAGGTGTCAGTGATACCCAGGTGTGGAGGAAGGGCCAGACGGTAGACCACAGGGTTAAACTGCTCAAGGACCTTGAAGGGACCTATAAAGCGAAGCGCGAACTTAGTGGACTCAACCCGCAGCCTGATGTTACGAGCGCTGAGCCACACCAAGTCGCCGGGAGCAATGGTGGGAGCGGGGCGCTGGTGTGCGTCAGCGGAGGACCTCATTCTCTCTTTCGAGGCCCAGATGGCATCCTGAGTGTGGTTCACGTGCCTCCACCGCCCAGTCTGCCACCATAGAGTCGGTGGACGACACGGGCATGGGCACAGCAACGCGTGGATGCTGACCGTAATTAAGGAGGAATGGGGTCTGACTAGTGGAGTCGGCCACAGCGTTGTTCAAAGTGAACTCTGCCCACGGCAGCAAGGATGCCCAGTTATCCTGCCTGGCCGGGACAAAATGTCGTAGATATGTGACCAGGGTCTGGTTGGCTCTCTCTACCAATCCGTTCGCCTCAGGATGATAGGCCGAGGAGAGATTTAGCTCAGTGCTGAGCAGGCTACAGAGCTCTCTCCAGAACCGAGACGCAAACTGGGGACCCCGGTCGCTGACAATCTTGTCCGGCATGCCGTGCAGGCAGAAAACATGCTTAATAAACAACGCTGCCAGGCCCCGTGCAGAAGGTAACCGGGAGAGAGGTACCAGGTGCACCATCTTGGAGAAATGGTCGATGACAATCCAAATGACCGTGCTGCCACTGGACTTGGGCAGTCACACCACAAAGTCCATACTGACCATCTCCCAGGGCCTGTCTGCTACCAGCAGGGGGTAAAGTAACCCAGCAGGCCGCTGCCGAGGGGACCTATTCTGGGCGCAAGAGATGCACGCCCGAATATAGTCCCTGACATCACCAGCCATATGCGGCCACCTGTACGTCCTCGCCAGAAGCTCAGAGGTCCGCTTTGTCCCGAAATGTCCACCCATCCTGGACGAGTGAGCCCAAGAGAGGACCTCTGGTCGCAGACGGGCAGGGACAAATGTCTTGCCCGGAGGTACTGACTCAAGGGCGACCGGAGCCACGGTCCTCAGGCTCTCGGATGGGATGATCAGCCAAGGCTCCTCCTCCTCCGATGACACCACGGAGTGGGAGAGAGCCTCGACCCGGACGTTTTTCTCACCAGAGAGAAAATGGAGGGTGAAGTGGAACCGGGAGAAGAACAAAGCCATCTGGCCTGGCGAGAATTTAGCCGCTAGGCTGTCTGCAAATACACTAAGTTCTTGTGGTTGGTGAACACCTGGAAAGGGTGGCGAGCCCCCTCCAGGAGGTGTCTTCACTCCGAGAAGGCCATCTTCATCGCTAGCAACTCCCTGTCCCCGATGGAATAATTCCTTTCCGCCGGCGTGAAAGTCTTGGAGAAAAAGAAGCAAGGGTGCTTCCGACCTTGTGTGTCCTTCTGGAAAAGGACCGCTCCAGCACCGACGGAAGACGCATCTAAACCCAGAATGAAGGGTTTATCTATATCGGGGCGATGTAACATGGGAGCGCTAGCGAAATGGGACTTAATGGAGGAGAAAGCCTTGGAGACAGGTTCCGACCACAACTTGGGATTTGCACCCTTCTTGGTGAGGGCCACCAAGGGGGCTACCAAAGTCAAGTGTGGGATGAATTGGCGATAGTAATTTATGAACCCCATAAAGCGCTGCACTGCTTTGAGAGAATGGGGCTCCTGCCAATCCATAATCGCTTGTAGCTTGGCAGAATCCATGGCCAATCCCTGGGTGGAGATGATATAGCCCAGGAAAGACAAGGACTCCTGCTCAAACACACACTTCTCCAACTTGGCATAGAGGGAGGTTGCCCGCAGGAGGTCGAAAACTTTGCAAACATCTCTCCGGTGGGAGTCGATATCTGGAGAGTAGAAGAGAATATCATCCAGATAGACTACTACCGAGGTGGTAAGCATATCCTGGAAGATATCATTCACAAAGTCTTGGAATATGGCCGGGGCATTACAGAGCCTGAAGGGCATCACCAGATATTCATAGTGCCCATCCCTGGTGTTAAATGCCATCTTCCATTCGTCCCCCTCGCGGATGCTAATCAGGTTGTAAGCCCCCCACAGATCGAGTTTGGTAAACACTCTCACTCCCCATAACCTATCAAACAACTCCAATATCAGGGGCAGAGGGTACCTATTCTTAACGGTGATGACGTTAAGACCGCTGTAATCGATGCAGGGGCACAGTTCTCCTTTCTTCTTCTGGACGAAGAAGAATCCCGCCCTTGCTGGTGACACCGACTTCCTAATGAATCCCTTTGCCAGATTCTCCCTGATATAGTGAGACATGGCCTCTGTCTCCGGGAACAAAAGGGGATAGACGACCCCGAGGAGGCTCAGCACCAGGCAAGAGGTCAATAGGACAGTCGTAGGGGAGATGAGGCGGAAGAGTCTACGCCGCCCTCTTGGAGAACACGTCTGCATACTGTTGATAGTGTTTGGGGAGAGAGGAAAGATCTGCGGGGACTTCGGTGGAAGCAACCTGAACGCACTCCTTCTGACATCTACCCTCACAGGCTTTACCCCAACCGAGAATCCTCCCCGAGGACCACTCTATATGGGGAGAGTGGAACCGTAACCACGGAACCCTTAAAAGGACCTGGTTGATACCCTCGGGCATGGCGAGGAGGGATATCGTCTCCTGATGCGAAGGAGACACCGAGAGTATCAACGGGGCGGTCTGGTGGGTAATGTGTGGGTAGAGTCGCACCGTTCACCACTCTGACGGTAACTGGCTTGGCTATCATAACCAGGGGTATTGCGTGCCGTTGAGCGAAGGCAGAAGACATAAAATTGCCCTCCGCTCCGGAGTCCATACAGACCTCCACCGTCAGAGTGGATGAACCAAACCCAAGCGTCCTCTTAAAGGTCTGCTTGGAGGAAAACGCCGCTGATTCTAGTGAGCCCCATCCTATGACCACTAGAGGCAAGCGTTTTCCCGACCGCTGTGGGCACCGGTTGACAAGGTGACCAGACTGCTGGCAAACATGACATACCACAGGTGCTCGAGCAGACCGGGGCCTGGATCCCGCACGAAGAGCCCCCCTCGGCTCGGACGCCCGATCGGGAGATTCCAGAGGTTTAGCGAAACTGGGTGCCAATCTAAACCTCTGCCTACACTGGAACCGCTCCAACCTTTGCTCGGAGAAGCGAAGGTCTATACGGGTGGAGATGGTGATAAGCTCCTCCAGTGTGGCAGGAATCTCCCTGGTGGCCAGGGCGCCCTTCACATGGTCAGCAAAGCCTCTCCAGAAAGCCGGAATAAGGACCTTATCTGGCCACTCCAACTCAGAGGCCAGCGTGCGGAACTGGATGGTGAAGTGGCTGACCATGGACGTGCCCTGTGAAATAGCCAGTAGCTGGAGCGTGGTGTCATGGGTGACTTGTGGTCCCAAGAAGACCTGCTTCAGAATGGCCAAAAACAGAGAAACACTCTGCACCACATGATCACCACGCTCCCACAGCAGTGTGGTCCACTCCAAAGCCCTGCCAGACAAGAGAGAGATGACAAATCCCACTTTAGACCGCTCGGAGGAGAATCGTGCAGCCAGCAGCTCTAGCTGTATAGCGCACTGACTCACGAAACCCCTACATGAGGCACTATCACTCGAGAACTTCTTGGGCAGCGGGACATGGGACAAAGTCCAGGCAGGGATGGCAGTGGTCACACAGGAGACAGCCTCTGTGGCTGCCAAGAGCGCGACCGCGGTAACATCCGCAGCTGAGGCTGAATGCTCAAGAGCCGCCAACCTGCCCTCCAGCTGCCGGATGTATGCACGGAATCGCTGTTCGTCCGCCATTAGAGCAAGACGCTGGCGCTAATATACTGTTAGGGTTGGAGGAACGCATCAAATAAAATATAATAATAAGGTGTGTTCGCAACCCAGAGTCAACCGTGCAGAGATGGTATACTGCTGCTCTGTAATGGTGAACACTGACTGAACACCGGCGGGGTAACCGCTGACCCGGTGTGTACAAAAGCGAACTCTGTTACTGCACAGTGCCGCAGAACACAAGTGCCCGGAGCCTGTTAACCTCACAGGGCTCGGCAAGGTGAACACTAGTTAAGAGGCACAGGACTCTGCCCCAAGGACACAGGGTTAGAGTCCCTCTAGTCCCACTAGCGTTCGACACCGCAACTGCGATGCCTGAACTAAATAATATAGTCGCCCCACGTGCGCACTGCAGCGGATGCCACTAACCACCCAGAGCAGGGAAGTAAGCGCTTGACTTGTGCACGGCGCCGCTGCGAGGAACGCTACTGCACATGCGGTCCAGTGGTGCCTTGTGCTGACTGGCGCTATCTGATGCTAATGCTCGTGTGGAGAACGGGATGCTCTGTGGCACATACATTATGCCACTACTGGCGCTGACTCTATCTCCCTGAACCCTAACTCATACACAACCGAGGGTAGGGGTTTCATGATGAGTCAGTCACCAGTCTCATACATCCGTCATCACACACACAACTAACCATCAGAGTCTATATTAGCGCATGGCCGAACCTTTTAAAGCAGCATCCTTCCGGGACCTTCCTGACAGTCCAATCCGAGCTGCTTGAGGACCTGAGCATGTGACCTCCAACCTGCAATGAGAGGTCGTCCCACGGGCATGCTCAGTAGCCCGAAAGAAGGACTTAGTCCCAGGAGCTGCTTGCTGCTGACCTGTGCAGGCTGCTATCACTGACCCTGAGATGGCAGCAGCAACTAAACTGACAGCACGGGCCTGATCAAGACGCTGGGAATGACATCTTTGCTGAGCAGCCCCCTCTGTGGCTGGGACTGAATGGGAGACCGCAGAAGGCAAGGCTCGAGATTCCTCCTGTGCAGAGGCAGGAATCTGACGCCTAACATGGTGTAAGAATGGTAGTTTGAACTAGTTGCTTCTTGTATGATTGGTGGTTTGGACTAGTGACTTGGTGTAAGACTGGCGGTTCAGACTAGTGGTTTGGTGTAAGATTGGCTATTCAGACAAGTGGCTTGGTGTAAAATTAGTGGTTCGGACAAGTGGCTTGGCGCAGGACTGGCGGTTCGGGCAAGTGGCTTGGTGCAAGACTGGTCGTTCGGACTAGTGGCTTGGGGCAAGACTGGCAGTTTGGACTAGTGGCTTGGTGTAAGATTGGTGGATCAAACTAGTGGCTTGGTGTAAGATTGGTGGTTTGGACTAGTAGCTTGGTGTAAGATTTGTGGTTCAGACTAGTGACTTGGTGTAAGATTGGGAATTTGGAATAGTGGCTTGGTGTGAGATTGATGGTTCGGACTAGAGGCTTTGTGTAAGACTGGTGTTTCAGACTAGTGGCTTGGTGTAAGACTGGCAGTTTTGACTAGTGACTTGGTGTAAGTTTTGCGGTTCAAACTAGTGGCTTGGTGTAAGATTGGTGATTCGGAATAGTGACTTGGTGTAAGATTGGCAGTTTGGACTAGAGCAGGCGTGGGCAATTAGTTTTCCTGAGGGGCCACATGAGAGATCGTGACCATTGTGGAGGGCCGAACCAATAGGCTGAAATTAATTCTGCTCAATATTAACATCAATATATTATCATTATTAGATTTTTGATAATTATATTAATATTAATTATATCACTTAATATTGAGCAGAATTAAGTACATACACTGCATGAGCCCCAAACAGCCTCCCTGTATACAGCAGGAGCCCCACACAGCCTCCCTTTATACAGCAGGAGCCCCACACAGCCTCCCTGTATACAGCAGGAGCCCCACACAGTCTCCCTGTATACAGCAGGAGCCCCACACAGCCTCCCTGTATACAGCAGGAGCCCCACACAGCCTCCTTGTATACAGCAGGAGCCCCACACAGCCTCCTTGTATACAGCAGGAGCCCCACACAGCCTCCCCGTATACAACAGGAGCCCCACAGTCTCACCATATATTGCATGAGCTCCACACAGCCTCCCTGTATACAGCAGGAGCCCCACACAGCCTCCTTGTATACAGCAAGAGCCCCACACAGCCTCCCCGTATACAACAGGAGCCCCACACAGCCTCCCCGTATACAACAGGAGCCCCACACAGCCTCCCTGTATACAGCAGGAGCCCCAAACAGCCTCCCTGTATACAACAGGAGCCCCACACAGCCTCCCCGCCTCCCTGTATACAGCGGGAGCCCCACACAGCCTCCCTGTATACAGCGGGAGCCCCACACAGCCTCCCTGTATACAGCGGGAGCCCCACACAGCCTCCCTGTATACAGCGGGAGCCCCACACAGCCTCCCCGTATACGGCAGGAGCCCCACACAGCCTCCCCGTATACAACAGGAGCCCCACACAGCCTCCCCGTATACAGCAGGAGCCCTACACAACCTCCCTGTCTACAGCAGAAGCCCCACACAGCCTCCCCGTATACAGCAGGAGCCCCACACAGCCTCCCCGTATACAGCAGGAGCCCCACACAGCCTCCCCGTATACAACAGGAGCCCACACAGCCTCCCCGCCTCCCCGTATACAGCAGGAGCCCCACACAGCCTCCCTGTCTACAGCAGGAGCCCCACACAGCCTCCTCGTATACAGCAGGAGCCCCACACAGCCTCCCCGTATACAGCGGGAGCCCCACACAGCCTCCCTGTATACAGCAGGAGCCCTACACAACCTCCCTGTCTACAGCAGAAGCCCCACACAGCCTCTCCGTATACAGCAGGAGCCCCACACAGCCTCCCCGTATACAGCGGGAGCCCCACACAGCCTCCCTGTATACAGCAGGAGCCCCACACAGCCTCCCCGTATACAGCAGGAGCTCCACACAGCCTCCCCGTATACAACAGGAGCCCACACAGCCTCCCCGTATACAGCAGGAGCCCCACACAGCCTCCCCGTATACAACAGGAGCCCACACAACCTCCCTGTCTACAGCAGAAGCCCCACACAGCCTCCCTGTCTACAGCAGGAGCCCCACACAGCCTCCCTGTATACAGCGGGAGCCCCACACAGCCTCCCCGTATACAGCGGGAGCCCCACACAGCCACCCCGTATACAGCAGGAGCCCCACACAACCTCCCCGTATACAGCGGGAGCCCCACACAGCCTCCCCGTATACAGCGGGAGCCCCACACAGCCTCCTCGTGTACAGCGGGAGCCCCACACAGCCTCCCCGTATACAACAGGAGCCCACACAGCCTCCCCGTATACAGCAGGAGCCCCACACAGCCTCCCTGTATACAGCAGGAGCCCTACACAACCTCCCTGTCTACAGCAGAAGCCCCACACAGCCTCCCCGTATACAGCAGGAGCCCACACAGCCTCCCCGTATACAACAGGAGCCCACACAGCCTCCCTGTCTACAGCAGGAGCCCCACACAGCCTCCCTGTCTACAGCAGGAGCCCCACACAGCCTCCCCGTATACAGCGGGAGCCCCACACAGCCTCCCCGTATACAACAGGAGCCCCACAGTCTCACCATATATTGCATGAGCTCCACACAGCCTCCCTGTATACAGCAGGAGCCCCACACAGCCTCCTTGTATACAGCAAGAGCCCCACACAGCCTCCCCGTATACAACAGGAGCCCCACACAGCCTCCCCGTATACAGCAGGAGCCCCACACAGCCTCCCTGTCTACAGCAGGAGCCCCACACAGCCTCCTCGTATACAGCAGGAGCCCCACACAGCCTCCCCGTATACAGCGGGAGCCCCACACAGCCTCCCTGTATACAGCAGGAGCCCTACACAACCTCCCTGTCTACAGCAGAAGCCCCACACAGCCTCTCCGTATACAGCAGGAGCCCACACAGCCTCCCCGTATACAACAGGAGCCCACACAGCCTCCCCGTATACAGCAGGAGCCCCACACAGCCTCCCTGTCTACAGCAGGAGCCCCACACAGCCTCCTCGTATATAGCAGGAGCCCCACACAGCCTCCCCGTATACAGCGGGAGCCCCACACAGCCTCCCTGTATACAGCAGGAGCCCCACACAGCCTCCCCGTATACAGCAGGAGCTCCACACAGCCTCCCCGTATACAACAGGAGCCCACACAGCCTCCCCGTATACAGCGGGAGCCCCACACAGCCTCCTTGTATACAGCAGGAGCCCCACACAGCCTCCCCGTATACAACAGGAGCCCACACAACCTCCCTGTCTACAGCAGAAGCCCCACACAGCCTCCCTGTCTACAGCAGGAGCCCCACACAGCCTCCCTGTATACAGCGGGAGCCCCACACAGCCTCCCCGTATACAGCGGGAGCCCCACACAGCCACCCCGTATACAGCAGGAGCCCCACACAGCCTCCCCGTATACAGCGGGAGCCCCACACAGCCTCCCCGTATACAGCGGGAGCCCCACACAGCCTCCCCGTATACAGCGGGAGCCCCACACAGCCTCCCCGTATACAACAGGAGCCCACACAGCCTCCCCGTATACAGCAGGAGCCCCACACAGCCTCCCTGTATACAGCAGGAGCCCTACACAACCTCCCTGTCTACAGCAGAAGCCCCACACAGCCTCCCCGTATACAGCAGGAGCCCACACAGCCTCCCCGTATACAGCGGGAGCCCCACACAGCCTCCCTGTCTACAGCAGGAGCCCCACACAGCCTCCCCGTATACAGCGGGAGCCCCACACAGCCTCCCTGTATGCAGCAGGAGCCCCACACAGCCTCCCCGTATACAACAGGAGCCCACACAGCCTCCCCGTATACAACAGGAGCCCACACAGCCTCCCTGTATACAGCGGGAGCCCCACTCAGCCTCCCTGTATACAGCAGGAGCCCCACACAGCCTCCCCGTATACAGGTTCATACAAAAATGAAATTTTTTTAAAATAGAACATATTCAGAATTACCTGGTCTAATTTATTGCAATCTAATGGTTTTTAACCCATAAAGATGAGGACTGTGGGGAAAAAAAATATCTAAAATCACCAGAACTGCTATTTTGTTCGGTCCGTCAAAGAATGTTCTCAAAAGAAAAAAAAAAACAATAAAAAGAAGTCGAAATGTTAAACGTACCCCGCAAAATAGCATCGCAGAAAAGCAGCTCAGCATACAAAAAATATGAGTCCTCACATGGAAAAGTAGAAAAACTTTATTTAACTGCAAAAGTGAGAATTTTTTTAACCATTAAAAATAATGTAAAAAAAACATCCCGAGTTTGGTGCTGCCGTAATCGTTCTGACCCGAAGAATTGTCATTATTAACGCCGGTAAAACGAATGGCGACATTCACAGAATACAAACCCTGTTATAAAAAGAAATATGGCTCCTGAATCTTGAAGGGGTTACCCTGGGGAGGTGATGGAGCTCTGGTGGGCCACTGTAAGGCTGGGGGGCCCTAATAATGCAGCCCGCTATAAGGAGCCTCCTCTCCATATAGCGCTGCCGGCCAGACTTATTGACAGCTGGTCGCCATGGAAACCCCCCGCAGTGACAGAGCAGCTGACGCAGCGTGCAGGGAGGAGGAGGCCGCGCGGTGACCACGCTCAGCCCCTGTGCGGACATGATAGGACGGCGCTCTGCGTGACGTCATCAGCGCGGCGACGCTCTCATAGCTCGGCCGGTTAGTGAAGCCGTTTCTCCCGCCTGGGCTGCTGCACGACCCGGAGCTGACAGGTAACAATGGCGGGGAGAGGCGGCAGGAGGTGCTGGGGACGGAGGGGGCTCCGGGGAGATGTGTGTGTGACATGCGCTGGTATGCCGTGTATATGGCGCTGCCCCATCACAGAGCGCACTGCATGGATATACACCATATTGTGGGATGAACACCTATACGGGGACTCCACAGGGGTGTTTTTTACGTACATGTATGTTTTTGGGCACTAAATCATTTTTGTAATTGGGCTTCATTAAAGATTTTGCGCTGTTTTCCTTCTGTAATCTCCATTGCCAGCTGCAGAATGAGTTCACTCAGGGTCCATCAGTGAGCTCGTCCTGACAGATCGAATGGAAGCGTCTGTAACTCCTGTATCTATCCTTCTATGAGCCCCTCTCAGCCATCTATCTCATATCTATCCCATATCTATCTATTATCTATATATCTGTCGCTTATCTATATCTATCTATGTCATATCTATTATCTATATATCTATTCTTCTATGAGCTCCTCTCAGCCATCTATCACATATCTATCTATCCCATATCTATCTACCACATATCTATATCTATCTCATATCTATTATCTATATATCTATCCTTCTATGAGCTCCTCTCAACCATCTATCTCTTATCTATATATATCCCATATCTATATCTATCCGATATCTATCTATTATCTATATATCTATCTATTTATCCCATATCTATCTATGTCATATCTATTATCTATCCTTCTATGAGCTCCTCTCAGCCATCTATCCCATATCTATCTATCCCATATCTATCTATTATCTATCCCATATCTATCTATGTCATATCTATTATCTATAGATCTATCCTTCTATGAGCTCCTCTCAGCCATCTATCTATTATCTATATATATATCACATATCTATATCTATCCCATATCTCTCTCATCTGTCTATCCCCTTGAATGTGCAGGAGAATTAAAAAGCTTGAAAAAGCCAGAAGGTGCATCGATATTAGCGAAAAGCTATTTATATTCATTTTTTTATCCCTAAATACATGTATTAGACTCAGAGCAATGAATACCCCCAGAGGTGGCCTCAGCCCCCCGGCTGTGTGGCCGTGTTATGTTGCCCCTGCCCTGCTGGGGTTTTGGTTGCATTCCGCCGATGGCAGCACAGACTTTATTTATTTTACTCCTTTTACAGAGCCCCGTTAATTCCTCAGCACTTTACAGATATTATAATCGCTGTCCCCATCGGGGCTCACAAACTAAACTTTAATGTAAATCATGTGAAGTTGGAGTTCACTTGTACGGTGTCTGTGTGCAGTTTGTTTTGTTTTTTTTCTTGCGTGTTACATGTAGGGTTTAATGGACGATTCATAGCCCAAATCGCGCCGTGGACTTGTTATGCAGCAGTAAGTCGCACATTTCTTGGTTGCTGCATAGCCAATGTAGCCTTAGTCTAAACTCCCCCCCCTCACCCCACAAAATAATGTCTAAATCCAAAAAAATAACAGCCTCGACCCCCTCAAGGCACAGACCTCACTAGGTCTCTGAGGTGTCCTGTGCTATCTGCAGCGAGACATTCGCAGCAGCTCCTGTGCATTTCTCGGCGCGGCCTCCATGAATTTGCTATTGCAGCACGGTACACGGGTGCATGATCAGACTGAGACGTGGGATATTTGGTGACAAGTCATTACCTTGTACTTTGTCCTGTTCCTCGAACCATTCCTGTTTTGCAGTGCGGCATTGCCATTAAAGGGAACCTGTCACCCCCCCCCCCCCCCCCAGGCGTTTTTAAGTAAAAGAGCCACCTTGTGCGGCACTAATGCTGCATTCTGTCAAGGTGTCTCTGTTACTTAGCTTTCCGTTCCACCGCAGAAATAATTGTTTTTAAAATTGTTCAAAAATACCTGAATTTTGACAGGGGGGCAGGTCTTTCCCCCTCTGACAGACGCCTCGCATCCATCAGTCATTTCGTATTTGGCGCCGCCTCCTCAGTGTTCTTTTGAAATGCTGGCGCCTGCGCTGTACTATAGTTTTGCGGGCATGCGCAGTTAGCGCTGCCCGACGTGCCCATGCTTTCAGATCACATCCCGGCCTTCATATCGCGCGGCCACATATCCCGCCCCGCAGTCGCTTATGATTTATTCACACTGCGGGGCTGGTAATCTTGGGCATGAGAACCGCAGAGAACTACTGCGCATGCTCGAGATTCCCAGCCCCGCAGTGTGAATAAATTATAAGGGACTGCGGGGCGGGATCTCTGGCTGCGCGATATGAAGGCCGGGATGTGATCTGAGAGCATGGGCACGTCGGGCAGCGCTAACTGCGCATGCCCGCAAAACTATAGTACAGCGCAGGCGCCAGCATTTCAAAGAACACTGAAGAGACGGCGCCAAATACAAAATGACTGATGGATGCGAGGCGTCTGTCAGAGGGGGAAAGACCTGCCCCCCGATCAAAATTCATGTATTTTTGAACAATTTTAAAAACAATTATTTCTGCGGTGGAAGGGAGGCTAAGTAAGGCTAGTTTCACATTAGCGTTTACAGTTGCAGCGTCGGGCTGCGCATGGCCACCGCTAAGCCCTGCCCCCTGCAGCGCCTCCGCCGGTAGCTCCGCCTACGGACACATAACGCTGCATGCGTCCTGCGTCTCCTATCTTTAGCACTGGGGACGCAGGCCGTGCGCAGTATGCGTTTGGCGGCGCATGCGTCCTTTTGACGCTGCGCCGAGCACACCAAATTGCAACCTTTTGCGTTTGGCGCTGGTCGGCGCAGCATCAAAAGGACGCATGCGCTGCCAAACGCATACTGCGCACGGCCTGCGTCCCCAGTGCTAAAGATAGGGGATACAGGACGCATGCAGCGTCATGTGTCCGTAGGCGGAGCTACCGGCGGAGGCGCTGCAGGGGGCAGGGCTTAGCGGTGGCCGTGCGCAGCCCGACGCTGCGTCCGTAAACGCTAATGTGAAACTAGCCTAACAGAGCCACATTGGCAGAATGCAGCTTTAGTGCTGCACAAGGTGGCTTTTACTTAAAAACGCCAGGGGGGGGGGGTGACAGGTTCCCTTTAAGGAATATCACTATAGGGAAGGGGTGCATGGTCTGTAAAACATCATGGTGGCACCTGCCACATCCACAAGTCGTGACTCATTAGACCAGGCCGAATTCTTCCATGGTCTCCTTCTGCAGCTGTTCCAGGCTCTTTTGTCGATGGACAGGGGTCATCCCTGTATTTTCTGCAAGTTCTGATATCTTTCTTAGCCAGCAGTGACTTTTTGATCACTTGGTGATAGTTATCCTTTTTTTTTTTTTTTATATGAAACTTGATTGGCTATCCTTCACCCTTCTATCAATCAGCCTTGGTTTTGCTTCTTTAGACCACTTTCGGCCTCAGAGAATCTGTTTTTTTGGAAATTTTTTCCAAGTGGTCTACAATTTTTTTCCCCTTTCATGAAAGTTGTTCAGACCCTTGCACTCGCCCACTTTTTTTTCCAGATGCTTTATTTCTTATCTTCCATGAATGCCGTAAGAACCAATCAGATGCCTCTTGTATACACAGACCCATACAGCCAAATTACGCAAAATCCAGCTGTCAAGAGACTGCAAAAGCGATCCGACTGGTGACTACTCCATTGTCAGACTGCAAAATCAAAAGGGAGCTGAGTTTGGGGTGGGCTGAATGAGCTTGCTGACCATTTCTGATAGCGTTTAGTAGACTTTTTACACACAGCTCCTGGAGTATTATTCAAGTAAAGTCACGTAACTTTGTTACAAAGTTAGTCAAACTTTTCTGCGTAGATTCTATCAGTGTATGAGGTGTGAAGTGCTGTCCAAGCATGCACCCACCCTAAAGCATTTCATGCATAATTGCATATCTGCGGTAATTGGTCTGTTTAATTCCCAGCTAAAGTGAAAGTAGGATCAGAAAATGACATTTCACTCAGACTTTTATTATAAGCAAATCACAACATTATATATTGCCTAGATATGAGGCACTTCCAATTATCAACAAATCATACAAAAAGGAATGGAATCTATATACCATAAAATCAATAAAGTTTTATTAGGAATAAAGTAAAAATGCCTTATAGCACAATATAATACATATGGGGGAAAAAAAATGCAAAAAGAAATAGGCCTTAAACACCAGTATATGATGTTCTAAGAGATATATGCACATACAGTATATTCAATTATTTATCCATAAAGGTGACCCAAAAATAGTAAAAATTAATGGAGCAAATAATATAACGCTTCCAAAAGGAATAACTCCTAAAAAAGGTCAATATATGAATAAATAACAATTGATCTTATGTAAAAAACCCCATTGAAATCAGCTGAATCCTAATCCTGAAATGGCTATAATAGCCATATGCCATATAAGTGCAACATATTAGACAGACATGCTATACAGGGTGGTGCATAGTGCAATGAATAAACATGCTGGCTAGCCAAGGCAAAGTATATAGACTGCCAGGAAGAAAAAGGAAAGGGTTACTGCTGATAAACGGTATACCTGGAAGGCCGTGGCACCCCTGACGCGCGTTTCGCGGCTAAGCTTCTTCTTAAGGGAGTGTGCTGACATTGCACTATGCACCACTCTGTATAGCATGTCTGTCTAATATATTGCACTTTGCACTTATACAGCAAATGGCTATTCTAGCCATTTCAGGATTAGGATTCACCTGATTTCAATGGTTTTTTTTTTTACATAAGATCAATTATTTATTCATATATTGACCTTTTTTAGGAGTTATTCCTTTTGGAAGCGTTATATTATTTGCTCCATTAATTTTTACTTTTTTTTGGGACACCTTTATGGATCAATAATTGAATATACTGTATGTATATATCTCTTAGAACCTCATATACTGGTGTTTAAGGCCTATTTCTTTTTGCATTTTTTTTTTGCCCCATATGTATTTTATTGTGCTATAAGGCATTTTTAATTTATTCCTAATAAAACTTTATTGATTTTATGGTATATAGATTCCATTCCTTTTTGTATGTTTTATTATAAGCATTTTTTTTAATGGAGCTCAATGGCTGGCTTTGCTGTGCATGTTAAGACAGAGTCAGCAGAGTTATCTCATCAAATATGGGGGGTTTCTGACAGTTGGCATCTCTTATACTTGTGGAGGTCTAGATAAGGCTGAGTAGTAATACTATACACACAAGGAAGGAACTGTCTGTTGGAGGGGACAGTACTCATCACCTCTTGGACACTAATATCTTTTGACACGTTTAGAACCGTTTTTTTTCAGCTGCTGTGAAGTGCATTGTTTCTACAAACAATACAGGAGGGAAAGGGGGTCTCCAATAGTCTGCCACAGGAATTTTCTAGCAATAAGCACATAGCTTGAGAATTTAAATACCGGTATTAATAATCTTTGCTCCAGAGTCCATTTCTGGTGCTTGTGTGTCTACTAGAGGCGTTTTCAGCTGTTTCAAGAGCACTATGACCTGTCTGTGTGCACCTTCCCACAGCTCCTTTGACACGTTGGGTGCAGGCTTGCTTTGGTGTCAACTTGCTGATGAAAAGAAAAATAGGATATGCGTTCAAAAAAAGTTTTTGTCCAAAATGATATCCTTGAAAACTACAACTCGCCCAACAAGAAAACAAGCCCTAGCACAGGACAAACCAAAGTTCTATGGGCCGGACAAAGGTCTCCCCGAGAATTTACCTCCATAGATTATTGTAAATAACAGTGGGGTGTTACCAGTGCAGTGTGAGACATGTAATGACTGACAGTCTGCTCTTCCGATCTACATGTCTCACACTGGTGACGCCATCTGTCATTTGCAATAGTCTCTGGAGGCAGATTCTTAGGGAAATCTATGTCCAGCCAATAGATCATAACAGCTCATTAACATATTAAGAAAAATGTGGATTTTTATTAAATAAAACATCAAATCAATGTATCATTTTGCAGCTTTCTATGACTTACATGTCCATATAGACGGCTTAGGAGGGCTGATTCTACTGACAGATTCCCTTTAAATAAGGGGCGTGTACTTCTTCACCCTGTATGATGTTGACCAATCATAACCATGCAGCAACATTCAGGGGAAAGAACACGCCCCATGAGTGATGCTGCCTGCTTATGATTGGTCAAGATCATACAGGGGGAAGAAGTACACGCCCCCAGTGACAAAATCTTATAGCGACAAAATCGGCTGCGCTGACTTTGGTCTTGATAAAACACAATGGACCTACACCAGCAGATGACATGGCTCCCCAAACCATCACTGATTGTGGAAACTTCACACTAGACCTTGTAAATCAAGGTCCCAGAGTCTGGAGGAAGAGTGGAGATGCCACAATCCAAGCTGCTTGAGGTCTAGTGTGAAATGTTCACAATCAGTGATGGTTTGGGGAGCCATGTCATCTGCTGGTGTAGGTCCACTGTGTTTTATCAAGACCAAAGTCAGCGCAGCCGTCTACCAGGAAATTTAAGAGCACTTCATGTTTCCCTCTGCAGAAAAGCTTATTGGACATGGAAATGTCATTCTCCAGCAGGACTTGGCCCCTGTCCACACTGCCAAAAGTACCAATACTTGGTTTACACACAACAGTATCACTGTGCTTGATTGGCAGCAAACTCTCCTGACCTTAACCCCATAGAGAATCTATGGAGTATTGTCAGGAGGAAGATGAGAGACCCCAGACCCAACAATGCAACAATGCAGACGAGCTGAAGGCTGCTACCAAAGCAACCTGGGCTTCCATAACCCCTCAGCAGTGCCACAGGCTGATCGCCTCCATGCCACTCCGCATTGATGCAGTAATTGATGCAAAAGGAGCCCTGACCAAGCATTGAGTGCATTTACTGAACATACATTTCAGTAGGACAACATTTCGGATTTTAAAATCATGTTTCAAGCTGGTGTTATAAAGTATTCTAATGTACTGAGATAATGACTTTTGGGTTGTCATTGGCTGTAAGCCGTAATCATCAACATTAACAGAAATAAACACTTACATATCGAAATGACCCTAAGAAATAGGGAAAAAAGGGGGAACAGACGCCTCACACGATCTAAGTGTAATAAAAACTGTTTCTCAACTGCACGCTATAATAGTTGCACTCACCAGAAACAGGTGAAATGAGGCGTAAGCAGGAATCCCGAGGAGGCGGGCTGCAGCTCAACCAGCTGGGCTCGCGGAAGGCTTCAAACAACCGTGGTCAAAGCAATCAATAGACAAGGAAAACCCAGATAGTTGTCGGCGCTCCAGGCACAAGATTCTCGTGGATGTAAAATATAATTTATTTAGGAGTTACAGGATAAAACCACGCGTTTCGACTCCAACATTACGGCGTCATCTTCAGATTATTAAAAAAGTTATGATATATATTTTTTAATGCACGCGAAGAGCGAAGTCGGCCTGCACTGCTGTATGGTTCCATTTTTCGATCAGAGCAGATATAGCCGGTAGTTAGCATAGGGAGACGTCCTTCTTGGAAGTATGGCACAGCTGTCTTATAGCCCGATTACCCAGGGACACCCCTCTTGTATCCCCTGGCCAGACTGTGCATTTCAGTCTGTGCCTGAACCATGTTGTCTGCATGAGCCTTTAGGCCTGTTTCACACATCAGGTTTTTTCTTCAGTCAAAATCCGCTAAAATGGCGGATAGCGGATCCGTTCCTGTACTGACCACAATGTTTGTCACCGGACCGTTATTTTAACGGATCCATCAAAGGAAGAATTTTAAAGGAACCGCTGCTTAGAGAGAGAGAGAATTTTTCAGCCGCCAGAACAGAGTTTAGGGTTAAATTTCCGGCTGAGTGAAGTCTTTCGGGCATGCGCAGTGAGAAATGCGGATCCAGCGCCTGAAAAAACGTTGCATGGTCCATTCGGGCATGTCGGCGGACATAAAAATTTTGGCGGATCCGCAAAAAAACGGATCCAACGGATGGCCATCCGTCAAGATCCGCCGGTAATGCAAGTCTATGGGGAAAAAAACGGATCCGCCAAGAAAAATGGCGGATCCGTTTTTTTTTTTTTTTTTTTTTGCAAAACGGCGGATCTTGACTGATGGAGACAAACGGAAGTGTGAAACAGGCCTTAGGCTGAGCAGGTGCTCATAACGCCGTCCCATTGGCAATGTTCCAGTACATTTTGGTGCACGTTACATTCAGCGGTAGTGTCATGACTTCCATCCGTGTCCCTGAAAAAAAAAAACACAGGAATCACATCTGACCCTGACGGAGCCATTCATTGCAATAACACAAATAGAGCTCTTAGGGATCACAAAAATGGAGTCTGTCCTTGTGGCCCTCTGCAAACATGGACCTCGCAGGGTGCAAAAAAAACAAAACAAGTGCAACGCTGACTTAGAAGCCACTACAATAAAAAAGAGCCATCAAACTCTTTTCCGGTAAACAGCTAGTCACTAAGTCCATGAGCATGTTCGTGATAAGCGCACGGGGCATTCCTCTGCTCATTTTCTGAAGGATTTTGGGCAGCCCTTTTTGTGTTAGACCTATAATATAATGTATTTTGTTTTCTGGTTGCCTGGAGCACCGTGATGTTCCCATGTATTCACATCCTGATGAGGAAATAATGTTGACACAGCGCTTTTAAAGAGGATCTGTCATAAGATTTCACAGTATAAACCACTTCAGCCCCGTCACAAGTTTTGTGACGCAACAGCGATCTCACCAGCGATCATGTAGCGACACACCAGCGATCCTGGCACGTTGATATCGTTGTCGGGATCGCTGGTGAGTCGCTATGTGTGACGGGGCCCTTACTTTATATAGGTCTTATAACTGGCCACCAAATCTTCAGGGACCGGTCAGTCACAGAGGAGAGGGAAGCAACACTTACAACTCATTAGCATACAATTAGACAGTGGATGTCTCTGAAACAGCAAAATTGATAAACGTGTACTTGGCCTTACAACTCCTTTACATACATGCCATTAGTTCAGGGTGTAAAATCATGATGACAAGTTCTCTTTAAAATGAGCATTTTAAGAGTTTGGCTGTAGAGCACTCACAAGTTGACACCTGCGGCTGATACCGAGCAGTGTGAGGTCTAAGCAGGGAGTAGGGACACTGAGGAGCTGTCAGTAACACAGCAGCAGAGATTGAAGACGCACTCAGGAGCTGTCAATTAGGCTGGGTGGACAGAGATCAAAGCACATCAGTCTCACAGGTCCAAGAATTTTTTTTTTTTAGTGATGTTTACAGGTTCTTTTCTGGAATCCTGTGAAAGATCCAATCTAAAGAAGTGCTCTGCATATATTCAGGGCGTGGGAGGCAACGTCTGCTTCTTGTACTTTTGCAGTTTGCCTCCTGACCCAGTTGTGCTGCTGCCATGACAGATGTTGATATTTAAAGCCCATATAGACCAGGGGTTTTCTGGTGATTAATCTTCAGGAATCTGCTTTGCTGGGGTTTGTGCACCCCTGCAGACTGACAGTTCAGACAGGCAGTATGGTGTCGCCGCTGGCCTGTGATCGCGCTCTCGGGCCACGGTTGGCAGAGGCAGCTTTGCTGCGTACAGTCACCGGTAAACCAGCAGCCACTTCTCATAGGAGGAGATGCTGACTGTATCGTCGTTCAACCAATTCTTTTTTTTTTTTTTTTAAATTACTTTAGATATATCCATGTAGTTGCATAAATATACATTCCCTTAAACGAATAACTTGATGAAGTCCACTTTGAATTTTACGACCGCACTTAAACTCTGACCCAAAAAGACTATCAGCCTGGCACATCCTAGAATTGTCAGTCTTTGCCCACTCTTCCTTGCAGTAGCTGCAAATCTGTCAAATTGGAAGGGCATTTCCTGTGTACAGCACCCTCTTCTGGTCACCCACAGATTTTCAATTCGATTCAGGTCTGGGCCATTGCAAAACTTTGATCTTCTTTTGGCAAAGCCATTGATTCGGAGGTATGCGTATGGGTTGTTGTTGTGCTGAAAGGTGAAGTTTCTCTTCATGTTCAGGTTTATAGCAGAGGCCTGAAGTTTTTGTTGCAGAATTGACTGCTATCTAGAATTATTCATAAACCCCTCCACCCTAACAAAAGCCCAAACTTCGGGTGTAAAAAAAAATACAGCCGCAAAACATAATGCTGTTTTCACCCTGCTTCACTGCGGGTATGGTGTTCTTTTGGTGATGCGCAGTGTTGACTTTGCACCAAATGTGCTTTTTTTTTTTTTTTTTCTTTTGAATTATGGCAAAAAAGTTCATCCTTTTTTGTTTTTGTTTTACAGCCGACCTGACTGTATTTCATTATACTTCATTCATCGTCTTCTGGAAATATGCCTGTAAAGAAAAAAAGAAAATCCTCTTCTGAAGAAGTGAACATGAAGAAATGTAGAATATCTAGGTACAGGCTAATCCTCTAGAGCTGTACTCTGACTGCAGCTTCATGGCTGTGGCAGGGAATTCACTTTACATTTCTCTCAGTTATTGCAGGACACAGACACCAAATAGAGTAATAAGCGAAGATCTGTTCTCTAGCAAGAAGTGCCTGGCATGGTTTTACGAGTATGCAGGTCAGTTTGGTAGAAACTGCCTTGTTTTTTTCTTTCCTCTGCGTCCATCACACACCCCGCTGTACTATGACAGCGCTCGCTCAGGAGCTGTGTGCACACGATCGGCAGCGGGTGTCTGCTCTGATGTCAGTGACCAGTGCAAACGCCAATCCGGTCCATTTAACAATTGCGATCGTGGCATCAGTCATTTTACAGATGGAAAGCTATAATCTGAGCCTTTTTTTTTCCTTTTTTCTTCATACGGGAACACGAATGTCTGAATGAGGCTCAATAGTGAACAGATTTTTACTTTTTTTTTCTTTTTTTTTTTTTCTCTTTCGCCTTATTGGGGGACACAGAGACCATGGGTGTACGCTGCTGCCACTAGGAGGCTGACACTATGCACAAAAAAAGGTTAGCTCCTCCTCCGCAGTGTACACCCCACCGACCGGCAGGGAACTCCTCAGTTTAGCTTAGTGTCAGTAGGAGGTGGACACGGGTCTTTCATTAGACCCTTATCTACCTCGATGTGCGTCGTTCCCTTTCAGGTTCTGGAGGGATACAGTGTGAATAGTCACAACTGTACTCCCACAAAGAGGCTTTGAGTACGGCGTGTACTGCCACCCCATATCCTCATAGCTCTCCACAGCGGGACCAAGAGCTCAGCACGGGTGCGTGCCAGCGATCCAGATGGTCCTCGCTCCCCGTCTCCTACCCACTCGCCCAGCAGAGCCTGTCGGTTTGGATGAGACGCGGCCACAACAAGAGACGGATCAGACAGCGTGGGATAATGAGGTACCTTTTTTGAATACAAGACGGAGGTAAGTATGGGGGCCAAGTCGCGTCCTCCTCATCCCTAGATGGGCATCTCGGCGGCTCCAATATTGTTCAAAGCGGCCACTGCGGCTGCCGCAATTACTCCTGGCCCTGGCATCAGTAGGGGTCTTGCCTGGCGTTTTCCCCCGCCTTTAGTCCTTGGCGCAGCAGATATCAGCGGCGTTCTGCAGAACGGTTGCCGCGGCAGCGCTGCGGGACCTCCGCGCCGCCCCTCGCTGACAGGCGGCCGCCGCTATTAATTTAGGCCCCGGCTTCATTTCGGGCCTTCTTCTGCGTCGCGGCCACGCCCCCTTCTCCTAAGCGGGCTTCTCTCCCGCCCGTTCTAGGCCTGCCCACCGCTCTTTTTGATCCTAGCCTGTTCTTGGCCAGCGGGCGGTGCCTTCCTTCAGCTTCGGCGGCTAGCTCCGCCCTTCTTCCTCTGAAAGCGCACGTTCCTCCTGCTCCTCTCAGCCGGACACCGCTCTCCGCAGCCTGTCAGCCGGACACCGCTCTCCGCAGCCTGTCAGCCGGACACCGCTCTCCGCAGCCTGTCAGCCGGACACCGCTCTCCGCAGCCTGTCAGCCGGACACCGCTCTCCGCAGCCTGTCAGCCGGACACCGCTCTCCGCAGCCTGTCAGCCGGACACCGCTCTCCGCTGCCCTACATCTTCCGACAAGTCGTGTGGCACGCTCCCTAGGGACACCGGACCGTGAGTATCTCTGCATCTGCAGACTGACACCCTCCTCTGCCTTTTTGACCCCCAACCTTCCGGCAGCAGGACAGCCTACTCCCCTCTGCCTGGACTGCAGCAACCCCATTCAACAAGACCCCGTCCAGGAGCCATCTATTGCGCCATGTGGAAGCGAACCCCCCATTACTGGTTGGGCCTCGTCTCTTTCTCAATCTGTGGCAGACCTCACCAGGGTGTCTAAGTCCCTAGTAGCCGTCCTTGAAAAGTTGCCCCTGGACACTTCTGCAGGGTCCAGCAGGTCACATGATGCTCCATTTGAGCCAGCCAGCAGAAGCCGCAAAAGGTCCAGACAGGACCTCCGGCCGGCATCCTCTCCTGGCCTCACATCCCCACATAATCCTTCCCAGCAGTCGCCCTCCCGTGCCTCCTCACCCAAGTCAGGTGAAGCGCTTTCGGATGTGTCATCCGAAGAGATCTTAATGCTGGATTCGGACCAGGACGCGGACATGAAGGTTACGGTACAGAACCTCATTGCTGTGATTAAACACACCTTCGAAATCTCAGACTCCCCTGCGAAATCCTCAGAACAGGAGGTTTCGTTCAGACGGGCAGAAACACCTTCCAGGGTCTTCGCTTTCCGATCCGAGTTTGGCAGGATCCTTACCAGGGAAAGAGAAAATCCAACCAGGCGCTCTCAAAGAGGGAAGCGCCTCGGCGTGCTGTACCAGTTTGCCAAGGAGCTCACCGACAACTGGTCCGCTTCCCCCTCGGTAGACGCACCCGTGTCCAGACTTTCTGACAACACGGTCCTCCCAATTTCAGGTGTGGCGTCACTAAAGGATTCTAATGTTAGAATTATAGAATCTTTAGCAAAGTCAACATTCGAAGCGGCTACAGCAGTGCTAAGCCCAGCCTTCGCTTCATCTTGGGTAGCGAAGGCCAGAGCCACTTGAGCAGAGGAACTCCGCAAGGGCATCCTAGTTAAAGCCCAACCAGAGCAATTGGCCGAACTGGCCAACCAGATCTCTCATGCATGGGATTATCTGCTCTCTGCCTCCTTGGATGCCGCGTCTTGCGCAGTTCAGGCGTCAAGCAACGTGGTAGCAATCCGACGTTCAATTTGGCTCAAGGCTTGGCAGGCGGATTTGGCTTCAAAAAAGTCCCTTACCAATCTGCCTTTTCATGGAGCGTGTCTCTTCGGATCCCAGCTGGACCAGATTATTAAGGACGCCGCTGGAGGCACGAGTTCCCTCCTCCCTCAGTCCAAGCCTCGCAGACCTCCGTTAAGATGTCAGTTTCAGCCCTTTCGGACTTTCCGCCGCTTCAATGCGGCAGACAACTTCTCTACCCAACAGAGACCGCAGGCACGCCAGGATAGAGAAAAGGTGTCCTTCAGACCCATTCCCTCCTGGCGATCTCACAACTCCCAGGGCAGATCCTCCAGATCCAGATCTGGACGGTCCACATCAGCATGACTATCAACGAACTCTCGAGGGTCCTTCCCAATTAGGAGGTCGACTCCCTTTCTTCAGAGACGTCTGACTTGCCTCAGTAGAGGACGCTTGGGTCAGGGAGGTTGTATCATCAGGATACAAGATAGAGTTCGTTTCTCATCCCCGGGATCGTTTCTTCGAGTCCTGATCTCCAAAAGATCCCGCCTTAGTTCCGGGGTTCTTTGCGTCCATCGCCTATCTCCTCAATTCCGGAGTGATAGTGCCCATTCCCAAATCAGAACGTTTCACAGGGTTTTATTCAAACCTGTTCGTGGTACCGAAAAAAGGCGGTACAGTTCGCCCCATCTTGGACCTCAAGTTACTCAACAAGAGAGTCCGACTGCGTCATTTCCGAATGGAGTCTCTTCGGTCAGTAATCGCTTCCATGGAAACGCAGGAGTTCATGTGTTCAATAGACATCCAAGATGCCTATCTACACATTCCCATATTCTCCGGCCCTCAGAAATTCCTGCGTTTCGCGATTTGCCAGGAACATTACCAGTTTGTTGCACTACCGTTCGGTCTCGCCTCCGCGAGTGTTTACAAAGATCATGGCGGCGTTGATGGCCTTGTTGAGAATCAGAGGTCTCGTTCTTTTTCCGTACCTCGATGACATTCTGATCACAGCTCCGTCCTTTCATCAAGCTCACCAAAGTTTTACCATCGTCCTCGACACCCTGTCTAATTTCGGGTGGCTCATCAACAAAAAGAAGTCCTGCCTGGTTCCGACACAATGTCTTGTGTTTCTGGGTCTATTGTTCGACACTCGTCGATCAAGGGTTTTTCTCCCACAAGAAAAGATTTGCTCCCTGCAGCGGGATGTACGATCGCTACAGATCTTACGACTTCCATCTCTCCGGACAATAATGAAAGTCCTAGGAAAGATGGAGGCAGCGACAGAGGCGGTTCCCTTTGCCCAATTTCACACCAGACTTCTCCAACACGCCATCCTGTCTCAGTGGAACAGGTCTGGTTTTTTTTTTCTCTGGACCGCCCAGTTCGTCTTTCATACCGGGTCAAGCAGTCCCTCAATTGGTGGCTGACGTCTCCACTCATCTCCCTAGGACGGTCTTTCCTCCCCATTCACTGGCAGCTTGTGACGCCGTTTGCCAGCCTCCTCGGCTGTGGAGCAGTGTTCCGCGAACACACTGTTTAGGGTCGGTGGTCGACGCAGGAGTTAACCCTGCCGATCAACGTTCTCGAGATACGAGCGATTTATCTGTCTCTCGTTCACTGGGAGAGACTTCTCAGGGGCCTGACTATCCAGATTCAGACAGACAATGCCACAGCGGTGGCATATGTCAACCGCCAAGGGGGGGACACGGAGTGTCTCAGCCCTGGCAGAGGTGTCCAAGATTCTTCATTGGGCAGAGGTTTCAGTCCCGGCTATATCCGCGGTGCACATTCCCGGCGTGGACAACTGGACCGCCGATTTTCTCAGCCGCGAGGGTCTTGCGGCGGGAGAGTGGTCCCTACATCCGGAGGTATTTCTTCAGCTTTGCCGTCGTTGGGGAACCCCGGACGTAGATCTGCTAGCTTCTCTCCTCAACAGGAAAGTCCCGCAGTTTGTATCCAGGGCTCGAGATCCCCTCGCAGTGGGCGCCGACGCTCTGGCCATTCCTTGGTCGCAGTTCGAGCTCCCCTACCTGTTCCCTCCCCTGCCTCTTCTTCCCAGGTTGTTGAAGGAAATCAAGGCGGAAGGAATTCCAGTCATCCTCATCGCCCCGAATTGGCCCAGAAGGTCTTGGTTCGCGGACGCCGTTAACCTTCTCGCTGACGCCCCCCGGAAGCTTCCAGACTGGGCAGATCTGCTGTCTCAAGGTTCGATTTGCCACCCCAATTCTCGGCCTCTCAATTTAACGGCTTGGCTGTTGAGACCGAGGTTTTGAAACGATCAGGCTTTTCGGATCGAGTTATTCAGACCATGATCCGGGCCAGAAAGCCATCGTCTTACAAAATTTATTACCGTACTTGGAAGGCCTATTTCACTTGGTGCGAGGCCAACGACATTCCGCCCATGCGTTTTTCGCTCCCTTCTGTCCTGGCGTTTCTTCAGGCAGGGCTTGATGCAGGCCTTGCCCTCAGCTATTTAAAAGGTCAAGTTTCGGCGCTGTCCGTTTTATTTCAGAAGACGTTGGCCTCCCGTCCTCAGGTCAAAACCTTCCTTCAAGGTGTGGCTCATCCGGCTCCTCTGTACCGAGCGCCCGTAGATCCTTGGGATCTTAATTTGGTTCTCAAGGTTCTGCAAGGTCCTACCTTTGAACCTCTCAGGGAAGTTTCCCTATCTCTCCTTTCATGGAAAGTAGCCTTCCTAGTAACCATCACCTCCATCCGGCACGTGTCGGAATTGGCGGCCCTCTCTTGCCGCTCTCCTGTCTTGGTACTCTACCAGTACAAAGTAGTTCTGCGGTCTCCGCCCTCTTTCCTTCCTAAGGTGGTGTCAGCTTTCCACCTGAATGAGGACATTGTTCTCCCGTCATTTTGTCCGGGTCTAGCTCACCCTCGGGAGCGGTCCTTGAACAAGCTGGACTTGGTCAGGGCGATTAAGGTCTACCTAGCTAGGACGACCCCTTTGCGGAAGACAGACTCTCTCTTCGTCATTCCAGATGGGGCGCGGAAAGGTCACCCGGCTTCCAAAGCTACTTTTGCTCGCTGGATCAGATCGGCAATTTTGGAGGCCTTCCGGGTTAAGCATCGAGCGCACTCTACCCGGGCAGTGGGTGCTTCCTGGGCGGTACGCCACAGGGCCTCCGCGCTGCAGCTTTGCAAAGCTGCATCCTGGTCATCGGTTCACACGTTTGTGAAAGTTCTACAAAGTCCACACCTACGCTTCGGCAGACGCCAGCCTAGGTAGAAGGATTCTGCAGGCAGCGGTGGTGTGTCCACTGGCCTGATGGAAGTTTTTTTCCCACCCCAGGGACTGCTTTGGGACGTCCCATGGTCTCTGTGTCCCCCAATAAGGCGAACGAGAAAACAGGATTTTTGGGTTGCTTACCGTAAAATCTGTTTCTCGGAGCCTTCATTGGGGGACACAGCACCCTCCCATGTTCTACAACTCCTGTTCTTACTTTGGTTGATTGGTTACAGTTGAGTTGTTTGTTCTGTTTTCACTCTATTCTGTTACTTCTCCTACTGCTTTTTCACTAACTGAGGAGTTCCCTGCCGGTCGGTGGGGTGTACACTACGGAGGAGGAGCTAACCTTTTTTTGTGCATAGTGTCAGCCTCCTAGTGGCAGCAGCGTACACCCATGGTCTCTGTGTCCCCCAATGGAGACTCCGAGAAACAGATTTTACGGTAAGCAACCCAAAAATCCTGTTTTTGTTTTTTTTCTAGTAACTCTTCTTAAACCCTTCATGACCTTGCAATTTGTTTTTTTTGTTTTTTTCTCCCCTTCTTCCCAGAGCCATAACTTTATTTTTTTATTATTTTTCCATCCCCATAGCTGAATGAGAGCTTGTTTTCTTGTGGAACGATAATGACCTGGTGATACAATTAATATAACCTGTATTTATTTCTTTAATTGTTTTATTTTATAACAGGGCAAAAGGGGGTGATTTTGATATTGTGTTTTTATTTCTTTTTTCATATTTTAAAGACTACTTTTCACTTTTTTATACTGTATTTAATAATCCCCTTAGGAGACTGGAAGTTACGATCACCTGATTGCTCGTGCTACACATAGCGGTGCAAAAGAACTGCTACATATAGCTAACGTCACAATCTCCTAAGAACTCCACGGACTGCGTTTCACAGGAGGATCGTAATGATGGCAATGGGGGTCATCAGCAGATGCCCGTCTATGGCAACCCATTGGCGCCCTACAATCACGCCACTTGTGCTCCAGTGGGAGTGTGGAATGATACACACCCCCTGCCGGTGCAGAGATTAAGGGCCCCGTCACACATAGCGACGCACCAGCGATCCCGACAACAATATGACCTTGTCAGGATCGCTGGTGTGTCGCTACATGATCGCTGGTGAGCTGCCAAACAGGCAGCTTCACCAGCGATCAGCACCAGCGACAGGAGGGTAACAAGCAACGCACGTCGCTTAGTTACCCACTGTGTACCTTAGTTACCAGCGCGCTGGTGCATGGAGCTGGTAACCAAAGTACACATCGGGTTTCTAAGCGCTACTTAGAAACCCGATGTTTACCTTAGTTACCAGCGGCAGCGCGCTGATCGCTGGTCTCCCACCTGTCACACGCAGCGATGCGTGCTGGCCAGCGGGAGACCAGCGATCAAAAAAATATCCTGGCCATTCCAGGACGATCAGCGATAACCGGCAGGGGGGACGGTCGCTGGTCAGTGTCTCACACAGCGATCTCGCTGGTGAGATCACTGTTGCGTCACAAAACTTGTGACTCAGCAGCGATCTCGCTAGCAAGATCGCTATGTGTGACGGGGCTTAAAACCTCTTTCACACATACATTTATTTCCGGTACCGGATATATCCGTGTGTATACTACATGTGGCAACCGTGTGCCGCTTCTGTACCACACGGACAGCCGCCGGGGAAGAAGCGCTACAGTAAGCGCTGTTCCCCAGCGGCAGGTGCTGAAGCCAGCTGTCATCATTCTCCCCTGCTCTGCCAGCGAGCAGAGGAGAATGATGAGCGTTGTATTAAAGTCCGTTCGACAGCAGGTGGGGGCTGTGGAATACCCCAATCATCCGCACCTACTCTCACTGTTATTAGCGGCAGCAGGTGTCGGATGATAGGGATTGGAGTCCGAAAAGCTCCCACCTGCTGTCGTTCAGACTTTAATATAACTCTCTTCACTCTCCTCTGCTCGCCGGCAGATCAGGGAAGAATGAGAGCCGTCTTCAGCACCTGCCGCCAGGGAACAGCGCTTACTGTACTGCTTCTTCCCCGGTGCCACTGCGTGACACACAGAGGACATCAATGTGTGTTCTTCGTGTGCAGGATGTTTTGCCGTCCTTGTTGACATTAAAAAATGGACATGTCAGCATGTTTTTCTCATGGACACATAGTCCGTGGAAACACACTGACATGTGCACAGACCCATTCATTTGAATGGGTCTACGTGAGTACGTGTCTCCGGAACGTGTGAAAACTGTCACCACTTGTCCCGGAGACATAGACGTGTGAAAGAGGCCTAACAGCGTGATTTAACAGGTTAACATCCGTGGCCGAAGCTGTGCTCCACCCACAGCTGTTAAAGGCACAGGGTGGATGATAAAATTAGCCATCATCTGCCGGGAAAGAAGTGGGTTCAGCACCGGAGTGGTTAATGCATCTTCATAGCGGATATCTGTACATCCTGGAGGCTTTGGCCCCCTCTTGACTTCCAATACTTAATTTACTTCAGCTATACTTAACAATTGTGTGTGTGTATGTATGTAATATATATATGTATATATAATATTTTAGTTTTTTTTTTTTTTTTTTTTTTTATTCTCACATGGACAGGTCCAGATGAGATTGTTGGTCCAGAAGCTATGGAAAAATTCTGTGAAGACATTGGTGTTGAACCAGAAAATGTAAGTAGTGTAGTTTGTACCAATCCCAATGGAGCATTATAGTATTGGTAAGTAAAAGTAAAGATAATCTATTGCATAAAAAGTTATACGTTATGAATTCACTCCTTGCAGTTTTTGATATCTCTGCTTGGAGTCATTTAATAAGAATCTTCATTGATGGCTTCCAAGGTAACGTAATCTCTCAAATAGCTGAGTGCTGCAGGTTGTATACACTCACTCTCCCCACAGCCAGGTCTCTGAATAGTCATCCTTTCCGCCAATAGAAATCTGCCTGCTTATCAGGAAAGTAGCATAGCCTCTGCAGTATTATAGCTGTGAAGGCTAAGTAGGCATTATACTGCCAGAGGGGGAAGGAGACTAATTGTGCTCAGAACCCACACCTAGCAGCACCAAGGGAGACAAAGGAAAGCAAAAAAAGATGTGGCAAAGGGTTTCCTTTCTCCTTCACCTCGTTGGTGGACACAGGACCATGGCTGTATGCTGCTGCCACCAGGAGGATGACACTAGTGAATACAAAAAAAGTTAGCTCTTCCTCTGCAGTATACACCTACTACTAGCTCCAGCCCGAACAAGTTCATGCTTAGGAGGCACATGGGTCTGGTCTTCAGACCATAATTTTTAATTTAATCTTTTACCTTTTACATATTTTCTACGAGGACTATAGTGGCGACGGATCCTTTCAAGGATCCGATCTCCCCAAACCAACAACAGGCGGGAACGTCGAGTGTTGCCTCCACGTTACCCCCTCCTGCACCGTTGAAAGCCATGCCTGAACTGATTCTAGGGGTGTGAATAAGGTCCTGGGAAAGAAAGGAAGAGGGGAAAACAGAGGGCGAGCGCTATCTAAGCATAGTGGATGAGTCAATTCAGTTTGATGAGAAAAATACAACTTAAAACTTGATCACCTTGTGTGGTTGTGCAAAGAAGCACAACACTGGGAAAAGTTTGCAAACAAGGGTGATCCTTCCACCGGTGTGCTGCCCGTCTGTAATAGCATGGAGAAAATTTTCCTTTCCCAGAAAGAAATTTTCCTCCACGTGATATTGCGAATAAAGAAGTTTCAGGGCGCTTCCTTCAGAGGATCTTTAACCCAATTTGGAGCAAGAAGGTTATAAAGCCAAATAACTGAGTATCTCTGATGTTAAAGCAGATGATATTTTATTGGCTAAGTAAAATGCAAAAGTTTTTAAAAAACAATAAAAACATTAAAACATTTTTTGATATAAAAAATCAATGCGTTTTGGCCGTGTAGGCCTTCATCAGGTGTATAAAAAATGATTTTGTTGTAAGCTGATTATACCCCATTTTCCTTGCTAATGGGTGTTATAATAACTGAGGAACCAATCACTCATTTCAAACTCTTTAGCAGTTAAAATATATATATTGTAACTTCATCCCCAATAAAAGAGTGTTGTGCATGCATAATAAATAACATCATCCCTCCTTTAGGGTTAAAACAGTATATCTGTAAATTTTAGGCAATCAGACATGTCATTGTATATGTTCCACAAAAATAAAAACCTGTTCATATGCCTGATTGAACACCTCACTTCTCTTGGTGCAAGTGGTCAGGCGGTAAACTAGAAGCACTGCAGGTACTAAAGATCATAAATAAATAGATAACAATGGGGATGAAGTTACAATATATGTATTTTATCTGCTAAAGAGTTTGATAAATAGTGATTGGTTCCTCAGTTATTATAACCACACCCATTAGCAAGGAAAATGGGGTATAAACAGCTTACAACAAAATCATTTTTTATACACCTCATGAAGGCCTACACGGCCAAAACGCGTTGTATTTTTTTATAACAAAAAATGTTTTAATGTTTTTATTGTTTTTTAAAAAATTTTGCATTTTACTTAGCCAATAAAATATCATCTGATTTAACATCAGAGATACTCAGTTATTCGGCTTTATAACCTTCTTGCTCCAAATTGGGTTAAAGATCCTCTGAAGGAAGCGCCCTGATTCTAGGGGTGACGGGTCCCTTCAGGGCACCGATCTCCCCGCGCCAACAACAAATGGGAACATGAAGTGTTGCCTCCACGTTACCCCCTTCTGCAGCCAGGCTTACAGTCGGAAAATAGCACTGTCCCATCCTGGGGAAATGAACCTCTAGGAAGTACAGAGGCATCTATGGCGCCCGTGCAGCCCCCACTGCATCACCACTGATGGAACGGTGATGACGGATGGTGGATGGAGGGTTCCTGCACCGTCCACGCTGCAGCACCTGATCTGCAAGCAGAACAACCGAGCTCTGCACTCTGCACTTTTTTCAACGGGCCTCCGGATCATGGGAGTAGGTGCCCAGATCAGGCTTGATGTGCGCGCCCTCCTTGGCGCTGAGGTCCAGTCATCCACAGCGGCTCCATCACCTCTCGTAAGTGAATCTGGTCAGCGTTGGGCTCCTGCAGCGGGATTTTTCAACACTCCCCTGGGAGACGCTCTGGCCGGCTGCAGAAATTTAGGCCCCGGCTCGGACCTATCCACGGAGCGTTCCCGAGGCTTCGACCACTTGATGACGTCACTCCTGGAGCCCCGCCCCCGAACTGGCGGTTCTCGCTCACTGCGAAACTGCCTGCCTCTACAAATCCCGGGGGCCATCTTTGTCCACCCGGATGTCCCTCTCTCATTTGCCGAAACACTGAGTAGATCCCGGTGGCGCTTAAAGGGGCGCATCGATGAGCAATCAAGGTGGCTCAGTGGAAACAACTGGTGCTTTGCAGCAAGGGGTCCTGGGATAAAATCCCACCATGGATGACATCGGACCGGCAACAGTCCTGGGTAAGTGATCTGACCCTGCGGCAGACACGTCAGCCCCACTGACCTTCCCCGCAGAGGATGTGGGATTAACGAGTCAGGAAGCATTCTGCAGTACCCAGGAGCCCCAAGTGCACATGGCCCCCCTGAGGGGCTTCGTCGCTATCGCATACCATAGCGTCATTGGCCAAAGCGATAGTCCCTTCATCATCCCCCCCCCCCCTCTCTCTACCAGTCGGGGTCTTCACCAGCCTGCCTTGGTGTACTCCTCCATGTCTAATGCAGCACGGTGGTTCAGTGGTTAGCACGCAGCCTTGCAGAGCTGGAATCCTGGGTTCAGATCCTACCAAGGACAACATCTGTGAGGAGTTTGTATGTTCTCCCCATCTTGCAAACTTCTTTGCAAACTTGGTCAGCAGGAGTTGGCTCAGGCGAAAAATACACAGATTACAGAGGGGCGACGGACCCCTTAAGGGCTCCGTTCTACCCAAACCTACAACAGGCGGGAATGCAGTGTGTCGCCACCACGTAACCCGTCCTGCACCGTTCTTTTGTCCCATAGCACATCTCCTGTGCCTTCTCGCACCTCGGCATCTGTGACCTCCGTCTCTCGCTCCCCCTCCCAGGGGTCTGCAGAGAACATGGCTCTGTGTTCGAGTCTGACGGACCTCCTTGACCTGGACTCGTCAGAGTTTTCAGGCGATGGTGGATAGTCTCATTGAGGCCGTCAACCAGACCTTAAGGATTGACGAGGACTCTTACCTCTGCCCCGGACCATGCAGGTTAGGCGGCATAGAGAGTGACTGGATAAACGCTTCACAGGTCTGAAACCTCTTCATCCCTTTCCTCGAATCAGCATAAGGAGTGGGCGGAATCCCCTCCAGTTGACCCACCGGTATCTCTTCTGGCGTCAAAATAGAGAATCCTGCTGTTCGGGGTTGGGAAGCCTCAGGTTCAGCACTCCCATCCTCTTGCAGTGGTGTGGGTAGCCAAAGCCATGCTCTCTTGGATAGATGCCCTTGGCAGAGCTATACAGACCAGTGAGCTTCCCCCAGAGACAGTTGAGCTGGCATATCGGATAACCTTGGCCTGGATTTATCCAGTGCACGCTTCTCTGGATGTAGCCTCTAACGCTATCTCTATCAGGCGATCCCTGTGGCTCGGGAAATGGCGAGCGGACTCTGCGTCCAAAAGTTCTCTGTTTTATCAGAGCGGCTGTCTACTCGAAGAGAAGACAGATCACCTTATCTCTGACGTCACAGGAGGAAAAATTCTTCCCCCAGCACAAAGTCAGGTGACTCCCAGGTTTCCTACAGGACCTGGTGTCTTCTGGATACAAAATACTTCCCTTCTCGTTTCAGAACACAAAAGGTTCCAGAGGGGATACACGAACCTGTCCGTGGTCCCAAGAAAGGGACGGGTCAGTTCAGCCCATCCTGGACCTCAAATGTCTAAACAAGTTTTTGGCAGGGTTCGGCTCTTCAGGACTGAGTCCTTTCGTATGGAGAAGGGGGAGTTGCATCCATCGACATCCAGGATGCTTGTCTTCATGTCCCCATCTTTCCCCCTCACATGAAGTTCCTGTGCTTTGCTGTTCGCGAGGAACACTTCCAGTTCACTGAATTGCCCTTCGGCCTCTCCACAGCTCCCAGAATGCTCACGAAGGTCATGGCGGCTGTCAGTGCAGAATGGACATATCGGGACAAGGTCTTTTTGCCATACTTGGACGACTTTTTACTTAAGGGACCATCCTTCCAAGCCTGCGTGGAGAGTGTGCGTATTTCTTTGGATACTCTCTCACGCTGGGGCTGGTGGATAATTTTTTAAAAAAAAGCTTTCCCCAGCTGCAGCTCACGATATCCTTTTTTTTTTTAAATTTTTTTTTATACAGATGATCCTGGACACCTCCCAAGGGTCAGTGTTTCCCCCTCCAGACCCGGACACTTTGTTGTCCATTTCCTCATTCCATCTAATTCTTCATGGGGAATTGGGGAAAATGGTGGCAGCATTGGAAGCTACACCTCAGTCCTCTACAGCATGCGCTTCTGGCAGCCTTGGACAGGAATCCATTCCCTCTCATCCGGCTGTGCTGCTTGCCCCCGCGGGTCAAGCAGTTGCTCAGGTGTTGGACGTTGGAGTCTTCCCTCATCCAGGGGAGATACTTTCTCCCGGTCCATTGGCTAATGGTCACTTCCGATGCCAGCCTTCTCGGTTCGGAGCTATCTTCCGTCACCACACTGTCCAGGGGCGTTGGTCGCCTCGGGAGTCTCGCCTTATGATCAACGTCCTGGAGATCAGGTGTTTTGGTTATCCCTACGGCGGTTCCGTCATCTGGCGGGTCACCCCATCCGAATTCATTCGGACAACGCCACAGCTGTGGCATACATCAGTCATCAAGGGAACACTCGCAGCAGGGCAGCAATGCACGAAGTGCTTCACATCCTCCCCTTGGAGGAACAACTCGGTCATTTTAGCATACCACATTCCGGACGTGGAAAACTGGGCGGCAGTCTCCCTCAGCTGTCAGAGTCTCACCTCAGGAGAGTGTGTTCTTAATCCGGAGGTCTTCCAGCAGATCTGTCATCGCTGGAGGACCCCGGACGTGGATCTGATGACTTCAAGATTAAATGCCAAAGCTCCCGAGTACTTTGCTCGATCTCGGGATCCAGAAGTTGTTTTTTTTTTTTTGTTTTTTTTTTTCCCTGCTTCTGTTACTTCCGAGGGTCATCAGGAAGATCAAAGCGGAAGGGGTTCTAGTGTTCCTAGTTGCTCTAGATTGGCCACAGCTTGTCGCCGACGTCCCCTGGTGACTACTGGATCGATCAGATCTGATCTCTCAGGTTCCGATTTGCCGCCGCAATTCAGAGGCCATGTGTTTAACGGTTTGGCCGTTGAATCCTGGATCCTTCCATCACGTGGTTTCGACCATGATGAGCGCCTGGAAGTCGGCATCACAGTGCATCTATCGCCACACCTGGAAAAACTTTTTCTCAGGGTGCAGAATCTGGACGTCCTTCCCTTGTCTTTCCCATTCCTACCATTTTGGAGTTCCTCCAAGCCGGCCTGGAGTCAAGCCTGGCGCTTAGCTCCCTCGAAGTCAGCTCTGTTGTGAATGGGTCACCGAGGAGAAAAAGGCAAAACAAGCTAAGACACAGAAGACCAGAGTGGTTGGTAACTATGCAGATTGCAGATCCCTAATCTTACCACACAACTAGCAGTAGGCGTGGAGCGTGCCTACGATGAACCTAGACGCCTCGTCACGGCCGGAGGACTACATAAGCCTAAAGCAAGAAAAGGGAAAACTAACTGCCCCAGAGCAGACCCCAAAGGAATAGACAGCCCCCACACATGTATTGACGGTGAAACAAGATGAAGGCACAAACAGGCAGGAAAATAGGCTGAGCAAATGATGGGGCCCAAACTAACTAGACAGGAAAGGAAAGGGAAGATACTGTCTGCAACCTGCAAAAAACCTTCCAAAAATAATGTCCAACACTTCTGATAGCAAAATTAACCCTGAAGTCACTAGACTTCTCCCACTATATCAGCACTCTGAAATATTCTGAGACAGAGCAAAAAGAGACCGAACTAGTAAGGGACAAAAAGCCAATTGGAGAAATACTGATAAATAAGAGTGGAAATTCAGCTCAGCCCCCAGCCGGGCCTGGCGCACCACACAAAAAACTGAATAGACCAACAAAATCAAATGTGAACATTAGCAGAAAAACTTCGCTTTAGAGGACTGGAACAGAGCTGAAAACCAAGAGCTGACAAGCCAGAAGGAATCACCAGCAACTGAATAGGGCGTCGGCTGTCTTAAATCCAACCTGAGAATCCTGAGATCCAATCGTCATTCTCAGGTGGCAGATCTCCACCGATCAAACCAGCCGCACCACCTCCCGACACCACCAGAGGGAGTCCAGAAGGGGAACCAGAGAATGAACTCACAACACAGCTCTCTGCTTTATCGGTTTTATTCCAGCGCAGGATTGCTTCCAATCTGCCAGTGACAACTTTCATTCAGGGGGTCTCGTGATTCCCCCTATAGGATGCCATTGGATGCTCGGGACCTTAACCTGGTCATGTGTTCTTCAGGAGACTCCCTTTTCTAATCTTCCACCAGGACAAGGTGGTTTTAAGGCCGTCGCAGACTTTCTGCACCAAGTTGGTCTCTTCTTTCCAACTCAAGAAGGCTATTGTTCTGCACTAGTTTTGTCTGGTACCGTTACATCTTATTGAGGGGGCTATTCACACTCTACATAGTGAGAGCTCTCAGAAGGTATGTCTCGCGGACGGCGTCCTTCCGTAAGTCGGACGCCTTGTTCGTGCTTCCTGAGGATCACACAGTGCTTAGCCGCCTCGAAGTCCATTATAGCCAGGTAGATTCCCTCAGCTATTTTATGAATTCTACCGCGTCGGAGGCAAGCCTACCCCAGAGGAGATTAGGGCACACTCCACTCTGTTGGTGGACGTTGCTTGGGCCATTCGGCACCAGGCGTTGGCAGAACAGATCTGCAAGGCTGCAACTGGGTCCAGTTTGCACATATTCTCGAAGCACTACCATATCCACACTGAGATTTCCACAGATGCTGGTCTGAGCAGACAATGTCTGCAAACGGCAGTTTGATCATGGGGTTTGATCTGTTATATTGTTCCCTACCCAGGGACTGCTTTAGGACGTCCCACGGTCCTGTATCCCTCAATGAGGCGAAGGAGAAATAGGGATTTTTGTGTACTCGCCGTAAAGTCCTTTTCTCTGAGCCACTCATTGGGGGACACAGCACCCACCCTGTTGGCCTGATGGCTATGTTTGTTCTTTGGTTTGACATGTTGTTCCAGTGTTTGATGGTTATGATCTCCTGCTGCTTTGTCACTCAACTGTTTCGGGCTGGAGTCAGTGGTAGGAGTATACTGCAGAGGAGGAGCTAACTTTTTTGTATTCACTTAGTGTCAGCCTCCTGGTGGCAGCAGCATACACCCATGGTCCTGTGTCCCCCAATGAGTGGCTCGGAGAAAAGGATTTTATGGTGAGTACACAAAAATCCCTGTTTTTAACGTGTAAAAACTCTACAAATTAATTTAAAACCGTTTATATTTGACAGCAGTATGGATGACAATGTTACTATCCATAAATGTTGTGTTTTTACAAATCTGACTTTTATTGTCTGTAGTAGGGAAACTGCACCTTGGAGTGTGATACCGGAAATGAAAAAAAAAAATCTAATAAATATAAAGGAAGCTCCATAACATTACTACAGTACAGTACTCAGATGACTGAACTGAGTTCTGCCATTTGCAAAGATTAGAAAGTTGTGTGTGTGTGTGTGTGTGTGGGGGGGGGTTGTACACCATTCTAATTTTTTCTTTACTGTTGTGTGTTTTTTTTTTTTTTTTTTGTCAGATAATTATGTTAGTTCTGGCTTGGAAACTAGAAGCAGAAAATATGGGCTTTTTCACAAAGGAGGAATGGTTAAAAGGAATGACCTCATTACAGTAAGTTCAATGAATATTCAAAAAAATTCTTAATGCATCAGGGAGGAATGTGGAAACCAGTTTGGCCCTAAACTTCCAAAACTGAATTTATTTATAGCAGTAATTTGAAAGTTTTTTTTCCTTATATTTAAATTCTAGTTTTAGGTAAAATAAAACTCAATTCTTGTACTTAGAAGTTGGAGATCCAAGTCATCATTTGTCCACAGTGCTGCTGCTAATGTAATGCTACTGCTATACCCTTCGTTATTTTTCTTCATATCTACAGCCTATGATCTGTCCTCTATGAAGACTTGGATGCTTTCCTCCCTCTCCACAGTCTGATCTACTGTGTACAACCCTCTCCCCCTTTCCTCTCTGTGTTAGAGATGGCTCTGACACCTTCTTTTACTGTTATGGATTTGTGACAAAACTTGGGTTGAATTCAAGACGTTTCACGGTCTGTATAGGGACCACAATGCCCAGGTCACCTAACTGAACTAAAACCTTCATATATTCCGATGAAGCTGTTGGTTCAGGTCAGACTTGAAACATGTTCTTCAGAGGTAAAATGGTTGAAAGCTTTTATTGAAGACTACTTAGAAAGCTTCTTTATGTCTCTATAATCGCCGATATGTCGTTTAGTCACAGGTCGTATACATGGAGTATGGAGAGGGCTCAGGTGCTGAGCCCACTCCATACCACGCACATTATGGCTGTATTATATAACCAGCATCAAGTGACCAGAACTTGCTCGGATCGCTGCTTAACTATTTTAGATATTGCTTTCAAACTCTGGCGCGCACTCACCACGCTTCTATTGGGCCTCGGCAGCGTGAACATGGGCTGCTGATGGGTGATCATCACTGTGGAGGACCTGGTGAAGGCCTCTTCGGCTGCCATCTTGGAACTCCAAGGAAGCCCATGGGCTTCATAGTAGAAGATCATTTACACTATAGAGTTCCTACAAAATAGTGTTTTACTCCCATATATAATTAATGAACAAATACAACCGTAGGTATAATATCTCATTTGTTCATATAATGTATGCACCCAGGGCCGGATTATAGGCAGGGCAGGCGGGGCTTCAGCCCCGGGGCCCCCACCACAAGAGCTTCTAAGGGGGCCCCCACCACATTCCTGCTGGCTGCTGCATTGGCACTCCATCTTCTCCCCACCTAAAAGTGAGTGACCGTGGGGGCGGCATTATGTGCTCTGCTACCAGCAGCATCTACAAGTAGCCTGAACGCTGATGCTGCTGGTAGCGTGCAAAGGCTTGTGATGAGATCACAGGAGGTAAGGTGTCAGGGCCCCGATCATGTGACCCCTGTCTCCTCCCCTCCTGTGACCTCATCACAGGTCCTGAGCGCACAGCACAGAGCACTGAGAGCAGCCATGTATGTGGAGTGCGGCTCTGCGGGTGGAGGTCGGTGCTGGAGGCTCCATTCTCTATGTGGAGTGCGGCTCTGCGGGTGGAGGTCGGTGCTGGAGGCTCCATTATTCTCTATGTGGAGTGCGGGTGGAGGTCGGTGCCGGAGGCTCCCTTATTCTCTATGTGGAGTGCGGCTCTGCGGGTGGAGGTCAGTGCTGGAGGCTCCATTATTCTCTATGTGGAGTGCGGCTCTGCGGGTGGAGGTCTGTGCTGGAGGCCCCATTATTCTCTATGTGGAGTGCGGCTCTGCGGGTGGAGGTCGGTGCTGGAGGCCCTATTATTCTCTATGTGGAGTGCGGCTCTGCGGGTGGAGGTCGGTGCTGGAGGCTCCATTATTCTCTATGTGGAGTGTGGCTCTGCGGGTGGAGGTCGGTGCTGGAGGCCCCATTATTCTCTATGTGGAGTGTGGCTCTGCGGGTGGAGGTCGGTGCTGGAGGCCCTATTATTCTCTATGTGGAGTGCGGCTCTGCGGGTGGAGGTCGGTGCTGGAGGCTCCATTATTCTCTATGTGGAGTGCGGCTCTGCAGGTGGAGGTCGGTGCTGGAGGCTCCATTATTCTCTATGTGGAGTGCGGTTGGAGGTAGGTGCTGGAGGCCCCATTATTCTCTATGTGGAGTGAGGCTCTGCGGGTGGAGGTCGGTGCTGGAGGCCCCATTATTCTCTATGTGGAGTGTGGCTCTGCGGGTGGAGGTCAGTGCCGGAGGCCCTATTATTCTCTATGTGGAGTGAGGCTCTGTGGGTGGAGGTCGTTGCTGGAGGCCCTATTATTCTCTGTGGAGTGGGGCTCTGCGGGTGGAGGTCGGTGCTGGAGGCTCCATTATTCTCTGTGTGGAGTGCGGCTCTGCGGGTGGAGGTCAGTGCTGGAGGCTCCATTATTCTCTATGTGGAGTGCGGCTCTGCGGGTGGACGTCAGTGCTGGAGGCTCCATTATTCTCTATGTGGAGTGCGGCTCTGCAGGTGGAGGTCAGTGCTGGAGGCTCCATTATTCTCTATGTGGAGTGCGGCTCTGCGGGTGGAGGTCGGTGCTGGAGGCTCCATTATTCTCTATGTGGAGTGTGGCTCTGCGGGTGGAGGTCGGTGCTGGAGGCCCTATTATTCTCTATGTGGAGTGTGGCTCTGCGGGTGGAGGTCAGTGCTGGAGGCTCCATTATTCTCTATGTGGAGTGCGGCTCTGCGGGTGGAGGTCAGTGCTGGAGGCTCCATTATTCTCTATGTGGAGTGTGGCTCTGCGGGTGGAGGTCAGTGCTGGAGGCCCCATTATTCTCTATGTGGAGTGTGGCTCTGCGGGTGGAGGTCAGTGCTGGAGGCTCCATTATTCTCTATGTGGAGTGCGGCTCTGCGGGTGGAGGTCGGTGCTGGAGGCTCCATTATTCTCTATGTGGAGTGCGGCTCTGCGGGTGGAGGTCGGTGCTGGAGGCTCCATTATTCTCTATGTGGAGTGCGGCTCTGCGGGTGGAGGTCGGTGCTGGAGGCCCCATTATTCTCTATGTGGAGTGCGGCTCTGCGGGTGGAGGTCGGTGCTGGAGGCCCTATTATTCTCTGTGGAGTGGGGCTCTGCGGGTGGAGGTCGGTGCTGGAGGCTCCATTATTCTCTATGTGGAGTGCGGCTCTGCGGGTGGAGGTCAGTGCTGGAGGCTCCATTATTCTCTATGTGGAGTGCGGCTCTGCGGGTGGAGGTCAGTGCTGGAGGCTCCATTATTCTCTATGTGGAGTGCGGCTCTGCGGGTGGAGGTCAGTGCTGGAGGCTCCATTATTCTCTATGTGGAGTGCGGCTCTGCGGGTGGAGGTCGGTGCTGGAGGCTCCATTATTCTCTATGTGGAGTGCGGCTCTGCGGGTGGAGGTCGGTGCTGGAGGCTCCATTATTCTCTATGTGGAGTGTGGCTCTGCGGGTGGAGGTCGGTGCTGGAGGCCCTATTATTCTCTGTGGAGTGCGGCTCTGCGGGTGGAGGTCAGTGCTGGAGGCTCTATTATTCTCTATGTGGAGTGCGGCTCTGCGGGTGGAGGTCAGTGCTGGAGGCTCCATTATTCTCTATGTGGAGTGCGGCTCTGCGGGTGGAGGTCGGTGCTGGAGGCTCCATTATTCTCTATGTGGAGTGCGGCTCTGCGGGTGGAGGTCGGTGCTGGAGGCTCCATTATTCTCTATGTGGAGTGCGGCTCTGCGGGTGGAGGTCAGTGCTGGAGGCTCCATTATTCTCTATGTGGAGTGCGGCTCTGCGGGTGGAGGTCAGTGCTGGAGGCTCCATTATTCTCTATGTGGAGTGCGGCTCTGCGGGTGGAGGTCAGTGCTGGAGGCTCCATTATTCTCTATGTGGAGTGCGGCTCTGCGGGTGGAGGTCGGTGCTGGAGGCTCCATTATTCTCTATGTGGAGTGCGGCTCTGCGGGTGGAGGTCGGTGCTGGAGGCTCCATTATTCTCTATGTGGAGTGTGGCTCTGCGGGTGGAGGTCGGTGCTGGAGGCCCTATTATTCTCTATGTGGAGTGTGGCTCTGCGGGTGGAGGTCAGTGCTGGAGGCTCCATTATTCTCTATGTGGAGTGCGGCTCTGCGGGTGGAGGTCAGTGCTGGAGGCTCCATTATTCTCTATGTGGAGTGTGGCTCTGCGGGTGGAGGTCAGTGCTGGAGGCCCCATTATTCTCTATGTGGAGTGTGGCTCTGCATGTGGAGGTAGGTGCTGGAGATTCCCCATTACTGGGCAGAGGGGGCAGTAACCTTTTCAGAGCTGAGACTATCTTGGTGCTTTTTTGTTGTCACTTTCTAAGAATCATAGCATTTTGTTCCTTGTACATGTGACCCAAGTAAGGAAAACAGGAAGTAACAAAACACATATTGCAATGTCCCTTTCCTGTCCCCACATACAGTATAATTTTCCCACAGTATCACGTCCCCACATACAGTTTAATGTTCCCACAGTATCACCATCCCCCCACATACAGTATAATGTTCCCCACTACCGTCACCCCCACACAGTATAATATTCACACAGTATAATATTCCCACAGTACTGCCATCCCCCACACAGTATAATGTTCCCCCAGTACCGCCATCCCCCCCATACACAGTATAATGTTCCCCCAGTACCCAGTATCAGCCCTTGGTTTATGCAGGACTCTGCTGTCTGTGCTGGTTCTCATCGTCCTGGATGAGGTGAAGTTTGTGTGGGGTCAGGGAGGGTTTACAGGGTGGATATAGCAGAGACGTGTGTGTACAAGGTGTACGGAGCGGAGCCGTGTGTGTGTATGAGGTGTATGGAGCAGAGCCGCGAGTGTGTGAGGTGTACTGAGCGGAGCCGCACATGTACGGAGCTGAGCCCCACGTGTGTGTATGGAGCGGAGCTGCGTGTGTGCAAGGTGTGTGGAGCGGAACCGCATGTGTACGAGGTTTGCGGAGTGGAGCCATGTGTGTACTGAGTTGAGCAGTGTGTGCGTGCAAGGTGTACAGAACGGATCCGTGTGTATGAGGCATAAAAAGCGGAACCGTGTGTGTATGATGTATGCGGTGCCATACGTGTACAAGGTGTATGGTGGGGAGCATTCATACCTCCCAGCGAGACAGTCCCGATTTTGAGAGAGATACTGCCCCGGCTGGGAGCTTACTTTTCGTGCGGACACAGGAGTACACGGCGGAGCCCCGAGGAGCACTTTAAAATTCGCATGTGACGTTCCACCGGAAGTGACGTGCTAGAAGCTGACCGGAAATTAGGTAATTTCGGGAGGAGATTGTGACGGAACCATGGAGGAACCTGCTGTGTACCCGCCAATCAACTCTGCAGCGCCACGGTGATTAACCCCCTTGGCTCCAGCTAGCTATATATTGATCGGGGGAGCTGTATGCGCGAGAGGGGAGCTGTACATTTGGGCCTGTATACCTGGAGGAGGGAACTGTATAAAGACGAAACATTGGGGAACTGTATAACCTCGGGGGGGGGGGCAGCTGCCTGTATACCCTTGTAGGGGGCAAGAGCTGTATACCCGTTGGGGGGGAGTTGTATTCCCATGGGGGGGAAAGCTGCCTGTATACCCTTGTAGGGGGCAAGAGCTGTATACCCTTGCGTGGGGGGGGGAGCTGTACTCCAGAGATAATACAATAGAGAGCATAATGTTATACAGTAGTTAGCAACAATTGCTGCCGGTGAAAACTTTCCCTTTCTGCATTTTTATTATTCCTTGGCTGTCTTAACATTGGGTTCAATAAAAAAAATGTGAGTAACTCTTTCTGTCTATAATTGGACTGCTTTGAGTTATCCTGGACTGTATCTCTATTGTAGTACTGTAAATCTGAATGTGGCAGAACAAGAGGATAAGATTAGATTGTACATCTGAGTGCTACAGTTCGCGCTCTACTGTTATGGCTAAAATGTTAATGATATGGGGGCCCCCACCAACCTTAATCCGGCCCTGTATGCACCACAATTAAAAATTAGTAGGAAGAAGCCTGATGTAAGGCCAAACTCCTACTGATATAAAAATGTGTTACAAAATATGGCCACATAGTGACCTAATAGTAAAACAAATGCTGATATAATGTAATAAAGTTATAATCAAGCCAAAGATTATAAACCTACAACACGGCAGAAACCATACCGACCACTTGTGATGATTTGAACGAGAAGTAGATCAGCCTACACCAAAGCACCATGACCGGTGTTTCGACCCAGCTTCATCTGGGCGTCATTTACATATAGTGTACTATCATAGTATTGCAGTTTATAGTACAAAGGATCGCATATTCAAGTCCCATAAGGGGGACTCGAGAATAAAGATTAAAATTCGGCAATAGTTTAAAATATAAAAGTTTTGACTCTGCGCTCTTTACTCCTTTCTAAAGTCTAATCTGTCAACGTAAAATGATGATAAAAATTGCATTAACCGCATATTAAAGTGCAGTGTGGTGTTTTTGTTTTTTTTTTGTTTTTTTTTTTTGCAGCATACCGCCATAAAAGCAAACAAAGTACACAGTATGTACTCCAACATGGTAGCAACAAGGACTATAGCATAGCACACATACAGGTCAATTGGTGGAAAAATAAAGTTTACTGGTCTCAAACTGAACAGACAGACCTTTTTGTGTGTGTTGTGTTTTTTTTTTTTTTTTTTTTTTTTTTACCACTAAAATAGAACAAAACTAAGTTTGGTATCACAGAATCCCATCGACACCAACAATGGTGGAATAGTGAGGTGTTCGTGTTTTTTTTTTTTTTTTTTTTTTTTTATTGTTTTTGTTTCTTCCCACCTTAATTTCTTTCAGTACGACATATGCTAATGTGAAGTCATTCACACCATCTTATCTGGCGTGATACAAATATTACCTGGTCTTGAAATGTTTTATTTTTGCATTTCAGGGATAAATGAAAAATAAAACAAAAATATCTATTTGTTGTAAGCTGTCCATAGCTTTTACAGGATGGTATCGGTAGGCGGTTGACAAATGAGCCAAACATGCCGGATGCCCAGACTGATAACGACAACTTTCTTTTTATTCTTGTGTTTCAGATGTGACTGCACAGAGAAGTTACAGGGGAAATTTGATTATCTACGCGCTCAACTGAACGATAACACTGCCTTTAAGAATATTTACAGATACGCTTTTGATTTTGCTAGGGTAAGTACATGCATCACCCCTGGTCAACAAGGGCCCAAAGCTACAGTGAGATTACATCATATTCTATATCTTCGTGTCATTAAAGGGGGGACCCTTCGCAAGGAGACCGATGACTTCAGAGGATACGGATTCTGAGACCAAATCTGGTCCAAAAGATTTATTACAAATTACACCATTTATGTCTGTAAATCTCCGCCTACTTCTAAAGCGTAGATTTCATATTTTGGAACACGACCACCACGGATGCACTGCATTTATACAGAGGCCTGTGCCTCTTATGTCGGTGTAGTTGATTATTTGCCAGCCTAAGCTGATCACCGCCTAGACTAGAGAATGGGATCTATATACTTTTGCAGAACCTCTGTTGACCCTTAAAGGGGTTGCCCAGGCTTAGGGCTCAAGTCTGCACTCACTCTGTGACTGCAGACTTGTGATTCCTCACAGCATGCACAGTTCGTGCTGTCAGGACTTTCCCTTGTCATATTTTGTACATGCAGTCACATGCCAACTAGACGTGTACAGCCTTGCGCAATACAAGTCAATTCAACAAAGATGAACACGTCTAGTCTGAATGTGGCCAGAAGCATGCTCCCAGCACTGGAAAATCCTGACTGATTGCTGCCAGGGATTCACAAGTCTGCAGTCACGTAGAGTGACTGGAGCCCCAAACCTGAACAACCCCATAAAGGGAAAGCAATACAGTTAGAAATCGAATTTTGATTTTACTCTGTCGCCTTATTGGGGGACACAGAACCGTGGGTGTTATGCTGCTGTCCACTAGGAGGCGACACTATGCATAATCTGAAAAAGATAAACTTTGTCTCCTCCTCTGCAGTATACACCCCTGGACGGCGTCAGCCTTCTCCAGTTTTTGCTTATTGTCGCAAGGAGGCACACCTTTTTCCTTTTTTTCCTTTCGTCGGAACAGATGAAGAAAAGTGGGTCTCCTGCGAGACTCCCTGCATGGCTCCTTCCTTGGCCCCCTTTTTAGGGGTGCCCAGTTGAAGTGGAGATGCCGGTTCCCCATGTCGCTCCTTCCCCAGTCCCTCGGGTACTGGTCCGAAGTTGAGACCCCCCCCCCCCCCCCCCTCCTTCCCCAACCCCCTTCAGGGTCTGGGTTGAGGTTGAGGCAAGGATGAAGACCCCCTGACGGTGACAGACGCACCCTCCCTAATCCCCCGCAGGGGGCATTAGGTTGAGACGCCGCAGGTAGGGTCGGAGTACAGACAGCATTCTGCACCAGGGACCCCAGACCAGCTGGGGGATCCTGCTGGGGCCGGGGGAGGGTGCAGGCAGACGTGGCACAGCAGAGACAGGGCTTTCTGCGCCCCTGCCTCTGCAGCAGCAGTGGCTCCATGGCGCTCCAGGGACCCCCCACACAGGAACCGCTAGATCTGCTGCCCTCACCGCTAGCCAGTCGCCCATTCCGGGGGGGTCCGGTGCAAATCCGACCCCCTCCCGCACTAATTTAGACCGCGGCTTCGGCCTAGCCGAAGCCGCCGCCCCCCCGGCCCGCCCCCTGGATGACAAAAATGACACTGCAGTGTCATAGAAGGGGCGGATCGAGGCAGGAAGGGCGCGCTTTTACATGGCCCAGCGCGCCCTTTTCCAGCTCTCCGCCCCCTTCCCTCTCCACCTCAGAATCCGGTGGCCATCTTGCTGCACCTGGAGGAAGGCAGCACAGAGTCTCCGGGGGGCACAGGACGTGGGGCTTATCAGCGCTGGACCTCAGGGGAGCACCGGTGGGGTAAGATCACAGCTGGGTCCTTGGTACTCAGCTGTGAATTCCTATACCATATAGCGGTCTCCTACTCCTTTTTTCCTCTGCGTAGATACCCCTGTAGGGCCTCCACTAATCAGCCTAGGTACTATGTCGGGCTCAAAGAAAAGAACCAGGCAAGACTGCTTTTATGCAGTCTGCACAGCCTGCAAGGTCACTCTCCCCAGCGGCAGCACGTATCCGCACTGCCGGGACTGTACCCAAAAAACCGGAGCAGAACCCCAAGAAGTCCCTACCAACGCTTCTGCGACCGCTACTGCGCCGGAATGGGCAATTCAGATGTCGCAGTCTATGACACAGTCCATAGATAACCTGACCTCCACATTACTGCAGGCTCTGCAGGGTCATGTCTCGGCTATGAACGTTACCCAGCAAAGGGACGTCCGGTCTCACGTGCAGGGCGCTTCCGACAGTTCGAGGCGTAAGCGGACCCACAGGTCGCGTTCATCTGCGTCCTCACATAGCAATAGGCCTTCCCCCTCCAGGGAGAGAGACAGTGGCTCCAGGTCACCGAGGCCGTCCCCTGATAGGGAAAGACAATGCGGATCTCCACAATCCCAGACCAGGGAAAACCTCCGCTCTAGTTCGCCCGCTAGGGAGCTCCTTAGCGATGCGCAAGACTCAGAGGGCATATGTGACTCCAACTCAGATAACGAAACAGAGACCGCTCTGCTCCCTTGTCCCCCTAGCAATACTGCGATAGTTGAGGATATCGTCTCTTCCATCCTTCGGGTGCTGGACATTTCAGATCCAACCCCGGATGCACCAGAACACAAGATTTCCTTTGAAAGTGTTCAGAAACCATCGAAGGTCTTCCCTAATCACCCGGAATTTCAAAAAATCCTTTCTAAGCATTTTTCGCAGCCTGAGAAAAAATTCGCCAATCGCAAGTATTTGGAAGCAAAGTACCCCTTCCCACAGAAAGACACCAAGGATTGGACAGATCCGCCTGAAGTGGACCCTCCAGTCTCTAGGCTGGCAGCACAAACGCTTCTCTCGCTGCCGGACAGTTCAACCCTCAAGGACACGGCAGACAGACAAGTCGAACGCATGGCTCTTTCAATCTTTGAAGCGGCAGGTGCCTCTTTGGCTCCCGCATTTGCTTCAGTTTGGGTAGCCAAGGCCATCATGGCTTGGGCTGCTCTATTGCAAAAGGGCCTTCAAGCTTCAAATCCTCAGCTGGCGGACCAGGCGGTGCAAATTGCAGTGGTGGCAGATTACATGGTCCTTGCAGCGTTGGACTCTGCAAGATGAATAGCGGGAATAGCATCAAACGCCATTACAATCCGGCGTATTCTCTGGCTAAGAGAATGGAAAGCGGATGCGGCCTCAAAAAAGTCCCTAACAAATCTCCCGTATTTCAGTGGCCGTCTTTTCGGTGAAAAGCTGGATACAATGATATCCAATGCTACCGGGGGCAAAAGTACTTCCCTCCCTCAATTAAGACCAAAACGCACGTTTAAAAGACGTAATCAATCTCGTTTCCGATCCTTTCGGAATTCTTCAGCCTGGTCCGTCTCACGCCCAGCACAAAACTGTAGTCGTTCCCCCCCCGCAGGGACAACACACGTGCGGCACAGAGGCCGGACAGGAACTGGCAGTCAAAGGCAAGCCAAGCGAAATCTAAAGGAGGAAAACCTCAGACTTTTCCCTCATCTTGACTCATGCCCTCCGGAAGACACCCCACTTGTAGGCGGACGACTGCTACTCTTTCAGCAGGTCTGGCTGCCTATTACAGACGACAAGTGGGTCAAGGAAATAGTGTCTTCAGGATACAAAATCGAGTTTACTACCAGCCCACCGCACAGGTTTTTTCCATCTGTCCCTCCAAAATCCCCGCTCAAAGCTCAGGCCTTCCATCAAGCGGTTTCTTCCCTCCGGCAAGCAGGAGTCATAGTGGCGGTCCCAGCAGAAGAGCGCTTCCGAGGGTTCTACTCCAACCTGGTCGTGGTGCCCAAGAAAGGAGGCAGCGTACTAGACCTCAAGCAACTCAACAAGTATGTTCGAGTTCGTCACTTTCGCATGGAATCCCTCCGGTCAATCGTTGCGTCCATGGAAAAAGAATATCTCGCCTCCATAGACATACAGGACGCATACCTGCATATACCGATTGCTCCCGCCCATCAGAGGTTCCTCAGATTCGCAATCAACCAAGACCATTACCAGTTTGTGGCCCTCCCGTTCGGTCTCGCCACGGCTCCCAGAACATTTACAAAGGTCATGGCAGCTACCATGGACGTTCTGCACTCCAGAGGCATAGTAGTCGTTCCATACCTGGACGACCTTCTCATCAAGGCCCCCACCCTCAAGGACTGCGAGGTCAACGTCTCGATCACGATCGACACTCTGAGGCGCCTGGGGTGGTTAGTCAATTTACAGAAGTCCTCGACTACCCCGAGTGAGTCTCTGACCTTCCTGGGGATGTTATTCGACACCTCCAAGGGTCTGGTGATTCTCCCCAGAGACAAGGCACTGGCTCTCCGTCTGGGAGTTCACACACTCCTCCGCAAGTCCCCCAGATCTCTCCGGTATGCCATGAGAGTACTTGGCAGGATGGCAGCAGCAATGGAGGCGGTACCGTTTGCCCAGTTTCACCTCAGACCCCTTCAACTGGCCATCCTCAAGTCCTGGAACAGGAATCCGTTCTCCCTCGACAGGGAGTTCCGGTTATCAGCAAAAACCAGGAGGTCCCTGCACTGGTGGCTCGAGCCAACCTCGCTTGCAAGGGGAAAATCCTTTCTCTCCGGTCAATGGAAGGTTTTGACCACCGACGCAAGCCTTATAGGTTGGGGCGCGGTGCACCTGCATCACAGAGCGCAAGGCAGGTGGTCACCAATGGAAGCGACCATGCCCATCAACATCCTGGAAATCCGGGCCATCTTCCTGCGTTGAAAGCCTTCCATCACTTGCTAGCAGACTCTCATATCAGAGTACAGTCGGACAATGCCACGGCAGTGGCATACGTGAACCATCAAGGCGGCACCCGCAGCATCCAGGCGATGACCGAAGTAACACGCATCCTACAATGGGCGGAGAATGCGAGGTCGGTACTCTCTGCGGTCCACATTCCGGGTGTGGACAACTGGGAAGCTGACTATCTCAGCCGACAAGGAATGGACTCGGGGTAGTGGTCTCTCCATCCCGAAGTTTTCTGTCAGATCTGTCATCGTTGGGGCACCCCGGACGTGGATCTAATGGCATCCCATCTCAATGCCAAGGTTCCCAATTTCATGGCCAGGACGCGCGATCCGCGGTCGCTCGGAGCAGATGCCCTGGTTCAGGACTGGACCCAGTTCCAGCTTCTGTACATTTTTCCACCTCTTCCCCTGATCTCCAGAGTCCTGAGGAAGATCAAGCAAGAGGGAGTTCCCACCATCCTGATCACTCCAGACTGTCCCAGGCGTACATGGTACGCCGACGTCGTGCAACTCACAGCAGACGCTCCCTGGCGTCTCCCCACACGTCCCGACCTTCTGTCACAAGGCCCGTTCTTCCACCAGAACTCAGGAGCTCTCAATTTGACGGCGTGGCCATTGAGACCTGGGTTTTGACCCAAGCAGGTTTTTCACCGGAAGTCGTTAAAACCATGATCAGGGCTTGAAAGCCAACTTCAGCCAGGATTTACTATCGTACCTGGAAGGTTTTCTTCACATGGTGCGAATCTCGTGGGCAGATCCCACTCCCCTATTCTCTTCCAAGGGTCCTCGGTTTCCTTCAGTCAGGCCTGGACGCTGGGCTATCCCTGGGCTCGCTGAAGAGCCAGGTGTCAGCGCTTTCAGTGCTCTTTCAGAGGCGTATTGCTAACAAGCCGCAAGTGAAGACTTTTCTCCAAGGGGTTTCCCGATTGGTTCCCCCCTACAAACGTCCGTTGGAGACGTGGGACCTCAACCTGGTCTTGACAGCACTACAGTCACCTCCTTTTGAACCCCTTAAGGAGGTCTCACTCCGCTTTCTATCACAGAAAGTGGTTTTCCTGGTGGCGATCACCTCGCTACGCAGGGTGTCTGAACTTTCAGCTCTTTCCTGCAGACAACCCTTCCTGGTTTTTCATCAGGACAAGGTGGTTCTACGTACAGTCACATCCTTCCTTCCGAAGGTTGTGTCCAGCTTCCACCTCAATGAGGAAATCTCACTACCGTCCCTTTGCCCGGCTCCCGTTCATAGGGTGGAGAAGGCTCTGCATACGCTTGACCTTGTCAGGGCATTGCGTGTTTACGTGTCTATAACTGCTCCTTTCCGGAAGTCTGATTCACTTTTCCTTCTTCCAGAAGGAGTTCGCAAGGGCCTACCGGCTTCCAAAGCCACCCTTGCTAGGTGGATCAAGTCCACCATTCAAGAGGCTTACCGCCTCAACAATTCTCTTCCGGCCGGTATCACGGCACACTCTACGCGGGTGGTCTCTTGGGCCATTCGGCATCAGGCCTCGGCACATCAAGTGTGTAAGGCGGCCACTTGGACTAGCCTGCACACATTTACAAAACACTACCGAGTGCATACCCAGTCCTCAGCGGATGCGAGCCTGGGTAGAAGGGTCCTGCAGGCGGCAGTACCCCAAGTCTAGGGGACTGTCAGCACAATATTCGTCCACTGCTTCCCGCCCAGGGACTGCTTTGGGACGTCCCACGGTTCTGTGTCCCCCAATAAGGCGACAGAGTAAAGGAGATTTTTGTGTACTCACCGTAAAATCTCTTTCTCTTAGCCTTTAATTGGGGGACACAGCTCCCACCCTGTTGCCCTTGCGGGCCGTTGTTACGGTTGGGTTCTCATGTTGTTTGAGCTCGTTTATAATAGCCTTCTTACAGGCATGGTTATGTTTCTGGTATTTTCCTCCTAATGCTTTTGCACAAAACTGGAGAAGGCTGACGCCGTCCAGGGGTGTATACTGCAGAGGAGGAGACAAAGTTAATCTTTTTCAGATTATGCATAGTGTCGCCTCCTAGTGGACAGCAGCATAGCACCCACGGTTCTGTGTCCCCCAATTAGAGGCTAAGAGAGATTTTACGGTGAGTACACAAAAATCTCCTTTTTTTTTTCTTTTTTTTTTTGCATAATATTTACATTTTAATACCAAACTTTTATTTTCTAATAACTTTTTGCTTTTTTTTATCTCATAGGATAAAGACCAGCGGAGTCTGGATATGGATACAGCGAAATCAATGTTGGCACTTGTACTAGGCAGAACATGGCCATTGTTTTCTGTATTCTTTCAGTATCTAGAGGTAAGGGACAAGATACCGCCCCCTACTGCCGCCCTGCGGGATCTGTAGGCGGGTATAATGCTTATTCTCGTAGAATATCTTTGCCTCTGTTCTCAACATATTCGGGCAACACATTTAGAGTGCAACTTTTAAAAAGCGCAGCCAGATGGAACTAATAGAAGTCAACGGGCACTTTGTACTCATCTGCTGCTTGTAGTTGTCTAATCTTTTAGTTTGAGGAGCGCACCGCCACTTTGCCTCCTGGCAATCCCGAAGATTGACAGTTCGCTCCAGCGACATGGTCTCACTTCTGGCTCAAATTAATTTCTCCCATGCAGAACCTGAGGAGCACAGGGGGATAAAGGTTGGATCCAGCCAGTATCAGAGCTGCGTTTACAAGCTGTCTAGCAAACTTATTGCAAGCACTCTTCTTGCATAGGAAACCAGCCACTTCTGATAAGACTGTCAGAGGCGACTAATCTTGGCAACTAACAGAAGACAATAGAATTTGAAATCCCTCTATACTTAAGAATGGAGAGTACTTTTAATAAAAGATAAATTGCAAAAGTTGTGTGGTTTTAGAAGCTTCCAACTTTCTAATTGTCCAAGTGCAAAATTCCAGACATCGCTTCTAAGTGTATGTTGACTTTTTTTTTTAAAGGCGAATTTTGCCTTGAACCCATCTGAAACGACAACAAAAAATGAACGTGTGCACAGTAATGTTATAACCACTTGCTGTGCACATGTTCCATCTTTTGTAACTTCTATTAGCCACTTCGTTGCTCTAGAAGCCAGTTCATTCTACTGCAGGCTTCCACTTGGTAGACATGACTCACGGTCATAAATGGGATTAAAAAAATAGTCAGGAAAGAGATCGTGTGCTCATCACCTTAATGTGGTGTAATTCTTCACCGAACCATCCCTACTTGCTTTATGCTTGGTTTCAGCTCTTCATATTTTTCTGTTCTCTGCTTGCTGTCAGTCTCCATTGTTTTACTCCCAGTGGGCAAGAATCTGCCCTGGTGATGTGGTGATTTGCAAGACTGTGCGATGATAACTTCTGAAATAAGCCGTGCATCTGTGTGTCCATCACATGAGCAGGAGAGGCTTCATTATTTGGATCCCATTCAATGACTGCAAGCAGAGATATATTGAAACTTGCAATTATATTAAATTGTATTCGTCTTCATCATACTAGAGATCCTGCATAGCCGTGCCTGTGATACCCCTCTAATGTCAGACATCTTAGTTATTGGTAAAAATTAACCTCTCATCTATGAGTCAAGTTAAAGGGGATCTGTCACCCCATTTTAGCCCTATTATTCTGTAATGCTGTAGATAAGCCCCCGATGTAACCTGAAAGGAAAGATAAACACGTTAGATTATACTCACCCGGGGGGGAGGGGGTCCGGTCCGATGGGTGTCGCAGTTCCGTCTGGCGCCTCCCACCTTCATACGATGCCATCCTCCTTCTTACTTCTGCTGCGGCGCAGGCGTACTTTCTCTGCCCTGTTGAGAGCAGAGTAAAATATTGCCTGTGCCGGAGCCGCGATAGAAGTAAGAAGGAGGACGTCATCGCTAGAAGATGGGAGGCACCGGACCGGACCGCGACACCCATCGCACCCGACCCCCGGTGAGTATAATCTAACTTGTTTTTCTTATCTTTCAGGTTACATCGGGGGCTTATCTACAGCATTACAGACTGTTTTCTTATAATGCTGCAGTGTGCTGTTCCTCTGTTATTCCTCCAGGTGATATATAAATCGATATGGTGATTGGTAACTCGGAGGTGTGTCTGATTGGCCAGTGTGGTGCAGGGACACCCCCCCCCCCGAGGAGTAGCACAGACGTATACTAACAGATGATGCAGGATTGTTAGATAACAAACAAATCATTTACTAAGACAGACGTGTCGGGAGAGGTGACCAGTCTTTCTTATAAAGCAGTTCTTCATGTTTTCTATTCCTCAGCAATCAAAATACCGAGTTATGAACAAAGACCAATGGTACAACGTCTTAGAATTCAGCCGCACAGTCAGTGCCGATCTTAGTAACTACGATGAAGACGGTGCCTGTGAGTAGTTATTGAATATGTCTTGTACATGTATAATAATGATAGTCATATTTTTCTTTCTTTTTAGGATTTATTTCTTTGTCATCTTAACAAGTTGAGAATCTTTATAAACGCATTGCTCTATTGATTCTGACTTGCTGCCTGTATCTTTTTGTATGAGCAGTTCAGCTGCCTGCTATTGGAGACAGTCAGCATGTCTGTAAACGGTCACACAGTGACTGAATGTAATACAGTTGGGTCCTGATTCATCACGACTGACATTCTGCTCGCCAGTTTTGATGAAGTGTCCTCTGGAGTAAGATGCGGCAAAAATTGAGAAGGTGTGGACCTCTTTCTATAGACTTGGCATTTCTTTCAGCCAGCATGTCCCACAGCTAGACATGGGCTCCAGTTGGTTCCTAAAGTACATTTCTTTTGTAATTTCTTTATCGTTTCATTGTGGGACACAGGTCAGCACGGGTGTATGCTGCTGTCGCTAGGAGGCTGACACTAGGCAAAAAAGGAAAATAGCTCCTCCTCAGCAGTATACACCCACTGACAGGCACAAAGTTCATCCGTTTAAGCTTAGTGTCTGTAGGAGGCAGACCTGGATCAGATCCACAGTTTCCTTTTCAGGTTTCCTGTTGTGTTTTTTATCAACATTTTTCCCTTTGTTTTTCAGATTCCTTTTCTTGGTGTAACAGGGTGTAACTTCTCACCCTGATTTCCCGTATTTACGCGGCCAAAAGAGCAGTGTGGTGTCACCCACATCGCCCACTGTCTCACCCACAAGGCAGGACCCCTTGTCACCTTCATGGGTGATTCCTGGTGGCCGGTCCTAGCCTTTTCCCCTCCTCACCCCTCTCTTCGGAGAGGGCTGGGAGGAAGACGGTGGTCACCAGTGGTGGCCTTCCCCCTTCTTGTAAGGGGTTGACGCCGTCTTCTGCACCATCTGGAAACAGTGCGGGAAGGAGGATTCCTCATTCTAGTGACCCTCATCGACCCGAGGGCTCCTGAAGTTATCCTCATCACAGCACAGGGACCGGGACTCTCCGCACAGATAAGTCTCCCTCCTTTTCCCCCGCAGCTGCAGGCGTCAACCCCGGGATCACTGTCCCTTCATCTAACACAGGACAGGGCGGCGATAGTAGGTGGGACAAGCCTGTACAGCCACGGCCATTTTTCCATGGCCAGTCTCGGTGCTTGCGGGCACACCCCTCCCTTTTGCTGGCAGCACCTCTTGCCGGCTTCCTATGGCCAGTCACTGTCGCACTTTTGAATCGCGCCTTTTTTTAAGCCAATAGGAGGTCTCTTATCTTCCTCCTCCTTCTTGCTCAGTCTGGCCACGCCACCCGCATCACAGCGCGCGCTTTTTGCTCCTGTCACGGAGCGTCCACTTCCTGGCTGTTCACGCCCCCAGCGTGTCAGCCAGTCGGAGGGGGACTTTCTGTTTCACTGGCCGGCAGACCAGGACCTCCACCGCAGTGCATAGGACTTGCAGTAACACAGCACAGCCGATGCTATATCAGCTTTTGTGCCTCGGGCAGCTTTCTGTCCTGTATGTTATACCGCCATACTCTGCGCTCTCTGCGTCTGACCTGCGGACACCTGCACTCTGGGGGACACAGCCATCCACAGTTTTCTGCTGGTCGTCGCTGGCATCGGGTAGGCTTTGCTCTATTTCTCTTCTTGTCTCTGCTCCTCCTCACCAATATTTCCAAGGCTCGACTTATGCCCAACCCTAGAGAGGCTTCTTTTTGCCCCTCTAAGCCTACTGTGATTCATTACACCTGTGCCCTCTGCAAAAGAAAGTGATCTTCAGGTCTGCCTTTTCCTTTCTGCCAGTCCTGCAGCCCTTCTACCATGTCTGCCCCACATGTGCCCCCTAACACACCCAGGATGAGAGCACACCCCTCCCTCCGGAGTGGGCTGTTGCTATGTCAGTCGGTTTTTGACCTGACAAAAGTATCCCAGTCCCTGGTCCAGGTCCTAGAACGACTTCCACTTTTGTACACTGCCACCAGTGCTCCAAACGCCTCACAGTGATTCGCACGCACCTGACCACGACCTTTGCAGTGACAGATCGGGTGCGAAGTCAAGGAAGCGGGCTCTTGGTCAATAGCCTTATCTTGGCAATTAGCCAAACTCTTCTTAACCTAAAGGAAGAGGAGGAACCTGCTCAGGAGCACTCCTTTTCTTTCAAACGAGTGGAACATCCTTCCCGGACATTTCCCAGTCATGGGGAATTCGAAGAAATCATGTCTAAACACTGGGAACATCCTGAAAAGCGCTTTCTGGGAAGGAAGCAACTAGACATCCTTTATTGGCCTTCATCCCGGACCTCCTTAGTTGATGGACAGAGTCCCTCAATGTTGACCCGCCGGTTTCTCGCTTTGATGTGTGCTCTGGCAGTGAGCCCACATATTTTCCCATGGTACATGACGGCACCACGAGAGAGGGGATCCGCCCTACGAGGACAGGAAACCTTCAAGATAAAAGGGGGCGGCTCCTCTCTCCGCATCAGTTGGTTTCCTGTCCTCGACGGGGAACCCTCAAGATGAAAGCCTCTTTGAAGGATTCCGAAGAGGATGCCTGGGTCGGGTGATTAGTGGCAGGCACTGGTCGGCTACACCCGTCACCAGGTACCGGTAGTCGCCTCGGGGGCCATATATTCCTATGTCCCCCCTGAGCGAGTGCATGGCCACAGCCCGTGAGGCAGTTGCCCGGGTGAAGGAACGATGCCTCGGAGACCATAGTTCGTGTACCCTCCAAGATGACCAAAACTTGCCCCATAGAAGTCCACGGAGGCCACTTTCCGTGCTCCCTCCCTGTCGACATATAGTGGCCATGCAGCCCAGGAGACACATCGGTGCCCGGGCAGAAGAGCTCCTCGGAGGCCACGGACAGTGACCCTCCCTGTCGAAGGCCAGACACCGGACCCCGCAGCGTACCTGCAGTCAGAAGGTGCTCTGCAGCATGGGAGTCCAGGCCCACCATGGATGACATCAGCGGCGGCAGGTGTGGCTGATCCGTGGTCCAGGTCCATCGGGGGTAAGGGAGAGTGTTGCAGGCATGGGTCGCCAGATTTATCCGGGCCTGTACTAGAGCTGACTCTGTCCCATCGCCTAAACCTCCTCCCTGGGATCTAAATTTAGTCCTATCATCCCTAACGGAAAGTCCATTTGAACCAATAGACGCAATATCAGACAAAGTGTTAACCTTAAAAACAGCCTTATTAGTGGCACTCACATCGGCACGTAGGGTTGGGGACTTACACGCACTATCAGCAGACCCGCCATACACTCAGGTTATGGACGATAGAGTCGTGTTAAGATTAGATTCAGCATACCTCCCTAAGGTAGTGTCGAAATTCCACAGAGCTCAGGAAATAATCTTGCCATCCTTCTGTCCTAACCCTGGTAACAAAAAGGAAGAGAGGTTACATTGTCTAGACGTTAGGAGATGTATCCTACAGTATTTAGAGGTGACAAAACCATGGAGGAAACAGAGGGCCTTGTTTATCTCATACCAGGGGGCAAGGAAAGGCCTTAAAGCCTCTAAGCAAACTATAGCTAGATGGGTGAGAGAGGCCATCATACTAGCATATAGTAGTGCAGGCAGGGCTGTTCCAGAGGGCCTAAAAGCCCACTCCACGAGAGCCATGGCAACATCCTGGGCGGAGAGAGCGGACGCCTCCATCGACCAAATCTGTAAGGCGGCCACTTGGTCCTCTCCATCTACCTTTTTCAGACATTACAGATTAGACCTATCTGCTACCTCTGATCTCACATTTGGGAGAAGAGTGTTGCAGGCAGTGATCCCCCCCTAAAAGAGAATACAAATCTCTGTAACTCTCTCGTGGTGCCGTCATGTACCATGGGAAAACACGGGTATTACATACCTGGTAATGTGTTTTTCCAGGGGACATGACGGCACCCTTATATTCCCGCCCTATTTGATCACGTCATTAGTTGGGTGTTTTTTGTTAGTATTATACACTCCCTTGGTGTGGGAAATTTAGCAGTGTAAATAGGTATTATTTATGTGTGCACTAACTGGCGGAGTTCCTCTTGTGCTCTGTAAAACAACTGATGCGGAGAGAGGAGCCACCCCCTTTTATCTTGAAGGTTTCCTGTCCTCGTAGGGCGGATCCCCTCTCTCGTGGTGCCGTCATGTCCCCTGGAAAAACACATTACCAGGTATGTAATACCCGTGTTTCCTGGCACATGTCAGCTGTTTTGAACAGCTGACGTGCCTGGAACAGCCACTGGTGGAATCGCGATGCACCCGCGGCTATTAACCCGTTAAAGGCCGCTGTCAATAGCTGATAGCGGCATTTAACGTGCAATTGCGCCGGAAATCCGCCAATCGGTGACCCCTGTCTCGTGATCGCGGGTCTCCGATGGGTTGGCATGACAACCAGAGGTCTCCTGGAGACCTCTATGGCTGTCACTACCGGATTGCTATCGCCTGTATGTAGCAGAGCCGATCGGGTTATATCAGCGTCTAATCTCTCATGAAGACTATTGAAGCATTCCAAAAGTGAAAAAAAAGTTTTGTTTTTTTTTAAAAAATATAAAAGATCAAATCACCCCCCTTTCACCCTATTCAAAATAAAACAATAAAAATAAAAACATACACATATTTGGTTTCGCCATGTTCAGAATCGCCCGATTTATCAATACAAAAAAAAAAAGGATTACCCCGATCGCTAAATGGCGTAGCGAGAAAAAAGGTCAAAGCACCAGAATTACGTTTTTATGGTCGTCACAATATTGTATTAAGACGCAATAATGGGCCATCAAAAGATCGTATCTGCACCAAAATGGTATCATTAAAAATGTCAGCTCAGCTCGCAAAAAATAAGCTCACTCAACCTGAGATCACAAAAAATGGAGGCGCTACGGGTATTGGAAAATGGTGTAATTTTTATTTATTTTTTTTTCAAACAACAAAGTTAGGAATTTTTTTCACCACTTAGATAAAAAAGAACCTAGACATGTTTGGTGTCTATGAGCTCGCAATGACCTGGAGAATCATAATGGCAGGTCAGTTTTAGCATTTTGTGAATCTAGTAAAAAAAAAAAAAAAAAAGCAAACAAACACCTGTGATTGCACTATTTTTTTGCAATTTCACCACACTTGGAATTTTTTTTCCCTTTTCCCAGTACACGATATGTTAAAACCAAAGGTGTGATTCAAAAGTACAACCCGTCCTGCAAAAAAACAAGCCATTTTGACAGAAAAAATTAAAAAAGCTATGGCTCTGGGAAGAAGGGGGGCAAAAAAACGAAAACTCAAAACCGAAAATACCTCGGTCGTGAAGGGGTTAAGAACTCTACGGATAGACAGATTGCGTCCTTGGTCAAGTCAGCTATTGAAGCAGCAAGCGCCTCCCTCTGTCCCATTTTTGCCTCCCTCTGTCCCATTTTTGCATCCAAGTATAAACACTATAGAGAAAAAGGTCCTCCAAGGATATTATATAAAATATTTAAATTTTATTAAATAACACGAAAAAAAAAAACGGCAAACCATACAGAAAGTGGAAAATAGCATGAAGCACCCCTTCTGAGGAAGACATTCATCGAAATGCGCGTTAAGGGGGACCCTGGGTGATTCTTTCATTCTGGTAAATATGTTATTGCTTCCATTCTCTAGCCATGAGGTGCATTTCCCTTACTTGATCCTCTCTATACCCACATCATTCATTTTTTAGGAGGGATTTTTTCCTTCTGAGGAGATCAGCAATGTCTGGGTTTCATCTATTTCATTGTGCATAATGTCGCTGCAGGCTTCATTTAACATGCTATTAGGCTCTAATATGTGAGATTATATCATTTAATATTATCTATTTTTGCTTGCTGCACCAGCACTGTAAGAATTGTTTTATATTCCCTCATGTGCTACATTATTGTACCAGTCATTTTACAGTCCATATGTTTGTCACCCAGTGTCATGCTATTTTCCACTTTCTGTATGGTTTGCGGTTTCTTTTTAGTTTTTGTGTTATTTAATAAAATTTGAATATTTTATATAATATCCTTGGAGGACCTTTTTCTCTATAGTGTTTATACTTGGTTTCACGGTCCTCCATGTTATAACCTTTCTCTGGTCTTTAAATACCATTTTTGCATCCACCTGGGTGGCTAAGTCCATGTCTGCCTAGGCAAGAATGCTTCGTCAGGGTATTCTAGCAGCAGCCTCTCCGGAGGAGCTGGCTGACTTGGCAGAGCAGATTGCCCATGCCAGCAAATATCTTCTGACCACCTCCTTTGAGGAGGCCGGTTGTTCCGCCTGGTCTACCAGCAACATCGTTGCTATACGCCACATTCTCTGGTTGAAAGCGTGGAATGAAGATCCACCGTCTTAAAAGTCCCTCATTAACCTTTCCTTCCAAGGCTCTAGACTGTTTGTGTCCAAGATGGATCAAATAATTTTGGACGCTACCGGTGGGAAGAGCACTTCTCTCCCCCAGTCCAAACCTAAACGTCCTCTCAATAGGAAAAGGTCACTCCAATTTTGTTCCTTCTGGCCCTTCTATCCTTCAGGGACTTCCTCCCAGCAGGACCGCTCTTCCACCCAATGGGAAAGGAAGAAGCTGTCCTTCAATCCTGCACCTCACTGGTGGCCAAAGGGTCTCTCCTCCAAACCCTACTGGTCCCGCCCCAACAGGTCTTCCTCAACGTGACGGGTCACGCCCCCCCCCAGGAAGGCGTTTTTTTTCAGTCTCGTCCGCCAAGACTACTGACTCTGGCCCCAGGTATTCTTCAGGCCATTTCTTCCCTTCTACACACAGGAGTAATCGTACCCGTTACTGGCACGAGCAGTTTTCAGGGTTCTACTCCAGTCTGTTCATATTCCCAAAGAATGATGATTCTCTCCTTCCTATTTTGGACCTCAAGCAATTGAACCGTCACGTTTGGATCTGTCATCTGTCATTTCAGGATGGAGTCCTTAAGTTCCGTAATCACCTCCATGGAACCGGGGGGACTTTCTTTGCTCTGTGGACACTCAGGATACTTATCTTCACATTCCTGTTTGTGTTCAGCATCAGAGATTCCTATGGTTTGCGATCCAAGAAGACCACCTTCAGTTCACGGCTCTTCCCTTCGGCCTGGCCTCTGTGCCCAGAGTATTTACGAAGATCATGGCAGCAGTTGTGGCTATCCTTCGTTCCAAGGGGATTCTCATAGTTCCTTACTTTGTCGATCTTCTGATAAAAGGGCCATCCCGCCAACACTGCAACCAGAGACTTCAGATCACCTTGGACACTCTGGTCCGTCTCAGCTGGATAGTCAACAGGGAGAAGTCCTCCCTGACCCCAGCGCAGCACCTGGTGTTTCTGAGCATTAGGTTCGACACGGTCCAAGCCTGTGTCTTCCTTCCAGGGTAGTTCTCCTCTCTGCCAGGGAATCCGCTCTCTAAGGTGACCATCCCCACTCCCTCTACGGTTCTGCATGAGTTCTGGGAAAATGATTGCCGCCGCGGAGTCCGTGCCCTTTGCCCAGTTTCATACCCGTTTCCTTTAGCTGACCCTCTTGTCTGCTTGGGACAAGAGGACCGCCTCCATGGACCTGCCCATTCTACTGCCTCTCAAGGTGAGGCAGGCCCTGACTTGGTGGACGCTCTCTGCCTCATTCCTGTGCGGAACATCCTTCCCTCTCTAGTGGCAGGTCATCACCACTGACACCAGTCTTCTCGATTGGGGAGCGGTTTTTCTTCATCACACAGCACAGGGTTGCTGGAACTCACAAGAAGCTTCTCTCCTGGAGAGCAGGTCAATTTTCTTTGCCCTTCGCCGCTGGCAGACCCTCCTTGCAAGCCAGCCGGTCCGCATACAGTCGGACAACGCCACTGCCGTGGCTTACATAAACCATCAAGGCGGGACTCGTAGCAAGCCGGTTATGGCGGAGGTAGAAAGGATTCTGTTACGGGCGGAGCATGACGTTCCTGCCATATCAGCCGTGCACATTCTAGGGGTGGAAAATTGGGCAGACGATTTTGAGTTGTCAAGGTCTCGCATCGGGCGAGTGGTCTCTCAACCCTGCCATCTTCAACCAGATATGCCAGAGATGGGGCACCATCGCCGTCGACCTGATAGTGTCTCGGATGAACCACAAGATTCCTCAGTTTGTATCCAGATCACGAGATCCGCTGGCCATCGGTTTCGATGCTCTAGTAGTCCTCATTTCCTGCTGCCTTATCTTTTTCCACCTCTCCCCTTGATTCCGAGAGTCGTGAAAAAGATAAAAGCGGAAGGGATTCCCGTAATCTTGGTAGCTCCAGACTGGCCAAAAAGGGTCTGGTATGCGGATCTGGTGAACATGTTCATGGATGCTCCCTGGAGGCTTCCAGACTGATCAGATCTTCTCTGACAAGGCCCCCTCATCCACTAGAGTTCACAGTCTGAAGGAGGCTAGTTTTTCCCATAAGATCATTCAGACCATGATTAGGATGAAAAAACCAGCATCCTCGCGTATCTATCACAGATACTGGAAGGCTTTCTTTCAGTGGATTGAGGACATCGGTTTGGTCCCTATGTCATTCTCCCTTCCTTCCATCCTGGGTTTTCTCCAAGCGGGTCTTGACTCTGGTTTATCACTCTGTACCCTTAAGGGTGAAGTCTCTGCACTGTAGATTCTTTTCCAACGAAATCTGGCTTCTCATCTCCAGGTAAAGACTTTCCTTCAAGGACTCGCCCACCTGGTACCTCCTTACCGTCCTCCAATAGATCCATGGGATTTTAACCTTGTTCTTGTCGCTCTCCAGTGCACTCCTTTTGAGCCCATTCAAGGCATTCCGTTTTCTCTCCTGTCATGGAAGGTTGACTTTTTGGTTGCCGTTACGTCCATCAGGAAAGTCTCTTGAGTCCGCAGCATTATCCTGCCGTTCTCCGTTCATGATTCTTCATCTGGACAAATTGGTTCTCAGACCTGTTATCTCCTTGTTGCCTAAAGTGGTCTCTTCATTTCACATTAATGAAGAAATTGTTCTTCCTTCTCTATGTCCCTCTCCGCTCCACCCCCCTGGAGAAGTCCCTCAACGAGTTGGATCTGGTCAGAGCTATCTGAGTCTACCTTTCAAGGACTGCTCCATTTCACCACTGTGATGGCCTATTTGTCATTGCTGAAGGTCATCGTAAGGAGCTTCCGTTTTCTGGAGGCATATCACGTTCAGGACAAACAACGTCCTCTGGGGGTAAAGCCTCACTCCACCCGAGCGGTGGGAGCTTCGTGGACAGTTCGTCACCAGGCCTCGGCGTTGCAGATTTGTCAGGCCGCGACCGGGTTGTCTTTGCAAGATTTTACAGGGTTCATATCCATACCTCATCTGATGCAGGCTTGGGTAGGAAGGTGCTGCATGCGGCGGTTACGCACCGGCCAACCTAAGCCTGTTTATTTGTATACTTTTTGTTTACCTCCCTTGGGACAGCTTTGGGACGTCCCATGGTTACCTGTGTCCCCCAATGAAGCGATAGAGGGATTTTTAGTACTCCATAAAATCGTTTTTGCCTTCATTGGGGAACACAGCACCCTCGGGAACACAGCACCCTCCCTAACTATTTGTACTTCTATTGGGCCTTCGGGCCTTTGTTGTTGGGTTGGTACATATGTTAAGTTTTGGTTGCTTCTCCTACCGCTTTTACACTAACCGAGGTGCTTTGTGCCACCCAGAGTGTGTGTGTATATGTATGTATGTGTGTGTATAATATATATACATACACACACATACTCTACTGGGGAGGAGATGCCAGCATACACCCATGGTTACCTGTGTCCCCCAATGAAGGCTCCAAGAAAGAGATTTTACGGTGAGTACCAAAAATGCTTCTTTACTCCACACTTGTGACACATATGCTGAATTTGTCAGTTGTGCCCCTATTCACCCCCCTGTTAAATGGAATATGTTGCAATTTTTATTTTTAAATTATACGAGTACTTAAGTTAAATCAGTACATGTCATTCAATTTTTTTTAACATTATTTATTTTTATTTTTTTTTTCATGCAGCCGCTTGGAGTTGCCATTTTTATTTGGTAAAGCATCTGAGCATTGCAGTTACACACTGCTAATACAGCAGCCTGTGGTCATTGGAGACTGCAGTCAGTGTCCAACTACATCTACTGCACTGTAGCTGCCTCCAGCTGTGAACTGAGCACAATTCTTGGGCTATCCAGTTCTCGGCAGTAGAGGGAGCCAGATGCCATCCTATTGTAGTCCAACGCTGTGTTATGAGCTACGATTTCCCTCTGTCACAGCGTTCTGCTGCATGTGGTAAGAGGAGCTCCGTGCGGCCAGTCATGTCTGGCCCGGTGGGCGGCTCCTTGCGGCCAGTCCCATCCAGCCCAGTGGGCGGCTGTGGCGCGGCTCCGTGCGGCCCGGCCTGGTGGCGTGGCTGGATGCGGCCAGTCCCGTCCGGCCTGGTGGCGCGGCTCTGTGCGGCCAGTCCCATCCGGCCCGGTGGCGCGGCTCTGTGCATTTTTTTTCTTCATATTACATACCAGTAAGAAATGCTTATATTTAAAAAAAATAGATATAAGAGCTTTAATTTTTTTTTTTTTTTTTTTTTCAGTTGAAGAAAAAAAATGTTGGGACACCTTCCCTTTTAAAGTTTCACTCACTTTTAAAACAGTTGGCATAAATATGAAATAGTTTTATTTAGCTTTATGACTGATGAGCTTGGTGAAGCGGTTCAAAACATTGTAGAGAGAAAGTAAAAAATATAGTATTTGGTGTCCATTTTATGAAATTTGTTGATGTTGGTGTATGAGGTATTGTTTTTGGAGGGGTTTGGTGAGCCGGTGTTTTTATTGGTAACATACAGAGGCTCATGCAGCATGTTGCCAAAAACCAGCAATTATAGCTCATCGTTTTTGTTTTTGTATTTTTTTTAGATCAGCCTTTGTATTGTTAATTTTGTGTTTACTTTTCTGTACCCATCTGTCGCTCTCTCCTCTCCACACAGGGCCTGTTCTCCTCGATGAATTTGTTGAGTGGCATAAAGTTCGCCAGACAACATTATAGCAAAATTTATTCTGGAATAAGAATAAGTGAACTTTTCCGATGCCCCAACATAAAGTGAAGACTACGCTCATCTTTACTGAAGCCTTCTATGTTTTGTTTTGTTTTGTTTTTTTTTTTAATGGAACTGAAGTTTTCTTGTTACATTTGGAATTGGGAAGATCCTGCGCCGGTCTCATTGCTAAAGTTACTCTGTTTTAAAGTGCTGATAAAGTTTACACTTGTCTTAATCCAGATTAGAGTTTGTCATGGTGCCTAAAATGCTGGCAAAAGTTTTTTTTTTTTTTTCATCAGGTTATAAGTATTTTAAGCCATGAAGTTGACGTCTTGTCGTCAGAATACCACTTACATACGCAAAACTTTTTTTTTTTTTGTGCACCAGCGAGTGTCTTGGATTAAAAAACTACTACTCTGGGTTAGACCTCATATCTGTATTGTAACTTCTACACCTCGCTCAATTAAAAATGTTTTTTTCTTTTTTTTTCAAATAGCAATGTTAATGCTATGGCAGGGAGATCTCAATAAGTGGACAGGATTTTTTTTTTTTCTCTCTTGTGTCTTTAAATTGCCATACACCTTGGATACTTGTTGCGTTCACAAAAAGTGATCATGCCGAGGGTCCTTGATCACACGATAAGGTGACTGTGAATGTCCGTGCGACCAGTCAGGTCCGGCCCGGTGGGCGACTCCATGCAGCCAGTCCCATCCTGCCTGTTTGAAAAAAATAAAAAGGAAGAGAGAAAATGTTTTTCCTCCAAATTCTGCTCCACTTCTGTCTCTAAGCCCCGTTTAGTGTTGAAGTTGAGAGAAATGTAGATGCAACACAATGCCAGATACTGTTTCTGGGAAAAGTAATCCCTTTTTTTTTTCTAATGCTGTGCCACCCCTTTAAAAGTGTGCCAGCCTTCATATGGATAACTAATAGTTCTGGAACTCAATGTTCTAAGCCCTTACCTCTGCAGCAATTTCCTTTGAGAGAATTCCACCTGAATGGGTTGGGAGAAAAAAAGGATCCCGCCGCACTCCTTATGCTGCTGTGGATCATCCAGCCTTGTTTCTGGATTCACTGCTGAAATAAACTCATTAAAAGGAATTTCTCTGAACGATTTTGCTACTGAAAACAGCAACGCAGCTGATTAGGTCCTAGTGCAACAATGCAAACGATACCCGTCTCGTAGAAATCCGTTGTGCCAGTGCTGAGAAATCAAGCTATTGAAGTTGCATGCAAATTAGCCTGGAGGTGCACTGGTGGCGTTAATGAACTCAGGGCACAGACACGCCCACAATGCACTTTGTACATTTCGCTCTTTAATCTTGAATTTCTCAGCACTGGCACATCGGATTACTACAAGAGTGGTGTCATATTATTCGTCTTGCTATCACCTATACAGTCGTACCGCTTGCTTGATTAGTAAAATCGTCCTTACTAGTTCCCTTCTAGGTAGCTTGTTGTTCGTTAATGGTTGCCCTCTCCCCCCCTCCCTGCCTTCCCACATGGCACATATCTAAAGCTGTCCCGTATAGCGTCTACATATCTTTCTACAATATTCGTGCAGTTCGCACCTTGTTTCGTCATAGGAAAAAATGTCAGGATTTCTGGGAAAAGCAATTGTGTATTTTAGTTTCACAGAAGGATCCTTTATTACTGCACGTTCATTTCTCCCTGCGCTGAGACATCCTCTCCTGTCCACGCTCCGCAGCTATAGGTCCACTTGTCGTTACCGCAGATTTTTCTAGTTTGCCAAAGTGGTGTTCTTCCAGTGTCATTTATTTATTGTTCTTTTTCAGAAGTACATGATGAACCTGAGCAGTGACCCGACCCGCACCCGGGCCTACACGTCCAGGACTGGGTTATGAAAGGGGATTAAATGATATATATTACTTGCTCTTAACTTTTTTTTTTTTTTTTTTTTTTTTTTTTCCTCTCTCGTCATGTAAGTTATTTGTTCAATTTCCATACAACATTAAAGTTTTTGTTCTTTGGAATCGTTACTAATCTGTTTGGTTTTTGTTTTTTTGGAGGGGCTGGGGATTGTTGCTGTATTTCGCACATTGTGCTTATATTTGCTCATTTTAGAGTGCAGGGTTTTTTGACCTGTACTCGATCTGATCACTGTACGGATTCAGGCGGCAGCAGAAGAGGAGTGGGATGATTTTATCCAGGGGCAGTGACCTGTCCAGTAATGGAAAAGTTGTAGTCTACAGCAGCACTTAAAGGAAGTATGAAATAAAATGAATGTACAAACTAAGCACTGGCGCTTGGTGCTCCCTTGGTGTGGCCAAGCAGTTCAGTTTACCTTTCTACCCAATTGTTTTCTATAATTTCTCTGCTCTTCACTGGTTTATGTAAAGTCAGAGCTGACAATCGAGGTAGAGACGGATGGAAAACAAGTAGTGGGAAGGTGCACCAAACTGTTCGGCCACACCAAGGGTGCACCAAGCACACGTGCATGGTTTGAACAGTCATTTTGTAGTAGCAGAATCATTTTCAAGGAAAGCGTCAGATGGCTGTATAACTCGGGCGAGGATTGCAAGGCATGGACTGGCCAGCGACTCTTCCGACCTCAGCATCACAGCATGTATTTCTATGCAGCTGTTTCGCTTGACGGCCAGTCCGAGAATTGCGTTGCGATCCTCTTCTAAGTCGTACAGATGTCTGACTCTTCCTTAAACCCTTGAGTTACGGGTTTCCATCCTGAATTTTAGGCAGCAGCTCTGCTGAAGTGTTGCCGTGCCGTAGTATGCCCCTGCTGCATACTCCCTTTTTAAAATGTGCTGTTGCCGCCTCCTCTTCCTCTTTGCATGTGGTGCCTGCCGCTGGAGGAAGAAGTCAGGAAGCAGCACTTCTTGTCTTGCCTGCAGGGGGCAGGCACACCGCCATCGCCTCCAGGCCGAACAGAGACTACTTAGCTCTGTGTCGCTTCAGCCACTTGACACCTAGTTACGGGGGCTCCAGGGAGACATTGAGTAGCGGCCTCTCTTGTGACTGGGGTGCACCCGTATAAATGTACACTGTGTTCCAAATTATTAAGCAAATGATATTTTTGTCTGATTTTCCTAAATAGTCGGTACAAATGACAGTCAGTCTAATAAAGGTCATCACCGGTTAGAGAATACATCAAATTTTATTGAAGAAACCTCCCAATGATAACAGTATAATCTCCAAAATGAATAAAAACTCAAATTGCACTGTTCCAAATTATTAGGCACAGTAGAATTTCTAAACATTTGATCTGTTTTAAAGAACTGAAAATGCTCATTTGTGGAATTTGCAGCATTAGGAGGTCACATTCACTGAACAAAAAAGCTATTTAACTTCAAAACATTCCTAACAGGCCAAGTTACATGTTAACATAGGAACCCTTCTTTGATATCACCTTCACAATTCTTGCATCCATTGAAATTGTGAGTTTTTGGAGAGTTTCTGCTTGTATTTCTTTGCATGAAGTCAGAATAGCCTCCCAGAAGCTGCTGTCTTGATGTGAACTGCCTCCCACCCTCATAGATCTTTTGCTTGATGATACTCCAAAGGTTCTCTATAGGGTTGAGGTCAGGGGAAGATGGTGGCCACACCATGAGTTTATCTCCTTTTATGCCCATAGCAGCCAATGACTCAGAGGTATTCTTTGCAGCATGAGATGGTGCATTGTCATGCATGAAGATGATTTTGTTCCTGAAGGCACGTTTCTGCTTTTTATACCATGGAAGACAGCTGTCAGTCAGAAACTCTATATACTTTGCAGAGGTCATTTTCACACCTTCAGGAACCTTAAAGAGCCCTACCAGCTGTTTCCCCATGATTCCGGCCCAAAACATGACTTCTCCACCTCCTTGCTGACGTCGCAGCCTTGTTGGGACATAGTGGCCATCTACCAACCATCCACTACTCCATCCATCTGGATCATCCAGGGTTGCTCGACACTCATCAGTAAACAAGACTGTTTGAAAATTAGTCTTCATGTATGTCTGGGCCCACTGCAACCATTTCTGCTTGTGAACACTGTTTAGGGGTGGCCGAATAGTAGATTTATGCACCACAGCAAGCCTTTGGAGGATCCTACACCTTGAGGCTCGAGGGACTCCAGAGGCACCAGCAGCTTTAAATATCTGTTTGCTGGTTTGTAATGGCTTTTTAGCAGCCACTCTTAATCCGATGAACTTGCCTGGCAGAAACCTTCCTCATTCTGCCTTTATCAGCACAAACATGTCTGTGCTCAGAATCAACCACAAATCTCTTAACAGTACGATGATCACGTTTAAGTTTTTGGGAAATATCTAATGTTTTCATCTCTTGACCAAGGCATTGCACTCTTTGATGCTTTTCAGCAGCAGAGAGATCCTTTTTCTTTCCTAAATTCCTTGAAACCTGTGCCCTGCTTAATAATGTGGAACATCATTCTTAAGTAGTTTTCCTTTAATTGAGCTCATCTTGTAAACTAATTATCACAAGCGTTTGAGATTGATTTCAGTGATCCAAAGAGCCCTGATACACAATACCATCTATGAGTTTATTTGAAAAACAAAAAATTACATCTTTAGGACACTTAAATCCAACTTGCATAATAATTTGGAACACAGTGTACATAATTATGTTTTCCGCTGATGGAAAGGAATCACAACAAGAAAACAGATTTGCAAAAATACTCTGCAGTAAAATATATGACCGTAATCAGCAAGTGCTGGATAACAAATACAGGGTGTTTAGTCAATGCGTTTTTTTGCAAAAAAAAATATACCAAGCTGCTTCACCACGTCAAGGTAACCCGTATTGAAGCAGTCCCTATCTAATGTATTTAAAACCTGAACAGTGTCTAAAATGAACAGGATTCGGACAGACGCTTCTTAGTATGGGCTTGTGGTGCAAGACAGCTCTTTTGTGCATGCCACACAAGAGACGGGTGGGGTCTCTCAAACCATGCTAGGCAAGGAAAAAAACGGATTAAAACCACGTGACATGCACAAGTGTGAACAAGTCGGTAAGACAACATTCACACCACCCACTAACTGAGACACAACAAGAAAACAGATTTGCAAAAATACTCTGAAGTAAAATGACAGTAATCAGCAAGTGCTGGATAACAAATACAGGGTATTTAGTCGATACGTTTTTTTGCAAAAAAATGTATAGCAAGCTGCTTCACCGCGTCAAGGTAACCCGCATTGAAGCAGTCCCTATCTAATGTATTTAAATACATGGTTTGAGAGACCCCACCCCTCTCTTGTGTGGCATGCACAAAAGAGCTGTCTTGCACCAGAAGCCCATACTAAGAAGCGCCTGTCCTGAATACTGTTCATTTTAGACACTGTTCAGATGTTCAGGTTTTAAATACATTAGATAGGGACTGCTTCAATTCGGGTTACCTTGACGCGGTGAAGCAGCTTGGTATACATTTTTTTGCAAAAAAACGTATCGACTAAATACCCTGTATTTGTTATCCAGCACTTGCTGATTACTGTCATATATTTTACTGCAGAGTGTTTTTGCAAATCTGTTTTCTTGTGTCTCAGTTAGTGGGTGGTGTGAACGTTGTCTTACTTGTTCACACTTGTGCATGTCACATGTGTTTTTAATCCGTTTTTGATGGAAAGGAATGTAGTGCCGCACAAGACTCTCAATACTGTCAGGATGTAACACCACCATTTAAAAAAAAAAAAACCTGCTTGCGATCAGTGAATAAAAACTTTTTTTAGGCAGCTCAGCCCAGCTTCATACAATCCACTTTTGGACTGGATTGGTCTTTTTCCCTCAACCCAACAGCTTCCTATAAACTTTTGATAATCAAAGATGAGACTTTACACATAAACTACCCCAAGCTCAATAGCCTGTCTCAACAAGTGAAGAGAAAAAAAATTATCACAATTTGGATATAAATGACCTGTTAGTGACGCTGCAAAACACGACTCCTAAAAGCAAGAGTTCATAACTGCATCACCCATTTTCACCACCAGATGTCACTGTAACATCGCTAGCATTTGTAAAGTCCACTTGTTTGATGGTTTTAGCAGATTGTCTCTTCAGAGAGGAAAGAGGACTAGAACTCTAGCGCCACCTATTGGAAGTAGCAATCCTAGAAGTCAGTCACCCCTCGTCAGTGCAAAGTGTGAGATCTGGTTTGGCTGTGTGAGAGGCGTCTGACCGATATCCAAGAAGTATCATTTATTCGGTCGTCCATGACAGCACCACCTGAGAGAGGGATCCGCCCTTCCTAGGAACAGGAAAACCTACAGATACAAAAGGGCGGCACCTCTCCCACACATCAGTTGGTTTCCTGTTCCTAACAAGGACAGAACTCCCTACAGATCGTCCGTCATGGATAACTGAATTCCCAGGCCAGCGGACCGACTCAGGTAGCGGGGGGTTCTCCTACCTCGGTCTCGCTGGGGGCTCTGGATGCGCCACGGTGGGTCCCGGGTAGGATGTCCACGGCAGTGGTAAGAGCAGGCGGAGACGGTCCGGTGGGCGCCTTCTCTATGGGACCGGTGAGGTAAGCGGTGTCCCCCTGTGTCTCCTTTCCCCGGAGCGGTCCGTTTGGGCGGGCGCCGCCGGCGGTGTCCCACAAAGGGAGCGGGCGGTTCCGAGCCGGCGGCGCAGTGCTAGCCCCTTGCCGCGCGTCCCCGCAGCCTCTGTCGCGCGGCGGAAGTGATGGGGCGGGGCCTAGCGCCGAAACCGGAAGTCGGTCGACTTCCGGTTGTTGTGGACACGCGCCGATGCGCGCCCGCCGCCTGAAGGGCAGGCCTGAAGGGGAGGGGGAGGATCGCGAGGCGGTCCAATGGGGGGCCCGAACACCGGACGGAGTTCCTGCTGATCCGGAGGGGAAGCCTTCTTAAGACAGAAGGCATTGCTGCTGAGGTGCTTCTGGAGGCCCAGCGATGGACACAACAGAAGCCCCCATGGACCCACAAGAGGTGCAGCCCGTGGCAAAGCACCCCAGTGACCAGCCTAAGAGGCGGAAGGAGGGACGTTCGAGTGGACAGAGCCACAGTAGTTCCTCTAGGCCAAAGGATCCTCCTGCAGCTCCCCATGATCCGGTAACTGTCCTCATCTGCAAGGGTAAGAGATCTGCGAGAATGTACCCTGATGCAGTGTCCCCTTATGTTTTTTGATTCTCAGTGGAAGAAGGCCACAGGGAAGCAGAAGCACAAGGAATGTGCCCTCTGTAGTTGCCCCTTACCAGATGGCCACCCTAAGAGATTGTCAGTCTTGCGTGAGACAGACGGTAGGGACGGAGATGAGGGGTAGAACGTGAGTGGAGTATCAGACTCTTACACTCTTCCCTATTTATGCAGGTAGCGGAAGAAGCTCCAAGCTTCGCTACAGACCTGAGGCAATTAATCAGGACTGAAATAAAAGCCCTATCAAAAGAAGATTCTTCTAAAAGAAGTCGGGCTAGTGTTTCAGGCTCAGAATCTTCAGTCGGCCCTAGGAGGGAAGATATCTCCTCAGAGTCCTCGGCCTCCTCTTCTTCCGAAGAGGATTCCAGCCGGTTCTGTTTTCCCTTGAACCAAATGGATAAATTAATTAAAACCATAAGGTCAACCATGGGGGTAGAAGAAAAAAAAGAGAACTGTCTGCTCAGGACATTATGTTCGGTGGTCTAGACCCCAGAAAACAAAGGACTTTTCCATTAAACAAAAGAGTCCAGAGCCTGATAGACAGGGAGTGGAAAAAAACGGAAAAAAGGGGTTCTATGCCACCTGCTTTCAAGCGAAGATACCCCTTTGAGGACCCAATAGTAAGTCGATGGGATAAGGCCCCCAAGCTGGATGCAGCGGTAGCTAAGGCCTCCAAAAAGTCATCTATACCCTTCGACGATATGGCCTCCCTTAAAGACCCCCTAGATAAAAAGGCAGATTCCTTTTTAAAGGGCACATGGGAGATGTCAGCAGGCGCCCTAAGGCCAGCAATAGCAGCCACGTGCGCAGCCAGATCCATGATGGTTTGGCTGGATCAATTGGACTCCCAGCTAAAGGATGGAACCTCGCGAGCTTCCATCCGAAAGTCTCTTCCAATTATCCAGAATGCTGCTGCCTTTCTGGCGGATGCCTCGGCAGACTCAGTAAGAATGGCGGCCAGGTCTGCAAGTTTGTCTAATTCGGCCCGAAGAACCCTCTGGTTAAAATGCTGGCCGGGGGATATCCAAGCCAGGTCCCGTCTCTGTTCTATCCCCTGTGAGGGTGAATACTTGTTCGGCCCCGTCCTAGACGGACTGTTAGAGAAAGCCGGGGATGAGAAAAAGAAATTTCCGAGTCTGCCGAATACATCCTGGAGACGTCCCTTTTCTAGGAAAGGGTATTCCCGCAGGAGGCAGGCCAGAGATCAGAACAGATGGGACAACAAGAAAACCAGAGGTACGGGCTTCATGTTCGGAGGAGGGGGGCGCCAAGAAGGTCCATCACGGGATAATAAGAAGCCGCCCCAATGACTAGTGGCTCCAGTAGGAGGAAGATTATCTGCCTTCTACCCGGCCTGGGCCAGAATCTCAAATAGCAGCTGGATACTGGGGGTGATAGCTACAGGACTGCACCTAGAGTTCTCCTGCGTTCCCCAAGATCGGTTCAGGGTAACTCCGCTCAAATCTTCCCCGCTAGAACAAGCTGCCCTGGAGACCGAGGTCCTCGAGCTACTGGACAAAAAAGTCCTGACGAGAGTTCCAGAGGAAGAAAGGGGGAAAGGCTTCTATTCCCCCCTGTTCTTGGTCCGTAAACCGGACGACTCATTTAGGGCTATATTTAACCTCAAAGCCCTCAATAAATTCATGGTCGTACGTCCGTTTAAAATGGAAACAACACCGCAATAAAAATGCTGTTTCAAAACTGCTTCATGGTGGTCCTAGATCTGAAAGACGCTTACTACCATATACCCATATGTCTAGCGCACCAACCTTTCCTTAGACTGGCGGTTCAGTTGGAAGGGTCAATCCAGCACTTCCAGTACGCGGCCTTACCCTTCGGGGTGGCAGTTGCGCCCCGAGTATTCACCAAAGTGATGGCAGAGGTGATGGCCCATCTGCGCGAGCTAAACATTCTAGTCGTTCCCTATCTAGATGACCTCCTTATAATAGGCAGTTCAGCCGAGCAGTGTTTAGAACAATTACAGAAAACAACGGCGGCTCTAGAGCGGTTGGGATGGCTACTTAATATCAAAAAATCCCGTTTGCAGCCATTAAAAATTCAACAATTTTTAGGCCTAACCCTAGATTCTAAAAAGCAGGAATGCCGTCTGCCCCCAGAGAAGCTGCTGCACCTGCATGGCCGGGTCCTGAACGCTTCCAACAACCCCTCCATGTCCCTCAGGAAAGCCATGTCCCTGTTGGGTTCCCTCTCGTCCTGCATTCCCGAGGTCCAGTGGGCCCAAGTTCATACGAGAACTCTACAGGGCGAAGTTTTATGGTATCAGAGGATTCTTGGGGGTAACTTAGAAGGTCGACTGACCTTATCCAGAAACACAATAGAGTCCCTGGAGTGGTGGCTAGAAAGAAATAACTTGTCTAGAGGGGTCCCTTGCGAGTATAACATTACCCGCGTGGTCACCACGGATGCAAGTCCTTCCGGTTGGGGGGCGCATATGGAGGAAATTCTGGTCCAGGGCCTATGGGAACGGGATCAGATACAAATGTCTTCTAATTTGAAAGAATTGACAGCGGTAGTACACGCAGCTAAAGAGCTCCTTATGTATCTACAGGGCCATCACGTACGAGTTCTCTCGGACAATCGAGTGGCCGTGGCCTATATCAACCACCAAGGCGGAACTCGATCCAAAACTCTGATGAATGTGGCAGGACAGTTGTTCCAGCTAGCAGAGCGGCATTTTTTATCTCTCACGGCTCTTCACATAAGAGGAAAAGAAAACGTCGCGGCAGATTTCCTAAGCCGCAATCTGTTAAAACAAGGAGAGTGGGCCTTAAACACCTCCATTTTCGTTCAGATCATGCAGAGATGGGGTCAACCAGAGGTGGATCTATTCGCCACCAAGGAGAACTCGAAAACGAGACAGTTTTGCTCCCTAAATCCCAGGGAGACTCCTCTGGCAGTAGATGCGCTACTGATAAAATGGGACTTCAGGCTAGCCTACGCCTTTCCTCCCCTATCTCTACTTCCTCTGGTGTTGAGGAAGATCAGGAAGGACAGGGCAAGGGTCATAGTCATCGGCCCGTTCTGGCCCAGAAGGGCATGGTTCTCGAACATCAGGATCATGTCGGTAGACGATCCTTGGGTTCTCCCGGACATCCCGGACCTTCTGTCCCAGGGCCCGGTCTTCCACCCTCAGGTGGCTGGCCTACATCTCACGGCGTGGAATTTGAGCGGTCACTGCTAAAGAGTAAAGGCTTCTCCCCAGACCTAATTGACACTCTACTAAAAAGTAGAAAAGTGGTGACAACTAAGATTTACGTCAGAATTTGGAAAAGATTCCTCCAAAGCTCAAATATAAATACTGATGATTCCGTCCCTATAGGCCAGATCTTGGAATTTTTACAAAAAGGGCTGGACCTGGGTCTCTCCACCAGTACCCTTAAAGTACAGGTATCCGCCTTAGGGGCCCTCTTTAGCTGCAACATCGCGGCTAATTACTGGGTCAATAGGTTTATCAAAGCAGCGAGTAGATCCAGACCAATAGTAAAGAATAGACTCACGCCATGGGATCTGAACCTAGTCCTCACAGCTATGACAGAAGTGCCATTTGAACCAACCCATCTCGTCAGCCTCTATTAGGAGCCTGTCCCTCAAGATAGCTTTCCTGATAGCCATAACGTCAGCCTGTAGGGTAAGCGACATTCAGGCATTGTCTAGGCGCCCACCTTTTCTTCAGGTAAAAGAGGATAGGGTAATACTTAGACCTGACCCAGCGTATTTACCAAAAGTAGCCTCCAGCTTTCATAGGTCGCAGGAAATAGTCCTTCCATCCTTCCTCCCTAAACCAACTAATGAGAAAGAGGAGAAGCTACACACTTTAGATGTTAGGAGATGCCTCTTGGAGTATCTAGCGGCTACCGATCCCTGGAAGAAGGACAATGCCCTCTTTGTCTCCTACCAAGGCCCTAGGAAAGGTCTTAGGGTGTCCAAAAGTACACTAGCCAGATGGATTAGAGAAGCAATCTCGTTAGCTTATACCTCAAAAGGTAGAGTAGCTCCGGAAAAATTGAAGGCGCATTCCACCAGAGCCGTGGCGACCTCGTGGGCCGAGAGATCGGAAGTCTCCATCGACCAGATTTGTAAGGCGGCCACTTGGTCCTCTCCGAGCACTTTTTATAGTCATTATAGGCTAGACTTGGGTGCTTCTGCAGACCTCTCCTTCGGTATCAGGGTTCTGCAGGCTGTAGTCCCCCCCCTAAAGTAGTGATTACTCTCTGTAATTCTCTCAGGTGGTGCTGTCATGGACGACCGAATAAAGTCTTAGTTACTCACCGGTTAACGGTATTTTTCGGAGTCCATGACAGCACCCATAGATTCCCTTCCCTTAGTCAATTTGGGTGTGCACGTCTTCCCTTTGTACATATCCACGGGTGATAAAAATTTAAGTATTAATATTGTTGTACATATAATCATGCATTAACCTTGGAGGTCCTCTTTTATTCTCTGTAATCCAACTGATGCGTGGGAGAGGTGCCGCCCTATTGTATCTGTAGGTTTTCCTGTTCCTAGGAAGGGCGGATCCCTCTCTCAGGTGGTGCTGTCATGGACTCCGAAAAATACCGTTAACCGGTGAGTAACTAAGACTTTCTCCTTGCTGAGATTGACATGATAAGCATGCTGAGATGAGGAGACTTAAAGCCGCAATGCTCCTCTGGGAAATATCCAAATTGTCTCTTCAGAGAGGAAGAGGACTAGAACTCTACTGCCACCTATTGGATGGTTTTAGCAGCAAATTTTACTTTGTGTGCTGTAAAGGGTTAACACCTGAAACGCAACAAATGGTGTTTTTGCTTTTATTTTTTTTTTTCTTACTACTTGATATCCACTATAAATTGCCTATCATACAGCCACAAACTCCAGTCCCGAGTGGCAGCGGCAGTGCCGGGTATTGAGGTGCAAAACTCATGTGAGTTTCTCGCAAGTGTGACCCCGGCCTTAAACGTAATGTTTTTTTTTTGTTTTAAACAGGGCATCCGATGACACACTGAGCAGAGAGAATCCTGTGGTGTGCACATGTTGAGGAAAAATCCGATTCGCAGTGTTTTATTTTCCGCAGCATGTCAATTATTTTTGTAGATCTGCACACCTCTCCATTACTAACCCCTGAGCCTGATGTCAACTTACAAAACAAAGCCAGCAACTGTGGGCAGATGTTTATAGCCCGGCAAGAGGGTAATACCCATGGATCTTCCCAGGCTATTAATATCAGCTCACAGCTGTATAACAGTAACATAGTTTTGAAGGCTGAAGGAAGACCTTATGTCCATCTAGTTCAGCCTATTTTTAGTGCAGCTGTTCTGCATTGTTGATCCTGGGGAAGGCAAAAAACCCACAGAGTAGAAGCCAATTTTCTCCATAGGGAAAAAAATTCCTTCCCCTAAGCTGGGTCAACCATCTACCTATAATATTATGTTATTCGTAACCTTCTATACTGTTACTCACATGAAAAGCATCCATTCCTTTCTTACATTCATTCAGTGAGTTGGCCATCACCACTTCCTCAGGAAGAGAATTCCAGAGCCTCACTGCTCTTACCGTGAAGAACCCTCTTCTATGCTGGTGCAGAAATTGTCTTTCCTCCAAACGAAGAGAATGCCCCCTTGTTCTTGTCACAGTCCTTGGTACAAACAGTTCATTGGAGAGATCTCTGTATTGCCCACTGATATACTTGTACATATATATTAGGTCTCCCCTAAGTCTTCTCTTTTCTAGAGTAAATAGACCTAATTTTGATAACCTTTCTGGGTATTGTAGTGAACCAACTCCATTTATCATTTTAGTAGCCTGCCTTTGAACCCTTTCAAGTTCAGTAATGTCTTTCCTGAGCACCGGTGTCCAAAACTGCACACAATACTCCAAGTGTGGTCTGACGAGTGATTTGTACAGAGGGAGAATTATGTTTTCATCTCGTGTCCCCAGACCTCTTCTAATGCATCCCGTGACCCTATTTGCTTTGGTGGCAGCTGCCTGACACTGGGCACTCCAATTTAGCTTCTTATTGACTAAGATGCCTAAGTCTTTTTCCATGTCTGATTTCCCCAGCAGTTTCCCATTTAGTAAGTAATTGTAGCATCTGTTTCTCCTTCCCATGTGCATAACCTTACACTTATCTGTGTTAAACCTCATTTGCCATTTTTCAGCCCAATTCTCCAATTTACTCAAATCTGTCTGTAGTTGCAAACTGTCCTCCTTTGTGTTAACTACCTTACCTAGTTTTGTATCATCTGCAAATACTGATATTTTACTGTGTAAGCCATCCACTAGATCATTAATAAATATATTAAATAGTAGGGGGCCCAATACAGACCCCTGTGGTACCCTACTAGTAACCCTGGCCCAATCTGAGTATGCCCCATTAATAACCACTCTTTGTTTTCTATCACTAAGCCAGCTACCTACCCATCTACACACATTTTCCCCTAGCCCAAGCTTTCTCATCTTACCTACCAATCTTTTATGTGGGACAGTGTCAAATGCTTTAGAGAAGTCGAGATAAATGACATCCAATGATTCTCCTTGGTCCATTTGAGAGCTTACATCCTCATAGAAGCTGATCAGGTTAGTTTGACAGGAGCGATCCTTCATAAATCCATGTTGATATGGAGTTAAACATTTACTAACATTGAGATATTCCATAATGGTATCCCATAGAAACCCTTCAAAAATTTTACCCACAACAGATGTTAAGCTTACCGGCCTATAGTTTCCAGGTTCCCTTTTACACCCCTTTTTGAATATTGGTACCACATTTGCTTGCTGCCAATCAAAAGGAACAGACCCTGTTTCTATAGAGTCTTTAAATATAAGGAATAGAGGCCTGTCTATCACATTACTTAACTCCCTTAATACCCGAGGGTGAATGCCATCAGGGCCTGGTGATTTGTCAATTTTAATCTTACTAAGGCGGTTCTGCACTTCTTCCTGGGTTAGACAGGTAATACTTAATGGGTAGTTTACATTATCACTCTGCATTTCCCCTGGCAAATCCTTTTCCTGTGTGAACACTGTTGAAAAAAAATGTATTTAAAACATTTGCTTTTCCCACATTGCTCTCTATGATTTCACCCTCATCGTTCTTTAAAGGGCTGACATCATCAATTTGAATCTTTTTACTGTTTATATAATCAAAGAATAGTTTGGGGTTTGTTTTACTTTCCTTAGCAATGAGTCTCTCAGTTTCCACTTTTGCTAAATGTATTTGTTTTTTTTGTTTTTTACACATTTTATTTTTTTCACTATAACTTTTTAATGCTTCATTGCCTTCTTGTTTCAGCTTGTTAAATGCCTTGTTCTTGTTTATTGCCCTTTTTACATCCTTATTTAGCCACATTGGTGTTCTCCTGTTCCTAGCCCTTTTATTTCTGTACGGTATGGCTAGCTCGCAGTATATTTAGCCTTTACTGGCTATTAAAACAGGGGAGCCCCAGAAAAAATGATGTTGGTCCCCCCTATAATTAACCAGAAAAGGCTATGCAGACAGCTGCGGACTGATATTAATAGCTTAGGAAGGGGCCATGGATATTGCCCCCCCCCTCCCGGCTAAAAACATCAGCTCTCAGCTGCCCCAGAAATGGCGCATCTCTAAGATGCGCCATTTCCGGCACTGTAGCCTCGCACTTCCCACTGCCCTGTAGTGGTGGCAAGTGGGGTAATAGTTGTGGGGTTGATGTCACCTTTGTATTGTCAGGTGACATCAAGCTCAGGGGTTAGTAATGGAGAGGTGTGCAGATCCACAAAAAGAATTGACATGCTGCAGAAAATAAAACATTGCAAAACGGATTTTTCTGCAGCATGTGCACACCACAGTATTATCTCTGGTCAGTGTGTCACTGGATGCCTTTTTTTAAAAAAAATAAAAAAATTAAACAGATATTGCGTTTAAGGCCGGGGTCACACTTGCGAGAATCTCGCACCTCAATACCCGGCACTGCCGCCGGCACTCGGGGCTGGAGTGTGCGGCTGCATGTATTTCTATGCAGCTGAACGCTCTGGTCCGAGGCGGCACAAGTCTGAACACATCCGGAGTCACTGCGCATACAACAGGGGGCGGCGCTATGTGTAGACGGCACAAGCGGCAGAGCTCACTAGTGTGTAGTAACAAATAGCTGACAAGGTGAGAAGCAAAAAAGCGACTTGCCCATGAAAAGGGAACACCACAATTGTAAATTATATAGTAGACAAAAATTATTTTATTTATCAGAAAATGGCACAAACATGAAACAACACTAGACCCATAAAAACACTTAAAAACATGCAAAAAATCCAAAACAGTCATGTCATACGCGTGGGGTGTGCTCCCCCCACCATTCCATCCCACACCTGCATCAGGCACTTCATTTCTCTTCATGCTCTCAGGAGCTTTGATCTGGCTCCTAGTTCTTTCTCTGCTGGTAATATACTGCGATTGCTGCATTTATTGAGTGGCACATAGGCCTTTTGTTATGCAGGTTTAGCGTTCTATTTTTGCATGGTGCTGTGAATAGACTTATTGGTAGTGTGCAGGTCTTTTTTATATTGTATATGATATTGTGTCATGGATTATCTATCTTTGTATACTAAGTGTGTGGAGTATACGTTGCCTTAATACATTTGTCTCTACCTGTGGGATTTTGAATGTGGGAGGGTCATTGTGTCATAACCATATGACATGACTGTTTTGGATTTTTTGCATGTTTTTAAGTGTTTTTATGGGTCTAGTGTTGTTTCATGTTTGTGCCTTTTTCTGATAAATCATTTTTGTCTACTATATAATTTACAATTGTGGTGTTCCCTTTTCATGGGCAAGTCACTTTTTTGCTTCTCATACTGTTTAACTGACATGCCCTTGGTGAACCCCTTCATCTTTCTATTATAGTTCAGCGGTGCCCTCCTTTTTCTGATTGTGCAAATAGCTGACAAGGTACGTAAGTGCGCCCACCCTGGCATATAATCGCCAATCCCCTGCCCTTCCCGGTTTATAACCTCCGACCCTCCGACATGCCGTCTGCCTTTACTAACATGGCAATGGCAGGTGATGCAGAGCTCCCTTATACCAGCGTGGTCCTGTAATAGGAATCACCGGGGCAACAAGTCTGTTCAAGACAGGAGTGAGGGTCCTGCTCGCAAGCTTACAATAAATGAGGAAATAGTGAGGCTACAATAGCTAGAAAAAGACTGCTTGTCATGTATGGTCCAGCCATAATTATAATATATAGGGCATGATCCAGTCAGTATTTGTCAAAGTACGGAGGCGTCTAAAATGCACTAAAATTGACAAATCCCCGGGCCCGGATGTGATACACCCCTGAGTACTGCAGGAATTAAGCACAGTCATAGATAGACCATTATTTGTAATCTTTAAAGATTCCATAATAACAGGGTCTGTACCACAGGACTGGCGTATGGCAAATGTGGTGCCAATATTCAAAAAGGGGACAAAAACTGAACTTGGAAATTATAGGCCAGTAAGTTTAACCTCAACTGTGGGTAAAATCCTGGAGGGTTTTCTAAGAGCTACTATACTGGAGTATCTGAAGAAGAATAACCTCATGACCCAATATCAACATGGGTTTACAAAGGACCGTTCCTGTCAGACTAATCTGATAAGCTTTTATGAAGAGGTAAGTTCCGGACTGGACCAAGGGAATGCAGTGGGCGTGGTGTACATAGACTTTTCAAAAGCTTTTGATACGGTGCCACACAAAAGGTTGATACATAAAATGAGAACAATGGGGATAGGGGAAAATATGTGTAGGTGGTTTAAGAGCTGGCTCAGGGATAGGTTATTAATGGGGCACACTCGGACTGGGTCACGGTTAGCAGTGGGGTACCACAGGGGTCAGTATTGGGCCCGCTTCTTTTTACCATATTAATGACCTTGTAGGGGGCATAGAGAGTAGAATTTCAATATTTGCAGATGACACTAAACTCTGCAGGGTAATCAATACAGAGGAGGACAATTTTATATTACAGGAGGATTTATGTAAACTAGAAGCTTGGGCTGATAAATGGCAAATGAGCTTTAATGGGGATAAATGTAAGGTCATGCACTTGGGTAGAACGAACAAGATGTATAATTATGTGCTTAATTATAAAGCACTGGGCAAAACTGTCACTGAAAAAGACCTGGGTGTATGGGTGGACGACAAACATTTAGTGGCCAGTGTCAGCTGCTGCAAAGGCAAATAAAATAATGGGATGCATTAAAAGGCATAGATGCTCATGAGGAGAACATAATTTTACCTCTATATAAGTCACTAGTGCGACCACACTTAGAATACTGTGTACAGTTCTGGTCTCCGGTGTATAAGAAAGACATAGCTGAACTGGAGCGGGTGCAGAGAAGAGCAACCAAGGTTATTAGGGAACTAGGGGGTCTGCAATACTAAGACAGGTTATTACACTTGGGGTTATTTAGTTTGGAAAATCGAAGGCTTCGGGGTGATCTTATTATAATGTATAAATATATGTGGGGACAATACAAAGACCTTTCTAATGATCTTTTTACTCTTAGACCTGTAACGGGGACAAGAGGGCATCCTCTACGTCTGGAGGAAAGAAGGTTTAAGCATAATCACAGACGCGGATTCTTTACTGTAAGAGCAGTGAGACTATGGAACTCTCTGCCATATGATGTTGTAATGAGTGATTCCCTACTAAATTTTAAGAAGGGACTGGATGCCTTTCTTGATAAGTATAATATTACAGGGTATATACATTAGTTTCCTTGATATTGCATTGATCCAGGGAGCAAGTCTGATTGCCGTATGTGGAGTCGGGAAGGAATTATTTTCCCCTATGTGAAGCTTTCTGTTTGCCACATGGGTTTTTTTTTTGCCTTCCTCTGGATCAACATGTTAATAACTGTGTTACTATACCAAGGGATATTGGGTACATGGAGGATTTGGAAAAACGGAACAGGGAAAAGTTAGATTAGTGAAATGTTGATAAGCTTGTCTAAAGAGATGTTTTTTTAAAGCACGCTTAAAAATCTGGGGGTAGGTATTAATCGAATCATCCTGGGTAGTGTATTCAAGAAAACTGATGCTGCACAAGATCAGTCTTAAGGGCCTGTTACACATAGCAATATCGGTAAAGCGTCACCGATTTTGTGATGCAGCAGCGATATTGCTAGCGATATCGCTACATGTGACACTCACCTCCGACCGCCCCCCCCCCCCCCCCCCGCTGGCTATCGCTGATAGCGCGAGATCGGCCTGGTCCATTTCTCGTCGTCAGCTTCCTGCTGGCGCCGACGAGTGACTCCATGGACGCGGGCAGAAGACGTCACCCTCGCCGTGCCTGACAGGTGAGTAACGACCGCCGAGCATCGCTGCGTCACTGCTGAGATCTGCCTATTTGGCAGCTCACTAGCGACCATTTAGCAATGCACCAGCGATCCTGACAGGGTCATGTCATATGGTCGAGATCGCTGGTGCATCGCTAAATGTAACGGGCCTTTAGAGACGAAGAATCGTATTATGAAGGATGTTAGTCTTAGATCAATTTCAGAACGGAGGGCGTGGGTAGGGTGATAGAAATGAGGGAGGAGATGTATGGTGGTGCCGAACTGTGGAGAGGTTTGTGGGTGAGAGATAAGTTTGTATTCTACTTGTGGAGACATGAGGATCAGTGGGTGATCTTGTTCGCTGGCTCGGCTGTCTTTAGAACGACTGCATGGATCAGGGCTCATCCCACTGAACGCCCGTACTCCTTCCCCATGGGCAGAATACTACTCCGACAACACACACTGAGCGAAACCCTCTAAGGTAATACTTTATTGGATCACCAATAGTCAATAATATACAGTACAGTCCCAGCAAGTACATAAGATGGTGCAAATGACAGAGTCTCACCCTTCTGTTGGCTCACTGAGGATGTGAACCTCTGCTATTTTGGGACATCCAGGGCCAAGTACCCCAACCAGCAGCACCCCACTCTTAGCAGGCACCCACAGAGAGGAGGTAGCAGCAAGCTTAGGAAGTTGTCATGTGTACAGTGAAATATGTAGCCAGGTGACCCGATTGTCACAGCCTGGGTTCTCCAAACGTCTTTGTGGGTTCAGTGATAGGTAGTAGAGCAGATCTTTCCACCAGCTGAAGCTGTGGTTCCTTGAGCTAATGTCTTTCTGGAGACAGAGGCAGCAAACCTATTATATTCCATGGCTCTCATTTAGTGCATTCTCCCACATGATTGAGGGAACGTGGAAAGAGGTAATCCCACATTGTTCAATTACACTGCATACTTATCATCCAAGTTGTGCAGACTAGTACAACACAGGAGGCTGACATAATCAGCAGGCATTCCACAGATTAACATACAAGGTGGGTCAACTGACAGACACATGAAACAATGGCTCATTTCCCTTGATCTACTGAAGAAAGGAACAGTATGTCTGGCATAATTAAGAATAATTCACCATTGACCAGAATGATGCTGTCTCGTCACAGTACTCTATAGCAAATGGGCAACCAGTGCAATGACTGGCACAAGTTGCAGGCATCACTGAAGTAGCTGGACAGAAATACAATTCTGGATGCCACACTCAGGACAAAATGGAGAGGAGAAAGTCTGATTTGAGGGAGACTGATCAGAAAGAGTTGCATTAGTCCAAATGAGAATGAATAAGAGCAACAGTAAGAGTTTTGCAGTTTTAAGGTTAGAAAAGATTGGATTCTGGAGATGTTTTTATGATAAAGGAAAGTTCTGTGTCAAATATGACCCCAAGACAATGAGCGTTCCACTTACACCAAAGGCAATTGCAATGTCGGGCATAGGTTAGGTTAGTAGAGGAAGGAAACACAAGGAGTTCAGTTTTGGAGAGATTCAGTTTCAGAGCAAGGGAAGACATGATATTAGAGAGTGAATAATCACTGGTATTTTGCATTAAGGTGGGGTGATGTCAGGAGATGATGCGTATAATTGGGTGTCATTACCATAGAGATGTTACTGTAAATGAAATCTGCTGTTTGCTTGTCCAACAGGAGCAATGTATAGGGAGAAGAGGAGGAGGCCTAAGACTTATCCTTGAGGCATGGTCGGCCCGAGATATTACGGCGCCCTAGGCGAAACTATTTTGTTGCGCCCCTACTATTCTTGGCAGTAGATGAAAACTTGGGATATAAATTTAGGAGCAAAATAAACCACAACAACAATGATTAATTAACTCTCTCCTAACTCTTTAATCTTCTGAGAAGTTGTATAGGACAAATATGTACAAAGTAATCAATAGCACAAAACAAAACCGACCATAGGTAATTAAAATTTTTGTTTCCTTGCCTTTTTTTTTTAAAAGGATGACACTCAGTCACCGAGATTAATTTGTTTAGCAACTTCAGATTCTATCGAAATTGTTGCCAACCCAATCAACCTCTCTTGCGTCATATTTGCCCTTAAATATGTACACTTTTCTTTCCATCCCTAAAACTTTTTGCCTTTTGAAAAGATTTTTTATAATTTTTTCTATTTTTTCTCTGGCGCCCCCTTTGGGTCAGCGCCCTAGGCGGCCGCCTAGTTCGCCTATACGTTCGGGCCGGCCCTGCCTTGAGGAACCCTGACAGTAAGGGGAAGAGGAAGGGAACATGAGCAGTAAAAGAAACAGTGAAGGAGCGGTCAGAGAGGTAGGAGGAGAACCAGGAGAGAGCAGAATCCTTGAGCCCGATAGAGCAGCACATAGTGAGGAGGAGCTGGTGATCCACAGTATCAAATGCAGCAGAGAGATCCAGGAGAATCAGCAGGTAGTAGTGACCATTAGATTTAGCTGTTAGTAGATCGTTAGAGACTTTAGTGAGGGCAGTTTCAGTAGAGTGTAAAGAACGGAAACTGGATCGTAGAGGGTCAAGAAGAGAGTTATCAGAGAGATAGCTGATTAAACGGGAGTGGACCAAGAGTTCCAGGAGTTTAGAAACAAAGGGAAGATTAGAGACAGGTCTATAGTTAGCAGCACAGTTGTGATTGAAGTATTGTTTTTTAAGTAAAGGCTTTATGATAGATTGTTTGAATAAAGAAGGTAAGATACGGAAGAAAGAGAGAGGTTAAGTATTTTGGTTAGGTGAGCGGGGACAGCCGGGGAAAGGGACTTGAGGTGATGTAAAGAGGGTCACTGGTGCAGGTGGTAGGGCGAGAAGAAGCAAGGAGCCTGGTCACTTCTTCTGTGACAGATTCAAATGTGTAAAGGAAGCTTCAGGGAAGGGGAACCAGGCCTTGAGAGGATAGAGTAAAAATGCCCTGTCGGATATGGATGATTGTGCCTAGGAAATAAATGGCTGAGGTTGGTGACAGGGGCTAGTACTTTAGGGTTTGGGAGGAAGTGATACGTTTCAAGCACTCCTTTTGGATTGTCGGATAGTGACGTGATGAGGGCGGTGTAGTAGACTTATTTGGCCAGATGGAGAGCAGAGTTATTAGTTTTGAGCATGAACTTATAGTGGATGAACTCTTCTGCCAAAAGCGATTTTCTCCATTGAAGCTCGGCACGCCTTGAGCAGCGCTGGAGAAAACGTGTTTGCAGAGTGTGTGTGCCAGGGCTGCCGTTGTCTGTGCTGGGTTATTTTGCATGTAGCCGGTGCTGCTTCATCCAGGGTGTCAGGGTGTGACAGAGACTGTCGTATACCTTGCCCTGAAGACAACAATTGTAAAGTGTGTATTGTGACATGTGGTTCTATTGCATTTTTATAGAGTGATATAAAATGTAAAAATTGCATATAATGTTATACAGTTGTGGCCAAAAGTATTGACACCCCTGCAATTCTGTCAGATAATACTCAGTTTCTTCCTGAAAATGATTGCAAACACAAATTCTTTGGTATTATTATCTTCATTTAATTTGTCTTAAATGAAAAAACATTGATCATTTCACACAAAACTCCAAAAATGGGCCAGACAAAAGTATTGGCACCCTCAGTCTAATACTTGGTTGCACAACCTTTAGCCAAAATAACTGCGACCAACCGCTTCCGGTAACCATCAATGAGTTTCTTACATTGCTCTGCTGGAATTTTAGACCATTCTTCTTTGGCAAACTGCTCCAGGTCCCTGATATTAGAAGGGTGCCTTCTCCAAACTGCCATTTTTAGATCTCTCCACAGGTGTTCTATGGGATTCAGGTCTGGACTCATTGCTGGCCACCTTAGAAGTCTCCAGTGCTTTCTCTCAAACCATTTTCTAGTGCTTTCTGAAGTGTGTTGTGGGTCATTGTCCTGCTGGAAGACCCATGACCTCTGAGGGAGACCCATCTTTCTCACACTGGGCCCTACATTATGCTGCAAAATTTGTTGGTAGTCTTCTGACTTCATAATGCCATGCATACGGTCAAGCAGTCCAGTGCCAGAGACAGCAAAGCAACCCCAAAACATCAGGGAACCTCCGTCATGTTTGACTGTAGGGACCGTGTTCTTATCTTCGAATGCCTCTTTTTTTCTCCTGTAAACTCTATGTTGATGCCTTTGCCCAAAAAGCTCTACTTTTGTCTCATCTGACCAGTGAACGTTCTTCCAAAATGTTTTAGGCTTTTTCAGGTAAGTTTTGGCAAACTCCAGCCTGGCTTTTTTATGTCTCGGGGTAAGAAGTGGGGTCTTCCTGGGTCTCCTACCATACAGTCCCTTTTCATTCAGACGCCAACGGATAGTACGGGTTGACACTGTTGTACCCTTGGACTGCAGGGCAGCTTGTACTTGTTTGGATGTTAGTCGAGGTTCTTTATCCAACATCCGCACAATCTTGCGTTGAAATCTCTTGTCAATTTTTCTTTTCCGTCCACATCTAGGGAGGTTAGCCACAGTGCCATGGACTTTAAACTTCTTGATGACACTGCGCACGGTAGACACTGGAACATTCAGGCCTTTGGAGATGGACTTGTAGCCTTGAGATTGCTCATGCTTCCTCACAATTTGGTTTCTCAAGTCCTCAGACAGTTCTTTGGTCTTCTTTCTTTTCTCCATGCTCAATGTGGTACACACAAGGACACAGGACAGAGGTTGAGTCAACTTTGATCCATGTCAACTGGCTGCAAGTGTGATTTAGTTATTGCCAACACCTGTTAGGTGCCACAGGTAAGTTACAGGTGCTGTTAATTACACAAATTAGAGAAGCATCACATGATTTTTCGACCAGTGCCAATACTTTTGTCCACCCTCTTTTTTATGTTTGGTGTGGAATTATATCCAATTTGGCTTTAGGACAATTCTTTTTGTGTTTTTTCATTTAAGACAAATTAAATGAAGATAATAATACCAAAGAATTTGTGTTTGCAATCATTTTCAGGAAGAAACTGAGTATTATCTGACAGAATTGTAGGGGTGTCAAAACTTTTGGCCACAACTGTAGGTACTGATTTATTCGGTTATTGTAATGTAATGTACAATGTGTGTTTAGTGCATAATGAAAGTATGGAATTTAGATTTAGGATATATGGTTTAGTATATAACTTAGAGGGTAGGCCAGGTTGGAAGACAGCCAGTGGCGGGCCTATTAGTGTTTAGGAAATAGAAATACGTTAGGATATGTTTAAAATATTTAGGACCAGCCCAGCATAGGAGGGAGCAGGGTCAAGCCAAATGGGTAAGCATTCTTGGCTGTAGTCAGATAGTGTTAGGAAAGTACAAGGGCAGTGGGATGGAGGCACAAGAAGTACCTATTGTTCTGGCAGTATGGGGTAGATCCTGCTTAACAATACTGCAACATCCAGACTTTAGGGCTCGAGTCAGTGGCTATGGAGAGAGCTAACAACCCTTCCGCACAGTGAAAGTTGGACGCGCAATCGTGTGAGGGAAACATGGCAGATCTTGTGAGCACTGCGGAGTTAGACAGAAAATCCCTGGGGCTAAAGGAGTTAGTAAGCAGAGGGATAGTTCAGACTGAACAGAAAACATAAAAATGTCCTGCGCTATGGAACTAAGCAGAGGAAACGGTTGTGCCCAATGCTGCATGTTGTCACCTATGGGACTTGGACTGTTAAGTAAAGTTAAACTGGTTAATCTGACCTGGGTGTCCCCTAATGTATGTGCAGCTGTTACCGGATCCGGAAGCGTGGAGACAGAAGAGGCCTGGGGCCGAAATGTGAGTGTTCTGCACCACATGCACACTACATATGGACTGGGGCTCGTTTTATTTGGGAGCCAGGGTGACGTGAGGCAGCCCTTCGACCACGACTACTGCCCTGAGCACCTTACACATGTATTATTATATTGTGACGATGATTAGTCTGGATAGGATATATTCTGTATATTATCAACAATCCAAACACTTTAAACCTCATATATTTAAAAGATTAAACAATGATCCCTCTAGAATCAATTCGTACCACCAAAAGAGAACAAAAAGGAGCAAAGAGATCCAAAAATGCAAATTTTATTAGAATAAATACAAAAACATCATATTGACACTATATAATGCACATAAAAGATACAGAGCACATATAAAGAGGTAAATACCTCATCTGGATGGACAAATAAGCATTATTGTGGACAGAAAAAATTGTATAGGATCACAACATATAGGTCAGACACAGCATGAGCTCATATAGTGCAGGTCCTAATAGTGTACCGTCACGCACCATATGAGAGACTAGCCCCTGCACGTATCTCTGAATATCCACAGCTGTGTGCGGCACATCACCGCCATGTTATGACGCGGCAAGGGGGGCGGCGCTCAGGGCGCGCGTCACCAGATCAGATGATCCGGTCACATGACCGGGCATGTAACCTAGCGACGCGACACCCACTAGAACGCCGGCCGCCACACCGCAACACAACGCATGCGCGGTATGTGCTCAAGCCCAGGATCACAGAGAGACTCACAATGGAGCCCCAAATAAACGAAATACATGCGAATCATGCTATTATAGAGATATACATATGCCAACATATTATATAGTATATATCACAAGTAGAGACCATCACATATCAAATCTCCATATTGACAAAGTATATAACATATATAGGTAGATAATCACTTAGGACATCATACAAAGTCATAGTTGATATAATGTCCATACATATGCAGCACCCATCATATAACAACTTACTATAATACAAAAATATATATAGCCCAGATAGACATACACAAAGAATGCCATCTAGGCACATAATTAGAATTAATATGTAGAGTGCTGCAGTTATCAAAAATTGCAAATCATCATGTATATCTATACACTCACTGGCCACTTTATTAGGTACACCATGCTAGTAACGGGTTGGACCCCCTTTTGCCTTCAGAACTGCCTCAATTCTTCGTGGCAGAGATTCAACAAGGTGCTGGAAGCATTCCTCAGAGATTTTGGACCATATTGACATGATGGCATCACACAGTTGGTGCAGATTTGTCGGCTGCACATCCCTGATGCGAATCTCCCGTTCCACCACATCCCAAAGATGCTCTATTGGATTGAGATCTGGTGACTGAGGAGGCCATTTGAGTACAGTGAACTCATTGTCATGTTCAAGAAACCAATCTGAGATGATTCGAGCTTTATGACATGGCGCATTATCCTGCTGAAAGTAGCCATCAGATGTTGGGTACATTGTGGTCATAAAGGGATGGACATGGTCAGCAACAATACTCAGGTAGGCTGTGGCGTTGCAACGATGCTCAATTGGTACCAAGGGGCCCAAAGAGTGCCAAGAAAAAATTCCCCACACCATGACACCACCACCACCAGCCTGAACCGTTGATACAAGGCAGGATGGATCCATGCTTTCATGTTGTTTACGCCAAATTCTGACCCTACCATCCGAATGTCGCAGCAGAAATCGAGACTCATCAGACCAGGCAACGTTTTTCCAATCTTCTACTGTCCAATTTCGATGAGCTTGTGCAAATTGTAGCCTCAGTTTCCTGTTCTTAGCTGAGAGGAGTGGTACCCGGTGTGGTCTTCTGCTGCTGTAGCCCATCTGCCTCAAAGTTCGACGCACTGTGCGTTCAGAGATGCTCTTCTGCCTACCTTGGTTGTAACGGGTGGCAATTTGAGTCACTGTTGCCTTTCTATCAGCTCGAACCAGTCTGCCCATTCTCCTCTGACCTCTGGCATCAACAAGGCATTTCCGGCCACAGAACTGCCGCTCACTGGATTTTTTTTCTTTTTCGGACCATTCTCTGTAAACCCTAGAGATGGTTGTGCGTGAAAATCCCAGTAGATCAGCAGTTTCTGAAATTCTCAGACCAGCCCTTCTGGCACCAACAATCATGCCACGTTCAAAGGCACTCAAATCACCTTTCTTCCCCATACTGATGCTCGGTTTGAACTGCAGGAGATTGTCTTGACCATGTCTACATGCCTAAATGCACTGAGTTGCCGCCATGTGATTGGCTGATTAGAAATTAAGTCTTAACACACAGTTGGACAGGTGTACCTAATAAAGTGGCCAGTGAGTGTATGTATACCACACCCATCACATCGCAAATCCCCATATTGTGATAGTATATGGCACATGCAGACAGATATTCACAAAATCTATCATAAAAGCCCATGATTGGCAATAGTAACCAGATATAAAGAATATCACAATTATCAAAAATTATAAATATTCATATATATCACACTGATCATTTATAAAGAGATTCTTCTATAGCAGGAATTCCAGGTGATTATTCATTCTTCCAGCTTTCCCATCAGAAGATATATCCCGTCTACCAGATCCATATATCGATCTCTAAATGGGAGGGTAAATATTCAATGAGTAACGTGCAAAGGTCTAGGGGTCAGAACCCAAATGTGCCAATTAAACTAAACATAAAAATTAAAAACAAGACTATATATAATAAAATTTGCGCTTACTTAAAGAAAGGACTTGAAGCTCAATGTTTCATTTAGGCCCTTAGGGGCACATGTATCTAAAGTAACCATCCATTTGGTTTCTTTTTTGAGTAACTCCTTCTTGTAATCACCTCCCCAAATACCTAGCTGTACCCTATCTATACCCTTCACTTTAAGAAACTTAGGATTGCTATTATGACACAACCGGAAGTGTCTAGGTATGGTTTTAAGAATTGACAGATCCTCCACCGTTGCCGCATTTTTGATATCTCTCACATGTTCTAGAATCCTAGTTTTTAATTTTCTAGTTGTCATTCCAATGTAAATAAATGTACACGGACAATAGGCATAATACACTACCCTATCTGTAGTGCATGTAACATGGTGAGTAATTGTGTATGTTCTTGTGGCCTCACTGTTATCAAACGAAAAAGTTCTCTCTACATAATTGCATGCTGAACAGTTTCCACACTGAATGCATCACCATTTGGGACCTGCTCTCTCAGAAAAAAACGACTTCTGTGGGGCCACATAGTGGCTCCGTGTCAATAGATCTTTTAAGTTTTTAAATCGCCTCCAAGTAACACTCGGTTTGGTTGGCAAAAATCTACAAAGGTCATCATCGGCCCTAAGAATTGACCAATGTTTCTTTAGCACATCCATAATGTCAGTCCATCTAGAGTTGAAGGTCATGATAAGGCGCACAGGTTGTTCAGCCATTACTTTTTGCTTTTGTATCAGGAGTTCATTTCTAGGTGTAAGTTGGGCCCGTCTATACCCAGCTCTAATTGTTTTATGGTTGTACCCCCTTTGTTTGAGATTGAAAGTAAGAATTTCAGCTTGTTTGTGAAATTTGCTGTCATCAGAACATATACGTTTCATACGTAAAAATTGACCCACCGGTATTGCCCTAACCGTCTGTGGGTGATGTGCCGACGTGGCATGCAGGAGAGAGTTTGTTGCTGTCACTTTACGGAACACATCCGTAGTAATGAAGTTAGATTCATCGACGTCCAGCATAACGTCCAAGAACTCAATTTGTTTTTTACTATATTTAGAAGCTAATTTAATATTAAGCTGATTATCATTTAACTTCTCAATAAAAGAATTCAATGATGCTTCAGTTCCCTGCCATATGAACAGTATATGGTCGATATAGCGAGACCATGAGATCACGGCAGCGAAGTCCTCCATATTATAGACAGTTTCTCTCTCCCACAGCCCCAGGAACAAATTAGCATACGAGGGCGCACAAGTCGCCCCCATAGCTGTGCCCTGGAGCTGTAGGAAAAATCTGTCCTTAAAAGTAAAAAAAAATATGCGTTAAACTGTATTCCAAAAGTTCCAAAATAAAATCAATCAAATCAATATCCAAATCCGTCATCTGTAGAAAGGACCTCGATGCTGTGATCCCATGGTCGTGGCATATCGACGTATACAGTGATTCAACATCGCATGTTACTAAGAACATGTCTGAATCAAGTTGTATATTATTGAGTCGTCTCAAAATATTGGTTGTATCTTTAATATCTGAGGGCAGGGTTTCTACACATTGTTGTAAATAGAAATCGATGAATCTGCAAACTCTCTCATTCAGACCACCTATGCCCGAGACGATTGGGCGACCCGGTGGGTTTTCAACATTCTTATGAACTTTAGGAGTCAAATAAAACTTGGGTACCACTCGTGATGTTGTAATTAATCCTTCCAACATTTTAATTGTAATGATTCCCTTTTGTTGAGCCTTACACAAGATGGAGTCCAATTCCACCTTAAAGGTTTTTAGTGGGTTGGAGTCCAATTTTTTGTAGCAATGTCGATCATATAATTGCTTAAAGGCCTCGCGTTCAAGCTGATTTTGATGGTACGTAGATTTCTGTATGTGTGGTAAGAAGGGGTATCTGAGTGGGGTGACATTTTTTGACGAATGAAATACCGTTGTGGTCAGGAGAGGGGAGTTAGTAAAGTCGTAGAATTAGCAGATCCGGGAGACGACGAGGTCCAACGTATTCCCATCTTCATGTGTAGGAGAGTTAGTAAACTGTGAAAGGTTGGAGGAGGTTAGAGAAAGAAGATGTGGTAGATGGGGAGAGGGGATCACCAATGGGTATGTCACAGGAGAGAAAGTGTGGAAGCCTGGAGGGCAATACACAACTGGGAGTCGCAGGGAGAAGGGTTTGAAGAGTCTAACAGTGTGGATCCCAAAGGAAGGAAACATACGTCAGTGTACCGGGGGGGATAACCTGGAAAGCACATTGTTATGGAAGGAGCAGACCAACACCTCAACCTTGTCTGTTGTCAGGTATGTAAAAATTGGAGCCCACCATATGAGAGAACAGCAGCGTTGGTGGTGTCCTACCGCTGGATCCATGTTTCTGTGAGAGCCAGAAGGTTGAGATGGGACCATCCCTTTAATAGGATCTACAACTCTATTATGATTTAAATTGTACTATTTTCGGGGGCGTGGTATGGCGAGCGAGGAGTGAGGACGCACTTGGGAGAGCTCCCGCTCCCACACTGGTGACCGACCCGAACAGAGCCCGAAATACGTACCCCATATACAGATGTCAGCTAGGAGGACCAGGGGGAGCATGTCCGCAGGCCCTTCTGCACCCGATAGCGCTCCCAAAGGCATTTCCCGCTACTTTACAGGAGCGGGAAGAGGGAAGGCCGCGGGCGCCATGACAGGCGTGGAGACCGGAGCGCAGCAGGCCCTGCCGCCACCAGGAAGTAAGGTGCAGGCGGGGGGAGAACGGTCCGGAGAGACAGCAGACCATAGGGGACCCTCTGGGAGAACTGGTGGCACGTCCGCAGGAGCCCCGCAGACAGTGAGGCGCTCTCCTCTGAATAAATCCACCGGGCCCCGGGAGACCCGTCGTTCACAGGGGAGCCCCGCGGACGGACTGGCGCAACCGCAGGTCGGTGGGTCGGGCGGGAACCCCGGGGAGATGAATACAGAACCCCCCACACCACAGGGAGGCGGCAGTGTCCCCCCAGACGCCGACATGACTACTACAGATGACTCTGCAGCAATAGGGGCAGCAGACCCCATGATGAAAGATACCACAGTATCCCCTGCTCCTCAATCAGGTCTGCCATATAATACAGCTCATCGACCAGATGCACCCTTGACACCGCAATATGGGAAGTCACCCTCTTTTTTGACAGGGCACTCCGCAGCACCCATGGGAGCTGATTTCAATCTATTATACAATAAGATAAAAGATATCCCGACGAAGCAGGATATGGAGCAGTACATTGCCCGTTTGGAATCCTCCTACAAGGCTGAACTTTCCATACTAGGAGATGATATTCAGCAATGTGGTGAGAAAGTGGAATCTCATGACCAGCTTTTAGCCTCTTTGACCGAAAGAATGGAGGCTCAGGAATCTGCCACAACCGCACAAGTTAGACAGTTACAAACTCTAGCAGAAATGCTGGATGATTCTGAGAACAGAGGACGCAGAAATAATATAAGAGTAAGAGGATTGCCTGAATCTATACCCCCCCAGGAGTTGAACACCACTTTGAGAGGCATTTTTAACTCGGTACTAGATAGGCCTCAGGACGCTCCATTGGAACTGGATCGTGCCCATAGGTCCTTGGGCCCACGTCTCGGCGAGCAAGACCCACCGAGAGATGTGGTATACCGGGTTCACAAGTACCAACTTAAAGATGCGATCATGGGAGCAGCCAGGAGAGTAAAAACCATAAACCATTTGGGATCTCGTATATAGCTCTTCGCAGACCTGTCCAGATGGACCCTACAGAGACGCAGAGCTCTTCGCCCCCTCTTGGACGAGCTACAATGACACGGCCTTCCTTATACTTGGGGATTTCCATTTTGTCTTTGGGTTCGGAGGAGAGGTAGAGTGCATTGTTTGAGCCATCCTGGAGGAGTTCCGGCATTCTCGGCTGCCTTGGATATAACAGAAGTGGATATTCCTGACTGGCCATCCTTACCATCATTTTATAGACTTGAGGATCTCCAAAGAGGCCAGAACCCTCAGCAGCAGCGTCGTCGCAGGGGTCGGCCCAATGGTCCGGGGCACATGCATCTGGCAGAGGACGAGGCTGACTAACATGCTTTGTCCTGAATTGCGGATTGTTCTGTGGTGTCATGTTTTGAGGGATAACTTGCTGTTTAAAAGATTATACTGGTTCTGAGTTTCAGAACGGGGTACTCATAATACTATCAGTGTTGTTGATACCGAAAATGGTTAAGAAACGGGGTATGTTTCACTCTCTTATAATTAGATAAAATATATATATTCTCTATCTGTTAAGTTCTCGATATAAAGGGAATACGACTGTCAGGTCATTACGGGGTTGGGAACCGGGGGAGACGGTGTCTCCAACTCCTCTTTTTGCTGTACTCTTAACCCCTGGAGGCGCTGTTTTGCCACTGAGGCACGCAGCTGTTATAGTTTACCTCCAACAGGTTCTTTTGGAGTGTGCCTACTTACACTCGTATTGTTAAAATTTCCTATACCTTTGTCTTTTTTTAACTTTTTATCTACTTTCTTTGTCTAAACCCACTTCCCTTGTTAGCTTCCCCTCCCTCTTCAACAGCGGGCGTTGGACTCCGAAGTGATCCATCTTTGTAGCCGTAACTTGCATCCTCGACCTCGCACTACAGATAAAATGTCGGGTAAGACCACTGCATAAAAGATAACACTGGGCTCTTTGAATACTAGAGGCTTTAATACCCCGCAGAAGCGGTCACATATTTTATATGGCATGCACAAGAAAAGAGTAAACGTATTAATCTTACAAGTTGGACATATCCCTAATATTCATGACCGATACTACACAACCTGGTTCCATAGTGCTAACCCGAATTCACGATCCCGTGGGGTATCTATAGCGCTCCATAAATCCCTCCAGCATAACATATTGGACACATTGGTGGATGCGGAGGGCAGATACGTGATCTTGAAAATTCAAATTTTTTCAACCACATATACTATAGCAGGTTGGTACGCCCCCGGCCGAGACCAAATACGAGCTGCTAGATCTTTCTTGAAGATTGTGGCTGAGTTTGCTGAGGGGGTGGTCATACTGGGAGGTGACTTCAACATGACTCTTAACCCGACTCTAGACTCCACGGCAGCAAAGTCTTACTTATCTCTTCGTCAGCTGTCCTCATTGAAAAGGGACCTCCAAGATTTACGGCTCACCGACGTCTGGAGACTTTGTAACCCCAATGAGAAAAACTATACGTTCTTTTCCACACCACATAACTCATAAGGTAGGATAGATTTCTTTCTCCTTAGTCACTGTGCATTGGCCTGGAACCCGAGACCTTCTATCGGGAGTTTTCTGTGGTCAGATCACGCTCCAGTGTTTCTGGACATTAGTCCTCCTGACTCAGGGTTGCGGCAGTGGACGTGGAGATTTAACGATAATCTTTTAAAAGATAATATTTGTGTGGCCGACATCAAGTCTACCATAGCAGACTTTCTACAAGATCATGCACATGATACTACTGCCATTCCTATTAAATGGGAGGCCCTTAAATGCATCCTTAGAGGGGTTCTCATTAAACATGGATCTCGCTTGAAACGAATAAAAAGTAAAGAGATTATAGACTTGACAGAAAGGATATTGACGTTAGAGATGAAGCATAAGACGAACAAGGAGGCGGAAACGTTGACTGACCTGATTAAATACAGAGATGATCTGAAGTCCCTACTAAATGAAAAATACCGACACCACAGAAACCGCTTTAAAAGTATATTATACGGTCAAGCTAACAAATGTGGACGTCTGTTGGCTAGATTTTTGCATCCACGTAATCAGACTACATACATTTCATCTCTCCAGCAAAATGGGGGTCGAACGACGTCAAACCTGACAGAAATTTTGGATATAATGCGGTGTTACTATCATACATTATATAACATCGGCGGAGATTGTCCCCCTCAGTCACCCTCGGATCCTCAACCATACATAGAATCTTATATTCATGACACTGCCCTTCCTACACTGGCCACGGATTTAACTATCCCGTTAGACTCGGACTTTACGACGGAGGAGATTGTTGAAGCCATCCAAAATACTCCGGCTGGTAAAAGCCCGGGACCGGATGGGTTTTCCCCTCATTTTTATAAGATGTTTCGAGAACAACTTAGCCCCATTATGACATGGGTGTTTAACTCCATCACAGCTGAGTCTCCGTTCGTTCCACAGTCTTTAGAGGCTTTTATTACAGTAATACCGAAGCCGGGGAGGGACCCTAAATTAGTAACAAATTACCGCCCAATATCTCTCATCAATGTTGACGTAAAATTATGCGCAAAAATTCTAGCGAATCGACTAGCTCCTCTCTTGCCCTCGGTAATACATTCAGACCAGGTGGTGTTTGTGCGGGGAAGGGAGGCGAGAGACGGCATAAGCAAGACCCTCAACTTGACTGCATATGCTAAATCGAAATGTAAACCGTCGGTTGTGCTGTCGATGGATGCGGAGAAAGCCTTTGACCGTGTACACTGGGGCTTCATGTTCTCGGCCCTACGACAGATGGGCCTGGGAAACCGCTTTTTGCATAGGGTTGCAGCCCTATACTCTGGCCTGTCGGCAAGGGTTAAGGTAAACGGAGCAATGTCAGACTCTGACCATTGGGAATGGGACCAGGCAAGGGTGCCCTTTGTCGCCCCTTTTATATGCGATAGTTATGGAACATTTGGCGGTGGCGATCAGGAAGAACCCCAGTGTGCACGGTCTATGGGTAGACAATGTTCATTATAAGGTCTCTCTTTATGCGGACGACCTCCTACTGTATATATCCCAGCCACATGTTACCCTCCCATCATTGATGGAAGAGTTCCAAAAATACAGAGCAGTCAGTAATTTTAAGATTAACTTTCAGAAAACTGAAGCCCTTAACATATCCCTAGGACAGACAGAACTCAAAAGACATATGGGAAATTCCCCCTTTCGGTGGAAGACTGGGGCCATTCAATATTTAGGCATTCAAATCCCTACTGACACGACTGACCTATATAAATTAAATTATGTGCCCCTGTTGGAGTCGACTCTGAAACGGTTGAGGGAATACGGACGGAAGAATATCTCATGGTTTGACAGGATGAATTCATTTAAAATGGACATTCTTCCCAGGTTCCTATACCTATTCCAGGCGGTCCCGATTGTGCCGCCGAAGACATTCTTTCAGACCATTAGATCTGCATTAATCCACTTTATTTGGCAGACATCTAAACCACGTCTTAAATATTCTATTCTAACCGCCCCGAAACCCAGAGGTGGTGCGGGCCTTCCTGACCTGGAACTCTATCATAGAGCTTCCCTACTTGCACGTCTGTTTGACTGGCAGTTCGGCCACCGTTCTAAACAATGGGTTCAATTGGAACAGACGTCTTTTGGTGTCCCATTGTGCCATCTTCCGTGGATCAGACGTACTGAATAGGTCGCAAATGACTTTAAGGGACCAACAGGTTTCTTGACTCGAGAAGTTTTACAGACCTAGAATCGTGTTAAACATAAAAAGAAACTGATCAGCACTCTGAATCCGCTGTCACCAATATTTGGTAACCCGGACTTTCTTCCAGGATGTCACAGAGACCAATTTTTAGGTTGGCATAGGAGTTCTGACTTACGACTGGGACAGATACTAGTGGACGGAAATTTTCCAATGTGGGACGCTTTACGGGAAAAGTTTCCCAATAGGTCACTATCCTGGATGGAATATAATCAGTTGAGATCGTTTATATGGGGATGTTTGGTCGACCGTACTTCTCGCCCTCCCACGACGTGGTTGGAGGCTTTCTTACAACTGCAGGACCCTCCCTCTCATCTGATTTCCTTTTTATACAAGGAACTTCATTCAGGTGACTCAGAAGTGGCTCCAAGCTACATCCGTGCATGGGAGGAGGAGATGGGTTGTAAATTTTCGGCAGAAGACCTTGACAAAGCATTTCTCTTTACACATAAAATGTCTCCAGCCGGGGGCGCACAGGAGAAAAATTTTAAGATACTGACTAGGTGGTATCTGTCCCCCGTTAGATTGAAGTCCATCTTTCCGACAGTAGATGATACATGCTGGCGCTGTACAATGGAGAGAGGCACGCTATACCATATATGGTGGCAATGCCCTGCTGTACGACCCTTCTGGGAGGGGGTGTTTCGGGCCTACCAAGAGATCTCTGGAAAATTTGTCCCTCCCTCCCCACAAATTGCCATTCTATCAATTCTCCCGGGTTCCATATCCACTCAAAAGAAGAGCCTTCTCCGGTTTTGTATTACTGCGGCACGGATGGTGATTCCACGCCACTGGCGTACGACGACAAAGCCAACTATGGCAGAGTGGTTATCAGAGTTTACAGACATTTTTCGTATGGAGGAGTTGATGGCTGAATTGGAGGGAGATAACTCCCGTTTGATTCGCATATGGCAGCCTTGGATCGTGTCCAGGAAAATGCCTGGACTACTTTGATTGGTCGAAAACGCTTCTTAGAGGCCGGCTCGGAAGTCTGAAACCCGTCTCCTTTTCCCCTTTCCCCCCCTTTTCCCTTCACCCTTCTCCCCTTTCTCTTTCTTTCTATACTTCCTGTGAGTCTTCTTTCTCTTTCTAATTTCTTTCTCCCTTTGGTATTTGCAATACACCTCCACAGGATACGGGCAAACTGTTGTTGAACACGAACCATTGTTGCTGTGATCTAGTACGGCTTGGTGTAGAATCGTGTATAATCTTGTATCTTATGTCTTGTATGTTATATGTCAAATTCTTGTCAATAAAATAGATTCAACATAAATTGTACTATTTTCAAAGAGAGAAAAAGTTCTTTATAAAATATATTTTGTTTTGTCAGTCTCCAGTCTTTTGAGGATATGGAGAACTTAGAAGTGTTATTCCAGGATGCTGAGACCAATGCGAAATAACAAAACCCAGGATCTTGCTAAGCATCTATAAACATGGGGGCACTTACATAACGCATCCTGTTTATGGATGTGGTCGTGGTCACAGTTATGATAACCCCAGATATTATGGTACGCCACACTATTACTGTACAGGGAAATCGACCAGGGGTAAAGCCGAGGTTATTGTGGCTGCTGATCACAAGTGTATTTCACTTCTTGGAAATGACGTCATGGTTGATAAAGTGACATCATAAAATTGTCTCTATAGAGATTTATTCCCCAAAATGATGGAAAAGAAAAAAAATCGCAATAACCTGATGGCAGCGACCACCTAATAATGGTATTTTAGAAGAGTGGTCATCTCAGAGAGGTGGTCTTCTGGAGAAGTTTTAGTATGGGTGATAAATTATTGCGTCCTAAAACTTCATATAAATGTGCTTGCTTGCTTTGGTTTTTGCATCCCACATTATAACAAGTTCATAAAAATTATATATTAAATGGTCAACAAATTTTGGATAAATCAATAGTACAAGAACACAAGGAAATATAAGAAACTTTATAATATAGCCTATCAGAGAAACTTGCTCTTTTCTACACTCTGGAGTCACTTGTTCACTTGACTCTGCCTCTTAAATTCATCATTCACTTTGAAAAAGTGATAAAATCCATGCCACTCAGAAAAAAATGGACTGCCCACTCACTGAGAAATCAGTGTACAGCTGCCTATTATTGTCTATGGGTTGTCTATGGGCAGGGGACAGGAAAGGAGGAATGAGAAGCAGAGTGCAAGAGAGAGACACAAACAAACACACACATTATTCTTCTGCTTTCTAGTAATTATCTCACCCCAGAGCTAGGTTCACAGCTACACTGCTCAGTACTATATAAATATAATGTCCTCCATGCTACTGCCACTTCTGAACATGTCCAACATACAGAAAGGAGATCAGGATTCCCTCACTTCTATGTGTGTTCTGTATAGGTTACATCATAGCAAGTAGTCTCCAGCCACTAGGCAAGAGACATCTACAATTTTGACCTCATTCAGACATCCGATTTTTCCACATACAAGAAAAATGGATCGATATTTTTGGATCACACTTTGATCAGAGTGATCAAAATGTGATTTAAGTGTGATCAATTTTTCTCGTACGTGGAGAAAAAAAAGTTTCTCCACCCTTTTATTATTTTTTTCATATAACTTCATATAAATGTAATCATTAGCTTTGTTTTTTGCATCAAACATTATAAAAAATGTATTGAAATTATATATTTAATGGTCAGCAAACTTTGTGTAAATCAATAGTACAAGACCACAAGTAAATACTGTATAAGGTTAGTTTCACACTAGCATTACCGGGCGCAGCGCACGGCCGCCCCCTCCGGTCAGCTCCTCCTCTGATCGCATGACGCTGCATGCGATCACTGTACCCTATATTTAGCGTTGGGTACGCTGGTCGTGCTCTGGTACACCTTTGCCGGCGCTTGCGCCCTTTTGGCGCTGCGCCGAGCGCACAAAAATGCAACACAGTGCATTTTTGTGCGCTCAGCGCAGTGCCAGAATGGCGCAAGCACCGGCAAAAGTGTACCAGCGCACGACCAGCGTACCCAACGCTAAATATAGGATACGCTGATGACATGCAGCGTCATGCGATCAGAGGAGGAGCTGACTGGAGGGGGCACGGCTGGGGGCGGAGCTTAGCGGCGGCCGTGCGCTGTGCCCGGTAATGCTAGTGTGAAACTAGCCTAAGAAACTTTGTAATGTATCCTATAGTAGAAACTTGTCTCTTTCTCCACTTAAAAGCCACTTTGCTTGGCAGCACCACCTAAATTTATAATTTATTCTGAAATAGTGATAAAATCCATCCCACTCAGAAAAAAAAGGGACTGCCAGCTCACTGAGAAATCAATGTACAGCTGCCTATCATTGTCTCTGGACAGGGAGGGGAAAGGAGGAATGAGAAGCAGAGTGCAAGAGATAAACACAGATTATTCTGCTGCTTTCTAGTGATTATCTCACCCCTGAGCTGATTTCACAGCTACACTGCTCAGTACTACCATATAATGTCTGTAATACTCATGCCCTGACTGGTTGCTGCGAGCATGGGATTGTGGCCCCACTGTGCCACAAACCAGACTACCCCGGAAGGGGCGTGACTAACCAGCTACCATGGTGTTCACTAGACCCTCTGATGGTGAGGTCAGACTTGTGCAGCAGGTAGCTACCAGGTGCCACTCCAGGGCGGTGTCTGGCTGTAGCAGCTGATCCCATTGAGGCACTGAACACTGATAGCAGGTGCGGGCAAGTACAGACGGGCACGACTGGTTCTCAGGCGGGCCCGGCTGGCACTCTGGCAGGACAGGTACTGACTTGGTAGGGACAGGAACACGTACAGGTATATGGAAACAGGTGAGGGCCTATAAAGACCGGAATAGCGTATAGTAACAGGTAGGAGCCAGTCCAGACAGGAGGGATAGGAACTGTTAGGAAACAGTCCAGACAGGAGGGACAGGAACTGTTAGGAAACAGTCCAGACAGGAGGGACAGCAACTGTTAGGAAACAGTCCAGACAGGAGGGATAGGAACTGTTAGGAAACAGTCCAGACAGGAGGGATAGGAACTGTTAGGAAACAGTCCAGACAGGAGGGATAGGAACTGTTAGGAAACAGTCCAGACAGGAGGGACAGGAACTGTTAGGAAACAGTCCAGACAGGAGGGATAGGAACTGTTAGGAAACAGTCCAGACAGGAGGGACAGGAACTGTTAGGAAACAGTCCGGACATGATCTGTTAGGAAACAGTTCAGACAGGAGGGATAAAGGCCCGCAGGATGCAGAACAGAAGCAGAGCAGGACTGCAAGATTGCGGCGCAAGGGCAGAACCGCAAGGAGCGGAGCAGGGCAGAACCGCAGGGAGCGGAGCAGGGCAGAACCACAGGGAGCGGAGCAAGGCAGAACCGCAGGGAGCGGAGCAAGGCAGAACTGCAGGGAGCGGAGCAAGGCAGAGCGGGACCGCAGAGTGAGAGCAGAGCGGAGCCGCAGAGCAGGGCAACAGAGCAAGAGACAAGAGCAGACGGAGAGGACACGAGGATACACACAGCAGGGAAAGGAAGCCACAGACAAGGAGACAAACAGATATAGGGTTAGGACTGAATACAGACAAGGTCAGGTACGAGAAAAGGTACAGGAATAGATCACAGTACAGACAAGGACGGACACAGGAACAAATACTGGACAAGGACACAGGGCTGAGTATGAAGCCCTCAGGGAGGCGAGAAAACAAGACACATAAAGCACAGTAACAGGTCTGGGTATGCAGCCCCCAGAGAAGGCGGAAACCAGGACAGGACCTGGCAACTCAGCAGCAAGGCACTGACTGAGAGAAATCATTGCTCAGTCATCCTCCTATGGGTGGGGATGCCTTAAGTACCTAAGGACTCTTGGCAATCAGCTGGGGACACCTTAGGAAGGTGCACGCTGTCTCTATAGGACTCAGGGAGAGCCGGCGCCGCCCCCTAAGTACACAGCCAGGAAGTATGCAGCAAGTAAGAACATGAGGCCCACAGCAAGAAGCCGGGAGAGGACAGAATTCACAGCATAGCACTTTTGTAATGTGTGTGCTGTGGACTTTTACCGTAATGCTGCTTCACTGCCCAATAAATACAAATATGGGCCAGAGGATGGAGCTTTTACACAATAACTTGTGATAGAAAAACGTTCATGACCTTGTAAATCTATCCCAAGGTCAATAAGGGTCATACTGACTTTTCTTTCTTCTAGACACTGCGTTCAAGCCTTTAGTTGGATATTCCTCCTGGAGGTCAACGACACATCGTATAGAACTTTGTCTCCAAAAGGTAGAAAACGACGACCTTTTGGGACTTTTTTTTTGCCATGACCCACTGTATAAGAAAGCCCAGAAAAGCGCCACAATTTCCAGTAGTGATATAAGAAGGTTTGTGAATATAGCTCAACTCATCCAATATACCGTATGTATATGTACCGTACGTATTGTTCAACCTGATGGACACAAAATACTAGAATGGGCACAGAAAAATTACTGACGCGTTTCGAGTCGAGCTGACTGATTTACGATTAAGAGTCAGTTAGACTCGAAACGCGTGGGTATTTTTCTACGCACATGCTACTATTTTAAGTCACAATAAAGAATTTTTGGGGGGTTTTAATTTGCCTTACTGGATTGAAAATTTTTTAACTTTCAACAATTTCCAATAGTGAGTGAATCTCTCGAAATACATTTTAGTACAGATTCAATATGGTCCAAATAATATTCAGTCTAAATCAAATCTGCTCCAAAATAAATGTTTATTAAGCTCGGATGCCCTTAAGCATCATCAAATAAGAGGTTAAAAACTAATAAAAGATGACATTCACCTTCCTCTATTTGCGTCCCCTGTCTTCTTGCTGTATTTAGTACAGTGTAAATCTGTCACCCGCCACAGCCCGCTGTCACATTTATACACGCACTCGGGAAGTGGTGAGAGATCTGTGGTTAATGCTGTAAAGCCACTAAATGGCTGCTGCTATGCAATAAGACAAACGGTGTGAAGGAGAAGACAGGGAGCGAGGGGACTGCAGGAATTACATGACAATTTTTAAGGATAAAAATAATAAAAAAAAATAAAATAAAAATAAACTAGTAATAAAAAAAATCTGGGTGGTCTATTTGGAACTGCACCTCGTTCAGACTTCCTTATTTTGCTGTATACGAGAAAAAAAAGGAATATCTTTCATCAGTATCCTGAATTCAATTTTCATGCATTTTTGTCAGCATCCGATTTTCTCGTATGCAAAAAACAAAAAAACTCCCAAGCATCTCCAATGGCTTAAATCAGTAATTCCATATTTAAAAACTATCACGTATACATTGGGTAAGTGACAGCTTGCTGATCGCTGGGAGTGCGCCCACTTGGACACCCATCATTCCTGAGAATGGTACTCTGCAGAGCATCATCTGAATGGATGGCTTTCTGGAAATGTGCATCACAAGTCAATTTACTCTCCGTGGGACTGCCAGAGATAGCCATGTATAGTGATTTGCTTTTTCCAGCAGTCATATAGAAAATGAGTGGAGCAGAGGCGCACATGTCCAGCCACACCCTGTAACAGGGATACCGTGACAGAGTGTGTAAGAAGATCGCAGCGTCCAGTTTCATGAACTCCTGCACTGGTTAGAAGCACTTCACCATCTTTTAAAAGTGCAGGTTTTTTCATTGCTGGCAGTGCAAGGGTTAATCTGTTTAGTTGAAGCTCCTGCAGCTTTCCTACCTGGATTGTCTTAGCTGTTCAGTGTTGACCACTCTCCTCTGCTATGTATGCTCAATTCTGGCACTTAGCAATTGCCAGTGTTAGTTCTTACTGCCTGGTATGGAGTTGGAGGTGTAGTTTATGGTTGGAGTTGGCGTTTGAAGATTTATTCAGGAGACTGTTGCTTAGAGTTTTATTAGTGTGCACACCTTTATTCCCTCCTGTTTGGTTTCTCCTTCCTTTAACGCCACTGTGTCCCACTCTATTTTTTGGTGACTGTATTTTGTATAATTGTTAGTCTCATTTATCCCATGCCGTCTTCCCTTGTTTGTCTAGTTAGTGTTCTCCTATCCACTTCTGCTTCCCACATCCCTGTCTGGGGAAGAGGACAGATTAGGGTTAATATAGGACCACAGCAAGGTACATGAACCCAGCATCTGCAGCCTCAGGAGTAATCAGGGGGACAGGGATAGACTAGGATGCCCCTTAGTTCCAAGGACCTGGTAAGGTCCCATGGTCCCAAGGCACTGTGTGACACCCCTCCATTCAAACAAAGCTCTACACAGCCCCATTCTCGGGATCAGTGGGGTCCCACCAGCCAGGTTCCCAGTAAAAAGAAAGGTATCCTCTATTCTATGGATAGGTAATTACTTCTAACGATGGGAACTCTTGAACTCATTAGTCACTTTGAAATACAGCTGAAATCTGGGCTGGCTATTAAGTTACTGAAGTATCAGGTTATAGAGCCTAATGTCTGTGGAGAGGCGAGAGGGAAAAAGAGTGAGGAGAATGCAGCACAGTGAGAGACCAGGCATACCTAGGCTGATCTTTCCACAGGTTTCAGCAAATGTATTTCACTTCAATGCTGGAATCACAGCCACGCTGCTCAATGATATTTTATTGTTAAACAATTTCACCTGCTTTGGTGCAAATGAAAGTGACATTAGGTGCACTGGAGAAGCAACAGCAAGGCAATCCACAAAAAATGAAAGGTTTTGCAGGTGGTGGCCACTTAGGTTGCACAGCTAGTCCAGCTGTTCCACAATGGCACAGGTTTTCTGTGTTTTCATGACAGTATCAAGACCATAGAGCAGTTACCAAGACGCAAGCGTTACATGAAAATGACCTCTAAAGGCTATTAGGTGACATGATGTACTACAGTGGGACTGTAAGAACCTATATAGAATAACGGAGTCAAAATACCCAAACAAAAACTAGACTATGGAAATCACACTGATCAAATATTATAAAAGTGTTAAATTTTATTAGACATTTTTTTTACAAAGACATAGTAGAGAAAAAACTTGACAGAATGAGTCTATATCCAAGGTGAAGACAAATCAGGAAGGCAAATCTGGTATAAATATATAGCACATATAAGTAATATTACCCTAAAATGTGGTATGTCATGATAAATTGCACAGAGGAGGGAGGGATTGAAACAGACACTTGTCAAAAATGTGTCAACAAAACAAACCTTCCTTCATGTTCATCCTGGGGACTGCCCCTAAGCTCAAAAACTAAAAATTCCCAAGTGGGGGTCCTACATGAGCCCAGGAAAAATCCCCACAGCAATCTAAACGAAGGTGGAAACATTAGTTGATCTGTGCCTGCAAGCCCATTACAAAAAAATCACCTCTCCTACCAACCATAAAAAATGGTCCACTAAAATACCGTTAATAGTGCCACATAATGCGTCACCTTACCCATGTGGGGTCCTGAAAAGCCTCCCTGCTGCCCGACGCGTTTTGCCATGCTGGGCTTCTTCGGGGGGCTGTGTGGGTGCTAAACAGAGCCAGCTGCATCCTTTATATAGGGGGATGAGAAAGAAAGTGGCGTGCACCATTAAAGAAGTCGCGCATGTGCAGAAGGTCTCCTGTTTCCCGTCACGTCACTACCGGTCCTCCCGGCACCCGGCGCGCGCCCACGCACTGGCCGTTACCATGACTGCATGTACACACAACGGGACCGTGAGGAGGACTGCAGCGGCGCGACAAGTCACTACTGCGCATGTGTGAAGTCAATAATTTAGCCCCTGTGAGTATCGCTACATAAAATATATGGCACCATAATGGTTGATCAAACGAAGTTTATATTGATCAAGTCAAGGAGAATTTAACCTCATAGTGTTGCCGATTCGAAAAAAAAGGGGGGGGGCACAGCATAGTTGCATGCAACCACCAACTAAGTTTTAACCCCTACTTATCCATTGTACTAAATCGTGATACACAAAGAACATATAAAGCCAGATAGTACAAAAAGGTAGTATTCATTACAATAAGGAGGGGAAAAGGTATAACAATACATTCGAAGGCCCAATCAGCATAAAGGGATAACTTTTAAACCCCAAACACTAATAAATAAAAAAAGCATGTCATAGCAACAGATAACGAGATACATCAGTATAAATCACATCGAGGGCCAGTTGATTCCAGGATTTTGCACACGTCTTCCATAATTTTCTTACATTTCTTCATTCCCCAACATATAATCTTAGGACAATATTGAAGCATGTAGGTAGATAAAGACCTCATTTGGATAACTGATAAAACAAAAATAGAATATAAAAAACAAGCACAAAAAGATGCAGGTTGACAATTAAAACCGAGAACAGAGGACAATTAGAAGAACGGCGTAAATGATAGCTGCTCATTGAGCCCTAATGGGGACATTGTGCCCAGGGTCACTATCCACCAGCACTCCAGTTGCGCCAGTGCTTTTTTTTAAATTTCCCCCTCTGGCTCCACAATAAATGCGGTCTATACCACGGACCAAAAGGCCTGCCGGGTTTGAATCATGACACAACTTAAAGTGCCTGGGCATTGTCTTCAAACAAGAGATATCTTGGGATTCCTTTGCCGCCAATATATCTCTCACATGTTCGCGTGTGCGAACACGGAGTTCGCGAGATGTTAAGCCCACGTAGATTAACTTACATGGACATAATGCATAATACACCACAAACTTTGTACTGCATGATATGTATGACAGAATTTGATATTCATTCTTGCCATCCGCAGACAAGAATGAGGTTGCTCGACAGATGTTCGCACAGGCTCGGCATGAGCCACAGGGAAAACAATCCCATCTCTTCTTAGGTTGTTGTGACCCAAAAAAATCCCTTGGGGGGGTTGCCACATAGTGGCTTCTTACCAATAGGTCTTTGAGGTTTTTACCTCTTCTAGCTGTCATTAATGGGTTAGATGGTAAAACTTTGTTTAGACATGGGTCGGTCTGGAGTATCGACCAGTGTTTCCGCAGGATCTGGCGCATGTTATCCCACTGGTTATTAAATGTAGAAATATACCTTAGAACAAAGTCCTTTTTACCATGTGTGCTAACTTTACCAGATCCCCCAAGAAGTTGGTCACGGGGTGTTGCCCAAGCTCGGCGATAACCCTTTTAATACATCGATTACTATAACCGCGCTCGCTGAATCTGGAGCTCAGGTCGCGAGCCTGGCCCTCGAAAGCCTCATCGGTAGAGCATACCCTCTTAATTCTCAAAAACTGCCCAATGGGTACTGCTTGAATAGTAGGTAAGGTGTGGGCAGATGTAGCGTGCAACAATGAGTTGACCGATGTCTCCTTGCGAAAAACATCCGTCTGTATTCTACCCACATCATCCACCATTATTTTAATATCCAAGAAATCTATCTCCTGAGGGTTGATCTTATATGTTAATTTGATGTTAAGATCATTTTTATTAAGCTCACTGATGAAGTCCAAGAAGCCAGACTCGCTTCCTTGCCAAATAATAAAAACATCATCAATATATCTATACCAGCACTGCGCATGGGATGCAGCCCGCACGCCGCCCCCAAAGACGCCCCTTTCCCAGTGACCCAGAAAGAGGTTAGCATACGATGGCGCACAGGCCGCGCCCATCGTAGTGCCGCGTTGCTGGAAAAAAAACGGTCTTTAAAAATAAAAAAATTATGTGTCAAAATAAATTTGAGGAGCTCCATAATCAGCGAGCATAATGCGGATTCATAGTTACTTGAGCTAAGAAAAAAACTGACTGCCTCCAGGCCGTCCACATGTCTGATGCTCGTATAGAGCGATTCCACGTCTACTGTTGCCAAATACATATCTGTTTCAAGTGACAAGCCGTCAATCTTCCTCAGGACGTCTGTAGTGTCCCTGACATAGGAGGGCAGTGTCTCAACCAATGGTTGAAGATAGTAATCAATAAATTTACATACAATATCGCACAGCCCTCGAATGACAGAGACAATCGGACGCCCCGGGGGTACGGTTGGATTTTTATGTACTTTTTGCAACAAGTAGAACGTGGGAATAACTGGGTTTTCCACTAAGAGCCCATCACAGATCTTTCTAGGGATAATCCCCTGTGTAACTGCCTCATTCAGAATCAGGAACAATTGTGCAGAGAATTTTTGGATCGGATTCTCAGGAAGCTGGATGTATGCCTCCTTGTCCCTCAGCTGCCGGAATGCCTCCCTCTCATACATGGCAGAAGGCCAAAGTACCACATTTCCCCCCTTATCGGCCTGTTTGATTACCACATCCTTTAAATCCCTTAATTCCTTTAAAGCATCATGTTGCTTTTTAGTCAGATTGACATGGTTCATTTTACTGGAAAGTTTTTTAAAATCTTCCAGAACCAATTAGTTAAAAATATCCACTTGAGGACAGGTGGAAAAGGGGGGAAATGTGGTCGACCTACGAGTTAGGAAAGTGGGAAAAATACCTGTATTGGAGGGAGGCATGCCGGTTTCCAGTTCTTCCAATATAGCTTCTATAGCTTCTTGTTCCTGAGTCCTCGCAGTTGCATTCGAGCCTTCTGATTTAAAGTGCAGTTTACGTAAAAGCACCTTCCTCAGGAAAAGCTGAAGATCCTTCATTGCTACAAAATAATTGAATTTATTAGAGGGAACAAAAGTAAGACCCTTAGGCCGGGGTCACACTGGCGAGGAATACGGCCGAGTGAGAGGCGCTAAAAGCACGCATTAGACACGGACCAATGATTCTCTATGGGGCAGCTCCCAACAGCCGTATATTTCTCGGCCGTATTCTACGGTCCGTGCCAATCGCAGCATGCTGCGATTGTCAGCGTACTACGGCCGTAGTACGCCAATGCAAGTCTATGGGTGCGCAAAAAATACGGATTACACACGGACCACACGTGTGACTTGTGAGAAATACGCACCCGGTGTCTTTTAGAAAAGCCGACAATTCAGTGCGCGATACAGTAAAATCACACTGACAGGTTTAATAAAGAAACGAAAGAATAGATATATACACATAGAATGCATATTTATATATATATATGTATTCTATGTGTCTATATCTATTCTTTGGTTTCTGTTATAAACCCTGTCATAGGGCTCCATTATATGTCCATTTTGCAAGCCTGCGAGAAAATCTCGCCATACGGATTACATACGGATGCTCACATGTGCAAAATACGCGACCACACCTTGATTACGGATGACATACGGAGCACTGTTTAGGGGCCATTCATCCGTATTACGCATGTAAAATACTGACCGTATTTTGCGTCGGTTAGTGTGACCCCGGCCTTACTCAAAACATCAATCTGGGGTTGCGTGAGAGTGTGATCAGATAAATTAATTACCTCCAAATGACCTTTTGATTTCTTTTCTTTAGATTGAGGAGGGGTCATTTTCCTCTTCATCTGTGCCTTGCCCTTCTTAAGGCCAAATTTATTATTTCCCAATCTTTCCCCTAGAAAGGGTAAAAGAGCGGAACTGGACGCCACCTCCTCATCAACCGATGATGCAGATGAAAAGGAGTTATGGTGGGTTTTACGGGTAGATCTACCTACCCCCTGATTCCTTCTCCACCTATATGCCCTATTGTTGGCAAAATCATTAACATCTCTCTGGTATTTTTTTGTTTTCGAGGTGACAATGTACTGTTCCCACTTGATAAAATCATTCTCTAACTCTTTATTAAACTTGGCCAAAGACTGGGCATTCATCTTCTCACGCAACTCCACCTGGATGCGACTGATTTCATTCTCCAGCTCACTCAAGGTAGCCTCGTTAGATTTAATTAATAGTTCTATATACCCTTTGGAGCACACTGAGGAGACCTCTTCCCACTGTTGCCTAAAGGTCTCATCGTTAATAGAGAAGGATGGAAACACCTGTACCCGTAATCCACGCGGGACTGTGCAGCTCCTTTGCATTTGCCACAGGACAACAGAATTTCAGGTTTGCCATTGGCATGACATTCTCTTCACCGATGGGGGCTCACCCTGAGCTCACCCTGAGCACATGTGACAGATGTGACTGTGTTTGGAGACTCCATGATGACTTTTATGCTGCCTGTTGCATCATCAAGCAGGACAGGTTTGGTAGTGGGTCAGTGATGGTCTTTGGAGCTGTTGGAATAATGCATATTGATCTGTATGTATTGCAACAACTACTGTACTGTTTGATATATTGTGCATATTGTGAGATTGTTAACAAAGTTCAGTGACAAAAAAAAAAGACAGGATGCCCCCTCCTTCTCTTCCCTTCTTGTTGTTGTAATGCTCCCATGCTGCAAGCCACAGCAGATACCAGACTGATCACATTTCATGCTGTAAGCTGTTAAACCTGGATATGAATAAATCTACATTCTGTGTTGCTGACTCTGGATGTTACACTGATTAATCCGCTGCTAACAGGAGCATATCCTTAGAGAGTCGCAAGAACCTCCATATGATAGCCAGCGGTACTCAGAGCCATTGTCAGACCTGCTGCTGTGAACCTGGCTTCTGCTTGATGCAGGACAATTCCCAAACCTATGTGACCAAATTGTGCAGGCAGTTCCTAGGTGATGAAGGCATTAATTCCTTAGATAACCCTCATGTTGTCCAGACATGATTCAAATTGATGACCTGTGGAGTATTATGTATCAGTGCATCCGATGTCACCAAATTGTGCCACAGACTATCCAAGAGATCATTGATGGCCTGATCCAGGTCTGGGAGAGGATTTGAGTGTTGGAGTTGGAAGGGACTTCCATGGTCATAATGTCCCCAGTTTCATCATGCTCATCAGATCCCCCTGGTCATCATTCACCGCCCGATCAGGGGCATAATCAGACATTGGTACATAGTGTATATGTGTGCTGGGGGACCATACATACTACTGAGGGACATTATCATTTGGCCCTGATGAAATTCATACACATTGGATCCACCTGTGATTTTGATTTTCGGGGTGATTTGGAATCCAGTCTTCAGATGTTTGATGATTTTGGTTTCCATTGTTACGTGATTGTGTGGCGCCTCTGAGGCTCAGTCGCCACAGAGGTACTGCACCTCCTCCTGAGGTGTGGAGCCCCACCATCCAGGTAAGTTGGAGGCTCCTGACCACGCTCCAACACCTGCATCCCACACAACACAGTAGTTCAGCAAAGCCACATTGCGGCTCCCTGCTTGGAGTGTAGCAGAGCACCTTTGGTGGCTCCCTGCTTGTTACACGAAACGTACTGGGAGGCGGGTGGAGTTAGAATACATAAAAAAGCGGGAAGGTTTAGGATTTCAGGTCCGTCGGTCAGTCAGTCAGAGAGTCACTCAGAGAGGAGTGAGGAAAGAAGATCCCTGAGAGAGGGATGGAGGAAGGAGGTGCTGCAGCAGATCTCAGTGACCTGGGTCTGCTGGCACGGGAAAGGAAAGAAGGAGAAAGACATTGAACGGAAACCTGATCTTTCATAAGAAGGAGAGACTAGTACGGAACGAAGGAGTAAAAGGGAACAGAGGACATGGGTTAGGAGAGAACCCTGCCTAGAAGTTCTAAGCGCAAGGCCGGGGCCCGGTCCCCGAGGTTGTATGGATACTACTGGTCCTACAGCAGACACCGGTGGAGTAGTGAGCTGTAAATGCACTACTCCCATCTAAGACTTGGGGGCACAACAGCAACATGGATAGTGAGCCAGGACTCAGGAGTAAGGAGTCCCCGAAGCAGGCTACAGCTGTCTGCCGTACAAGAATGGTTCTTGGGAACATCTGTCAGGAGGAACTCCAGTGTAACTCAGTACTAGGAGTACTTCACATCAAAGGCGCTATAAGAGGAGACATTCAGGAAGGCACATGTTGGCGGAGTGTTGGAAGGGAGCATTCCATCTGACCTGGAGGTTGACTGAGTCCCTGACCCAGAGGACACGGCGCGGAGGCAGGCACCTGTGTGTACTACAGACTGTGAGCAAAGCTTTGGAACTACAAGCCCTGGTGTCCTCCATTCATTCTTGCGCCAACGTACCCAGCACCGCTACATCTGGGTACCAGCTTCTACACCGCTTGTGCCTCTCCTCTACCCCTACATCTACACTGCCCTGGGACTACAGCTCCACCTGTGGGGAGCTTCACCATCTTTGCTGCGACACACCACCAGTCCCAGAGGATCTGCATGCAGCGTCGGCTTAACATCTCATTTGCCGAACACCACAGGTGGCGTCACGAACTATTCATTTACATTCCATCATTTCCAATCTCCCCTGTTTACATTGGATGCCCAGGGCCACGGACCAGGTCACCGCTGCTGTGACACATGCCGCCGACGCCGGCCCGGTACCGAGTACCCCACGGCCCTGGGAGGGCGACCCAATTGTGTTCTCAGCGAATTACACAATTTATATCAGTAAATGTTTTCATATGATTTATGTGTTCTCTTATTATTTATTACACATAAATATTTCTTTCTCTACGAGCAGAGCCCTATGCATTAATTACAATGAATCTCGTAGGGTTTTTTTTTCCAAGCCTTGAGTCAGTGTTTTACTAGTTCAGGAAATATCGTCCAGCTATCGCCGCACTTGTATTGCAAAACTGATATGACTGACAAGTTATCTGCCCACTGCGAACTAAAAATAGGAGCCGGGTCTGGAAAGCGGTAATACCCGACTGATTCATTATGACTGCTAGACAAATAATCCATTACTTCCAAACAACACAAACATCTGTGCCTGGAGCAGTCAGATTATTATGATAGGTCCCAGGAAAGGGCGTGCAATAAAATTCCAAATTCCATCAATTATTGATTGTCTGAGCTGCCTGTCGGCACAGCATTTTAATTAATGATCTTAGAGCGGTTTTTCACCAGCGTTTTGCAAATTTTCTATTATAGAGCTGTAGTTCTTCAATATCAGCATATAAGGACCCCCAGAAGTGATGGGACATCTCCCTGACACAATGTCTTCACTTCTTCTGTGTGCAGAACACTATAGAGTCTATATTATTTTAGGGGGTCATATTAATGGACTTGGGGTCTGTACTTGCTTAGGGGGTCTGGTTTGGAATCTGTGTATGACTAAGGGCCCGTGCACTTGACCCACTTTCTTGGACAAGTGTTTTTCACGTATAGCACTCATATCTATGATATTCTATGGGTCTGTGCACGTCTGATTTTTTTTCCTCGGACAGAGTGGTCAAAAGAAAAATTTGGAGACATGTTTGATTTTCAATCAATCAATCAATCAATCAAATTTATTATCGCCAAGTACATATTACATATATACAAGGAATTCTTTGTGGCAAAGAGGCAACATAATATATAACAACAGATACAACAAGTAACATCTAACAAGACAGATACAGTATATAGTCTACACATGACGATTTAATTGTTGAACAGAGAGTGGATAGAAGCTGTTCATATGGCGGTTGGTGCTGCATTTGGGGACTCTGAAGCGACGTCCTGAAGGGAGTAGTTGGAATGAGGAGTGCTGGATCAAAATCGGCAATGCAAGTCAATGGGTCCATGAAAAAATTGGGCCCGCCCTCAGATGACAGCCAGTTTTCACGGACTGACAAAATGGAGTAGGTTGAGAAACTTTTTTTTCTTCCCACATCCAAGAAAAAGTGATGCCACTCTGATTAAAGTCTGATCAGAATAATTTGACCGTTTTTCTCCGATGTTGAGAAATCGGTCATGTGAACCTATCCTAATAGGGCTTGGTTTGTAGGTTTTCTATTTGTTCAGGGCTTGGGGTGTGATAAAGATCGCCATATGGGCACAGAAAGCTGGCTCAGTGGTTTGCTTTGCAACGCTGGGGTCCTGGGTTCAAATCTCACCAAGGATGACATCTGCGAGGTGTGTATATGTTTTTCCTGTGAATGCATGTTCTTGATGATGCTGAGAATTTTTAGCAATCTATATTTCCACTTTAGAGTCTGAGCTGTAGCTCTTGGGATTTTTGCATTTTCTCTGAGCATTGCATAGTTAAACCTTGGGGTGAATTTGCTAGGACGCCCACTCCTGGCACCATTGTCAGTTGTGTTGAATGTTTCCCACTTGTGAATAATTTTTCTTTCTGTAGAATAATAAACTCCTAATTGTATGGAAATGGCTTATTAACCCTTCCCAGATTGATTGGCAGCAACTATTCTTGTCTAAGAGCCTCAGCTATGTTTTTCTCCTTGGCGTTATTTGAACATGTCTAAGTGCTCCAGACCAGCAAAGTGCCAAAACTTCTGCTTTTATAGATGTGTTCATGCTTGCTGATGAATACTTAATCAAGGGTATTTGATTACCATCACTGGCTACTACTTATACTCTTAATTCCTATGGAAGCAGTAAAAGTGTACTTACCGTATATACTTGAGAATAAGCAGAGGCACCAAATTTTGATACAAAATACTGGGTAAACTTATTGACTCGAGTATAAGCCAGGTATGCATTGTTCCCCGTCCCTATCCTGGTATGCATGGCTCCCCCGTCTCTGTCCTGGTATGCATGGCTCCCCTGTCCCTGTCCTGGTATGCATGGCTCCCCCATCTCTGTCCTGGTATGCATGGCTCCCCTGTCCCTGTCCTGGTATGCATGGCTCCCCCGTCCCTGTCCTGGTATGCATGGCTCCTCTGTCTCTGTCCTGGTATGCATGGCTCCCCTGTCCCTGTCCTGGTATGCATGGCTCCCCCGTCACTGTCCTGGTATGCATGGCTCACCAGTCCTTGTCCTTGTATGCACGGCTCCTTATCCCCTATCTTTGTACGCATGGCTCAAAATCCCCTATCCTTGCATGTATGGTTCCTATTAAAAAAAGCAAAAACATTCTACTCACCTTCCTGCGCACTCTCACAGCATCTCGTTCTGGCACCAGCAGCTCATGCTGCTGAGCGATCACATGACCTCGCTCATTAAGGTAATGAATATTCACTCCATGCCTATGGGAGTGGAGAGGCGTGTATATTCATTACCTTAATGATCGGGGCCACGTGATCGCTCGGCTGCAGGAGCTGCGGGCGCCGGAACGAGATGCTGTGAGGGCACGCAAGAAGGTGAGTAGGATGTGTGCTGTAAGCTGGTGGCTGTGGCTGTAACTGTGCGTGCTATAAGAGAAATGAATATTAATTTCTCTTTAGCAGTGGCACAGGCTTTAGCCATAGTCGCCGGCTCCTGCCTCTGTGACTCACTGCTCCATGGCTCCCCCTTCCCCGCTAGCTCCTGCCTCTGTGACACGCCGCTCCACTGCCAGCTTTCTGAAACAATGGCTCATGTATAAGCCGAGGGGGGCGTTTTAATCGCAAAAAAATGTGCTGAAAAACTTGGCTTATACACAAGTATATACAGATTTATTTCTTTTTCTTTAAAAACTTGTTTATAAAAGATGCAAACTTTCTCTAAAACATTTAATGACTTCAAGCCGGATGGTACAGAATGAGAGATCTGTATATAAATGAGACCATATTTCTAAACATAGCCTGTTCGCTGAGCCGATGTGAAGAGACATTCAGTGCAAATATATCTATGAAGGCTTCTTTGTTACTCCGGCCGGGATTTCAAGGGCAAGACAGTTTCTAGTTTCTATGTAAACACATTCATGTTCGGAAGTGCAGTATTTTATCATACCAATGTTCCTGAAAGTCCGATATTCCAATGCTTGTTTCCAGCATGTGATTTGCAATATGGTATGGATTTTCCCAGCAGCTAATAAGGAAATTCCAGGTTAAAGAGATTGTTCACTGCTATGATATTAATGACTTGGGTTGGCACAATTCAAATTTTGTAGGACCTGGTTTCATCGACTACATTGGTAATCTGTAGCAGTTTGTAGCCATAAGAATCACCTATTACCTATCAGTATCCACTACTTTGACTAGACAGCCTGACGTGACTTCAACGTTTTGATGTGATGTGTGAGCGGGTTGCGGGATGCAGTGACAGACAGAAGGCAGAGCAAGGGATAATAACTTTACTTAACCAGGAATATTCCACGCAGGGAGGCAAATGGTTAGCAGGGGCATAAACTGTTCAAAGCATAAACAATATGCCAAGTTAAAGAACAGCAGAAAGGGTATCACAGTTCTTGTTGGGTCACTTATCCTGTCAGACGTCCCCCAGAATGAGATGGATCACAGAGCGGGAGATGCTGTCCACAACGGCCAGCATAGTACTTGTCCGGTGGGGGTCCTGAAGATAATGCGAATCTGTCTTCTGGCAGCAGTGGTCGGTCTCTGGTACCTTCCATTGCCCCTAGTCCATATACTGATGTGGCCGGGAGAGTTTGGGCCACCACGCTGTCTTCGCCCACCGTGGTCCAGCAGATATACACTGGGGAATCAGTGCGCGAGTAATGGTTCCGCACCCGGTCTCTCTTGGGCGGCACATGCACAGTACTCACAGGCCTGGATCGTCTGGCACCTCGCTTCGTGGTGACCGACGGGCACACTGTACGTCTCTCCTCACAGTCTCTGACCGCGGCCGCGGTGGCGGTGCTTGGGCACAGGCCTGCTCTGCATGGATAGTCCAGGGCAAGAGCACTTACTGCTCCCTGCTGGGTGCTGTCTGTTCCCGCCAAATCTGCCTGTTTCCACGCTCGCTGCAGCTGTACCCCCTTAACTACGCCCCATGCTTCCGGATGCAAGGATTGGTCTGGTCCCTTAAGCTTTCCCCTGGACAACAGAGGAGACAGCCCCGACAGATCCAGACCCGGCACATAACAGGTACCCGCGGTACAGTCCTTCTTCTTTATACTCACATGTGATGCCATGCCATACCAGCTGATAAAAAGAAAAGTCACGGTGGAAGCTCTCAGGACTCCTGTCTGATAGCCACAGAATATTGGACCAGGTCCTGTGAATCAATCTGCACGACATCTATTAATGAGCCATCCACAAGACACCCGGCACCTACTCCGATCACCTGTTACCCGCTCCTGCAGCCGCTGTATGTAATCAGTATATCTAGCACTGCTTCTCTGCCTCCCAGCTTCCTGTTTGCCACTGAGGGGTGCACTCCTGAAGGTTAACAGTTCGAATCGGCGTAAGGGTTGTGCCCCTGGCCCAAACCGCATGCTGCTTTGACTCTGCAGCATCACAGGAGAGCTGAAACAGTTGGCCAGCATTGGTGGAGCTCTGAAACAGTTGGTCAGCATCGAAGGAGTGTTGGAACATTTGGCCAGCATAGGTGGAGTGCTGGAACAGTTGGCCAGCATCAAAGGAGCACTGAAACAGTTGGTCAGCATAGAAGGAGAGCTGAAACAGTTGACCAGCATCGAAGGAGTGTTGGAACATTTGGCCAGCATAGGTGGAGTGCTGGAACAGTTGGCCAGCATCAAAGGAGCACTGAAACAGTTGGTCAGCATCGAAGGAGAGCTGAAACAGTTGGTCAGCATCGAAGGAGAGCTGAAACAGTTGGTCAGCATCGAAGGAGAGCTGAAACAGTTGACCAGCATCGAAGGAGTGTTAGAACATTTGGCCAGCATAGGTGGAGTGCTGGAACAGTTGGCCAGCATCAAAGGAGCACTGAAACAGTTGGCCAGCATTGCAGGAGCACTGGAATAGCTGGCCAGCAATGGAGAAGGGCTGGAACACTGGCCAGCATCAGAGAAGTGCTGGAACAGCTTCAAATCAGCACTTACAAGCTCCATAAGAAAAAGCTTGCAAGCACACACATTCTTTGCCTGATGCACTACAGGAGGTAGCTGGTAACTTAGGCAGCGAGTAATAAACTATACCATTAGAAATCCCTCCGCTATCGCTGTAAATTGTAAAGTTGCTTGTTTTTACAAACACTTTGCAATTTTACCCAGATATGATGAGGGCAGGTACCTCAAATATTTGGGATTAAAGAGTTCTCCTTTTTTTTGGAGGAGAGAAAATGTGCATACCTTCTTTTCCCAGGGTGCATTTCCCCCCTGAATGACTCCCTACACCAACCAGCCCCAAACTCCAAGTTCCAGATGTCGGTGATAATCTCCTCAAAAATCTACATAATCCGACAGATGCACCTCATACACCTCTGCAAGAACCTGTAGGCCCTTGGAAGTATAGAGTGAGAAGTTAGCATAAGTCACATTTATACATGAGAATGACCGCATTATTTTATGTCGGAAATTTCCTCATGTACAGACAATCGCACTCACTCTTATACTGTATCTGTGAAATATTCTGTACTATCGCCAATCAAGATAGATGTTTCCCATGTATCTGATTAATGGGGGTCCAACCTCTGGTTCCCTCACTGGTATTGAGAATGACTGTTCTAGTGCGTAGTATTGATTTCCCCAGTCTTTTTCTGCATGGTGACTCTTTACCACCCATCTGTACTGGAAACCACAACTTGGACCCATTCAAGAGTGCAAAAAAAAAATTTAGAGAGGAGCAAAGAGCTGTAGAAAGGGATATATCATCTTCAGAACTGGTCAGGGACCCAAAAGTCATCTCCTAAATGATGGAATACTGTAGCCGTAAGCTACCACTTTATAAGATGGGAAATCACCTGTATTAATTGAGTACACTATATGAGTGGGTGGGTGCGATAGGCTATACATCATTTATAAAAGGGAATTTCTGAAGTAAAACAATACAGTCATTCTCAGTCCCTTCCATTGTCTGTGCCCGGTCAACAGAATAAGTTTCACTTTTCCACCCACAGAAACCAAGTAAAGGAGATTTATGATTGCAAATTATATATCAGTACTGACTGCGGGTATGAGTGACTCATTCATATCAAATCAAAACTCCTTATTCCTGTGAAACCATAGGGCAGTATTTTTGATAAATTCTAGAAAAATGTAAAAAAATAATAAATAATGACTTTGATCGTGTAAATCTTATAGAATGTTCATTTTCTTAAGTATAGATGTATCTAACGGGACAGTTTTGTAGTTTACAGCAGGAGACAAAGTTTCATTGGCTACAGAGAACCTATCATCAGGTCAAAAGTGTCCAGATCTTGCTCTTATTTTATACCCACTGCTTTCCCGAGTAATTAATTTTTAAAAAATCTGTCATACAGTTCAAGAGGATATTAGCCTATTTATTTAGTGCCAATTTTTATGTTTTTTTTTTCATCAAGGGAGGTATGGCTCACAGGATCCTCAGGGGCGTGTCTTTAGGCTGCTCTGCATTATTACCCTATTGTGATCAATACCCATTTGGTAAAAAAAAACATAAAATGTAGCACTAAATAAAAAAGCCCATATCTCAGGGACCGTATGGCGAATTTAAAAAAATAAAAAAAATGCAATAAAAGTGCAGAGCGAATAAAATAACAGGAAAAACTGGGGATTTATGACTTAGTGCGATGTCATCCTAGTGATTACTTACTAATTGCCGGGGGAGGTTCCATAGCATTGACCTCCACAGATTATCAGAACTTTGCTCTGAAGTGCCCTGTCTGAATGTAGCAATAGCCATGCGTTAGCACTTAGTTATTCATTCATTGTGTATGGGACTAAAGGGAGATAGCCAAGTACAGCTCTGGGCCATCTCTGGCATTCCCAAAGACAATGAATGTAGTGGTGTTGCGTATGTGCGACCAACCATCTCTCCATTAAAGCAGGACACTACAGAGTCCCATTTTCGGGACTGATGGGCCGTTTGCAGTGGGATGGCTTATTGATACATTTGGATAACTCCTGCAACCCCTTCCCACTTCCTGGCGTATTATTATGCCATGTAATGGGCCGAGGTGTATGATGTGTAGGGCAGGTGCTGGTGTGAGAAGGTGGCCCAGTTGCCATGTTCCCCCCCTGAAGACTTCAATGCTATTGTGCATGTGTGTGTATGTAGGATGTGAATAATGTTTTGCTCCTGATATGTTTTCTTGTGGTAAGTGTTAATTTCCCTGTGGATTGCAGTACTAACCAACGGCCACAAGATATCACTGTCTTCCTTTTCACTCTTGTACAGAACTGCGCAGTTCTGCCCAGCGACAGATAACAGGGACATTTATGTGACTGATAACTGAAGGGACTGCCTGTAGTGGCTATAGTGGGTATGAGCATTGGGAATCTCTTGATAGTTTCAGGAATAGGAAGAAGTTAGCTAGTTAGAGGAGCTAAGTCTGAAGTGTGGAGGGATCTGGGTAAGAACAGAGCTCATGTGAAGTGAGCTGAGAGGCACAAGGCAGTAAGAATCAATAAGGAATTGTAGAGGTGACTGAGATCAAGCTCAGCAGACAAGTGGGTGAAACCTATCTGTGGGAAGAAGAAGTGAGTCCAGCCTTGGCCAGACTTGGGAGGCTCTTTAGAGAAGGGTCTTGCCCAGCTGAGGACATGGTAGAGGGACACAGCTCCAAGGGAGGCCCTCGTTAACAGATGCTATTGTCTTGGTGCAGGGTTCACAGCACAACATATTGACCCATGTGTCTCTGTAGATGGAGCTTTATCTGATTTGCTCTGCTTGTGTACCATCCACATGTAAAGTGCTATCACCTGAAACCAATAAGAGCGCACCTCTGTATGGAGCAGAAGTTGTAGAGTGTACTACCTGCTGTCTTGTGTACCTAAATCTGTTGCCAAGTAAAGAGCGTCTTGTTAGCACGCTTTAATGAGCCTTGCCACATGACAGCATAAAAGCCAAACCAAAATCACAATTTGCACATACGGTGTTTTGGGCTGTTGCCCGTTGTCAGTGCCAAGTATGAGATCTTATTTGGTTAGGTGAGAGGCCTCTGTCTGAGATCTAAGGGGTAATGTTTCTCTCCTTGTGGAGAGTTAGATGCCTTGCATGACAGTGTAAGGAAACTTATTGGCCATATAATGCTCCAATAGGTGGCTCTAGAGTTTTAGGCCTTTTGCTCTTTGAAGAGGCAATTTTGCCTATTTAATTTCCCAGAGGAACATTACATGGCTCATAAGCCTCCTTACATTGACATGAAAGGCATGTTCACTTTCCAAAGGTAAAAAAGAAGTTGTAGGAGAGATCAGTGCAAAATAGGGTCTTATCCGAGAAATATAATAGCCTTGCGCTTAGATTAAACTCAACTGCTCAATCTGTTAAAACGGCATATAATATGAGCATAAAGAGTCAGCTGCAGCAGACCCACCAGTCAGCGAGTGACCATCAGACATCAAGGTGAAAGGGATTTGTAGACAAATTTTCGTGCTGCCAAAAGGATTGAGACGTATATCCCGCTAGAGTTTAAATAAGGCTGTGGTTTATTCTACGCGTTTCGAAGTATAGAGTTGCTTCTTCTTCAGGAAAGACCACATGTATCATGTATCATGTGGTCGTCGTGAACGAGTAGTAACTCTATCCTTCAAAATGCGAATAATAAAACACAACCTTATTTAACCTTACTGGGATATATACGTCTAAATCTTTTCGGCAGCGCTGAAATTTGTCCACTTACCCCTTTTACCATGACTTTCCAAAAGGTGAAATGTTTCCCTTTTAGATCAAAACTACATCTCGTCCTGCAAAGAAAAAAAAAACACAAGTCGTCGTACTGCTATAATGATGGAAATAAAATATTAAAAATCTTTTGGAAGAAGGTGAGGGGAAAAAAAATTGGCAGTAGGTGTTAACAATCTCTTTGCGCCTTTAGTTCTGAGTTACTAAGTCACGTCATATCCTAGCATTCTGCTATGACTCTTTAATCCGGAACTCGCCTGTTCACCCCACTGCTTCCTCTATCTAATATATAAAGCTCAATGTGTGTGTGTGTATGTCTGGGATTGGCATCTGCACCGTCGCAGCTACAGCCACAAAATTTGGCACAGTCACACATCTGGACCCCGAGAGCGACATAGGCTATGTTGTGAGGCAAAATTTTAACCCCGCGCTTTCCAATTCCACAAACAATTTTACCCTATCTACATAATGGGGAAAAAGTGAAAGGAAAAGTGTTGGAGGCAAATTGACAGCTGCCAGATGTGAAGAAGGGGGACTGAAAGAATGAGAGCGATGACGCCAAAGAGTATATACCGTACAGTTGCTAAGGTGGGGCCCTGACATGGGATACTCACCACACACGGGGATATGAACACACAAAATGCGCCACACACTACCACCTGCTTCACCACATATACCACCCTCAGCACACATTTCACCACACATACACCAAACTCGCCACAGAAAAGTCCAAACACAAAAGTCGCCACTCAAAACTCGCCACGCTGTCCCAGAGCTGTTTAAAAGATGAAAAATGAGCTGTGATTGGTCGCTATCAGCAACAGTTTTCTTTGTAGACAGTTGTGGTAACTGAGGCCTATTATTCTTATCATTTCTATGGTGTTATCGTCCTTCTGTAAAGCTAGAAATAACACAATTTATTACCGTGCCAACACAGACCACCCTCTGACACAGACTGCAGGGGGAGCCCAGTATCACACAGGCTAGGATTAGATACACGGCTAAGCAGTCAGTATCACACAGGAGAGGATTAGATGCACAGCTCAGCAGTCAGTATCACACAGGATAGGATTAGATACACAACTCAGCAGGCAGTATCACACAGGAGAGGATTAGATGCACAGCTCAGCAGTCAGTATCACACAGGATAGGATTAGATACACAACTCAGCAGTCAGTATCACACAGGATAGGATTAGACACACAGCTCAGCAGTCAGTATCACACAGGATAGGATTAGATACACAGCTCAGCAGTCAGTATCACACAGGATAGGATTAGATACACAGCTCAGCAGTCAGTATCACACAGGATAGGATTAGATACACAGCTCAGCAGTCAGTATCACACAGGATAGGATTAGATGCACAGCTCAGCAGTCAGTATCACACAGGATAGGATTAGATACACAGCTCAGCAGGCAGTATCACACAGGATAGGATTAGATACACAGCTCAGCAGTCAGTATCACACAGGAGAGGATTAGATGCACAGCTCAGCAGTCAGTATCACACAGGATAGGATTAGATACACAGCTCAGCAGTCAGTATCACACAGGATAGGATTAGATACACGGCTCAGCAGGCAGTATCACACAGGATAGGATTAGATGCACAGCTGAGAAGTCAGTATCACACAGGATAGGATTAGATACACAGCTCAGCAGTCAGTATCACACAGGATAGGATTAGATGCACAGCTGAGCAGTCAGTATCACACAGGATAGGATTAGATACACAGCTCAGCAGTCAGTATCACACAGGATAGGATTAGATGCATGTTTTTTATGTGCAATATAATCATTATAATTTGTTATAACTAACCACAGTTAGTTACTAGGCCCAGGCAACGCCGGGCTCTTCAGCTAGTTCCATATATTTAGAATTCCACAAGACAAAGCATTCTAGACCTCAATAAGTCATATTAGGTGGTGACTATATGAACCTTTGGCTTTATTGTTGTTATCTGACCAGTATGGTAGGAATGTGTCTATTATCACATCACAATTCTCTATTCAGCTTTTTATGTTGTTACAAATTCTGATTAAATCGGATTTAATCCAACCTTGACCTTGAAGAATGTCGCAGTCTGATAACAAAGTGCTGTCCCCCTTCACATGACTATAAATGTAATTGTACAAATCAACATCGTGCCAAAGTAGAGGGATAGTATCATGATGGGCATTTACCAAGTGACACTAGGTTTGATTTTTCTCAGTATAGCTCATGCCTTGCCGATCGAGAGGAATGGACTACCGGATCAGAGGATCATTGCAAGTAAAGATGCGAAGGTTCGTATTCTTTTCAGCAGAAAATTACTATTACCCATATGATAAGAGACTGTGTTGGAGTGTCCTCTTTTGGCAATGGGCCTGATTCATTGTTTTCTTTGAAAAAAAAAAAAAGGTTTGTCGGCTACTTTTACATTGATGGTCTACCCATAGGATAGGTCATCAAGGTCTGATCGGTGGGAGGTGTGACACCTGGCATCCCCACTGATCAACTGTTCCCAGTGTCATCGGCGTCCATCAAGTCTATAATGGCTGCGGCCGAGTACTGCACATCCTCCCCGTACTCCAATACGCAGAATACGGCCGCCGCAGACACCGGGAACAGCTGATCAATGGGAGCACCGGTTTTCGCTCCCCCACCGATTAGACACTGATGACCACTTCTAAGGACAGGTCATCAATGTTAAAGTAGTGGACAACCTCTTTAAGTCACTTTTCTTTTTTGACATGTGGTTTTGGCTGTTTTTTTTTTAGCCAAATTCATCAAAATGGCGAACGTGATTCATGAATTGTGCACAAAGCCCAAAATTGTCGTTAACTGGCTTTGAGACTTTTTAGCAGGAATAGTCACACTGTTCGCAAAATGTTGCAAAAAAAAAAAAAGTTGAATTAGAGTTGCGACAAATCTACTGTTTCTCTAATATGATCTTAGAAAATGGGTTTTCAAAACAGGATTTTCTCATGTAAACAATAATTAAGAATATATGTGTGTTAACATAAAACGGTGACAAAACGTAAAAAAAATGTATTTAGCAGAAAACCTGATATAAAAATAGGTAATTTTCTGATTATGCATTCCCTTCTATAGAGAGGGAACTCGAGCTTCCACTTCTCTGCCTCCCAGTATCCTGATTGCCAGTTCAGAGCAGAGGTAGCAGAGAAAACTGGGAGAAAATCAGTAGACAAACCATGGTTGTGTCTGATCATTCAGCAACTTCAGAGCAGCGCTCGTTCCATGCCTAGGTACTTGGTCACTCTGAGGCTGCAGTGGTGGCCGGTAAACTAGGCAGAGAGATGTACACTATAAAGATTCCTCTGTTTTTACAATTTTATGCATTTAGCAACTTGAAACAACCCCTTTAAAAGCTTTCAGTATGTTAAACAGAACCTGATAAAACCTAAATGACCCTTTACGTCCAAACATATTTTGTTTCACAAAATGACCAAATTCTCTCTGTAGAGACAAGAGAACATAGAGACCATAGTCACACACAAGAGTCTTCTACAACCTGACTACAAACAACTCATCATGGATCTGCTCTTCAACTGGGGTCAAGACAGTACGATGGATGAAGCTAGATGTGGGGTTCCTGATGTCGCAGAGTATGTCGTCATTAGACAGGATTTAAAATGGAAATCCACTATCATAACATACAGGTAAGGTAATATAATTACTTCCATATTGTCAGGATCTATGGGTCAGGACACAGAGAAGGCAATGTAGGCAGTTGTCTAAGGCACCATTGATGCGATACCGCCGTGGAAAAATCCGCAGCATTAGCACAGCATTGCGGAATCCCATAGGATTGCATGGGATGTTTTTTTTTTGCGTTTTCAAACGCCGCGAAAAAAACCGCTACGTGTGAACGCAGCCTAACAATCGCTGTCCTGTTGCTGTTGATAGGCCTTACTTGGGGAAGCATTGGACAATACTTACTCCCCTAAGGCTAACTAGCCAGTGAAACTGATCACTACCATTATGACAAGGGGAGGGATTGAATAATACCTGCCCCCATGTGAGATAGCTTATCAAAAGAAAATCTATCAAAAGGGGAAGAATTGAATAATACTTGCCCCAATAATAGCCATTAGGTAGTGGAAATTGGAACAGCAATTTTCACTGTGAGAGGATGATTCATGTTTACCCCAAATGGCTAATACAGTAAGTTAGGACATTACTAACCAATGTGAACCCTGTATTTTTAAATGAGCACTTATTATTATTATTATCGTTACTAGAGGTGTGCACGATGCTATCGCATCGGGAGGGAAGTGTGTGAGTACATGTATGTGTGAGTACGTGTGAGTGTGTGAATACGTGTGTGTGTATGTGAGTACGTGTGTATGTGAGTACGTGTGTGTGTATGTGAGTACGTGTGTGTATGTGAGTACAGGTGACCGTGGGGGGGTTCAGCGGCGGCAGGTCCAGCGGTGGGGGGGTCCTGGCAGCGGCCAGCCGGCAGGAAAGACCAGGCACAGGCCGCAAGCCGCGGTCTTTCCTGTCGACTGTGACTGAGGTGGGTGGGAGGGCAGCGGTGGGTCCGCCCGGGGGGGGTCCTGGCGGCAGCCAGCTGGCAGGAAAGACTGCAGCTTGTGGCCTATGCACAGGCTGCAAGCCGCGGTCTTTCCTGGTGGCTGTGATGGAGGTGGGTGGGCAGACAGCGGTGGGGGGGTCCATTGGCGGTGGGTCCGGCAGTGGCGGGGGGGGTCCAGCGGCGGTGGGGGGGTCCGGCGGCAGGGGGGGTCCCGTCGGTGTCCCGCTGGTGGTTCTGGTACCACCAGCGGGCGCCATATTGGAACACCCATCACTGGGGTATTACATTGTGGCACTCGGCATACTTCCGGTCAGCACGGTGGATTGTGGGATTCGGGGACATCCAGACGGAAGTGGATGAAAGACAATTTAAGGTAATTATATATATATATACACTCACTGGCCACTTTATTAGGTACACCTGTCCAACTGTGTGTTAAGACTTAATTTCTAATCAGCCAATCACATGGCGGCAACTCAGTGCATTTAGGCATGTAGACATGGTCAAGACAATCTCCTGCAGTTCAAACCGAGCATCAGTATGGGGAAGAAAGGTGATTTGAGTGCCTTTGAACGTGGCATGATTGTTGGTGCCAGAAGGGCTGGTCTGAGTATTTCAGAAACTGCTGATCTACTGGGATTTTCACGCACAACCATCTCTAGGGTTTACAGAGAATGGTCCGAAAAAGAAAAAAAATCCAGTGAGCGGCAGTTCTGTGGCCGGAAATGCCTTGTTGATGCCAGAGGTCAGAGGAGAATGGGCAGACTGGTTCGAGCTGATAGAAAGGCAACAGTGACTCAAATTGCCACCCGTTACAACCAAGGTAGGCAGAAGAGCATCTCTGAACGCACAGTGCGTCGAACTTTGAGGCAGATGGGCTACAGCAGCAGAAGACCACACTGGGTACCACTCCTCTCAGCTAAGAACAGGAAACTGAGGCTACAATTTGCACAAGCTCATCGAAATTGGACAGTAGAAGATTGGAAAAACGTTGCCTGGTCTGATGAGTCTCGATTTCTGCTGCGACATTCGGATGGTAGGGTCAGAATTTGGCGTAAACAACATGAAAGCATGGATCCATCCTGCCTTGTATCAACGGTTCAGGCTGGTGGTGGTGGTGTCATGGTGTGGGGAATTTTTTCTTGGCACTCTTTGGGCCCCTTGGTACCAATTGAGCATCGTTGCAACGCCACAGCCTACCTGAGTATTGTTGCTGACCATGTCCATCCCTTTATGACCACAATGTACCCAACATCTGATGGCTACTTTCAGCAGGATAATGCGCCATGTCATAAAGCTCGAATCATCTCAGATTGGTTTCTTGAACATGACAATGAGTTCACTGTACTCAAATGGCCTCCTCAGTCACCAGATCTCAATCCAATAGAGCATCTTTGGGATGTGGTGGAACGGGAGATTCGCATCAGGGATGTGCAGCCGACAAATCTGCGCCAACTGTGTGATGCCATCATGTCAATATGGTCCAAAATCTCTGAGGAATGCTTCCAGCACCTTGTTGAATCTCTGCCACGAAGAATTGAGGCAGTTCTGAAGGCAAAAGGGGGTCCAACCCGTTACTAGCATGGTGTACCTAATAAAGTGGCCAGTGAGTGTATATAGATAATTTAATCAGTAAAATTTATTTTTTAAATCTCAGAATCGTTAGTTAGGGTCCATTTGCCATTCAGCAATTTGAAAATTATATTGTTAAACCTTATGCTGATTCTGTCTGAACATATTTTGGATACATGCTGTACATGAGAGGCAATGCAGGGCTCATACTGCATACATGGAGGCTATGTGGGGTACATGCTGTATACATGGAGGCTATGTGGGGCTCATGCTGTATATGGGAGGCTATGTAGGGCTTATGCTGTATATAGGGAAGCAATGTGAAGCTCAAGCTGTATATGGGAGGCTATATGGAGGATCATACTGTATATATGGAGGCTATGTTGGGCTCATGCTGTACATAGCGAGGCTATGTGGGGCTCATGCTATATATAGGGAGTAAATGAGGGGTTCAAGTTGCTTTTGGGCAGCTATGTAGGGCTCATGCTGTACTTAGCGCGAAATGTAGGGCTCATGCTGTATATGTGAGGCTATGTAGGGCTTATGCTGTATTTAGGGAGGAAATATGGGGCTCATGCTGTATATGTGAGGCTATGTAGGGCTTATGCTGTATTTAGGGAGGAAATATGGGGCTCATGCTGTATATTTGAGGCTATGTAGGGCTTTTGCTGTATATATGTATATATGTGGCGCTAATGCTGTCTATGAAGGCTATGTGTGGCTAATGCTGTATATAGGGAGGCTATGTGGAGCTCAAGCTGTATATTTGGAGGCTACATGGGTCTCATGCTGTAGGAAAGCAGTGTGTGGCTCATTCTGTATATAGGGAGCCAATGTGTTGCTCACACTGTATATAGGGTGGTTATGTGAGGCTAAGCTCGTGCTGTATATAAGAAGGCTATGTGGGGCTCAAGTTATATATAGGCAGCTATGTGGGGTTCATGCTGTATTTAGGAAGGAAATGTGGGGATCAAGCTGTGTATGGGAGGCTATGTGGGCTCATGCTGTATATGTGAGGCTATGTGGGGCTCATGCTATAAATGGGAGGTTATGTAGGTCTCATGCTGTATATGGAAAACTATGTGGGGCTCATGTTGCATATAAGGGGCTGTGGGTGTTCATAAGGTATATGGGGGGCTGTATGCGGGCTCATACGGTATATAGGAAAGCTATGTTGGGCTCATGCTGTATATGGGAGGCTATTTAGGGCTAATGCTGTATAAGGAGGCTATGTGGTGCTAATGCTGTCTATGAAGGTTATGTGTGTCTCATACTGTATATAGGGAGGCTATGTGTGGCTCGTGCTGTATATGGGAGGGTATGTAGGGCTCATGATTGGGGTTGCTTAATCACCATCTGGACTGTCCTGCAACCTTTCATCAATTATTCTCTGCAATTCATGTCCAGTGAGATTAGCTACAGTTCCATGGGTTGTAAACTTCTTGATTATGTTGCGCACTCTGGACAAAGGAATATCAAGATCTGTGGCAATGGACTTTTCAACAATTTGTGTTCTCAAGTCCTCAGACAGTTCTCTTTTCCTCTTTCTGTTCTCCTTACTTAGTGCAGCACTCACAGACACATAATGCACAGACTGAGTCAACTTCTACCCTTTTTATTCGATTATTTACCACAGGTGAGTTTGTACAAGCATCACATGCTTGAAACACAGTTGTTTACCCACAATATTGAAAAGGTGCCAACAATTTTGCCCATTTTGGGGGTTTTAGGCAAAATGATGTCCAATTTGCCCTTTTTCCTCTATTTTTTGTGTTGCTCCAATACACACAAAGGAAATAAACATGTGTATAACAAAACATGTGTAATAGCAATAATTTTTTAGAAGAAATACTTCATTTAATGGAACAGTTTCAAGGGTGTGAGTAATTTTGGCTATGACTGTACATCACTGAGATTACATAGTAACATAGTAACATAGTTATTAAGGTTGAAGGGAGACTTTAAGTCCATCTAGTTCAACCCATATCCTATCCTAACTTGCCCTAACATGTTGATCCAGAGGAAGGCAAAAAAAACCCCATGTGGCAAACAGTAAGCTTCACATTGGGGAAAAAAATTCCTTCCCGACTCCACATACGGCAATCAGACTAGCTCCCTGGATCAACGCAATATTAAGGAAACTAGTGTATATACCCTGTAATATTATACTTTTCAAGAAAGGCATCCAGTCCCTTCTTAAATTTTAGTAGGGAATCACTCATTACAACATCATATGGCAGAGAGTTCCATAGTCTCACTGCTCTTACAGTAAAGAATCCGATCTGTTAGGCTCTCTAGGTAAGGTGGATCCTCAAAGTCCAACCCAAGGACTGGGTAGACACACGGACCATGGGCATTGGTGCAGCAGACAGATAAGCCATAAGTCCTGAAAAAGTTAGTAGAGGTCCTGGGAGCCACCTGCAGACACATAGAAGAGGTCCTGGAAGACTGGGCACAGGTAGCAGAGGTCCTGGAAGACCAGAAACAGGTAACAGAGCAACAAAAAGGTCTTGTGTCTTGGAAGGCTTTACATATATAGGCACATGCAGATGATCCTATAGGATTACATCAGGTCATCTTCAAAGCCTGACGTGGATGGCAACAGAGTTCTGTGGACCAAGATGAGGGGAGCAAAGCCCGGATCCAAAGGAGGTGCGTAACAAGGTCTTAAGTACCACAATTGTGGAGAATGACTTTGGGATAGCCAAGCACTATATAAAGACTCAGTCTTCATTTTTTTTCACATTTAGCTTGATGAAACATTTCTGTTGTATAATCAAATGAGGGATTTTACAAAGACAGATTTTTTTGTGACATTGTGTTATGTGATCTTGATGTCTGGCTTAGTATGGTGTCTTTTTTTGAAATAATCACAGTTATCTCACTTTGAATCATGTAGGATAGTTAATTATACCCCAGATCTGCAGCCAGCTGATGTGGATTGGAGCATACGTGAAGCCTTAAGAGTGTGGAGCGAGGTGACCTCCCTGCAGTTTATACAGCTCCATGGTGGGATTGCTGACCTGATGATCTCTTTTGTTACCCGAGGTGATGCTGTTTACATAGTTGTATGGGAATATTCATATGAATGTATGTTAATCGTATAAGGATGTGATTTCATCATCTCTAGAACATGGAGATTTCTTCCCGTTTGATGGCCCTGGAAAGGTGTTGGCTCATGCCTTTCGTCCTGGTGAGCGCTTGGGTGGAGATGTTCATTTTGATGATGACGAAACTTGGACTGTGGATTCAGAAGGTGAATATTTAATCTGTGCCATCCCTGAGGCATAGCTTAAAGGGATTGTCCATTTAACATAATAGAAAAAGAAAAATCCAGCTAACAAACCAACAGTTGCAAGAATCACACGTTCTGTGTGCAGCAATAAAAGAAAACAGAAAAATCCAGCTCTGTGGAGAAGACATTATTAAGTATTAGACAGAAATAGGACAAGACACAAGTGCAGAAGTACAACGCGTTTCGGATCATTTATGGTCCTTCATGACATCATTCTTTACAAGTGGTCCGAAATGCGTTGCATTTCTGTACTTGTGTCTTTTCCTATTTCGTTGGAAAACTTAACAAAATCTTCTCCACGTTTTACTGGGCCATGAGAGCTAGATTTTTCTGTTTTCTTCCATTGACGATAAGTTATAAATCGGTGAAAGTTTCTCCGGTGGAACCTTCACCAATCGGAAGAATGGTGCACATCTCACCCTCATTTGAATGGAGCACCATTGCGCTGCCCAATCTCCATCCCCAATAATCCCACTCCCTTATATATCAGGGAAACAACTATTTTTAAAAGATAATTTCCAAATTAAACTTTACCCTTGATGAAAAAAAAAGGAAAATCACCCAATTTTTTTTAAACTGTTTTTTATTAATTTAACAAGGAAAAGGGGTACAAACAATTACAGTATGTTCATGACATTAAACCATAATCCCACTTTTTCCCTTATCCCACCCCCTTCCTGCAAATGTCATCATTTATAAAGATTCCTTAAATTGGTGCGTGTCCTCCAATGCTTTGTAGCAAGTACCATCTGGTGCTCTCGAATTGTTTCCTAAGTCTGTTCCTAGACTCTGTATCCAAGGAGGAAATAAGAAATGACCATCTGGTGAAAAACTTCTCTGTTAACCTTTCTTTGTTAGTCAAGGTTTCCAACCAGTCCATTTTAAACAGAAAATGAATTTTTGTCAATATTAATGATTTTGACGGAACATTTGAGTTTAACCATTGATGTAATATACTTTTTCTTACTGCTGAGGCCCAAATCACTAACATGGCCTTGGTGTGCTTTGGTAATACTCTTGGGGTCTCCTCTAGAATATTAAAAATAGCCCATTGCGGGGTAAGAGGGAACTCAAAACTTGCAGGGTAAGAGGGAACTCAAAACAATCACCCAATTTTTAATCCCTTTGCCAATTTCCTACATTAATTTATTTTTGGTATTTCCAGTGACTTAGATAACTTTATGGGTTAATATTTAATATCTATAGGAAGCAGGGGTAACTTCATGTATCAATTACATTTTGTATGATGTACTTGAATTGGCTCTTTCTCCATTGAGAATAATTCTGGTGGCTTTGTTCCCCTGTTCAATGACAATTCTGGATATCATGTACACTCCCCCGAGGAGTTTACATTTTGTATGTCATAAATTCCTTTATTTTCACCTCACAGACTTCAATTTATTCTCAGTGGCTTTACATGAATTTGGGCACTCATTGGGGATGGCACACTCCAGTAATCATTATGCCCTAATGTACCCCATGTACAATTGCTTCATTTCTGAGAACTTCACCCTTCCGGCCGATGATGTCCTGGGGATACAGGAACTATATGGTAAATGTAACATTTATTTTATGTACTCTCCGTTCCTTTGTGGTTTTTGGGTGCACATTGGAATATATTTATGCTGTATGGATGGGTGTGCATCATGACTCTCCTTAACAGCTGATCTAAGAACAAAAAAGTATTGGGCATGTTGGATTCTGGCATGCCCAATCCTCTAGGAAGATAAGCTGCATACTGGCAGTGACAGACTCCCCTCTCCCCAGTAAGAAGACATGAATGCTCTGCTCTGTCAAGAAAACAAATATATGGGTGAGATCAGGAGGAATAGCTCCTACTTTCCCCATTCTCTAATCTTTAGACTTTGGAACATAAATTCAGCTAAGTCAAGCATCCCATTCTGGATGGTTAATTTCTTTATATGGTAAATTTAGTAATAATCCTAGTCCCACATCTGCCCACTTTCATAGAATCGTGGAATGTTAGAGTTGGAATGGACCTCCTGGGTCATCGTGTCCAACCCCCTGCTCAGTGCAGGATTCACTAAACTATCTCAGACAGATATCTGTCCAGCCTCTGAAGACTTTGTACAATAACTTTTTTGAACCTGATGATAAGCTGATCAAATGGTGTTTTAATGCTAGAACGTTCAGTGATAAACTGTGAATTGTGTGAGAGTAAGTGTTCTATTTCCCTGCAGCTCCTCCACTGGGTAAATGGAGTATTACATGGTTGTCACTGAAAACAATGGGCTGCCCAAGTATTTGTGGGGGGGTCAGGCCCTGCCAAGAACTGAATTACACTGTTACTTTAAGAGACAATGTTCTCCTATGATTTGTGTGTACTTGGACTAGTCCTTTCCCCTCTGCAGCTTGTTGTTTTGGTTTGAGCAAGAAGCAGGAAGTGTCTCATCTGAAAGTGGAGACCATGAGACTCTGTCTGTGTCAGGTAGATTGAACAATAAGAGTGTCTGAACATTGAGAGATTGTTAAAGAAATTAGCGGCTTCAAGGGAGAAAATAGTGAGCTGTTACAGCAGGATCGGCTAGCAGGACCGTGTTAGAAGGAAAGGGTCGCATAGCACAGCCAAGTCAGTTTTTCCTAAGCGCCTGTAACCTGGAGAGAGAAAGCAATGCTGGGTACCAATGACCCTATAGCATTGAAAGTGGGACGAGACTTGCCTAGACCTCCTCCTCAGCGCTGCAGAACTATGAATGTGACACCAGTGTTCAACTGAGTTAGGGTATAGGGCAGGTTTCTATAGATAGGGTGCGGTAGCAGCACGTCCCGATTATAGGAAGCCAGGTAGGAATTTAGTAGAGAGTAGTCTGTAGAAATTATTTATACTGTTTGTATTGAACTTTACATTGCCATTGCTGCAGCACACTATAATTGAGGAATTTACTAATACAGACCGATTCATTAATTCAGACAACCCCTTTAAATAACAGTGTATCCCTGTGATAGAACAATAACAACTGCTGGTCCTTATTATACTTTGTTCTCAGGTTTCAGACCCTCAAGTGTTATAATTCCCACAATCTGCACCCTGGAGGTACCTATCGATGCCATGGCACATTTGGAGGGAGGCATCATTATCTTTAAGAATAGGTAAATACTCTTGTATTTTGTAACCTTTCTTTAATTATTTTCTTCAAAAGAGTCAAAACCAGACCGAGGCTCAAAAGGTAGTTGTCCTTCATTCGTAGAAAAACTGACTGACCCATGCACATTAGATTCTTTTGGGAAAAGAAAAAAAGGATTGGGCCCGTTGGACTTTTACATGCCCAATCCTTTGTCTTCTAGCACATAAGCTAGTGTGAGAGGTATCTAGAAATAGTGCATTTCTCTCCCCCAATTGAGATCGCATGGAGGCAGGGGCGGACTCCTAAGAGGTAAGGGGGGGCCATTTCTATCTCCAAAACAGGTGGAATTGTGCATTATGTTGAGCTATTGGACTGTAAAGGGCCCAGGTATTGTTCTTGCACAAGGACCCTCATCTGTCTGTGTCCACTCCTGCATGGAGGTATTCTGAATGGGGTCTAATGCTCTGTGTGAAGTCTAGCTGTCTATTAAAATCCATAGCTACACATCTATTTGCAATGTGTAATGCTTCTTTCTTCCTGAAGGGGCACTGCAGAGAAGCATAGAGGCTGTACGCCAAGAGAGACGGATGCGATCCATGTGATCGGCTCTTTGTAGGTTTCCATTCCAGGATGACTTCATTTTTCTTGATATTTTTCTTAGGCATGTTTGGTATCACCATCCAAACTTATCTGCACATAAAGCAATCCTATCCACTTCATTGTGGGAAGAAGTCCCTGATTTCATAGATGCCGCCTATAATTACCCAGTCAAGGGCTTCATATTGATATTTAAAGGTGAATTTTCAGCCAATATAATTAATGGGCTTGTTGGGGACGAGAAAAAGTGCTTTTTTTTCCATAAATAGCGCCACACCTGTCTTTAGGTTGTGTCTGGTATTACAGGTCAAACATATTCAAGTAAATGTGGATGAGTTGCAATTCCAGACAAAGCCCTTGACAAGAGAGGCACTGTTTTTGAAAAAAATAAAGCATGCACATTTTCTAAACCTGTACAGTACCACAGATGGGTTGTTACTGATGTCTTATATCTCTTGTAAATCCATGATCTGCCATCAGGGCGACAGTTCTGGACTGTCAGTGGATGGAATCGGAAAGTTGAAGAACCTAGAGATATCGGTGACCTTGGCTTCCCCAAGTCTGTGATGAGAATAGATGCTGCTGTCTATGATGGGGAGAAACGAAGAACCTACTTTATTACTGGAGACCTGTGCTGGAGGTAGGTTGGGATAATAGCGGGCACAAATTTTAGGAAGTCAATATACTTTTCGCAAAATATATTGGGAAGAATTTGCCTCTTACTGAATTTGCCTATCGGCTGCCAGGGTGCCGGAGTCAGAAATGTTATCCAGTAACAGGCATGAGAACATTTCAGCTATAATTTGTACCTCTTTTGAGGAGTAATTATACCTCTAAGCCCTGTCCTCTATGTCTAATCTCTACTCACGTCTCGAAAAGTTGATGGCAAAAATGGCGTAAAAATACCAAAAGTCACCATATTTTTGAGCCACTACAGTACGTGTTTTACAAAAATGTACAACTTTTTTAAACCAGTTTTATGGCATAACATGTATGATGAATCTGTAGGACAGAGGCATGGCCAGACCATTGTCCTTCATAACCCTGGTCAGGAGATACATCTCAAATTTGGAGCATCTATCCTTATAATGGATCCTGTTAGTTTGAGGCATCTAGACTTATTCAGCACAGATCCTATCCAGCAAGAACTTCTTGCCTCAGAAAAAAAATCTCTTACCCTTGATAGCAAACATCTAAACACCAGCCAAAATTCAGGATTTACCATAATACTTTCAAGGGGGAATGAAAGGTGTTTTGAGACTGGGTGCAAAACATCAGCTTGGGCTGAATTCATGTTCTGCAGCCTGTCTGTGTATATGTGCCCTCAGTCCACGTCTCTAAAACCATAATATATCCCCATTATGCTGCACCTGTTCTGCTTTGGTTATAGGTGAGCTGGTCAGAACACAGTCTGTGTAGGAGATAATTTTCAAAAAACTGACCGTCACAGCCAAGCATAAACATAGTGTGAACAGGTGCTTAACCTAGAGTCACCAACTCATATACAGTCAAACAAAAAAGGAAGCACACTGTAGCGCCATAACATGCAAACATGAAATATGAAAAATTAATTGCATTACTGCATTAGAAGTATGAAAAATTGAGAAAGTTTAGTGCATAAAATGGCCAATTTATGTGTACCTGGAAGCCACGGTAAGGCATTTCTCGTTTTCCAGGACCCTAACCTAATGCCAATCCTCACTTAGACTAAAGTCTTCATCTGAATGGGAACCTATGTAAATCCTCTCCTTAGACTGAAGTCTATATCTCTGTGGAGGGGTGGTGGCCCTGCTGTGATTAAAAACGCCTGCGGCTAACAGGTGGAGTAGGAAAAGGGTCCCTTTTTTTCCAGAAGCAGTGCCACATCTTCCGTTGGGTTGTGTCTGGCATTACAGGTGGGCTACCATAAAGATAATACCAAACAATGCCCAGTGACAGAATGACGCTGTTTTTGGTTAAAAAAGAGAAAGCTGAGACTTTTTTCATCCTGCACAGCACCAGATATGGACTGTTGTGATGTCTTATGTCCATTATATATCCATGAACTACCTTTTGGGAGACTGCCTGTCTATGGATTGGACTTGAAAATTAAGGAAACTGAAGATATTGGTGACTTTGGCTTCCCCAACATTGTGATGAGGATAGATGCTACTATCCATGATGGAATACTATCCCATCATTTAGTTGCTGAACTAAAATCATGATGTCACCACGATTCACCCAGGACTTCAAAATTTCAATTTAAGAAAGTTGTAAAATGTTCCAAAATTCAATATGGACAATTTTTTTTTTTCACTAAGGTCACAAGGCTTCTTTTTTTCATCCTGCCAACCTCTCTTCTCCTTAGCCTATAGTTATACAGTCATATGTAAAAGTTTGGGCACCCCTATTAATGTTAACCTTTTTTCTTTATAACAATTTTGGTTTTTGCAACAGGTATTTCAGTTTCATATATCTAATAACTGATGGACTCAGTTATATTTCTGGATTCAAATGAGGTTTATTGTACTAACAGAAAATGTGCAATCTGCATTTAAACAAAATTTGACCGGTGCAAAAGTATGGGCACCCTTATCATTTTCTTGATTTGAACACTCCTAACTACTTTTTACTGACTTCCTGAAGCACTAAATTGGTTTTGTAACCTCATTGAGCTTTGAACTTCATAGCCAGGTGTATCAAATCATGAGAAAAGGTATTTAAGGTGGCCACTTGCAAGTAGTTCTCCTATTTGATTCTCCTATGAAGAGTGGCATCATGGGCTCCTCAAAACAACTCTCAAATGATCTGAAAACAAAGATTATTCAACATAGCTTTTCAGGGGAAGGATACAAAAAGTTGTCTCAGAGATTTAACCTGTCAGTTTCCACTGTGAGGAACATAGTAAGAAAATGGAAGAACACAGGTACAGTTCATGTTAAGCCCAGAAGTGGCAGGCCAAGAAAAATATCAGAAAGGCAGAGAAGAAGAATGGTGAGAACAGTCAAGGACAATCCACAGACCATCTCCAAAGACCTGCAGCATCATCTTTCTGCAGATGGTGTCACTGTGCATCGGTCAACAATACAGCGCATGCATAACGCCTTTTTGTATGACCAAACAACTCAATCTTTGTTTCATCAGTCCACAGGACCTTCTTCCAAAATGTAACTGGCTTGTCCAAATGTGCTTTTGCATACCTCAGGCGACTCTGTTTGTGGCGTGCTTGCAGAAACGGCTTCTTTCGCATCACTCTCCCATACAGCTTCTCCTTGTGCAAAGTGCGCTGTATTGTTGACCGATGCACAGTGACACCATCTGCAGCAAGATGATGCTGCCGGTCTTTGGAGGTGGTCTGTGGATTGTCCTTGACTGTTCTCACCATTCTTCTTCTCTGCCTTTCTGATATTTTTCTTGGCCTGCCACTTCTGGGCTTAACAAGAACTGTACCTGTGTTCTTCCATTTCCTTACTATGTTCCTCACAGTGGAAACTGACAGGTTAAATCTCTGAGACAACTTTTTGTATCCTTCCCCTGAAAAGCTATGTTGAATAATCTTTGTTTTCAGATCATTTGAGAGTTGTTTTGAGGAGCCCATGATGCCACTCTTCATAGGAGAATCAAATAGGAGACCTACATGCAAGTGGCCACTTTAAATACCTTTTCTCATGATTTGATACACCTGGCTATGAAGTTCAAAGCTCAATGAGGTTACAAAACCAATTTAGTGCTTCAGGAAGTCAGTAAAAAGTAGTTAGGAGTGTTCAAATCAAGAAAATGATAAGGGTGCCCATACTTTTGCACCGGTCAAATTTTGTTTAAATGCAGATTGCACATTTTCTGTTAGTACAATAAACCTCATTTGAATCCAGAAATATAACTGAGTCCATCAGTTATTAGATATATGAAACTGAAATACCTGTTGCAAAAACCAAAATTGTTATAAAGAAAAAAGGTTAACATTAATAGGGGTGCCCAAACTTTTACATATGACTGTATATATGGCCACATTCCAATACTTATTCATCATGCTGTCATCCATGTTCTGATAAAATTTTCCTACAGTTTCATCCATGTTCCGATAATGTTTTCCTACGGTTTTTCTTTAGGTACAATGAAGAACGAGGACAGATGGATGGTGGATTTCCTTTGTCGCTTGAGTCGCAGTTCCCAGGTGTAGGAAATAAAGTGGATGCAGCCTACATGCATGAAAACGGTAATTTACTCCCCATTGCCATCCAGGTGAACGAGGCATAATAGGACATACGGTTGTGGCCAAAAGTATTGACACCCCTGCAATTTTGACAGATAATACTCAGTTTCTTCCTGAAAATTATTGCAATCACAAATTCTTTGGTATTATTATCTTCATTTAATTTGTCTTAAATGAAAAAACACAAAAGAGAATGAAGCAAAAAGCAAAACATTGATCATTTCACACAAAACTCCAAAAATGGGCCAGACAAAAGTATTGGCACCCTCAGCCTAATACTTGATTGCACAACCTTTAGCCAAAATAACTGCGACCAACCGCTTCCGGTAACCATCAATGAGTTTCTTACAATGCTCTGCTGGAATTTTAGACCATTCTTCTTTGGCAAACTGCTCCAGGTCCCTGATATTAGAAGGGTGTCTTCTCCAAACTGCCATTTTTAGATCTCTCCACAGGTGTTCTATGGGATTCAGGTCTGGACTCATTGCTGGCCACCTTAGAAGTCTCCAGTGCTTTCTCTCAAACCATTTTCTAGTGCTTTTTGAAGTGTGTTTTGGGTCATTGTCCTGCTGGAAGACCCATGACCTCTGAGGGAGACCCAGCTCTCACACTGAGCCCTACATTATGCTGCCAAATTTGTTGGTAGTCTTCAGACTACATAATGCCATGCACACGGTCAAGCAGTCCAGTGCCAGAGGCAGCAAAGCAACCCCAAAACATCAGGGAACCTCCACCATGTTTGACTGTAGGACCATGTTTTTTTCTTTGAATGCCTCTTTTTTTTCCTGTAAACTCTATGTTGATGCCTTTGCCCAAAAAGCTCTACTTTTATCTCTTCTGACCAGAGAACATTCTTCCAAAACGTTTTAGGCTTTTTCAGGTAAGTTTTGGCAAACTCCAGCCTGGCTTTTTTGTGTCTCGGGGTAAGAAGTGAGGTCTTCCTGGGTCTCCTACCATACAGTCCCTTTTCATTCAGACGCCGACGGATAGTCCGGGTTGACACTGTTGTACCCTCGGATTGCAGGGCAGCTTGAACTTGTTTGGATGTTAGTCGAGGTTCTTATCCAACATCCGCACAATCTTTGGTTGAAATCTCTTGTCAATTTTTCTTTTCTGTCCACATCTAGGGAGGTTAGCCACAGTGCCATGGGCTTTAAACTTCTTGATGACACTGCGCACGGTAGACACAGGAACATTCAGGTCTTTGGAGATGGACTTGTAGCCTTGAGATTGCTCATGCTTCCTCACAATTTGGTTTCTCAAGTCCTCAGACAGTTCTTTGGTCTTCTTTCTTTTCTCCATGCTCAATGTGGTACACACAAGGACACAGGACAGAGGTTGAGTCAACTTTAATCCATGTCAACTGGCTGCAAGTGTGATTTAGTTATTGCCAACTCCTGTTAGGTGCCACAGGTAAGTTACAGGTGCTGTTAATTACACAAATTAGAGAAGCATCACATGATTTTTCGAACAGTGCCAATACTTTTGTCCACCCTCTTTTTTATGTTTGGTGTGGAATTATATCCAATTTGGCTTTAGGACAATTCTTTTTGTTTTTTCATTTAAGACAAATTAAATGAAGATAATAATGCCAAAGAATTTGTGTTTGCAATCATTTTCAGGAAGAAACTGAGTATCTGACAAAATTGCAGGGGTGTCAATACTTTTGGCCACAACTGTAGATGTAAAACTAGCTACAAATTATTAAAGAAGTTATCCAGTGATCAGACAGGTGCTGATCATCTTGCATTATCAGGTTTTCCCCAATCAGATGGCTAACACAGTTGCCGAAGTGCAATAATTCTGCAATGTCTGAACTAGGCCTAAGTGACATCATTGCATTTCCATCACCTTCCCTGAGTTCTGATTGTATTAGAGGACTGGATATAATATATCTCTCTAAATTTTGCCATTTCTCTAATATTGTAGCTCATATACCCCATAACTATAAACTACAGAAATTTTCAAAGGTTTTTTTAAAGGAATTAAATAACACAAATAGAGCATGGATAAAGTTATTAATCATGATCTTCTCTCACATAGGAAACATCTATTTTTATCGTGGAGAAACACAGATTGAGTATGACCCAAGAATTCGCCATGTTACAAATATAAAAGAAAATTTCTCTGTCTTGTGTTAAGAATCACAACTTTATTAAATAAGACTTATCACGTTGTAAAAAAAATAAGTAAAATACCTTGTAACATTTCCTGAGCCCTCTTGATTCTGCAGTTTTTTTCCGTTTTGCGATGCGTCGCTCCAGTGCAGAGATATTCATATTTATTTCTTCTGGAGTGCAATATGTGAAATTTCTGCTTGCAGACCAACTGGATGCTTCTTCTGTCTTCTCTGGGGGCGTGTGCTTTCTCCACTCCCTCCCAGATGCTGCGATTCATAGCTCAGTAGCCTCTGAGACTGGCAGACTGCTACATTAGCTGCTGAACAAAAATGCACGGCCCTAGAAAAAAACTCTACAGAGATTTCACATACTGCTCTCCAAATATCAATATCTCTGCAATGGAGACAAATATCAACATCTCTGCAATGTAGCGATGCAGTGCAAAACGGAAAAGAGAGGAAGAATTAGGGGAGCTCAGAGATTTTTACAAAGTATTAACAGAAATTTTTTTGAGCAAGTGGAAGGTACTCTTTAATGCTGCATAGTGATTGTTAGTGATACTGAAATCACACAGATGTAAATGGCAGCTTTATTTATATTTAGATATGGTTACTCTCTACTTTATTTTATGCATAATTGTTGCATAAACCCAAAAATTTGGAGGCCAGGGTCTTAGATAGATAACAAAAGGGTTACCTAATCAACATTCAAGATGGGACAATCATATTGGTTCAGGACAATGGAATCAATATTTTTGGACAAGAGTATGTGACACTGGACCCCTTGCCATCTGTTGCCGGAGGTAGTGTTTAATTGGGATTTTGGGACCCTAAGGGCACATCCTCAAATTTCTCTAGAGGACCTGTGCCATTATTGTGCCACTATTATTGGTTAATTAACCTCTCATTCATAAATATCTTTGTAAATCAATTAGTGACAAATAATTTGCTCCAAATCCGGTTTCAATAAAGTTGTGTTGTTTTCTGATGGAGCAGTGGGGTTCATAATTATTATTGAGCCCATCAAAGAATTCAGGGATATTAAGGAGGACTTGGGTGGTACGATGAAAAACTTTCTTGATTGGTACTTGAGGGGTTCCACTTCCAATTACTTTTTTTTTCATAAGATAAACTTTTGCAGACGAAAAACCTTATTCCGAGGCAATTTAATTTTTTTTTTGTAATGTAGTTTATATTTTATTGGTAACTTTAAATTGGGCCGCTGTCATGGTCACGTGTGTCTGGACGCAGATGATACCGCAAGGCAGACCCATAACACACGTGACCCTGGATACAGCGCCTCCAGTGGCGAATTTAAATAATAAGGGGAACCTGGGAAACATTAACAATGGTGGGCCCTGCGATAGGGAATGGGGACGTGGAGACCTCCTAAGCTCCCCTGAGCCAGTGTCCCTGCACTCCTTACGTTCCCTATACAGGCTCCGCACTTGTCGCCGCACGCGAACCTTAAACCCTTTCTCGCCCTGACCCTAAACCCTCACTAGGGAATTGGTCGGTGCGGAGACTAATCCCACCACTGCACTAACAACACACATGAGGAAAGAAGACAATACAGGGGAAACACCACTTAGCTTTAGGCTCTGTGCTTATGCTCCTGCAACAGAGCCCCACCACCTGCGTGCGTCTTCTCCTCCACCCGGATCCATCACCATCCTGGATCCTACACCATAGTGCAGCCTTGGAGCAGAGTCCATCTCCAGTTGCAGCAGTCCAATAACAAAGTCCCAAGGATGAGTCAGCCTCTGCCAAAATTCTAAGCATGCTTGAGTCCAGCTCTCGGCCACCAAGTCGAGCATGCCGAGTGCAACTCTCTCCATAGTCGCCACTCCACAAAGCCATGCACGCACTTCCCGCCGACACCATAAACTGCGACTCCTCCACGCCATGCCAGCAATTCCTGCAGACACCATTAGCTGCCACTCGTCTCCTCTGGCTGACTGCGCAGGACTCCTCTTCAGCTCCATGTTCACCCAGGCTTCACAAACTCAGAATGAATCAATCAATCAATATCACCAGCCGTGATTGCACACCCTGAGACTCACTTATAGAGCCCCACACCTGATTCATAATTACGTGCACATTAAACCTAAATTGCGATACCAATAACCACCACCGGGGACAGTCAAGTCACTTGCCAAAGTAAAAAAAGTTCACCCTGTGCAATTTAAAACTGTCAGATCAAATTCAGATCATGACAGCCGCCACACAAATAGTCACCTGAGAACCAGATCCATCCATGGTTACCATCCTTGTAGAAGTTCCTGGACTGTCTGTAACAATAGGGTCCTTTTCACTTCTTTGCTTAATAAAAAATCGATGCATGTTTTGTTTGTATTTTTTAAGATGAAGTTGTACAAATTATTATGACTGTTATTAAAAGAAAAATTACAATTCAAAGTGAATGTTGCTAAGATATTCACATAATTATGGGCTTTATATATAGGTCTTTGAAAATCGCAATAATTTATAATGATTTTCCAACGTAAAATGTTGTGAATTTTTGATAATCTGCCATTACAAAAATTAAAAAAAAGCAAGCTGGCAAATCTGGATTCAGCTACTTTGATGAAATCAGACATATGAAACCCTGAACAGTTTGTCTTTGAGGTATCAGAAGTGAGGTAATTAAAGTCAATGTACAGCAAGCATTATCACAATTGAATCCTCAAAAGCCTTTTAAAGCTAAAACCTTTAAACCTGACATACGCTAGTGCCAAGCTGACATGAGTAAGCACATATCAATGGTAGATCTGCTACCACATCACTCAAACCATGTCTCTATCCTTACAGACCACACTCTTTTTCAGTAAAACCACAGCCTGCCTGTCACCTGTTCTGGCTCCAGCACTGGTTTTTTTGTGTCCTCTTATGGCCGGTTCCCTCTACGTTATTCTGCACTAGATAACTGTGGTACGCAATCACCACTGATGTATTCATCCTAGGCCTTTTAAGGAGTCTCAGGTGGTCATCCACCTCCTGAGTATTCAGGAAGTATAGTACCCTGCTATCACATGCTTTTCCTGGAATTAACCTCATCTTCATCTTGATTCTGTTTCAGCAAGGTATTATCTTTCTAGCTAATCCTCTCTGCATTTTAGCAAACAGCTACAACTTCAAAGCTCAATACAGTGATTCCTGGTGCTCTTGCATACTCAGTTCTGTGTCAAATTATGTTAACAAGCTCATTTCTGCTATGCAGTGTTGTATACCTTTGTTACTTTGTTATTGCTGAGAGTAACTGCATCTCTGCAAGCAAGTTACCAGTTTTCCTACACATCTCTGCTATTTCTGTGTGTAACTGCACTTTTGCAATTAATATATCTGTTTACCTTTACATCTCTACTATTCCTGTGTGTCACTGCATTCCTGCAGTAAGATACCGGCTGCCTAAACATTTGCTGCTCCTCAAAAGTCTGTACATCTATCGCAGCTGCATCTAGTGATTCCAGCTCTGCTTACCTATCTTATGTTCTGCATACCCTGCTGTACTGGTCTTTGCTGATCCACTTGCTGTCTGACAAGTCCCACTGCATTATCGCCTCTTTTCCGTGCTTCTCATCATGATCTTAGAGAATCCGCCTAACCAGGTAAATCCTTCGCACAGCCAAGTACACCACACCTAAATTTAAATTAATAAATTTAATTGAATCCATTCTTCCCTTTACCCGTAAAATGTTCCCTGTGCCATTGGCTACAACACAACCTCATAACATGATTGATCCACCCCCATGCTTATTGGTTGGCGTGATGTTCTTTTCCTGACATTCTGTGCCCTTTTTTCTCCACATATACCTTTGATAGCTGTTACCAAAGAGTTCTATTTTAACCTCATCAGTCCACAGGACTTGTTTGCAAAATGCATCAGGATTGTTTAGATGTTCCTTTGCATACTTCTGAAGGTTAATTTCTATGGTAATGATACAGGAGAGGTTTTTGTTTTGATGACTCTTTCATAAAGGTCATATTTTTGCAGTTGTCTCTGAACAGTAGAGCAATGTACCACAACTACAGAGTCTGCTAAATCTTTCTGACGGTCTTTTATAGTCAAGTGGGGGTTCTGATTTGCCTCTCTAGCAATCCTACCATCAGCTCTCACTGAAATGTTCCTTGGTCTTCCAAAATCCAGACCTTATCTTGATCTCCAGTGTTCCTGTTAACTGCCATTTCTTAATTACATTTCGAACTGAGGAAAGCACAACTTGATAACACTTTGCTATATTCTTATAGCCTTATCCTGCTTTGTGGGACTCCACCATTTTATTTTCAGAGTGCTAGGCAGCTGCTTAGAAGAACCCTGGTTGCTGTTTTTTGGTACAAGGTTAGAGGCGTCTAGGTTTCTATAAAGCCGGGAAATTTGCATCACCTTGCCTTTGCTAATGATGATGGTGAACAAGCCATAACCCTAACAGGATAATTAAGGTCTGAAATCTTGGTCAAAGTTATCTAAGCACATGTGCCCGCATGTTTGCATTGGTCCATTTTGCTTTTTATAATTTTTAAAATGTAAAAAAATGGAAACATATATTTTTTTGCCTAAAATACAAAGGAAATGTGTCATCTTTATCTTTAGGCCTTTTAGAGATCATTTCATCTTAAATTTGATTAACTGCTCACAATAACAGTATTTATTTTGGGTGGGGGACTTGTTCTTTTCTTCTATCATTATCATTTTTCTATACTGGATATACCTAGAAAACAGATTTATCTTTACCATTGCAAGTTCAGACCATTTATTATTGCTCAACCATTGACGATGTGTTCTCCTTTCCAAAACAGATAAAACTCCTTGTCCTGGGGCTGTTTGGTGGTTTTGGAGGAATGTGTTTGTTACGGGTTAAGCGACACATTCACATTCCTCCTGAAACCTGCGCCCTTACGTTGACACATTTCTGAGGCCTTACAGAGAGATCATGTTGTTGTTATCCCACCTAGAAGTATGTGCAATTGAAATGGAGGCATTTATCATAAAAGTCACAAACTAAAAATGCGGCTGCATCAACCTGAAAAGCACCACAATTTCAGGGAGGCAGTGGCAGTGGAGTCGAGGACCTGTCAACTGATAGCTGCGCTCCAAAGATATTATGCTCGGAGTCAGATCAGGTCAATCTACAGAGTCTAGAGCACAGTGTATTAATTACAGTCATATACTGTAAATTACTATTATTATTTATTACTATAACTGACATTGGGAGCAGCAGCGGAGGCTCAGCGCTGGACCCGAGGAGCAGGTACGGACCGGGACTAAAATTCAGCCCTGGCATTTGATATCACACGGGCCCATGCTGTCCCCATCCCCAAGCACCAGATGGGATATATTACTAATATTACCTTGGATGGAAGATAGCAAGATTTACTACAAGACCAATATTTGTAATGCTACCCATGGCTTGGGGTAAGTGACCGAGTCAGCTACGACTATGTGCTCAGTCACAACTCTTAACAGTATGGGTGTCTGGAGAACATCAATTCTGTTAACAACCCAGCAGATAAGACAGCCCACAACCAGTCCGGCCCTGCCGAGGAGGTTGAGAAAACAGAATTTTTTTTTTGTTTTTTTTTTACATCAAACTACAACCAGGGACCAGCGATTTCTGAAATCGGTAAACCCCTTTAACAAACTTCATAACGATTCTCTAAAAGTTGTTAATTTGCTTCAAATTGGGTTGCATGATTTGTCTGGTGCGTCAGTACAACCCTTTTGGCATTTATTAATAGCTTACCTTGAGACATATCGGCCAAATAATTAACCTAATATTGGTTTTTTTAACCCATTCTCGATATCTGAAAACACCTATACATACCAAATGATGACACCATGATACTACAAAAAGGCTTCTAAATTTCATAGATAACAATGTGCAGATAAAATAAGGGAACAGACTCATCTATGTTCCAGGAAAGAGTAAATTCATGTTTATATAAACCTGATGAGAGCTATAAAATATCCACTATTGAACTATTACACAAATAGCAAGTAAAAATACAAGGTAGGAAACGGTTCAGCGAATAATTAATAGGGAGCCCCTCAACACAGATAGCCGGCTTATCCATACACACAATTCGCCTAGTCCTTCATCTGGGGTCGGCTACTTTGTGCGCAGTAAGGATCCTTAAACTGAGTCACACCAATCATGTCACTTATATGTAACTATATAGAAAATACCTTCACAACAGCATGACAGACATCAAGTAATACTACCATATTGCCCCAAAGTCATCACTGAGTGACTATGCCATGCACATGCGTCAGGAGAAAGACACGCTATTATGGACTTATAACATAGGTGTTTTTACTTCATGATATTTGGCAGTACTAGTAACTGCTCGATAACAGCCAGCATCATAAATGATAATATAGCAGTATCCAATCTATCACCTGTGAGAGGATGTGATTGACTTAAATCCCAGCAGTATAGCCCCTTAGAAACTGTGAGAGAACAGTGACCTCAGCATTGATGTGTAACGTGGGGTGTTCTGCTCTACACAGATCTCCACCATGTCTCCCAACTTATAATCCACCATATCCTCAGCTACAATCTTTCCGTCCCCCAGCTCACCATTTGGAAACAACTTTCTCCTCCAGATAGCCAAGGTCCTGGCCTAACTGCTACTAAAACTCAGTGCACTTAGGTCAAGCCAGTCCTGTAGTAATTCTGCACACTCTCAGAATTTTGCCAGCCAATATGGTCTCCTCTCTTCCACCAACCTAGTTGGTCTTCTCTCTTTCTCCATCAGACACCATTTCAGTGTTCCCCAGCCGGCACCAGACTCAACCCAATGTTCCATATTTTCCTGGTACACATCATCCAGAAGACTTTCATTACTTTATGCATTCGCGGCAATCCAACAACCATGTTTCAAGGCACACCGGCCTTTCCTCCATACTATAAATTAAAGTCTCACGGTTTACCCACTTTACTTATGTGAGGAAACTAGAAGATGGAGCGTTCTTATGAATTTTGATCGCCAAACTGTCCTCAACACAACAATAGAGGCTCATGTTAAAACCGGCAACTGGGGGTCCAACAGAAACATCTAAGGATGTCATATGCATATGTCTACTTGGCCGTAACGCTAGCAATAATACTCTGGAATTGACAGGTGTTAAAAACAAATTTTTGCTTGAAAATTAGTAAAAGACCTCTATGAGAAGAATTTTATTTAGAAATATTAGAAACTTGTATATTTTTGCAAAGTTGAAAGCCCTTAAAAAAACACTTGTATAAATTTATGCTTTGCAGAAAGTATTTCACAGGATTGCCTAATTTTTTCATATGCATCACTTTTCGCACAATCTTAGTGATTACATGCCAGTCCGAACATAGCCGTCCCTACAGGATGTCTAATGTTCTGCTCAGACTCGAAGTCTGTGAATTAAGGATGCGGAATTAACATTTTTTCTTCCCGTTCATCATCGTTCTGCTTCCTGCAATCAACCCCGATACATAATACACGTAATACATAATGATTCCACATTATATGAAGTTTATATGCTTCTTTATAAACTCTGTGATAACATTATGATATTCCATAGCTGTTACTAATTGGGATGTGGTTAAGACTTCTTCCTCCATTCCCTTCCTCTTGATTGCGGTACGGCTCATAGGGATTTCCCAAACCTTATGAATGCTTTAACACCTTCCCGTATGGGTAAGAAAGAATTATTCGGTATACAGAGGACAAACAAGGAGTCTTCTATAAAGATTGGATTTCTCTGGTTTTCACATACCCATCTTCAATATATGGCTACAAAGAGTGTCCTTTTATGAGAAGCCACAACTCCTCCCTGTGATATTGGTCATCCACAGGTGAAATGTAAGGGGGTGAAGAGGAAGAAGAGCACAAAAGGGGTTACCTCTCTTGCTCCGTGTCCGGAAACACCTAGCCAGACAGCAGTGTTCCCGGGAGGAAGACTTTCTGACCTCGGCCGTCTAGACCATGTGACCGTAGGAGGCTGTGTCCGGAAAGAAGGGGAGCAGGAAGCTGTGCGGCGTGAGAGTGCAGGACAGAGAGCAAGCTGCTGCACCACGCTCAGAGAGAGAAAGAGTTCCCCGTCTGAAGACTGAGACTGAAGGACAAGACGTTGTGAGCGCCGTATGTGAGTACGTGGACTCGGTAGCCTTCGTGACCAGAGGAGACTTTCCCCCTGATTTTACAGAGATAGTGACACGAGCACGCAGCTGTGGTAGGGGGCTGGATTGGGGATTGGTCCACTGCTTACCACGACCGGACAATGCAAAGATGAGACTGAGGCAGAATTCAGTTGTAACAGATCCGGGTTTATTGGCCGTCCTCCCGATGACCATAGCTATACACCGCAGTTCCTTTACAGCTCTCCGTTTCCAGGCCCAGGTACCTTTCACCTTTCCTTTAGTTGTGATAACGTCCTTCGTGGATCTTTCGCTGGGGCTGTCCTAGACCAATCTACCGCCAGCACTTCACCTGCCCGAGGTCGTCATCCAATCGGTACCCCCGGGGCCTCATCTGTCCTGAGGTACGTCGTGTCAGGGCCACCCCCCTGACTGTCTTCTCCTGTCAGTCCCCTGGTCGAGCTCTTCACCGTTCTCCATCTTCTGTCCTGAGTCTTCCTCTGCTGAGCTCCTCCCGGGACTAACCTGCCTGGAACCCCAACCAGTTCTATTTATCCCCTCTCTCACCGAGAATTCCCCTCCTGGGTTCCTATCTCCCCGCCCCCCATGACTAAGCGTTTCTCAAGCCCTAAGCTGCTGTTGAGTCCTGAACTACTCCCCCCTGCCATCTTGTTGTCATTTCTAGGTACTGCACTCTCTTGTCTGTCTTTCCCAGCTATCACCCTGCTGTCCTTGTCAATCTCCGTCCATAGTGCCCCAACCGTTCCCTCCTACTTCCAGTCAAGTCTGTCCGTCAAGTCACCTTCCCCACACAGTCCCGGGGACCGCAGTGATGAGCCGGAGCGCCTGTTTGTGATAAAGAGACTTAACAGTGTGCGCAGCATCGCTCCTGCGGCGATACAGGCGAGGTATCATACAGAGACATAGAGCAGGGAGACCCAGGTTCACATCAGCTCCCCGCCCACTGCTTTAACTCCTGGAGGTCCCAACTTCATCTAGAGCAGAGACTTTAGAGACTGCAAGCGACGCTGTTGCCGGTGCTGGCGCGGGAGAAGTAGACTTTTCAATCAAGCTTTCCCCAGACAGATAAGTTATAATCCCTGATTGTAGGTTGGCTGTTTCATTAGGTATTATTGCACCTGTGCAGTTACCATTTTACTTGGGTCCGCTGCACCCTGCTAGTGCATTTGTATTGAGGCCTGTCTATACAAGTAAGCATCTCTGCCTGTTCTGTTTTTTCCTCAAATACTGGAGGATTCTTTCCTCTTTCTGTGGTTTTCATGTTAGAGTAGGACTGGCAAGTGTAAGGAACTTTGACGTTAGTTTGCCAGATTACGTATTATGGCCATAATATTAACCAATACCTTACATATATTGATATGTTTTTGTGCACTTTTTATCTTTTCAGGGTGCAGTTGGGCCCAAATGGTTCTGTAAACTGTGGCCTCTGTTTACACGGGATGCATTGTAGTAAGCACTGCGCAGCCCCCCTATATGGTGTTACTAAGAGGCTGTGAACCATTTGCTCTGCATTCCCTGTGTAAACATTGCCACATACGGATTATTTTTTTGCACTGGTGTGCCACACGGCCAATCCCTGATTGTAGGCTGGCTGTTTCATTAGGTATTATTGCACTTGTGCAGTTACCATTTTACTTGGGTCCGCTGCACCCTGCTAGTGCATTTGTATTGAGGCCTGTCTATACAAGTAAGCATCGCTACCTGTTTTGTTTTTTTCTCAAATATTGGAGGATTTTTTCCTCTTTCTGTGGTTTTCATGTTAGAGTAGGACTGGCAAGTGTAAGGAACTCTGATAAGTGATAATTACCTGAGTTTAACCGTTTAAACGGTGAATTACCATTTAATTGTTTCCTTCAGCTCCATTGTTCTGCTTTACTGCTCTACTCACATTTAACCCCCGACAGTTCCTCCCTGCGTGGAGAGAAAACCCCTGTAAATAAACCCTTAACTCTTGGTCTGTCTCCGATCCGTGGCGACATCCTCCATACCTGCAGATTATTACAATTGGCGTATTCGGCAGGATATCGCACAACGGCGCATAGGCGGCGGACTAAGCAGTTGGGGGAGGCTCCAGGTCTAGCATCTCCCTGGGAGCCATGTTAAATAATCTGCCAAAATTATCTGGGAACAAAGTTATGTTGTGGAGTTGGACGGAGCACATCCGAGGGATAATGAGGATGCATCCAATGACGCCGGCCCTGGAGGCAGAGATAGCAGTGATGGCCCTCGAGGGGGAGGCACGGGACTCTGCTATGTTTAGACCACCCCAAGCGAGAGATACCCTGGATAAAGTTTTACTTATACTTGAGGAGACTCATGGGGACCACACTGACTTGTGGGAGCTGCATATGCGACTGCTTCACTGGTTTCAAAGAGAGTGGGAGACCGTGACGCAGTTTATGAATGCCCTGCAGGAACTCCATACTGCCATTGTCTGGAAGGATGGCACAGGTGTAGGGCCGATTGACATTGGGCTGCGAGACCAGCTGGTGACGGGCTTGAGTGGCGTGATGATGAAGCAGGCCCTGCGAGAGTGCATGCGGGTAAAGCCAGGCATGACTTTCTCTGAGGTCGGGAGTGAGGCGTGCAAACGCGAGCAGGAGAAGGTAGTGATAGTGCCAGTTTGGAAGGTACGGAGCGGGGAGGTAGCTGCCACCACGGCTGCTGCCCCCAATGGGTGGAAGACTTGAAGAAGGAGATTAAACAGATCCATGAAGAATTGGCTGAATCCAAGAGAACCAGTCCATCAGTGTGAGACAGAGAGACTGCCCCCCCCCAACGTGAGACTAGTGTCACCCAGCGAAGAGGACCAACCACATGTTACAACTGCAGAGAACCCGGTCATATTGCTCGGTGGTGCACTCGGCAGAGTCGACCTTCCCAGAGTCACCCGTTAAACTAGACGACTCCGAGCTCGGGGTCGCCGCCCAGAGCCTGAAAATTTGAGAAGGAGTATCGAAAGTCCCACCAGGCTCGTTTCCATGTGTCCCTTGGTCTGGGCCAAGATGAATGGACGAGCATTATGTTGCCTAGTAGATACTGGCTCTCAGGTTACCACCATGCCTGAAGGATATTTCCGCTGACACTTCACAGAGGCGATGTGGCCAGAATGGGGGCTGGAGATTAAGCTCACGGTGGCTAAACACTTACCCATCCCTTTTGCAGGGGTGGTATGGATGAACATAGTAGTCTGCGGTAAGGATGTAGGGAGAAGAGGAGTAGTGCTGGTGGATGGAGAGGAGGCCAAAGACCATACCGTAACCTTGGGCATGAATGTGCTTAAAAACTTCGGGAGCCTTCTCATCAACGAGTCCCCAGACCAGTTCCTGCGACAGTGGAGCATCCATACCGCTCTAAGAAGGGTCTTCCAGCAACTGATATGGACAGTTCAGGCCCAGGAAACATATAGTGTTGGGAAGTTGCATGACAAAATAATCGTGTCCGCCTCTGTCAACCGAGTGTTGCCCCCTGGACAGACCGTTCTTCCGTTGCCTGTCCGGGCTGGTATCCCTCTGGAAGGGGTTGAAGTGCAAGTTGAACCTAGCAAAGCCGATCAGCTACCTTCAGGAATATTAGTTGCACTGACAATGACTACGGTGCGGAATGGAACTGTCCTTGTGCGATGTGTAATTTTGGGAGAGAATGACTTAACCTTGCCCCCCAGGAGTGTAGTGGCCCACATCCTAGGCATGCCCGATGAATTAGTTCCATCTGAAGCAGTACAGCTGATTGTGAAGCCGGAAGATCCATGGATGGTGACTGTAGGTGCTGAAGTCACCCTGGACCCCCGATTGCTGAAGGAGGGACGACGGATATTGGAACACATGCGGGCAGAACTCTTGGAACTGACCCCTGTTGTGAACACTTTTGACCTGGCTTCTGAGCTAAGGCTCCCTCTGGTGGTTGCTGCTGGTAATGGAGCTGGTCTGGCTGACAGAAGTCAATCACCTGAGGAGGATGATTGGAGGTCAGGTGTTACAGACTGGAGAGATTTAAGTGAGCAACCTTCCCTCAGTTGTTGCTGGTGATTTGGTTTTCTTTATGAGCATTTTGGAAGTCTGCTTGCCTCCTGTTTTGTCCTGCATCTTTCAGATAAGTTATTTGTCTACTTGAATCTTTTTGCATCTGGTTCATTTTTTGCTTTTCTCTGATTTCTGCTTTGCTGGTGTGAGTTCAGCCTTGTTGACTGCGGGGACCTTTTGCTGGACTCTGTTCCATATGCCACAGCTCATGTCAGTCTTTTTTCAGTATTTCTAATCCCCTGTTATATCAGTATCTTTTGTTTTGCGTCCAGTTCACAACAGAGTTCTAATTTAGTGGGAGAGAGGTCATGTGGCCTCAGTATTTTTGCATATCAGACGTGTTGGATTTTTTCTTTGGGTTTTTTGCGTGATTGCAGACAGTATCCTTTCCTGTCCTTTTCTATCTAGACAGTTTGGGCCCCATCATTTGCTTACTCTATTTTCTGCCTGTGTTTTGTGCCTCATCTTGTCTCACCGGCAATATATGTTCGGGAGCTATCTATTCCTTTGGGGTTCTACTCTGGGGCAGTTTAGCTCTCCCCTTTCTCTCTTCAGGCTTAGTTAATTCTTTGGCTGTGCCGAGGCGTCTAGGGCATCGTAGGTACGTCCCACGGCTAATTCTAGTTGTGTTGTCAGTTAGGGGTCTGCAATCCGGTAAGTTACCAACCTCTCTGGTTATCTGGTTGCCTAGCTTATTCCCCTGCTATTCTCCTCCGTTACCTAATCATAACAGAATCACCGGCCAATCTGTAGAATCTAGGGTACACTAAAGAAGGAAAGAATAGTAAAAAAAAAAAAGTGTGTCAGAATTTTTTATATATTTTTTCCTCTTTTTCTCTGGGGGCCGTAAGAGAATTTTTTCTTTAATGCATACTAAGCAATTGTCTGATCATGTTGAGCAGCTCGCTGCTGAAGTTCGGAGAATTTCTGCCTATCTCGCTCAGTTGTCTGCTGTAGAACCTAAAACCCCTATTCCTGATTTATTTTCTGGGGATCGGTCTAAATTTTTGAACTTTAAGAATAATTGTAAACTGTTTTTTACCTTGAAACCTAACTCATCGGGGAACAAGGTGCAGCCGGTTAAAATTGTCATATCCCTGTTGCGCGGCAAACCTTAGGACTGGGCTTTTTCCCTGTCACTTGGGGATCCTATTCTGGCTAATGTGGATGCGTTTTTTCAGGCTCTGGGGTTGTTGTATGATGAACCTAATGCTATTGATCAAGCTGAGAAAACCTTATTGGCATTGAACAAGGGTCAGGAAGCGGCAGAGTTATATTGTCAGAAATTCCGAAAGTGGGCGGTCCTTACTAAATGGAACGATGATGCCCTAGCGGCTCTTTTTCGGAAAGGTCTGGCAGAGACCGTAAAAGATGTTATGGTGGGATTTCCTTTCCCCTCTGGTCTCAACAACTCTATGTCATTAGCCATTCAAATTGACAGACGTTTACGTGAATGTAAAACTATGCGAGAGGCTGTGTTGCCTTTCGAACAAACTTCTGAGCCAATGCAGTGTGATAGGGTTTTTTTCTAGGGCTCAGCATAAAGAATCTTCATTAAAAGGCGTAATAAGTTGTGCTTCTTTTGTGGGGATGCCTCACATACTATTTCCGTCTGCCCTAAGCGGGAAAAACGTTTTGCTCACTCATTTGTTTTGGGCAGTGTACAGCCTAAATTCCTTTTGTCGGTTTCCTTGATCTGCTCCTTATCTTCATTTTCTGCCTTTATTGATTCAGGAGCAGCCCTGAACCTGATGGATATCGACTTTGCCTAACGTTGTGGTTTTCCCATGGTACCCCTGCGGACTCCTATTCCTTTAAGGGGTATTGATGCTACCCCTTTGACGGAGAATAAACCCCAGTTTTGGCCGGTGATAATGCGGGTCGCCCCGGACCACCAAGAAAATTGTAAATTTTTGGTGTTGCATAATTTACATGACATTATTGTACTGGGTTTTCCTTGGTTGCAAACTCATAATCCTGTTCTGGATTGGAAATCTGTGTCTGTAGTTAGTTGGGGTTGTCAATGTGTTCTTTGTGACACTCCTGTTTTCTCTACCTCTCCCCAGTCTCATGATGTTACTGACTTTTTGGCTGATTTCTCTGATGTATTTAGTGAGATTAGAAAGTCTGCGTCCTTGCCTCATCATAGGAGTTTTGATTGCGCGATCGAGTTAGTGCCCGGTTGTAAATTTCCCAAGGGTCGGCTCTTCAATTTATCTGTACCTGAACATGATGCTATGCGATCTTATATCAAAGAGTCATTGGAGAAGGGTCATATCAGACCGTCCTCTTCACCTTTCGGTGCCGGCTTTTTCTTTGTGGCCAAGAAAGATGGCTCATTGAGGCAATGTATTTACTATCGTCTCCTTAATAAAATCACTGTTAAATATCAGTACCCGTTACCCCTGATTTCCGATTTATTCTCCAGAGTGAAAGGTGCTAGTTGGTTTACCAAGCTTGACCTTAGTGGGGGCATATAATCTTATTCGCATCAAGCATGGTGATGAATGGAAGGCGGCGTTTAATACTCCGGAGGGGCATTTTGAGTACCTAGTGATGCCTTTTGGGCTCACTAATGCCCCTTCCTTCTTCCAATCTTTCATGAACGATATTTTCCGGGATTTTGTGGACAAGTTTTTGATCGTTTATTTGGACAATATTTTGATTTTTTTCCAGTGATTGGGATTCTCATGTGGAACATGTTCGGATTGCATTCTGGAATTTGAGAGAAAATGCTCTGTATGTTAAGGGTTCGAAATGTCTCATTGGCGTAAAAAAATTTCGTTTTCGGGATTCATTTTGTCCCCGTCTGCTATTGAAATGGACCCGGACAAGGTCCAGGCCATTTATGATTGGGTTCAGCCCACTTCCTTGATGGCTCTCCAGAAATTTTTGGGTTTTGCTAATTTATACCATAAATTCATAAGTAATTTTTCTGGTATTGTTAAACCACTGATGGATTTGACAAAAACGGTGCTGATGTGGTGAATTGGTCTCCAGAGGCAGCCTCGGCGTTTCAGGAGCTTAAGCGGAGATTCACTTCTGTTCCGGTTCTACGGCAACCTGATGTTTCACTCCCATTTCTGGTGGGGATGCTTCCCATATCTATCTATCTATCTATCTATCTACATCACGTCTGCTATTCAGAGAGTCACCAGAGACCAGACGAGAGCACAGAGGGAACTGGATTGGGGTGAGTCTGTGTTTTTTATTTGTGTATGTTTCCTGTGTATAGGGGGCTGTGAGAAGGGTCATACTGACTAAAGAGACAGTATGTGGGGGCACATACTGTACATAGGGGGTATGTGTGGGCTCATACTGTATATGGGGGTATGTGTGGGCTCATATATAGGTGATGTAAGTGTGGCGCCCCCTGGAGTATGGCCGCCACAGTGGCTTTGCCTTCCTCCAGGGAGGGTAATGCCAGGCTTGGAGGCAATGAAGGGTCTCTCTCGCAGTTAACCTATACATGCAACACAGTTCCACTCCAGGCCAGCAGGGGGGACTCTGAACCGGAATTGAAGGGAGGAGTTCTCTCCGAGGGCCAAGAGGAAGGAGTAGTCAGTTAGTCTGAGGAGGGTGAAGTGTGCAGACGTGTGGGAGGAGCGCGGAGATCGAGCAGAGAGGAAAGGCTCATCTCCAGTGAGAGCGCAAGAACTGGAGCCTGGTCTCCACGGTTGTATGGATGCTAGTGATCCTGCAACAGACACCAGAGGAGTAGGAGGCTGTAAATGCACTACTCCCATCTAAGACTTGGAGGCACAACAGCACGGAGTGAGCCAAGAGAGGAATAGCGGCTACAGCCGTCTGCCATATGAGGAGTGAGAGTAGAAGAGAATTGAGAGGAACTTCAGTGTAACTCAGTACTAGGAGTACTTCACTCAAATAAGCGCTAGGAAGGAGACTGCACAGCCCATCTGCTGAGAGAGAATCCCTGAGTTGCTTCCAGGCTAGCCTGCTCCGGTGCCATCTGTAATCAGGACCCTGGACTGCATTTGTCAAGTAAAGGTAGAGAAACTGCACCCGCTGTGTCTTGTCTGCTTCCTACCCTTCCGGCACCGCTACATCCCCGTGCCAACCACATCTACACTGCCCTGGGACTACAGCTTCACCTGTGGGGAGCTTTTACATCTTTGCTGCACCATACCATCAGTCCCAGAGGATCTGCATGCAGCGTCGGCCTAACATCTCACTTGCCGAACACCACAGGTGGCGTCACGAACTATTCATTTACATTCCATCAATTCCAATCTCCCCTTTTTACATTGGGCGCCCAGGGTCACGGACCGGGTTACTGCTGCTGTGACACATACCGCTGACACCGGCCCGGTACCGAGTTCCCCACAGCCCTGGGAGGGCGACCCATTTGGCATCATAAACAGGATTACGGAGCCCGGTATCCCCGAGTCCTGTGTGCCAGAGACTGTTGTGTGCTATAGACTGTGTGTGAAATTGGCGCCATCACCGCCATTATCTCACTGATTGGCGCGCGCGGGAAGAAAAGGGGCAGGCCTTCATGGGAGGAGGCTGCCGGAGAGCGCGAAGCAGTGAAGTCCCGCGTGGGAAGAGGAAAAAGCGCGCAAGAAGTGGGAGGAGCTGAGGCCTAGAGCCCGGAGCATCGGACCTGCGAAGCGGCCGCCGGTAAGCTCACCTAACCCCCGGCCCTGGCTAACGTTAACTAGGGGGGAAGAGAATGTCCGCGCCACACAGTAATGCAGCGGCGGCGGCCACCGCCAACCCCTCCGCGCCGCAAGGAATAGCGCCCACCGCAGCGGTCCCCATAATGCCGCTGTGCATGCCCTACATACCGGGAGCGGCTTGGCTACCGCAGTACTCGGGTGAGTCACATACGCTGAGTGAATTTAAAGAGAGACTGTGCAGTTTGTTTGAGGTGTATCCTCTATCTGAAAGCCAGAAGGTGAACATCCTGATTGGGAAGCTAACAGGTGCAGCACAGAGAGAAGTAAAAGCCTGGCAGGACACTGACAAAGAGACTGTTAAAAAGATTTTGGCCAAGCTAAAAAGCACCTTTGACACCCACACCGCAGCTGAAATCAAGATGAGATTCTTTGGATGCAAACAGAAAGTGCAGGACAGTATACGGGACTATGCTCTTAACCTGCAGGAGGCGCTGCGAGCAGTAAAACAAATAGATCCTGACAGTGTGAAGGAGGAAGACAAGCTGTTAAAGGAACAGTTCATTGAAGGACTCCTATCCAGTACCCACAGAGCACAGCTGTGCATCATAACCCTACAATACCCTGACCTGGACTTTGCTGATTTTAAAGACAGGGCTATTCGGGTACTGCAGGAATCCACTGACAGCCATCCAGCGCCCCCTAGGCGCCCAGCGATCACCTACCACCAGGAAGCAATATCTTTCCCTTCCATCCCTGTGGAGGCTGATGCACAGACTCTGGATAAAGATCCAACTGAAGAACTGCGTCTTAAGGTCCAGGAGTTGACCAAAGGTATGACTGCACTTACTAAAACCGTGCAGTCCCTGCAAGTGTCCTCCAAGGAGAAGATCCAGCTGGCTTCCAGTCCAGAGGATGTCCCGTGGCTCCGGAAGAGGATCCCGCCACTCCGAGGGAGAACCAACGATCGCTATGACCAGAATGGATGCCCCATCTATCGTAACTGTTGCAGGCCAGGTCACATCTCCAGGTACTGTCATTTAAACGAGCAACCCCTGGGGCACAGGGCCAACCCCCAGGAATAGGATCCCCAGGCCCAAAGAACTGGAGAGCCAAGTATGTTGGAGGGAGACCCCGATTCTCCCTGTGGTGATTGATGGCATCCCCATGAACGCTTTGCTGGACACTGGCTCCCAGGTGACCACTATGCCCTATATCCTTTACAAGCGGTATGGGGCTGATTCTGAACTTACTCGTGGCCCCACTGATGAACTGACAGTATTTGCCAGTAATGGTCAGTCTTTGCCGCAGATTGGATGTAAAGAGATTACTGTTAAAGTGGGTCGGGTAGAGCTAAAATCTCAAGGTCTGATAGTTGTAGATATTGGTCGACGAGAATGTAATCCCATGATGACTCTTGGTACAAATGTAATTGAAAATTGTCTTTCCGAAGTTATTGTCTTGTTGCAACAGGTGGCTGAGACTGCTGGTTGTAGTGAACAACGAGTCCTGCAGAAGAAGATCAGAGCTCTGATGCAAAGACAACAGGTGGAACTCTCTGGCGGAGAAATTGGCAGTGTCAGAGTGAGTGGCTCTGGAAAGCAACTAGAGGAGTGGTGCCAGCAACTGCAGGTGTGGACTGACTCTACACCTTCATACCAGAAAAATGGGGTTTACAGAGTGACACAAGAATATGAGCGGGTATTCAGTAAACACCCACTAGATTTTGGGCAGGCAAAAGGGGTGCAACATCATATCCCCACTGGAAATCATCCACCCATAAAGGAAAGGTACCGGCCTATACCCCCAACACAATACCAATGTGCTAAAGGTATGTTGAGAGAGATGAAGGAAGCAGGGGTTATCAGAGACAGTTGTAGCCCCTGGGCAGCTCCAATAGTTTTTGTAAAGAAAAAGGATGGTACCATGAGAATGGAATGTGTATTGATTACAGGAAAATTAACAGCATTACACATAAAGATGCCTACCCATTACCTAGAATTGAGGAATCATTAGCTGCACTTAAAACTGCTAACTACTTTTCCACCTTGGATCTCACTAGTGGGTATTGGCAGGTTCCCGTGGCAGAGACAGACAAGGAGAAAACAGCATTTACCATCCCAATGGGTCTCTGTGAGTTCAACTATATGCCATTTTGGCTCTGCACTGCCCCAGGAACATTTCAACTGCTGATGGAGTGCTGCCTGGGACACATGAACTTTGAGACAGTCCTGTTGTACCTTGATGATGTCATTGTTTTTTCCAAGACTTACGAAGACCATCTGGAACACCTGGCTGAGGTGTTTGAAGGCTTGTCCAACTTTGGCCTGAAAGTGAAGCCCTCCAAATGCCACCTCCTGAAGCCCAAGGTACAGTACCTCGGACATGTGGTGAGTGCACAAGGTGTGGCCCCAGATCCTGACAAGGTCACAGTCATCCGGGACTGGCCGAAGCCCAGCAACCTCCATGAAGTACGCCAGTTCCTCGGGTTGGTAGGCTACTACCGAAGGTTCATCAAAGGCTTCACTGAAATAGCCACTCCTATGCAAAATCTTCTGGTGGGGCAGTCCAAGAAAGCTAAACATAAGAATTCCACATTTGAATGGACTGAGGAGTTGGAGAGGTCCTTCACCCGACTGAAGATGGCTCTCACGGGAGATGAAGTTCTGGCCTACCCAGATTATGATAAGCCCTTTGTGTTGTATACTGATGCCAGCAACGTGGGACTGGGAGCAGTACTGTCATAGGTACAGAATAGAAAAGAAAGAGTGATCTCCTACGCCAGCAGGAAGCTGCGTCCCACTGAAAGGAACCCTGACAACTACAGTTCCTTTAAGCTGGAGTTCCTTGCCATAGTCTGGGCTGTCACTGAAAGGTTCAAGCATTACCTAGCTTCAGCCAAGTTTACTATCTTCACGGACAACAATCCGTTGACCCACTTGGAAACTGCGAAACTAGGTGCACTGGAGCAACGATGGATGGCTCGGCTGTCTAACTATGAATTTACCATCAAGTACCTAGCAGGGCACAAGAATGCCAATGCCGATGCGCTGTCCAGAATGCCTAATCTGCCGGATGCAGGAGAAGGCCCCGAGGCTCTTGAGGAAATAGCGTTGCCTCCTTTCCACCGGCCACTGGCAGCCCAACGTGCACAAGGAGTGAGAAACAGGCGGTCTGGCTTGAAAGAGGTCACCCTAAATCCATTGCCCCATCATGACTGGACAGAAACTCAGGATGATGACCCCGATGTCCGCCTGGTGAAGGAGCTACTGTCACAAGCTGACTCACGCCCAGAGTTGGATGCTCCTGAAGAAACACAGCAGTTGTGGAAGGAAAGAGGTCGGCTGTTCATTTATGAAGGAAAGCTGTGTTGGAGGAGTATCAATGCCCGGACTCATGAGCTGCTCTGGCAGGTGGTAGTCCCAAAGAGAGAGGCATCAATGGTCTTGGAAGCATACCACAATGGAGCTGGACACTTCGGATGGAAGAAGTTGGAAAAATTGCTCCGGGAGAGATTCTACTGGGCGGGTATGAGGAAAGCCATTGAAAAGTGGTGCCGAGAGTGTGGACAATGTAACCTGCGCAGAAAGGATCGAAACAGCCAGAGAGCTCCTCTGCAGCCAATAGTAACCAAGCAGCCACTCGAGTTGGTAGCCCTGGACCATGTGAAGCTGGTTCCAAGCCGGTCAGGCTACATCTATGCTCTTACCATTGTGGACCACTACTCAAGATTCCTGGTAGTTGTGCCTGTTAAAGATCAAACAGCCAGGACAGCAGCCAGAGCATTCCAACAGCACTTCTGTAGACCACATGGATATCCTGAGCAAGTGCTTACAGATCAAGGTCCAGCTTTCGAGGCAAAAGTGTTCCAGGAATTCTGTAACTTGTATGGTTGTAAGAAGATCCGGACAACACCGTATCACCCACAGGCCAATAGCATGTGTGAGAAGATGAACCAGGTAGTGATTGACCTACTGAAGACCTTGCCTTTGGAGGAGAGAAATCTGTGGCCAGAAAAGTTGCCAGATCTGGTAGACCCCTACAACCATATTCCAGTGAATTCCACCAACTGTACCCCAGCCTACCTAATGAGAGCAAGACCTGGTAAGCTGCCTATTGATTTGGACATGGGAGTCCTGACACCTGAAGTAACGTCACCAGATGCTGACTGGGACACAGAGAGGCAGCAGCAGTACAGAAGAGTACAAGAGTGTGTGGAGAAGAGTCTAGCTCAGGCAAGACAAAAACAAGAAAGGGACTACAACCAGCATGCACCTGCAGTTCCCTTGTCACCAGGAGAACAAGTCCTCAAGAGGAAGAGAAGACTGCATAAATTGGATGACCAATGGGAAGCTGAACCCTACACCATTCTACCCTCAAATTTTGACAATACCAAGGTGTGCCTTATTAGTAAACATGGAGGAGAAACCTCAGCAGCAATATCAAGTGATCATTTGAAATTATGCCATTACCAGTTAAGAGAAAGAATGGAAGAACAAGATAACATCCAACCCCTAGAAGAAGAAAAGGTCATCACCATACTTGGAGAATTCCCTGCCAATTGGACTAAAGTAAATGATGCAATAGTGGTGCCCGTGTTGACATTTCCCCAACTGGTAGCACTGGAAGACGTGACTCAAGAAAATCCTGAAGATCAGGAAAATCAGGCAGCAGATGCCACACCAGCAGTGGAGCCAGAGAACCCTTGCCCTGCCAGTGGTGAACCTGTTATGCCCATGGTGAGTCTAAGAGTTCCTAGACAATCTAGTATCCCTGTGTTACATAGAACCACCAGTAGTGTACCCAGTACATTACCCACTACACCAGTAGGATCCCCAGTCACACCAGTGTTACGCAGGTCTATCCGTGTTACACAAGGTATACCGCCCATCAGATATTGTGTATAGATAAGTAAATGTAAATGTTGAAATTGTGTTTATATGTAACTGTTTTCAAGTTTTGTGCCTACAGGTAACCTGTAAGAGTTTCCTCTGAATTTTCCAGTTTTTACCTTGTTTCATGGACACTGAACCACAGGACTGTGTGTGGTCAAAAATTTTCTTTGTGATTAGGTCACCATTTGCCCAGTAATGGACCATTGACATTGATGCTGGACTTATCATCATAGGACTATTTTTTGGAGCTCTTGGTTTTTGTAACTTTTTCCTTTTTCAAATCTTGTACAGTTATAATTGTTCACCTTGTTTAACTGTTCATATGTTTTTCATGTTCTGTTCAGCCCAGGAGTGCTGACTTGCACTAGGGGGAATGTGGCTCCCCCAGGAGTATGGCTGCCACAGTGGCTTTGCCTTCCTCCAGGGAGGGTAATGCCAGGCTTGGAGGCAATGGAGGGTCTGTCTCGCAGTTAACCTATACATGCAACACAGTTCCACTCCAGGCCAGCAGGGGGGGCTCTGAACTGGAATTGATGGGAGGAGTGCTCTCTGAGGGCCAAGAGGAAGGAGTAGTCAGTTAGTCTGAGGAGGGTGAAGTGTGCAGACGTGTGGAAGAAGCACGGAGATTGAGCAGAGAGGAAAGGCTCATCTCCAGTGAGAGCGCAAGAACTGGAGCCTGGTCTCCACGGTTGTATGGATGCTAATGATCCTGCAACAGACACCAGAGGAGTAGGAGGCTGTAAATGCACTACTCCCATCTAAGACTTGGAGGCACAACAGCTCAGAGTGAGCCAAGAGAGGAATAGCGGCTACAGCTGTCTGCCATACGAGGAGTGAGAGTAGAAGAGAATTGAGAGGAACTTCAGTGTAACTCAGTACTAGGAGTACTTCACTCAAATAAGCGCTAGGAAGGAGACTGCACAGCCCATCTGCTGAGAGAGAATCCCTGAGTTGCTTCCTGGCTAGCCTGCTCCGGTGCCATCTGTAATCAGGACCCTGGACTGCATTTGTCAAGTAAAGGTAGAGAAACTGCACCCGCTGTGTCTTGTCTGCTTCCTACCCTTCCGGCACCGCTACATCCCCATGCCAACCACATCTACGCTGCCCTGGGACTACAACTTCACCTATGGGGAGCTTTTACATCTTTGCTGCACCATACCATCAGTCCTAGAGGATCTGCATGCAGCGTCGGCCTAACATCTCACTTGCCGAACACCACAGGTGGCGTCACGAACTATTCATTTACATTCCATCATTTCCAATCTCCCCTTTTTACATTGGGTGCCCAGGGCCAAGGACCGGGTCACCGCTGCTGTGACACATCCCGCTGACACCGGCCCGGACCGAGTACTCCACAGCCCTGGGAGGGCGACCCATAAGCATACTTAATTCTTATCATTATTAATTGATGCAATATAATCTTAATATAAAATAATAATTATCTTATAATATTAATATTGTACAGAATAAATTTTAGTCTAATGCTTCAGCCCTCCACTACAATCACATCCTCTAATGCAGCTCCTGGGAAAAATTAGTCTAGATTTCAAGGGAACCCCTGGCCATAACTCTTTAAAACTTATAGAGGAACCTAGACTTACAAAGGGGACCTCTGGGTTGCATCTATGGAGCAGCTGTCGGTTATAGGCGCGAGTTTGAGGCAAAAATTGCAAAACAAATCCAGTCCAGGATTAGAAGGGACCAGGGCTGGACAGGCTATCTGGCAATTCTGGCAAATGCCAGAAGGGCCTGTCTGGTCGTGGGCTGCCTTGCCTGCTACGTTGTTAGCACAATCGGTGGTCTCAAGACACCCATACTGTTAAGAGTTGTGACAGAGCACAAAGTCGCTGACTCCGTCACTTACCCCAGCAGGCCTCGAGTATCATTTGAATATCATTTGAAATATTGGTCTTGTAGTTAATCTTGCTTTCTTCTATCCAGGGTAATATTAGTAGTAATATATTCCATCTGGTGCTTGGGGAAGGGGATAGCATAGACCTGTGTGATTTCAAATGCCAGGGGTGAATTTAAGCCCCTGTCCGTAACTGGAAGGGACAAATCCAGCTACAAAAACAGTAGAAAAAAAAAGTCAGAGGTAAAGCCAGGATCAGAGGTCAATCAAGAGTCATGTCAGACAAGCCAGGGCCAGAATTAAGATGTACTACAGAGAAAATGAAGGCCAAGGTCACTAGCCAGTTCAGAATCAGGAACAAAGTAGCATCAGAAAATTAGGAAAGCCAGACCATAGCTGATAACTCCTAACAGTATGCTGTAAGTTTAAGTAGGGAGTGGCACTGCCCTACTGGCCCCTGCTGAGCTGTAGGACAGCGACACAACAATTCTGGCTAACTGAGCAGTAGCCACACCAGTATATCTGGCTGGACAGAGCCTGCCAGTGTAAGCAGAAGGACCGGGCTGAGGGGACCTTTCCGGCGCCGGGTCCGGAACTGTCGGGACTGTCTCCTCTGTTGTCCGGGGGAAAGCAAAACAACCGGACCGACATTTGCACCTAGCAGTAGGGAGCGTGGTTAGCTCGGGGAGAGCGGAGCGTGCGCAGAAGCAAGGAGACTTGGCGGGAAGGGACAGTGCACGGCAGGTGCTCTGTCCCCTCAGCACCAGAGAAGAGCAGGCCAGCACTTGAGATTACCCTCGGTCACCCGAAGGGACTGTGGACAGAGACTTGGAGCGCCTCCACGGGCTCTCCCATACCAGGGTGCCAAAGACTTTATTCCTGCTTGTGCCGCGTTTGCACCGTTTCAGGGGAAAGCAGGGTACGTGACCGTGAACTGTGTTCTGACTCCCCGGTCCATATCGGCCAAGCCACGGTGGGTCTGAATTGTGTTGCGGCCCACACCTTACCCACAACCACAAGCCCTGGAGTCAGAACCCTGCCTAGGGTACCAGAGACGAACTATCGCCGTACAGACTCCATCGGATCCTTGTTTCCCTCAGCACTCCACCGGAACAAGCTTTCGCTGACGGCTGTCGGCGTCACCGCTCCACATCGTTGAATCCAGCACCTGGAAATCTACTAACCGGATAAATTTATCCTTTAAGAACTCATTTCTACCTCGTCCCCGATGTTGCTCCATTCACACTATTTCCTTGTTGTTTTCCCCCCATTACTGCAATAATCCGTCAAACCTTATTAACTCCCTGTGTAGAGTATATACTGTACTAGTAAATATGTTAACCCTTGATATATGTCCCATCTGACACTGCATCCCGCAACCTGCTCACATCTTGACCGGTGATTTTAGCTATAACATCTCCTTTATCACCAGTGCCTCCACAGGATGAATACGGTGGAATCTGGTGATCGAGGCAGATATTGCAGAAGCGGGTCTGGGTATTTCATATCTATTTTTCTATCTCATAACGTATTATCGATCTCACATCTATCTATAAGTCTGCCTACCTAATATAGTGTCTTTTAGATTTATTTCTAACTTCCTGTTAGCTTGAGACAACTTGCTGTCTGGACAGTATTCTCGCATACGGAGAGTTGCCCACAATAATCTTTCTCCAAGGTTTTTCTTTTAACTTTTCAAGTCAAAAAGTTTATTTTGCAAACTAATGAATAAAACCCAGCATCGTGTGGCACTTTGTGCAATTCAGTACTTCCCACACACAAATCTGCTGAGGGCATGTTTACTTTGTAATCTCCTCTTAGCAGCGGGGCACAGATGTAGAAGTTTTTCTGTTCCATACCACAAGCCAGGATGTCTTCTGGGGGGATTTGGGAGTAATCATATTTACCGTCCACTGGTTAGAAGTTTTAGCATGTCTCAAGCGAGTGACTCATGGCTCATACACTATATAAGGAGGCTCATATGCAGCCAGCTGAGGTTCAGGGCATAAGAATCAGACATGATGCCTACAATATCAGCGGTGATTCTGTTGGTGGTCAGCTTCGGCTTTTGCTTCTCCATCCCCATCCCCGTGGAGGACAGCTCTGAAGTCTCGGAGAAAGATCTCCACTTTGCACAGGTAACCCTACTCTTCTAGATTCTGCCTACTTTTAAGGCATATTGACATCCTATGAGGTGAAGTGGATGAGGTTGCCACCTTTTTTTTACTCCAAAATGCATGCCAAATACCCATTTCTATGAATCAGAGCAAAAAATTAATGCAAATCCCCCTTTCACCCAAATGGCTTCTTATCAGACTGTTTTTTTTACAAACTAGAAAAAAATGAACCATTTTTCATTAGTGTGCTGGATTTGAATTTCACCCAACTTTGGTCCATTTTTACCATCATTGCGTCATCTCTTTGTCTGGTTAAAAATTTCTAGTGTCACTATTCCATAAACCAGTAAAAAAACAGACAGCACGTTGATGACAAGGAGATGCATTCGTGTGCTGTTGTTATTTTTATGATCCCATTAATTTGAATTTTAAAAAAACAGACACATGAAACTTCCTAAAAACCAAGTTTTATCCATTAAATTATGGATAGAACTCATACATGAGAAATGGACGTCTAATTGACGCATAACTCTGGTTATTAAAATTGCATGTGGCTTTAGGAGCAGGGTAATCAACTACATTTGATACTTAAAGAGACAATTCAGGATTTTTTTTTACTATCAGTCTAAAAACTAACAAGCAGGTAGTGGCTAACAGAGGCAACGTTTCTGCCTGTTTTACCCGGCTCCGTCTCAGAGCGGTAACATACTGCTCTGGCCGCCGATTCAGCGGCTTCACGTCAACAGACCAGCTCTTCCTCTTCTAGTCTGCTCCATTGACTTGGCGTGACTGCTGGTGTCATGCTGATGGACAGCCTGCCTTCTGCAGTATGGCAATGGGGTGGCCGCTTTCAATCAGCATGATGTCAGCAGTCATCTCCCGTCAATAGAGCAGAGCGGAAAGAAGCTGCTAAATCACCGGCAGGATCGGTTTATGCCCACTTTTTGCCAGAAGAGATTGGTGCCAGGCAAAATAGGTAAGTTTTTAGCAACTACCTGCCTGTTAGTTCGTAGGCAGTGGCACATTGTAAAATAAAAATGTCCCGGCTAACCTCTTTAAGTCTTCAAGCCATACATAGACAGTGTCTCCATAACACAGAAAGTACCCCCAGACTTCCGCTCTTGACTATTGGGGGCTGCGCAGGCTGTGTGCATATATCCAGATGCTGAATTAGAGTTTCTCTGGCTCTCTGCCTTCTTGCCCAATGCACAACTGACAATTTTTACATGATGCCCAGCTGTCGGGTCGGACATCCACAGATCACATCTTGTAGATAGGTGAAAACTTATTTTCACTGGACCCTGTTAAGGGGTTAATTCATCAAACCATTTTGACAAGAAAATTGCAGTAGAAAAGTCACAATTTTTTATGCAACGTGCAGTTGAACAAAAGTGTTGCTACTCTTCGTTTTTTAAGTTCCGCTAACTTGTTGAAAAAAAAAATGAAGCTTATCTGTAGGGAGTATTTTTTTAAATTGTGCCAATTTTAACAAACATGGTGCCAAGCTTTGTAAATTTGGTACAAAACTCCATAACTTTGAACTTATCTCTTACACCAAATAAATTAAATGAAAGTGCCCCTGATAATGCAGGACCCACTTCTATTTAGGACTTTTACTCTAGTTTATGCCATTTTCTTCCTTTTGGAGTCATTTTGTGACTTTTTTTTGAGACAATTGAAAAAGCTGCTGATAAATCTGTCTAAAAACATCTGCAATGGTAAACCATGTCCAACAAAATGTGTTGTAGATGTTTAATAAATTTGGTTCGCACCATAAAAGGTAAAAAGTCAAATTTTTCTCCATAATTCACCAAATGCATTTTTCCTTTCATCCTAGAAATATCTAAGTACCTTGTACAGTTCTTCAACCAACCCCACTGGGATTTTGAGAAAAAGCGGAGTCAACAGTGTGACTGCCCGGCTAAAAGAGATGCAAGCCTTCTTTGGCCTGGATGTAACGGGCAAACTGGATGAAGAAACCCTTGAAATTATGAAACAGCCGAGATGTGGGGTCCCAGATATCGGAGAATACAACTTCTTCCCAAGAAAGCTAAAATGGCCCAGATACAATCTTACCTACAGGTATCTCTATATCCACGTCTCTTGCTCTGTATATATTCCATCTATATGGTAACCCATTCATATCTCCACCCATATTTATATTTCCATAAATCTGATTAATATGGCAGTAATAAGAACTGAATGTGTGGTTTGAGTAATTCCAAACCTTCTTGATCTTCTCCAGCTCTGAAGATTGCAGTCATCTCAGACAGACAGTCTACTAGGGATAAGATGATGGAGAACCACAAGTAAATGAATGTAGCTGCTTTGGCAGCCAGTCTCAGACAGCCAATTAGCTCAGGGAAGATCTAAAATTGATTTCCCCCATCATTGAAGATTATGACTAGTGAGGGGTGAACCCGAAGAGTAAAGATCTGGGTCCGTACTGAACAACTGCTGCTCGGTCATGGACCCCGAGCACAAACTTCTCCAGCAAGTCTGTGTCACTGCTCAGGTTCAGCACCCCGAACATTGGATGTTTCCCACTCATTTGCATGAAAGCGTGAGAAACACCGGTGGCTCTGATCAGTAGTAAGATTATTACCGCTGGTCAGAGAGCTGCGTGAGCCAGCAGCTGTGACTAGAGGTAAAAAGTTTACCTCCGGCTACATGTGTTGGCGGATGGGAGTACTACTCCCACCAGTCTACAGGGGACAAGGGCTTCAAAGGAATGGACGTAAGGTGAGTATAAATTTGTTTTTTATTTTTGTTTCACATAAAATGAGTCATTTATTTCAATTAAAGGACTTTATTCTGGCTGTGTGTTTATTTAAAAACTTACTATGAGGTTAGTAATGGACCGGCGGTAATAATTTTAACGCCAATCAGAGGCAGTGTTTGCCGCGCTGTCACGCAGATAACAGCGTGGCAAACAACGGATGTTCGGGTCCCCATTCATCTGAATGGGATCTGGGTTCAGGTTCGGGTACTATTCTGGTACCCGCGAACTGAACTTTTTTTTTAAATGTTCTGCTGAACCCGCCAGAGTTGAACATCCAGGGGTTCTCTTATGACCAGTTATCAAAGAGCATGGCCATGATACACATGGTTTGGGTTCAGATATTGCATGTGAGATGCACCTATACCCGAATCCACGGTCCACCGAGATTGACATGCTCTAGCAGAGTTGGTGAAAGCTTTGCAGCCATTCTGACATGTCATCCCCAATCACACCCTACATTATTACACAAAAGTATTTAAAAATATTTTTCATAGAGGATCATAAGGTCTACATGTGCTATTTCTTATTTTGTTACCACATTGGGGTCATATATAAGGTTTAAGAAAGGGTCAGACAACCCCATGTAAAAAGTTTTCCTGTTTTTATTGTGTAAATAATACAGTATTACATATCACTCTAACTTACTTTGACCCCGATTTTTCATTGCCGTTTCTCCACTTTTCTGGATTAATTTGCTCTTTTTTTTCTATTGATTTTTAAAAAACATTTTTGTGTCCTCAATTTCTTTGCTTATCCAAATGTTTTAGACAGAGTCATGAAATGCAACTTTTCCCAAATGTTGCATTTTTTTTGGTGCATCTTACTCCAGTCACTGGCTGGAATAAGATTCCTGTCGATTTTTTTTTTGGCATAGCTGAAGACCAATTTTAAAGGATTATGCAACCTTTTGTCCTTCATTTTGGCTTTGACTCATTTCGCGACTTTCTAATGCAAAAACGCTGCATGTTTCATAAAATAAATTCAGGGGTGGACTTAAATACACTTGTGACAAAATTTGCGACTTTTTGAAACGTCATGAGAAAACATCTCCAAATGCTGCCCAGAATGGTGAACATAAAAAAATACAATGGGAAAAACATATAAAATAGTATTTTTTTAACATAAAACCTAGAAAACTTCTTTACCTCATCTTATGGCATAGCATTTAAATTCTGTGATTATTTCCACTTCCTTTATACCTGTTTGGTAATATTTGATGACTTACACAATTTATTTTTTCTGTTTCTAGAATTGTTAACTACACCCCCGATTTACCGCGTGCAGATGTGGACAGAGCTATTAAAAAAGCATTGAAAGTATGGAGTGATGTCACCCCACTGAATTTCACTAGAGTCCGTTCCGGCACTGCTGATATTATGGTTTCCTTTGGAAAAATGGGTAAGTAGCTGTTATGCAATGAAAATTACTATTAGTTACATATTAAAATATATTAGGGAATTGCCTCCTAATAACGTCATCTGACTGCATTTTGGATCAATACAATTAGCCTGTTGGGACATCAAGCTCTTATCACATACTTAAATGGGTTGTTCACCTTTGGGGACAATTTCTATTTTTTCTTAAGTGCATGTATTTTGAGCTTTAAATAATTTTTGCCAATGGGTTTTATTAAGGATTTTACACCGTTTGGCTTTGATAGGCTCCTAGTTTCCTTTGAAGTGGTTTGCGGCCATCAGACCATCAAAACCATTCAGCAGTCATCAATAGACAGTGCAACACAGTGGCAATAAAATTCCACTAAAAGTGCACCAAAGGCCATAAAAGTGCACCAAAGGCCACTAAAAGTGCACTAAAGGTCATAAAAGTGCACCAAAGGCCACTAAAAATGCTCCAAATGTCATAAAAGTACACCAAAGGCCACAAAAGTGCACCATTTTTAATGGAACCCAAATATAAAAATAATTTTTAGCCCTAAATACATGCATTTGAAGAGAAAAAGAACATTGTCCTCAAATGTGGACATCCTCTAAATGAGATGAGTTGCAATTTACCCTTAAATATGTCTGTCTGAATGTTACAATACAAGAATAACCATGCCTCCCAAACCTTTCTGGTGTTGTGGGATATAAAAAGCAGAGAAGGCAAATGGAAGGCACCAGGTAGGGTGACTATATACGATACCCATGATGGAGGGTCACTTTAAAGGCCATATACATGGCAAAACATTGCTTTTACTACTTTAGTAGTCATCTTCAGATTTTTCTCTTGTAGGATTGTCTCTCCCAGTAATAAAGTCTGCTTTCTTCATTATCTCATATATCAGCACAGCTTCTATCCTGAACTTATTTCCTCTTCATGTGATTTCTTCCTTTTCTATAGCCAGATTTCTCTGCCCTCTGTGAGCTTGCACATAGTTTTCCCACTCTGCTAGTTGTGGATTTTGCAGATCACTCAGCTAGACAAAGGACTTACAAACATTCTGCAACAGCAAAATGTTAGAAAATTGTATAAACATTATTTAGAACGTTGTTTAGCTGCCCATTATATGTCGAAAATGACTATTAAAACATGCACAAAGGTGTACATAGTGTCTAAAGAGATTTTTCGAGTTTGTGTTAAATTAATCTAAGGGCATAAAATGTGTACTCCCTGAGACCAGTCTGTTGTGGTCACATGTGGTACAAGGCTCATCATCGGTGAAGCCACGCAAACAGTGATCGGCAGAGAGGTCTGAGAATAGCCTCTAGAATGGCAGTCGGGTTTAACCGGTCAGTATATCCTGTTTTCTGATTTTAGCACATTTTGGCAAGAATTCAGAAAATCTCTCTTTAGCCACCCCCCAAAAAGCTCGATTGTTGTTTCTTGTACCCCACCCCAGCTCACAGTGTTATATGTCCATGTCATTATCTCTTTCTAGAGCATGGTGATTATCACCCATTTGATGGCCCTAATGGTTTGCTCGCTCATGCCTTTCCCCCTGGAGAAAGAATTGGAGGAGACACACACTTTGATGATGATGAAACCTTCACAAACGACTTTAAAGGTAACAGATACCGTTCAGTTGTAAAGTTTGTGTATAGTGTGTACAGTACATCTGTAGATCCTCATCAGATGGTTTCGGGAAAATTAATGGCCAAAGTAGACCCCATGAAATCCCAGCTTACAACGCCAGACTAGAAATTGTTATTAAAGAGGTTTTCTACTCTTTTTGAAAAATTCACAGATGGTGTGGACTTTATAAGAGAAAAATAAAAGTAATAACTACCACTAGAATCCTACACTGCTCTAGCGCTGTCACTCCAATGGTTTCCGCTAGGACAAGAAGTGATGGCGTCCTGACTACCAGTCACCTGACCATGCAGCCAATTGGTGTCCTCATAGTCCAGGTGACTGTTGGACGGGATGTCAACTCTTCCATTCGTGATGGTGGCCATAAGAAGGGTGGGGACTTCTAGTGGTGGGTATTAGTTTTTTCCTTATTTTATAGGTATCCCTACTAGAGATTTGCAAATCGATTTACAGGAACCCGGTCCAGCGATTGCGTCATTTCTCTATAGATACCAGATGCGAGCCTCCTTGAGCGTCTTCCGATTTGTAGGCCCGTGATGATGTCAAGCATACTTCGAGCTGGACTCATTAATTAGAAGAGGGTCAGCAGGAAGATAGGGCTCTGACATGCCGATGGACTACTGACATGGCTGCTGGACTGAGGGGTTGCTAATATTTTCGCTCAACTTTATGCGCCTATGACTCTAAGCCCCTGAGGCACAATGTACGTGATATGTTTCATCGTTGCATGCATGACTTTGAGCCAAGCCTACTAATCAGAAGAATCTCTGGGGATTTTCATGGGTCAAATCTGTGGCCAAAGACTACTGATGTGTCCGCTAGACCAGAGTCTTGCGAATCAATTTTCGCATCTCTAATCCCTACCCTTTGGTAATTTTTCAAAAGTTGCAGAACCCCCCCCATTATAATTTCCCACTGACTGTCCTCTTAGCGGAGAACTAGGAACTCTTTACTTTTTTTGTCTCGAAAAGGAGGAATTAGAGTCCGTGTCCTAGCAAAGCCGTCACAGTAGTGCGGTCCCCACAAGTCTCCCCTTGCTATGATGCGCAGTGTTGCCCACATTATTTCTGCACCGCCCCCCACTGGCTGTAATACGTAATGACTTGATCGCATCATTTTATCCCTACATGGACGGAACAAGAATAATATTGATGGACTTCCTCTCCATAGCGTAGAGTGCAGAAAGGTAGGGGAAAGGAAAAGACCTATGGGGCAGAACCAGATGCTACTATGACATTGTTGTAGCTGTTTTCATTTTAACCCAAAGTCGGATATGCCGGATCACCAGTGAGGCTGAATTAAGAGATTTCGCCCCAGATAACGAGCTTGGAGAAAAGCATGCACACTCGTTGTGGTGGGCAAGTCACTTTTCTGGTTTATTGAAACAAGAGGCAGAATTTTACGTCATTTACAGCAATGCACCCGTTACCCAGGTCATGATGACTTTATTTACCATGTACCCAGAACATGTTCTTGCTGATTCTTGTAAACACGGCATATGAGATAAGAAGTATAAAATCCTTGAATTGAAGACTATAAGACTGCTGGTGCATCGCTAAATGTAACGGGGCCTTAAGGCTACAACATTATAAGAACAAGTTTTAGCAATAAAAGGAAAAACATTAACCCTTCTATATCATCACCTTGACACAAGAAGGGAAAACTTCCACCATTATTACCTAGGGGTATAACGTTTGAACAAGGGGCTCAAATAAAAAAGAAAAAGTGTTCCAGAATCAGTGGACCAACGACAATTGGAGAAGGCGCTCAACTTAAATTAATAGATCCAGTGAACGGTCCTCTTTTAATAAGGAACTGTTGAGTAGAGCGATGGATGAAATTGCTGGAGATACTTCTGATGATTTATTGGGAAGCTTGCTTCTTGAACCAATAATATAGGTATAGGATTATCTCTGTGTATGGTAAATCATAATATAATGTGATTTTTGCCATTTTTCAGGATACAACCTATTCATCGTTGCTGCTCATGAATTCGGCCATGCTCTGGGACTCGACCATTCCAGAGATCCGGGGTCCTTGATGTATCCGGTTTATAGTTATGCAGAGACCACCAGCTTTATTCTTCCCGATGACGATGTACAAGGAATACAAGAACTTTACGGTGCGTGTAGCATCTTACGTAGTCGTGAAGATGCCGGACTGCTCGGCAAATCTGGCTCAGGCCTCGATAGACTGGCCATTGTGCTTCTATGTTATAGTGTCCGGCTTGGACCTCTCCGAATTGCAGGTCTAATAACCAAAACTTACAGGATTGTAGAGATTAGGCCGGGACTGAAATGCCCCCACACAACAGGGATCATAACGACGGCAGAAGATGCAGTGATCTTTGTCATGAAGCTACATTGCCTGGTGCAGATAGGACATTGTATATCAAAGCCCGGATTCCTCTTTTTAGCAGAAGGGTTCATTTACCCAAATCAGAGTTTAATTTAGGTCCTAAAATATCAACTAATATTTTTTTTTTGTGATCACTTTGCAGGACCTGGTGATAGAGACCCAAACCCAAAACACCCAAAAACACCTGAGAAGTGTGACCCAGATCTGGAGATTGATGCAATCACTGAACTCAGGGGAGAAAAGTTTATCTTCAAGGACAGGTCGGTAACACGTATTATTCATGCCCCATTATAGATGATGAATAAAAACTCAAATCCTGTAGACACCTTTGACATATAAAAAATATTTTTACATATGTTAAAGGGAATATTTCACTAAATTTTTGCTATCTAATCTCAAAGCAACATAGTGTAGGGGCAGAGGCCCTGATTCCTGCAATTTGTCACTTACAGGGCTGCTTGCTCTTGTTTTGATAAAATCACTGTTTTATCAGCACGAGATTCTAACTATAGGACTAGTAAACTAGTAAGCTTGTTGCCATGTAGTCTTCCATATTTATGAGCTCTGTGTAACCCCACCCCCACCACAGATTGACAGCTTTCTGCCTATGCACAGTGTACACAGAAAGCTGCCAATCAGTGGTGTGGGTGGGGTTATACAGAGCTCAGCATTCAGAGAACTGGGTGATCTGCAGGAGAGAAATTAGGGATTTTATCAAAATTACATCAAGCAGGCCAATAAGTGACACATCACTGGAATCTTGGTATCTGTCTCTACATTATGATGTTCTTAAAGGAAGTAGCAAGACCTTGGTGACAAATTCCCTTTTCTGCATTCATTTTTAGACCATCTGGTATGCAGTTTGTAGCTTGATCCATGTTTCAGATTTTTCTCCTGTGGGAGTGTCCCTCCCAGTAATATAGGCTGGATATGAAGGCTGCGTGTATTCACTGTGCTGCTGTGTTTATTAGCTCAGATATCAGCATAGCTTCTATCCTGCTCTCATTTCCTTTTCATGGGTGTTCTTACTTTTCTACAGTTGTGGCCAAAAGTATTGACACCCCTGCAATTCTGTCAGATAATACTCAGTTTCTTCCTGAAAATGATTGCAAACACAAATTCTTTGGTATTATTATCTTCATTTAATTTGTCTTAAATGAAAAAACACAAAAGAGAATGAAGCAAAAAGCAAAACATTGATCATTTCACACAAAACTCCAAAAATGGGCCAGACAAAAGTATTGGCACCCTCAGTCTAATACTTGGTTGCACAACCTTTAGCCAAAATAACTGCGACCAACCGCTTCCGAGTTTCTTACAATGCTCTGCTGGAATTTTAGACCATTCTTCTTTGGCAAACTGCTCCAGGTCCCTGATATTTGAAGGGTGCCTTCTCCAAACTGCCATTTTTAGATCTCTCCACAGGTGTTCTATGGGATTCAGGTCTGGACTCATTGCTGGCCACCTTAGAAGTCTCCAGTGCTTTCTCTCAAACCATTTTCTAGTGCTTTTTGAAGTGTGTTTTGGGTCATTGTCCTGCTGGAAGACCCATGACCTCTGAGGGAGACCCAGCTTTCTCACACTGGGCCCTACATTATGCTGCAAAATTTGTTGGTAGTCTTCAGACTTCATAATGCCATGCACACAGTCAAGCAGTCCAGTGCCAGAGGCAGCAAAGCAACCCCAAAACATCAGGGAACCTCCGCCATGTTTGACTGTAGGGACCGTGTTCTTTTCTTTGAATGCCTCTTTTCTCCTGTAAACTCTATGTTGATGCCTTTGCCCTAAAAGCTCTACTTTTGTCTCATCTGACCAGAGAACATTCTTCCAAAACATTTTAGGGTTTTTCAGGTAAGTTTTGGCAAACTCCAGCCTGGCTTTTTTATGTCTCGGGGTAAGAAGTGGGGTCTTCCTGGGTCTCCTACCATACAGTCCCTTTTCATTCAGACGCCGACGGATAGTACGGGTTGACACTGTTGTACCCTCGGACTGCAGGGCAGCTTGAACTTGTTTGGATGTTAGTCGAGGTTCTTTATCCAACCTCCGCACAATCTTGCGTTGAAATCTCTTGTCAATTTTTCTTTTCCGTCCACATCTAGGGAGGTTAGCCACAGTGCCATGGGCTTTAAACTTCTTGATGACACTGCGCACGGTAGACACAGGAACATTCAGGTCTTTGGAGATGGACTTGTAGCCTTGAGATTGCTCATGCTTCCTCACAATTTGGTTTCTCAAGTCCTCAGACAGTTCTTTGGTCTTCTTTCTTTTCTCCATGCTCAATGTGGTACACACAAGGACACAGGACAGAGGTTGAGTCAACTTTAATCCATGTTAACTGGCTGCAAGTGTGATTTAGTTATTGCCAACACCTGTTGGTGCCACAGGTAAGTTACAGGTGCTGTTAATTACACAAATTAGAGAAGCATCACATGATTTTTCGAACAGTGCCAATACTTTTGTCCACCCTCTTTTTTATGTTTGGTGTGGAATTATATCCAATTTGGCTTTAGGACAATTCTTTTTGTGTTTTTCATTTAAGACAAATTAAATGAAGATAATAATACCAAAGAATTTGTGTTTGCAATCATTTTCAGGAAGAAACTGAGTATTATCTGACAGAATTGCAGGGGTGTCAATACTTTTGGCCACAACTGTATAGACTATTTTCTCTGCCATACTTTAAATAATTTCTGTCAGGGATTGGGGAGTAGAGAGAGCTGTCAGCAGTAACAATTTTGCAGAGCACGACAATTGAAACATTTTTTTTAAGGAGGATCTGAATAAAGTATATCCATTATTAAATAGATCTCTTAAACCTGATGAGGCTGGTGTATTTACATTTATATTTCATGTCAAAAAAGCTGATTTGAAAGTTTTTGTATTTTATATAAATGACTATGACTATGGTATTGTGAAATCTGGTAACAGATCTGTCATAAATATGAGGTTGTTTATGGATAGTTGCTGCGGCAGGGAAAAAAGCCTTGTCCATATGCCTTATTGGGGTCAGCGGCTCCGGCTTTGTAATACTATATTAGTCACCTGACAACTGCAGACAATCACATTCCACACTGATCAACAGGATTTCATGACTACCTGCTGCTCGTAAGTTTTTAATCAGAGGATGGACCATCCCTTTAAGCCTTAATCCCTTTCTATTTTTTTCTCTGTCCAGGTTCTTTTGGAGGCTCCATCCACAGATGACAGATGCAGAGTTAGTTTTGACCAAATCTTTCTGGCCTGAACTTCCAAACAAAATTGACGCAGCTTATGAAAACCCCCAGAAGGATCTGATCTTCATTTTCAGAGGTGAGTGTGAACTTTACTACTATCTGCTCTGCAATAAACCAAACCTATACTAGAAAAATCCCCAACTATCAAAAACCTTAGAGGATGAAAAAGCCCCAATTCTTATCATACAGAGTGAGGAATAAGGATGGATGTCCTTCAGTCTGGATGGAAATTCCGTCCTTCGGGTGTAATTATTGCATGATTTTTGGGCTAAAACAAATTTTTACTGTTCGGTTTCATTAAAAAATTTGCATAATATGACTATACAGTCTATTTGTTTCTCAGCAGATTGCTGGCTGCAGAATGAGTTAACAGAGATACCATCAGTGAGTGGCTTCTAACGGGGAGTTTTTAGCTTTTATCTATTTTTTGACTTTTATATGCACATTGCTGGCTGAAGAATGAGTTAACTGAGAATCCGAGAGTGAGTTCAATCGGACAAAAAGTTGATATCACTTTAATTTGTTTATTTTTCTGAAATCCTCTTCAATGATTTATGACCTCAGACCACATGAAAGATGGACCTGAACATTGATGTGGTCACAAAGTAGAGAGCATCTCACAAAAAAGGCAGATAAAATTGATACAACCTCTCTGTCAAAAAAGAACTCACTCTCAGATTCTCAGTTAACTCATTCTACAACCATGCAATGTGCATTTAAAAGTCTAAAGGTGCAACATTTTTAATTAAATCCAATTACAAAACTTTTTTTTTAACTTGAAATAAATACATTTAACTAAAAAAAAAGACCCCAAAGGTGTCGACATCTTTTTTTTTTTCTTCTTCTTAAAAAAGCAACCTTCGTTTTTTTATCATGGTCATCATTCAAGGAATGAGTGTTAGAAATCCATTGACATTGGTGTAAACGGAAGAGAGAAGGGGGCACAGAGCAGAGATCAAAACTGACACCCGTTATTAAATTCACTCCATCGTATTTTTATTGATTGAGATCGAACAGGTTGGACCTAAAAAAGGTCTCATTGCTGGGAATTATCATTCGGATTTGATTGTCTGTCAAGTTATAACTATTTTGTAAAATCTGCCGGCAACCATGAAAGCCACCAATCATTCTTCAAGTGAGAACCACTAAGGTCCTACTAGGAATATGGAGTATATGTGTATATAAATATATATATATAAAAAAAAAATATATATAATATACGGTATATAATATATATGTATTTAAATATCCAATATATATAAATATTTATATATATAATATACTGTAAGTATATAATATATAAATGTATATATAATATATATTAAAAATATATAAAACATATATATAAATGTATCTATACAAAATATATATAAATAATATATATACCGTATATAAAAATATATACTGTATAAAATATATATAATATATACATATATATACATATATAAAAAATATGTACAAAATTCATTGTATATATATATATATATATATATATATATATTTACATGGATGCTTTTATATATACATATATATTTTTTTATTTTTTTGATATAAAAAAAAAAAAAAAATTATATATATATGTATGTATATATATATATACACACAGTTGGGTCCATATATATTTGGACAGAGACAACATTTTTCTAATTTAGGTTCTAGACATTACCACAATGAATTTTAAACAAAACACTTCAGATGCAGTTGAAGTTCAGACTTTCAGCTTTCATTTGAGGGTATCCACATTAAAATTGGATGAAGGGTTTAGGAGTTTCAGCTCCTTAACATGTGCCACCCTGTTTTTAAAGGGACCAAAAGTAATTGGACAATTGACTCCAAGGCTATTTCATGGACAGGTGTGGGCAATCCCTTTGTTATGTCATTCTCAATTAAGCAGATAAAAGGCCTGGAGTTGATTTGAGGTGTGGTGCTTGCATTTGGAAGGTTTTGCTGTGAAGGAAACAAGCGGTTAAAGGAGCTCTCCATGCAGGTGAAACAAGCCATCCTTAAGCTGCAAAAACAGAAAAAAAAACCATCCGAGAAATTGCTACAACATTAGGAGTGGCAAAATCTACAGTTTGGTACATCCTGAGAAAGAAAGAAAGCACTGGTGAACTCATCAATGCAAAAAGACCTGGGCGCCCACGGAAGACAACAGTGGTGGATGATCGCAGAATAATCTCCATGGTGAAGAGAAACCCCTTCACAACAGCCAACCAAGCGAACAACACTCTCCAGGAGGTAGGCGTATCAATATCCAAATCTACCATAAATAGAAGACTGCATGAAAGTAAATACAGAGGGTTCACTGCACGGTGCAAGCCACTCATAAGCATCAAGAATCAAAAGGCTAGACTGGACTTTTCTAAAAAAACATCTAAAAAAGCCAGCACAGATCTGGAAGAACATTCTTTGGACAGATGAAACCAAGATCAACCTCTACCAGAATGATGGAAAGAGAAAAGTATGGCGAAGGCGTGGTACAGCTCATGATCCAAACCATACCACATCATCTGTAAAACACGGCGGAGGCAGTGTGATGGCTTGGGCATGCATGGCTGCCAGTGGCACTGGGTCACTAGTGTTTATTGATGATGTGACACAGGACAGAAGCAGCCGAATGAATTCTGAGATATTCAGAGCCATACTGTGGGCTCAGATCCAGCCAAATGCAGCCAAACTGATTGGTCGTCGTTTCATACTACAGATGGACAATGACCCAAAACATAAAGCCAAAGCAACCCAGGAGTTTATTAAAGCAAAGAAGAGAATATTCTTGAATGGCCAAGTCAGTCACCTGATCTCAACCCAATTGAGCATGCATTTCACTTGTTAAAGACTAAACTTCTGACAGAAAGGCCCACTAACAAACAGCAACTGAAAACCACCGCAGTGAAGGCCTGGCAGAGCATCAAAAAGGAGGAAACACAGCGTCTGGTGATGTCCATGAGTTCAAGACTTCAGGCAGTCATTGCCAACAAAGGGTTTTCAACCAAGTACTAGAAATGAACATTTTATTTACAATTATTTAATCTGTCCAATTACTTTTGGTCCCTTTAAAAACAGGGTGGCACATGTTAAGGAGCTGAAACTCCTCAACCCTTCATCCAATTTTAATGTGGATACCCTCAAACGAAAGCTGAAAGTCTGAACTTCAACTGCATCCAGGGCCGGCGTTAGGGGCAGGCAGACCAGGCAGCTGCCTAGGGCCCCCGCTCCCCCAGGGGCCCCCAGCTAGCGGCACATCACACAGCTGCTATAGGGCCCCTTGAAGCAGGGGGCCCGCTTTCCCCCAGCGCCGACTCCCCCCGCCACCGCATTGAACTATACCGGCGACTGCCAGTACAGTTCAAAGCAATAATGGAGGAGAGAGCGTCAGCCAACGCTCCCTCTCCCATCATTCCCCGCTCTGCCACTGACACAGCGGGTGCGCGATGACATCATCGCACTCTCACTGTGTGCCGGCAGAGCAGGAGACAGGAGCAGCCAGCAGCGCGGGCACAAGGAGAAGGTGAGAATAGTTTTTTGTTTTTTTTTAATATATCAGTGTGAGTACTGGACTGTGGGGCCATTCTGGGGGGGAGCGGCTATATGCTATGCTGGGCTATACTCTGTGCTGGGCTATATACTATGGTGGCATTGGTGGGCTTTATACCATGCTGGGCTGTATACTGTGCTGGGTTATATACTATTGTGGCATTGGTGGGCTATATACCATGCTGGGCTATAAACTATGGTGGGCTGTATACTATGCTGGGCTATATACCATGCTGGGCTGTATACTGTGCTGGGTTATATACTATTGTGGCACTGGTGGGCTATAAACTATGGTGGGCTGTATACTATGCTGGGCTATATACCATGCTGGGCTGTATACTGTGCTGGGCTGTATACTATGGTGGGCTATATAGCATGCTGGGCTGTATACTATGGTGGGCTATATACTATGCTGGGCTATATACAATGATGGGCTGTATACTGTGCTGGGCTATATACCATGCTGGGCAGTATACTGTGCTGGGCTATATACTATACTGGGCTGTATACTGTGCTGGGCTGTATACTATGCTGGGCTGTATACTATGCTGGGCTATATACTGTGCTGGGCTATATGCTGTGCTGGGCTATATACTGTGCTGGGCTCTATACTATGCTGGGCTATATACTATGCTGGGCTGTATACTATGCTGGGCTCTATACTGTGCTGGGCTATATACTATGCTGGGCTGTATACTGTGCTGGGCTGTATACTATGCTGGGCTGTATACTGTGCTGGGCTATATACCATGTGGTGCTGGGCTATATACCATGATGGGCTATATACCATGTGGTGCAGGGCTACATACCATGCTGGGCTATATACCATGGTGGGCTGTGCTATATACCATGTGGTACTGTGCTATATACCATAGTGGGCTGTTCTATATACCATGGTGGTGCTGTGCTTTATACTATGCAGCTGAGTTATATACCAAGGGGGTACATTTTACATTATAATCTATGGGGGAGGCTGTGTTATATAATATGGGGGCTTACATTATATTCTATGGGGAGGTGGGCAGTATTTTATTCTATTTGGGGCTACATTATATTCTATGGGGGGCTGTATTATATTTATTATATTCTATGGGCGGTGATTGCATCATACTCTATGAGGGGGCTACATTATACTATATGAGGAGGCTACATTGTATTCTATGGGGGGCAGCATTATCTGTGGGGGCTAGATTATATTGTATGGAGGCTTTATTATATTCTATGGGGGCTGCATTATACTATATGAGAAGGGCTACATTATACTATATAAGGGGCTGCATTATACTCTATGAGGGGGTTGCCATATATTCTATGGAGGGGCTGCATTATATTCTATGGGGGGTTACATTATATTCTGTGGAATAGCTGCATTATACTCTGAGGGGTAGCTGCATTATGCTCTAAGGGGTGGCTGAATTATACTATAAGAGGGGGGCTGCATTATATTCTATGGGGATTACATTATATTGTATGGCGGGGCTGCATTATGCTCTGTGGGGTGGCTGCATTATGCTCTATGTGGGCTGCATTATACTGTATTGAGGACTATGGAGAATACATTATATGATGAACTATGGTGTGCATTATACTATGGGAAGTGAATTGTACTACATGGATGACTATGGTGGTGCATTATACTATATGGAGCACTATGAGGAGTGTATTATACTATATGGTGGACTGAGCAGTGTATTTTAATATATGGAGGACTATGGGGAGTGTATTATACTATATTGAGGACTATGGGGAGTGTATTATACTATATGGAGGACTGAGGAGTGTATTATACTATATGGAGGACTATGGAGTACATTATATTATATGGAGGACTATAGGGAGTGTATTATAAAATATGGAGGACTATGGGGAGTGAATTATGCAATATGGAGAACTGAAGAGTTTATTATACTATATGGAGGACTATGGGGCATATTATATTATATGGAGGACTATGGGATGTAAACTGTAGATGTGCTGCTGATAACATGATACTGTATGGTGATTTGTTAGTGATCCATTAGTGATTGTTCTGTCCCCATCATTCTTTCTCAGACGGTGGAAAGAGGCCGGGAAACAAGTGTTGAGCGACTTCAATATTGTCGATGACACTCATTTAGCGGCCTGAACTTAGCGCATATAAATACAACCGAAATGCTTCTGTGTGATGTGCAATATGTTAGCTTTTGGGGCCCCATTTTAATCTTTGCCTAGGGCCCCACTTTGCCTAAAACCGGCCCTGACTGCATCTGAATTGTTTTGTTTAAAATTCATTGTGGTAAGGTCTAGAACCAAAATTAGAAAAATGTTGTCTCTGTCCAAATATATAAAGCATCCATCGTAGATTAAACTTCAGCGCAGAATAAAGCTGCAGAAAATAATTATAACCAAATTATTCATAGACTGTTGTTTTAGATATTTCATTCTGCCTTTCCAGGGAAAAAGTTCTGGGCTCTGAATGGATACGATATAATGGATGACTATCCCAAAAAATTGCATGAACTTGGTTTCCCCAAAATTCTGAAATCTATAGACGCAGCTGTCCACAATGATGCAACTGGCAAAACCTATTTCTTCACTGGCGACAAATATTGGAGGTAAGAAAACCACCATTGTTACCTGTGCCAAAACTTTCTTATTAATCCCAAAATGATGAACTGTATCGTTAGGGCTCGTGGACAAGTGCTATCCGTGGTTTTCATTCGTGCCTATGATATTCCATAGGGCTGTGAACATGTCCGATTCTTTTTCTCCGGACTGAGTGGTCTGTGGAAAAATATCAGAGATATGTCCAAATTTGATTTGTTGGCTCAAAATCGGCAATGGGTCTGTGAAAATATCACACTGCACTCGGATGGCATCCCTACATTAGGGACAACATATGGATCTAAAAGAACACCTTGTAATGCTTAATTCCACCTGTTGGGCTTCCGTACTGATCGCTAGAGATTTGTTAACATGAAACCTTGTGATCAACTTATATAGGGCACCAAAAACAAAAAGAGTGTGTCCGAAGCGCACAACCCCTGTGTATTGTTTAAAACTTAGGCTACTTAAAGGGGTCATTTCACCAATAAATGTGTGATTTTAGGGGCTTCCACTATTTGTACCCTCATCAATCACAAGAATGAGGGGCTTATGTTTCCAATCCTTAGGCACTACCACTCCATTCACAAGGGGGACATGGGACACCAATTCTTTCAGTCGGTTGGGGTGACAGCTATTTGACTCTCTGATGATACATTTATCATATAAAGGGGTTTTCCGGATTGTTAACATTGATCACCTAGCCTTAGGATAGGTCATTAATGTCTGATCGGTAGGGGTGCGACCCCGGTCACTCCAACCAATCATGTGTTTTCGGTTTTGCGTCACCTGGAATCACTCATTTGAGGAGCTGCACAGCTTTATCAACGGAATAGTGGCCACTGCCGGCTACTGTATATGTGCCCCTTATTAATTTGAATAGGGGGCAGATGTGCAGTACTCGGACTGGCCACTATACAATTCATGGATCTGTGATGTTCCGCTTCAGAAATGAGCAGTTCCGTCCGCCGCTGACACTGCACCGCGCACAGCTGATCAGCGGGGGTGCTGGCTGTCACACCCACACAGATCATTTATTGATGAGCTAGGCTAGGCCATCAATGTTAAAGTGCCGGACAACCCCTTTAATCTGTTTCCAAGAGCGAAATCATGTTTAAGGATAACCGCTTTAGAATTGCAGTTTTGTGACCACCACCCGAAGGACCAATGGTGGCAGATAGGCCAGGATTACACATGCGAGGAATACGGCTGAGTCTCACATGTTAATACCGGGCACTGCCGCCGTATGGATCACTGCACTGCGTGCGGCCGCATAGCAATACATGGAGCTGCACGCTCCAATCCTGAGTGCCGCCGGCAGTGCCGGGTATTAAGTTGCGAGACTCGGCCGTATTCCTCACATGTGTGATCCCGACCATACAGCGTTAGTGTGCTGGGGTGTACGATTGCCAATTAATGAATGTATTACACAAATTATCATTTTTCATTAAAGATCTAAAAAATTACATTTTGTAAATTAAAAATGTAAAGTGCAGCAGCTTATGTGGTCAGGGCTGTCTGCACAGGAGATGCCATTCCGACCTCCAAGAATACCGTGCAGTTATAGGTTAATCTTGGAAACACCGTGTAAAATGGAGGGCACCTACAAATAAATCTCACACTCAGGTTGAAAATATTTCTTAGGAAAAATTTATTTCATTTTTCTTTATCTCTTCCAGCTATGATGAGGAAAGAATGACTATGGATAAAGGATACCCCAGGCTTATTGCAGAAGACTTCTTGGGTATCGGGGAAAAAGTTGATGCGGTTTATCGAAGAAATGGTAAATATGGGGCTATCATAATATTTGTATTCTGTGAATCAAAATATCTAATATGTAATCTATCTAATGTATCTGGGCTGTCCGGGATCATTATATTGAAGACATATCCATGAGATTGATAATAAATATGAGATCATGGGTGTCTCGACTGATCATCTGCTATCGGTTCTTTCCGCGGTCGCGTGTAAGCATTGTATAGAGCAGAACATCGTAGCAGAATGGAAATAAGAGGTAAACGGCATTATTCTACAATGGCTATTAAAGAGTGTATGGCGCTGTGGTCTTCAGCTCCATACATTGCCTACATCCAGCCATTGTTAGAGTCTATAACACCTGATCGTCAAAGGTGCCGGTCTTTGGACCCCACCGATTTCATAGGTCATCAATATTTTTAACTCCAGGAAAAGCCCTTTACATCTGTAGAGTTGGGGTCACTAAGTGATGTCCATCTGCCCTCATAGAAAAGATTGACAGGAGTTGTCCCAATGAGCAAACCTCTTTCGAAACCCACTGGTATGGTATGTGCCCCCCCAAAAAAAATCCAGAAAACTTTGAAGCACCAATGGGTCAAATCTTTGGGTAGGTGGTAGACATTCATAAAAAATTGCAAAGAATCAATGATGATTTAGTGGAGTTCATCATAACCAAAGCAGATTTTTATCTTTTTTCAATTTTAATAGTTGCAGTAATCATAATGTTTAATAGGTAGTTTGATAGTCTAGTTTTGTGTGGGGCCTCAGACAGAGGGTTGAGTTAGAATCATGAATCAATAAAAATGTATTAATTTTTAATAATCAGCTGAAATCACTTTTTCATCTGAACGGCCTTGATCTATTGTTACAGCTATAGGTTGTTAACTAACTAGAAAAAATGTAGCAGAACCCAGCACTGCAGAAAAGCATTACCACCAGTAGTGGTAAAAATTTGTGAGCCTAAGGCTGGCTTCACATTAGCGCTTTTTAAGCGCACGCACGGCCGGGGGTAGCTCCGCCCCCGAGCCGGCTCTCTGCCCGGCGTGCCCGCCCCTTGCTTGTTGCGCCGCCTCCTAGCGCACAGCGGCGCCTGTGATCGGCGCACCCTATCTTTAGCATAGGGTGCGCAGATCGTGCGCAGGCCGTGCGCTAGTTGCGCTTTGACCTGCGCTGCGCACTTTTGACGGTGCGCCGTTCGTGCCAAAATCAAACTTTTCGGATTTTGGCGCGCACGGCGCACCGTCAAAAGTGCGCAGCGCAGGTCAAAGCGCAACTAGCGCACGGCCTGCGCACGATCTGCGCACCCTATGCTAAAGATAGGGTGCGCCGATCACAGGCGGCGCAACAAGCAAGGGGTGGGCACGCCGGGCAGAGAGCCGGCTCGGGGGCGGAGCTACCCCCGGCCGTGCGTGCGCTTAAAAAGCGCTAATGTGAAACCAGCCTTAGGCTACGTTCACTCGTAGTGGAACTCTCGCTGAAATTACCGCGAGAATTCCGAATTCCATTCCGCGGGAAAATCGCATTTTAAATTCCCGCTATTTTCCCGCGGAAAAGCTAGCATTTTGCAAGCTTTATTAGCTTGCAGAATTGCTAGTGTTTTCCAAGTGATCTGCAGCATCACTTGGAGAACTGATTGACAGGTTGGTCACACTCGTCAAACATAGTGTTTGACGAGTGTGACCAACTTTTTACTATTGAGGCCGCCTATGCGGCATCAATAGTAAAAGATAGGATGTAAAAAATAATAATAAAAAAAAATATATTGTTATTCTTACCTTCCGGCGTCCCGCGCAGCCTTCTTGCCTCTCTCCATGCTCCCGGTCCCAGTAATCCTTTGCGAGAATTACTGCGATGACGTCCGTTCTCGCGGGATCGCGACGTCTCGTGGTCATTCGCGATGACTTCTCGTGAATGACCGCGAGACTTCGCAATCCTGCGAGAACGGACATCATCGCTCGCAAAGGATTACTGGGACCTGGAGCGTGGAGAGAGGCGGGAAGGCTGCACGGGATGTCGGAAGGTGAGAATAACAATATTTTTTATTTTAAATTCTATTTTTTACAGGGATATGGTACCCAAAGCCCGGAGGACAGTCTCCTCTCCTTCGGACCGTGGGTACCATCCACAGATTTTCTGCTTACTTTTCGCATGGTGTGCACAGCCACATGCGGAAAGTAAGCAGAACAATGCATTCCTATGGGTGTGGGATCGCCGCAATTCCGCGAAACTAATGAGCATGCTGCGTTTTTTACCGTGAATCGATTCCGCCGCGGTAAAAACCGCAGCATTAGCACAGCATTGCGGAATCCCATAGGAATGCATGGGATGCTTATTTTTTGCTGCAAAATCGCGCGGTTAAAACCGCCGCGAAAACAAGCCACTTGTGAACTCAGCCTAAGGGTCCCGTTACACATAGCGATGCTCCAGCGATCCCGACAATGATACGACCTGGTAAGTATCGCTGGTGCGTCTCTACATGGTGGCTAGTAAGCTGTCAAGCAGGCAGATCTCTTCAGAGACGCAGCAACGATCTCGCGATCCGTATAACAACCTCGGCGGTCGTTGGGACCTTGTCACACAGCACCTATTCTGATGATTCAGACCTCGATAGGCATGCTTCAGCATTGCCTTTTCCACCCCCCTCTGCTCCGATTGGTGGCCACTACTGCGCGGTTTGCTTCAGCATCCCTGGCTGAGTCGCTAGTGCGCTATTTATTCGTGGATTCACAGTCACTGACACGGGGACACGCGATTATTATAACTGTACATGTTAAATGTTATGATTGCATATAATTTATAGCTGACCTATAAAAGGAAATGCTACAAAGATCCTAATTTGAGACCATCAATTGGAGCTGATGGGGCGCTGAAAAGACAAAGCAAAATCACGCCTGCGTCCCTGAGTTCTGAGTCGCCAACGAGGTCGCTTGTCTTTGTTATGGCGTCAAACACAGCGATGCATGCTGGCCAGCGGGACACCAACAATCAAAAATTGGCCCAGGACATTCGAGCACGATCAGCGATATCGCAGCTGGGGGGGGCGGTCGCCGCTTTGTGTCACACGCAGCGAGGTCGCTGTTGCGTCACAAAACCTGTGACGTTTCAGCGATCTCACTAACGATCTCGCTATGTGTGAAGTACCCTTAAGTCCTAAGTGATGGCTAGCTTGCTGACTACCTGAATACTCAGGCAGCATGCTGCCACCTAAGCTAGCCTTCAATGCTCAGAAGCATGACCCTAGAGGTGTGTGTCGGGGTATCATGGTAACTTTACACTCACAGGTACAGAGATTCCTTTTGATATATCCGTCCGAAAACGAATCTGCAGAAAGGTAACAATGGAAGAGGAAAATGAAATCTGACAACAGCTCTTACCCTATAAATATCATCATATTTTTCTTTCTCTATTATAGGTTACTTCTACTTCTTCAATGGGCCCCTACAATTTGAATACAGCATCTGGAGTAAGAAAGTGACCCGATTATTGAAGACCAACTCGATTCTCTGGTGCTAAACCTGGGCACATCACTGTCATCCATCATAGAGCAGACATCTGTAACACCTCCTGCCAGGATTCTGGGCTTTCCTACTATCATAAGTACAGTTCTGGACTCACCATGAATATTACACATTGGTATCATCAGTTTGTACATAGTTATAGGAGTTGTCCGCCCACTTACAGTTAAAAAAAAGCCCACCCAGAAAAATGTAGTGTGAACTAATGAAAGAAGTCACAATTTTACCAATCCCCCAACAGTATCTGTACTTCCTGCTCTGTTCGTCGCCCTTGCTGTTGGTGATTGGCTGCAGGGATCACATGTCTGTCCAGGCGGAGCAGAAAATACTGAGACCGGCAGGTAGAAGTGTAACCACAATGGTTGCAGGCGTTGCAGTTGCATCTAAGCCTAGGTGGACCCAATAGATATCTTTGGCTTACAGGACAAGATTATAGGCCAAGTTGTTATAGAAGTGGTGGATTCTTTTTTTTTTAGTTTTTGATTTTTTTGGCCAATTTTTCTTTTTTTTTGTGCCTTTTTAAGTTATTTTTTAGCTTATTTTTTAGTTGTTGTTTGGGTGTTTCCAGATGATTTTGGCTGATATTGTGCAAATGTCATCTCCGGAGTAATTTAGTTTACACCTGAAATTTTTGCCCAAATTTGATGCTATTTTAGCTGAACATGCGACTGTTTGCACTAAAGAGTCGCAAGAAACCTTAAAAACAAAAATAAAGGCTGGAAAGGTTCGGAGTGCGGATGAAATGCTGCGCTGCTGGTTGAATGATCAGGTGAATCAGTTGCAGTATATTCTTTGAGAATTCTATGTCCACCTGATCCTTTGATTTATATAACCTGCAGCCCAGCATTTTATCCGCACTCCGATAATTTCAAGCATTTTAAATAATTAGTCACAAAAAAAGTCAATTTTTGCACCAAGACAAGAAAAGTGAATGAAAAAAAAACATATTCCACTCAAGATCCGTGATAGTTGGTGGTTTGCTGGAGACTATGCATTGGACCCTTATCCCACAGCTTGAAGAAAAAACAATTAAGCTTCGGGAAGGGAATGGTAGGGCATCGGTAAAGTGACTATTACTTCTTTTAGTATTTTACGTAATACTGAGTGGCGTCAAGAAAGAAGTATCCAGGTAACCGACCCCTTTAAGACACTACAAGAACTCTTGCTCGCTAGAATCTTTGATATAGGTATAAGTGCTACTTCTTATTTATGGTTTAATACTTTTCAGGAATCCAATTTTCCGCCACTCATTTTTGTACAACGCATTGACTGAAGATCTTTGCTTAGGGATTTTTTTGGGCCTCGCCTATGGCCATAAGGTGCTAACGCTGCAATTTAAAGTGTAGCTTTATTATTTTACCCAACAATGTTTTAAGTGAGATCCTTTATGTGACAGTATTGTTTTAAAAATCGAAATAATATGGCGTAAAGATGTAAAAAAACGCTTAGTTAACCTACTGCCGAGTCCCCTCGTCCATTAGCTACTTGCAGCTTAGTACCAGTCCTGCATTGCATTGAAGGCTTGAGTAATCTATTGCAAATTGGTTGCAATGTATACTGTTTACGGCAACCATTTTTTTTTTTAAAGAGCCTAGGGTTTCAGCTCACTGACAACTGGTAAAGGGGATAAATATGCACTCTTCTGCATTCAGTATCAGAAAAGCAGAGCTCTCACTACTACGAAGAAATGTAAAGAAATATTGGTCCTAAAGTGTGAAGGATTTATTTTAATAAAGACTTGTCACTTGACCATAGAACAAAGTTAAATACCTTGTAAAAACCTCTCAGTTCCCCTGATTATGACGCTCTTTTCTGTTTTCTGCTGCGTCACTCCACAGCAGAGATATTCACATTTGTTACTTTTGGAGCACAATATGTGAAATCTCTGATTGTAGTACAACTGGTGCGATTTTCCAGAGTCTTCTCTGGGGACTTACTCTTCCACTCCTTCCTCCCAGATGCTGACACTCACAGCTCAGCAACTGATGTAGCAGTCTTTCCGGGATGAGTAGAAGCGCATGCCCCCCCCAGAGAAGGATCTGAAGAAACGCCCAGTTGAACTGTAAGCAGATATTTCACATTCTGCACTCCAGAACAAACAAATGTGAATATCTCTGTAATGGAGTGGCGCAGAGCAAATCGGAAAATTGCAACAGAATCAGGGGAGCTCAGCGATTTTCACAAGATATTTAACTCACTCTTTTTTTAGCAAGTTGCAGGTCCTCTTTAAGAACAATGTAAACCCCCCAAGCAAAGCACAAACACCTAGCTCCATTGTCCCACAGCTTTTATATATTTCCCTGTATATATCAATAAAGGTCTATGTTCCTCCTATAGCAACCTAAGAAATAATAGGGCGGTGCCCACGCTTCCTGCTGGCAGAGAACAAGTCATGACCAAAAGATTTTATGACTGTTATAATGGACTACTGTTTTTATTGCGTATGATATATTTTTTTAGCTATTTATTATATCTTGTTTTGAGCACTATAGGGTCTCTTGTTAGATTTATTATATCCATATTTATGTTGTATTTTCAATGTAGAAGGATAATTTCTGTTAGCATAAAAAATGGGCCCTAATGGCATCAATTATAAGAAAATCTGGGATTGAGGTCCATAAGGACTTATCTGTACCTCCATGTGGAAGTATAACCCTAAAGGATCGATCAGACAAATGTATGATCGATTCGGCTGCTGTCAGTGTGCAAAACTGTTAGTATATGGATAGTACACTGAGTAATGGAAGTCAATGTCACCTTCTTTCCTGGTCACATTAATAATCCTTTATTAGTGGGACCAGGGAAGTGAAAAATTCATACTCACCGGACCAGTGTTGCTCCGTCATGCTCAGTGCTGCGACCTCCCTCAGTCCCCTGACATCAACATCCACCGGGTGGTCATGTGAATGCTGCAGCCAATCTACGTCAACTGATTGACTGCAGCATTCACATTTCATCTCAACATTTCAGACGTTTTTAACTCCTGATTTAAATAAAATAAGTTTTGTGTCACAAAATAAAACATTACTTTTACGAACACACAATAGGGCAGATTTACCAACATCGCCTAGTACTTAGGGTAAACTTAAGGGGCAAGTTATCAGGGAATTTTTTCGTCAGATTTCTAGCATTAGATAGATGCTAACTTTGTTGCATGTAAGTTTTGCACTAAAATGTGTGACTTTTTGCTTTTAAGCGCATTTCTTACACCCTTTGAAAAAGTCTTAGAAAGTCACAAAAAAAGCAAACTCTCTCTCCAGTAAGGGTGGCATAAAAAACTAGAATAACAGCTGTTAAATCTAAAGGGGCAACAAATTTATCAAATATCATGCGACGCTTTGATAAATTTGCCGCAAATAACAGCAACGCAGAAACTAGCCAGATTTACATTAAAAAGTATCCTGAGAAATTGCCCACAATAGACTGGACAGTCTGAAAGTGCATAACATGAAATACAGTGGTTCTTGTTGGAAAATAAATTTGGGCCTCTTTAGACCCTTTAGTTTGACTTCGCAACCCTATTTTTGCTTAATTTTTCACCACATTTTATAACCTAAATTTTGACGCATTGTCAGAATTTATCCCAAGTGGACTGTCCACTTTTTGAAAGAACGTAAAAAGTCGTAAAAAATTAGATTTGATGTTTTGTAAAAAAATTTTTACCAAAATATTTGACATCTATCACGCTCACAATAGTAAATTTATCCCAGGATTGGAGAAAAAAAAAGAAAAAAGAAAATTAAGTAGGATCTTGTGATGACACCGAGGTGGATGTTGCTTTGTTGCCCCCCAAAAAGTTTCTTTTCTGTGGGCAGGAGATCCACTTCAATGATTTGCATGTTCGCTATGTAAATGTGTTTATATTGTTGCAAGTAAAAAATAAAGACAACATGATTTTGATATTTTCTTGTACATTTTAGAGGTGAACACCGCAAATATAAAAAAATGCTTGTAACGCATTACAGAACCTTAGTGTTCTCTGCCAAGGTCTGATGAAAGCGCAACACAGAAATCTGAGTCTTTGCTTGGCAGAAAGCCTGGCGTGTCCTTCCTTAACCCAGCGAGGAGAAAGCTGACAGAGCAAAACACTGATTCATCAGCAGGAATTACTCAGCGTCTGCCGCAGCGTGCCAGACCCATGAGATCAAAGAAGTAATTATTATGTGATCTCCAGTAATGGGCTCCAGACAATATCATATCTGTCTGTCTGTATTGGGACACTGTATTGGGACACCTATCTTAATAAATGAATTCAGAGTTTTTATTTTGTCCCATTGCCCCCGTGTATAACATCTGTCCCCCCCGCCCCGGTATGTAACCGCTGACCCTTGAACCCCGGTGTTTTACATCTGGCCCTCCGCCCTCAGTAAGTAACATCTGGTCCCTCACCCCCTGGTGTATAACATCTGGCCCCTCACCCCATGGTATATAACCTCCGACCCACTGCTCCTGGTATATAACATCCAGTCCCCCGCCACATGGTGTATAACTTCCGGACCCTTGCCCCTGGTGTGTAACATCTGGCCCATCAGATGTCGCTGTCGCCGAGCTGGAACCTAAGAACCCTAGCTCACCCTGCAGCTAGCCCTCTCTAGTGAAATGGATGGTGCAGAAACTAATCCCAACACTGCACTGAAACACACATAAGGGAAGTCACAAACAGGGATATCACCACTTAGCTTTGCTCTGTTGCTCTTGCTCCCAGCAACAGAGGCCACCACCAGAATGCAGCTTTCCTCCAGAATCGCTGCTACTTCACCAAGCTTTGTCAGAACTGCAAGGAACTCTCTCTAGCTCCTTCCACATCAGGACTGTGACTGAGCTGCCAGGAACTCTCTCTAGCTCCTCCTTCAAGGATGGTTGAAATTACCAATATCACCAACAGTGATTGCAACCACCTAACACTCTTTTATAGATAAGAGCCAGCAATCACATCTGCTTCATAGTCACGTGCACTAAACTAAAGTAACCAGAGTGCAATGACCCTAACGGCAACCGGGGGCAAAACTAGAACTGAACCCTCCACAGTGCAATGACCCTAATGGCCACCGGGGGCAAAACTATCTTTAAGCACACAGCTTAAGGAAAAAAAAAGGTTACCAGTGGATTTATCTGTCATAATCCAACCTGGATCATGACAGTCAGGCGGAGTAATATGAAAGCTGCTCGATGCCTAGAGTTAGCAAGGGAGGCTATGGATCGGCTGGGTTTGCGGAAAGATGTAGTTCCGGTACCCAAAGTTCTGATTGGGAGAATCATTGGAAGATTCGGGAAGGTAAGGCAAGACCTTGTAAATATCTCCGGTGTGGTGAGGGTGAGGATACCTCCTTTTGTATAACATCTGGCCCCTGACCCCATGGTGTATAACCTCCAGGCACCTCACCCCATGGTGTATAACATCTGGCCCCTCGACCACGGTGAATAACCTTCAGCCACCTCCTCCTGGTGTATACCATCCATCCCCCCGCAAGTAAAAAAGTTTTGAGGTATCATATAACCAGCATGTATATAACAAATATATGTAAATATAACAGTAACAAACCTTAATAGGCGTTTTCAAGAATATAACATTGTAAACAAGCCAAAAGTGTGCAAATTTGCATGGAGAAGAGTGGATAATTAGGGTGTCATAAAACCAGTACAGTACTGGTTTTATGGCACCCTAATTATCCACTCTTCTCCATGCAATTGAGCAATTTTCTTTGTCCATGGAAACTTTGCATCTTTATGAATGTCTTTTGCTGTTCTCTTCACGGTGTGGTGATTTTTTGTAGTGTCCTCATTTTTTAATATCCACATTGTTATCTCATATATAAAACTTTTTAAGCTACATTTCAATAAAGATTGATATATTTTAGACATGGCTTCTTTTTGCTCTTTCCAGAATTTATAAGGCAGCTTCCTTTTCTGACCTGCAGCAGGAATTGTGATTTAATCTGTTACCTGGCATGGGGGTCCCCTTTCTGCCTCCAAGCATGACTTCAACTCTTACAGGGAGGCAATGTCACTGAGACAACCGGACTCTGGGGTGTCACAACAAGCGGCTTGCTGTAACTCGGCGGGGTTACGAAGGTGACATGCGGCTTGCTGTAACTTGGTGGGGTTACGAAGGGGACAAGCGGCTTCCTGTAACTCAGCGGGGTTACGAAGGTGACACCAGCAGCTGTGTGTGAGCGGCAGCCGGAGGTGTCGGTGATCGGTGACAGCAGGAGCTGTGGTGGTACTAGCAAGAACTTGTGTGGTATCGTACTTAAAGGCCCAGTACGGGCCCAAGAGACATAAACTGTGTCGTGTGAACTGTGGTCTAAGGAGACCTGTAGAACGGACATGGGGAAATCCCGAAAGGGGGCGGTGACCCAAATGGGGTGGTGGCCCAAAAAGGGGTGGAGTCCCAGAGGGGGGCGGTGACCCAAATCGGTGTGGTCCAGAAAGGGGCCGTTTTGTCTGGGGAACCGCAGTGTGTGTGTATGACTTTGTCAGAATGTGGGATATTCTTTCCGGATAATGACGGGCCGCAGGTGTGTACCGTGATGCTGCACCGGGAAGGAGTCTCGGGATGGTTGGACTCAAAGAGTCAGGTGACTCTGACAGGAACTCCTCTCACTTTCTGTCTGACCGAGAAAATGGTCCAAGGTTCGCTGTAAACATGGGGTCACTGTGAACTATGCGGTGGACAGAGTAATGTTTGAGGGGTCTGGAGGCATTGAGTGCCATGGTGGCGGTATACCACCAGACTTATTGTATGCCTTGGAGAGGGGCCGGGACTTTGTCGTGTTTGATGACATATGGCAGGAGGTTGGAGACGTTTCTACTGTTGGGCTAACAGATATTAAGACGGTGACGGCTCCTGACGTGGAGAGGTCAGAGGTAGAAGTGACCGGAAGAAGGGGTACGTCTGCCCAACGGACGGACCTGACGTCTCGTGACAGGACTGACGTTGACCTGATTGATAAGACGGCTGAAGTATTCACACAGTTAATGGGTAACTGGAGGGATGACTCGGCAGGTCGGGGTGACTCAGACTCTGGGGGTGACTGTGGCTCTGAGGGGGCAAAACTATCTTTAAGCACACAGCTTAAGGAAAAAAAAGGTTACCAGTGCATTTATCTGTCATAATCCAACCTGGATCATGACAGTCAGGCGGAGTAATATGAAAGCTGCTCGATGCCTAGAGTTAGCAAGGGAGGCTATGGATCGGCTGGGTTTGCGGAAAGATGTAGTTCCGGTACCCAAAGGTCTGATTGGGAGAATCATTGGAAGATTCGGGAAGGTAAGGCAAGACCTTGTAAAAATCACCGGTGTGGTGATTGTGAGGATACCTCCTGATGATGAAAACCAGGTATCCAGTGAAGAGGGTAGGATTCCCATCATGGTGGTTGGCTCCGTGGAAAGCCTGAGAAACTTTTGGATGCTCTTGGAGTATCGAATGGGGTACCTGCAAGAGATTGAACAGTTGAGGCTGGACCGTCGGCGGATCAATAAAGAGGTACGGAACACCAGGTGGCGGACGCCTTCAACCCAAGATGTAAGGACCCGAAGGGTTCCTCCAAGTAGTGACATGGCAGGTCGCCGAAGAATGTCAGCAAGTGACAGTTCGACGGGCCGTTCGAGGCTGAGAGACCTTAGTTCCTGTGAGACACTGAATGGGTCAGACTCAGGCCCGACAGTAGGCTCGACTAAGACTTATGACCGCGCCAACCGGGAGAGCCGGTCAGGGAATGGAACAGATAAAGGATGGAGACTAAACAGTGTCTGATGACGCAGACAGACTGTGACTGGAAGGTCAAAGACCAAGGCCGATATTCTGACCGCTGGGGGCGGGGGAGGCTTAATGTAGGGATGAGGCCGTATGACAGACGGAGACGGTTCTCTCGACCTATTGGGCAAGGTGTAATGAGTGCCCAGTCTCGAGATCTCAGGGTAATGTTGTGTGTTCAACCCCACAAGTTTGAACAGAGGGGGAGGTATGTGGTGTAGTGACTACTGTGTCCGCTAGGGGGCGCTGTGTGGGTGTCCCAAGAGAGAGAATGAGTGGCAGGATGCTGAATGAACGTTATGTATCCCAAGGTAGGTGGCCTTGGGATGGAAGCTTGAATATGTGTGTTGATCAGCAGAGGTACTACTTAGCTTTTGCTACACTGTGTCAGGGAGAGCTTTCCAGGTAGCTGGTGGGACGGGCAGGACCAGCTAACTACAAATCCTCCCAGGGGTGTGTTTAAAAATGCTTATAGTAAAGACTATGTGAGTGTGCTTGTAGGACCTGTGATGAGGTCATAGCCATGTGATCCGGTGGGCGTGGCTACGGACCATATAAGGTGGCCAGGGTAGCTCACATGAGTGAATGCTTGGATCCAGTTGGTCCGTTTGGAAGGTCTCGTTGGAAAATGTGTCTGCCTTCCTGAAGTGCCTGTGTGTAATGACTGCACGTGTCTGAGAATTCCCAGAGGAGGGAATGGACGTCTGTAGTGTGGTGAAGCAACCATGAGGTAACCCGGCCACGGGGTGAGGCTAGGGAGCCTGCATATTGGACATTGCATAACCTGTGTGACTACGGGGTTAACAGAGTGAAGCTCTGTCATGGACGCTATGCTGTTGATATGAACTTTCTGTTGCTGTTCATGGTTTATGATTCTTAATAAACCGCATGGACTGTTGGAGTTATATGACTTCACTGTCCTTTGCTTGGCTTCAGCACACGCAGATGAGGAGCTTTGTCTGAGTTGAAGTGAAGTAAAGATTTTAGTCTGGAGTCAGCAATGGGTGGGTGTTTAGTGTGCTGGAGAGCAGCTCCAGGGGAAGTGGAGCTCACAGGGGGAAGAAGACTGCAGAATCAGCAAGCCCCCTGCACTCCGTAGACACACACAGTCACTCCTACCTCTCCAGGTGATCAGCTTCCTCTCTCTGGCACAGTATCAGCGCTGAATGATGACTTCATCCAGCTGCTGCTGTGTGAGAGACAGGAAGCGGGGCAGGAGCAGGATGGATGCTGTAGCTCCGTTGCCATTTTCACTTGCAGGCAGCAGAGCTGCAGGGATCTCTCCCATCCCTGCCCGCCGCACATGAGGGCAATCTAGCCAGGGGCCTCCCAGAGCCTCGGGCTGGATAAACTGGCCAGATTGCCCTCATTATTAGCTGTCCTGCAGGGGCCCCCCTCCACCTCTGGGCCCCTGTGCAGCCGCACAGGCTGCACATGCGGTATGTCCGCCCATGGTTCTAGCCACTTTTTGTTTAGAATCATAGAATGGTAGAGTTGGAAGGGACCTCCTGGGCCATCTGGTCCAACCCCCTGCTCAAAGCAGGATTCACTAAATCATCCCATACAGATATCTGTCCAGCCTCTGTTTGAAGACTTCCATTGAAGGAGAACTCGCCACTTCTCGTGGCAGCCTGTTCCACTCATTGATCACTCTAACTGTCAAAAAGTTTTTTCTAATACCTAATCTGTGTCTCCCCCCATTCAGTTTCATCCATTGCTTCTAGTCTTTCCTTGTGCAAATGAGAATAAAGATGATCCTTCTACAATGTGACAGCCCTTGAGATATTTGTAGACAGCTACTAAGTCTCCTCTCAGTCTTCTCTTCTGCAAGCTAAACATTCCCAAATCCTGCAACCTTTCCTCATAAGACAGGGTTTGCAGACCGGTCATCATTCTGGTCGCTCTTTTCTGAACTTGCTCCAGTTTGTTGATGTCTTTTTTAAAATGTGGCGCCCAAAACTGGACACAGTATTCCAGATGAGGTCTGACCAAAGAGGAGTAGAGGGCAATAATGACTTCACGTGATCAAGACTGCATGCTTCTGTTAATACATCCTAGAATTGCATTTGCCTTTTTTGCTGCTGCATCACACTGTTGACTCATATTCAGTCTGTGATCTATTAGTATACCCAAGTCTTTTTCACATGTGCTGTCACTTAGCCCTATTCCTCCCATTCTGTATATGCTTTTTTCATTTTTATTGCCCAGATGTAGTACTTTGCATTTTTCCCTGTTAAAAAACATTCTGTTAGTTGCTGCCCACTTCTCCAGTTTATTTATATCTTTTTGAATCCTCTCTCTTCTCTAGTATTAGCTATCCCTCCTAGCTTTGTGTCATCAGCAAATTTAATCATTTTACCCTCAATTCCTTCTTCTAAATCATTGATAAAGATGTTGAACAATACAGGGCCCAGGACAGAGCCCTGTGGTACTCCACTTGAGACATTCTTCCAACTGGATGTGCAGCCATTTAGGACCACTCTTTGGGTCCGATCATTAAGCCAGTTATGAATCCCCCTAACAGTTGCCTTGTCCATTTCATACTTAGTCATTTTTTCAATAAGGATTGTGTGAGATACTTTGTCAAATGCTTTGCTGAAGTCAAGGTATACTATATCTACAGCATTTCCCTGATCCACCCAATCAGTGATTCCGTCATAGAAGGAAATTAAGTTAGTCTGACATGACTTATTAGTTACAAACCCATGCTGACTCTGTTTAATCACTTCATTCTTGTCCAGGTACTGACATACATGTTGTTTAATAATTTGTTCAAAATACCTTTTCTACCGGGCACCTTTTTTATCAATAGTATGTTGATCAACAGAAATTAAAGACCAAATATCGACATATTCGTTTTTCCAAATCTTGATTTTTGTATCGTCAACTAAATGAGACCCAAGGATGCTAACACCACAATAAAAGGCATCTTTGTAAGCGCTAGCTAAAGGGTCCATCCGTTTGGCATCCTTCGCAGAACCACCGGCCATAGGTACCATTTTGAGGGAAGACAATAAAGCAGAAACATCATTACACTGACCACTTGATGGCAAACACTTGGGTTGCCCCTCACACCCAGAGCAGCGGGGTACTCGGTACCGGGCCGGTGTCAGGGGGATGTGTCACAGCAGCGGTGACCCGGTCCGTGGCCCTGGGCGCCCAATATCAATGGCTGTGATGTTAATGGTGTTAAAGTTTATTTGAATAGTTCGTGACGCCACCCGTGGTGTTTGGCAAGTAAGATGATGAGCCAACGCTGCATGCAGATCCACTGGGACTGATGGTGTAGTGCAGCAAAGATGGTGTAGCTCCCCACAGGTGGAGCTGTAGTCCCAGGGCAGTGTGGGTGCAATGGATGAGGAGAGGCGCAGAATGGTATAGATGCTGGTACCCAGATGTAGCGGTGATGTAGGTGTTAGCGACAAATGAATGGAAGACACCAGGGCTTGCAGTTTCAAAGCTTTACTCACAGTTCGTGGTACCCTCTGGTGCCCGCCTCCGTGCCATGTCCTTCGGGGTAGAGGCTCAATCAACCTCCCGGGCAAGTCAGGGTTCTCCTCTCCAACACTCCGCCAACATGTGCCTTTCCTGAACGACTCCTCTATTGCGCCTTTTAATGTGAAGAGCTCCAGTACCATAGTTCTCTGGAATTCCTCCTGTCAGATGTTCCTAGAACCTCACTTGTATGACAGACAGTTGTAGCCTCTATAGGGGACTCCTCTCAGAGTCCTGGCTCGCAAATCGGTTGCTGTTGTGTCCCAAGTCTTGGATGGGAGTAGTGCATTTACAGCCAACTACTCCACCGGTGTCTGCTGCAGAACCATAAGTGTCCATACAACCTCGGGGACCGGGCCCCAGCCTTGCGCTGAGAACCTATAGGCAGGGTACTCTCTCAACCCACAACTCCTCTCTGTTCTCCGACTCCTTCGTTCCGTGCTGTTCCTTCTCTCTCTTATGGAAGCTGAGGTTGCAGGTTTACGTCCATCTCTTTCTCTTCTCTTTCCCGTGCCAGCTGGCTCAGATCACTGAGGCAGCTGCAGCACTCTCTTTCTAAACTAAACTCAAACTGAACTCAAAACTGAACTTCAGAACTGAACTTCTCTGGGACTCACCCCAGACTGACCTCCCGTCAGACTGACCTACTATTCTCTACTTTCCCTCTCTTTTGTACTAACTCCACCCACCTCCCAGCACATCTCGTGTTACGAAGCAGGGTTCCACGAAGGGTGCTCTGCTACCCCCAGCCTGAAGCTGCTAGGCGGACCTACTGAACTATCCTGTGTGTGGTATGCAGGTGTAGGAGTGTGGAAAGGAGTTCCCAACTTACCTAGTTGGTGGGGCACTACACCTTAGGAGAAGGTGCAGTACCTCTGTGGCGACTGAGCCTCAGGGGCGCCACATACCCCCCGTTAAACACAGCACGTCCGTGGGCTGCAAGATAACAAAGTAGACAGCAAAGAAACATACAAAAATTTTGTAATGCATAACAACTTTTCTTATACTAATCTTACTAGTATAGGAGGTACTCATCTTGAACGTTTCAAACAATTCTATTTTAAACTCTATCTAAAATTTTTAATTCTAAGTGCAATTCTCAATTCAAAGTGCTATTCTCTGTAACACATTTTCTCTCATTTTCCTTCTCTAGTACACATTTATTTCTCTACTTTCACTGTCTCTTCTAGACGCAAGACGCTGACCGCAAGTACCTGGTCCGTCACCTGTCTACTTTCAATTCTTTATTCACATCCCTCATCGCTATATCAGACATTCCTAATTCTTCTATAAAAGGCATTACTAATACTCTTGTAAAACACGTTATCAAATACTTCACAGTAAAACATTCAACAGTTATTCTTGTAAGGTGCTGGACACTGCTCCCAGCCGGGATCTCTTGCAGTGTCCTTTGAGGTAGACATCATCTTCGAAAAGTGTCCATGCAAAAACATTATCTTCGCAAAGAGTCTCTAAATGTAAAACCAAGAAAGGGCACCTAAAGAGGTGCAAACTATTTACAATAAAAGTTTTGGATCATACAGCGTTCATGATCTCCTCAGTTCCAAATGTAGAAAAATGCTGCCAATAAAAGGCAGGGCAACAAAAGTGCTACCAGAAAAACAAAAACATGATAGCAAAACAACAAAGCACAACTGGTGCAAACAAACCCTCCTGGGTAACGATATTTGAAAAGTGTAATCCTTAGTGCTGATCCCCTCCTGGGGTTCTGGAAGCCGAACTGGAACTGTTCTCAGAGGTGGTATCATCGTGATTCTGGCTTCTTGCCAAAGGGTCTTGAATCTGTAGCAAATGGAACCCATGATGTATCTCAGTGCCCGTCAACTGTTCTTCCTCAATAGGTGGTTCCACTGTTCTGGTACGAGGTCTAGTTCCTTGGGCCTCTGCAGCTTGCCGGCTCTGACAGGCCACTACCTGGGGACTTGGCAGTGAAGGAATCCCGAAATCACCGTCCCAAAATGATCCAAACCCCCTTCTTACCTGTAGATGTCGAATCGGGCACGCCGGCTCCAACCGTACCCCCACCAGCATGGTCCTCCTCCTCCCCATCAACCCATTAGGAAGGCCGGTGTATATACCTGGGAGTTCCCGGCGGCGCGGCCTCTGCTCCAGTGCAGGTGCGGTGGCAGCGGGTGCTGCCCGGTGAGATGTTGGGGATGGCGGTGGAGGCGATGGCAGCTCCGGTCCCCCGAGGGTTGCTGGCGGGACCTGCGCAGCCGCGTCAGGTCCGGACAGGGGCCTCTCTTCTTCCGCTTCAGCTCCCTGGACCGCGTACCGCTCCTCCGGTATTAGTGGCAAAGAGGGGACAGAGTACGCTGCTGGTGGCATGGCAGCGGCTCCAAGTTCCGCAATGTCGGCCAGGAAAAGATCCGGTGTATCGGCGGCGGGTGCCGGTTTTGCGGGTACCGGTTTTGCGGGTACCGCATGTGTAGGCCCCTCCTGGGCGCGTTGCCGGCTCAGTCTCTCTAAGGCCTCCTGCCTCAGCCGCAGTCGGGTGGTCAGCGTGACTATCTCTTCTTCCAAATTCCGGCGGTTCATCTCGTAGATTGGGTTGGAGCCTTTAGCCATGACACCAGGGAGATCCGTTTCCCTGCGCTCCGCAGGCCTCCTTCCCTCACTCTCCAAAATGGCGTTCTTCTTGCTGCCTTGGTCCCTTTCCTGCCACTGGCTTCTTCTGCCCCTCCTTCTGGGGGCGGCATCTTCTTCCAGGGCCTCCATGCCAAGCCAGGATGCGTACCCCTTGGGTGGTGGGCCATGTCGCTGTCACATAGTAATTCAGGCAGGGAAGGCCCAATACTCTTCGCAGTCTTTTTTCTAGGACCTCCCATCTCTTCACACCCTTCTTCTCCGCGCCAGCGGCCATTTCTAATGTCCATTTTACAGTCTATTAAATTTGGTCTTCTGCACATTTTCAAAAGCACAAAGTCTCACAAATGTCAGGCACACAGAACCCGATGGCATCGGGTCTCGTCATCCTGTTCGTGATGCCAAAATTGGGTCGCCCCTCACACCCAGGGCAGCGGGGTACTCGGTATCGGGCCGGTGTCAGGGGGATGTGTCACAGCAGCGGTGACCCGGTCCGTGGCCCTGGGCGCCCAATATCAATGGCGGTGATGTTAATGGTGTTAAAGTTTATTTAAATAGTTCGTGACGCCACCCGTGGTGTTTGGCAAGTAAGATGTTGAGCAAACGCTGCATGCAGATCCACTGGGACTGATGGTGTGGTGCAGCAAAGATGGTGTAGCTCCCCACAGGTGGAGCTGTAGTCCCAGGGCAGTGTGGGTGCAATGGATGAGGAGAGGCGCAGAATGGTATAGATGCTGGTACCCAGATGTAGCAGTGCTGAAGGTGTTAGCGACGAATGAATGGAGGACACCAGGGCTTGTAGTTTCAAAGCTTTACTCACAGTTCGTGGTACCCACTGGTGCCCGCCTCCGTGCCGTGTCCTCCGGGGTAAAGACTCAATCAACCTCCCGGGCAAGTCAGGGTTCTCCTCTCCAACACTCCGCCAACATGTGCCTTTCCTGAACGACTCCTCTATGGCGCCTTTTAATGTGAAGAGCTCCAGTACCGTAGTTCTCTGGAATTCCTCCTGTCAGATGTTCCTAGAACCTCACTTGTATGACAGACAGCTGTAGCCTCTATCGGGGACTCCTCTCAGAGTCCTGGCTTGCAAATCAGTTGCTGTTGTGTCCCAAGTCTTGGATGGGAGTAGTGCATTTACAGCCAACTACTCCACCGGTGTCTGCTGCAGAACCATAAGTGTCCATACAACCTTGGGGACCGTGCCCCGGCCTTGCTCTGAGAACCTATAGGCAGGGTACTCTCTCAACCCACAGCTCCTCTCTGTTCTCCGACTCCTTCATTCCGCTCTGTTCCTTCTCTCTCTTATGGAAGCTGAGGTTGCAGGTCTACATCCTTCTCTTTCTCTTCTCTTTCCCGTGCCAGCTGGCTCAGATCACTGAGGCAGCTGCAGCACTCTCTTTCTAAACTAAACTCAAACTGAACTCAAAACTGAACTTCACAACTGAACTTCTCTGGGACTCACCCCAGACTGACCTCCCGTCAGACTGACCTACTATTCTCTACTTTCCCTCTCTTTTGTACTAACTCCACCCACCTCCCAGCACATCTCGTGTTACGAAGCAGGGTTCCACGAAGGGTGCTCTGCTACCCCCAGCCTGAAGCTGCTAGGCGGACCTACTGAACTATCCTGTGTGTGGGATGCAGGTGTTGGAGTGTGGAAAGGAGTTCCCAACTTACCTAGTTGGTGGGGCACTACACCTTAGGAGAAGGTGCAGGCCCTCTGTGGCGACTGAGCCTCAGGCGCGCCACACACTCACCGAATGCAGTAGCTGGATGAGGGACTCCCATAAGTGGAGAAACTCCGGCTCCAGGGTATACAGAGGAAGAATTGAGGCCCTGGCTTGAAGCCCCCGGAAGTGCGCCCAGCTCAAAAAGGCTGTAAGCCCTTGACGACGCTCTCTACTCCCTTCTGCTTTGATGGGACATGGACTCTCGATCAGGGCTCGCAGACCCGCTGGACACCTCAGAAGATGATGGTGAGCGGCGCCTTGAGGACCCGAGACTTATCAAATCTGTGGGACCTTGATCTCCTACGTGAGTGAGCATGTCGCCTCTTACACCGGGACAAGGTGCGGTGGCTATGACGTGAGTGCGCAGATGAAGAAGTCGAATATCACCTATGGCACCTACGCCTGTCACTTCTTCCTCTGTGTGAGTGTGGAACAGAAGCAGGAGCCAAGGAGGCACCGTCAGGAGGCAGAAAGGAACCTGCAGTATTAGTAACAGCATGAGGTAATATTTGAGCCTGAGACAGGCTGTCAGGTAGAGGGGGGGCAGATGGAGTTACATCCCCCAGCGGCTGACAAACTTGTGTAGGGGCAGTATAATTAGGAATGACTCCTGCTGCGTATATTAACTCCTGGGCGGGAGTTATATTGTGTTGTGGAGTTATATTGTGTTGTGGAGTTATATTGTGTTGTGGAGTTATATTGTGTTGTGGAATACCCAAAGAAGTATTCTTTTGTGTAACACTTAATGGTGTAATTGGCTCCTCAGTGGAACATGATGAGTGTACACTATTCCTTCCTCCCATAGCAGCCACCGCTGGACCAGAACTGCAGTCTATTCCCCCTGCTTGCCCAATCGTGTCACCCGTAGTGACAACCGGGCTCCTATGTACTTGCGACGGCTGACAGGGGAGGGAAGAATGTGATAATGGCGCTGCAGAAGCCGGATTCCCGCTGCTGAGCTGTGACTGCATCTGCTGCTTGATGAGAGGGCGGGAGCTTCGTGGGAGGGACATTTCTCCCGCCATGGCTCGACGTGAGATTCCTGTCATGACAGGAGAGCTCTCTCTGAGGTGAATTGGAGGACGGGAACGCCGCTCTGACCGCCTGCCTCCTTGTCCTGTACCCAACACTGCTGAATCACGGGTATTTACTGTTTGGGCCGGGGGCACGACCGCGGGTGGGCTGCTTAGGTAAGCGACCGACGGGGGATTCATAAGAGGCTCATGTAACGCACTGGGGGTGTGAGCGCTGAGCCCTGCGATGAGGGATGACAGCCATTGCTCACCTTCCCTCTCAATCCTATGATGCAGGGCCTCCACCAGAGGGTCTGCCATCTTCCCTCCAGACAGTGCTACCGATAAGCACCTCCGTGACCCGTTCACAGAGGGGGGAAGAGGGGTCGGAGGGTATGATAACGCTTTAAAGTTAGGTCCATATATATTTGGACAGAGATAACATTTTTCTAATTTTGGTTCTAGACATTACCACAATGAATTTTAAACAAAACAATTCAGATGCAGTTGAAGTTCAGACTTTCAGCATGAAGGGTTTAGCAGTTTCAGCTCCTTAACATGTGCCACCCTGTTTTTAAAGGGACCAAAAGTAATTGGACAGATTAAATAATTGTAAATAAAATGTTCATTTCTAGTACTTGGTTATAAACCCTTTGTTGGCAATGACTGCCTGAAGTCTTGAACTCATGGACATCACCAGACGCTGTGTTTCCTCCTTTTTGATGCTCTGCCAGGCCTTCACTGCGGTGGTTTTCAGTTGCTGTTTGTTTGTGGGCCTTTCTGCCTGAAGTTTAGTCTTTAACAAGTGAAATGCATGCTCAATTGGGTTGAGATCAGGTGACTGACTTGGCCATTCAAGAATATTCCACTTCTTTGCTTTAATAAACTCCTGGGTGACACAGTGATGGGAGCGAAGGCGCAGCCCCTGGAGGTGAATATATTTTTTATTTTTGTTATTATTTTGCAGCACCCTAGGGCTATTAATGAGGGACAACCTCTCTTCCCTCTTGTCATGTGATGGTTTAGGGAGTAGAAAATAATTTTGTAGAATTTTTATCATTGAATTTATTATTTTCCTTTTTTGGGGAACTTTCAAAGTATTTTACAATTTTTAATCATGTGAAAAAAAATTACCATAATTCCCACATTGTACTTACCCCTGGGGGGCAGATTTACAACTATAGTTGTTTTTGGTGTTTAGTAAATTTTTGCATTTTTACCTCATTGTGGCTTTTTCACTGATTGATTAAATGTGACGTTTTAAAAAGTAGCAACATTTTTGTGCAAATGCATCCCATCCCCCCGAATAATGTGTTGTACGCCAACAATTTTTATTGACTTTTTGTGGAACAATTTTTAACTTTTTTGTAAAAAAAAAAAAAAAAAAAAGCAAAGAAATTGGTGAAGATAAAAATAAAGACTATGTTTTGCTTTGTGCAGAATTCATGAACCTTGTGCTCCGTTTTGATGAATTTGTTACAGCATTGTGGTCGAGGTCTGCAGTATCCACCTACCTACATGTTTCACTGTCTACACAGCTTCATCAGGGACAGAAAAGGGGCAAAATGCAAATTAAAAAAATAATCACAATCTGCCCCCTTTTATTCTCCTGATGAAGCTGTGTAGACAGCGAAACGTGTGGATGGCAATTTCTCAATTTCTACAAACTACAACGTAGGTGTTGAATTCTGCAGATCATGGTCACAATACTAAATATAACATTGCGCTTACATGGGATACTTTATCTATTATTAGTAGTACAGTTCCGCTGTTTGCATCACTAGATCGACTTCTTTTTCTTTGTTTTCTTTATTTTGACCTGCACTTAGGAGAAAACTGTTTTAGTTTTAATAGTGTCTAATAAAGAATTCTTCTTTCTGTGACGTGGAAGTAGTTAAATTTTGTCCTTATAGGCAATTGTAAATATTTTGGAGTGCATCTGCTAAAAAAAAAACCTCCCGAACTGGGCACCGTCCAATCAGAAGGCTACAAAATGATTTTTGTTTATTATTCTACAAGTGCTTCTCACAAAATTAGAATATCATCAAAAAGTTAATTTATTTTAGTTCTTCAATACAAAAAGTGAAACTCCTATATTATATATAGTCATTACACACAGAGTGATCTATTTCACGTGTTTATTTCTGTTAATGTTGATGATTATGGCTTACAGCCAATGAAAACCTAAAAAGTCATTATCTCAGGAAATTAGAATATTTAACAAAAACCACCTGCAAAGGTTTCCTAAGCGTTAATAAAGGTGCCTTAGTCTTTTTCAGTAGCTCCACAATCATGGGGAAGACTGCTGACTTGACAGATGTCCACAAGGCAGTCACTGACACACTCCACAAGCAGGGTAAGCCACAAAAGGTCATTGCTGAAGAAGCCGGCTGTTCAAAGAGTGCTGTATCCAAGCATATTAATGGAAAGTGGAGTGGAAGGAAAAAGTGTGGTAGAAAAAGGTGCACAAGCAGCCGGGATAACCGCAGCCTTGAAAGGATTGTTAAGAAAAGGGCATTCAAAAATTTGGGGGAGATTCACAAGGAGTGGACTGCTGCTAGAGTCATTGCTTCAAGAGCCACAACACACAGACGTATCCAGGACATGGGCTAGAAGTGTCGCACTCCTTCTGTCAAGCCACTCGTGACCAATAGACAACGCCAGAAGCGTCTTACCTGGGCCAAGGAGAAAAAGAACTGGACTGTTGTCAGTGGTCCAAGGTGTTGTTTTCAGATGAAAGTAAATTTTGCATTTCATTTGGAAGTTAAGGTCCCAGAGTCTGGAGGAAGAGTGGAGAGGCCACAATGCAAGCTGCTTCAGGTCTAGTGTAGTGATGAGTGAGTATACTCGTTGCTCAGATGTCCTACGAGTATTTTGGCGTGCTCAAAGATTTAGTTTGTGTTGACGCAGCTGCATGATTTGCGGCTGCTATACAGCCTAAATACATGTGGGGATTCCCTAAAAAGCAGGCATTCCTCACATGTATACAGGCTATCCAGCAGTCACAAATCATGCAGCTGCGTCAACACAAACTAAATCTCCAAGCACGCCAAAATACTCGGAGGACACCCGAGCAACGTGTATACTCGCTCATCACTAGTCTAGTGTGAAGTTTCCACAATCAGTGAAGGTTTGGGTAGCCATGTCATCTAGTGTAGGTGTAGGATAGGCGAGGGAGGGTGCTGATCCAACAGGAATGGGGGGTGACCCATTTCTTGGCGCCGACAGACACGAGACAGAGACAAGAGTTATATTCAACAGGTTCCGCTTTTATTGGCCGCCTTTCTGACGACCAGCACAATTCTTGACAGGAAGTTTTCACTGTTCTCTTGCTCGTAGGCCCGAGTACCTTCACTTCTTAGTTTGTCACCGTCGTGGTGTCCTTCATGGCTCTTCCCACCGTGGCTGCCCTAGGCACATCCACCATGGCGTTTCACCCTTCAAAGTACACCGAACACTTGGTACTCACAGAACGTCTCTGTCCGCGACTACTGTCCTTTTGGGTCACCCCCCGTGACCGTCTCCACTGTCAGTTACTCTCTGAATGCTTTTTTCCCCACCTTCCTCACTACAGCAGGTCCTCCTCTCTAGTGAGCTCCTTGGCTGACTGGACTTTCCAGAACCTTCCCTGACCTCTTATACTCCCAGTCCCAATAGCCCCGCCCACTATCACCTGACAGTTACCTTTGACCAATGGCAGTTACCTTGACCCAGGGCAGTTACACAATCACCCCCTCCTATACTCCCCACTGCCCTCTAATGGCCAAACTGCCACATGACACCCTTTTCACTATCTCTCTGTCTCTTACTACAGACAGACCTGTCCATCAGCTCAACCTCCCTACATTCCTCTTCCTTTATCCATTGTCTTCCCCGACAATCTTATCTCCTTTTCCGTTCTGAAACTTTCCCACCTCCTTTTGTCAGACCGGTTGTTGAGCCAGGCCCGCGATACGCGGGGGCTGAACCAAAATGGGAGCAATCATGCTCCGAGTAACTCACGGGTTACTTGCCAGCGCGCAAGCCACCATGACAATTCTTTCAGGTTGGGTTAGGTCCATCCGGACTACTCTACGGATGCGTACCTCCCACTTTTCTCCCCTTCTGTCACCTTCTTTTCCATTCAGCCTGTCAGGTCATCGTCAGTGTCTGAGGGTATGTGGTACTGGGGGCTTGACTCATGGACCACTGTCTGTCTACACTCTTCCTGTCTCGTCGCCCTGCCAACTTAAGTACCTCACGGTCGGCATCCTTGTCACATCTCGTACCAGGGACCTGTTAAACACACATTTTTATAACATTTCAACATGTCAAATTTACCACACACACCTTACCATATCTCTTGCAATACGTTTTATCAAAACATTTTTTTTTAGCCTTTTTACCCCCCTTTTTTTTTCTTTTTAACAAAACACAAAAAAACCCCAATAACCCTCAAACAAACAAACAAAACAAATATTAACTAAATGAGGACAGGGGTACTCCCCCTTCCTTTAAGTAAAACACTTCTCATTAAGCATTCCTGATGCACCAGGAGGATATGTTTCCTATGGGGACGCAGAACAGTCCCCCTCGTTGTGCAACGGTTCACTGCAGTCCCGGCAGCCAATATACAGGTGCTCTGGGCCTCCTCCTGGTGGCCGATGTTACGCCAAAACAGGGGAACTCCACAGCCGTAGAGTCTCCGGAATGCCAAACAATATCTCTGGGCCTCCAGTGTCCCTGATGCTCGAGACCCAGGAGTCCTCATCTCTTTATGGGGGTTCGTACCCTTCCGGGTACGTGATGACGGCCACAGCATAGAAACCGCAGGGGCAATATTCTTTATAATAGATGGGTATATGGGCACGGGACTATGGGATGGAGGATAATTATAATTTGTTATAACTAACCACAGTTAGTTACTATGCCCGGGCAGCGCCGGGGTCTTCAGCTAGTTCTTTATAATAGGAGACTAGGTCTCCCTCCCACGGAACCTGGCCGTGCTTAATTGAGGCCACGTTCAGATATACTTTACAGCCGGTGATGTCTCTAATAAAGCCATAGCCCCCGCCAGTGTCCATATACACCAGCCACCCACGCGACCGTGGAACAGACATGGCGGCCTTCCCCTTCTCATGTAGTAACGCCCACACCTCCCGTTCCCTGGCCTTCTTCTTTTCAATAATCTCCGCAACCTAGGTGGAGGGTCCGGTGTAGGCCGCAGAGTCCGGTGGGCAGGCCGCAGCCGAGAGTGGAGCAGAGGTGGCTGCAGACATTGGGGAGCAGGCCGCAACCGGAGCAGCGGACGGGGCAGAAACAGCCACAGTTGTCTTTGGGTAGGCTGTGCAGTCGGCCGCAGCCGGAATCAAGGCGGCCGTGGGCTCCGATGAGTAGGCCGCAGCCATGGCCGCAGATGAGACAGCACCGGCCGCGGGTGTCGGTAGGTAGGCCGTGGCAACCGGCCCAAAGGGACAGCAGGCTCCGGTAAACAGGCCGCGGCCAGAAGACAGGTCACGGCAGGGGCAGCCGCAGATTGGCTCCGCACCGGTGTCGCCGGGCGGGGTGACTCAGGATGTTGGTCAGGAGGCGTAATGTCATCCAGGGCCGTAGTTGCTGGAGAGTGGGAGGTCAGTCGAGGGGGCCGATGGCTGGCGTCAGGGCCCGGGGACCTGTCTGGTGCACTGGGCGTGGTGGCGAGATCTGTCTGTAGTGCCGCCAGCTGGTCCGGGGGAACGCTCACCTTCCCCGGCCTCGTGGCTCCTAGCAGGCTTTCCCGCAGCTCCTCCAATCGCCAAGGGTCTTTACTCTTCCGCCCGGCAGGGTTGGTCTCCAGGCCCGATGGCTCAGTGGGAGATACTTTTCCAGCTTCTTCCACCGGCGGTTGTATCGGGGTACGGGGCACCGAGAACGGCTCCCAGGGGCAGGTCTCCCGGTGGGTTTCAACTTCCTGATGCCATTTCCACTCCAGGCATCCGAGGCCACGGCAACAGCAGCGTCGCATATCGCCCGAGTTCCCGAGAATAAATGGCGCCAAGCAGCTACACTCAGTCTTTTCATCAGGGCCACTCCCGCCCGAGGGTGGGGCGTTGGATGGCCTCTCCACCTATTTTCCAAGGTCCAGCATGGGAGGGCGGCTGTCTCCTGATGTAAGCCGCTCCCCCCAGGGGCGGATGCGACACAGTCCTAGATTGTCCGTTATGGCTGTAAACTTCTGTGTCTTTTTCGGACGTTGAAATGCCACAGCCATTGTAACAGTACACTTTTCTGCTCCAGTTTTACTTATTGGCAGCCAGCAATCTGGAGGACAGTCCCAAATTGTAATCCACAGAGGAAGAGAAGAAAGAAAGAGAAAAAAAAATAAATAAAAACTCTTCACCCCGTACAGCTTGGGGGCCTGTGGTGCTTGGGAGCAGGCTTGCCACTGAAGATGTTGTATTGGTGGCAATTGATCCTGCCGACTACGCCAAATGCAGGATCGGGCTGAGTGAGGTGATTAGGTGGTGCTGATCCAACAGGACTGGGGGGTGACCCACTTTGTGGCGCCGGCAGACATGAGACTGAGAAAAGGGTTGTGTCCAACAGTTCAGATTTTATTGGCCGCTTTTCGGACGACCACCGAACTTCATCATAGGATTTGTCCACAATTCACTTTTTACACAGACCCGGGTACCTTCTCTTTTTAGTATTATCGTTCGTGGCGTCCTCTATGGCTCTTCCCCGCTGTGGCTGCCCTAAGTACTTTCACCACAGCGTTTCACCCTTTAGAGAGTACGCCATCCACCTGATACTCACAGTCTGTCTGTCCGCAGCCACTGTTCTTTTGGGTCACCCCCCCGTGACCGTCTCCACTGTCAGTAGCCCTCTGTAGGCCTTTTCCGTCTTCCAACCTACAGCAAACTCTCCTCTCTAGTGAGCTCCCTTGGCTGACTGGAACTTCCAGAACCTTCCCTGACCTCTTATACTCCCAGTTCCAGTAGCTCCGCCCACTATCACCTGACAGTAACCCTTAACCAATGGCAGTGACCTTGACCCATGGCAGTTACATAACCACTCTCTCCTACGCTCCCCACTGCCCTCTAATGGTCAAACGGCCACAGGTCGCCCCTGGCTCTATATCTTAGCCTACACTGCGCTGCTCCTCTGCCTTTCTCCTTAGGCAGATCCGTCCGTCAGACCAACCTCCCCACATAGGTCCACTGTGTTTTATCAAGACCAAGTCAGCGCAGCCGTCTACCAGGAAATTCTAGAGCTCTTCATGCTTCCCTCTGCCGACAAGCTTTTTGGAGACGGAAATGTCATTCTCCAGCAGGACTTGGCACCTGTCCACACTGACAAAAGTACCAATACCGGGTTTACACACAACAGTATCACTGTGCTTGATTGGCCAGCAAACTCACCTGACCTTAACCCCATAGAGAATCTATGGGGTATTGTCAAGAGGAAGATGAGAGACACCAGACCCAACAATGCAGACGAGCTGAAGGCTGCTATCAAAGCAACCTGGGCTTCCATAACCCCTCAGCAGTGCCACAGGCTGATCGCCTCCATGCCACGCTGCATTGATGCAGTAATTGATGCCAAAGGAGCCCCGACCAAGTATTGAGTGCATTTACTGAACAGACATTTCAGTAGGCCAACATTTCAGATTCTAAAATCATTTTTCAAGCTGGCGTTATAAAGTATTCTAATTTACTGAGATAATGACTTTTGGGTTTTCATTGGCTGTAAGCCATAATCATCAACATTACCAGAAATAAACACGTGAAATAGATCACTCTGTAATGATTCTATGTAATATATGAGTTTCACTTTTTGTATTGAAGAACGGAAATAAATGAGCTTTTTGATGATATCCTAATTTAGTGAGAAGCACCTGTATGTGTATGTCGCCACTTTCTGGTTGTGATGAGAATTGCATCCTGTTGAGATTTCTGCTCACTTGCCATGATTAATGTATCCGTCACCAAATTGAAGAAAATGAACATATCTGCATGTAACATCCATTTCAAGAATCATTTTACCTAGATGAATTGAAGGGTTAAGCTTACAAAATTGCAAAGCAGGAACCTCATCGACATTTAATGTATCATTATTTTTTTTATTCTTTACAAATTAGAAATATGTAAAAACAGTGAAATAATTATTGCCAATATCACTCCTTGTGTCTTCTGTATATGTAGATACCATGAAGAAATGTCTGACTGTTTTATGTCTACAGCTCCCCTGCAGACCTATGTGCAGTGGTGGGATTCAAATTTTTAACAACAGGTTCTGTGTTTGTGTGTAGGAAAGCCACACCCATTTAAGCCACACCCATTTTAAGCCACACCCATCTACACGCACCTTTTCCTCAAACATATACAAGTAGGGGCGCAGTCAAACAGTTAAAAAAAAAAATAATAAATTGGAATGAGATCAGAACAGTGCACAGGTCCCAAAAAGGCAGCACAGGTCCCTAATAGACAGCACAGGTCCCTAATAGACAGCACAGGTCCCTAATAGGCAGCATTGTTCCCAAATAGGCAGGCACAGGTCTCCAATAGGCATGCACAGGTCCCCAATAGGCAGCATTGTTCCCAAATAGGCAACATTGTTCCCTATAGGCAGCACAGGTCCCCAATAGGCAGCACAGGTCCCCAATATAGGCAGCACACGTCCCCATTAGGCAGCACACGTCCCCATTAGGCAGCACACGTCCCCATTAGGCAGCACACGTCCCCAATATGCAGCACATTTCCCCATTAGGCAGGACAGGTCCCCAATATGCAGCACATGTCCCCATTAGGCAGGACAGGTCCCCAATATGCAGCCAGGACATGTCCCCATTAGGCAGCACAGCAGGTCCCCATTAGGCAGCAGCACATACTGACCTGACACAGCAGCACTGGTGTGACCAGTCCAGGATGATGAAGATGGCAGGCCGGGCCCGGGGTGACTAGGAAGGCAGGCCGCAGACCACGCGCAGCTCACACTGGGTAGCGGCGCGCGGTTCGTCCTGGTTAGTATCAGTGCGCGGGGGCCGCTGGGGTGTGCTCAGTCCCTGCGGCTGGCCGGCTGCACGTATCAGTGCGCGGTATCCGGCGCGGCGGGCGGAACTAGGAAGCAGAGCAAGAGTCCTCCTCTGCTCCTGCTCCTTGCCGGCTGCTGCAGGAACATCAAAGTACCGGATTGCGGCTGTGAATCTCCCCGGTTCGGGGAACCGGCTGCTTTTTTAACAACTGGTTTCACCGAACCGGGGAGAACCCGCTGAATCCCACCCCTGCCTATGTGTCTCCACGGCTACAAACTGACTACAAACCTAAGTGGTCTGATTATATACACTCCTTACCGCTTGGTAGCAAATATGCAGTAGGTTAGTAAGGAGAAGGGGACAGATAAACGGCAATATGACTGATCAGACTACACAGGGTTCATTTGTAGTCTGTTACTCTGGAGACACATAAATCTGCAAAAAAGCTATAGACATAAAACTATGGTATGCTTGTTAGTCAAAAATATAAGTTTCCTTTTTTAAATACATTCATACAGTATATGAAAAGGATGCAAATTGTTCTGGAATATCAGATCTTTAAGACGGAGTGTATGGGTATAGGTGCATGTTCACACGAGGTTCTTTGGTGGAAATAAAAATGCGTGTTCTGAGCGAGAAAATCTACTAATAAAACACAAGATGACCCCTATTTACCCATGGTATAAATAAGAAAGGGATTTCAACAGTGGGAGGCGTCATGTTGATTACACTCTATGAAGTTTAAGGGTATGTGCACACGTTGCGGATTCGACCAAAACTGTGCCGCTAACTACAGACCTGTCTCTAATCTTCCCTTCATCTCTAAACTCCTGGAACGCCTGGTCCACTCCCATCTGATCCGCTATCTCTCTGATAACTCTCTTCTCGACCCTCTCCAATCCGGTTTACGCTCTTTACACTCTACTGAAACTGCCCTCACTAAAGTCTCTGATGATCTACTAACAGCTAAATCTAATGGTCACTACTTCATACTAATTCTCTTGGATCTCTCTGCAGCATTCAACACTGTGGATCATCAGCTCCTCCTCACTATGCTCCACTCCATCAGCATCAAGGATACCGTTCTCTCCTGGTTCTCCTCCTATCTCTCCGACCGCTCCTTTACTGTATCTTTTGCCAGTTCCTCCTCCTCTCATCTTCCCCTTACTGTTGGGGTTCCTCAAGGATCAGTCCTAGGCCCCCTCCTCTTCTCCTTGTACACTGCCCCTATTGGTCAAACAATCAGTAGATTTGGTTTCCAGTACCATCTCTATGCTGATGACACCCAATTATACGCTTGTTCTCCTGACATCACGCCTGCCTTTCTAGAAAACACCGGCGATTGTCTAAACGCTGTGTCTAATATCATGTCCTCACTATATCTGAAACTGAACCTGTCAAAGACTGAACTCCTTGTGTTTCCTCCCTCTACTAATGTACCTATACCCGACATTGCCATTTCTGTGTGTGGTTCCACTATTACTCCCCAGCAACATGCCCGCTGTCTTGGGGTCATACTTGACTCCGAGCTTTCATTCACCTCCCACATCCAATCACTGGCTCGCTCTTGTTATCTGCATCTCAAAAACATCTCTAGAGTTCGAACTTTTCTTACCTTTGACTCTGCAAAAACTCTTACTGTTTCTCTTATTCATTCTCGTCTGGACTATTGTAACTCTCTTCTAATCGGTCTCCCTCTTACCAAACTCTCCCCCCTCCAATCTGTCTTGAATGCTGCAGCCAGGATCATATTCCTCGTCAATCGTTAAACCAATGCCTCTACCTTGTGCCAGTCATTACACTGGCTACCCATCCGCTCCAGAATTCAGTATAAACTTATTACCCTCACCCACAAAGCCCTCCATGGCTCAGCACCACCCTACATCTCCTCCCTTGTTTCATTCTACCACCCTACCCGCGCCCTCCGTTCTGCTGATGACCTGAGGTTAGCATCCACAATAATCAGAACCTCCCACTCCCGTCTCCAAGACTTTACACGTGCTGCACCAATTCTTTGGAATGCACTTCCCAGGTCAATACGATTAGTCCCCAATCCCTACAATTTTAAGCGTGCCCTGAAAATGCATTTATTCAGACTGGCCTACCGCCCCAACACATTAACCTAATCTATCCCTGTGTGGCACAGCCAAAAGTATTACCATAACCAGGTTCCCCGCATCATGTTCCCACATGCTTTATGCATCCATTAGCCCTCTGTGTCTGTACTGTTACACACTTAACATTATGGCTGGTCCATACAATCAGGGCAACTGTTACCACCCACCTTTCGTGTCTACCTCTTTCCTCATAGACTGTAAGCTTGCGAGCAGGGCCCTCATTCCTCTTGGTATCTGTTATAATCCCCTCTGAAATGTAAAGCGCTGTGGAATATGTCGGCGCTATAGAAATAAAATTTATTATTATTATTTGTCTGTGGATTTTTCCGCGCGGAATCTGCAGAATCCACAGGTCAAAATGCCTGCTTTTTACCCGCGGATTTAGTGCGGATTTCGCCTGCATTTTTACACCTGCGGATTCCTAGAATGGGATAGGTGTAAAAACGCTGCGGAATCCGCACAAAGAATTGACATGCTGCGGAAGATAAACTGCTGCATTTCCACGCGGAATTTTCCGCAGCATGTGCACAGCAGTTTTTGTTTTCCATAGGATAACATGGTACTGTACACCACATGGAAAACTGCTGCGGATCCGCAGGGCCAAATCCGCTGGGGATCCGCAGACGAATCCGCAACGTGTACACACACCCTAAAGGGCAAATTCCGAGAAGGAAACCTATGGTTCCATCCTGGATTTCCGTTACAAATTATAAAATAAATGTACGTTGCATAATTCCGACACATCTTTACTGTGTGTGAACATGCCCTAAAGGAAGAATATTGGGAAATTTGCAGTAATCATTTCCCGGGGAGGAAGTCAATGACATGTGTGGTTCCTGCAGCAGAGTATTTGGGCTTACTGAGTGTAAACAGATGTTTATCTGCACAGATCCTCCTTGCATCATTTGCATTATTTTTGTAATATGATGATGATTTATTGCACAATGTTATGCATCACATTTCCAGCTTTGACATCTATCCTATGCACAAGCCACCCTGATTAGTAGGAAATATAACATTAGTGTCCGTTATGATAAGGGCCTCCGACCTTCTAATGTAGAGCAGCGTTTCAACTCCAAGCACTCCTTCCTCAAATAAATGAATTAAGGTACCCCCATGGTTATAATCATCCTCTGTGCTTCACAATAACAGCCCAGCATGCATACCTATCCATGAAAAACAGAATCTGTACCCCCTAGACAGGGCAGAACTGGCCATCTGGGAATTCCGACAAATGCCAGATGGGATGGTCTGACCATGGGTGACACTGCCTGCTGTGCTGCTAACAGTTGTGATAGGGCAGGCTCCGTCACTTACCCAGGCAGGCTTCCTCTCTATCTGCAACCTGCTGAAGGCAGCCGCATGTAGAAGATTTCGGCGATGCGATTACGTCACTGCATCGCACTGCCAGTGTCCACTGCAAGACTGGATAGACGAGGAGATGAGTGCTGCAGAGGACAAAGACTCTGGATTAGGTGAGTATAAGGATATTTTATTTTGGGAGGCTGTCGGCGACCACCATACTATATGGGGGGCATCATACTGTATGGGGTGGTTACGGGAGAGCCATCATACTTTCTGGGTGGCTATGGGGTGGACCTCATACTATGTAGGGTACTGTTTGGGTGAACCATCATACTATATAGGGTGCTGTATGCGGTAACCATCATATTATATGGGGAACTGTTTGGGTGGGACCATTTTAATATATGGGGGCTGTGGGGTGGACCATCATACTATATAGGGGTCTGTTTGGGGTAACAATCATACTGTATGGGGTGGTTATGAGGGACATCATACTGTATGTGGTGGTTATGGGGGGGTCCATCATACTATATAGGGTGGTGTATGGGGGGGGGACCATCATACTATATGGGTGGTTGTGGGTGGACCTCCATACTATATACAGTGCTGTTTGAGGGGGCCATCATACTATAAAGGGTGCTGAATGAGAGGGACCATCATACTATTTGGGGAGCTGTTTGGGGGGACCATCATACTATATGGAGGGATGTGGGCCAGGCCATCATACTATATAAGGGGCTGTTTGGGGGGACCATCATACTATATGGAGGGATGTGGGCCAGGCCATCATACTATATAAGGGGCTGTTTGGGGGGACCATTGAACTATATGGGGTGGTTATGGGGGTCATCATACTGTAAGTTGGAGCTTTGGTGGACATCATATTTTATAAAGGGGTCTGTGGTGCACCTCATTTTACATATTGGAGGCTGTGGTGAACATTATACTGTTTGGGTGGCTGTGGTGACCAGCTTACTGTGTGGCGCTGTGGGGCATCATCCTTTGTGTAGGGTTTGTGGCGCAATCATACTGTGTGGGGGTCATGAGAGGGGTATCATAGTGGGGCAGGGGACACTACTTTGGGGCTTTAGATGGGGAAAAATAACTGTAAGTGCTGCAATAAATATCCCTCTCCGCTTTTTGAAATGTTGGAAGGTATGCTCTTCTTTGACTGTGACGTGATAGGACTTTTCCTATGGGGCGCCAGATATTTCCATATATGCCCCTGCTCAGGAGCATTATTCCAATAAAGATTCACTGCGGGTCATTATTATAAGGAGGATCATTACCATTCCAGGGGCTTTATCATAAGAAAGCACAGGGGGTGTCTTTTTTTATTATTATAAGGATGTACAGGGTCATTATTATAAGAGGTCAATGGGGAATATTATTAAAGAAGGCAGAGGGGAATTATTATAAGGTAGCACAAGTTGTGGTTTGGGTAGAAGACTGTGAGGACGGTCCTGGAAAAGCAGTAAAGATGTCTGTGTTACATTTTACAGAGACGAATTATGGATGGAAGAAAAGGACATGGCTGTCTGGACTGAAGGCAAAGGTTAAAAAGAAAATGAATGACAACGATAAGCTAGAACATCACTGGTGAGAACCTGCACAATATACACAGAGCACTGGTGTAGACCCGATATTACCATTATGTGGTCACTGTATGGCGGTGATAAAAGTCCTAGTAAAATGGTTTTGGTTAAATAGGTTGTCCAAACTTAAAAGTCTGCAGTCACTGTATGCGACTCCTGACAGTGCGTACATCACACGCTGTGAGGATTCTCCGATGCCGGGAGGTCACGTGACCGCAAATTTGTGACGGTCACATGCTGACTAGACGTTCGTGGTCTCACTTGATACAAGTGAATTTAGCAAAGCCGAGTATGTTTAGTCGGAACGTGACCAGAGGGGTGGAACTCCCATACTTGGAGCCACATGGCGGCCGCACCCAATGATGACACCGGAGAATCCTGACAGTGTGCGCTGTAAAGCTTCCGAAGTCTGAAGTCATGCAGACTTTAACCTCAAGCCTATACAACCCTTTTAACGGTCAGCGATATTATCAATACTGTATATGCTGGTAATATTTGATTATGGTTTGTCAGTATTTCTGTTACATTGCAATATTGTTATTGTGGTATTATTATTATTCATTCTTATAGCGGTGTTATTGGTACTATTAGAAATATTGGTCTTGTAGTAAATCTTGGCTTCCTCCAGGCAGGGTAATATTAGTAAGGGTTTGCTCACATGAGCGTATATATTGGACCATGATTTATTGGATAGCACTCGGACCAATGTTATATAATGGGGCAGTGTAGATCTCCGTTTTTTTTCTACAGACTGAATCGAACTGTAGAAAAAAATTACAGCATGCTATGAGTGGCTCCGCAATTTGGATCAAGATCACCCATACAAGTCTATGGGTGTGTGTGTGAAACATCAGACTGCACTCGGATGTCATACAAGTGCAGTCTGACCACAGCGGACTCAGACAATGGAGAAGATGGAGAGATTAAGTTCTCCGTCTTCTCTGCACCTGTGCTGGGATTCTCTCATGTGATGACAATAAAATGATACTTGGCTCAGACTTGCATAAACAAGCAACTTTTCAATTTACCTTTTATTAACTATCATTCACAAGAATGGAAGGATATTTTGAATCTATAATTTATTGCTCGTTATCCAAGTTACTGGCCACCTCTTCAGTCTATCAGAGGTAGTCGGCTTTCCAGGCAAGAAAGGCATGCTTGCAAGTCTTTGATGTGAAGCCTAGTGTCCCTGCACTCCTCTGATGCCAAGTTACCTCTGCTACAGCATTGAAAAGCTCAGCCATGCACTGGTGAGAGCTGTCAGTCTTTAGGAGCCCAACCCCCTCCAACAATAAGAAAGCCGAAGGCAGATGCTACAAAACAAACCCCATACAACACTCACCCTTTCCATCCTTTAACCAGCGCTGATGCTTGTGTGTTCCTCCCAGTCTTTGTTTACAAGCAGCCACCTTGTGACCGCTGCAGCCCATCACTGGCAATGTCAATCATGTGCCTTAATACTGGCATCATGGCCCTGTACTGAATGATAATGAAAGTACAGCACAGGACCACTGCGGCCACTGATTGACTGCAGCGGTCACAAGCTGCCTGCAGATAAACAAACGCTGGGCGGGACAGGCGATGTATCCACATTGACAGCCAAGGTAAAGATTATGATTGCAGCGATCCTGATTGGTTAGGAGCGTTTGTTTTATCGTGTTGTGTTTTTTCTGTCTTGTAGAAGTCGGGCAGATGGATGACTGAAGACTGAGAGTTTGGGTCACTTCAAGGACATTTATGTTTTACCGCTCACCTCATTCTGACTGCTATAACTTTTCCTCTTTACGCTGACGTAGCTGAACTACGGTTTTATTTTCTGTGGCACGCGATGCAGTTTTTTCCATTATTTGGTGCACGTCTGACTTCGTGCCATCTGCACATGCCTTTCTGAAGCTTCGTCCCACATCACGGAACATATAATCCACTCTACGTATTAAATGAAGCCAGGTATGAACTTCATCACCTCCGAGATCCAAGACTTTCTATTGTTCCGGGAATCTGATAATGGAAGAGAAGCAATGACTGACGGCGACTATAAGGAATAATTCTACGATAATGCGTCTTTTCAAACACTTTGTTGGCTCAGTATAGAATAGGGATCTATTGCACAAACACAGCCTGTATGCTTAGGTTTCCTTTCACTTAGGCACAAGTTACAGACAGTGTACAGAGGAATTATCCTCTTTGCTGCTTGTGAGTTATTTGCTGTGTGGGAAATCTACTTGTGTACTTTATTTCTAATGATGGGTTATTGCTTGTTCCACCATGGTTGTCAGCAACATCGGTCACTATGGTCATGATACCATTCATGAAATATTAATTCTTGTGCATGTTGACTAACCAATTCATGGTGGAACCGAGGTAAGAGACCCATAATCAATGGCACTGGAAAAAAAAGCACCTACTCAGCTACTCAGAGATTGCCTATTTTGAGGGAACCTCAATCATGGGAGGAGGAACCAACAGAAACAGTGTCAGAATTAGACTGAAGTCAATGCCTCTGCCTCAGTTGTCCATGTAGATCATTGATATCTCAAAATTACAAGTGTACAATTAGTGTCGCAGGAGCTCAAGTAGATTCAGTGAAGGAGACATCATTGATGTCTCAGAGCTTAAAGGGGTATTTTTAAGCTTGGACGTTATCCAGTGAACGCATGATAGGTGTTATCTTCTCGGTTGCAGGGGGTCTGACCGTTTGGACCCTCACGATCCCGAGAACTAGGGCTCTTTGTGAAAGGATTGTTAGTCTATCGTATACACTGTCACTCCATTCACTCTTATTGGACTGCCGAAAATGAATTAGTTCGGTGCTTGGCAATCTCCGGCAGTTCCACTAAGAATGAATTGAGTCACCACCCATCCATTTATGCTGAAAAGCCTTAGGCTATGTGCACACGTTGCAGATTAAGCTGTGGGTTTTTCCGTGCGGATCCGCAGGTAAAACCACAGAAAAAAATGACCTGCGGTTTTCCTGTGGTTTAGCCTGCGGTTTCACACCTCTACTATGCTAAAGGTGTGAAACCGCTGCGGAAACTGCCCAAACAATTGACATGCTGCGGTTTGTAAACTGCAGCAAAACCGCACGGAAAAAACCGCAGCGCGAGCACAGCGGTTTTGAAAAGCCATAGGGTTACATGGTACTGTACCATGTCAGCGGAACTGCTGCGTTTCCGCAGGGCCAAAAACGCTGCGGAAACGCAGCAGAATCCGCAACGTGTGCACACAGCCTTAGTGTCACGGGGCAGTGGGGACAAAGCAGGAGACGTGGAACCTGGGCCCCTGAACTGCCCCTAAGGCTAAGGAGGTGCTCTGATTTTCCCTAACTTGGGGGTACACTTGATGGTAGTGAGGCCCAAGTCCCCGACCTGTCCCTATCTCCTGTTTAGCCCTGAGCTAAACCACCAACCCCCTCCCCAGGAGATGAGACAGGGAATAAAGTGTACTGCACAACACCCAAAGGAAAAAGGGAAAAACACCAAAACACTTATCTTGCTCTGCTGCAGTCATCAGGCAGCAGAGTGAATCACCGGATAAACTTTTCGCAGTGGCTCAACACCTCTGAGCCAGCTGCCACCTTCACCATCTAACTCTGCTGCGGACACCGGGCAGTCAGAGTTCACACCAGTTTCAGCAGTGGCTCTTCACCTCAGAGCCCGCTGCTCACTTCACTGTGGTTGGCCTCCAAAAGGAAAATGCTGCTCATAGACCATGTGACCCTAAATAGGAAAAGGGAATGGTCAAATGATCAGGGGCCAATCTCCCGAATATTAGCCTTATTCTCAGGTGGTAAGCCGGTGATCTGGTTCTGACCTCCAGTCTCCGAGTGACACAATGGTGTTTCCGATGTCAATCCCTGCTTCCTCCATGGCAAACCGAGAAGTGTTGATTCATGTTTGGTTAAAGAGGAGACAGAACAGCGATGTGCAGTCTGTTGTCAGATAGAAGTTTTTATTGCCTTTCAACTCCCTCTACTAGTAAATGACCAAAGCCGGGAAGAAAGCAGCTCTATGTGCTGGATTCCAGAGGTGGTAATGAATCTGAATAAACATTGCACTGACAATCAGACAAGTTACGTTTTCTTCTCTTCCTTGGAATTGTTTTCAATCATTCTTCTGATTTTCATCTCCGAATTTTATCCATGCTTCTAGAAGCAGCTGTTCAACTGATTGAATCACTTGTAGGAAGGAACTGCAGTGCCGGGACTATTACTACATTCGGTTTACATTTTTACCTTACATCAACTGTCATAAGTTTTGTTCTAAATTTTTGGTTGTTCAATGGATTTTCCATTTTCAGGTAATTGGACCACAAATACTCTAAAATAGCAATCTACTTTAAATTCTGAGACAACCATGGACTTCTTGAGATTTTGAGACAGAAATGATATTTTGAAACACCTTTTGCCTAACTGAGGTTGTCAGGAACTTATGGTCTACTTTAATGGGATATTCTCTAAAATAGCAAGTACTCACTCTCCGTCTCCGCCAATCCGATGCCAGATCCCTGCTGTTCCTCTGGTCTCAGCGTTTTGGCTGCAGTGCTGCTGACGCCATGTTGACAGCAAGCATGACCGCCAGTCACTGAGCTCAGCGGCCGTGCTGCGGTTTTACTACTCTCCTTCCGACGGTTTCTAGGCGGAATGGTATCCATACCACATCAAGTTTGACATCCAGAAGGGGACAAGACAAGGGTGCCCATTGTCACCATTAATATTTGGGATTGAACCCTTGGCACTACTAAATAGGGAAAACGCAAGTATTGAGTGCTTAACGAATGGAGACACTGAAGTCCAAAAAGGGTCTCCGAAGATCGTTATGGAGGAGGCTGATGGACTTGGTGGACATTCTGGCCTCAGGATGAATTGGAAAAAATAATATTTAGCGCTCGTGATGAAAGTAAAATAAAGGTAGAGGGGAAGTTTTAGCTGATGACGGGGAATTCTTCCTTCAGATTCCTAGGAATAAATGTAGCAAAGTCACAATTCCATTAATTAACAAAATTCAAAGTAAGGGAAAAAGATGTAAATCCTTGCCATTGTCTGTGACTGGTAGTATAAACCTGAACAAAATGTATTTTCTCCCACATATCCTTTGCATGTTCAAAAATTGCGGAGTATGGTTAGGGGAGAAATCTTTACTGTAATTAGTGGGTTAACGGGGGAGCTATTTTGGGTATTTCGGGGAGTGAAAAGGTCACAGTTAGCACAAATGTAATGTAAAGTGGATGAGTGAGCGTTGTCACTTCCAAACTGTAAAATATGTTTCCTGGTAGCACAGCTGGAGCTACATATAACATTAATGTACAGTTTTAGTACTTAAAGACTGGAGTGTAGAACAGGGAAATGGTAAGCCTGTTGGGAATGGTTTGAGAGTAGCGCAATGAAATGCTCTTTTTGAGAACGTATGGGTAGCATTATGGAATATTTTAAAGGTTCTATGGGTAACAGAAGATATAAAGAAAGATGTAAGTTGGAGGGTTATGTAGATTGGAGCAAATATTGGAATCACTGGAATAAGTCAAATTTGGAACACGGGTTCTAAAACGTTTTGGGACGCTATTCTGCCACTGATGTGAGTTGTGTCTGAGGGATGTGAGCACGGATCTCTGTGTAAGCAATGGTAGATAGGTTACTCGCTATCCTTTCCTCTCTTGCCTGTCCAACTGCATGTAGGTGACCCAGGAAGGAAGCTGCAGGGGACAAACCTTTAGGTTGTATAGTGATTGTACCTTGATAACTGAGGGTTTAGAGATGTCAGAGAAGATGAAGGGATGAGGATGAGGTAGAAGATGGAGGATAGAGGTATCAGGAGAATCATTTCTTCACCTCTGATGCACGATTCTGCCAAGATGGCACTGACCAGAAAGAACAGGATGTGATTAAAGGAGATAGGAGGAGTTATAGAGAGAGAGAGAGGCATGGTGGGAAATTATAGCTGGAATACATGATAGCACATAATAACAATAGCCTGTAGATGGCAGCAAAGGATAACAAACACTATACAACCAGCATAGCATTACAGAATAAATAAGATGTATTACAGCATATTTTATAGTTGTAATCTCTAAAGAGGATGGCTGGACAACACGGATGCTTAAATTGGAACCTGTCAGCAGGATTGTGCCAAGTAACCTACAGGCAGTGTCAAGTTGGCGCCAATTTAATGTCAAGTTGATTAAAAAGATACCTTGCTTGATGAAATCTGTCTTGTGTTTGTTGTTTAATCTTTATTTGCAGTTTTCAGTTAATGAGATTCTTGTGCTCAGGGGCGGCCTGTGGGTGGTCTTCATGTGGTGCCCTGCTTAGATATTCATCTGTATGGCTTATGACAGGTCAATGATCCCTCAGTCACCTGCCCCCTATTTTACCTACTGAATATAATATGTATTGAAAAAGAAAAAAGTCACGTTCAGCAGGCTACTACGCAGGCATCACCGACATGATTTTGTCACAGGAAAAAAAATTGTCTCTACCAAGATGGTACTGGCGGCGCCTGCACAGTAGCATCTATTGGATCGCCGATAGTTACTACTGCACAGGTGCAGCCGGTGCCATTTTGAGACAGATTTTTTTTTCAGAAGAAATGTATATCACTAAATAAAATAATTAAATGCACATTACACATGCTATCATGCTGTAGCTCCAGCGCCTGCCTGCTGAATGTGATTTTTTTTTAATACATATTATATTCAGTATGTAATATAGGAGGCAGGTCACGGAAGGATCAGTGACCTGTCAAAATCCCATATAGATGAATAGCTAATCAGAGCACCACATGAAGACCCCCCCACAGGCCGCCCACAGCCCCCCCACAGGCCGCCCTAGGGCACGAAAATCTCATTAACTCAGAACTGAAAATAAAGATTAAACAACAACCACAAGACGGATTTCATCACAAGGTATCATTGTAATCAGTATAACGGCGCCGACCTGACACTGTCAGTAGGTTACTATGCACAATCCTGCTGACAGGTTCACTTTAAAGGAGTACAGCACCACCGAATCAATGGTGTTTTAAAAATAAATAAATAAATAATAATATGGTTTAGTAGCAGTATGTTCAGGTGAAACAAAAACAAGGAATAGTAAGTAATATGTAACTAGAAAAAAATGTGAAATACTTAGTTTATTGGTTAAAGTGGACTGGGAAAGAAAAGGGTTTTTATCACTAGGTTTTATAAACTACTGTTGAGTGAACACTTGTTAGGAAGGCATCAGATATGTTCTGGAAAATGGAATATGTGGTAGGTGATGTGGAGAGGGATGCATGGGAGGACATATTCCAGCAGACTCACCTAATATTCATCAGTAATTCAAGAAAATGTGATAGTTTTATGTCATACCGGTAACTCGCGTGCCTTTTCAGCTCCGTCCGTTATGTCACACTGCGGTCACCTCTGCTTCTCCTTGTGTCAGGCTGTCTTACTGAGTTGCCTCTTGCAGCACTCGAAGCACTGCTTCGTCTTCCTGCTGGCTCCACCTGGTTATAGGGAGGCGTGGCCAGACTCTGCAGAAATGTAACCCTACTGTGTACTGCAGCGTTCTGCTTCCTTGGCCTATGTGGGAACATAGTAAAAGGGGTTCCTTCTTTGTAATGAATGTTGTGCAATTATACAGTGGTTTACCTTTTGTTTCTTATGGAATTTTAAAGAATTTCAAATAAAGGACCTATAAAAAGACTGTGGGTTCTTCCAAATTTCAAGTAGACCTTTGGTGCCTTAGAATCTCAGGTAGTATATCAATGTTTCAAAAAGTCAAGCATCATAATGTTCTAAAAACTGAAGTAGAACATTGTTGTCCCAAAACATCAAGTAGATCATTGCAACTCAGACTCTTAGCAGGGTTTTCTCAAGTTGTACCAGGGGTTTTGCAGCCCTGAAGATTGACAGTCTGGACCAGCAGCATGGTTGCATCAGTGGGCCAAACTGTGCTCTCTTCTGAGTTGCTACAGAGAAAGATTTGCCTCTACAGCTTAGGAGCAGGGGCGTAACTATAATAGGTGCAAGGGCTGCAATCGCATTGGGGCATTAAAGCCTTGGGGGCCCAAAAGGTCACTTTGGCCCATATGAAAAGTCAAATGCTTTAAAGATTTACAATTGGGTTCCCTCTCAGAGCTTTTGCATAGTGGCCCAGAAGCTTCATGTTACGCCCCTGCATAGTGGAATGCGGAGGGACTGAGGCACAGATCCTGCTTGCACCGTGCACTCCTAACCTGGGTAATCGGTTACACTGTGACTTCAGAGGTGACCGGTAACATAGGCAACAAGCTTTTCACTATAGAATAAAAAATCACTCCATTCTTGAGAATGGAGAGGTTTTTCAGCAGGGGACTGTTGCAACATTGCTTGTTTTTACAAACACTTTGCAATTTTAACCTTATATGAACTTGAGAGAATCCCTTTAAATGGACTATTGGTACCTTAATGGGGCAACGGAGTACTTATTTAGGGTGGAAAATGCACATATGCAAAGCATCTGACCAATCATAAGTTCCTTTATTGTAAGGGTACAGAGACCATGACAAAAGTCAAATAATATTTGTATTCTGTCTGAATTACCAGTTAATTCTTTCTGATGTTTTTATTCCAGTAGCTACAGCAGTTATTGGCAGAGACACATGACAGTTGTATGAGCCACGTGTCCTCGAGAAAGCAGCCAGATGTTAAGTACACAAGATGGATTTTTATCCTACATCAGACCAAAGTCAATTCCCATAATATCACAATCTCTCTTCCTGCTTATATTCACATTTTCATTGGCCCATGTCTACTTGTACGGGTGAATCCAATTTTCCATTCGCTTTAGCGTGTCCTAATACCGGCAAAGGATTGGCTGCACGTAGTTCACTAAAACTCACATGCAGAACAGATGCTAATTACTGACGGTAATTCCAGGCAAAAGTGACTGCGTCGTGACTGAAGTCACTAACCGGGGAATTTCCCAGATTTTTTAGACACTGTTGTTTCAGACAAAACTGTTTATTGCTATGCTTATAACCAGGGCAAATAAACTAAAAATCAACTAAACCAAAAATAGTGCGAACAAAATCTGTCCAAAAAGATATCTAATAAACTCATGTTTGATCCTTGGGGTTTGCTTGCTCTTTTCCATTATACCATCATTTCATGTGATTTTGATACCTAAATTTCACAAGATTTGTTTTTAATTCCATGGTTCAAGTTTTGGCTCTATTTTCCTCTTAATTCCTAGGGATACCAGAAATTGTTTTGTCGTATATTAAAATGTAAATAAGACTTTAACTTTGTGAATTATGGAATCTATAGAGAGAGCGAGCCTAGCAGAAAATATGGCTCAAACCTGTTCCTCATGGGCGGGGACAACTTGTGCTGTGCTCCTCCTCTCTAAAACCACCATAATAGTAACAAGTATGGAAAACAAGAACACTGATATCACGTATAAAATACTGATATTCAAACACTGGGTACCTCAAACTTTAGGGGTGATTTTAAGGGCTCTAAGCATTCAAGATGTCTAGCAGCTGTTTCAGTACACACAAGCTCTTTATTCTTAGGTAACCTTTAACAATGCTCAAATGAAAGAAAATAGCCTTTTCCCTGTGTAAGGTGGCTGTCAGACACCTAGTGGATGGGAGATAAACCTGGAGTAATGCTTTAGTGCATATAGGACTAAAAGGGGCTAATCAGCTATGACAGATTGATTGTGAGCAGCTGAAGAGGTGGGTGAGACTGCTGATTAACATATCTCCACCCCTGGGAGAGGTTCACTTTGTAGAAGATTTGTTTGTGTCACACATGGCTGTGTGTATGGAGGTCTGCAGATCTCTTGGATTGAGTGCCTTTGCTAAAGGACTAAGAAGCTGGATTCTAAGCCAGGTGGGCTAACCAGCACTATTTTTTGGACTTTTTGCTTTATGTTTTACTTTGTGGTGGACAAGAGCTGTATTTTGAGTCTCCTGTGATGTAATTTATGAGGACTGAAATAAACAAGCTGGACTTTTAAATAGAAATTGTTCCTGTGACACCTCATATTGCTCCTAAGTGAGTAGCATTGCTACACCAACTTAAGCGAATAACAACAAAACAGTCCTTTTCCTGAGTAGACACAGATACAATATGATCTTAACCATACAGCAAGACAGGCACTGCTTTTAGCTCAGTTTGGTCAGAAACTGTGGCCAGCTCCAACATGTCAAAAACACCGGGGAGCCAACCCAGTTGCCTTTTATAGGACCTGTAAGACCTGGGCTGGAGTGTATGGGAGTGACCTTTCCCGCCCAAGCTCTTTTAGTCACACCTAAATCCTGGACCCATAATTCAGTCCACTAAAAATCCTCTCAGTAACTACTGGCACTTTGGTGACACATATGTGCCATCCAGGACTTCCCTGCAGGGTGCAAATTGGCATTTTAAGGGAAGCTTCATGTTATTTTTCTTTATTTCTTTGTTCCTCATGTGAGCTCAAGCTCACAGCATTGCCATGTGCTTGGAGTCTGAATGATGGCACTTTTTGCTATCCCTTATCCAAAAGATTGGTGAAAACCGCTGGGGCACTGCAGATTCTCTAATGGAACGTACATAACCTCTGTGCCATTCATTGTCTATGGGACAACATACCTCTAATATACAGCTTATAATTGAGCATGGCACATTTTATTTTCTCATGGACTCCATATTTTAAAATTAGACACTTTTATACACTCACTGGCCACTTTATTAGGTACACCATGCTAGTAAGGGGTTGGACCCCCTTTTGCCTTCAGAACTGCCTCAATTCTTCGTGGCAGAGATTCAACAAGGTGCTGGAAGCATTCCTCAGAGATTTTGGACCATATTGACATGATGGCATCACACAGTTGGCGCAGATTTGTCGGCTGCACATCCCTGATGCGAATCTCCCGTTCCACCACATCCCAAAGATGCTCTATTGGATTGAGATCTGGTGACTGAGGAGGCCATTTGAGTACAGTGAACTCATTGTCATGTTCAAGAAACCAATCTGAGATGATTCGAGCTTTATGACATGGCGCATTATCCTGCTGAAAGTAGCCATCAGATGTTGGGTACATTGTGGTCATAAAGGGATGGACATGGTCAGCAACAATACTCAGGTAGGCTGTGGCGTTGCAACGATGCTCAATTGGTACCAAGGGGCCCAAAGAGTGCCCAGAAAAAATTCCCCACACCATGACACCACCACCACCAGCCTGAACCGTTGATACAAGGCAGGATGGATCCATGCTTTCATGTTGTTTACGCCAAATTCTGACCCTACCATCCGAATGTCGCAGCAGAAATCGAGACTCATCAGACCGGCAATGTTTTTCCAATCTTCTACTGTCCAATTTCGATGAGCTTGTGAAAATTGTAGCCTCAGTTTCCTGTTCTTAGCTGAGAGGAGTGGTACCCAGTGTGGTCTTCTGCTGCTGTAGCCCATCTGCCTCAAAGTTCGACGCACTGTGCGTTCAGAGATGCTCTTCTGCCTACCTTGGTTGTAACGGGTGGCAATTTGAGTCACTGTTGCCTTTCTATCAGCTCGAACCAGTCTGCCCATTCTCCTCTGACCTCTGGCATCAACATGGCATTTCCGGCCACAGAACTGCCGCTCACTGGATTTTTTTTCTTTTTCGGACCATTCTCTGTAAACCCTAGAGATGGTTGTGCGTGAAAATCCCAGTAGATCAGCAGTTTCTGAAATTCTCAGACCAGCCCTTCTGGCACCAACAATCATGCCACGTTCAAAGGCACTCAAATCACCTTTCTTCCCCATACTGATGCTCGGTTTGAACTGCAGGAGATTGTCTTGACCATGTCTACATGCCTAAATGCACTGAGTTGCCGCCATGTGATTGGCTGATTAGAAATTAAGTCTTAACACACAGTTGGACAGGTGTACCTAATAAAGTGGCCAGTGAGTGTACATCACAGTGGAATTGTGAGCTAATGGACAGCTGTGAAGTGCACTGGAAATCTGCATGTGACATAAACAGCACCCTGTGCATGGGTGAAATGATAATGATTGATCTGACATAGCTAAAATACTGTATGTCATTAATATGTGATCAGTTGTGATCCCTGGAAACTCTAGGGCCACCTTTGTTAATGCTCAGTATTGCAGATTGTGAATATCTCTTGAGTGAACAATTTTAGATGCAACACACAGTCAAGGTGGACACTACAGGTCGCTCTCACAAAATTAGAATATCGTAAGACAGAGTGAACTATTTCACGTGTTTATTTCTGGTAATGTTGATGATTATGGCTTACAGCCAATGAAAACCCAAATGTCATTATCTCAGTAAATTAGAATAATTAGCAAAAAACAGCTGCAAAGGCTTCCTACACATTTAGAAAGGTCCCTTAGTCTGTTTCAGTAGGCTCCACAATCATGGGGAAGACTGCTGACTTGACAGATGTCCAGAAGGCAGTCACTGACACACTCCACAAGGAGGGTAAGCCACAAAAGGTCATTGCTAAAGAAGCTGGCTGTTCACAGAGTGTTGTATCCAAGCATATTAATGGGAAGTTGAAAGGAAGGAAAAAGTGTGGTAGAAAAAGGTGCACAAGCAACCGGGATAACCGCAGCCTTGAAAGGAATGGTAAGAAAAGGCCATTCAAAAATTTGGGGGAGATTCACAAGGAGTGGACTGCTGCTGAAGTCATTGCTTCAAGAGCCACCACACACAGACGTATCCAGGACATGGGCTACAAGTGTCGCATTCCTTGTGTCAAGCCACTCATAATAATAATAATAATTTTATTTCTATAGCGCCGACATATTCCGCATCACTTTACATTTTAGAGGAGACTTGTACAGACAATAGACATTACAGCATAACAATAAACACATAGATCAAAAAGATACCAAGAGGACTGAGAGCCCTGCTCACAAGCTTACAATCTACACTCATTATTATTATTAATATTATTATTTATTTCTATAGCACCATTGATTCCATGGTGCTGTACATGAGATGGGGTTACATCAAAATACAAATATCACTTGCAGTAAACAAACTAACAATGACAGACTGATACAGAGGGGAGAGGACCCTGCCCTTGCGGGCTTACATGCTACAGGATGGTGGGGAAGGAGACAGTAGGTCGGAGGTGGCAGTAGTTCCGATGGTGTTGAGGTGGCCACGTGGTCATTACAGGTTGTAAGCTTTTTTGAAGAGATGGGTTTTCAGGTTCCATCTGAAGGATCCAAATGTGGTGGATAACCGGACGTGTTGGGGCACAGAATTCCAGAGGATGGGGGAAATTTGGGAGAAATCTTGGAGGCAATTAGACAACGCCAGAAGCGTCTTACCAGGGCCAAAGAGAAAAAGAACTGGACTGTTGCTCAATGGTCCAAGGTGTTGTTTTCAGATGAAAGTAAATTTTGCATTTCATTTGGAAATCAAGGTCCCAGAGTCTGGAGGAAGAGTGGAGAGGACACAATCCAAGCTGCTTGAGGTCTTGTGTGAAGTTTCCACAATCAGTGATGGTTTGGGGAGCCATGTCATCTGCTTGTGTAGGTCCACTGTGTTTTATCAAGACCAAAGTCAGTGCAGCCGTCTACCAGGAATTTTAGAGCACTTCATGCTTCCCTCTGCCGACAAGCTTTATGGAGATGTAAATTTCATTCTCCAGCAGGACTTGGCACCTGTCCACACTGCCAAAAGTACCAATACCGGGTTTACACACAACAGTATCACTGTGCTTGATTGGCCAGCAAACTCACCTGACCTTAACCCCATAGAGAATCTATGGAGTATTGTCAAGAGGAAGATGAGAGACACCAGACCCAACAATGCAGACGAGCTGAAGGCTGCTACCAAAGCAACCTGGGCTTCCATAACCCCTCAGCAGTGCCACAGGCTGATCGCCTCCATGCCACGCTGCACTGATGCAGTAATTGATGCCAAAGGAGCCCCGATCAAGTATTGAGGGCATTTACTAAACAAACATTTCAGTAGGTCAACATTTCGGATTTTAAAATCGTTTTTCAAGCTGGTGTTATAAAGTATTCTAATTTACTGAGATAATGACTTTTGGGTTTTCATTGGCTGTAAGCCATAATCATCAACATTAACAGAAATAAACAATTGAAATACATCACTCTGTAATGACTCTATATAATATATGAGTTTCACTTTTTGCATTGAAGAACTGAAATAAATTAACATTTGGATGATATTCTAATATTGTGAGAAGCATCTGTATGTCTAATAAAAGCAGCCGGTATCAGTGGGGTCTGAAGGTCAGATCTGCATGAGCATATATTGTATATTGATGTCAGCATGCCACCAGTCATTAGGTAGACTGTTTGCCAGCATTGGGTTGTTAATAACTAATTCAGTTTTTACAACCAGTATGAACATGATTGCCCCTGTCTACACCTGCCGTGTTATATCTCTGTTTGTGATATGGCAGCTGCACCTTGGAGGCACGTCATGTTATTTACGTGTATTCCAGAACCCTTCCAGACAGTCACATATCTACGTGTAGTCTTGAGCGTATAATACAAATAATAACACGTCAAATTCATAAGAAAAAGCCGCATTAACTCAAAAACAAATCTACTATCACCTATTCCCTGCATGACTGACTCACAATGCCCTGGCACGCACTTTGAGAGGAGTGCCGTCCGGAATCCTTATCTGTCCTGTAATCAGTTTTCCGAGATCGTGTCTCAGCCAAAATGTCAATAGATACCTTCGTTTCCCATTTGATTGTCATATCACCTGTGATTTATTTCACTAGAAAGCTGTCAAAGGAACAAAAAAAATGCGTTTTCAATTCAGATCATGACTGCCCTTGATTGCATTGATGTACGGGCAAAAACTATAGATGACCCTCATATACAGTGCTCAGCATTAAGTACACCCCTTTGAAAAGTAAGCTTTTAATCACTGAACAAAAGAACAAATTCCAACATTTTGACCAAAATGAGATTCAACCAAGAAGGTAAAAGTAAGGTTAGTACTATAACTTTTATTACAAAATCTTCTACTGAAATAAGTTCATGCAAAATAAGTACACCCCACAATCAAAACTACTACATCTAGTATTTTGTGTGACCTCCGTGATTTTGAAGGGCAGCACCAAGCCTTCTAGACATTGCAATAACAGTTGGTAACATGTTTTACCATCTATCTTTTTCCATTCTTCCAGAACAATGTCTTTTAGAGCTCGGAAACTGGATGGAGAGTAATGACAACTTGTTTCTTCAGAATTTCCCATAGGTGTTCAGTTGGGTTCAGATCAGGAGACACTTGACCACTGAATCACTTTCACCCTGTTCTTCAGAAATAGACAGATGTCTTTTTTGGATCATTGTCATGTTGCAAAAGTGCACTTCTACCAAGGGTGCAAAGTGTTGGCAGCATCTTCCCTTTCAATATAGAGCAGTACATCTGTGAATTAATAATACTATCAATGAAATTCAGCTTCCTGACAAAAGCAGTGCTCATGCAGCCCAGATAAGGACACTGCAATCACCTTGTCTCACTGTAGGCAGGCACCATGTATTTAGAAAAAATAATTTTGAAAAATGCATGATGCCAACAGTGAAGCATGGTGGAGGCTTTAGTCTCATTTGGGGCTGCATGACTGCTGCTGGAGTCAGGAGCTAAATTCCATTGATGATGGAAGATAACGATTTTACATGTCCAATTACAGGCTACTGTTCCTTTTGAGTTCAGTGAGATAAGCCAGTACCAGAGATGCCCTTGTAGCAGCTTTATCGTAAAGAACACAGGAGTACCCGGCAGACCAAGTGCTCGTATGTATGTCAAAGTCAGGAGAGATAGCTGCCAAATGAACGATCATCTGAACCATTGTTTGTCCGAAAGCTATCTATAGTGTATGTGACCCCTAAAAGTGACATAAATGATGTGGAATGTAAAGAAAATTGTGTTGCTTCAAATCCACAAAATTACAGGGTTCCCGACAGAGCCACTAAACATCTAAACATCTGTTCATAGGAGACGTGACAGGCTGCCCCATAAACAGCTTCTACTATGATTGTAAAGAATGCAGCTTCTTTAGGGTCTGATCTCGGTGCCCCCCGGGTCTCTTTTTTATGTCTTTGTTATCTTGAAAATGTGTCAGAAAATGACGTCTTATCACCCGGCTCTTGACATATAAAATAGGGGAATCTTCCTCTGTTTCCGCAGGCTAAAATATTGTCTCACAGTTGTCATACAGGATTGTACCGCTTCCTTAATGACTCTATAAATCTGTATGGAAGGAAGAAGGAATGACAAACCACTTACTTGTACATATGTGACGTGTGTGTGGTTACTTCCATACCAGGAAATTAAAAAAACACGTCACAATGTATTTATCTAAAAATCATAATTTTAGTGAAAATAATATTGTGTAGATTCTGGACAAAATGAATAGTCATCACATGCAAAGGCCAATATTCATTAAGACTTGAGATTTGCGCACCAGTGTTGATCTAGAAGTGCCAAAATTAGTATGAAGCGGGGTGCATCACTTGATAAAATTTCCTCCGCTGGGCACCACTGTCGCAGACTAGAGTAAATTTCTATTGTAATTTATGACGTTTACGTGGTGGAAATTTTGATGAGTATGTTGGCAGCTCTCGGCCACAATGCCTCCCAGCTAGCCTCCACCCACTTTTCAAAATTATGCTGAAAATGGTCAGGGCTGGCATAAAGCCTCAAAAAGTCGTCAAAATTGTAAACATTGCAACATTTCAAACAGTTTCACTCCAGAATTCTATTGAAAACTGATGGTTCGGTGGCATATACTGCAATTCTCTACAATTAACATTTGAATTACTGCGAGATGAGTGGATCCTTTGAGCAGGGCTGCCACTAGGAATTTCGGGGCCCCATACTGGCAAAATTTTTTGGGCCCCCTTGAGACTCCGCCCAGGCTCCACCTAGTCCCGCCTCCACCCCTCAAACTGTTCACAGTCCCACCGCTCTCTCTTGGAAAAAACTCCACTTCTCACCTATCACACATTAACATTTCCCATCACCAGATCACACATATAGCCGGCAGCTTTTGTTTTGGCCAAAAGATTTTTTTAAGCTGCCACCATAACAGGGTAGACACTTTTGGCCGGGCCCTACTCTACTGTAACCTATTAAATATTTGTTAAAATATGCAATACAATTTAGGTATATTTTTATTTATTTTTCAATTTTTAAAATGACCAATAATATCACATACAAGGGACAAATACCACCACACCATGACCAAACCACATATTACCACCACAAAGTGACCAAATAATAGCACATACAAGGAACAAATACCACCGCACCATGTCCAGACCACATATTACCACCACAGTGACCAAATAATATCACATACAAGGAACGAATACCACCGCACCATGACCAGACACCATATTACCACCACAAAGTGACCAAATAATATCACATACAAGGAACAAATACCACCACACCATGTCCATACCACATATTACCACCACAGTGACCGAATAATATCACATACAAGGAACAAATACCACCGCACCATGACCAGACTACATATTACCACCACAAGGTGACTGAATACTACAATACTGATCATTAATAGAAAAAATAATACTATCACCATAAGTGGCATTATACACAGGAGATCTGTACTTAGTATGCAGTGTCTCTGTACAGGTAAAATAGTGAGCAATGACATACACAGGAGCTCGGTATATAATGTATAGGTAATACAATGATCACTAGTGACATTATACACAGGACCTCTGTATATAGTATACAGTGTATAGTGTCAGTGTATAGGTAACACACTGATTCACCAGTGATGTCTCTAGGTGAAGTCCTTCATCCTTGCTTTTCATCTTTCATCCAGCACAGATCGCCATCCCGTCTTCCAGCCAGGACTCGTCTCTGCAGGAAACAACACAGTTATCTAGAGCTCTGCTTGCAGAATACATTACTTAATTTTTCCCAACTTCTACATTACATCACATGAAGAAAAAAAGGCGACATAGTATCACTCTACACAGTAACAGGACCGCCCCCCCATTTAAAACAGTATACTCAAAAAATAAAATAAATACATCACTGTAGTAATAATATCCCTTAATTAGCCCCTATGGTAATAATATCCCCCATCCTGACTCCCATGTGTCTCATTCCTGGCTTCAGCCATATGTTCTTCCATCCACCCTCATGAGTATCCATCCTGCCCCATATGGTCTCCCCATCTGTCTCCATCGTTTCCATCCTGCCCCATGATCCTGTGTGATCTGTCTCCAACCCTGCCTCATCTGTCCACAATCATGCTCCGTATCTCCATTCTGCCCTGTGTCTCCAATCATGCCCCGTGTCTCGCATTCTGTCCCGTGTCTCGCATTCTGCCCCTCCTATGTCTCACCTCACTGTCACCTTCTGCCCCCCATGTCCTGCATTCTACTCCAGCGTCCAGCATTCTGCCCCCATGTCTGCATTCTTCCCCAGTGTCCAGCATTCTGCCCCCATGTCTGCATTCTACCTCAGTGTCCAGCATTCTGCCCCAATGTCTGCATTCTGCCTCAGCATCCAGCATTCTGCCCCAGTGTCCAGCATTCTGCCCCAGTGTCTTGCATTCTGCCCCAGTCTCCAGCATTATACCCCCATGTCTGCATTCTGCCCCCAGTGTCCCGCATTTTGCCCCATGTCTGCATTTTGCCCCAGCATCCAGCATTCTACCCTCATGTCTGCATTCTGCCCCAGTGTCCAGCATTCTGCCTCAGTGTCTGCATTCTGCCCCAGTATCCAGCATTCTGCCCCAATGTCCAGCATTCTGCCTCAGTGTCCAGCATTCTGCCCCATGTATGCATTCTGCCCCAGCATCCAGAATTCTGCCCCAGCGTCCAGCATTCTACCCCCATATCTGCATTCTGCCCCAGTGTCCAGCATTCTGCCTCAGTATCTGCATTCTGCCCCAGTGTCCAGCATGATGCCCCAGTGTCCAGAATTCTGCCCCCATGTCTTGCATTCTACCCTGTGTCTGTGTGGGGATGGTGACCTGATGGATGGACGTGTCAGTAGGGAGAAGGGATGGTTTGTGCACTGTAGACGGATATTGGCAATGACAGAAGGGAAACAGCTTGGGAAAATGGAATGGGAGTGCAATACCTAAGTTTGACCACAAGATGGCAGGGGGGAGCGTAGTTCAGGACTTGACAGCAGCTTAGGGCTTTAGAAACCGCTTAGTCATGGGGGGCGGGGAGATGGGAACCCAGGAGGGAAATTCCCGAGAAAGGGGATAAATAGGACAGGACAGGGTTCCAGAGGGTTTCTAGTCCCGGGAGGAGCTCAGGAGGAGAAGAATCAGTACAGAGAACTGACAACGGTGGAGAGCTAGACCAGGGGACTGATAGGAAGAGACAGTCAGGGGGTGACCCTGACACAAAGAACCGCAGGACAGACGAGGCCCCGGGGGTACCGATTGGACGACGACCTCGGACTGGTGAAGTGCTGGCGGTAGATAGGCCTAGGGCAGCCCCAGCGAAAGATCCACGAAGAACGTCACTACGACTGAAGGAAGGTGAAGGTACCCGGGCCTGAATACGGAGAGCTGTAAAGGAACTGCGGTGTATGGCTACGGTCGTCAGGAGGATGGCCAATAAACTCAGACCTGTTGCAACCAAAATCTGCCTCCATCTGGTATCTGTGTCGTCTGGTCGCGGTAAGCAGTGGACCACCCACTCAATCCGGGCCATTACCACATCTGCATTCTACCCCCATGTCTGCATTCTGACCCAGTGTCCAGCATTCTGCCCCAGCGTCCAGCATTCTGCCCCCATGTCTTGCATTTTGCCCGTGTCCAGCATTCTACCCCCGTGTCTGCATTCTGACCCAGTGTCTAGCATTCTGCCCCAGCATCCAGCATTCTGCCCCAGCATCCAGAATTCTCCCCATGTCCAGCATTCTGCCCCAGTGTCCAGCATTCTGTCCCCATGTCTGCATTCTGCCCCAGTGTCCAGCATTCTACCCCGTGTCTGCATTCTGCCCCAGTGTCCAGCATTCTACCCCGTGTCTGCATTCTGCCCCAGTGTCCAGCATTCTGCCCCATGTCTGCATTCTGCCCCAGTGTCCAGCATTCTGCCCCAGTGTCCAGCATTCTGCCCCCATGTCTTGCATTCTGCCCCCATGTCTTGCATTCTGCCCCCGTGTCTGCATTCTGCCCCAGAGTCCAGCATTCTGCCCCAGCGTCCAGCATTCTGCCCCATCTCACAATCTGCCCCGGGCCCCCCGGATCGCCGCTCTCAAAAATAAAATAAAAAGTTCTTCTTACCTGGCCGCGCTCCAGCGGCGAGCCTCCGTCGCTCCACGCAGCTGAAGCGTGCACTCCCCGGCGACTGACAGTGACGTCAGACGCTGGCAATGTGCGCGCTGTGGCTGACATCAGCTGCCAGCCTCCGATTGGCTGGCGGCTGTTAAACATTGACATGCGGGCCGGCAGGCCCGCATGTCAAAAGCGTTTAGCTGCAGCCACGCTAAGGGCCCAGTTTACCTGCCGGTAGGGGCCCGGTGAGCAGAGGAGACTGGGCCCCCATACGCCAGTCAGGGCAGTAATGCCCTGGTGGTGGCCCTACTTTTGAGTCTCAAATTGGATGGCTATGTGAAATTATTTCTGAAAAATTTGATTTGTGGCTAATATATTTGCGCAAATCCTAATACTGGAAAGATTTTAACTGCTCACAAAATACGCATTAAGGAGAGAAAGAGAGAGAGAATGAACCCAACTGACCATAAGAGCTTACATTCTACAGGAGAAAGAGAGAGGACCCCACTGACCATAAGAGCTTACACTCTACAGGAGAGAGAGAGGACCCTGCTGACCATAAGAGCTTACACTCTACAGGAGAGAGAGAGTACCCCGCTGACCATAAGAACTGACACTCTACAGGAGAGAGAGAGGACCCCGCTGATCATAAGAGCTTACACTCTACAGGAGAGAGAGGACCCTGCTGACCATAAGAGTTTACAGAGTTTACACTCTACAATAGAGAGAGGACCCCACTGACCATAAGAGCTTACACTCTACAGGAGAGAGAGAGGACCCTGCTGACCATAAGAGCTTACAGTATACAGGAGAAAGAGAGAGAGGACTCCACTGACCATAAGAGATTACACTCTACAGGAGAGAGGATCCCACTGACTATAAGAGCTAACACTCTACAGGAGAGAGAGAGGACCCACTGACCATAAGACCTTACAATCTACAGAAGAGAGAGACGACCCTGCTGACGATAAGAGCTTACACTCTACATGAGAGAGAGAGGACCCCACTGACCATAAGAGCTTACACTCTACAGGAGAGAGAGGACCCCACTGACAATAAGAGCTTACACTCTACAGGAGAGAGAGGACCCGCTGAGTATTAGAGCTTACACTCTACAGGAGAAAGAGAGAGGACACTGCTGACCATAAAAGCTTACACTTTACTAGAGAGAGAGAGAAAGAGACCATCCTAAAGGAGAGAGAGGACCTCACTGACCATAAAAGCTTACACTTTATTAGAAAGAAAACCTCGCTGACCATAAGAGCTTACACTCTAAAAGAGAGAGCTAGGATCCCACTGACCTTCTACAGGAGAGAGAGCACGAGAGGAGACCCGCTTACCATAAGAACTTATACACTACAGAAAAGAGACAAAAGGGACCTCGCTGACAATAAGAGCTTACACGCTACAGAAGACAGAGACTTACTCAGTGACTCTGGAGAAGGAAAATGACTGCCGTGCAAACTGTGCTCCACTGTTGTGATTCACTGATCTGTGTACCTGACCACCACTGTACAAGTTTAATAACAATCCGTAACTGTAATAGCTGCAGGGAATTATGGGAAGGCCGTGCGGCAAGAGGAAAATGATGCTTACCTGCGTTCTGATGCTTCAACAGTGTGGAAACTGGTGCCGGGCAAGTTTTTTGTTTTGTGATCTGTGAATCCAATATTAAAGAGTTCAAATATGTGTGTAATTGCAAATTTCAAGAAATTTGACTTGAACTTGATCCTCTGTGAATTGGTCAGCTCCTCTATATATTACTTTTTGACATTAACTGATCTTTGTTTAAGATATGGTCAACATTAGTTGCGGTATGGATTACAGTACCAGCCAGTTTGCTTATGTGGCGCCCCTGAGGCTCAGTCGCCACAGAGGTACTGCACCTCCTCCTGAGGTGTGGTGCCCCACCATCCAGGTAGGTTGGAGACTCTTGACCACGCTCCAACACTCGCACCCCACACAACAGAGTAGTTCACCAAAGCCACATTGCGGCTCCTTGCTTAGAGAGTAGCAGAGCACCTTTGGTGGTTCCCTGCTTGGAACACGAAACGTGCTGGGAGGCGGGTGGAGTTGAGAATACATAAAAGAGCGGGAATGTTTAGGATTTCGGTCAGTCAGTAGGTCAGTCTGAGGGAGGAAGTCACTCAGAGAGGAGTAAGGAAAGGAGATCCCTGGAAGAGGGATGGAGGAAGGAGTGCTGCAGCTGCCTCAGTGATCTGAGCCAGCTGGCATGGGAAAGGAAAGAAGGAGAAAGACATTGAACTGAAGTCTGAGCTTCCATAGGAAAGAAAGACAAGTACGGAACGTAGGAGTAAAAGGGAACACAGAGGACGTGGGATAGAGGAAGAACCCTGCCTAGAAGTTCTAAGCGCAAAGCCGGGGCCCGGTCCCCGAGGTTGTATGGACACTAATGGTTCTGCAGCAGACACCGGTGGAGTAGTGGGCTGTAAATGCACTACTCCCATCTAAGACTTGGGGGCACAATAGCAACACAGATAGTGAGCCGGGACTCAGGAGTAAGGAGTCCCTGAAGCAGGTTACAGCTGTCTGCCGTACAAGTAGAGTTCTTGGGAACATCCGTCAGGAGGAACTCCAGTGTAACTCAGTACTAGGAGATCTTCACACTTAAAGGCGCTATAAGAGGAGACGTTCAGAAAGGTACATGTTGGCGGATTGTTGGAAGGGAGCATTCCATTTTGCCTGGAGGTTGACTGAGTCCCTGACCCGGAGGACACGGCACGGAGGCAGGCACCTTTGTGTACTACAGACTGTGAGTAAAGCTTTGGAACTACAAGCCCTGGTGTCCTCCATTCATTCTTGTGCCCACGCACCCAGCACCACTACATCTGGGTACCAGCTTCTACACCGCTTGTGCCTCTCCTCTAATTCAGCATCTACACTGTCCTGGGGCTACAGCTTCACCTGTGGGGTGCTTCACCATCTTGGCTACAACACACCACCAGCCCCAGAGGATCTGCAAGCAGCGTCGGCTTAACATCTCGCTTGCCGAACACCACAGGTGGCGTCACGAACTATTCCATTAACTACATTCCACCATTCAAACTCCCCCTATTAATTCGGCGCCCAGGGCCACGGACTGGGTCCCCGCTGCTGTGACACATCCCGCCGACACCGGCCCGGTACCGAGTACCCCGCAGCCCTGGGAGGGTGACCCACTTACATACAGTGCCAGGCTAATGTAAGGGAGTGGACAAGAGAGAAGACAAGTACAGTTGATGCCTAAATGAGTAACTGCAAATGAACGCCGACATCTACTGCTCAAAGGCAAAAGTGGAAGTAAAGAAAGAATTATAGTAATAGGAACCCAAAGAGTGCATGTTCCCAGAGAAGAGATTGAAGACAACACCAGGTCAGGTGACAATTGTGTCACAGTTACTAATTCTAGAAAGCCAAGAAGGAAGGAGTTGGCACCAGAAACTGTACCACGACAGATCGTGTGGCTGCAAGGTGAGTTTACAGCCACCATTGCCACAGAAGGGTGTGAGAGTAGTCAAAGGTCAGAGAAGATCTGTGCCTTTGTAAGCAGGTAGAAGGATGCCGTAATATAGGGAATGCAGAGCAAGGGTTAACAACAGTGCGGTTTAATTTATAACAAAAATTAACTCCTTGCAGGGAGGTAACAGGTAATTAACAGTAAAATTATGGTATAGCACAACAGTCTTGTTATTAAACTTCACTTATCGTTACTTATCTGCTCTTTAATCGCATGCAGTCTGATGAGAGTTGAAATACCCGCAGTGGTCGGCACTGTGTCTTCAGGCGTAGCCCGCCAACACATGATCAAGCTTCTGGCGGCAAAGGGCAGCCACCGGTTTTGCCCATTGAGCCCCTAGTCTATCAATCTGTAAAGCCTAGGTGCGAAGTAACCTAGAAGTCTCTGTCTGGTGTGAGCTCCATTGTACGCATGTCAAAGAGGGGGAACACACCTCACGATCCTGCAACTGGCACTCGCTTCTCAATGCGAGTAACGTGCACTGTATAGCTGAGCGCCTGCCGCGCTGCTCGATCACTGACTTTCAGAAGCCCTCACTTAATCTCCCCTGGGTCTCAGCTCCGCCGCACTTTCTCCCTACAGAACGCGGTACACCCCTTCTTCCTCCTTCTGGCGGGAAACTTCTGCCTTTTCCCGCACTTCCTGCTCTCTCTTCCCTCTACTCACCACACCCCCTCTCACCAGGTCATGGGTCCTGTCCGGTTCCCCATTCTTTCCCCCTGGCAACACTGGTCGCAGCCCTGACAGTTCCGGACCCGGCATTGCACAGGTACCCGAAGCCCGGCCTTCCTCCTTACACCCTGTACCAGTAGAAGACCGTAAGCAGAGTAAGTTTAAGACCGTGACAAGACCTGAACCAGGCTTAGGAGACTATCCGGCTGTTGCAGAAGACCATGCCTGTGGGCCATTACTTCAAGCGTAGATGTACGGTATAGGATGTGGGCTAGGGCCGTGCTTCAGGGAACGGAGATGGCCAATGAGGAGACCACAGTGCCAGTGTAATGATCAGAGGAGCTTACAGAGACTACGACAGGGACAGGACTAGTACTGAGAGTGACGCCCGTTAAACTAAGACATAAAGACATTAATAGTGGTTTAACTGCTAGATAATTTGAACATCAAGAGCAGCGCATAGATATTATAGTTAGCCGCAAGTGATAGTGTCATAACATACTGTATTCACCTTGCTACTGTTACTTACTGTATAATGTATTGCTTACTTGTGTGTATATATATATATATATATATATATATATATATATATATATATATACACACTCACAGATAGACTTTCTTTCTGTGTTAGTGAAATAAATAATGTTGGTTAAGCACCACTGTCTCCTCATTGTCTGTGCTGTTTACACTCTTCAGTGTGCAGAAGGCAGCAATTCCGTTAATGGAAAATATTCATATAAAGAGCTTACTGCTGGCGGTCACACATGCTCAGTCAGGTCTCTGCATAGTGAAGCCCCGATCATTACAAATCAACCAATAGAAATAACTTTCTACACTTTTTGTCAGAAAAGGAGTGCAACTTCTGCACTAACATGGCAGATTAGCAGGTATGACACCTTCTGCAAGAAAAGTGAGAAGGGATTATATTGTTAGCTGCCAGAGGGGGAAGGAGACTGATTCTGCCTAGAGTCCAGACTCTATCACCACATTTTTGCTACATGATCAAGAGGAACACATGGAATTAAAAAAAAAATGTAAAGAGTACATTTTTTTGGTTATATTCAGTATGAAGCTGAACATATTTTATAGGACAACCAAAAAATTAACTTAGAGATGATTAGTTAAATTTAAGAAAGTGATAATTCCACTTAGTTTATCACCATACATTAAAAAATAACAAGCAAAACCTAAGATAAAAAGCAATATTTAGATATACCCTGCTGTAAGTAAAAAACAATAGTCCATATAAATAACAGGTACTTAGTAGTTATTGATTTAAAAAAAATAAAACCATGTAAAAGCCATCCCACCACGTCAAGGTGTGCCCAATCAAGATGGTCTTAACAGCTAGTATTAAAACCTAATCTAGTGTCAAAAATGATCTCACTGCGAATAAGGGCCGAGCAGGAGCGGGACCAAATATCGACACCCTTCAGTGGGAACTTAAATAAACGCATTGCCCATGTCAGAGAAAGGGAGGCCACGGCCTTGTGAATACAAGAACCTAAGGCAGAACCGAAAGAAATGAACTAGAGTATAAGTTGGTATACATGATGCAACGTGTATAACATAGGGTACTTACTAAACATTGTTTTTGATCAATGGCTGGGTGTCCATTGTTGGGCCCCAGTCCTGCATGGCCCTCATTTACAGTAAGGTCATTTTTGAGAAAGCTTAGGACCTCCTCAATCGTCCTAACCTGTGTCAAAAATGACCTTACTGTACACCTTGTCACTGGTGTCGGTGTCTTTTACACTTTAAAAAACAAAAAACAAAAACCAACAGTATTTACTAAGTACCCTATGATATTAATAATTACGTATCTGTTCATTTTGTTTCTATCTTAGGTTTTGTCTGTTGACCGTTGTGAACGTGCGCTTACACGTTGCGTGTATTCCAACTTATACTCCAGCTCTTTTCTTTTGGTTTTGATAAATATATCCAATCTGGTTTGGCCCTCCTCTTTATAGGGCCCCATTTCTGTTTCGTGCATTTTCTCTTGTTATAAAGTCCATTTGGTTTCTTTGTAGTAAATCATCTTCATCCGCAGCCTTATATTTACAAGCAAGGACAAGTCCAATGTAATCTGTGTTTTTTATCCTTGCTTGCCTCGTTTGTCCTGCTTGCTTTTCTGGGAAACTTTGCTAAAGTAAATCTAAGTTTATTCCGGCAATCTATTATTACACATCATTTTATATATAAATTCGGCTTACTAGCAAAGCAGCAAAATACTAATTACTGTATATGCTTAGAATGATACAGATTTCTAAGAAGTGACGATGGACTTTGAGGCAAGGGCCAACATGTTGTAGAGGAAGCAGTTGCGAAGGGGCCCAGAAAACTGTAATCCTAACCTCTGGGCTATGAGTAAAAAAGGGGAAATGGCCATAAGGTCCTGCACCCATCTGCCTCACTAGAAATGTCCTGGGGGGCTCGGGATGATAACTACTTGGGCAGTTCTGCCCTGGGATGAATGGAGATTGTAACTTGAAGCAGCAGCAATGAGGGCTCGTTTTGATTTTGCTCTAGGGCCCTCTATGATGCCCTTAATTCATTAATCACTAAAAACAAAAATCCTTGATTTCCGATGTTATTCCAAGGTAACATACTCATCTATGCGGCTTTACATCAATATCTTCTCTTGGGGAAGCAAAAATTAGGACCTAGTTTCCCACAAAGAGCAGCCTACCTATGCATCCTGAGCCCACCAGAGACTATTCAGGGTTGGTTCCTTTTTGAGATCGCCTCTGTGCAAGTGTACCTCTTCGGATGTGTAGCTGTGTAGCCGAAGTCGTGCCCGCCTCACCTCTATGACTGAAAGCCGGCGGCTCCTAGAAAGAATAAAGTTCATTTTCTCCCAGGTGCCGCACTTTCAGTACATCAGCCGGCACTTTCCTAAAGTTAACAGGTGCTTGGAAGGCAACAGCCACGAATATGAGGACACAGCGGTAACGTACCCAAAAATTATTTAGGACTCTAAGGCTGCGTTCACACGTTGCGGTTTTTTCGTGTTTTCCCGGCGGTTTTTAACGCGCGATTTTGCAGCGAAAACGCAAAAAAAAGCATCCCATGCATTCCTATGGGATTCCGCAATGCTTCGGATTTTTTCGCGGCGGAATCGCATCGCGGAAAAAAACGCAGCATGCTCATTAATTTTGTGGAATCGCGGTGATTACGCCCACATAAGAATGCATTGTTCTGCTTACTTTCCGCATGTGGCTGTGCCTTACCGATGCTCCCGCCAACTCCCGTTCCCAGTTATGCCTTGCGGCAAGGACCTGTGATGACGTAGTGGTCTCGCGAGACTGCTACAGTATCGCGAGACTGCTACGTCATCAAAGGTCTCGGAAGGCATTACTTGGAACGGGAGCATCGCGAGGATCGGGAACGCTGCGCGGGACGCCGGAAGGTGAGAAAAAAACGATTTTTTATTTTTTTATTATTTTTAACATTAGATCTTTTTACTACTGATGCTGCATAGGCGGCCTCAATAGTAAAAAGTTGGTAAAATTAGTCAAACACTCTGTTTGATGAGTGTGACCAACCTGTAAATCAGTTCTCCAAGCGATGCTACAGATCGCTTGGAAAACGCTAGCATTCTGCAAGCTAATTACTCTTGCAAATCGCTAGTTTTTCCGCGGGAAAATCGTGGGAAATTAAAATGCGGTTTTCTCGCGGAATGGAATTCCAGAATTTCGTAACGTGTGCACTTAGCCTAAACAAGGTTAGCAGATTATAAACATTTTAGTGCCCTCTAATAATTATTAGAGGGCAATAAAATGTTTTACAATTTAAATGTAAGTCACTTCTCAGTAAGAGATATAGCAATTAAACCCTATCATACAGGCACTAAACATTTACAATAGATACAAGCTTCTCTACTCTATTACTCTGTCTTATGGAGCGTCACAGTCATTCATGTACCCGTCACTATCATTATCCTGTCACTCTGGTGGTAATGACACTCGCCGTCCAGGCCCTAACAGGAGTCTATGCTACTATGCATTTAGGGCATCTCCATCTCCTGAAGCATGACGCTGGTCCTCTGTGTACCATACTTCTGTGCCTCAAAAATTCGATTCCGGCTCCATTCACTTAGCTCTGATCTCTGTCTCTCGGTTCTTGTCTCGGCTCTGGTCACTTGATCGTTCACCCAGGTCTGGTCACTCGGTTATTCTCCCGGGTCTAGTCACTTGGTTATTTGCTCAGATCTGGTTACTCGATTCTTCTCTCAGATCTGTTTACTCGATTTATCACTCAGACCTGGTCATTCGGTTCTTCACTTAGATCTAGTCACTCGTAATGGCAGCTAAAACCCAACCTCTCTGCACCACACGTCTGTCCTGCTACACGTTCAGGCACTGACTCCACCTGTTCTCTGCCCTCCTGGGGCTTTTTATAATTAGTAACTGTGACAAAGCTTTCATCTGACCTGATGTTTCCTCCAGTCTCTTACCCCAGGGAACATGGACTTCACTCTTCAGTTCCTGCTGATGTAATTCTCTCAGCTTTCCCTTTTCCTATCATCTTCAACCAGCAAATGGCAGTGTTTGCTTGCAGACTCTCTGCTAGGCATTAACTACGTCTTCCCACTTGTCCATCTTCTTACACTAATGCTATTAACCTGCAGATTAACCCCATATCAGCAGGTTAATTGCGTTATACGACCTAACAAGTCCCCTTTAAATGAAGCTGTGTTGTAGACCATAAATTGACCTAAAGTACTGCTGATCAAGGTAAAAGAAAATGGGTTTATTTTCATTTATTCTCAGGACAGCATCAACAAGAAGGGCACAAAGAACCTGTTGTTTGCTTCCTCTTCTATTCCTCTTGGGCAAGTTCCCCACTCCCTTGTTTGTGAACAATGCAGTTTTTCAGAATAGAAGACACTACTCAATAGTAAATTAGATGGGAACAGCTACTGTAGGACTGGGCTCCCTAAAGATGCCCATACACCTTAGATAACCATTGACCAAGTGTTCATTCTGTAGACGTCTATCTTCCTGCTATACATGAATCTTTGCTTCAGCCGATCATACAAGTATTTTCAGTGTGGAGAGTATAGGAAGACAACTCTGGAATCGATTTATCTTCTACAGGAACCAAAGATTTTAACAATTAAATTAAATATGTCCCAATTTACTTCTCAAGAGGAGAGTTGAAAACCCCTTATACCCATTACATGTTCAGCCATTCGGTCGACATAAATATGAGATAAGGATACTTTGGATAAAAATCACTATCAGAATGGGTTAAGCATATAAGGGATTATATCGTCAATCTCCATCCATCTAGCCTGAATGAAATCCTCAGTGTCCCTCCTCCCTGCTGAGATCTCACACTGCTCAGCAGAAGCTGCAGCTGTCATTCACACTGGGTGGAGACGGAATACATTGGACTCTCTCGCTCATTAACAGGATTCATAAAATGCTCATCAGCATTATAAAGTCATTCTGACAAGGATTTTTGAAGTAAAAGCACCAGTCTCATCAGGTCTTGAGATCCAAATAATAAAGTATGCAGTTTGTACTAAGAAATATGGTAAAAAATTGATTTAATCTAAACTCATTTACCTTTTCTGCAATAAAATCTGACACTGCAGTGATTACGATAGCCGTTATAACTGTGTAATGCTCAACCAAGGGATTTCCCAAATGAATCTTCAAACTTGTTTAAGCTGGCAGCATGTACCCCCCCAACCCACATGTACGCGTGTCCTAGAAACATTCACTTTGTACGCTTTGTTAATAGTCTGCCTGACATAAATACCTGGAGCGCTCGAGGCGCTGTGTTTCCTGTCATGCACCCTTACATGGGGATTGTATACTATTACCTAACTGCAGTTGTGTCACTTTGTTGGAACAGATCCACGTTTGCCACAGTAATTAAGAAAGTATAATATGACTCATATTTTATGAGACATCCAGGGGCTATATAAAGGCAAGACTCAATGTCTGGCAAGTATCCTTCTACAACCTGAGCTCCAGCAAAATGCACTGTCTGCCCATCCTGCTGCTGTCCTGGGCGGCACTGTCTGCTGCCTTCCCAGCTGCATCTCAAGAAGATCTGGACAGCAAAAATGCTAATATGGCCCAGGTATGTATCTCACCTATCTGTCTATCTATATCTACCTACCTATTATCTATCATCTATCTATCCCATATCTATCTCTTATATCTATTTATCTCTCATATCTATCTATCTCATATCATATCTATCTATCTATCGATCTCATCTCTATCTATCTATCTTTCTATCTATATCTACCTACCTATTATCTATCATCTATCTATCCCATATCTATCTCTTATATCTATTTATCTCTCATATCTATCTATCTCATCTCTATCTATCTATCTATATATCGATCTCATCTCTATCTATCTCATCTCTATCTATCTCATCTCTATCTATCTCATATCTATCTAGCTATCTATTATATATCTCATATCTATTATCTATCTATCTATCATCTATCTGATATTTATCTATCCCACATCTATCTATTTTTCCACCCATCTTTTTATCTATCTATCTATATCTACCTACCTATTATCTATCATCTATCTATCCCATATCTATCTCTTATATCTATTTATCTCTCATATCTATCTATCTTATCTCTATCTATCTATCTATCTCATCTCTATCTATCTATCTCATCTCTATCTATTATATATCTCATATCTATTATCTCTCTATCTATCTATCTATCATCTATCTGATATTTATCTATCCCACATCTATTTTTCCACCCATCTTTTTATCTATCTATCTATCTAGAAAATAGGAAAAATTAAAGCAGCACAAAAAGAAGAAAATGAGAAAAGCGGGTGCAAGGCCCCAAGGAAATACCAAACCTTAATAATAGGAGTCCAAATGAATCAGAGGCAGCACACCATTCATGATGAAAAATGGAGCTATTTAATCAGCCCAAAGTGGCGATGTTTTGGTCCTAACAATATGGACCTTTCTCAAGCTCCATTTTTCATCATGAATGCTGTGCTGCCTCTGATTCTTTTGGACTCCTATCTATCTATCTATCTATCTATCTATCCCACTATCTATCTAGCTATGATGTTATAAATGGATTTACGGATTTTTGAAGCATAAGTAAATCAGTAGATTAAGACTCTGACACAAGGCTACAGAGATTTAACCACATAGTAAACTCTTCTCTTATATACTTATAATAAGTATTTTAAATTGATCTCATTCCCAAGAAATACCTAGAACGCTTCTACGATCTGAAAATTGCTGGAAGACCGGTCGGAAGAACTAAGAACAGCAATCCATTCGTTAAAAAGCTTGAAGAAATGCAGCAGTTCTTTGGTCTGGAAGTGACTGGACAACTGGACAAGAAGACTGTAGAGATGATGGAGAAGCCTCGGTGCGGCGTTCATGACATCGGAGAATACAGCACCGTCCCTAAAAGTTCTGCATGGCAGAAAAACGACATCACCTACAAGTAAGCATTTCCTACATGAGCTGTTTTTTTTTTTTTTTCATGTGATTGACTGTAGTATGTAGGCTACAGGGGTGCAAATTTGCTGCAGTGCCACCACAGGAGAAATCAGACATTACATACTTCTCCATTAAGTCAATAGGTTGTCAAAATAATGCAGCCTGGTCCTCCAGAGTAAGGACATCATTTAGAGCCTATGTCACTTATGGCTAACGGATAACTGATTTATAGTAAAGTGTCCAAGGGTGTACTATATTTTACATAAATACGGTAGCCAATGCACCACACTCAAAATGGGCTAAGAAGTTACAGTCTTTATTGGAAATATCTAGAATAGGCTTTTTACAGAAAAGAAGGGAAAATGGAGCAATGCACCATACATATATTGACATTAGAAATTGATGTATGATCCCAAAAGATATGTATACATATAAGTCTACCGTAGAGTATTTCATATAAGTCAAGTATAGGAGAAAAAAGAGTTTGCTTGTAAAAATAATATGTTATATAACACTGTTCAATGTAGTAATTTAATGTTTCAAAATTATGAAACCAATTTTTGGTCGCACCTCAACATGTGTTTCGCCTTTTGCTTGGTCAAGGGAATCCCCTTGACAAAGCATAAGGCAAAACGTGAGTCTGGGTCCGTCCATCTACTTAAATGTGTGGGATTTTTGGCTTATAAATGTTAAATATTAGAGTGTATTTTTCTATGGTCTTAAGGTCCTCAAAACAAGCATAACAATATTTTATAACTATATTTCTAGTATTCAGTTACTCCTGTATACAGTTGAGGAGCATATCTTACATTTTATACTCATGTAAATAATTTCTGTTTTCCATTTAAGAATTGTGAATTTCACACCCGACATGCCTCAAGCTGATGTGGAGTCCTCCATCAAAAGGGCGTTCAAAGTCTGGAGTGATGTGACCCCATTGACCTTCACTAGGGTCTACGATGGAGACTGTGATATTGAGATCAAATTTGTCGATGGAGGTAACAATGAATGTTTAATCGGTATGGCCGCTAATTACTTTGTGCTATGATCTCCTAATACTAATTAGCTTCATCTTCATTTTTTAGATCACGGTGATAACAGTCCATTTGATGGACCCAATGGAATTTTAGCTCATGCTTTCCAACCTGGGCCTCGTATCGGGGGTGATACTCACTTTGATGAAGCTGAAACATTTACAAAAACCAGCCAACGTAAGTCATGAGTGTGTAGTTTCATAGGCTTGTAATATTCCAAGCACTACTGAGGGTTGAAAGGTTTGTCCGAGGGATAAAAAATATTTTTGTATAATTCTGCTTGGCTAAAAAACTCAAAACTATAAATAATATTTACCCACCTCCCAACTGGTTCACTATTTGATGGTGTTGTCTCAACATCAAAAATGGATGACAATGCCCGCTCAGTCACTCTATGAAGCGGGACGCTTCTGGTTCCAGTGATTGATTGAGACATTTACAGCATGTTCCCATAAAGTGGAGACCAGCGAGGACTCGGTAATCATTAGAATGGGAGCTGTTGTAGCTCGATGAGGGTGAATGTTATTTTTTATTTTTTTAAATCTAAACAGTTTTACATTTATTTTTTGACACCCTAGGTAATTCATTTACAAGGGGAGGCAAATAGTTCAATAATTGAGGGTCAACAGGATGAAGGGTATCCCCTTCATTATGTACACCGTTACAGACACCAATAAGATAGACCATCAGTAGTCAACATGAAATAATTAGTGATGAGCGAGTATACTCATTGCTCGGGTTTTCCCGAGCATGCTCGGGTGATCTCCGAGTATTTTGGCGTGCTTGGAGATTTAGTGTTTGTTGACGCAGCTGCATGATTTGGGCTACTGGACAGCCTGAATATATGTGTGGAATTCCTAACAAACAGGTAATCCCCACATGTATTCAGCCTGTCTAGCAGCCGCAAATTATGCAGCTCCATGGACAAACACTAAATCTCCGAGCACGCCAAAATACTCGGAGATCACCCGAGCATGCTTGGGAAAACCCGAGCAATGAGTATACTCGCTCGTCACTAGAAATAATGCCTTAAAAGTAGGGAATGTAGCACAATTCAAGTCCGGTAATTTCTGATACATTACAATGTCTACACTGTACCTTTTGGCACTTGTGAAGGTACCAACAGTTTATCTCCAACCAATCAAACATTGGCGGCAAATACTAGCAAAATGCCATTAAGTAATGAGTTGGAAAAACCATTTTCGTGACAATTATCTGGCACTCAGTTTCAACTAATCACTTTCTCATCTCACCTTTCCCTTCTAGAGTACAATTTGTTTCTGGTGGCTGCTCACGAATTTGGACATGCTCTTGGCCTTCATCACTCCACAGACCAAGGAGCTCTTATGTATCCCAATTACCCAAACACCGACCCTAATAATTTCCATCTGCCTCAAGATGACATTGATGCCATCCAGTCTCTCTATGGTAAGGAGGAGGTCTCTGATTCTTCTGTTCTGGATCAATGCTACCATTCCTTTAGCCTTGATGCTACAGATTATTAATTTATCTATAAATATATATTTTAGGAAAGACATCAAATCCCATTCAGCCAACTGGTCCTACCACACCTACCAAATGCGACCCTAACCTTGTCATTGACGCCGTGACTACTCTTCGAGGAGAACTATTCTTTTTCATAAACAGGTAAGTTATAACAAGGACTTCTGCTGTCAGTCACATATCTATATTCAGCTATACTAGTAAAGATGTCTTCTTTTGCGATATTCCAAGATGAGTGATGTAAGATGATGAGCTTTAAAAAATAATGTTGAGTTGCAATACCTGGCAAAGTATTTCATAAGTTTGTTTCTTTCATGGCTGGTCAGCTGGAACCACTTATCTCAGATATAACGAAAGGTTGGACATATTTGTAAACCAATCGGCCGATAAAAGTCTGAAAACCATTGGGTCGGCCATATTGCTGTAGTGTAGAGCTCTTACTAAATGTGCCTAGAAAGTTCTACAAATTCTACATTTTATAACACTAAGTATTTTTTATTTTATTTCTCAGGTTCATACTTCGCAAACATCCAAGAGGGGGAGAATCTGACTTATTTTTCATCCAGTCACTGTGGCCAACTTTACCCAGTGATGTTGATGCTGCCTATGAGAATCCAATCTCCGAGGATATTCTTGTTTTTAAAGGTAACATAAGTGTTTTTTTTGTTTTTTTTACCTTTTCCAGTAGTAAAAAGTGAAAATTGATTTGACATTAGTTGATTCATGATGTCGTTATGTTCTATTTTGATTTTAGGGGACAAATATTGGACTCTTGATGGTTTTGAAGTGTCCCAAGGACCCAAAAGTATCACCAAATTGGGATTTCCCAAAAACGTTAAAAAGATTGATGCTGCCGTTCATGCTGAGCATCTGGGCAAAACATTCTTCTTTGTGAAAAATAAGTATTATAGGTAAGACTGACAGCAGTGAACTAAAAATGTTGAATATACCGAAACCTACTTTGGGGGTTATTCCCTCTTCTGGTTACTGATTTGTAACATTAGCGCCATGTGCATTTTGGTAATTGGCTTGGTTGACATCAAGTGATCAATTGGCCTATATATTGGTGTAAGGGTACTGAGCACTCTTTTTTTTCGGAGGCCAGAATAGACGGTTTGGCGATCTTTCCCTTATTTGTTTATTTGTGATCAGCATGTGACCACTGCAGCCAGTTAGAGGTCACAACAGTCATGTTCCATATATAGAAAAACCAGTAGCTCACCAAACCTGTAATGGCTTCATCCAAGATGCTAGGCAGCTTCTCAATATAGTCAAGTAAGAAAAAAGCCAGAACCCATCCTTCTTGAGAAAACTGTGTTTATTGTAACTTTATTCCATATGTGCTAAAACCACTGAACACAGATCCTCAATTACTGACACATTTCGCAAGTAAACTTCTCATAGCTATGATTAAGGAAGTTTACTTACGAAACGCGTCAACGGTTGAGGATCTGTATTCAGTAGTTTTGGCACGTATAGAATAGAGATACAATAATCAAGGAGTTTTTGCAAGAAGTACGGCGTACCGGCTTTATTCTTACTTAGTCTTGTTCCACACTACTGGCACCATTATTCAATGCTGAGTGGTGATGCCTGTAACGTAGGTGGGACTGCTATGGCTTCTGATTGGTGGTGGTGACATGATGGTCTCAAAATCCAGGAGGATAGCTAATGCATAAGTGCTGCATCTCCAGGAAAAAAAGTTGAGAACAGTTTATTTTTTTCTTTTATATCGTTTTTACATTTGTTTTAGAAGCTGAATATCACGGAAAACCAAGTGTTTCATATTATTGGGCAGTCGTAGAAAAATATACAAGCTTACTTCTAAATTTCTGCTTCCAAGAATATTTTCTATTTCTTGGCTAAAGACAAAAAAAAAAAATTAAACATTTCAAGACTATTAAAGAAATTGCTCTCCCTTTTCGGATAAAAATTGAATACAATCCTAATACTATTACGGGATTCAGTCACAAAAAATAATTATACAACTATGGTCTAACCCTCACGTTCAGTTAACTTCATACAAGTGGCTTATTTTTAGACCTTTTCTTGGTTAAAGTGTTAAAAATTGGTCTAACTTTTCCATTTCAGCTATGATGAAGACAGACAAGCCATGGATGAAGGATTTCCAAAGTTTATTGCCAAAGGCTTCCCTGGAATGAGACCAGGAATTAATGCAGCATTTTATTACAGAGGTAAGTACGGTACATTCAATAATGTTGGTTACAAACCTGAATTTATTTTTCATGGCTAATTTAGTGAAAAATTTCAAAATTTTTTGGAAGATCAACACTGAATGAAATAATATATATCTAGGGCTCAAATACTATTTTGAGTTACTTCCATTTTCTGCATCTGACCAAAAACGTTTTAGTGACACTGGACAAAATTTGCATAAATTTATCGACTGGAGTACGGTTTGCCAAACATATTAGGAGACACAAAACTCAATAATTTGGAGCATCTTTTGGACTGTCCATGGGCCTTAAAATGATGAGAGTCATGTGCTGTCGTAGGGAAAAGGAGCAATGTACACCAGTTTTCCAGCATAAATAATAGTAAATTTGTTGCTCTTGGGTACACTGCGCCCCTTTTTCTAAGCCCTATCCACTTTTTAGAAAAATGCTGTGCAAAAATTGGCAAAATTTTACGTAAATATGACTACTGACAAATTTTGTGACTTTATGATGCCAGAAAACTGGTGAAGAAGAAATTATGATTTCGTTCCTAAAAGATATACGGTAGTTTTCTGTTCAGGACAAATTTAGTCAATTGGGTTTTCCAAGATCATAAAAACATTTGGGCAAAGTCAACCAATATAATCAAATGAAAAAATAACTTATAGTCCCCTGTTATGCTAGATCTGCCAAATTCCAGTGCCGCTGCCATGATTCTCTCCATTGGTTGTTTATTTGGCTGAAATTCCGTAACTTACACTGGTGAGGCCAGCGATGGGCTGCAGCGGTCAAGATGCCCCCCAAATAGCTGAGAGAATTTAAAATATATCTGTATAGGTTTGTACATTTTTCACATTGCCAGCCTTTGGCCAATTTGGCCAAATACTTGAACCCAAATTTGGCCTGTGGTCTAAATGTAAAAAATTGTGTATTATGCCCAGTTTGCATAACTTATACATTTTTGTTTTTTTTTGTTCTTTCAGGTCTTCTTTACTTCTTCCAGGATTCAGTTCAGTATGAATATAACATTGACTCCAAGAGAATCCAGCAAGTTCTCAGAAGTAACAGCTGGATGGGATGTTAAGAACACATGTTTATGGCAGTGTCTTGTAAATCGTAGCGTCAGCTACAAATCATAGAACTATTTACATGTGACTTGTCCAGTGCCGACATGTCCAACTGTGAAAGCCTCTATGTAACCCTCATACTGTATTCTGTTCTTTATCCACCAGGACAACTATGCAGCAACGTATTTATATGAATTCAGAAATATATATATTTACTTATTTTAACTCCTATATTTTATATGTGATGATAATAATAAACTATGATTTTTCTAAACTGTTTGGCAAATTTTGTTATTTTTGCTGAGGGCTTTCTACTCTTTGACAATGTCTTTACAAGCTCATCACATAATGTACTGCTGCACACATACCTGTTTAATTACCCTGCAGCACCTCTACTGGGAAAAGGGAGTATTGCACAGTTCTCCTCGAAATCGATGGGCTGTTTACCTAATGCACACATGTTGGGTCCTCCAGAGTCAGGGCTCATTCACACAACTGTATTTTCAGTCTGAATGCTGTCCGTACAAAAATGGACCTCACATGGGCAGGGAGGAGGGACACTGAGGAGCTGACAATCAGGCTAGGTGGGTAGAGATTCAGCAACAGCAGGGAGGAGGGATACTGAGGAGCTGTCAATCATGCTAGGTGGCCAGAGATTCAGCAACAGGGAGGAGGGACACTGAGGAACTGTCAATCAGGCTAGGTGGGTAGAGATTCAGCAACAGCAGGGAGGAGGGATACTGAGGAGCTGTCAATCATGCTAGGTGGCCAGAGATTCAGCAACAGGGAGGAGGGACACTGAGGAGCTGACAATCAGGCTAGGTGGGTAGAGATTCAGCAACAGCAGGGAGGAGGGATACTGAGGAGCTGTCAATCATGCTAGGTGGCCAGAGATTCAGCAACAGCAGGGAGGAGGGACACTGAGGAACTGTCAATCAGGCTAGGTGGGCAGAGATTCAGCAGCAGGGAGGAGAGATACTAAGGAGCTGTCAATAAGGCTAGGTGAATTCAGTTTGAATTCAGGCAAACATTTCCAGTATTATACAGTACACTCATTCTGACTGTATTATTAAAGTAAATACAGAATCCCTTTCAGATCTATGTGAACTATTTAGTAATGTATGCAGGTTATATTGTGAAATCTGGTTGAGAGCAGTATAATTGATTACAGAGCTCCTTTGACTCTAGCTACAAACAAATTATACCATACATCTGAAGAGTTGCACAAACTCCAGAGTGCCCTCATGGTGCTCTGTACGGTATCAGCATCTTGCTTTTACTCCCGCCTCACAATAATGGTATATCAAAGTTAAAACACATTAGTGATGTCCCCATTTTTGACCCCTTCCCCCCAGACAAATACACTGCTCAAAAAAATAAAGGGAACACTAAAATACACATCCTAGTTATCTCTGAATGAAATATTCCAGTTGCAAATTTTTATTCATTGCATAGTGGAATTTGTTCAGAACAATAAAGCATAACAATTATCAATGTAAATCAAAATGAATATCCCATGGAGGTCTGGATTTGGAATGATACTCAAAATCAAAGTGGAAAATCAAATTACAGGCTGATCCTACTTCAGTGGAAATGCCTCATGACAAGGAAAAGATGCTCAGTATTGTGTGTGGCCTCCACGTGCCTGTATGACCTCCCTACTGTACAACGCCTTGGCAAGCTACTGATGAGGCGGCGGATGGTCTCCTGAGGGATCTCCTCCCAGACCTGGACTAAAGCCAACTCCTGGACAGTCTGTGGTGCAACGTGACGTTGGTGGATGGAGTGAGACATGATGTCCCAGATATGCCCAATCAGATTCAGGTCTGGGGAACGGGAGGGGCCAGTCCATAGCTTCAATGCCTTCATCTTGCAAGAACTGCTGACACACTGCAGCCACATGAAGTCTGGCATTGTCCAGCATTAGGAGGAACCCAGGGCCAACCGCACCAGCATATGGTCTCACAAGGGGTCTGAGGATCTTATCTCGGTACCTAATAGCAGTCAGGCTACCTCTGGCGAGCACATGGAGGGCTGTGCGGCCCTCCAAAGAAATGCCACCCCATACCATTACTGACCCACTGCCAAACTGGTCATGCTGAAGGATGTTGCAGGCAGCAGATTGCTCTCCATGGCGTCTTCAGACTCTGTCACATCTGTCACATGTGCTCAGTGTGAACCTGCTTTCATCTGTGAAGAGCAGAGGGCTCCAGTGGCGAATTGTGGCAAATGCCAAGCATCCTGCACGGTGTTGGGCTGTGAGCACAACCCCATCTGTGGACGTCGGACCCTCCGACCATCCTCATGGAGTCGGTTTCTAACCGTTTGTGCAGGCACATGCACATTTGTGGCCAGCTGGTGGTCATTTTGCAGGGTTCTGGCAGTGCTCCTCCTGTTCCTCCTTGTACAAAGGCGTAGGTAGTGGTCCTGCTGCTGGGTTGTTGCCCTCCTATGGCCCCCTCCACGTCTCTTGGTGTACTGGCCAGTCTCCTGGTAGCGCCTCCAGACTCTGGACACTACGCTGACAGACACAGCAAACCTTCTTGCCACAGCTTGCATTGATGTGCCATCCTGCATGAGCTGCACTACCTGAGCCAATTGTGTGAGTTGTAGAGTCCGTCTCATGCTACCACGAGTGTGAAAGCACAACCAACATTCAAAAGTGACGAAAACAGCCAGAAAGCATTGGTACTGAGTTGTGGTCTGTGGTCCCCACCGGCAGAACCACTCCTTTATTGAGGGTGTCTTGATAATTGCCAATAATTTCCATCTGTTGTCTATTCCATTTGCACAGCAAATCAGCAATAGGGAAAAATCATAAAACATAACCTTTAATGAATATAATAAAAGCTGCCAAAAACTATAGTGCAGATAAAAACACACTGAATCAAGTGCCACAGACTATAACAGAGAATGTCTGTATAAATCTCAACAATAGATCACCCACAGTATATATGTGGCGCCCCTGAGGGTCCAGTTGCCACAGAGGTACTGCAACTCCTCCTGAGTGAGTTGGAGGCTCCTAACCACGCTCCAACACTCGCATCCTACACAACACGGTAGTTCAGCAAAGCCACATTGCGGCTCCCTGCTTAGAGTGTAGCAGAGCACCTTTAGTGGCTCCCTGCTTGGAACACGAAACGTGCTGGGAGGCGGGTGGAGTTTAGAATACATAAAAGAGTGGGAAGGTTTAGAATTTCGGTCAGTCAGTCAGTGAGTTTGGAGTTACTCAGAGAGGAGTGAGGAAAGAAGATCCCTGGGAGAGGGATGGAGGAAGGAGTGCTGCAGCTGCCTCAGTTGTCTGAGCCAGCTGGCATGGGAAAGGAAAGAAGGAGAAAAGCATTGAACTGAAACCTGATCTTCCATGAGGAGAGAATAATACGGAACATAGGAGTAAAAGGGAACAGAGGACGTGGGTTAGAGGAAGAACCCTGCCTAGAAGTTCTAAGCGCAAGGCCGTGGCCCGGTCCCCGAGGTTGTATGGACACTAATGGTTCTGCAGCAGACACCGGTGGAGTAGGGGGCTGTAAATGCACTACTCCCATCTAAGACAACATTGATAGTGAGCCGGGATTCAGGAGTAAGGAGTCCCTGAAGCAGGCTACAGCTGTCTGCCGTACAAGTAGAGTTCTTGGGAACATCTGTCAGGAGGCACTCCAGTGTTACTCAGTACTAGGAGTACTTCACACTTAAAGGCACTATAAGAGGAGACGTTCGGAAAGCCACATGTTGGCGGAGTGTTGGAAGGGAGCATTCCATCTGGCCTGGAGGTTGATTGAGTCCCTGACCCGGAGGACACGGCATGGAGGAGGGCACCGGTGTGTACTACAGACTGTGAGTAAAGCTTTGGAACTACAAGTCCCGGTGTCCTCCATTTATTCCTGCGCCAACACACCTGGTACCGCTACATCTGGGTACCAGCTCTACATTGCCTGTGCCTCTCAGCTACCCCTCCACCTCCACTGGACTGGGACTACAGCTCCACCTGTGGGGAGCTTCACCATCTTGGCTGGGAACACACCACCAGTCCCAGAGGATCTACATGCAGCGTCGGCTTAACATCTCCCTTGCCGAACACCACAGGTGGCGTCACAAACTATTCATCAATTCTATTTCATTGTTCTTTCACCTCCTTTTGCCATGGAGCCCAAGGGCCACGGACCAGGTCACAGCTTCCATGACAACCCCCATTGAAATCAACAGGCCCGGTGCCGAGTACCCCGATAGCCCTGGCCGGGGGGCGCTGCAATTCTGGCGTCACGAACAGGATGACGAGACCTGATGCCATCGGGTTCTGTGTGCCTATGATTTGTTGGACTTAAAACTTTTGAGAATGTGCAGAAGACCCAATTTGATAGACTGTGAAATGAATACTAAAAATGGCCGACAGCCTGGAGAAGAAGGGCATGATCATATGGGTGGTCCTAAGAAAAGACCGCAAACTGTCCTGGGCCTCCCCTGCCTGAATTACTATGAAACGGCAACATGGCCCACCCCCCGAGGGGTTCGTATACTGGCTTGGTATGGAGGAGCTGGAAGAAGACGCCGCCCCAAGAAGGAGGAGCGGAAGCCAGTGGCAGGAAAAGAGCCGAGACAGGAAGAAGAACGCCAGAACGCCATGATGGAAGAAGAGGGAAGGAGGCCTGCGGAGTGCGGGGAGGTTAAGCTGGATCTCCCCGGCACCATGGCTGAAGGCTCGGACCCTACTTCTAGGCTGAATCGACGGCAGCTGGAGGAGGAGATTGCCCGGTTGACCCAGTGTTTGCGGCTGAGGCAGGAGGCCTTGTGGAGGCTGAACTGGCAGCGCGCCCGGGAGGGGCCTACACCTGTGGTAACCGCCGCTGCTGCACCGGAGCTTCCCCAGGCAGATTCCACGGAGCCTGCAGTTGCCATCACACCACCGGCAGCATCCGGAGCCCCTTCGCTGCCGCCACAGTAGGAATTGTATGAGGCCCCGAGAGCCGAAGAGGAGCTCCCGCCCGGACCTGACACGGCTGCGCAGGTCCCATCTGCTCCACCGCGGCCTGCTGCCACCGGCCAGCTCCCACCAGCACCGGAGCAGAACCCACACCGCCAGGAGGCTCCCGGTATGTTTGATGTCCCTGCACCGGGGAAGGCCTTGGGGTGTACCGCGGTCGCAGCGGCTGGCCAGGTCGTGTTAGATCTGGTCTGGGACCGGGATACCAACCCCCAGGGGGGAACACCAGAACCCCTGACAGTGGCACCGCGGTACAAAACTAGTTTGGATCGGTCTCAGGAGGAACGGGAGGACGAGGAGAACTGGGCTAGCTGCCAAGCGACTATCTGGCAACTGGCAGCCGAACACCGAGACAGAGAGCAGCGGAGGTTAGCTGTGCTAGGCCCTGATTTGGACCGGAAGAAGCAGGTTCGTGCCGGTCACTACGGTCCCAGGGACACGGCAGGTTGTGGCCACGTCCTGAATGTAAATCCTGAGAGGGGGTTCGGCTTTATCCATGACCCTAGCCGAACCTCCAATCTGTTTTTCAACCGGAGAGATGTAGAACCTCACTTAAGAAAAGGGCACCCTGCCAGAAACCTAAGCCCGGGAGATTATGTGACCTTCACTAGACACGAAGGACTGAGGGGATGGTATGCAATGAATGTTAGACGGATCCCGGAGGATCTCGTAAAGACCTACAGGCAGCAGCCACCTGCTACCTCTGCAGCAACAGTTATTGAGAAGACTGTGTTTGTACCTACCCCTATGTGCAACGAAACTTCAGTACCAGTCCCACAGCCAAAAGTACGGAAAGCTGCAAATTTCACCCCACTGGAGGGAGAATACCTGAGGACTGCCAATGCGTTTCTCTCATCTGGTAGCAGTTCCAGTCCAGAAACCCCAGGAGGGGACAATCACTAGTTAAAACGCTCTTCACTTTAACTCTCGTTACCCAGGAGGGAATTTGCACAGTTGTGCTTTGTTTCCTATTTTTGCACCAGTTTTCTATTTTTTTTGGCTATCATGCTTTAGTTCTGTTCTTCCCGTGTTGTCCAGTTGTATTGGCAGCCTTCACATTTGAACTGTGGAGATCATGAACGCTGAATGGTCCAGAACTGTTATTGTACATAGTTTTCACCTCTTTAGGTGCTCTCTCTTGGTTTTACATAGGACTCTCTTCGTAAAAGAAGACCTACCTCGCTATAGGGACATTTCCAGACGCGATGGCCGGACCAGTGTCTACTTTTGCACTTCATGATAATGCTTAATGCTATTTCCTGAATAGAAACTAGAAAGTATTAGTATATGATGAAAATTTTGATGACAGATTTTATGGAAGTATCTTGAAAAAAGACATAGTGAATGTTTACTGAACTTTGAATAAAGATGAAGAGGATGTGAATATAGAATCGAAAAGTACAGGTGACGAACCAGGTATCCACGGTTGTCATCCTATGTCTAGAAGAGACAGTAGAAAGAGGAAAATGTGAAAGATAGTGGAAAGGAGATGTGTTGCTAGCAAGTGTGAATTGATATTGAGTTTGCTTATATAGCACTTTAAATTAGGTAGCATAATTTAAAATTTAGACAGTTAATTTGTTTGTAACATTCAAGAAACCATGCCTCCTATATTAGGAAGTTTAGTATAAGACATGTTTATTCAGCATTACAAAATTTTGTATGTTCCTGTATTGTTAACTCTGTTTTACTTGCAGCCCGCGAACGTGCTTTGTTTATTAGGGGGGGGGGGGGGGGGGGGGAGTGTGGCGCCCCTGAGGGTTCAGTTGCCAGAGAGGTACTGCACCTCCTCCTGAGGTGTGGTACCCCACCATCCAGGTGAGTTGGAGGCTCCTAACCACGCTCCAACACTCGCATCGCACACAACACGGTAGTTTAGCAAAGCCACATTGCGGCTCCCTGCTTAGAGTGTAGCAGAGCACCTTTAGTGGCTCCCTGCTTGGAACACAAAATGTGCTGGGAGGTGGGTGGAGTTTAGAATACATAAAAGAGTGGGAAGGTTTAGAATTTCGGTCAGTCAGTCAGTGAGTTTGGAGTTACTCAGAGAGGAGTGAGGAAAGAAGATCCCTGGGAGAGGGATGGAGGAAGGAGTGCTGCAGCTGCCTCAGTGATCTGAGCCAGCTGGCACGGGAAAGGAAAGAAGGAGAAAGACATTGAACTGAAACCTGATCTTCCATGAGGAGAGATTAGTACGGAATGTAGGAGTAAAAGGGAACAGAGGACGTGGGTTAGAGGAAGAACCCTGCCTAGAAGTTCTAAGCACAAGGCCGGGGCACAGTCCCTGAGGTTGTATGGACACTAATGGCTCTGCAGCAGACACCGGTGGAGTAGTGGGCTGTAAATGCACTACTCCCATCTAAGACTTGGGGGCACAACAGCAACACTGATAGTGAGCCGGGATTCAGGAGTAAGGAGTCCCCGAAGCAGGCTACAGCTGTCTGCCGTACAAGTAGAGTTCTTGGGAACTTCTGTCAGGAGGCACTCCAGTGTAACTCAGTACTAGGAGTACTTCACACGTAAAGGCGCTATAAGAGGAGACGTTTGGAAAGGCACATGTTGGTGAAGTGTTGGAAGGGAGCATTCCATCTGGCCTGGATGTTGATTGAGTCCCTGTCCCGGAGGATGTGGCACGAAGGCGGGCACCGGTGTGTACTACAGACTGTGAGTAAAGCTTTGGAACTACAAGTCCCGGTGTCCTCCATTCATTCCTGCGCCAACACACCTGGTACCACTACATCTGGGTACCAGCTTCTACACTGCCTGCGCCTCTCAGCTACCCCTCAACCTACACTGCTCTGGGACTACAGCTCCAACTGTGGGGAGCTTCACCATCTTGGCTGCAACACACCACTAGTCCCAGAGGATCTGCATGCAGCGTCGGCTTAACATCTCCCTTGCCGAACATCACAGGTGGCGTCACGAACTATTCATCAATTCTATTTCATTGTTTTTTCACCCCCTTTTGCCATGGAGCCCCAGGGCCACGGACCGGGTCACAGCTTCCGTGACAACCCCCATTGAGATCAACGGGCCCAGTGCCGAGAACCCCGATAGCCCTGCCCAGGGGGCGCTTATACATGTGACTATTCCAAGTCCAAAAATTTGAAAGGATTGGACTAAAAAAATACTTGGTCTAAATCAATGTGAATAAAGACCAAATTCAAACAATGAACGGTTTCCTTATCAGAGGAATAAACAAGAAAAACCTCTACCCTGTACAGGTTATCAAGGAATATGCTATTCATGGGTATAGAGAAGACATCAAAATAAAGAATCCATGAACATTATGAGAAAAGGAAAGATCTCACCACATGCAGATAGAGGATGTCCAAAGTCAGATGTCCCATCAGAGTCATGTCAGGTCAGGAAAAAAGGCATTCGCACTATTCAAGCCCTAAAGGAGCTAATAATTCTGACACCCATGACTCCCGCTCTGACAAGGCCAGTCCACATCTAACCCTCACAATAATGGCCCTACAAAATCTCTGTGCTCCCGACGCGTTTCGTCACTTGTTGACTCTTCAGGGGACCTACTAGCACATATTGGGCATCATGACAAGGTATAAAGGCTGCCTCCTAAGATGACAAGGGAGTGAGGCAGACTGGTTGAAAGGGCACTAAAATGAACTACCAATCAAAATAATAACACCCACCTGAGGTTTCTTGGAAGGCACGCCGTCCGCCATTAGCCATAATGGAACGCAAACACGTGGTAAGTGGATTGATAATAACACCCACTCTATTCAGTTCAAGGCTAGAGTGTATGTCAGCGAGCGCCGCGCGGCAGGAGCCGCCATATTTCCGGTTAATCACACTGCCCAAAAGAAAAATGGCCGCCACACTTCCGGTCCTGCGCACTCATAAGCTATCAGTGCATTACCAATCAGGCTGGCCAAATAAGCCGCGCGGCAAAAGCCGCTATGCTTCCGGTTGCCAATACAGCCAGAAGACAATGTGGCCCCCATACTTCCGGTCATGCGTGCACAAATCAATCTGTGCGCCGATATTCATGAATGGTCAGACAGGCCGTGCAGCTCTAAAAAGCCTCCCCCCACAACACCAATTGTGACAGATAGTACCAGGAGGCCAAAACAAAACATGGGAATATAATAAGAAAAGCGCAACAAATGTGTCTCCCTTGTAGGGATTCGACTCGCTCAGGTGCAGCGGGAGACAATCATGAGGCAGGTTCTTCCCAAAGTTCATGAGGTTTATTTGCTCCATAAACCATAAATCAGCGTATCACCAAAATAGCCTCTAGCTTAGGCACAAAAGAACATAAACGTCCGTGGCTTCAGACTCGGACCGAGAGTCTCAGCACATGCTGGGAGGTGTAGTCCTCCCCATATACAACTAATATACCCAGCTCAGGGCGATATCCAGAGCAGCGCTATATCTGCAGCCGCAGACCCAGGAAGGCTTCTCCTTCCTTAGCACACAGGCCCCTCTCTGTAGTGTCCCCCCTGGACACAGGGAAGTCTGTCCACACTCTCACAGACTCCCTCCACTCTCTCACATGTGCCAAACACCTCAATTACATAGCCCTGTAACCACACCCAAAGGGGATCACATGGCTATGACATCACCAAAGGTTGTATAGACACACAGGCTTCCCTGATACAGTGTAACAGAAAGATCAGCAGTACCTCTGCTGATCAATACACCCTGGAGCCTGCATCCCAAGGCCACCCACCTTGAGACCCACAATGGTCATTTAGGACCCTGCTCCTGTTACCACACTGAATGTGCCTGTACACCCGTCCTGGGACACCCACACAGCGCCCCCTAGCCGACACAGTGGTAACTACACCACATACCTCCCCCCTCTGTTCAAACTTGTGGGGTTGAACACATGACATCACCCAGGTATCTTGAGACCTGGCACCCATGTCACCTTGCCCTACAAGTCGAGAGGACCATCTCCGTCTGTTTCGGTAGTCAAACTGCCTCATATTCACGTTAGGCCTCCCCCGCCCCCAGCGGTCAGTATCTCGGCCTTGGGCTTTGGCCTTCCCGTCAACGTCCGTCAGTGTGATCAGACACTCTTTAGTCTCCACCTGTTTGCAGTGCGCTCCGACACCCGACCTTTCTCTCACCGGCCGGCTCTCCCAGTTCACACTGTCATGAGTCCCACGTCCAGCTGGGCCAACTGGCTGGTCTGAGTCTGACCCTCTGTCACTATGTCCACCACCGGGTCTCGTGCCTATGTTACTACGATTAGAACGGCCACTTGCGGACTCTCGACGTTCTTGCCTTCGACTACCTGTCCTTTCATTCCTTGGAGGATCCCTTCGGGTCCTTACACCTTGGGTTGGAGGTGGACGCCACCTGACGTTCTCTATCTGCTCATTCATCTGCAGTCGATCCTGTCTTAGCTGCTCAATCTCCTTCAGGTACGCTACCCGATATTCCAGGAGCATGCGAAGCTTCCCAATGCTTTCCACCGAACCAACCACAATGACAGGAACCATGTCATCTTCAATAACGACTTGGATTTCACCAGCAGGTGGGATCCTCACTCTCTTCACACAGGATCGATTCACCATCTCCTGCATCACCTTTCCAAGTCTGCCAACGACTTTCCCCACCAGATTTCTGGGTACCGGAATTATGTCTTCCACAAAGCCCAGCCGACTTTGTGCTTCCCTTGCAAGCTCCAAACGTCGAGCGGCTTTCCTATTACGCTCCACGAGCATCTGTTTCGTGCGGAGACATTGTAGGTGCATCTCCTTCAGGACAGCCACCCTTCTCTCTGTGTCTTCCGTTTCTGCCAGTATCACCAACTGGTCTGTTTCTGGTGCCCAGCTCACACTATAGGCCTTTACTGCCTTTTTAAAAGTCTCATGCACACCTTCGCTGGCACACGCTTCTCGCACGTCTTCGGGTACCTCCATCACGCACTTGAAGGTCATGGACTTGCTCTCATCCTGGACAGATGGCTCTGGGTTCCCCACGGACACTTCCCTCAAGGTATCTGCCAAGACCGGGTGACTGTCTTGTGCAGCTCTTGGCTCACCATCTTCCTGAGATTTACAGTCTTCAGGACCCTTTTCCAAGATGGGCTTTGGCAGTTCTGCCTTGCTATCAGTCGGGCACGGCCGCTGTACGTCTTCGCCCATCCACTTCTTCTGCAGAAGACCTTTTACTACTCCACTGAGTTCTTGCAGAACTTTATCTCGCTCCTCTGCCAATCCTCTCTCCTGAGAATCTCCTGTTGATGCTTCTCTTGGGCCTCTCTGAGCACCTCCATATCTTCCAACAGGGTCTTGTTCATGGTTTTACATGCTGACAGGTGACCTCTGAGCTCAGAGACTTCCTTCTCCAGCTCATCCACTCTGTGCTCAGCTGCTTGCCTTAGGACTCTTTCCCGTTCGACATGTTCTGTTACAGTCTCCTTTATCAGCTGTATCTCATGATCTTGTTCTCTTTTGGCCAGCACGTGTCTCACCACTACCTCTTTAATTATATCATCAAAGGGTACCACTGGGTCAGTCACACCAGTCGAGTGAACCCTCCAGTTACCGTCCAGCACCAATGTGTCTAGTCCAGTAGTCTCATCTCCCAGCCCACCATCTGTCTTATCACGAGACGTCAGGTCCGTCAGTTGGGCAGATGTACTTCTTCCTCTGGTCAGTTCTACCTCTGACCTGTCCATGTCAGGAGCCGTCACTGTCTCAGTGTCCGCTGGCCCCACAGTCGAAGCATCTCCATCATCCGACCAAATGTCATCAAACAAAAGAAAGTCCCGGCCCCTCCCCCAGGCATAGACTAAGTCCCGTGGTATCCCTCTACCTTGGCACTCACCACCTTTGGTCCCCTCAAACACTACTGTGTCTACTGCGTAGTTCACCGTGACCCCGTGTTTACAGCGAACCCTGACGTTTTTCTCGGTCAGAGAGAAAACGAGAGGCGTTCCTGTCAGAGTCACCTGACTCTCTGAGTCCAGCCGACCAAAGGCTCCTTCCCGGTGCAGCATCACTGTACACATCTGTGGCCCATCATTACTACCTGGAAAGGATATTCCACATTCTGAAAAAGACCTGCACATACACTGTGGTACTCCAGACATACCTACTGAGTCACCCAGTGCTGTCACTTCACACTTGGCCACTTTCTGGACCACCACCCCACTTTGGGTTGCCACTCCAATCTGGGTCACCGCCCCCTTTTGGGACTCCACCCCTTTTTGGGTTACTACTCCAATTTGGGTCACCGCCCCCTTTTGGGACTCCACCCCTTTTTGGGTTACCACTCCAATTTGGGTCACCGCCCCCTTTTGGGTTTCCACCCCTTTTTGGGTTACCACTCCAATTTGGGTCACCTCCCCCTTTTGTGACTCCACCCCTTTTTGGGTTACCACTCTAATTTGGGTCACCGCCCCCTTTTGGGACTCCACCCCTTTTTTGGTTACCACTCCCTTTTGGGTCACCGCCCCCTTTTGGGATTTCCCCATGTCCGTTCTGCAGAACTTCTTAGGCCACAGTTCACACCACACAGTTTGTCTCTCACGATACCAGACAAGTCCTTGCTGGCACCACCACAGCTCCTGCTGTCACTGATCACCGGCACCTCCGGCTGCTGTTCACACACATACACAGCGGCTGGTGTCACTGCAGCTCCTGCTGCGCCATCTTCGTGGACCCGCCGATCCACCGGAAGCCGCTTGTCACCTTCGTAACCCCGCCGGGTTACTGGAAGCCGCTTGTCACCCTCAAAGATAAAAAAGCCACAAAAGTGCGCCCATAGGGCCTTACCAGTGCAGGTATAATGGGTTATGCAGCAATAATACAGGGTACTCACCCTCAATAGTTGTGTAAAGCCACAACTACTGTATCCGCTTAGTCACATGCCATAAAGCTGCAGCAGGATGGTGTAGACAGACAGCGTCTGCTACCAATGCTCCCAGGGCAGATCCCTTAAAGAAAACACCATGTCCCTGTGCTGCGAGACCTTCGTGACCCCACTGAGCCACAGCAAGCACCTTCAGGTTTTGCAGAGGAAAAGAAAAAAAAAAACAAAAAAACACATGCACAGTCTCTCACATGTCCTGTCCATGCACTATTCAGGACGTACCGTCTCCGCCTGAGACCGTCCACCACACAGGGCGCACCGGGTGCTATTCAGGGAGCAGCCCTCCTCCCAGGGTCTCCCAACACACCGGCCTCACCAGGTCCAAGGTCATAGCACGTGTTCCAGGGATCCGATTCCTCTCCCAGAACCTCCCAACACTGACCCTCCAGGACCTTGCTCACTGACCCCTCCAGGAACACAGTCTCTCACTGACCCTGGTCAGTGCAACACAGACTCCTGTCTGTTACCTGTGTCGGCCACACAGGTTCCTGGACGCCTCTTCTCCTCCAGAGGTATCCCACAAATTTTAATACAGTCACTTTCTCTGACCTCGGTCAGTATTACTCACGGTTGTCAGATCATCTGCTCTCCTGGCTCAGAATCGCCAGCGCTGCCACACGTGCTTCTGGGAGTCGCTGCCCGCAGTCTGTCACCAATTGTAGGGATTCGACTCGCTCAGGTGCAGCGGGAGACAATCATGAGGCAGGTTCTTCCCAAAGTTCATGAGGTTTATTTGCTCCATAAACCATAAATCAGCGTATCACCAAAATAGCCTCTAGCTTAGGCACAAAAGAACATAAACGTCCGTGGCTTCAGACTCGGACCGAGAGTCTCAGCACATGCTGGGAGGTGTAGTCCTCCCCATATACAACTAATATACCCAGCTCAGGGCGATGTCCAGAGCAGCGCTCTATCTGCAGCCGCAGACCCAGGAAGGCTTCTCCTTCCTTAGCACACAGGCCCCTCTCTGTAGTGTCCCCCCTGGACACAGGGAAGTCTGTCCACACTCTCACAGACTCCCTCCACTCTCTCACATGTGCCAAACACCTCAATTACATAGCCCTGTAACCACACCCACAGGTGATCACATGGCTATGACATCACTAAAGGTTGTATAGACACACAGGCTTCCCTGATACAGTGTAACAGAAAGATCAGCAGTACCTCTGCTGATCAATACACCCTGGAGCCTGCATCCCAAGGCCACCCACCTTGAGACCCACAATGGTCATTTAGGACCCTGCTCCTGTTACCACACTGAATGTGCCTGTACACCCGTCCTGGGACACCCACACAGCGCCCCCTAGCCGACACAGTGGTAACTACACCACACCCTCTAGAAACGTCAATCTGCTGCGACTTTCCCAGAATGAATAAATGGGCAGAGATCCATATAATGAACAAAAGAAAAGTGGGAGAAATAAATCAAATATATATATATATATACAGTATATATACATATACATATATATATATATATATATATATGTGTCAGTGACACACATATATATACTGCTCAAAAAAATAAAGGGATCACTATTCCATTTGCAACAGGCTGTTTGTGTTCCCTTTATTTCTTTGAGCAGTACATATGTCTTATATGTATATTTCATACAGAGATGCATAGTAGAATAGCCAGTAATTCATTTGTCGGCTTCTGTAAAATCATTGCAGGAGCTGACAGGAAAGAAGACATGATTTACATACAGTAAACACATGCAGAATAGTTAGATATGTATATGTCAGTGACCGATCCAATTAGTAAAGTGTGTTTGCAAATTATGGGACTTGTATGTAATTAATAAATTATTTTTTTGGGGGGAAAAAATGGCGTGGACTCCAGTCAGACTTGCGGTCAGGTTACAACTAGTGTTGGCTGTCAGTGAATAGAGCACTGCAGACGCGGCTAACAATGTAGTCGGCACATGACAGTAAGTGTGCAGAGCGCCTCCTCGTGGTTATGTGATTCTTGCTGGAACCGGCAGAGCCCGACCATGTATATATTATATTACATTATATGTCTGGTATCTGTGTAATCCGGTATCTACTCTACATATACCGTACATACATACACAAATACCTTACATATATATACTGTACATACACATACAGATACACATACATGTATCGTACATACACACACATACCGTACATGCACACAGATACACATACATATACTGTCTTGCATTTACATACTGTACATACACACACATACCTTACATACATATACTGTACCATACATACACACAGATGTATACACATATACCGTACATTGTGGCTGTTTTCTTTGGAGATGCACCCCGATTCATGGAGCATTTACTGCTGTACATACGCAGCTTTGTTTACGTAACTCCTGTGCCTGTGCATTGAGTGGGCTTTCCCACTGTGTGGATTTACTCTTCTTTGGAGCTATATACTGTACATGTATACACACACATATACCATACAGACATACAGATACACATACACGTACCATATATACACACACATACCGTACATACACACATATACCATACATACACACAGATATACATACATATATCATCATACACACATATACAGTACATACAGACACATATACCATACATACACACATGCAAATACCATACATACATATACCGTACATACACAGATACATATACACATATACTGTACATGCATACACACATATACTGTACATAAACACAGATACACATACATATACTGTTGTGATAAAGCAGGTACACAGGATGCAGTGACGAGTCGCGAGACTAAGTATACTTTTGGAAAATAACTTTTTCAATGAAAGCCGCTACGGCTATACTAAGCAACCAGAACAAGTAACAGAAATTGTCCACGCAGGGACTCAATACAACCAAACACTATTAAAGGGAACACAACTAACCTGGCAAAGGCTGGTTACTATAGGGCCGCAATATGGCCGACTACGGGTCCTTATTTTCTATAGTGTCACTTATCCGTCCTGACGTCCCTCGGCATCTCTGATGAAGCTACTTTGGCGTCGCAGCTGCTGGGCCCAGCTGCTGAAGATCTGGAGTAGTCTGCGGCCGCCCCGGCGCCCAGGAGGAGTTGGGGCACAACAGGCCCTGAAGGAGTACTTTGAAGAGGTAACCCCCTGTAGAAACAGCGGGGTTCCGCTCGGGAGCAAGTTCAAGGAGACTCCAGTCCCCAAGCAGCGTTGTGTCGCAGGGCAGGTCGTGACCCCGAATTGGAGTGAAGCGGCAGTCTCTTGTCGGTAAGCTCGGTGCTTCCTCTCCACAGGCCACTGTAAACTCTGATGCTGGTCTCCTCTCTCGTCACCGCCTGTCACTCTAGCTCTCTCACACTCCCACAGTCTCTGGCTCTGTGTCTGCTGTACCGCCGCCAACTGCCTCCCCTGTGTGTTCCCTGTCCCTTTTATACTCGCCCCTCCCCTTGCTGTTCTGTCACTCTCAGCCATCCACCTCCCTCCTTCGCTCCCCGGGTACAGTTCCCTTAGGAACTTAGATGGCGGTCCCCTTGGTTCCGGGCCGGACACTCTGCAGGGGTACTCCTCCCCACACTGTCATACATACACATACTGTACATACACACACATATACTGTACATACACACACATATACTGTACCTATGTAGTAAGGGCCAGATTGGGGGTGGTCCACTGCTTACCGCGCACAGACGACACAGAGACGAGACGGAGGCAGATTTTCAGGTACAACAGGTCTGAGTTTATTGGCCGTCCTCCTGACGACCGTAGCAATACACCGCAGTACCTTTACAGCTCTACGTATTCAGGCCCAGGTACCTGCACCTTCCTTCTGTCGTAGTGACGTTCTTCACGGCTCTTTCACTGGGGCTGCCCAAGGCCTATCTACCGCCAGCGCTTCACCAGTCCGAGGTCGTCGTCAATTTGGTACCCACGGGGCCTCATCTGTTCTGCGGTTCTTCGTGTCGGGGCCACCCCCCTGACTTCTTTTCTCCTCAGTCCCCTGGTCATGCTCTCCTCTACTGTTCGTTCTCCTTCACTGTCTCTTCTCCTCCTGAGCTCCTCCCAAGACTGAAACCCTCTGGAAACCTCTCCTGTCCTATTGATCTCCCTCCTTGGGAATTTCCCTCCTGGGTTCCTATCTCCCCACCCCCCATGACTAAGCGTTTTCGTAGCCCTAAGCTGCTGTAAAATCCTGTTCTCACACTCACCCCTGCCATCTTGTGGTCAAACGTAGGTACTGCACTCCTATTCCATTTTCCCTTCTACTATTACAAGCATCCATCTTCAGTGCACCAACCATCCCTTCTCTCCCTACAGACAAGTCCGTCCTTCAGGTCACCTTCCCTACACATACACACATGCATATACATACATACATATACCTTACTGTTGTGAGTTCATTTTCCCCTTCACCATTGAGGTCTGATGAACTCCCTCTTCTGGTGAAGGAAGGTAGTGAGGCAGATTACAAAGCACCTGAGCAGAATGATGATGACTGGGTGACTGGGATTGCTGACTGGATATAAGGCAGCCGACGCCCTTCTGCCTTGCGGGTGATTACTCTGAGGGATTCTTGGAGACCAGTCTGATTCCTGCTCCTCAAAAGCTAAGTTTTCTGCTCTACTTTTTGCATTTGTGTTTTGGTCTTGTTTTGCCTTGTTTTTCTGGATTTCTGCCTTTCCCTGCTTGGTGAGCTGAATTCCTTTTTGCTCTGTCTTCAGATAATACCTGAGTACTGATATAGTCTTTTTGAAGCCTAGCGTCTTCAGGGCTTTTTTCCCTATCAGTCTGTTGGCTCTTGTTTTTGAGAGGGTTTTGGCGGATTGCAGACAGCAGCTTTTCTATTCTGTCCTATTTAGTTAGCTTGGGCCCCAATCATTTGCTCAGCCTATCTTTCTATCTGTGTGAGTGTTTTTTCATCTTGCTTCACCGTCATTATGTTGGGGGCTGCCTATTGCTTTGGGGTCTGCTCTGGGGCAGTTTAGATTTCCCTTTCTGTCTTTAGGCTATGTAGTTCTCCGGCTGTGATCGAGGGGTCTAGGGCACCGTAGGAACCCCCCATGGCTACTGCTAGTTGTTGTTGTTGTTAGGTTCAGGGGTCTGCAATCCGATAGCTGCCAACTTCTCTGGTTTTCTGGACTTAGCTAGTATTTCTGTTTTTGCCTCCTACGGTGACTCATTCATAACAGAATCACCCGCCATACCACAGATCCTAGGGTGCTCAATAGCAGGAAAGAATTGTATAAAAAAAAAAAAAAAAAGTGTGTATATTTTTTCCTCTATATCTCTGAGGCCGTAGGGGGAATTTTTTTTCCTCTCAATGGACATAAAGCAATTGTCTGATCGTGTGGAGCAGCTCGCTGTGGAAGTGCGGGGAATTTCCGCCTACCTTGCTCATTCACATGCTGCTGAACCAAAGATCCCTACACCTGATGTGTTTTTTGGGGATCGGTCTAAATTTTTGAATTTCAAAAATAATTGTAAATTATTTTTTGCCTTGAAGCCCAACTCGTCAGGGAGCTCCGCGCAGCAGGTTAAAATTGTCATCTCTTTGCTGCGTGGCGATCCCCAGGATTGGGCGTTTTCTTTGAAACCAGATGATCCTATTTTGACTAATGTGATTGCATTTTTTCAAGCCTTGGGGTTGTTGTATGACAAACCTAATGCTATTGATCAGGCTGAAAAGACCCTGTTGGCATTGAGCCAGGGTCGAGATTCTGCAGAATTGTACTGTCAAAAATTCCAAAAGTGGGCGGTCCTTACTACCTGGAATGATAATGCCTTGGCAGCTCTCTTTCGGAAGGGACTGTCAGAAGCCGTAAAAGATACTATGGTGGGATTTCCTGTTCCCTCTGGTCTTGACAATTCTATGTCATTAGCCATTCAGGTTGATCGGCGTTTACGTGAATGCAGGACTGCACGAGAGGTGTTGCCACCTGTTGAACAAGTGTCTGAACCTATGCAATGTGATAGAGTTTTGTCCAGGGAGCAACGTCAGGAGTTCAGAAGGCGTAATAAGCTGTGCTTTTTTTGTGGAGATGCCTTGCATATTATTGCTGTCTGTCCTAAACGAGAGAAACGTTTTGCACACACGTTTTCTGTGGGTGGTGTTCAACCTAAGTTTCTTCTGGCAATTACTCTGATCTGCTCCCTGTCCACATTTTCCGCCAAGGCTTTTGTGGATTCGGGAGCAGCCCTGAATCTAATGGACTTGGATTTTGCTAAACGTTGTGGATTTCCGATGACACCTCTGCGGACGCCTATCCCTTTGAGGGGGATTGATGCTACTCCTTTGGCGAAAAATAAACCTCAGTTTTGGACCCAGGCGGTAATGCGGGTCACCCCAGACCATCAAGAGAATTGCAGATTTTTGGTGTTGCATAATTTGCATGACACCATTGTTCTGGGGTTTCCCTGGTTGCAAATTCATAATCCAGTTTTGGATCGGAAATCTGCGTCTGTGGTGAGTTGGGGTTGTCGGTGTGCCCTTAGTGAGGCTCCGGTTTTTTCCACCTCTCCTCAGTCGCATGATGTTCCTGACTATTTGGCGGACTTTTATGATGTATTTAGTGAGAATGAGTCTGCGTCTTTGCCTCCTCATAGGAGTTATGACTGTGCAATTGAACTGAGCCCGGGGTGTAAATTTCCTAAGGGTCGGCTCTTCAATTTATCTGTACCCGATCACGAGGCTATGCGATCCTATATTAAGGAGGCGTTGGAGAAGGGTCATATTAGACCATCCACTTCACCCTTAGGTGCCGGTTTTTTTTTCGTGGCCAAAAAGGATGGTTCATTAAGGCCTTGTATTGATTATCGTGCCCTCAACAAAATTACTATTAAATATCAGTATCCATTACCCCTGATTTCGGATCTATTCTCCAGAGTTAAAGGTGCTTGCTGGTTTACCAAGCTTGACCTCAGGGGACGTATAATCTTATCCGCATTAAGCATGGGGATGAATGGAAGATGGCGTTTAATACTCCGGAGGGACATTTTGAGTACCTGGTGATGCCTTTTGGGCTCACTATTGCCCCTTCTGTCTTCCAGTGCTTCATGAATGACATTTTCCGAGACTTTGTGGATAAATTTTTGATTATCTATCTAGATGATATTTTGATCTTCTCCAAGGATTGGGATTCTCATGTGGAACATGTTCGGACTGTGTTCCGGATCTTGAGGGAGAATTCCCTGTATGTCAAAGGATCAAAATGCCTTTTTGGGGTACAGAGGATTTCATTTTTGGGATTTATTTTGTCTCCGTCAAATATTGAAATGGACCCGGCCAAGGTACAAGCCATTTATGATTGGGTTCAGCCCACTTCTTTGAAGGCCCTCCAGAAGTTTTTGGGTTTTGCTAATTTTTATCGGAAATTTATAGCAAAATTTTCTAGTATTGCCAAGCCATTGACTGATCTGACTAAAAAGGGTGCTGATGTGTTGAATTGGTCTCCGGAGGCTGTTTCTTCCTTTCAGGAGCTGAAGCGAAGATTCACTTCTGCCCCGGTTTTGCGGCAACCTGATGTCTCACTCCTGTTCCAGGTAGAGGTGGACGCTTCTGAGATTGATGCAGGAGCTGTTTTGTCCCAAAAGGGTCCTGTAACATCTAAAATGAATCCCTGTGCTTTCTTTTCCCGAAAGTTCTCTCCATCTGAACGTAACTATGATGTGGGGAATCGGGAACTGTTAGCCATGAAATGGGCATTTGAGGAGTGGAGACATTGGTTGGAGGGAGCTAAACACCAAGTCGTGGTCCTCACTGACCACAAGAATTTGATTTACCTGGAGTCGGCCAAACAATTGAACCCTAGACAGGCTAGGTGGGCCTTGTTTTTTACACGTTTTGATTTTGTGGTCTCTTTTCTTCCTGGCACTAAGAATGTCAAGGCAGACGCCCTCTCTAGGAGCTTCTTTGCTGATTCTCCAGTGGTGACCAAGCCTGCTACCATCTTAGGTGAAGGGGTAGTTCTTTCTGCCATCTCGCCTGATTTGAGATGTGCTCTGGAAGAGTTCCAGGAGGACAAACCTGAGCGTTGTCCCAGTGGAAAGTTGTATGTTCCTGACCAGTGGAAGAAGAGAGTGATGTCTGAAGTTCATTGCTCTGCATTGGCTGGTCATCCAGGTATTTTTGGTACTAGAGATCTGGTGAGTCGGTCTTTTTGGTGGCCCGCCTTGTCTCGTGATGTCAGGAATTTTGTGCAGTCCTGTGGGATTTGCTCCCGGTCTAAACCTTGTTCTCGCTCTAGTGGGTTGTTGATGCCTTTGCCGGTCCCCAGGAGGCAATGGACCCATATTTCAATGGATTTCATCTCTGATATGCCTGTCTCTCAGAGAATGACTGTTATTTGGGTGATTTGTGATAGGTTCTCTAAGATGGTTCATCTTGTACCACTCCCTAAGTTGCCATCTTCCTCTGAGTTGGTGCCCCTGTTTTTGCAACAGGTTGTTCCTCTTGCACGGGATTCCTGAGAACATTGTATCTGACAGAGGAGTTCAATTTGTGTCTAGATTTTGGAGGACTTTCTGTTCCAAGCTGGGAATACAGTTGTCCTTCTCCTCTGCTTTTCACCCTCAGACCAATGGGCAGACGGAGAGAACAAACCAGACCTTGGAGTCGTATTTGAGATGTTTTATTTCCGCTGATCAGGATGATTGGGTTTCATTTTTGCCCTTGGCCGAATTTGCTTTAAATAATAGAGCTAGTTCTGCCACTTTGATGTCACCTTTTTTTTGTAACTTTGGGTTTCATCTTCGATCTTCTTCAGGGCAGGTGGAGCCTTCTGCCTGCCCAGGTGTTGACACTGTGGTGGAGAGAATGCACCAGATCTGGGACCAAGTGGTGGATAAGTTATCTCTCTCCCAGGAAAAGGCCCAGCGGTTTTCCAACCGACATAGGACCATTGGTCCCCAGTTTAAGGTTGGTGATATGGTTTGGTTATCATCAAAAAATATCGCTATGAAGGTGGCTTCTCCTAAGTTTAAGCCTAGATTTATTGGTCCTTACAAGATTTTGGAGATTATTAATCCGGTCTCATTTCGTTTGGCTCTTCCTGTCACATTTAAAATTCATAATGTGTTTCATAAGTCCTTGTTGAAGAGGTTTGTTGAACCAGTTGTTCCTGGGGTGGCACCTCCGGACCCTGTATTGGTTGAAGGTAACATGGAATATGAGGTAGAGAAGATACTGGATTCCCGTCTGGCTATACGGAGACTCCAGTATTTGGTTAAGTGGAAGGGTTATGGTCAGGAGGATAATTCCTGGGTCTCTGCTTCTGATATTCATGCCAAAAGATTGGTGCGTGCCTTTCATCGGGCTCACCCTGATCGCCCTGGTGGCGTGGATGAGGGTTCGGTGACCCCTCCTCAAGGGGGGGTACTGTTGTGAGTTCAATTTCACCTTCACCATTGAGGTCTGATGAACTCCCTCTTCTGGTGAAGGAAGGTAGTGAGGCTGATTACAAAGCACCTGAGCAGAATGATGATGACTGGGTGACTGGGATTGCTGACTGGATATAAGGCAGCCGACGCCCTTCTGCCTTGCGGGTGATTACTCTGAGGGATTCTTGGAGACCAGTCTGATTCTTGCTCCTCAAAAGCTAAGTTTTCTGCTCTACTTTTTGCATTTGTGTTTTGGTTTTGTTTTGCCTTATTTTTCTGGATTTCTGCCTTTCCCTGCTGGGTGAGCTGAATTCCTTTTTGCTCTGTCTTCAGATAATACCTGAGTACTGATATAATCTTTTTGAAGCCTAGCGTCTTCAGGGCTTTTTTCCCTATCAGTCTGTTGGCTCTTGTTTTTGAGAGGGTTTTGGCGGATTGCAGACAGCAGCTTTTCTATTCTGTCCTCTTTAGTTAGCTTGGGCCCCATCATTTGCTCAGCCTATCTTTCTATCTGTGTGAGTGTTTTTTCATCTTGCTTCACCGTCATTATATGTTGGGGGCTGCCTATTGCTTTGGAGTCTGCTCTGGGGCAGTTTAGATTTCCCTTTCTGTCTTTAGGCTATGTAGTTCTCCGGCTGTGATCGAGGGGTCTAGGGCACCGTAGGAACCCCCCACGGCTACTGCTAGTTGTTGTTAGATTCAGGGGTCTGCAATCCGATAGCTGCCAACTTCTCTGGTTTTCTGGACTTAGCTAGTATTTCTGTTTTTGCCTCCTATGGTGACTCATTCATAACACCATACATACAGACAGATACACATAGATATACTGTACATGCATACTCACACATATACTGTACATACACACAGATACACATACATAATACATATACTGTCAACATACACATACTGTACATACACACACATATACTGTACATACATACACACATATACCATACATACACACACATATACCATATATACAAATACCATTCATACACACAGATACACATACATATACTGTACATGCAAACACACACATGTATTGTACATACATACAGATACACATACACGTATGTACCGTACATACATACACACACATACCGTACATACACATATACCGTACATACACATATACCGTACATACACACATATATCATACATGCACACAGTTATTTGCACATATAGCATACACATACTGTACACACATATACATACACACATACATGCACATAAGCATACATATGTACATACAAATATATCGCACATACACATATATTATACATACATGCATAAACATATACATATACTGTACATGCATACACACACAGACATACAAATATACCATACTTACACATATACCATACATAGACACACAGATACACACAGAGAAAAACATACCCATAGATACCCACACATACTGTACATACACATTTGCACACATACATATGCAAGCACATACATACGCACATACTAATTTGCGATATCAGGTGATTAGATGAGCCCTGGAGGAGGTCGGCCACATAGTTCAGCTGGAGAGAGCTGCAGACCCCACTGTGGTGGATGGGGACACAGACCAGACAGGACTGTGCGGTGCAGTATGCTCCTCCCCCATCTCTTCTCTGTGAGGAGATGCTGCAGCCTGCTGGGAACAGAACAGTGGAGGGAGCAGAAGACCCCCTGTAAGTCTTGCTCTTCCTCCACTGCTGTACCTGTGTGCTGTGTGGCCCAGGGCCCCTGACTACAGGTGAGCACTCACCATTGGGACGCACCGTGCAGGAGGACAGAGACAGCAGCCAGTGAGCGCTCTCACCAGTCTGGTGATGAAAGTTCATTGGCCAGCGTCTCTCCCTGCATGACACGCCCCCTTTTTGAACTCATGCACTCTGCGCGCCGCTCTGTCCCCGGCTCTGGGTGTTTGAGTGATTACAGCAGGGAGTGAGAGGGGCCCGATGCTGCATGATACCGGGCCTGCCTGTAGGGGTCCTCTCCACCTCTGGGCCCCGGAGCAGTGGCACTGGCGGTATGTCTGCCCCTGGATGAGGGCCCCTAGGGCTGTGGGGGCACTAGGCAGCTGCCTAGTCTGCATGCCCCTAACACCAGCCCTGCCTCCACCACTCAATTAATTTTACATCCATATCTGCGGGGGCAGGAAGCAGACGACGGATTCCAGGGCTCCGAGAAATAGACCAGATAGCCCTAATTATTAGCCGTGCTCCAAGGGACCCGGTCCACCTTCAGGCCCCGATGCAGCTGCATCGGCTGCACCGGTTGTATATCCGCCCCGGTGTACTGCGCAGCCATGTCTGTACGAGAGCAGGGCCTACAAAATAATTAAATTATGCCGTTGTATTTTTAGTAGTGTGAAATAGAGTAGAGCCAGCTCACCTGTTGTGGCGTGTTGTCAGCACGGACTGCAAGGAGACCGCTTGGAAGCAATGTAAAAAAAGGAGAGTCCAGCTGATAAAAAAAAGGCCATTTTTTGAAAAAAATTCAAGTTAAGATCAGCATCCCGCAGACAATTAGCGGCAACGCAGCTACGCGTTTCGAACACTACATGGGTTCTTTGTCAGAGCTCAGACAAAGAACACATGTAGTGTTCGAAACGCGTAGCTGCGTTGCTGCTAATTGTCTGCGGGATGCTGATCTTAACTTGAATTTTTTCAATAAATAGCCTTTTTTTATCAGCTGGACTTTCCTTTTTTTACATTTTTAGTAGTGTGCCTACAAAATAATTATAGTTTGCATCCGGATCTTTTCCATTTGTGGGCTTAAAAAATTATTTTATTGTACCATTGTGTCTGTATGAGTTGTGTCCGGGCGTAATAAATTATTATACTCTGCAGCTGTCTGTGTGCGAGTAGTTTGCATAAAAAATAATGATACTCTATTGCTGTGTCTCTACGAGACTCTTTGCCAGAGCTGCTGCTGCTGAAAGTGCATGCAGTGTGTGTGCGCTTTCATCATTCTCACTCTGCTACTGCTCACCTGTCTGAGTTGCAGCTGTCTATATGCGATTTGTAGGCAAAACAAATAATTTTTCTGGACCGCTGTGTGTTTTTTAGTAGGGGGTTACTCATTGCTCTGGGGGGTATCACAGTTCAGGGACGCCTAAAGTTATTTAAAACAGATTGGAACCATTCTATCTTGATAAGGACCTTGGAAACATCTATTCAGTCCATAAAACTCAGTCCTCATTTTGTGCACCCGCACCTGCAGCCCAGCTGAAAAAGGGCACAAGAGGCGAATAAAAGCAAAAGCTAAAAATTAAACGTTCTCCAATGTAACAAGATCCCTTAGCCTCAAGGCTATTGTTTTTAATCCCTCCGGTACTCATCCACATACAGGGCTCCACAAGGCCACAAGGGTGTTAACGTCAGTCCTCAGAAGAAGAAAAAAAACCTCCAGCCATTGGAAGTCATCTTGAGACCCACCTGGTCTCCAGCCAATTTCAAGAGAAAAGTGGGATTATGGAACTAAACTCTTCCCCTCATCTACAATGATGGCTTCACTTAAGATCTCTGGAGCCTTCTAGATTTTTTTAGTCTTTTACGGACTCCTCCCAATCCTTCGCGCCGACTATAAAGAGTGACCACATCCCTTTTTCAACTTTTTCATCTGGTTAATAGGTTGTCCAGGATTGGTTTATACACACAAAGGCTACAGCTCCCTGAAGCTATTTCATGATGGTTTATTCAGGCTGAGGCCTATCCTCTGGCAGCCTGGTTTTTGCTGTTGCGCTTGGACTGGCTTCGGGTCTGGGTAAAAGTAGAATCCCGCTGCCTCCCTGCATTGGTTTGTAGCACCACTGCCTCTCATCCTCCACCCATTGGTTGATTTCATAGACACGCCTGTCTCTTCTGCAGGTCTTCTCTTTTCTACATTTCTCTATATCTGGACGGCTGTTGTTTCCTCTGCTATCCTCTGGCATGGTGCTGCTCAGCGCTTGCTTATCTGCACCACCATGATAAATGTTGATTTCGCTCTCTTGTGCTTAGCACTGTTACTCTCCATTCGCCTTACTGCAGACTGTCCCCGGTGTCAGCTTCCGAGCGGTCGTTTTATCTTCAGCCCACCCTTGTGGGCCATCCTTTTGATGCACTCACCGCATCCCTAGTCAGTCCTGGCAACTCCGCTTTTGACAACGCATCTTTCACTAGTCGTTTTTTACTCGGCGGGTCGTACTTTATTTTGAAATGCGCCCTCGAACTTTTAACTATCGTTAAGCTGAATCCAATGAACCCGAACATCCACGGATCCACTCATCCCTACATAACGGAAAGCCAACACTGGCTTTGTACATCGGTCTGCTCTCCCTGCTAGTATGTAGTTAATAGACTTACATAAATGAGAAAAGACAAGTATAAACCATTTACTTCTTTACAAAGACTTATCAGATTTGTTAAAGTATTTTGATGTTTAACAAGAACCATAGGCTCCTCTACATTCCTGACTGGTCCTGTAATGCCCATTTTTCACTGGAAACACATGTATCAAAAGGCTAGGGGATTTTACCATAAACCCCTATTGCATTATCCTTGTGTGGTCTATGTTGCAATGACATTTGATTGAAATTGCTACAATTTGTCTTTAGGATATTAATCCTCTTGCAGTAATCGTGTTCCTGTAAGTGGTGAAAGATCTGTCCCAACAAAAAATGTAAGCGGTTCCAATTAATCAGATGTGACTTGGCAGTACACTTAAGGCTCATGCACAATATCCTAGCTGTACGGCAACAATAGGTATGGGGAGCATTTACAAGTGTATGGACCCTTACTGTGCTTCACCCCATTATGCCTCCAAATTCATACTGAGCTCCATTGGACTCTGTGTGTGTGCGTAAGTGTCATGCGTTTTTGCATGCGTTTGCGTTTTTTATGCGCATTTGTTCTCTAGGTGTTAAACAGTGTCTACACATGTTTACTCGTAAAACGCATGCGTACGCAAGCGCAAGCGTGTAGGGAAGGTGACCAGATGGACGGACTTGTCAGAATAGAGAAAGGAAGGTTTGCACAGTTTAGACAGGTGTCAGTTATTACAGTGGGGAAACAGCTAGGAAAGTGTAGTGGACGTGCAGTAACTTGGGTTGACCATTAGAGGACAGGGAGGAGTGTGAGCATAGGACTTGACATCAGCTTAGGGCTTAAGAAACCGTTGGTCATGGGGGGCGGAGTTAGAGGGAACCGGGAAAGATATAAATTTGACAGGAGGGTTCCAGAAAGTTCCAGTCCCCAGGGGGAGCTCAAGTGACGAGGACACTATGACAGTTGTGGCACTGTGAGGAAAACCCAACCAGGGGGACTGAGGAGAGAGGAAGTCAGGGGGGTGGTCCTGACAGGAAGAACCGCAGTATAGACGAGACTCCGGGTGTGAGACACAGTATTGGACCGACGCTTGACCAGTAACATTACTGTTGGTGTATAGGCCTAAGGCAGCCACAGTGACGGAGCTGTCAGAGTGTCACTGAGTGAAAAAGGGGACGGTACGTAAATATACGTCACTGGAGAAATTGTGTCACCCTGTGTTTCTGTAACTGGAGAATTGTGAAGGAAAGTGCGGTGTGCTGAGAGGCCGTCTGGAGGACGGCGAAGGAAAGAATAAACTTGGACCTGTTGCACCCGAAACTTGCCTCCAGCTTGTGTCTGTAGGTCTCTGCGCGGTATCCAGAGGGACCACCCCCCAGTCCGGCCCACCGACCCTACAGGCGTACGCATGTCCATGCACACGCCTGCGTTCCCATAGACTGTAATGCGTTGTTTTGACGCATTCCGTGCGCAAGCGTACTCATGCGTTTTTTTTACGCCTTTGGGAGGACCCCAAAATGCAACAGGTTGCGTCTGGAGCGTCTAGACGTACACCTTGATAAAACACATGCGCACGAAAACGCAGACGAACGCATGCAAATGCAAGACCATGCGTACGCCATGTTAAACATAGGTACACATGACGCATGTGCACGGATGCGTATGATGCGCTGCGCACAAAAATGCTAATGTGAAAGCAGCCTTACAGTACACTGCTTTAGCACTGCCCTCCCTCATAGGACACAAATGACATTGGGGTGTGCTAAAACTGTCATTTAATTCAGATGATGACAGATTCTCTTATGAAGGACATTTCTGCACTCCACATCAGATCCAATACTAACTTTTGATAAAAAGGCAGAAAACACACACGTACGCAGGAGAGCAGATCTCTCAAATGTGAAAAGGGCCCTAAACGTTTTCCATAAATATAAAGCATTTCATAAAAGCTGTACAATTAAAAGAAAAATAGTGGCAAAACCTGTTTAAAGGAAGGAAATGTTATATATTGAAAACTATTTAGTAAAAAATACCTGGACAGCCACCGTGGATTTTTTTAACAACATTTTTTATAATGAATATACTGTATATAGTTAAGGATTGGTGCCAGCAGAGGACATGCAGGAGCAGGATAATCCTACTATCGGCGAACATCGAATCCCTTGAAATTCGACTTCGCCAGCTTCCATAAATTTTTCCCAAACGTTTGATTCAATGCTAATAGCTCTGAAAATAGGTTTATGACACTCTGTGGTCTCGTAATAAAGATGAGCAGATCAGGCAAGATTGGAATTCACCTTTCTTAGCAGATTTTCCTGGGAAATTAGATTGACAGAAAAGTTTTTCTTTGCGACTTTGTTGTCTCTTATTATGCTGTTAGTTCTCTCCAGACCTCTCAGAGCATAATAAAAGTAAGCTGTAAAAGAATAAAAAAAATCATTTTACTCAACTTACACATCAACCCTCTGGCTCCAATGATCAGAAGATGCAGTGAGGACTGAAAAGTGATGTTGAGCAGCGGAGGGGCTGGAGGGGTGAGCGTTAAAGTGAGTATTAGGATTTTTGTTATTTTTTTAAGATTTTGATGGCTCTTTCCAATTCAGAAAAATGACGACCTGCTGCAGCCATGTTGCTAAATCCGCATGGAAGCGAATTTACATTTTGGAAAATTTAGTTTTTTTAGTATTCAGTTCCTCTCGAATGTATTTATTCCCTCATCCCTATCTCATAGATGTCTCTTGAACCCTTTTCAGCTTTTTAATGCAAACACTATCTTAGTAGTTTACAAAAGAAACCCAACTGTTGGTATTCTACAGCCTATTTAACACACTGCACTAGCAAACTTTTTAGGCTACTTAAATTGTAAAATAAAGTGAAAAATTATCCCTTTTTGGGGGCCCATGTCTGCCTTGCAGGTTTTTTTATACACTGGTGGTGCAAACGGAAGAAGCCATAGCTTTTTCACCTTTCGCAGAAATCCCCGCACTTACACGACTTAACTTCTATCCATGAGGTTATTAATGATTGTCTAAGGAATGTTCTTCTGCACTGAATGCACTTATCATCAAGATCTGCTGCTGGCAGCTCCTTTTCCATTCCCAATCAATGACGTCTCAGATTTCCGAAGACGCTGCAGGCCATGGAAGCACATTTCGGGCACACAGGTTGCTCACAGAGCAACATGAGTCCTGGCGTTGTTGTGTTGAAATATTGGCTGTATGTTCAGGAGTGTATCTAAACAAGCTAGGAATTGTTGGGTAATGGGGGGCAAGGGGGTTGGGAGCAATTAAATGAACCATTGTCCATCCAAACATGAGTCGGGACTCTTTCTGAAATACCTGTCTTAGGCACCAAGAGAGCCAGTGCCACACTGGAATTTATTGGGGCCACTAAAGGAAATGGAAAAGAAAGGAAAATAAGTAAACTATAGTGGCTCCAAACCAGGTAGTTTTCTAATGGACTATGGACCCATTACTGTATTACTCTGATGGACCAGTATGACAATAAAGACATAAGTAAAGAAGATTTTCATCATCAGTATATATCCCAATGTTGCATGTGCATTAATGATGTCACTACACTAAGTACACATTGCATTAGTACAGTCAATGGAGGGAGGAAGGTTGATGAAACTTCCCATAATTTTGCCATCCTAATTCATAGAAAATTATCAAAGTGGCTGAAATCACTTCCAGATTAATCACACATACATGACAGCTATGCATTTATGTAATATCCTCCAATGTGACCTAATATGGATACAATTATGTGAAGTAAGATCGTCAATGAAGATAAGAGAACCATCTTGAATGTTATTATCACTGGCCCCATGGTGCTTTTGTGAAGGGGTTAAGTAAAAATGTTCCTTGTTGTATTTATTACTCTTTGCTAACTGGTACTGCCTCATGTTTACATTTATTACTGCACGTATGAAATGGTACTGCTACCCCTTCTCTGGGTATTACCATCGTTTTGTCTTTACATTTTACCGTATTATTGTATTTAGGCTACTTTCACACATCAGGTTTTCGGCGTCAGGCGCGATCCGGCGTCGTGCCGGAATGCCGGATCCGGCAAATGTTTTGTAAAACCTGATGTGCCGGATCAGGTTTTCTGCCGGATCCGTCTTGTTCTTGACAGACAAAACCGGATCCGTCTCATCCGGTTCATCCGTTTTTCTATCCGTTTTTCGACGGATTACGCCGGATCCGGTTTTTAAAATTGACCCTTGTGGCCTTCCGAACGGGATTGGCTACTGGAAAACTATATATAGCATGTTCCTACAGCCCTTCTTTGACAGGTTGTAGAGAAGAAAGTGCAGGTTGGAGAGAAGAGCAAGTTACTGGCGAAGATGGATGTTGTCATTGGAAATATTACCACTAGAAGTTCTGTGACGGTTTCAGGGACAATTTTGCACTATACTTTATGTCACCTCAAGGCAGAGTACACTGGCAGGATGATAGAGCGTGAAAGATTTGTGCCCTAACCAAACTTGTGTACCTTCTGGACCAACAGTATATACCTTTGCCAACCAAAGTTGGCTATCTTGTCATGGTCTTACTATTTTTAGCTTTAGGCCACAGGTGTGTACCTGGTTGTGTTTTATGCAAAGTATTTCACCTTTTAACAAAAGTTGTGTACATTGTTAGGAAATCACCAACAATAAACACAACTTTTTAGGTGAAATACTTTGCTTCAAACACAACCAGGAACACAACTGTGGCAAAAAGCTAAAATTTACCCACAGTTATATACCTGGTTTTGAATACCTTTTTACCTTTGAAATACCCTGTATTTAACCTTTTTTTTAAACATAGTTCGCCGCAGAAAGAAATGACAGACAACCATTGTGAAACGATAATTTAACTTTTATTTAAAAATTTTTTTTTTTTGTAAAATGTTTTTAAAGTGCAAAAAACTTTTTTAATAAAGGTTTTAAACCCAATGGGCATTTTTATTAAAAAACACACATTACAAATCTGTGTAGTGTGGGGTGGAAATACTGCTGGAGGGGCTGCGGGACACTTCGACACTGGGTGTGTGGAGAGAGGACTGGGATCGTGGTGGGGAAGGAACAGTTAGAGGTGAAGGTGTGGAAAAAGCTACAGAATGGGTGGACATGTGGGAGGCAGAAGAGGTGGTGGGCGGTGGAGTGGAGGGTTGGGCAGGGACTGTAGGAGCAGATGATGTTGATGGAAAGTTGTATGGGGAAGGAGTTTGGTACGGGGAAGGAGTTTGGTACGGGGAAGGAGTTTGGTACGGGGCAGGTTGCTGGAAGTGGGGAGATGTCTGGTACTGGGGAGGTTGCTGGTACTGGTGAGGTTGCTGGTATGTAATAGGAGGGGGAGGATGGAAAGTGGCTGGAGGGGGTGCAGATGTAATAGGAGGGGGAGGATGGAAAGTGGCTGGAGGGGGTGCAGATGTAATAGGAGGGGGAGGATGGAAAGTGGCTGGAGGGGGTGCAGGTGGAGGAACTACAGTGGTGGGAGGTGGAGGTTGGGAGGTAACCTGCTGTAGAGCACCGTGGCACGAATGCATTACATGCATCTGCTGGGTAGGAGATAGTGTTGCCATGCGCTCCACAACAGACCTGAAAAAGGTGTGGTTTGGCGAAGATCTTGCTTCTGAATGCATGGTTTGCAGAAGTGTCTTCACCTCCAGAATGCTGGAGTTGATCTGCTGAAAGCCTGCGGAGATTTGCTCTGACAAGACTTTTAGACAGTTCTGGAAAGATGCATTCAGATGCAAGAACTCTTGCGCATAACTCTTTTCCTGACCCCTCTGCCGCTGTCGCCCAGTACCCGCAGGTGTACTAGAGGTGGCAGGGGCAGAAGGGTGGGGTAAAGGGAAAGCGATCTTCTCACCAGCAGCTTCATGTAATGTAGGCGGCCACGATGCTCCTGTGCTGGTGGATGGGACAGATGGGTCGAATGTGTGGGAAGGCTGGGAAGGTGCAGATGTACCGGGGCGGTCGAAGTGTCCCTCGGTGCCGGTCTCCTCAGGGATCGCCTCAGAAGGGTCCAATCGTGCAGGCTCCCGAGTGCTGCTCACCGTGCTGTGGAATAAAGAGAAAAAAAAACAATTAAAATACTGACATGGTATGGCCCTGGCTGAAAAAAAAAAGTTACATCTAACATTTTTTTTCACATGTGGTGTGTAATATTTACCTTCTAGTGACCATTGTTTCCCGGAGGGACGACAGGGCTTGTGCGTACTTGTACTTGCTCCTGCGTCCTCCAGATCCACTCGGGGCCCGCATCTCTTTGTTGAACTCCTTCTTGAAACGATCCCTCACAGACCGCCACCGATTCACAATTCTGTTCCCTGAAACGAGAAAGGAGTGGTTAGTATACAACATCAGTGTTTCACAAACTCCAGTCCTCATGGTCCCCAGGGGTCATGTTTTCAGGATTTCCATAGTAAATAGAAATCCTGAACACATGATCCGTGGGGACCACGAGGACTGGAGTTCGGGAAACACTGGTTTACATCAAGCAACCGGTACTGTATATACTTACGCTCTTTAATCTGGGCCCGAACATCGAGGTCCTCCCAGCGGCCCACAAGGAGCGAACAGATTTCCTCCCAGAGTCGTCGGGTAACGATAAGGTCAGCGTGGCGGCGGTCAGCCATATTCCAGAGCGGCTCCCTTTCTCTGACGAGATCGATGAGGTGGTCCACATCGAGTCCTCCATCCTCACCGTCAGAGTCGGGAGCACGCTGTGAAGGCTGTTAAAGAAAAAGACAAAAATAACATAATTAGCCTCCACAAAAGAAATGAAATAAAAAGTGCCAAAAAACAAAGCAAAAATATTTATACTTACACGCTGGTGACCGCCGCGTTGCTGTCGCCGACGACCCTGGGAGGCACTGCGAGGACCTCTTGGCCGAGCACCAGATTGGGAAGACTAGAGAAGAAAACAAAAAATGTTATGTCTTTTGATGTAGGCATTTGTTTGCTGTGTGTGGTCTGCAGAACATTGTTTTCTATGTGTTGTGTGTAGTGTGATGTTGTGTTTCTGCGTTTGATGCAAAAAACTTACCAATTGTGAGCCCACTCCAGGTGTCTGTCCACCCCTTCCTTCTTCTTCTGGGAGCTCCTCTTCATCTTGTGATTCCTGTTTTGAAATAAAAGGCAATGAATAGACATATATTACAGAGATGATGGATTTTGGAAATAAAAACTTACCGTCAAACGCTGACGATGCGAGGGAGGGCTCCCAGAAGAAGATGTGCTGTCCTGTTGATGGCCAGACTCCATGGCTGTGGGTATTGCTGCTGCTGTTGCTGCTGCCAGTGATGCCATTTCTGCTGCTGCTGCTGCTGCATCTCTTGGGCGGCTGTTGAACAAAGAGAAACAAAGGGCCAATGAATATCTTGATATTCCATGGCCCTAGTTTGGAGGAATGGGGGATTTGATAATTACCGTCTCTCATCTGCTGCTGGACTCCCCTCCTCAGCATGTTCCATTTGCTGCTCCATTTGGGGTGGTGGTGCTGATGGTGCTGCAGTGGTCTCCTGCCTTCTCCTGCTGCGCTTGGTTGCTTTCTTGGGTGGCATGTTGGGTGTGGCTGTGGGTCCCACTGTCTTGCTTTTATGTCTTGTGGGCAGAGCTACTGAGCATGCTCAGACCAAAAAAACCGGATCCGGCCACCAGATCAGGCGCATTGCGGCGCTCATAGGCTTTCATTGTGTGAAAAAGCCGGACGCGCCAGATCCGGCGGGTCCGGCTTTTTCGCCGGAGACAAAAAACGTTACAGTAGCCGTTTTTTCCAGACGCCGGATCGCGACACATTGCCGGATCCGGCGAAAACCGGATGAAACGCATGGCCATCCGGCACGATCCGGCGCAAATGCAAGTCAATGGGGGGGAAACCGGATCCGGCATTGCATTTCGCCGGATCCGGTTTCTGTCAAAAGCGCCGGATCACGCCTGATGGCGAAAACCTGATGTGTGAAAGAGGCCTTACTTGCACATAGTTGTGATAATGTTTACTGCATTTCATGTTTGTCACTTATAAGTATAGGGAAAGCATAGTGCTCTTGGTTGGACCCTAGCGGTGGGCACTCTAATATAAAGAACTGTTAGTGGGGATAGGATTAAGAGTAGGAGGGGCTGCCGGGAGTTAAGGTTAGAGGAAAAGGGAAGTTAGTTTAGATGGGGCCAGGGTGCCCGAAGTGTCCACATGGGCTATAGGACCAGGATGGCTCGGCAGCCACGCAACGTTTAGCAGCGACAGTCCATGTTATCCACGGCCACTGGGCATCATCGCAGTGGGCCAGTACAATAGAGAGAAGATGTGGTGACTCATATAGCCTGGGTGGATGCCTTTAGGGTGGGAGTCGGTTGGAGTGAGGAACAGAAGGAAGTTGAAGCTTCACAGGGAACAGTACAGACGGGTCGGATGCTTTTCCAGAGTCAGCCAAACCAGATGGCAGATGATATCATGTCTGGTGGCGAAACAGGCAGAAGGAATTATCATCATGGCGAGCTTAGGCCAGGAAGAAGCTGGGAAGCAGTCTAAGACGGTCCGGTCCAGACGTGTGCCGTACAGAAGCATCAGGAAAGTAGGGAGAGCTGAGGAAACAAGTAACGATGAATGTGTATCCAATGATGTGCCAACTGTGGATATAATGTGTGAAGTTATCAGTAAAGAAACCGTTCAAGTTACTCTGGACTGTGTCTCAATTACTGGGAATCGCCTCAGAGAAGGGCCATCAGCGCTTGAGAAGTGCCCAGGGGGACCTGAACCTGGAGATGCAGTTACGCTGAACAGTGAGATGCAATTTTCTGTGAGGGAAGGCCAGGTTACTGATGCTTTAGTGTCTCTGGCCATGACTATGGTCCTGGCCTCCCCTTACATTTTTTCATTAAACTGCGGAATGTAAGGTCGGGCCCATTCATACTGCGTGATTTCCAACATCAGTAGCCCCATCAGGGTTTAGGTTCAAACCCTCCTATTACGTCTTGCAGTCTGCCTCCAATAGGCATATACGGCTGAAAATGATTCACGACAGAGCACATGGTGACTCCCATTTCACCATCATAGTCAATGGCCCTGACTATCCTCAAAATGCTATTTACATGGGAAGTTCAGACATACATCCTGACAGGGGTCACTGAGCGAAGGAGAAAGCGCTGTGTAAAAGGGCCCTTAAGTAGGGTCATATATAAGGTATTTTGAGTGCAATATCAGACTACATAGGATTTGACTGTATTCTGTTACTACGAAGAAAAATAGGTCTGCATAGAAGCGACACAAAACAGCAGGACTATTTTCAGAATTTCAAATGCATTGGTGAAAAAAAAAAGGTTGCATGTGAATATAGCATCTAAGAAGTGGTATGGTGGAAGGTAAAGTGGACAGGGTGAGGAATCAATAAAAACTAATGAAATAAAAAATATAAAAAATTTACTCATATACTTGCAAAATATCAACACCGAATGAGATGATAAACCGAATGTGATAATAATAAATGATCTTTATTAAAAAATAGCACAACAGTTAGTGCAAATTTGATAAAAGATAAAAGAGGCACACTTAATTTATACATGGTATCATATAATAGATAATGCATAGCCCTGACGAAGGAGAGCAACTCCGAAACGCGTGTCGGGGCGCGTTTTCTTGGCACTCTTCATTAGCTGGCTCATCAGGTAAATTGCCCTTTTATTTTTGGTAGCGCTTCACTGAATCACATACTGTATGGTTATTCAACGCTATTTTTCAACAACTATTGCAATTCAGTGTCTATTTGCTCACAGCGATTATATATATTTATACACATATAACAAAAGTTTTGCACATTGCACTTTTTTCATTTTTTCTTTTTTTCATCATGGTTATTGGAAGAGCTTTAATACATAGCGCATTATCTATTATATGATACCATGTATAAATTAAGTGTGCCTTTTTTATCTTTTATCAAATTTGCACTAACTGTTGTGCTATTTTTTAATAAAGATCATTTATTATTATCACATTTGGTTTATCATCTCATTCGGTGTTGATATTTTGCAAGTATATGAGTAAATTTTTTATATTTTTTATTTCATTAGTTTTTATTGATTCCTCACCCTGTCCACTTTACCTTCCACCATACCCAGTGTTTATAGTAGCATTCTCACCGGTTGGTCTGCCATCCACCTGTTCCAGAAAGGGTTTTCTTCGTATTATTATTGTGTACTTTATTATATATATATATTTATTATTAATTTTCTGGTGATATTGAATTTGTTCCCTACTGGTTAATTTTCACCTAAGAAGGGGGTGGACAATCCCTTTAACCGCTTCCCGACCGCCCACAGTAGATAAACGTTGGCGCTTGCTGGGCTTTGTGCAGCGCCAACGTTTATCTACTGTCGGCGGTTTTGTGCCCCCCGGGACCCCGACATACCTTATAACGCGGGGATCCCGGTGCACAATGCATGCTGGGACCCCCGACATCATCGAGACCTGATTTGTTCAGGTCCTGATGACGTCAGCGTCACAGCAGCCAATGAGAGCGCTCGCTGGGAAAGCTGCTTGTTTCCCGGCGATCTCACTCAATGTAACGCGACTTCTACTCTGATCTCACACTGACAGATGATCAGAGGTGAAGCAGCGTTACTGTGTGACTAGATCGCTGCCTGGCACAGCTGATCGCTGCCTGGCACAGCTGTGCCAGGCAGCGATCTTGTCACACAGTAACGCTGCTTCTCCTCTGATCATCTGTCAGTGTGAGATCAGAGGAGAAGTGGCGTTACTTTGAGTCAGATCGCAGGGCAGCGATCTTGTCACAAATAGAAAAACAAAGTAAAGAAAAAAAAAAGCAGGCACGCAGGTTAGGGCTAGGGCTAGGGTTAGGGTTAGGGCTAGGGTTAGGGCTAGGGTTAGGGCTAGGGCTAGGGTTAGGGTTAGGGCTAGGGCTAGGGCTGGGATTAGGGTTATGGGTGTGTTGGTGTTAGGTTTGTGGTTAGGGTTATGGTTAGGGTTTGGATTAGGGTTAGGGGTGTGTTGGGGTTAGGGTTGGAATTAGAATTGGGGGTTTCCACTGTTTAGGTACATCAGGGGCTCTGTAAACGCAACATGACGCCCGCAGACCATTCCATCAAAGTCTGCATTTCAGAACGTCACTACTTCCCTTCCGAGCCCCGACGTGTGCCCAAACAGTAGTTTTCTCCCACATAAGGGGTACCAGCATACTCAGGACAAATTGGACAACTGTTAGGGTCCAATTTCTCCTGTTACCCTTGTGAAAATAAAAATTGAGGGCTAAAAGATCATTTTTGTGGAAAAAAAATTATTTTTTTTATTTTCACGGCTCTACATTCTAAACTTTAGTGAAACACTTGGGGTTCAAAGTGCTCACCACACATCTAGATAACTTCCTTGGGGGGTCTAGTTTCCAAAATGGGGTCATTTGTGGGGGGTTTCCACTGTTTAGGTACATCAGGGGCTCTGCAAACGCGACATGACACCCGCAGATCATTCCATCAAAGTCTGCATTCCAGAACGTCACTACTTCCCTTCCGAGCCCCACCGTGTGCCCAAACAGTAGTTTTCTTCCACATATGGGGTATCAGCGTACTCAGGACAAATTGGACAACAACTTTTGGGGTCCAATTTCTCCTGTTATCCTTGTGAAAATAAAATTTGGGGGCTAAAAGGTCATTTTGTGGAAAAAAAAATAATTTTTTATTTTCATGGCTCTACGTTATAAACTTCTGTGAAGTACTTGGGGGTTCAAAGTGTTCACAACACATCTAGATAAGTTCTTTAAGGGGTCTAGTTTCCAAAATGGGGTCACTTGTGGGGGGTTTCCACTGTTTAGGTACATCAGGGGCTCTCCAAATGCGACATGGCATCCGATCTCAATTCCTGCCAATTCTGCATTGAAAAAGTCAAACAGCGCTCCTTCCGTTCTGAGCTTTGCCGTGTGCTCAAACAGTGGTTTAGCCCCACATACGGGGTATTGGCGTATTCGGGAGAAATTGCACAAAAAATTTTGTGGTTCATTTTCTCTTTTTACACTTGTGAAAATAAAAAAAAATGGTTCTAAAGTAAAATGTTTGTGAAAAAAAGTTAAATGTTTATTTTTTCCTTCCACATTCCATTCATTCATGTGAAGCACCTGAAGGGTTAATAAACTTCTTGAATGTGGTTTTGAGTACATTGAGAGGTGAAGTTTTTAGAATGGTGTCACTTTGGGTATTTTCTGTCATATTGACCCCCCAAACTCACTTCAAATGTGAGGTGGTCCCCAAAAAAATTGTGTTGTAAATTTTGTTGTAAAAATGAGAAATCCGCTGGTCAACTTTTAACCCTTATAACTTCCTAAAAAAAAAATTATGCTTCCAAAATTGTGCAGATGTAAACTAGACATGTGGGAAATGTTATTTATTAACTATTTTGTGCGATATCACTCTCTGATTTAAGGGCATAAAAATTAAAAGTTTGAAAATTGCAAAATTTTCTAAATTTTCGCCAAATTTCGATTTTTTTAACAAATAAGCGCAGTTCATATCTAAGAATTTTTACCACCATCATGAAGTACAATATGGCATGAGAAAAAATGTCAGAATCAGCAGGATCCGTTGAAGCGTTCTATAGTTATGACCTCATAAAGTGACACTGGTCAGAATTGAAAAAATTGGCCCGGTCACGAAGGCAAAAACAGGCTCGGGTGCGAAGGGGTTAAGGGAGGAATTGTTGAGATAGTTTTCCAGTTTTGTGCACTTGAGTATTTTTTTTAATTTGCATGCTGCAATCATATAAGATTAGAAAATCAGAACACAGAATCTAAAATAAAATGATTGTGATGTGCCTGATACTTTTGAGGCCATTGAGCAGCATTTTGATGTGTCTTTTTTGCTGACCATGCCCTTAAAGAAAACCTGTCACATGCATTAAACTCCCCAAAGCAAAATGCCCCTGTCTCCATCTGGTTTATCTTTATGTCCAAAATCATCATTTAATACAGTCAAGGGTTACATGCTTGCTTCCATCTTCCAGTATGTGGGGTTCCTCTTCATCCATGGGTAGACCTAACAACCCTCTCCTTATGTGGGCTTCATTCAGGAACTGTTCAGCTACAGATGGTGTCATGGCTCCCTGGAGGGGTGTGTGGAGGACATAATTTGCGCTCAGGTTGGTGTAATTACAATGTCAGCCTTCGTATTGTAAGTCAATGAGGCCCTGCCGCAATGGCTGTAAGAGGGTAATGGACGAGGAGAGGAAACTCTGCATCCTACTGGGGGAAGAGGAATCAACAGTGGAGATCGCCGCCCAATACGTCACCATATGTCATAAGCTGAGAGGAACTTAAAACCCTATTATATCCCAAATTGTTCCCCCAACACCTCATTCTCATAATCACCAATTCCCTCTCCTGTCACATCTATTTTCCTTGCTTTGGCAACACTAAATGTATTTTGGTCCTGCCACTAAAGCCCATTTGAGTTTGAGTTTGACTCATTTGCAATAAAAGTTGTTAATGAGCATAAAGCTAAACTTCAAAGGAACATCAGATGCAGGAGGGAAATGCAGGAATCTGGTATTATAGTGGTGTGGTTATGGTTTTGAAAATGTAATGCAGGTTCCCTTTAAATGCTACAGCTTCTGTTAAGTGGCCTTTTGCCAATTTTGTCCCAAACCTCCCAACTCTGAAAAATGAGAAAGAGGGGCACATAGTGTTTTATTTTCTAATACTTTTTATTTTATAACAAGCCTGAACCCTAACCTTGCCCAATCCTTTATATGCGCCTGTGATGACACAGCATTTAATCTTAATTATGCCAGACTTAAATTTTCAGTAGGCCAGGAGACGTAGGTTACTGTATGAACTTTGACTATTGAATGTATGTGTTTTCTTTTGGTGGGTCAAGAAGCATATAGTCTGTTGTCATGTGAGTCTGAACATTGACTCTTGTTGTAAATTGTTGAAGGGCTGCTCTTATATAAGCTCCTACAGGTTATTGTCTGCTATCTTTGGAGGACCGGGACAAAGGGTCATTAATCAATCAATGTTTATTAAAATGTTGATTACCCATTGTATAAGTCCATTTAGCGTGTTCATCTGCAAAACATTGGTGAACAAACTGTGCAGATTGAGTAATTACTCAAACAATGAGAGTTAATCTCATCTTACCTTCTCACTGACCTGTGGATTATGACCTGAACCACAGATGTGGGTCAAAAAGGAATTTCTATAGTTCTGCAAAGGGTGAGACTCTATAGAAGAATATCAAAGGCACAATGGCGTCATCAAGGCACCACGACCCAAGCTGGAAGAACACAGATCTGCTCCATTGACCATCTCTGAAACCATGGATACATTTGGGGAAGCCAGGGTGGGACCCTCCAGTCACCTGGCCCCATGGAGGTGGGTCGCCCTCACGCCCAGGGCAGCGGGGTACTTGGTACCGGGCCCGCAGATCTCCACGAGTGGGGTTGTTGTCACGGCAGCTAGGACCCGGTCTGTGGCCCTGGGCGCCCATTGTAAATAGCAGAAATGTTCATTGAATGATTCGTGACGCCACCTGTGGTGTTCGGCAATGAAGATGTTAAGCCAGCGCTGCATACAGATCCTCTGGGACAGATGGTGTAGTGCAGCAATGATGTTGTGGCCCTCCACAGGTAGGGCAGTAGTCCCAGGGCAGTGTAGGTGAAGAGATAGGGGAGAGACGTAGATGGTGCAGTGTCAGGCACAGAGATGTAGCATTGCTGAGGATGTTGGCGCAGGAATAAGCGGAGGACACCAGGGCATGTAGCTCCAAATCTTTACTCACAGTCTGTTGAGCATACAGGTGCCCGCATCCGTGCCGCGTCCACTGGGCCAGGAGCTCAGCCAACCCCCAGGCAAGATGAAGCACTCCGTTCCAACACTCCGCCAACACATGTGCCGCCTCTGAACGTCTCCCTTTTGCGCCTATAGAGAAGTACTCTCAGTACTGAGTTACACTGGAGTTCCTCCTGTCAGATGTTCCTATGAACTCTACTTGTACGGCAGACAGCTGTAGCCTGCTTCGGGGACTCCTTGTTACTAAGTCCCAGCTCACTCATGTTGCTGTTGTGCCCCCAAGTCTTGTGTGGGAATAAAGTGGTGACAACTTCTATTCCTCCGGTGTCTGCTGCAGGACCATTAGTATCCATACAACCTCGGGGACCGGACCCTGGCCTTGCGCTGTGAACTTGGGAAGGGTTCTGCTCTAACCCTAATCCTCAGTCCTCCTTTTCTTCTTATGTTCCGTTTAAATCTATCTTTCTTATGAAGAGTGAGGCTTTCCATCAATGTTTCTTTCCTGTGCCAGCAGACCCAGGTCACTGAGGTCCGCTGCAGCACTTCCCTCGTCCATCCCTCTCCGGGGATCTTCTCTCACAGACTCCGTCAGACTCACCGAGTCAGACTCACTGACTGACTGACTAAATCCTAAACTCTTCCCAATCTTTTGGTGCAGACTAAGCTCCACCCACCTCCCAGCACTCTTCATGTTCCAAGCAGGGAGCCATCAAAGGGTGCTTTGCTACGCTACTTTGTTGTGTGGGATGCAGGTGTTGGAGTGTGGTCAGGAGTCTCCACCTTACCTGAATGGTGGGGCACCACACCTCAGGAGGAGGTGCAGTACCTCTGTGGCAACTGAACCCTCAGGGGCGCCACAGAGGCATTCAGAGAAGCCAGGTTGGGACCCTCAGGTCACCTGGCCACATGCCTCACTGGACTGTCAGCTTCCTAAGCTTGTCATTACCTTCTCTCTGTAGGTGCCCGCAAAAAGGGGTTTGCAACTGGTGGGAGTAGTCAGCCCTGGAAGCCCGAATGTCTCAGCTACTCTAATCCCAAGTCAGCAAAAGGGCGAGACTCTGTAATTGTGCACCATCTTGGGTATTTTTTGGGGATTGTTCTATATTTTTTTAACTGTTGGTGGTTCAATAAATTATTGCCATACTGCTTTTCCCTGACCCTGTGTTGTCTGAGTAGTGTTCTGCCCATGGGAAAAGGGAGCGGGTGTTCAGAGGGATGAGCCCTGGTCCATGCGATCTTGTGCCAGCTGATGATAGCACCCACTGACCCTTGTGTCTCCACAGTGCCCAAACAGAAATATTGCTCCTAGTGAAGCCCACTAGTGTTCTCACACATTGCCCACATTTTGTCCACCACACTGTAGGATTCCCACACTGACCACCCTATCACACAGTAGGTATTCCCCACAACCACCTCACACAAAGACTGCCAGCCACTAGTTTGATACCACCCACAGACCCTGCCACACAGTATGATGTCCCCACAGTGTACACACATATACACACACAGATCTGAGACATTAAAACACGCTCACACACACACACTCAGCTCTGCTATATGCACACCCTCTGCAATATGTACATACACTCAGCTCTGCTATATACACTCACACATGTTCAATTCTGCTATATACTCAACAAACAGACAATTCTTCTATACCTACAAATAAATGTCCACACACACCACCCTTGCCTGTGTCCTTCTCCTCTTCCTCCTTCTTTGCTACCCTTCATGTAACCTGAACAGTCACTTGACCTAAAAGTTTTGGAAGGATCTTCAATCTTTACATAGACTCAATGGATGAAGGACTTGTCTGCTCCTTAATTCACTGTTATATTCATCTGTTTCTGTCTTCTTAGTATACCGCATAGGAAATGTGGATTACATCCGCGCTGCCTTAATAATGAAATTCCAGAAGAAAGATGAAGTTTAAACGGTGGTTTATTCAACGCATTTCAAGGTCATTAGGACCCCTTCTTCAGGAAATACCTGGAAGAAGATGGAACTGGAGATGCAGGTATGCCGAGGAGCATAATATTGTTTCATGTAGGGGACCAGAGTACAAGTCACCACTATGATCCTGGCCCTCCCTTACACTTGGCGTAGTCGGCAGGATGTCGACACCATGCACCGAGAGAATGCTGCAAGTGATGAGCTTGAGAAAGATGAAGTTTGGCTGGATGAGGTTGCCTTGCCGTGTGAAGAATCAGTTGAAAAAGATGATGAAAAGGTATGTGCAACTGTTGCCCCCTGGAAGATGACCAGCAGAAGGAGCCAGGAGTTGCTGTTGATGGAGAAACGCTAAAATTGTCTACTGCTAATTGTTTGACCACACCGGACTTGACTATTGCATCGGATTTGACTGACTGGAGAGGAAAAACTAACACCTTCACCGTAACCAAGATGGCAGTGGTGAGAATGGTGGGAAAAGTCAGAGAAGATGAAGTAAACAAAGAGAACTGCGTTCTTTGTGGACGCTGCCATCACTCTTTGGTGCCAAAGCGGGCCTGTCAATATGGCCGGGTCAGCCCCTGGTGGGAGCTGATGAAGAGAATCCCCCAACAGTCAGTGGGAAGCCAGCGGAGACTCCTATCTGTTTCACTCTAGAATTGCCTCGACCACGGAGCATTCACCTGGTGGAGACATCATCCTTCCGGAAGCAGAACACTGGAGGTGCGGAGCCAACAGAGCAGTCTCTGGCCTGACGATCGTGCACACCGAAACCCCCCTTGTTAATTCAGCGAGGCACCGCGGCCGGAAACAGGTTCTGAACCGGAATGCCAGGCAACTGGCATTGGGGCGAGTGGTCCCACAGGAGGAAACATTGGCTTGGAAGCTGCAACCACCTTTACATTGGCGGCGCGGGTGAATGTACCTTTGTCGTCCACCCCGGAAGGGAGGCCCTCCCCGTACAGTTCCATTCCCGAAGCCGTGGTCCATCCCCATGTTCCAATGGAAGAACCAACTCCTTCACCCCAGCCGTCGGAAGTTCAGTTGATCTCCTATTTGGCTGCAGCTCTGAGAGCTACTCACACACAACCGGCCAAAGAGGACCCTTTCCCCACACCCAGGCAGGCCACCTGGGTGGAAGGGGTGATTCTCAACAAGCAATGGGAGCGGGAGGTGTGGAAAGCTATGGCAGCCGGGTGGGGGCGCCCTGGCAGGGCGGCGCACCAGCGGTCGACTGGTGTACACTGATACTGACCGGGGCTACGGTTTTATTAGAGAAGACGGGATGGATGCCAAAGTTTATGTGAACATAACGTCCATAAAATTCGAGAGGCTCTTGAGCATGGGAGACCGGGTTTCCTTCTTTAAAGAAAGTTTTAAAGTTGTCTTGGACTGTGTCTCCCTTGATGTGAGTCGCCTAGAAGAGGGACCGTTATGGCCTGGGAAGTGCCCGGATGAAGATGGAACTGGAGATGCAGGTATGCTGAGGAGCATAGTATTGTTTCATGTAGGGGAAGGGCTGGGCGCAGCTGCCACCAGAGTACAGGTCACGACTACGGTCTTGGTCCTCCCTTACATGTGCATAGGAAAAGACCTGTCCATCAATTAAAGCTGTGCTGGGAAGAATAGGCTAGGGGTTGAGTTGGTCTATTCTTGTCTCTAATTATAGTCCCCATCTGGATCTTTAAAGTATACTTCACTGTTTCCTCCTCATTACTACCACTGTTGATTACACAAAAGTTGTAGATTCATAGAATGTTAGAGTTGGAAGGGACCTCCAGGGTCATCATGTCCAACCCCCTGCTCAATGCAGGATTCACTAAACCATTTCAGACAGATGTCTGTCCAACCTCTGAAGACTTCCATTGAATGAGAACTCACAATCTCTCATGGCAGCCTGTTCCACTCATTGATCACCCTCACTGTCAAAAAGTTTTTTCTAATATCTAATCTGTATCTTCTCCCTTTCAGATTAATTTAATTGCTTCTAGTGTTTACATGTGCAAATGATATTAAACATAATCCCGCTACACTGTGACATCCCATCAATTATTTGTAGACAGCTAGACAACTCTTCCTCGTAGGACAAATATTGCAGTCCGCTCACATCCTAGTAGCTCTTTTCTGAACTTGCTCCAGTTTTTCAATGTTTCTTTAAATTGTGGTGCTCAGAAATGGACACAGAATTCCAGATGAGGCCTGACAAAGGAGGAGTAGAGGGAGATAATTACTTCTCATGATCCCGACTCTATGCTTCCCTTAATACATCCTAAAACTGTTTACCTTTTTGCTGCTACATCATGTGCAGTCTGTGAACTATTAGTATACCCAGGTCTTTTTCCCACGTGCTGTTGCTTAGTTCTATTCCTTCCATTCTGTAAATTAAATTTTTGTTTTTCTTGCCCAAATGTAGACTCTTGCATTTCTCCCTGTTAAATACCATTCTATTAGTCACAGTCCATTGTTCAAGCTAGATCTTTCTGAATCCTTTTTCTGTCTTCTCTAGTGTTAGGGTACCGTTACACTTAGCGATGCACCAGCGATCCCGACAATGATATGGATCGCTGGTGCATCGCTAAGTGGTCGCTAGTGAGCTGCCACACAGGCAGATCTCACCAGCGACATAGCAGGGGTCGGGGGTCGCTACTTATCTGTTAGACGTGGCGATCCTGACGTCCTCCCGCCCGCGTCCACGTGTCGCTTGTCAGCGCCACAGGAAGCCCAGCAGGAAGCGCCCGACGAGAAATGGTCAAGGACGTTCTCGCGTGACCAGCGATGAGCAGCGGGGGAGCCGGTCGGAGGTAAGTATCAGACATAGCGATATCTCTATCAATATCGCTGCTACGTCACAAAATCGGTGACGTTACAGCGATATTGCTAGCGATATCGCTATGTGTAACGGGGGCTTTAGCTATCCCTCCTAGCTTTGTCTCGTCTGCAAATTGGATTAGTTTACCTTCAGTTCCCTTATCTAGATCATTTATGTTAAACAACACCGGGGCCAGAAGAGAGCCTTGTGATACCCAACTTGAAACACTCTTCCAATTGGATGTCCAACCATTTATTAGCACTCTTTGAGTATGATCACTGAGTCAATTATGAATCCACCTAACCGTAGCCTTGTCATTCCCATACTTGATCATTTTTTCACTAAGGCTAGTATGAGATACTTTGTCAAATGCTTTGCTGAAGTTGAGATATACTATATCTACCGCATTTCCCTGATCCACCCAGTCAGTGATGCCATCATAGCTTTTGTTAAAGTGTAGAACAACTGCATACTTATGCTGTAGTGGGACCATCTTATGTAGACAGTAGATGACTCTATTTAACTGTTATATATGCATATGCATGTACTTCTTTTTATTGTATTATATCACCTTCTTAGTTTGTTTTTGTCAACTCTTCCTGCAATCATCCTTATTATGATGATGTATAATGTCTTCTGTATGCTCAAAGCAAAACAGTTCATTCTCCCACAAAGTCTGAGCGCTGAATAATTCTGCTGACATCTGAAAAAGCTATAAAATACAGTAAATGTGTATTGCAATGTAGTACCATAATTTGAGTAAATTGTTATTGAAAATAAAAAACAAAACTGAGTTGGACTATAAGCTGATATACGTGAAAGGTGTAACAGCATGTTCACACTGTGGCCATTTCATAGACAAAGCCTAAGAAAAAAAAAAGAGCATATACCATACAGCAAGTAAATTAGTAAACAATAATAGTACATGTAAATAGCAAAGGATATTTTGTTAACACTATTTTGATGAAAGCTGCATAAAAACCATCCCTCTGCAAGAAGGTGTACCCATCAGGACACATGGTAAGGTTTTAATACTAGAGACAGGCTAGTACTGCCCCAATGGGTACACCTTGTCATGGAGGGATGGCTTTTATGCTCTTGTGATGAAAATAGCATTAACAAAGTATCCTATGTTATTTACATGTATTATTATCATTTACTGATTTACTTGCGGCAGGGTATATACTAATTTTTTATCTTGGGTTTTGAATTATTATGAAGTATAACAGGATTTTTTAGGGTGATTATAAAATCGAAAGACAACTATAAAATGTAAAAAAGAAAAACTTTTCTAATATACTTATTGTCACAATATTTCAGTGATCTTTGTGCTGGTCATGTGATGTCCTCTCTCAACCAGTAAAATCCTTTACAGTGTTTTCAGCCAGGGGCGTAGCTGCAATAGCTACAGGAATTACAATCGCACCTGGGCCCTGGAGTCTTTGGGGGCCCAAAAGGTCCCTTTAACCCATATGAAAAGACCACTACTATTAAAAACCTGTAATAATTGGGGGCCCTGGAGATTTTGCATTGAGCCCATGATTTGCAAATTATGCCACTGTTCTCGGCCTTGTTTTCTAGCAATGTGGGAAACGTGATGTTGTGTATACTGAGATGTGGATGTGAACGGAACTCTTCTTCCTCTCTGCATACGGAGTAATTATGGAAACTGTGGCCTGAAGGGCCCAGAACCTGGAAGATAAGCCAGCAGTGTGACTACCATACTGGATAACATGTGACGGAGGCATCAAGATTGATGTTATGAAGCAGAGAAAATAATATGAGTATTATTAGCTGTTACTTAGGCAGAAAGAAAGCTTTCTTTAAAAAAAAAATCAATATCATATCGTAGTCGGAAATCCTCTTTAAATCATAAGTTTGGTATTTCCAGTGTTGAAGCTATAGAAAAATAGTGCCAGAGAAGGATCTTATCAGTACCATGGATGGCGAGAACAATGAACAAATTAAATCAATTTTGGGACAAATCAAGCCAGAGATGTCACTTGAAGCAAGGAACGCCAGGCTATAACTTGCCAATTCTGGACATATCATATGAAAAAAGCAATCATTGGAGAAGGATCATGGTCGGAAGAATAGAAGCAACAAGGCAAGGAGGAAGATCAGCAACCAATGGCTTGATAGTATCAAGAAAACAGCAGAGAAGACCCTGGAGGATCTATCTAGGCTTGCACAGATCCTTCATCCATCAAGATTGAACAAAAGGCTGTTAAAATATAATGAAAAATAACTATTGACTGGGCAGAGGTAGCAGCCCAAAGACCCTGTTATGAATCCTGGAGTGGATGCACTGGATTGCAGTACTGAACGATCCCGGGCGAGTTGGCCAGGTGGAACCGACCCCTATACATGGACTGTTAGGGACAGGCCTATGACCAAGGTATACCGCAATAGCTAGTGCCAGAGGGGCGGCTCGAAGATATCGAGGAGAATTGGAGTACTCACCAAGAACCAGACGGAGCAGAGAAGTCGCTGAGAGTCATGGGGTCCGGGACAAGACAGAGTTGACACCGAAGGCACGGGATCACGGGCGGAACTGAGCACGAACTGGAAGTGAACAGGGACAGAGCAGAGCACACACTGGAAGCGTACAGGGACAGAGCTGAGCAGGGCACACACTGGAGGCTTTAATGGGACCTGGAAGAGCACCGACACAGGGCAAGTACAAGAAATAATAATCAGGTGCCGAGGAACGGCTGAAGCCGCCTGATATACCTGACCCCAGGCGCCGTGCAAGATCACTTCTGGGTCAGGACTCCGGCAGAAGCCTAGGACCCCGGGAAATGCGCAGTCGAGGCCTAAGGGTGCGCATGCGCGGACAGCGGGGGACCTGAGGAGACTGCAAGGCTGGCAGTACAGTGACGGTGCGGCGCGCCCCGGTCTCAGCAGCCCGTGAGGAGACCGGAGCGCGGGGAGTGTGGGTGGACATGGCAGTAATAGACCCGTCTATCACATAAGAAGACATCAGTTTTATAATTGGCACATGGAAGGTGGGGTCATTATACATTTTAAATTGGGCTTAAGAGCTTCACCTCTGGGTATTTCCAGAAATGTGCAATTGAGAATGAATAACAGAACATTGAAATAATAACACCCTTTCAGTGAAACCTAATTTTAATTTGTCATTTTCTATTCAGTCTCCAGGCGTGTTTTCCCATGGATAACTCAGCAGCAACGTACGGTGCCCATTAACTTATGAAACTCTGCAGAGAGTGCACTATTGTGTTTGGCAGTGGCAAGAGCAGAAGTTCTATAAACCTTTTAGCAAAGAAAATTCCCACTTTACTCAAAGTTAGGACTCATTTCCAGTAACGTTATCCATCCCTGGCTTGAAGTTATCCGAGTTCTCTAGGAATTCCCTGCAGGCTGAGCAGAAAGGTTCCTTGTCTCTGTCAATGTATATTCTGCAGATTACGCAACACAAACACGCACTTCTTCTGGGACTAGGAAGAATGCAAACACTGAGATGTCATGGAAGATTGGAAATCAAGAAATAAAATGCAAACTCAATAATCTAAAACATACACATCTGGGGGAAATTGGTACAAGGCATGACCACCACTAGAGTTTACTAGAAGTAGAGTCATTACAAGTTGCACCAAATTTACACCAATATGGAACAACCCAGAATTATATCAACCTTTAGGGATAATTTTTATTTTTTACTTAAAGGGGTTGTCAGGTCCAAATAAATACGTCTGCAGTCACTATATGTGACTGCAGACTTATGAATCACCTCAGCGCACACACTGCACTGTGGGGATGCACCGGTTTCTGATCCGGGAACGGTTTCCGATCCATGATGAGTTATACATACCCCCAGAGAGTGGGCGCGACCTCACTCCATAAACTTGTATGGAGCCGAGGCTGCGCCCTGACCAGTGACGGGGACGGCCAGTGGGAATGTCCAACTAGAGGAAGTGGCCTAACTCCATAAACTTGTATAGAGCTGAGACCACGCCCTGACCAGTGACAGGGACGGCCAGTGGGCATGTCCAAGTAGAGAATGTGGCCTCACTCCATAAACTTGTATGGAGCTGAAGCCACGCCCTGACCAGTAACAGGGCCGGCCAGTGGGCATGTCTGACTAAAGGGTGCAACCTCCCTCCATAAACTTGTGTGCAGCTGAGGCCGTGCCCTGACCAGTGACAGAGATGGCCAGTGGGCATGTCTGACTGGAGGGCACGGCCTCAAGAGAGGTTCTCCTCCTCCACGGCCCCGGTTGCTACTCTCCTGAGCCCTAGTAATAACAATATTAATTAGAGTCTTTTTATAGCACCAATATATTTGGCTGGTCTGTGCTATTTAGACAGTACCTACATAAGCAATATCAAACATTCACAATAAACTAATTTAGGAATACTAGGACACTGTTCACAAGAGATTATCATCTATGAGGAAATATGAAAGATGCAAATGGTAAAAGTTACGCAATGAACTGAATATCTACATACCAAAATGCTGCCCCTAAGCAATATACACTCACTGGCCACTTTATTAGGTACACCATGCTAGTAACGGGTTGGACCCCCTTTTGCCTTCAGAACTGCCTCAATTCTTCGTGGCAGAGATTCAACAAGGTGCTGGAAGCATTCCTCAGAGATTTTGGACCATATTGACATGATGGCATCACACAGTTGGCGCAGATTTGTCGGCTGCACATCCCTGATGCGAATCTCCCGTTCCACCACATCCCAAAGATGCTCTATTGGATTGAGATCTGGTGACTGAGGAGGCCATTTGAGTACAGTGAACTCATTGTCATGTTCAAGAAACCAATCTGAGATGATTCGAGCTTTATGACATGGCGCATTATCCTGCTGAAAGTAGCCATCAGATGCCTGTTCTTAGCTGAGAGGAGTGGTACCCAGTGTGGTCTTCTGCTGCTGTAGCCCATCTGCCTCAAAGTTCGACGCACTGTGCGTTCAGAGATGCTCTTCTGCCTACCTTGGTTGTAACGGGTGGCAATTTGAGTCACTGTTGCCTTTCTATCAGCTCGAACCAGTATGCCCATTCTCCTCTGACCTCTGGCATCAACAAGGCATTTCCGGCCACAGAACTGCCGCTCACTGGATTTTTTTTCTTTTTCGGACCATTCTCTGTAAACCCTAGAGATGGTTGTGCGTGAAAATCCCAGTAGATCAGCAGTTTCTGAAATACTCAGACCAGCCCTTCTGGCACCAACAATCTTGCCACGTTCAAAGGCACTCAAATCACCTTTCTTCCCCATACTGATGCTCGGTTTGAACTGCAGGAGATTGTCTTGACCATGTCTACATGCCTAAATGCACTGAGTTGCCGCCATGTGATTGGCTGATTAGAAATTAAGTCTTAACACACAGTTGGACAGGTGTACCTAATAAAGTGGCCAGTGAGTGTATGTCGCTGTCTGGGGTGACACTTTAATCTTTTTTATGGATGGAGTTCTCAGTAAAGAATCCCTTCACCTTTTTAATGAAGGACCTCATACTACTCATTCATTAATGATTCTTTTTCCAGATCCATAGTTCTCATATTTCTGTACACTTTAGTTAGTGAAAATTAACACTACAAAGTATTACATTTGTTATTTCGATTGTGGTCTACAACTTCCTCTCGTCTCACCACAGGATTTTGCAAATTATGGGAAAATGAAATTGGGAACCAGTTGACAAATTTATAGAAGTTCTTCAATTTCTTGCTTCTTTCATAAATAATAGTGTTGAGAACGTGATCAATAATACTCGGATATCACTAGAGGATCTGGCAGCTCAGATGTGCTTGGCACTCGTCAAAGATTAGCTGGTGTTTGGATTGAATGCTCGAATCCCTACTCGGCAGGTTTCGTGCTACTACACAGCCAATGAACATGCAGGGATTGCCTGCCAGTCTCTGTCATGCTGTAGCCATCTTGTTAGTGGCATTACTGTGATTGGCTGGCTGCATTACCTCTTCAGAGGTTATAAAAGGACAGGCGCTGCCACGCTCTGCACACTGATGCCATTACAGAGCTCAGAGACAGTTCTGATTGGTGGGAGAGAATAGCTGTCCAGGCCTCTGTGTGCAAAGTTTTAGGATTCAGAGTCCTCTAGTGGTGATACTTTGCTGAACCATCATACTAAAAGCGCTCCTAAGGGCTCATCTTGTGCTTTGCTGATTGTATACGAAACATTCTGCATTTAGGCTAGGGACAGTTGGGGCAGGGAGAATGGCTGAATACAGCCTGTAGGCAGGGCATAGGGCTTTGCAGTCCATTGCCAAATACGGTATATAGCTGCTTCAGGTGACCAAATTTTTCTTTTTTGGTGGAAAAATTGACTGTATTTTCATACATACAGTTTAACCTACTTTGTATGAAATTATGGTAGTTTGAAATGTAAAAAAAATGTTTGGCCTGCTACAAGTGGCCATATTCATTTGTTCCAAAAATTGACTATTGTCATCCATACGGTTTAACCTGCTTTGTGTGAAATTTCGGTGGCTAGTAATTTAAAAAACAGCTTGACCGGTTACAGGTGACTACATTTTTTTGTTCCAAAAATTGTCTATTGTAATCCATACAGTTTAACCTGCTATGTGTGAAATTATGATGGTTTGAAATATTAAATAATGCATGGCCTGCTACAAGTGACCACATTTTTATTTTTCATTAATAAAATAAAATTATTTTCAGTTAATCAAGAAAACTTGGTTTACAGAGACCTAGCAATTAGAAAATACGTAAGGCATGCAGTGAGGGACGGGGAAGTGGAAGTGGTGATGATGGTGCACACAGATGGAGAGGACGTAGGGCAGGTGCGACTGCATCTTTCCTGGAGCACAAACAACACACATATCTAGTACACATAACTTCCTGTCCCACTTTGCAGATAGGCATGGAACACTACTTCTGAAGCCACACCAGTATGAGCAGGTGGTTGGTTGGATAGCAGATGATGCTTCCAGCAGACTTGCCATCACCACCCAGTCTTCCACATGGTACAGTCCCACCAGCCAAGAATCTGGATCTCTTAATCGTCAGTCTGATGCTCCTTCCTTCCTCCATGTCGAGTCCCAGGAGATCAGGAAGAGATGCTGTTTAATGATGCATAAAAGTTAAAGCAACCACAGTCACAAGAAGACAACGGTGGGAAACGGCTAATTATGTCTAAGGAGGCAGGTGATGATGAGACACAGTTGCCAATAAGTCATGTTGTTGTTAAGTCACCAAGTCAAGAGGACCAGGGTGTAACGGTGGAAGGCGAGTTGGTGGATGACAAAGTCACCGACCCAATCTGGGAAACTGGCTTGAGAGTTCTACAAAAAGGTTGCTATATCAGAAAGCCATTGTGGAAAATATGTTCAAAAAAGTTACCATCAGACAATGCTAGCAGCAGGGGGAAGCTTCCTTGCCAATCCAAGAAGGAGAGGTGTGGGAGACACACATCAGGTACAGCAGAGGCAGAGGTACATTGTCAAAGGCTTGGGCCAGCATCCATGCCCTGATGACCAGCTGATGACTTTTTAAAGACTGTCATATAATACCTAGCAGACAAAACCAGTGTACATCCTAAATCCTCTGCAACCTTCAGCTAATGGGTCTCAAATCTGTACACATGGCATGAGCTGTCCCTCTATGCATTGAAGGTGATGTGTTGCCTTAATGCTAGTTTCTAGTCAGAGTTGGTTTATAGTGCAACCTGGGGGATAATAATGGACAGGCACTTTCACCTGTCTGCAGAAAATGCTAACAGGTTCATTCTGATAAACATGAACAAAGCCTGGATTAATCCCGACTTTTACACACCAGCAGCACATAAAGTGTTTTTAATCGTCAATATTTTAATAAGGCCCCCCAGTTGTTGCCTTCAAGGGAGTATGGATGACCCGCCTTATATTTTTTTCTGGCTTTCCACTGTGTACAGGGCCTTTATGAGTGTAGGAGTACCACAAGGAAACTTTCTTAATATTTGAATGAGGCATTACAGTTGGTGCATTCAAGGGTGGATGTCCCTGCTTGTAATTTTTGGCAAGCTTTGCACTGTGTGCGGAGCTTTTGTGAAAATATTTGAATGAGTTACAACAGTTGATGCCTTTAAAGGTGCATGGATGACCCTACTTGTAACTTTTGCCAAACTTTGTACTGTGTGCAGAGCCTTTATGAGTGTAGGAGTTGCGCAGCTACACTTTGTTCACAATATTTGAATGAGGCCCTCCATTTATTGCCTTCAAGGGTGTATGGAAGACCCTGCTTGTAATTTTTGAGTAATGAGTATCTAAGCATCTGAGCATTTTAGTGCTAGCTCATCACTAATAAATAAGTTTTATAGTTGACTCATGAATCTGCAATACAATTTTGAAATGTATTTCTTTAATCCCTTCACACCGCTACCATTTTCTGTTTTATTTGCTTGTTTTTTTCCTACCCTTCTTCCAAGAGCCATAACTTTTCTTTTTTCCATAAATATAGCGGTATGAGAGTTTATTTTTTTCAGGACGAGTTATGCTTTTGAGTGACACCATTAATTTTACCTTAAAGTGTACTGAAAATGGGAAAAAATTGGAAAAATGTTGAGATTGCAAAAAAAGTGAAATTTCAAAATTATTTTTTGAACAGGCAGAATTCTCCAGGTCAGTACAAATATGCAGATACAAAACATGTTTTGTTTTTTATTTAAATTGTGAAAAAAGATTCTGAAATTTGTAAGACAATTTTTTTTTGCTTTTGTCGCCATTTTTCAAGATCTGTAACCTTTTCACTTTTCGGGATCTGCGACTGGGTGGTGGCCCTAAGCTAAAGTTTTTACTGACACCATTTTGGGGCAGATACAATGTTTTGATCACCTCTTATTGCATTTTATTGCAATGTTGCAGTGGCCAAAAAAGCAAAATTCTGCCACTTTTATTTTATATTTTGATAGATCGGAATTTTGCGAATGCAGCAATTCTAAATATGTGGTTTTTTTATTACTGTTTTATTTTTAATGGGGCAACAGAGGTGATTTGAACTTTTGTGTATCTTGTTATTTTTTCATACTTTTTAAAAACCTTTCTTCACTTTTAACTTTGTTAGTCCCCTAAGAGAATTTGAAGCTGCAATCATCCGACCGCTTGTGCTATGCATAGGAGTGTATCAGAACTGGTATGTATAGCAGAAATCATGATCGCCTGTAAACACCAGCTGTGGGTTGGCTTTCACAGGATGATCGTAATGACTGTCATGGGGGTCATCAGCATACCCTAGTTATCATGCAAATGTGAGTGTTGATCGACACGCGACCCTTTTGGCGCGTGTTAAATGCTGCTGTCAGAGATTGGCAACGGGATTTAACAGGTTAACAGCCATGGATGGAGGTCTGCTCCACCTGCAGCTGCAGCTGTTAGAGGCACATGATGGCTGATTAAATCAACCATAATGTGCGGTAAAAGATGCAAACTCCACTTGTAGTCCGCACCAAAGGCAAGGACATGACATATGATGCACGTTTATATCATATGTCATGAAAGAGTTCATGTAGACAGCCTCTTATTTCAAAAGTCTGTTGGCAGTCCACTGTTGGGATTAGAAATGTGATGGGATGAGTGAATACACAGAATAAACATCCTTAGGGCTCGCTCACACCAGTGTATACATTGGACAAGTGTTATCCGATGTTTTAGTGGAAAGTGCTCGGACCAATGTTATTCACTGGGGTAGTGCTGATGCCTGATTTTTTTCACTGACGGAATCTGTCTGTGAAAAAAAATCATAGTATTCTGCAATTTCACTTTGAAATTGGCTGACACTCACCCATTCAAGACTATGGATGTGTGGAAATCATCGGACTGCACTCAAATGACATCTGAATGCTGTCCAATTTCTGTTGATTCACACAATGGAGAAGATTGAAAAATCTTGTTCTCCATCTTCTCATCAAAGTGTGCTTCGATTCTCTCATCCGAAAGAATTGGATCACAATATGCTGACACTCTGACCAGAGTTTGATGAGAACATCATTAGCATAATCCACCAGATTCTCTTGGATGAGACAATCTACAGGCAAGTGAATGATCCCTTAGTGGGAGAGAAGTTTGGTGGAAATCTCTATTGTTCATCCTCTAACCATTAGAGAAAATGTGAGCTAGACCTCCAACCAATGGGGTCGGTTACATAGCAATTACAGCAGCTGTCTCTTTGGATAATTTTTCCTGGCAGGTAACATTGATAGCAGTATTTATAGTGTATATATCACTTATGATTACGAACCCTTCCATAGCAATGAGGAGTCAAAGCCAGTAAAGCTAAAATGTGCACTTGAATCTACTAAATGGCCTTCAAGGGTCAAAGTCAACCAGAAATCCAGGATAGTTCAGGTATTAACACTTCACATTTTCTTAAGGGGCCCACACATTTTAAATACTGTAAATGTTACCAAAACATAATCTATAGGGGGTGAGTCGTAAATCCCAAGGCCCCTTTTTTTTTACATTTATTTCTTTAAAAAATTTTTTTGGACAGTTTAAAATACATTTACGGATTCTGAGCATAAATACATTCATAAATAGTTTTACACATATATTATACATGACCTTTTTGAAGGCTCTATCTCTAATTTTCTGTTGTCTCTGAGCTGGTTGGTGGAGACTAGCCGCTATTATGTCTTCCATAGGTAGCACACACTGACATGAGGAATTCCTGGTCTCCTGTCTTTTTGTAGCACATGTTCACAAGAAGCAGTAACAATATAGAGAACAACATTAAATCTACACCTATGGTGAAATAAAACACCAAATAGCAGGAGCATGTCTCTTTTAATCTGTTCCTCTCTTTTCCTCCCTCTCCTCTTCCCCTAGACTTCAAATGGCAACTGCTGTAATCTGAACCCCTCTTTTCCTCCCTCTCTTTTTTCCCTATAGTTCAAAAGGCAGCTGCTGTAATCTGATCCTCTTTTTCCTCACCCCACCTTTTTCTCTATATTTCAATAGGCAGCTGTGGTAATCTGATCCCCTCTTTTCCTTCCCCTAGTCTTCAAAAGGCAGCTGCTGTAATCTGATCCCCTCTTTTCCTTCCCCTAGACTTCAAAAGGCAGCTGTGGTAATCTGATCCCCTCTTTTCCTTCCCCTAGACTTCAAAAGGCAGCTGCTGTAATCTGATCCCCTCTTTTCCCCTAGACCTCAAAAGGAAACTTCTGTAATCTGATCCCCTCTTTTCCTCTCTCTCCTTTTCCTTAAACTTCAAAAGGCAAATGCAGTAATCTGGTCCCCTCTTTTCCTTCCCCTCCTCTTTCTCTAGACTTCAAAAGGCAACTGCTGTAATCTGATCCCCCTTTTTCCTTTTAGACTTGAAAAGGAAACTTCTGTAATCTGATGCCCTCTTTTCCTCTCTCCCCTTTTCCCATAGACTTTAAAAGGCAGCTGTTGTAATCTAATCCTTTCTTTTCCTTCCCCTCTTCTTCTCCTAGACTTCAAAAGAAAACTGCTGTAATCTGATGCCCTTTTTTCCTACTTTTCCTTTTTCCCTAGACTTAAAAAGGCAGCTGCTGTAATCTGATCCCCTCTTTTCTTTCCCCTCCTCTTCTAGACTTCAAAAAGCAGCTTCTGTCATCTGGATCACCTTTTTTTTCCTACCCCCCTCTTCCCCTAGACTTCAAACGCCAGCTGTTGTAATCTGATCCCTTAGTTACCTAGCAGTTGGTCTTGTCCTGACCAACTTTTTTTTTTAGAGTGGATGATGTTTTTAAGAGGAAAATGGGAGGATAAGAAGTTGCTCATAAGTGGAGAAAGTAACATATTTCTCTAAGATAAATTATAGAGGCTTTTTTGGCTTAAACTAGAACCCAAAAGTAAAATTTGGAATCTAAAGTTAACACACAAACGTAACGAAAAGAAAAGTGTCATACAGTAACATAAAGAACGTTTCTACTAGCAGAATACAGTTAAGCTGGGGTTAAAGGTTAACATTGAACTAATAATATATATGTACAATCATTTTGGTTTTTTTGACAGTTCATAACATTTTTACTGATTAGAAACATGAATACATTCATAGACAGCCTTGTAAATCATTTTTGCCATGAGCGACATTTTTGTGGCTTTTGACATAAAACTTCCTTTATAGTCTTGAATGAATAATGAGCCTTCTCATGCTGACATCTTCTAAATAAAAAAAACGAGAACTAAGAATATTTACAGCAAAGAAACCTTGCCATTAAAATAGAATCTTCTCCACAGCTTGAGGAGGAACGTGACGAAACACCATGAGTAACAGATTGTGTAGCTGGCTCATAGGATGTGTATCTTATATCAGCGGAAGAGGAGTGATTGCTGTGATTGTCACCGCCATTGGTGAATCAGTAAAATTGTCAGTGCTTGTTGTAACAGCACCCAAAATAAATATACAGTTCTGTGCCTAAAAATTAATATGGAAATTGCTATCTAGAGTTATCTATTAGTATTAGTATCTAGAGCTATTTACCTATTTATGTCATCACTACTTGTTAGCATAACTTTTTTAAAGAGTAACTTTCAATACTTTTTTTCATTTGTAGCTAGCTACCTTATAATAAAGGATTATTAAGACACTAGATGGAGGCCCGATGCTATCGCATCGGGAGGTCACAGTGCTCTGTTACAAAGAGAGAGACATACTCACCTTCCGACTCACCTCCTCTCCACGCTCACAGCATCTTCCGGTCCCAGTAATGCTTAGCGGGAAGGACAGGAGATGACGTCACTCTCGCGAGAGCGTGACGTCATCAGCGGTCTTTCGTGCAAAGCATTACTGGGACCGCAAGATGCCGGGAGCGTGGAGAGGAGATCGGGGGCCGTCGGAAGGTGAGTATGTCACTATTTTTTATTTTAATTCTATTTTTATAGGTTTATGGTACCCAGGGCCTGGAGGAGAGTCTGCTCTCCTCCGGACTTTGGGTACCATCCGCACATTGAGCTCTGCGACGGTCATATCCCGGCGGTAGTGATGGCGTGCGTCGTTTGAATGCCGCGCCAATTTGCGGCCGGATTTCGCCTGTCGCTGATTGGTGGCGGCCGGCCGGGCATGACCAATCAGCGACGCCGGATTTCCGTTACAGACAGACAGACAGAATTAGACGATTATATAGTAGATTTTATTTCTTTTTTTTTCTTTTTGATTTTCTTCACTCTGTTGTGGAGATATTGGTTTCTGAAATCTACTACACCCAATGTACAAATTTTCCTTTTGACCAAAGGGGCGTTAACAGAGATTCTTCTCTGTGAATTGCTTATGTTTTCCCCAATATGAATTTGTTAGAATTTAGAGCTGAATTTATTCTCTACAAATGTAATGTCCGTTTTAATGCTCTGGGGTCTGCAGAGATCCTAGAGCATAATAAACCTAGAAAAGTAGGAAAAAAGGAACACAATTAATACTCACCTCATCGCTCACCTCTCCTGCCAGCTCTGCTGGTCGCTGTCCCCTGCATAGTACTCAGTACCTCTTCTTTCTGCACTGCACGCTTAAACTCTCGGGCTCTTCATACTGGACGGTGACTTCTTGTCGTGACCAGGCCCGGGACGTCCCAGCGCATGGGCATCGAAAGATCTTCACACATGTATGATGTCGCAACCTTACAGTGCACAGGGACGTCCCGGGACTAGTCATGGACCATCCCACAAGCGAGGGTGCGAGTTGTAATGTCATGATGCACATCATGAAGATGCCCATTCCTTGGCATGCATGTCATAAAGACACTTCACAAAGATGTCTCCGTCCAGAAGTCTCAGCCTAGCCTGAAGAGACCCGTGTTTTCCAATCATAAGAATGCAGCATCATACATAAGAAAAAAAACAAAAGCCCTCACCGAAGGTCAGAAACAGATATTTTCAGTGGAATCTGGTGAGACTTTGATCACACTGAGAACTCCTCACTTCCGTCGCTTACTGAGGAGAAAAACTGCAGGATGTGAGCTCCAGATCAACGAAGATCATGATTGGGGCAGCGCTCTTCACGTACAACGCTCTGGACCTACAGCAAGCATCAGGACCCACCTTCAATCTCCTTATTTCCCCGTTATCTGTAGCAGTGCTAGAGCGTTGTACGCGACCAGTGCTGCTCCCGATTCTCTGGTGCTCCGGTAATCTTCACTGCTCTACACACATACAGTTTATGTCGGCTGTAACAAATTAAAAAAAGATGTGAAAGATCTTTTTTCACCTCTTCGGTATGCAACGATTTTCCTTTTTTGCACTTTCATTTTTTCCTTCTCCCTCTTCCAAGAGTCATAACTTTTTATTTTTCAATCCACACAGCCGTATGGAGGCTTGTTTTTTTTGCTGGACGGCTTGGAATTTTGAATGATACCATTAATTTTACCATTCAATATAATAATAATAATTTTATTTTTATAGCGCCGACATATTCCACAGCACTTTACATTTCAGCGGGTACTTGTACAGACAATAGACATTACAGCATAACAATAATCACATAGATCATAACAGATACCAAGAGGAATGAGGGCCCTGCTCGCAAGCTTACAGTCTATGAGGAAAAAAGGGAGACATGAAAGGTGGATGGTAACAATTGCTTTCATTGTTTGGACCAGCCAAAATGTAAGAATTGGGTGTTCATGTAATGCTGCAGAACCGGCCTAAGTAGGTTACATTACAGACACAGAGGGCTATTAAATGCATAAAGCATGTGAGAACATGATGCGAAGAACCTGGTTATGGTAAACATTTTTGAAGGGGTCACACAGGGATATTTAGGTTAGTGCATTGAAACAGTAGGCCACTTTTAACAAATGCTTTTTTAGGGCATACTTAACCCTGCTGTTCTGTTCGGTCAAAAATGACCGTTTTTGAACTTTGATATTTTTAAAAAAATTCATTATGCGGTTCTGAAACTTGTGGTTACTTCTATTTTCCTAATTTGAGGGGTTCTTTCTAAGGGTACTTTTTTTTTTTTTTTGGTTTAGCTTTTGCGCCACATTTTTTTTTACACTTGTACTGTCCCGGTCAAAAATGACCGAATAGCATTTTATGCTAATTTCAGCCATTTTTTGAATAAAACAAATGAGTTATAATTTCTTTTGAGACTACTTATTGCATCTACTATTGTTTATGAAGTAAACAGTTGCTTTAGGTGCAGATTTACACATGCTTTCAGTACAAACCATACGCATTGGCTTTTTCAGTACAGTTCTGTGCAATTTTTTTTCTCTGTATGTTATTTACCCTGCTTTTCCTCTAAAAATAAATAAATTCAGTTGTCACCATTGCATATTGTAAAAGAAAAGTTTTTTTTTATTTTCCTTGTGTTGGTTCTCTGTGCAAAGCAGACCTGAAAAGCTAATGAGTCATGTCTGCCAAATGTTTGTTTTCTTCTCTGCTATCTCAGCATTCCAGGGGGTGGTGTCTGGTGTCTCTTTTCTTATCTTATCAGTAAGTAATGCAGTTCAGCCAGCCATTTCAGTCTCAGTTTTGTTGGAGAGAAGATCTGGAGACATCTGAGCCTTGAATGCAAATCTGTACAGGCATGAGGCTTAAAACTTGTGTATTATTGTTGTCCTGAATGTAAACAATAGAATTATGTGAAGATTTTCTGAAAAAAACGGATTTTTAAAAATTTTTTTTACTATTTTTTTAAAAACGTTTGCACGCATTTTATACTATAGTTAATTTTAGTTATAGTTATAGTTAGCTATAGTTGTTATAGTAGTAGTAGTTGTTTTAGTTAGTTAGTTAGTTAAGCTCAAATTTGTAATTTCTGTGCAGAATTCAATAAGCCCTTGTAACCTTTATAAACACAAAATAAATAAAAAAATTTAGTTTTTTATGTATTTTTTTTTATAATGACCAACCATGTTCACATACAGTATAATAATGCAACAGGTATTCAAAAAATTTTTTTTAAGTAGCTAAAACAGCATTTTAATAGGTCCGGTCAAAAATGACCGGAGCAGTACAAGTGTATAGTGGAAACGAACAGAACTGCAGTTAAAACTGTGGGGATTGGGGATTAATCAAATTATCCTGGGTAGTGCATTCCAAAGAACTGGCGCAGCACGTGAAAAGTCTTGGAGACGGAAGTGGGTTCTGATTAATGAGGATGTTAACCTCAGGTCATTAGCAGAACAGAGGGCACAGGTAGGGTGGTAGACAGAGACGAGGGAGGAGATGTTGGGTGGTGCTGAGCCATGGAGTGCTTTGTGGGTGAGGGTAATAAGTTTATACTGAATTCTGGAGTGGATGGGTAGCCAGTGTAATGACTGGCACAAGGTAGAGGCATCGGTGTAACGATTGGTGAGGAATATGATCCTGGCTGCAGCATTGAAGACAGATTGGAGGGGGGAGAGTTTGGTAAGAGGGAGACCGATTAGTAGAGAGTTACAATAGTCCAGACGAGAATGAATAAGAGAAACAGTAAGAGTTTTTGCAGAGTTGAAATTAAGAAAAGGTCGAATTCTAGAAATGTTTTTGTGGTGCAGATAACAAGAGCGAGCCAATGATCAGATGTGGGGGGTGAATGAAAGCTCGGAGTCAAGTATGACCCCAAGACAGCGGGCGTGTTGCTGGGGAGTAATGGTGGAACAACACACGGAAATGGCAATATACTACTGTATCCTCACCCATCCCTGTAGACTATGAGCCCTCGCGGGCAGGGTCCCCTCTCCTTATGTACTTGTGTGTCCCTTGTCTTACACATGTTTATTATACTTGTCTATATTTCCGCTTTTCACATGTAAAGCGCCATGGAATAAATGGCGCTATGTAAGTGCATAATAATAATAATAATAATAATATCGGGCATAGGTAGTTTAGTAGAGGGAGGAAACACAAGAAGTTCAGCTTTTCACAGGTACAGTTTCAGATAGAGGAAGGACATGATGTTAGAGACAGCGGTAAGACAATCAATATAAAGTAAAACATAAAAAAAAATCCAAGTTCGGTGAAAGTGAGCAAAAAATTGCAATTCCACAATAGTTTTTTGGGTTTTGTTTTTAAAGTGTTTAATGTGTAATAAAAATGACCTGCCCATATAATTCTCCAGCTCAGTACAATTACAGTATTATCAAACATGTATTTTTTTAAGTGGTAAAAATAAAATTTGAATTTTTTTTTTAAAAAGTTTTATTTGTGTCGCCATTTTTCGAGACTAGTAACATTGTCATTTTTTCATGAATAGAGCTGTGTCGAGGCTTGTTTTTTTTCTTTTTTGGAGAGCTGATAATTTTCTTAATACATTTTTTGGGGGGTAGATTTGACTTTTGATAGCTTGCTTTGTTTTGGGTGTTGCGTCAAGCTATAAAAAGACAGTTCTAGAGTTTAAATTTTTTTCCTTGTTATGGCATTTTCCAATTGGGTTAATTAATTTTATATTTTAATAGATCCAACTACGGTATTTTGAACTTGTAAATGCCACGTATGTGTATCTATTTATTAATTTGTGTTATTTATTTTAATGGGAGAGAAAGGGATGATTAAAACTTCTATATTCTTTTCCAAAATATTTTCTTTTACTTTATTCCCTCAAATGGACTTGAGCCTGTATTCATCCGATCCCTTATACGATACACTGCAATAGAAGTGTACAGTCTCCTATGAACACTAGCCACAAGCTGGTCTTCACTGAAGTTCAGTATTGGCAAGGTGGTTTTCAGCAACTTCCCGGCTACCAAAAACAACCCACCGGCACTCCGTTATCGATGGGTGCGTGAAACGGTGCTTCCCCTGATTCGTGCCATGCCACTGTCAGAGATTGACAGCAATATTTAGGAGGATAGCAGCATTAGGAAAGAGCTAGTGTCACAAAGACACTTTGTGAAAAAAAATCCTATACTATGTTACTTATGCTGCTCTAACACCTAACAATTTGTTTCTATGGTAACAGACTACAAAAGATTCTGTGTAGTCTGATTATACAATAATGCTCTGTTCTAGCTTCCCCTAATTTTTGCTTACCTTCCAAATCTAAGAATAGAAAAAGTAACAATTGCTGAATATCTTATGATAAATACAATGCAAAGAAATCACAATAATATTTGTCTGTTTCTGGTATTCTTTTTTAAAGATATTGTTCACTTTGAGCAGCTCCTTTTTATTTTAAAAGTATCTCCCAACAATAAACTAATCAGCTGTTATCAGTGCAGGAACCTGACAAAAAAGTAATCAAAATAAATCCCTCCAGTATCTCCCCAGGGTGCGGGCCAAAGGATTACACAGTCATCACTTAATGACTACACAGTAGTCACTGTAATGTCAATGATAAAGTCCACAGACATCAATTCTAAGAAGATGAGCGTCCTGAATGGCGACCTCCACCATTTACTTGAATGTTATATCATTGGATATTCTCAAAAGAGTTTTGAACAAGACAAAACATTTAACTTTATTAGTACTTCTTAGCTGGATATTAACTCCTTTTATATTTTTCTGGCCACATATCAGGGTTTTGATTTTTTGCAAGACGAGTCGTAGTTTCCAATAACATTGCTCATTTACCATTCAAAGCAGGGCTGCCACTAAGAATTTCAGGGCCCCATACTGGTAAAATTTTTGGGGGCCCCTTGAGACTCCGCCCAGGCTCCACCCCAGTCCCACCTCCACCCCTCGAACTGTCCAAAGTCCCACTGCTCCCTCTTGGAAACGCTCCACTTCTCACCAATCACACATTAACAGTTCCCATCACCAGATCACACATATAGCCGGCAGCTTTTGTTTTGGCCAAAAGATTTTTTAAGCCGCCACCATAACACGGTAGACTCTTTTGGCCGTGCCCTAATCTACTGTAACCTATTAAATATTTGTTAAAATATGTGATACAATTTAGGTATATTTTTATTTTTCAATTTTTAAAATGACCAATAATATCACATACAAGGAACAAATACCGCTACATCATGTCCATACCACATATTACCATCACATACTGACCTATAATACCACATACAAGGAACAAATACCACAACACCATGTCCAGACCACATATTACCACCACAGTGACCGAATAATATTACATACAAGGAACAAATACCACTGCACCATGACCAGACCACATATTACCACTACATGGTGACTGAATACTACAATACTGATCAGTAATAAAAAAACCACGATACTATCACCATAAGTGCCATTATACACAGTATATCTGTACTTAGTATGCAGTGTCTGTGTAAAGGTAGTACAGTGATCAATGGCATTATACACAGGGCCTCTATACAGTGTATAGTGTCAGTGTATAGGTAACACACCAACTCACCAGTGAAGTCTCTAGGTGAAGTCCTTCATCTTTGTTTTTCATCTTTCATCCAGCACAGATCACCATCACTTCTTCCAGCCAGGGCTCGTCTCTGCAGGAAATAACACAGTTACCTAGAGCTCTGCTTGCAGAATACATTACTTATTTTTGCCAACTTCTACATTACACGACATGAAGAAAAATAGGCAACATAGTGTTACCCTACACAGTAACAGGACCGCCCCCCATTTAAAACAGTATACTCAAAAAATAAAATAAATTCATCACTACAGTAATAATATCCCTTAATTAGACCCAGTGGTAATAATATCCCCATCCTAGCCCCCGTGTGTCTCATTCCTGGCTTCAACCATACGTTCTCCCATCCCACCCTCATGAGTATCCATCCTGCCCCATCTGTCTCCATCGTATCCATCCTGCCCCATGATCCTGTGCAATCTGTCTCCAACCCTGCCCTATCTGTCTCCAATCATGCCCCCAGTGTCTCCAGTCATGCCCCCATGTCTTTGATCCTGCCCCCTGTGTCTCCAATCATGCCCTGTATCTCCATTCTGCCCCGTGTCTCCAATCATGCCCCATATCTCATTCTGCCCCTTCCTGTGTCTCACTGTCACATTCTGCCCCCATCATGTTCAGCATTCTGCCTCCATCGTGTCCAGCATTCTGCCCCATCATGTCCAGCATTCTGCCCCAACGTGCCCAGCATTCTGCCCCATCGTGTCCAGCATTCTGCCCCATTGTGTTCAGCATTCTGCCCCATCGTCACCAGCATTCTGCCCCATTGTGTCCAGCATTCTGCCCCATTTTGTCCAGCATTCTGCCCCATTTTGTCCAGCATTCTGCCCCATCGTGTCCAGCATTCTGCCCCATCGTGTCCAGCATTATGCCATCTGCCCCGGGCCCCCCGGAACACAAGTTCCTCTTGCCTGGCCTCGCTCCAGTGGCGAAGCTCCGTACCTCCATGCAGAAGCGCGCGCTCGCCGGTGACAGACAATGACGTCAGACACTAGCGAGGTGCGCGCTGTGGCGGACGTCAGCTGCCAGCCTCTGATTGGCTGGTGGCTTTTAACTATTGACATGCAGGCACGTTTTTCCTGTTTATTGATTCTTTTCTTGTGTCCGCATAACCCCGTATCGCCCATGCTGCCCAATGCCCAGCAGTGTTCATTTTTATTTGTTTTTAACAATTTTTTCTTTTAATTATTTTCACTTTTTTCATTTCAGTTAGCTTACAGTGAGTCTCTGTTTGGTCCTTGATTAGCCCCGTATCGTGGATCTGACACATTACCTACTACAATCAAGCATTTCATGGAAATCGCTATATACCTACTTAATGGATGTAATGTTGTATCTATGTACTACTATATATGTGATTATATGTTTTATTATCATATGCTTATTTATACTTTCACATATCTATGTATTTGTCTATGTGGTGGTACAATTTTAAGTGCCATGATGCTTTTTCAGCCCTTGATATATATTCTATTTTGGGGTTTTATATCGAACGGTTGCTGCCATGATCCACCTCTTTCCTTATGGCTGTGCACATCGCTATGAGGTCTGTGGCTCCGCGCTGCGGCCAGGATCTATATGCACGACGCTCGTTTCCGGGTACTCCCCGGCGTGTGCGCACTGTGCATGATGCTTGGCTGTAGTGGAGGACCTGCAGACGTCAGGGCGCATGCGCCGCAGGCGCCAATACTATTGGTGGATCCCGGGTTCAGGGGCTATTTCAAGGTCCTACTTGGACACTTATACTCATCTCCTCCTTGACAAAGCGGTGGGGGACGCCACGAAACGCGCGTCGGGGGCTTCACTATCGGGCTCTCCTCTCCCTCCCCTCCTTGGTAAGTTCTTTCACGGGTCATTTTGTAACTTTTGGATAAATCACCATCACGGGGTACCTATATTGTGTTCTAAATCCCGTTGATTACTGTGCCTTTTGATCTCTGACCTTTGTGAAATGGCCTGTTGGCATTACCACGATACTACGATATAGGATACCATACGTGTGATTCCCTCTCTTTTGGCGGTTCTCTTACCGGGTTGTTTCCATCCAGGTGGAGGGTATAGGGGATGTTCTATGGGATATACTGTCCACATCTGATAATGAGCACACTTTTGCTATAAAGGATATTTTTATTTGTTATATTATAATTAATAAAATTTGATATTTTTATGCAAAATTGATCGCATGCTCTGTTTGTTTCTCCTGATGTTCACACATATAAATATATATAGATATACACAAACATATATATATTATCTATCTATCTATCTATCTATCTATGTATCTAAGATATATATATATATATATAATTATATATTTATTTATATCTTCCTACCCTAGCATCACAACTTTTTCAAACTTTATATAAGTTATTTTCTATGTGTCACTTATTTACCGTATTTTAGAAAATCATTGTTTATATCTTTTGTTTTTATGAAGCTTTTTTAATTCTTTTTTTTCCTCTCCAAAACCTCTTCCTGATCATTAATCACAATAAAATGTTGCACAAGTACGGGTTTTACTTAGCTTGCGATTTGTCATAACATGCTGGCAAGGAAAGAATACAAGCTTTTCGCTGTGATTGTAGGACGTCGTAAACAGTGAGTCACTTTCGGAAGTCTGGATGAGGCATCCAGGTACGGTATATAAGGGGCCTGTCCTGCACTCAGAAACTCAGAGAGAGTAGAAGAAAGTCTTCAGTCATAAAGATCTAAGGAAATCAAACTATGAAGAACTTGATTCTTGTTCTGCTACTTTCCGTGGCTTACTGCTCGGCTTTCCCTGCGGAACCTCCGAAGGGCAACGAGGAGAATGATGCCAAATTTGCCGAGGTAAGTATATAACCTGCCGGTAATTTTAATATAAGACCTATTATTGTCCTTTATATAACATTAGTAGAAGTTTGTTATCGATGCTCCAAGGCTTGTCTTATGATGGCTAGCACTCATTTTTATGCCCTTTTATGAGCGGCTCCCATTCTGGTGAACTCATGCCATCCTTAGAATTCATCTGAATGTCCTCCATGTAATATTAAATTTCCCCTGCATTTGTGGGAAATTTCTACAGAAAATCAGCTAATTGCTGGTAGTGTCCATGGGAATTTGATGATCACTATGATGCCTACATTTTCTAGAAAAAATGTTCTATTTTGAGGCCATCACTTGAAGGGTTAATACTGTCCAATGGTAAATGTAAAAACAAGCACCTTTGCAATTTATTCCTTATTACAATTTACAGCCGTTGCTGAGATATTGACGCTTTTCTTTTGTTTACAGCTCGTTGCCTAGGGCAACGACCACCTCTTCTATCTGGCTTGTAAGCACTGTGCAGAAGCTGGCCAGGACTAGGAGGTAACAGTGCGCTGCAGCAATACTGGCCAACTTCAAAACTATGCTTACAAGATCTGCAGAAAAGAGCTTGTAAGCGCTGCACATATTCTGCTGTTTAGCAGCGGTGGTCGGTCTCCATGGCAACAAGCTGCAAACAAAACAAAAGACTTAATGTCTCAAGATCAGATTAACATTTTAACAAGCAGTAAATTGCAATATTGCTTGTGTTTATGCCCAATTGTGAAGATGGGAATAACCCTTAAAAGGTATTACTCAGTATTAGGGGGCTACAAAGGGGATGTAAAGATATGGTAGAGCTCAGACCTTTTATCACAACTGATCAAAATGTATTATTTTTGTTGAACTAGGAGTGGGATAGCCTTTAAGGAGTTGTTCACCATATTCGCAAAATATAGACACCAGTCCCACATTGGGGACTCGTATCTAGTACCTACAGTGGAGAGTAGAGTGGCTGAAAAGAGTTCTTTTCACTCTAAAGGATCCTTTATGTGTGAAAATTAAAAAGACAGCAAATGATTTGAAATAAAAGTGTAATACTTCATTTAACCTGTAGAGGGGTTGCTGAGAAAATGTGCAGGTTACACAAGGGGGTCCTATTAGAAAGACACCCTGGAAGGAGTACAGTGTTAGGACAACCCTCTAACACAAAAAAAGAATCCTCTAAGGGTCAATTGAAGACATTTTTCTACATAGCGCCACTTCAGGCCAAATGAAGGATAGCATGGCATCCATTTACCTAAATGGTTTCCATTAACTTTAATTAGTAGCCCCCATATTGCTGTACATAAGGGAGATGAGCCCCATTTAGAATGTTTTTAATAAACATTATGTAAAATCCACCAAGGTGTATCTCTCCCTGGAAGGGTGATAAGTACTTTACAAGGTGATGTCGCTCCTTTGGAATCTCAGAAATTGCTTTTTTTATTTTCTTTTAATGTTTTTTTTTCCCCATCGATTCTTTTTTAGGAATATTTAAAGAGATATTACAACCTTAAGCCAGATATCCGACAGTCAAGGAGGAAAGGCGACAGTCCATTGATCCAAAAGATCAAAGAAATGCAGCAATTTCTTGGGCTTACGGTGACAGGAACACTGGATACCGACACGATGGAAGTGATGCACCAACCCAGATGCGGGTTTATTGATGTCGGAGAATTCAACACTTTCCCCGGTAACAAAGGATGGAACAAGAGAGATCTGACTTACAGGTAAAATTGAAGGACTTCATTTTGGTTAAACCAACTTATTTATAGCTTGCCATCAATTTAATTCAATCATCTTCTTCTAGAATATTGAATTACACCCCTGATATGCCCCAGTCTGAAGTAGACCAGGCTATCCAGAGAGCATTTAAAGTTTGGAGCGATGTGACGCCTTTGACTTTTACACGGGTCTACGAGGGGATTTCTGACATTGAGATCTCTTTTGCTGCCCAAGGTAAGATCCTAAACAGGTTTCATTTCACAATGTAGACCCTTAAAAAATTAAATCCTATAAGTAATATTTGATTATTGTCTTCCACAGTCCATAATGACTTTTACCCATTTGATGGCCCACATGGGACACTTGCTCATGCTTTTGCTCCTTCCAGTGGAATTGGTGGAGATGCCCACTTTGATGAAGATGAAACTTGGACAAGTGGCTCTAATGGTAGGTCACCTTTTTCTTATGCAGTAAATGTACCCAAACCACAATTAATACAAACTCTCCACAATTCCGATTTTTGGATGAAGAACTGTAAATAAAAATTTTATTCAACAAATGTACTTATTTAGATATTATTGACAATCTTCTTGAAATCTCTTTTCTTTTTTTGCAGGTTATAACTTATTTATTGTGGCTGCTCATGAGTTTGGCCATTCCCTTGGTCTCTTCCATTCCAGTGACCCCAGTGCTTTGATGTATCCAACTTACCATTTTGTTGAGCCTAGTGAATTCCACCTTCCTGAAGATGACGTCAATGGGATTCAGTCACTTTATGGTAAGAAAAGTAGAAGATAACAAATATCCTTGTCAAACAATGACGATTATTTAAGACTCAGCCAAAATATAGATTAACTATTCATGGGATACGTCACCAAAATGACATCTGTGGAGGTCTACCACCCAACATCCACAGCCATCAACTGATATCTGCTCCATTAATGGCCGGATGTAAGCAATGTTCTGAGCGTATCATCGCGTTCCAAACATTGTTTAGTGGCTGCTGATGAGCACTGAAATTTCTCTCCTATTCTCTTGAATGGAAGACTAAAGGAAAACCTTCACAAATATACAGAGTTTTATAACTTATAATATTGTATCACTATAGGAGCAAGAACAACCCCTGTGGAGCCAACTGTCCCTGAAAAACCAAGTGAACCAAGCACCCCATCCTCCTGCCTCCCAAACAACTCTTTCGATGCTGTGACAACTCTGCGTGGAGAAATCTTATTTTTTAAAGAGAAGTAAGTGAGATATTCAATAGAATAGTTTGATGCAATCACCTACAAAGTTTTTAAACAGAACCATCCCATACTACATGCAATGCTTCAATGTACGTTTTTAATTCATAGAACTTTCTGGCGCCAAATTTCCCCAAATTCTGAAGTTGAACATCACTTAATCAACGCTTTCTGGCCATCACTGCCAAATAATATTCATGCGGCTTATGAGTACCAGGATGGGGACAAAGTTCATATCTTCAAAGGTATCAATTGCTATTTAAATTTTTTTTTACATTGCTTTGAATTATTTGATGGCAAAAGATAGATAGATACCGTAGCTCTTACCTAAATATGCTTAATACAAACAAGACATAATTTATGTATTTTTCCTAGGTGTAAAATATTGGACAATGAGGGGTTTCGAAATCACACCAGATTCTCCTAAAAGTATTTATGACTTGGGCTTTCCAAGGACCGTCAGAAGAATTGATGCTGCCGTCTATGATTCCATCTCCAAAAAAACATATTTCTTTGTGAATGATAATTATTGGAGGTAATGTCATTTCCATAAGACCTGCTTACTTAATGAGCTATCAAATAATAATAATAATAATAATAAATATATACAACTATAAAGTAATGTATTTAATCTCTAAATTTTGACAATACCTTTCTACAATATTAACCCCAACCTTAAAATTCTTTCTCCAGTTACGATGAGAAAAAACAAACCATGGATAGTGGATTCCCTAAAAAAATTATAGACAACTTTCCCGGCCTAACCAAGATTCGTGCGGCTTTCCAGAAAGACAGTAAGAAAAATTATTTTTAAAAATGTTATGGACATTTATTAATCATAATGATACTGATAAATATATAATAATAGGATGAATATGATTAATACTAGTAGCTAGATTGCTAGTTAGAAAATCTCTAATGATAAGATGTAAGTTTTAAAAATAAAGTTATGGCGCATCCATAAGATAGGAGATAACTTCCAGATCGCTGGGGGTCCAATTGTTAGAACTCCCAGTGATCCCAGGATTGGGGACCTGGAATACTAGGAATGTGCTTGAATGGAGAGGAGGTGCGCATGCTCAACCTCCACTTTTTTCGTTGTCAATGGACGATGTAAGCTGGATATAATTCACAGGTTTTGATGGTAGTCTCATAGACCATGAGTGATGTGGAGGTCAGGCATGCACACCTCTGCTCAATTCTAGACGGACTCTCATTTTAAGGGCAGATATTGAAAAGTAGAAGGTGTATTTCAGACTACCGTAAGCTCTCTGTTCATATAGTTGGTCCCCAGTCCTGCTCTGCCCCATCTACATTGAGGTTGGCTGACACAAAGTGAGGGTTTAATATTTGAGAATAGGACCATCCTGATTGGGGTACACCTTGTTACGGAAGGATGGTTTTTACTCTTTTTTTTTTAATAAAAAAGTGTATACTAATGACTATGCTATTTATATTATTGCTTTTTACTTACTTACAGAAGGATATTTGCTCATTTTGCGTCTATCTTAGGTTTTGTCTAGTGTAGCAAACTAAGCATAACAGTAACCTAAGAGGGCTGAGCTAAAGAGAAAAGTTAACAGTATATTTATGCTTATCAAATCACTCATATATATATATATATATGCATAGCTATTCCTTTTAAAACAATTTTGAAATTTTTTTTTTTTTACTAAGAACATATTTATTCATTTTTAGAATTTCTGTACTTCTTTGACGGACAGCGCCAATATGAATTCAGCATCGCTCAGAAAAGAGTAACCCGACTATTGAATAATAGCAGCTGGATAAAATGTGCCAGTATCAAGGCCAACAACCTGAGAAAACATTCTAGAAATTAAATTGTTTATTTTTATTTTAAATTATTTTTTACATAGATATTTTTAAATTAAGTGTATTTTTTCACCTTTATTTGGTGACAATATTTTATATTATATTTGCTTAAAAAATAAAACTTTGTATTTTAATATACACAGCGCATTTCTGAGTTGTTTATAATCTGTGAAATACATTAAAATGTCCTTGCATTCAATGTTACAAATCGTAGCCTACACCCCTGGGTTGTAAATACCGGAGTGGCAGAGGAGGCAGTTCCAGATATCACTGACTGAACAGGTCCAATACCTGCTCTTCAACATATCATGACATCAGATTTTTGGTGGAGACCCAGTTATAGCTTTTGCATTAGGGGCCAAGAGCCTAATGTTATGCCCCTCATAAACTATAAGTACAGGAGCATTTTTTTCTAGGTGTTAAATGGTTAAAATAATCAAAATAGCAGTCAGGTGAAGCATTACTCAAGTATTCGTTGGGACTCATCTATTACAGGCTGGATTCTAGAGATCATATGCCAAGGCACTGCCAAGTAGATGACCAAAAGGGTAGTCCCTATTTATTTGAATAGTGTATACACTGCTCACATTTAGGACTCCCAATGATGGATGTTGGCTAGTCATATCTAGTTGGGAAGAACTGGGGAGCATATAAATGATATGCTTCCATGGTCACCTTTTAACGGGGTTGTCCAGCCTTGGGGTACAAGTCTACAGTCACTCTATTACTGGAGATTTGTGAATCATCATAGAATGCACAGTGCATACTTCCGGTCACATTCTGACTAGACTTGTCCAGCCTAGCTCAGTTCACTTGTATTGAATGAAACTGTGCACGTCTAGTTTGCATGTGACTCTATGGATGCAAATCACATACTTACGGCCACGTGCACACTCACTCCCGACACAGGAAAATCCTCAATCCTTTATTGATGTGGTTGCAAGAGGGATCATTTGCAGTTGGGTTACAGAGATGGCATGGGGAATCCCACCAAACTGCTGCCCTTCAGCTAATGTATAATATTATAACCTTGAATAATATGTTCTGACTACAGAGAATCTGATAGTTCTGTTGGGTTTCTGTTGCTTTTTTATGGTTTCTAAGGGTGTGTTTCCATGGTCAGGATGGCATCAGTATTTGCTCAGGATTTGACGCAGGTAAAATCTGTATCAAATTTGCACCTGAGGTCACTGGCAGGTCACCTGAGTTTTTGATGCGCTTTTTTTCATGCGGATTTGTATGAGCTTTTTTGTAAGCTAAATGAAGATCTATGATTTAAAAAAAAAAAGATTTGTGATGTCATTTCTGGTCCAACCTCCTCTTTAACATTTGTCCAACCCACACTCCATACAGATAGATAGATAGATAGATAGATAGATAATGGATAGATAGAAAGATAGATAGATGGATGATGGATAGATAGATATGGGATGGATAGATTAATAGATAGATATATCTATAGATATATCTATCTATTTATAGATATGTCTTTAGATGGAAATATCTACTGTATAGATAGATACAAATATCTAAATAGATAGATGCGTATATCTATAGATAGAAAAAGATCTGTGTTAGGCTGGGATCACACTTTACGAGAAACTCGCACGAGTCTCGCACCTCAATACCTGCACTGCCGCCGACACTCGGAACGGATCGTGAGACTGCATAGAAATACATGCAGCCACACACTCCGGTCCCGAATGCCGGCGGCAGTGCTGGGTATTGAGGTGCGAGACTCGTGTGAGTTTCTCGCAAGTGTGGCCCCAGCCTTAAATGCAATATGTTTAATTTATAAAAAAAGTGGGGAAAAAATTGCATGGGCTCCCGCGCAATTTTCAAGTCTTGAGTGGGAAAGCTGATGGCTGGGGGCCGATATTTATAGCCTGGGAAGGGAGTAATACCCATGGCCCCTTCCCAGGCTATGAATATCAGTCCACAGCTGTCTGCGTAGCCTTTCCTGGCTATTAAAATAGGAGGCCCCACAAAAAAAGAAGTGGGGTCCCCCTATAATTAATAGCCAGAAAGGCTATGCAGACAGCTGCGGGCTGATATTAATAGCTTAGGAAGGGGCTATGGATATTGGCCCCCCCCGGTTACCAACACCAGCCCGCAGTCGCCCCAGAAATGGTGCATCTCTAATTCTGGCGCTTTTAGCTCTTCTCTTCCCACTCTCGTTTAGCAGTGGGATATGGGGTAATAAGGGGTTAATGTCACCTTGCTATTGAAAGATGACATTAAGCCCGGTTAATAACAGAGAGGCGTCAATAAGACACCTATCCATTATTAATCCTATAGCATGAAAGGATTAAAAAAAGACACAGCCAGTAAAAAGTATTTTAATGAAATAAAACACAACACAGTTTTGCCTTTTTATTATACTCCTAATCCAACCGAAGCCATCGATCTCCTGAAAAAAACAAACAAAAAAACCAACAGTATACTCCCTGATCCTACGTTGCCCATGTACGAGTATCCCACGACGAGTCCAGCTCTGCTACATCTGAATGCATGACATCCAGATATAGCAGAGCTAGGTGACCACCGTAGATGTCTCCAGCGATCACCTACACTCTAGCTCTCACAGTCAGCTGACCGTGAGAACTAGCCTAGTGTGACTGGAGATAACCCCAGGTCACGTGCATGGCAGTTCACGTGATAAGTCAAGTTATCGCGAGAACTGCAGTGGACAGTGACTTCCGGCCGTAGGGCAGGTAAGAACATCATTCTATTAGTAGAAAGCTCCATTTTACCACATCTAATGATTATCTATGGGAAATTTACGCTGCGGCGATGGAGCGTTGCCGCAACGTAAACGGACATGCTGCGTCCCGAAAAGACGCGCTGCATGTCCGTTTATGCAGGGATGCCGGAGGAGTCTTTTAACACATAGTGGAGATGGGATTTCATGAAATCCCCTCCACTATGCTGTAACATCTGGACGCTGTGGGTTTGACGCTGTGGCTTAAGGCAGCGTCAAACCTGCAGCGTTTCCTGACACATTCATTCCAGCATTGAGACCTTTAACACTCTCAATGCTGGAATGAATGTGTCGCATGGATTTATGTCTTTATACATCAATTATGGAATTTGCTCCAAAGACCTTGTGGGGGCATCACAACACATTAGGAGACCCCGATCAGAGGACAATAAAACATCCAGACTCCTTATCTATGAACTGGACCAATATTTATGTTTCTCCCTCTCCCATAATGATAGTTCTGCTTCACGTCACTAGTCAGGTAATAATCGAGGGAAGCTAAGTTTATCCGCTTCTAGAAAACCAAATAGGCAGTCAACTTCTGCAGCGTGGGCCAGATGACTTTCGGGGTTAGATAAGTGACTATCAGGCATCCATCTACTCAGAGCCTTAATCTGCCTGGCTAGATAGTATAAATAGAAATCCGGCAATGCCACCCCATCCATCTGTTCGGGCCTCTGTAAAGTAGATAATTTAAGCTTGGGTCTAGATTTCCCCCATATAAAAGACGTGACTAGAGAATTTAAATTCATAAAGAAGGATTTAGGGATCAGCACCGCACTATGCTGAAGGAAATAACTAAGCTTAGGAAGTAAAATCATCTTAATTAGATTTATACGGCCAGCGACAGATAACGGACGTTTACTCCTAGATGCAAATTAAAGCTTAAAGGGGTTGTCCGGGCTTTTCACATAATCTCAGTGCATACGTAGGGAAGGTGACCTGACGGACGGACGGACGGACTTGTTAGAATAGAGGAAGGAAGGGTTGCACAGTTTAGATAGGTGTCAGTTACTACAGTGGGGAAACAGCTGAGAAAGTGTAGTGGACGTGCAGTACCTTGGGTTGACCATTAGAGGGCAGGGAGGAGTGTGAGCAAAGGACTTGACATCAACTTAGGGCTTAGGAAACCGTTGGTCATGGGGGCGGAGTTACAGGGAACTGGGAAAGATATATATTTGAAGGAGGGTTCCAGAAAGTTCCAGTCCCCAGGGGGAGCTCCAGTGACAGGAGGACTACGACAGTTTGTGCACTGTGAGGAAAACCAAACTAGGGGGACTGAGGAGAGAGAACGTCAGGGGGTGGTCCTGACAGGAAGAACCGCATTATAGACGAGGCTCTGGGTGTAGGACACCGTATTTAGAACAACAAAACTGACCAGTAAAGTGCTGATGGTATACGGGCCTAAGGCGGCCACAGTGACTGATCTCTTGCTTGAAAGAAAAACGTCCAGGGGTGTGTGTTCTGGCATTGAAATGAGAACTGGTCGTTTCCTCCTCAATAGTTTCACTTTCCATAGATCACTGTTCAGCGTGTGTCTGGGGGAGGAGCATCTGGGTGGTTCTGCTCTCTGCACTGAGGCTGCTAGAGGGGGAGGATTTGTTACTGTGTGAGGAGGGCTAGGCTTCTTCATGTGGTCGGGGAGTGCCTTTTGCTATGGAGGGTAGGGTTGTTGCTATAGAGGGAATGTTTTTAGTAGAGTAGGAGGAAACGACCAGTTCTCATTTCAATGCCAGAACACACCCCCCTGGATGTTTTTCTTACAAGCAAGAGATGATATCTTGCAAACCCTGCAAACTGGCCACAGAAGGTAAATTACTTATTGTCAGCATTCTGCAGCCCAGATATGCACTGAGATTATGTGAAAAGCCCGGACAACCCCTTTAACTAGATCCAATAGTGGAAGGATGTTAAGTTGTAGATCAAGTTCACTATTTTTTGGTATATTAATTCCTAAATATTTGAAATGGGACACTATAGGCAACGAAGATAAGGCACAGAGGTGGGTCCCTGGGATGTAAGAAAGAGGTAACAATGCAGATTTTCCCCAGTTAATATATAATCCTGAACATTTACTGAATTTATCAATGGTAGTGATTACATTTGGTAGCGTCTCTTCTGTTTTATCCATGAATATCCCCATGCCATCGACATAAAAGCCGATAGTATCTAGACGACCCGCTATGTTGATACCCTTAATATTTGGAGAGGACCTTGCGCGTATTGCTAACACCTCACTTGCAAGGGCAAAAAGGGCCGGGGAAAGGGGGCATCCCTGTTACGTCCCTCTAGAAAAAGAAAATGGTACTGATACAGAATTATTTATAATGATATAAGCTTTAGGTTTTGCATATATTACGCTGATCCACCTCTGGAATCTATCATCAAAACTGTATTTCCATAAACATGCAAATAAAAAGGGCCTTTCAAGGGAGTCAAAGGCCTTAGCAGCGTCTAACGACGCCAGAACCCAGTTATTGTCTGGTATCAAAGAACTGTACTGCACCACCGACTGACCCCGTCAGATATTAATAGAAGTGCTCTTACCAGGCATAAAACCAGTCTGGTCAGGGTGTATAAGGTCCAATATAACCGACTTCAGTCTATTGGCCACAACCTTAGTAAAAATTTTAGAAACTACATTTACCAGTGATATGGGGCAGAATGATCCACACTCAAGGGGGTCTTTCCCCTCTTTCTTAAGTACAAATACATATATTTCCCCCAAATCCCCTGAAACACCTTTAAAAGAAGTGGCGCTAATATATCCCTATATTTTCTGTACAGCTCAATAGGGAACCCATCTGGTCCAGGAGCCTTCCCAGAGGCCATATCCATCATAGCACCTTCTATTTCTTCTATAGTAAAATCAGCGTCCAAAACAGCCCGCTGAGTAGAGTCTAATGTGGGGAATTTTATGTCTGATAAATAATTCAGACACTCTAGGACATCATGACCACTCCCATACGTGTATAATGTTTTATAATAGTCATAGAAGGAGTGGAGTATATCATCAGTTGAGGTCGGTATTGAATTATCTGGTTTCCGAATTGGAAGTATAGTATTAGATGTGTTGTGCTGATGCACCAAAAAGCCAAAAATTTACTTGCCTGGTTTCCCAGTTCAAAGTAAGACTGATGGGTAAAAAAAGTTTGCGTTTAGATTTGGGGTCCATATATTGGGAATATAACCTATGGGAAGTCAACTATGCTACTCTATTCTCGTTAGTCTGACTAGATATATAAGCTGCTTCTGATCCCTTCAGACGCTGTTCCATTTCATTATCCTCCTTTGTGGTCACCCGTTTAATATAGGATGATAGATGATAGGCAACCTCTCAAATACACTTTAAGGGTATCCCAGAACAGGTTAATATTCTGGGGCTCAGGATGGGATGAGATGAAGCAGTTTAGTTAATCTATAGTTCTATCATTAGAACCTATTAGCTTTAGCCAGAATGGATTTAGCTTCCAGAATACAGTGTGTTTTGATTGGCCAAAACTAAGTCTGAGTATAATCGGACTGTGATCTGAGATCCCCGTGTTACTATGCTCCACGTCATTTACCCACATCGCCAGGTTGCTGGAACCAAATATGTAAACAATACGGGATAAAGTGCATCTAGTAGAGGAATGACAAGTATATTCCCTTACCGTGGGGTGACGTATCCTCCACAAATCAAGCAAACCACTGCCCTCCATGAACAATGCTAGTTGAGACAGAGACGGGGAGGGGGTCCCCTCTGAAATCCCACTATCCAATCTAATTCTGTCAAGGCTATTATCCATAACTAGATTAAAGTCTCCGATACATATAACATGCGCATCCGGGTAGTTTAAAGCAAAACTCAATGCCATTTGAAGAATTGACACATTAGCTGGAGGAGGATTATAGATACATAGTATGACGTATCTTCTATAATTTATCAATTTGTATACGAAGATAAAACGACCTTCAGGGTCCATCCGAGCTTCTCTAACCTGCCACCTGACATCTCTATGTATCAACAATGAAACCCCCTTGAATAACTAGTATGAAACGTATGAATGAACCACTGTACCCATGGCCTCTGTACGTGTTGAGCAGAATCTCTGGTTAAGTGCGTTTCAACCAGAGCTACAATATGAGGGTGATAGCGCCTAATTTGGGAGAATACCTTGATTGTCTTATGAGGGGACCTGAGACCACTCACATTCCAGGTCATACATATAGTATCATACCCCATGTCTCCTCATCTAAATATGGTATAGGCATCATGTAAAGATTTTTGGCACCTGCATCTACATAACGAACAACAAGCAGAAATAATACAAAAGAAAGAACAAAAGAAAGTTCAAAGGTAAAGGAGCAGAGTCCTGTGCGCCCAGCATGAATTAGACAAGGGGATAGATACCCTCACTGGATACAGTGTCCGGTATTGTTGTTAAATTGGACGCTAGTGGAGAGAGCTCCAATCATATATCTATTAGGATAGTTCCAATTAACTGCAAGCATATCAGGACTTCTTTTCACAAGGTCCCATATGGGACCATAACCACTCAGATGCCTCCGCCGGATCTGTAAAGAATATGGAAGAGCCCTCCAGGTCCAGATGAATTACACCCCAGAGTACTGAAGGAGATAGCAGAAGAAATTTTTGAACCCCTCTCCATAATCTTTGAAAATTTGTGGAGAACAGGAGAAGTCCCACAAGACTGGAGAAGAGCAAATATTGTTCCTATCTTCAAAAAGGGGAAGAAGGTGGACCCAGGCAACTATAAGCCGGTGAGTCTGACTTCTATACCAGGAAAGATCTTTAAACAAATTATTAAACAACATGTGTGTCAGTACCTGGATAAGAACGAATTGATTAAACAGAGTCAGCATGGGTTTGTAACTAATAAGTCATGCCATACTAACTTAATTTCCTTCTATGACGGAATCACTGATTGGGCGGATCAGGGACATTCTGTAGATATAGTATATCTTGACTTCAGCAAAGCATCTGACAAAGTATCTCACACAATCCTTATTGAAAAAATGACTAAGTATGGGATGGACAAGGCAACTGTTAGGTGGATTCATAACTGGCTTAGTGATCGGACCCAAAGAGTGGTCGTAAATGGCTGCACATCCAGTTGGAAGAATGTCTCAAGTGGGGTACCACAGGGCTCTGTCCTGGGCCCTGTATCGTTCAACATCTTTATCAACGATTTAGATGAAGGAATTGAGGGTAAACTGATTAAATTTGCTGATGACACAAAGCTAGGAGGGATAGCTAATACTAGAGAAGAGAGAGAGAGGATTCAAAAAGATATAAATAAACTGGAGAAGTGGGCAGCAACTAACAGAATGGTTTTTAACAGGGAAAAATGCAAAGTACTACATCTGGGCAATAAAAATGAAAAAAGCATATACAGAATGGGAGGAATAGGGCTAAGCAACAGCACATGTGAAAAAGACTTGGGTATACTAATAGATCACAGACTGAATGAGTCAACAGTGTGATGCAGCAGAAAAAAAAGGCAAACACAATTCTAGGATGCATTAACAGAAGCATGCAGTCTAGATCACGTGAAGTCATTATTTCCCTCTACTCCTCTTTGGTCAGACCTCATCTGGAATACTGTGTCCAGTTTTGGGCGCCACATTTTAAAAAAGACATCAACAAACTGGAGCAAGTTCAGAAAAGAGCAACCAGAATGGTGACCGGTCTGCAAACCCTGTCTTATGAGGAAAGGTTGCAGGATTTGGGAATGTTTAGCATGCAAAAGAGAAGACTGAGAGGAGACTTAAAAACTGTCTACAAATATCTCAAGGGCTGTCACATTGTAGAAGGATCAACTTTATTCTCATTTGCACAAGGAAGACCATTGCACAAGGAAGCAATGGGATGAAATTGAAAGGGAGGAGACACAGATTAGATATTAGAAAAAACTTTTTGACAGTTAGAGTGATCAATGAGTGGAACAAGCTGCCACGAGAAGTGGTGAGTTCTCCTTCAATAGAAGACTTCAAACAAAGGCTGGACAGATATCTTGTCTGGGAAGATTTAGCGAATCCTGCTTTGAGCAGGGGGTTGGACCAGATGGCCCAGGAGGTCCCGTCCAACTCTACGATTCTATGATTCTATGATTCTAACTCAGAGTCGGCTGGATAGATCATGGAATATAGGACATTCTTTTCTCTGAGCTGCTTCTTGACCTCAATGAATTGTGCCCTCTGCTTCTGGAGTTCCATAGAAAAATCAGGGAATATCGAAATCGTGGCATTGTTGAACTTTATAGGACTTTTTTGCCACGCCAAATGCAATATAGCTTCTCTGTCCTTGCAATTGAAGAGTCGCGCCAGAAAAGGTCTAACTATACTACCTTTCTAATTGGAGGTATTTGCTAATATTATTATTACTATTATTATGTCTGCTACATATTGCAATAGGATCTTGGAGATGGGAATAGTCATAAAAAGAGGGGCTGTCACCAGGAGATAATTGGCCATTTTTTATTTTATTTCTTCAGCTTCCGAGTGTTTTTTTTTTCTTTAAAAATCTACCATATGGTTCCAGAGAAATGTGCTTTTTTATTTAGTGCTGATTTTATGGTCTTTACTAGAGGGACGTGATTCTTTGGGGATGTGTCTTTAGGATTTTATGGGGACTTTCTCATAGAGAACACGTGTATGGTAGATACGACCGAGATAGCTGCCGGGCCGTATGATCAGCTGAAGCCATCTAATGTGTATGAGAGCCTTAACCTCACAGAGAGTGGACTGGTGTTATCCCACCAACAACAATTAGCATCTATTGAATGGATGGATGAAATATTTATGATGTAGTGTACCTGACCACTGGGTACACCCAGAGATCACCCATGTGGATGGTGTGACGAACCAGTCCATTATGAACATGTACACTATTGTTCCCTTCACATGGGACTTAAGAACCACTGCTCTCAGGATAGGTGGAGGTCCCAATGAGATCACCCCCATTATTTATCCTGTGGATAACTGATACATGCAGTTTATGGGTCAATGTCCTTACATTTCCGGAGATTAAGAAAGTACGTTGTAGCCTTGTTATGTTGTATTAGTGTACATACAGAAGTTGGATGAACTCATAGGTTGTTATCTACGCAAATTGTCTAGTCAGGCATTTTCCATCCACACACATAATATTAAACAGAGATTATGCAACCATTACATTGTATCCTATAATCTGTAAAGAAACAATGATCAGGTAAAGCAAACACCACAGGTATGAATTCCAGTATCGTACGCCAGCGCTAATTCTCCATTAAACACTGATCATCCAGTTGGTAATGGACCGTCTTCTCGGAACAGACAGGCCAGATCTCGTTACGTTGTGCTGAATGTCTACCTGGTGTGACAAGGTCATGAGCTTGGGCTGAGTCATGTCTTTTCCAAAATATGAGACTATAAGTTTTTAAGAATTTCTAAGCATGTTCAGACATCAAGGCAGTCAAAAATGGTGACGTATGTGTCCCCCCAGCCCCTATGTTTCAGAGAAACTAAATATGGGTTCAGGTGAAATGACGATGATCAGATGAGTAAAATAGTTCTACGAACACTTTTTACAACCATAGTCTAATTGCACAATTTCAGTTCATATGGAGGAGTTTGTCTTAATAAAAAACTGTCCTTTTGTGGTATAAAATGCCTGCCGATTAACCCCTTAAATATCTGGCAAAGTTTGAGCCTCAGGCCACATTCACACATCTGTAAAATGGAACTTTTTTTTCCCGTCATTCGTTTTGTCTCCGTATTGCCTACATGTTGCATCCTTTTTTCTCTCATCTCTTTGTATTTCACTGATGCAGGTAAACTGTCTGACTTTTTTGTCCATTGTCACTTAACAATGGATCAGTTAAAGCGAATGAAACTTGGTCAGAAAATTGATTTACAAATTTTGTCTTTCCATTTTTCATCCATTGAACGGATCCCTATAGAATTTAATGGCAAAGTCCGATCACCAAGATGGATGAGAATGTAAACAGCGTGAGTGATACATTTTTGGCTGCGGGGGTGATGTCACGCAAACTGTGTGCCCTAACCAGTGTGGTAGTTCAACTCACTTGGCGGTACGGGAAGTAAGAAAACAGGAACACTGTTTTTAAATCTTCGGTTGGTTTATTATTTGGCAGCATAAACCAACAAGAAGGGGAAAGTACGGTAAATACAGCCCTTCAGGCAAAAACAGGAAAACAACACAGAAAATAAAAATGCTGTACACAGTCCATAATTTTGCGGGGAGCTGCACGCTCTGCAGCACCACAAGTTCAGTCTTTCTTCCTCAGGTCACAAGCCACTGGAAAATCCTCTCTCCAGCTGTGCTGAACAATGACTGTCTCTGGAGCCCAACTATTTAGGACCATGTGACTCCTCCCCATGTGACTGAACACATGACTCAGAGATCACACAGGTCCTGTTAGCACACGGCAGTGTCAGCTCTGCAGGTGTAGATAAAGTGGACATCCTTCCACCCACTCTATGGATGTCCAAATAAAAGCAAGCCCATTTATGCAACTTACTTAATCCTCACAACATTAAGACTACGTTCACACGTAGCGGAACTCTCGCGGAAATTACCGCAAGAATTCTGAATTCCATTCCGCGATAAAATCGCGGGACTTTAAAATGCGATTTTTGCATTTTGCAAGCGTTATTAGCTTGCAGAATTGCTAGCCTTTTCCAAGCGATCTGTAGCATCACTTGTAGAACTGATTGACAGACTGGTCACACTCGTCAAACATTGTGTTTGACGCGTGTGACCAACTTTTTACTGTTGAGGCTGCCTATGCGGCATCAATAGTAAAAGATAGGATGTAAAAAATAACTAGAAAAAAAAAATTGTTATTCTTACCTTCCGGCGTCCCGCGCAGCCTTCCCGCCTCTCTCCATGCTCCCGGTCCCAGTAATCGTTTGCGAGAATTACCGCGATGACGTCCGTTCTAGCGGGATCGCGACATCTCGCGGTCATTCGCGATGACGTCGCGCGAATGTCCGCGAGACTTCTCGATCCCGCGAGAACGGACGTCATCGCTCGCAAAGGATTACTGGGACCGGGAACGTGGAGAGAGGCGAGAAGGCTGTGCGGGACATCGGAAGGTGAGAATAGCAATATTTTTTATTTTAAATTCTATTTTTTACAGGGATATGGTACCCAAAGCCCAGAAGACAGTCTCCTCTCCTCCGGACCGTGGGTACCATCCGCAAACGTTCTGCTTACTTTTCGCATGGTGTGCAGAGCCACATATGGAAAGTAAGCAGAACAATACTTTCCTATGGGTGCGGGATCGCCGCGATTCCGTTAAATTAATGAGCATGCTGCGTTTTTTACCACGAAGCGATTTCGCCATGGTAAAAACTGCAGCATTAGCACAGCATTGCGGAATCCCATAGAAATGCATGGGATGCTTAGTTTTCGCGTTTTCACGGCAAAATTGCGCTGTTAAAACCGCCGTGAAAAAAACGCCACGTGTGAACATAGCCTTAGTGTATTGGAAGAAAATACTCATGGTTTCACAACACTGACGCCATTAAGTGTAGTGACACATATCTCCCCTGCAGTAATTTAACAGTGACTCTGTCAACCAGACATGGAGCTCAGCGGCTGGATAGAGCGTTGACACACACTGCTCACATGATATTACCACTGCTGCAAAAACATCGAGATTGAAACAGCAGAGCTGGAACAGGGGGAGAATTGAGGGTGAGTGCCTGCTAAGTTTGTTATTTTAGGTATTTTACACAGTTTGGGGCCCAATTTACTGAAAGTGGACAACCCCTTTAAGTAGAACATATTTGGATCTTAAATATAGCAGACCTGAGGGTCAGTGGGCTTACAATGAAAACCTTTTTTACTTATAGGAGAAATGCCACAATCAATATAGATTGTGATTTGTAAGGGGATAAACAACCAAAAATGTCACTTTCTGCCATTCCTGGCAATAGATAATCTAGACATAGAGTTTAAGGGCAGACAGATTTTTGTATCATGTTCATAGTTTGTCTCACAAAGGCAACCCACTTTAAACTGGAAGCTGCTATTAGATCTTTTGGGGATGATTTCAGGGGGCCGGGAGTTGCTAGATAAAAATTACTTAACATAAACAACACTTTTTAAAAAGCACCTGTCACCAGCTCAGGTGTGTACAGTTTTTGCACTTTTTTTATCCCCGCTCTTCCCCTGAGTATTCAGTTTTTTCCTTTATTAAGTGCAATTTTTTATGGTCTTTACAAGAGGGCGTGGCTCACAGTATCCTCTGGGGCGTGTCTTTGGGATGCTTTGTAAATCATTGACAGTGGCAGTTAAGTGGAGCTCTCCCAGTGGTCCACCATTTCAGGCCCCTTAATGCCCTCCTCCCCGTTAAACCATGTCTATACATTGTCATGGACAGCCGAAGACTACTGAAGGCACCTGTCAACACCATCTATGTGCTCCTATGGAGTCCAACCTACAATCACTATCAGTACAGAAATACATCACCAGAACCACCATCATTGCAGAAATACATAATCTGAACCAACCATTAGAGTAAAAATACATAACAAGAACCACCAACAGTACCAAAATATATCACCAGAACACAATAAGTACAGAAATACATCACTAGAACTACAATCAATGCAGAAAATCATACCGTAGCTATTGCCCCCATCAGTAGAGAAATACCTTAGCAGAACCCCCATAACTACAGAAATACATCACCAGAACCACCATCAGTACAGAAATACATCACCAGAATCACCATCACTACAGAAATACATCACTAGAACCACCATCAGTACAGAAATACATCACTAGAACCACCAATAAGTTTAAAGTACTGCAGTATATAGCAGAAGTGATCAAACAATTGCAGGTTAAAAGTCCCCTAAAGAAAAAAAAAAAAGAAAAAATTTAAAAGCAGTTTGTTCAAAATATTAAAAAATAAATAAACACAAGGTTGAATCACCCCTTTTTTCAATTCAAAAATTTAAGAAATCTAAAGAATATAAAAAAAATGAACAGATTTATGGTATTGCTACATCTGTAAGTCTAATCTAACAAAGTATAAAATTATTTCTCCAGTACAATAAATGTCATAATGCAAAAAAACAAACAAATAACAATATGCCGAAATTATAATTTTTTGGTTGAAAAATTAAAAATAAATGGGTTTAAGAAAACAGCGGATAATGCAAAAACAATATATTCTTGGTACCGCTGAAGTGATGCTGGCCTGGAGAATCATGTCACCATGTTTTTTGCGCATAATGACTAATGTAAAAAAGGAGCAGAAAAACAGTGGTAAAATTGCTTTTTTTAAAACTTTTTTCACCCTCTCAACCCACTGGGAATTTTTTTTCCTGTTTTTCAGTATGTTATATGGTAAAGTGAATTGTGCCATTCAAAATTACAACTCGTTCCTCAAAAAAATAAAGTCGTTTTATGATTATTTGGATGGAAAAATAAAAAAGTTATGGCTCTTGGAAGAAAGGGAGAAAAATAAAGAGCAATAGTGCAAAGATCGTATGGGTTGCTTACGGTATCGCAGCTCAGCGCTACCATCTTCAGCCACAATAGCCAGGATAGTCGTGTCTGTCTAGGGCTGATGGAGACGAGCGGATAAATCGGACGTGTGTTATATGGTTTTTCATCGGAAAGCGCGTGGGTCCCACACTGACTCATGTTATTCAATATTTCTTGAAAAAGGCCATGGTGGTCCGAAGCGTTGAAACTACTATATCAGTATTCCTTTGGATCTAACTCACTCTATTTCTGCCTTTATCAACTGTAAAAATAAAAAAACCTAAAGATACTATTTTTCTTATCTATGTTTTTTACTTCTGAGCACCATATCATGATCATATTCAAGTTTTAATGTGCTTGTATAAAAACAGATCACGCACAGATGACACAAGGCCAAACAGATAAAAATCTGATGAAAATTAGAATAAAACCGTCCGAGTTTTCTGGATGAAAGTCGGAGAATTGTTCATATTCCCATCTGCAAGTGCCCTAAAAATCATACAGCACACTTCTGATTCATACGCTCGTCTGTATGAGCCCTTAATCTGATGCCATCTTTAGTAGGGTCAGGACTGTACAGTCCCATAATATGGCGCCAATCACAGGCGATGGCATCCTACTGTGCCCTTATACAGCTCCGGTTTCATACAGAGGAATATGGATTTTTTTTCCTGCATGAATCTGACAAAAACTACCTGCTGCTCCTGACTCCGCCATGAATGTGATGATGAGCACAGATTGCCTATTGATTACACAGTGCTTATCAGAAATACGCTGATGGACTTCCTACAGTTTTGGTCTCAGATTGTAAACTGGGGTTAAGTGTCTGGAGGTGATATCCAGCGGAAATACTGCAATAAAACGTAGCCTTTATCACATCCGATAATGGCGAGAGTTTTCTATGGGGTTGTAGGTGGATTGACTCACGCTGTGCAGATAATCCACAGGATAATTCACACATTCATAATGTGTACAGAGCAAAGCACCGAGTCTCTAGTCCGAGCCAAACCTACTTCCCATGTGAATCATCTGACACAAAGGACACAAATTCTGAACTCCAAAAATGTTAAGGCCCCGTCACACACAGCGATCTCGCTCGCGTGATCGCTGCTGAGTCACAAGTTTTGTGACACAACAGCGATCTCACCAGCGAGATCGCTGTGTGTGACAGCGATCAGCGAGCGGCCCCCCTGCCGGTATCGCTGATCGCTGCAAGAAACCTCTGGACATTTCTTTCGTCGCTGATCTCCCGCTGGCCAGCACGCATCGCTGCGTGTGACAGGTGGGAGACCAGCGATCAGCTGTAAAATAATAAAAAAATAAAAAATATTGTTATTTATTCTCACTTTCCGACGTCCCGCGCAGCATTCCCGCCTCTCTCCACGCTCCCGGTCCCAGTAGTTCTTTGGCAAGAATGACCGCAAGAATTCGCGATCCCACGAGAACGGACATCATCACGGTAGTTCTCGCAAAGGATTACTGGGACCGGAGCGTGGAGAGAGGCGGGAAGGCTGCGCGGGATGTCGGAAGGTGAGAATAAATAACAATATTTTTTATTTTAATTCTATTTTTGACATGAATCAGTGCTGCGTTGCTGTGCTGATCGCTGGTGAAGCTGTCTGTGTGACAGCTCACCAGCGATCACATAGCGACTTACCAGCGATCCTGACACGTTGATATCGCTGTCGGGATCGCTGGTAAGTTGCTATGTGTGACTCCAGCTTTACAGGCTAACGTGCTCAGCTGATGCTATAAAATCACCCAGGGGGTCACACTGTGAAGTTCTGGGGAATATGATAGCACTATATAAGTGAGTCAAATAAATTAATAAATGCAAAATACATCAGTCACAGGAAGCCGTGGACAGGAAAAATTCAATGATGTCTATGGGAGAGTGTGTAAGGGGGCTGGATTGGACTGTCTCATTTCTACCCCTGAAAGCACCAATTATTGTGTGGACCATGTCTTGCATCTTTTGTATACAAATATTGTGTCATGTGAAGCGTAATACAGTGGGGAAAAAAGTATTTAGTCAGCCGCCAATTGTGCAAGTTGTCACACTTAAAAAGATGAGAGAGGCCTGTAATTGACATCATAGGTAGACTACAACTACAAGGCTGCGTTCACACGTAGCGTTTTTTTGTTTTCGCGGCATTTTTTAACGCTCGATTTTGCCGAGAAAACGCCCCCAAAAAAAGCATCCCATGCAATCCTATGGCATTCCGCACATGCTGTGCTAATGCTGCGTATTTTTCCGCGGCGGAATCGCATCGCGGAAAAAAACTCAGCAGGCTCATTCTTTGTGCAGGATCGCGGGAATTCTGCACACAAAGGAAAGCATTGTTCCACTTACTTTCCGCTTGTGGCTATGGCCACCATGCGCAAAGTAAGCGGAAAATGTGCGGATGGTACCCAGGGTCTGGAGGAGAGGAGATTCTTCTCCAGGCTCTGGGACCATATCCCTGTAAAAAATAGAATTAAAATAAAAAATGGTGATATTCTCACCTTCCGGCGTCCCGCACAGCGTCACCAGGCCTCAGTGATGCTCCCGCCCACTCCCGTTCCCAGTGATGCCTTGCGACAATGACCTTTGATGAAGTCGCGGTCTCGCGATACCGTAGTGGTCTCATGAGACTGCTACATCATCAAAGGTCATTGTCACAAGGCATCACTAGGAATGAGACCTGCCGGGAGCATCGAGAGGATCGGGGACGCTGCGCGGGACGCCGGAAGGTGAGAAAAACACCTTTTTTTTATTTTTTTACTATTTTTAACATTAGATCCTTTTAGTACTGATGCCGCATAGGCAGCCTCATAGTAAAAATTTGGTCACACTAGTCAAACACTATGTTTGACGAGTGTGACCAACCTGTCAGTCAGTTTTCCAAGCGATGCTACAGATCGGTTGGAAAACGCTAGTATTCTGCAAGCTAATTACGCTTGCAAAACGCTAGCAAAATGCGGGAAATATGCGGGAATTACAAATGCGGATTTCTAGCGTATTTCTCGCGGCAGGGAGTTGCGGAATTCCCGCGGAAAATACCATGAAAAATCTGCACGTGTGCACATAGCCTAAGAGTTAAAATGAGAAAACAAATCCAGAAAATCACCTTGTCTGATTTGGCAAGATTTATTTTGCAAATTTTGGTGGAAAATAAGTATTTGGTCATTAAGAAAAGTTCATCACAATATTTTGTTATATGTCCTTTGTTGGCAATGACAGAGGTCAAACGTTTTCTGTAAGTCTTCACAAGGTTGGCACACACTGTTGGTGGTATGTTGGCCCATTCCTCCATGCAGATCTCCTCTAGAATAGTGATGTTTTGGACCTTTCGCTGGGCAACACGGACCTTCAAATCCCTCCAAAGGTTTTCTGTGGGGTTGAGATCAGGAGACTGGCTAGGTAACTCCAGGACCTACGTGTGCTTCTTACAAAGCCACTCCTTCGTTATCCTGGCGGTATGCTTGGGATCATTATCATGCTGAAAGACCCATCCACGTTTCATTTTCAATGCCCTTGCTGGTGGAAGGAGGTTTGCACTCAAAATCTCACAATACATGGCCCCATTCATTCTTTCATGTACACGAATCAGTGATCCTGGTCCCTCTGCAGAGAAACAGCCCCAAAGCATGATGTTACCACCTCCATGCTTCACAGTAGGTATGGTGTTCTTTGGATGCAACTCAGCATTCTATCTCCTCCAAACACGACGAGTTTTGTTACAACCAAACAGTTCTACTTTTGTTTCATCAGACCATATGACATTCTCCCAGTGCTCTTCTGGATAATCCAAATGCTCTGTAGCAAACTTCAGACAGGCCCGGACACATACTTGTTTAAGAAGGGGGACACGTCTGGCACTGCAGGATCTGAATCCCTGGCGGCATAGTGTGTTACTGATGGTAGCCTTTGTTTCAGTGGTCCCAGCTCTAGGTAGGTCATTCACTAGGTCCCCCCGTGTGGTTCTGGGATTTTTGCTAACCATTTTGTGATAATTTTGACCCCACGGGGTGAGATCTTGCGTGGAGCCCCAGATTGAGGGAGATTATCAGTGTCTTGTATGTCTTACATTTTCTTATTATTGCTCCCACAGTTGATTTCATCACACCAAGCTGCTTGCCTATTGCTGATTCAGTCTTCCCAACCTGGTTCAGGTCTACAATTTTGTTTCTGGTGTCCTTCAACAGCTCTTTGCTCTACCCCACAGTGGAGTTTGGAGTCAGACTGTTTGAGGTTGTGGACAGGTGTCTTTTATACTGATAACAAGTTCAAACAATTGCCATTACTACAGGTAATGAGTGGAGGACAGAGGAGCCTCTTAAAGAAGAAGTTACAGGTCTTCGAGAGCCAGAAATCTTGCATGTTTTTAAGTGACCAAATACTTATTTTCCACCATAATTTGCAAAATAAATCTTGCCAAATCAGACAAGGTGATTTTCTGGATTTGTTTTCTTATTTTGACTCTAATAGTTGTGGTCTACCTATGATGTCAATTACAGGCCTCTCTCATCTTTTTAAGTAGGAGAACTTGCACCTTTGGTGGCTGACTAAATATTTATTTTTTCCCACTGTATATATAATGTATAAGTATTGTTGTTAGTGTACAGTATAGGATAAGTGTAGGGTAAGTCATAGTTTATTGCTTAGTACATAAGTTAGGTAATATAAGATAGCAACTGTAGTTTTGGTATTGACATTAGGGTAAGATAGTATAGTGTTAATGTTTGGGACTAGCCTATAGTGGGAGGGGCTTAGTGTTACGGTAAGTGACTGCTTTATGTAGTTAGTTACAGAGGGTCGAGTTCAAGTAGAAGTAGGAATAATTATGTGAGCAGTGCTGCCGTTTGGCTGAACTACAGGAAAAGGAGACTAAGGGACCAGGAAATAGCCAGATCCTGAAGTCACCCACAAGACAGAGTGTCCTTCCAAAAAAGGGTCCTTGGATTAGACGGCATGTCACGAGAAACTCTGAGCTTGCAAAAAGTCGAAGATAATAGACCAAAACAGGACTTTTGAGACTAGTGCGGGTTCTAAGCAGTAGATCCAGGGCGCCAGTTGTTTAAGAAATAGGACACGGAACAAGCTAGGCTGTGACAAAGTAGGGCGAAACATTGTGGTCCTCCGGCCCTGGAGTAGACTACAGTGGAAGGGAGCTGTTTGTCAAAATGCTTTACACTATCAAAGGAGACTTTGTACCCATTACCCATTGTACATAACCCTTACCAAGTTACCGTTCAGTAAAGTCTGTGTTTTAGACAGTTTCCTTTACGGAACGGCGGAACTTATACTCCTGGCCGGCCAACACCTTCGGCTACTGTCCTGGCTGGCCAACACCATTGGCTACAGGCTGCCTGCACAGGCGCAAGGCTCTCACAGCACTAAAACCAACATCCAGCCAGGACCACTCTTTCACCCCGCGGAGTGTTAAGCATTTTCTGTAGTCTGTATTCCTGCCTGTGACAATAATGAGATGACTGCTGAGAAGTGATCTCTACAGAACAGAAAGTGCTAATATCAGCTTTAGTGGCCAAAAAGAAAATTACAACATTTTAGGATATTTTTTTTTAATTAAATAGTGATATGGAAAATAGAAAAATTTAAAGATAAAAATAAGTAAAATTCTATTTTGAATATAAAAATAAATTGCGTAATCGGCCATATTACGATGACACACTGCATGACAAAAGAAAACATCCATAAAAAAAGTTGTTTTCAGAATTAATTCACACATTACAGATTTTGGCTACTAATTTCGTAATAGAGCAGTAACAGAAATTTCAGCAACAAAATCTTCAGCGTGTGGATCCATCCTACATATATTGTATCCCTTGTAACTAAACAATACATTATCTAAACTTTATGGTAACTGATGAGAAAAGAAAATGCAATAAAACATAAAGGTGGAATTACCTATTATACCACAAATTAGTATAAAAAATGGAAAAATCAAAAAGATGTTTGAAATCCGGCAACTTTCGTTTTGTTTTTAAAAAAATGCTACTAGTGTCAAAGTTGTAAAACATTAAAAAATCTATACATATATGGTATACTAAAAATTACACTGACTCACAAAATAGAATATTTGTGGTCTCCGACATTTATTTGGAAAATAAAATGTTTTTTTTTGCTGCGTGCATTACACAAAATCCACTGTAATGAATCTGGGATATATGATATTGTTTCTGTAAATTAATCAGGAATCACTAAAATCAAATCATGCAACTTATTTTTGTGATTATTACAAGTAATAAGTAGAGTTGAGCGAAACGGGTCGAAAAAATTCAAAAGTCGCCGACTTTTGGCAAAGTCGGGTTTCATGAAACGAAACCCGACCCTAGGATGAGGTCGGCCACGAGGTCGGTGACTTACGCGCCAAAGTCGCGTTTCAAAAGTTTGTTTTGAGCTCTTTTTCAGCCAATCAGGATCCACGGACACTGTGGGCAACGTGATGACATAGGCACGGGTCACCACCATCTTTCAGAAGGGCATGCAAGTGATTGGCTTGTTTTGGTGGGCGTCACAGGGGGTATAAAAGGGCGTGCACGCCGACCGCCATCTTACTTCTGCCGATCTCAGTATAGGGAGAGGTTGCTGCTGATTCTGTAGGGAGAGCGTTAGGCAGGGAAGAAGACCAAAAAACTGCTTCTGCTGCTAGCGATTTGGCCTGCACAACACACCAGTCACTGTGTGTGCAGTGCAAGGGGAGGCTATATAGTGGTGTATCAGTGGTGTTGGTTGTTGGGCTGCCTTCTAAGGCTTCCTGACAGGCTGGCATTGCTGTTTACCCACTGCTCCGCAAACTGCTTTTTTAAAAGCAATCCAATCTCCCTTATCCTCTAGTCACTTTGGTCACAGCTGTGCCATCGAGCCTGTCACATAGCGCTCAGATATTCATTGGGCCTCAAACTGCTTTTTTAAAAGCAATCCCAATTTTTTTTTTTTGTCCTGCTGAGAAGAAAAAAAAACTGCTTCTGCTGCTGATAGCAATTTGGCCTGCACAACACACCAGTCACTGTGTGTGCAGTGCAAGGGGAGGCTATATTGTGGTGTATCAGTGGTGTTGGTTGTTGGGCTGCCTTCTAAGGCTTCCTGACAGGCTGGCATTGCTGTTTACCCACTGCTCCGCAAACTGCTTTTTTAAAAGCAATCCAATCTCCCTTATCCTCTAGTCACTTAGGTCACAGCTGTGCCATCGAGCCTGTCACATAGCGCTCAGATATTCATTGGGCCTCACACAATCCAAAAGTGTCCAGTGTCCAAAAGTGTGTGCAGAGATTCAAAATCTCACTTATCCTCTAGTCACTTAGGTCACAGCTGTGCCATCGAGCCTGTCACATAGCGCTAAGATATTCATTGGGCCTCACACAATCCAAAAGTGTCCAGTGTCCAAAAGTGTGTGCAGAGATTCAAAATCTCACTTATCCTCTAGTCACTTAGGTCACAGCTGTGCCATCGAGCCTGTCACAGAGCGCTCAGATATTCATTGGGCCTCACACAATCCAAAAGTGTCCAGTGTCCAAAAGTGTGTGCAGAGATTCAAAATCTCACTTATCCTCTAGTCACTTAGGTCACAGCTGTGCTATCGAGCCTGTCACATAGCGCTCAGATATTCATTGGGCCTCACACAATCCAAAAGTGTCCAGTGTCCAAAAGTGTGTGCAGAGATTCAAAATCTCACTTATCCTCTAGTCACTTAGGTCACAGCTGTGCCATCGAGCCTGTCACATAGCACTCAGATATTCATTGGGCCTCACACAATCCAAAAGTGTCCAGTGTCCAAAAGTGTGTGCAGAGATTCAAAATCTCACTTATCCTCTAGTCACTTAGGTCACAGCTGTGCCATCGAGCCTGTCACATAACGCTCAGATATTCATTGGGCCTCACACAATCCAAAAGTGTCCAGTGTCCAAAAGTATGTGCAGAGATTCAAAATCTCACTTATCCTCTAGTCACTTAGGTCACAGCTGTGCCATCGAGCCTGTCACATAGCGCTCAGATATTCATTGGGCCTCACACAATCCAAAAGTGTCCAGTGTCCAAAAGTGTGTGCAGAGATTCAAAATCTCACTTATCCTCTAGTCACTTAGGTCACAGCTGTGCCATCGAGCCTGTCACATAGCGCTCAGATATTCATTGGGCCTCACACAATCCAAAAGTGTCCAGTGTCCAAAAGTGTGTGCAGAGATTCAAAATCTCACTTATCCTCTAGTCACTTAGGTCACAGCTGTGCCATCGAGCCTGTCACATAGCGCTCAGATATTCATTGGGCCTCACACAATCCAAAAGTGTCCAGTGTCCAAAAGTGTGTGCAGAGATTCAAAATCTCACTTATCCTCTAGTCACTTAGGTCACAGCTGTGCCATCGAGCCTGTCACATAGCGCTCAGATATTCATTGGGCCTCACACAATCCAAAAGTGTCCAGTGTCCAAAAGTGTGTGCAGAGATTCAAAATCTCACTTATCCTCTAGTCACTTAGGTCACAGCTGTGCCATCGAGCCTGTCACATAGCGCTCAGATATTCATTGGGCCTCACACAATCCAAAAGTGTCCAGTGTCCAAAAGTGTGTGCAGAGATTCAAAATCTCACTTATCCTCTAGTCACTTAGGTCACAGCTGTGCCATCGAGCCTGTCACATAGCGCTCAGATATTCATTGGGCCTCACACAATCCAAAAGTGTCCAGTGTCCAAAAGTGTGTGCAGAGATTCAAAATCTCACTTATCCTCTAGTCACTTAGGTCACAGCTGTGCCATCGAGCCTGTCACATAGCACTCAGATATTCATTGGGCCTCACACAATCCAAAAGTGTCCAGTGTCCAAAAGTGTGTGCAGAGATTCAAAATCTCACTTATCCTCTAGTCACTTAGGTCACAGCTGTGCCATCGAGCCTGTCACATAGCGCTCAGATATTCATTGGGCCTCACACAATCCAAAAGTGTCCAGTGTCCAAAAGTATGTGCAGAGATTCAAAATCTCACTTATCCTCTAGTCACTTAGGTCACAGCTGTGCCATCGAGCCTGTCACATAGCGCTCAGATATTCATTGGGCCTCACACAATCCAAAAGTGTCCAGTGTCCAAAAGTGTGTGCAGAGATTCAAAATCTCACTTATCCTCTAGTCACTTAGGTCACAGCTGTGCCATCGAGCCTGTCACATAGCGCTCAGATATTCATTGGGCCTCACACAATCCAAAAGTGTCCAGTGTCCAAAAGTGTGTGCAGAGATTCAAAATCTCACTTATCCTCTAGTCACTTAGGTCACAGCTGTGCCATCGAGCCTGTCACATAGCGCTCAGATATTCATTGGGCCTCACACAATCCAAAAGTGTCCAGTGTCCAAAAGTGTGTGCAGAGATTCAAAATCTCACTTATCCTCTAGTCACTTAGGTCACAGCTGTGCCATCGAGCCTGTCACATAGCGCTCAGATATTCATTGGGCCTCACACAATCCAAAAGTGTCCAGTGTCCAAGAGTGTGTGCAGAGATTCAAAATCTCACTTATCCTCTAGTCACTTAGGTCACAGCTGTGCCATCGAGCCTGTCACATAGCGCTCAGATATTCATTGGGCCTCACACAATCCAAAAGTGTCCAGTGTCCAAAAGTGTGTGCAGAGATTCAAAATCTCTCTTATCCTCTAGTCACTTAGGTCACAGCTGTGCCATCGAGCCTGTCACATAGCGCTCAGATATTCATTGGGCCTCACACAATCCAAAAGTGTCCAGTGTCCAAAAGTGTGTGCAGAGATTCAAAATCTCACTTATCCTCTAGTCACTTAGGTCACAGCTGTGCCATCGAGCCTGTCACATAGCGCTCAGATATTCATTGGGCCTCACACAATCCAAAAGTGTCCAGTGTCCAAAAGTGTGTGCAGAGATTCAAAATCTCACTTATCCTCTAGTCACTTAGGTCACAGCTGTGCCATCGAGCCTGTCACATAGCGCTCAGATATTCATTGGGCCTCACACAATCCAAAAGTGTCCAGTGTCCAAAAGTGTGTGCAGAGATTCAAAATCTCACTTATCCTCTAGTCACTTAGGTCACAGCTGTGCCATCGAGCCTGTCACATAGCGCTCAGATATTCATTGGGCCTCACACAATCCAAAAGTGTCCAGTGTCCAAAAGTGTGTGCAGAGATTCAAAATCTCACTTATCCTCTAGTCACTTAGGTCACAGCTGTGCCATCGAGCCTGTCACATAGCGCTCAGATATTCATTGGGCCTCACACAATCCAAAAGTGTCCAGTGTCCAAAAGTGTGTGCAGAGATTCAAAATCTCACTTATCCTCTAGTCACTTAGGTCACAGCTGTGCCATCGAGCCTGTCACATAGCGCTCAGATATTCATTGGGCCTCACACAATCCAAAAGTGTCCAGTGTCCAAAAGTGTGTGCAGAGATTCAAAATCTCACTTATCCTCTAGTCACTTAGGTCACAGCTGTGCCATCGAGCCTGTCACATAGCGCTCAGATATTCATTGGGCCTCACACAATCCAAAAGTGTCCAGTGTCCAAAAGTGTGTGCAGAGATTCAAAATCTCACTTATCCTCTAGTCACTTAGGTCACAGCTGTGCCATCGAGCCTGTCACATAGCGCTCAGATATTCATTGGGCCTCACACAATCCAAAAGTGTCCAGTGTCCAAAAGTGTGTGCAGAGATTCAAAATCTCACTTATCCTCTAGTCACTTAGGTCACAGCTGTGCCATCGAGCCTGTCACATAGCGCTCAGATATTCATTGGGCCTCACACAATCCAAAAGTGTCCAGTGTCCAAAAGTGTGTGCAGAGATTCAAAATCTCACTTATCCTCTAGTCACTTAGGTCACAGCTGTGCCATCGAGCCTGTCACATAGCGCTCAGATATTCATTGGGCCTCACACAATCCAAAAGTGTCCAGTGTCCAAAAGTGTGTGCAGAGATTCAAAATCTCACTTATCCTCTAGTCACTTAGGTCACAGCTGTGCCATCGAGCCTGTCACATAGCGCTCAGATATTCATTGGGCCTCACACAATCCAAAAGTGTCCAGTGTCCAAAAGTGTGTGCAGAGATTCAAAATCTCACTTATCCTCTAGTCACTTAGGTCACAGCTGTGCCATCGAGCCTGTCACATAGCGCTCAGATATTCATTGGGCCTCACACAATCCAAAAGTGTCCAGTGTCCAAAAGTGTGTGCAGAAATTCAAAATCTCCCCTGTCCTATAGACACCTTGTACCTTGTTTTACATACTATATAGTTTGTTGGATTTTGTCTACATTTCTACCAAAAATGAGGAAGGCTGGTGGAAGAGGCCGTGGAATTGGGCGGGGGTTGGCAGCTGGTAATGATGGTGTTGGTGGTGGATCTGATGGTAGTGGCAAGAGCAAAATAGGACCGAATGCAGGAGGTGTTGAGCCTGCGTCATCGTCTGGCTACATAAGGCCTCGAACGCTTAGTTTTCTAGGAGTTGGCAAACCGCTTTTAAAGCCAGAGCATCAGGAAAAAGTTTTGTCTTACATTGCTGACTCAGCCTCCAGCTCTATCGCCTCCTCTTCTTCAGTTGTAAAAAGTAAAAGCACTGAGTCGTCATTGGAGGCTCATGTTCATGAACCACACCTTTCCTTGTGTCCTTCACCCCAACCAAGATTGAAGGATGACGCAGGCCATACTACTGATTACTCCATGGAGCTGTTTTCACATACCATGCCTGGATTATCAAGTCAAATGGTGAATTACCCAGGCCAAGATGAATCTGACATGGAGTGCACTGATGCACAGCCGCTGATGGATGATTCTGCTGGTACATTCACTCAGAGCACTACATTGTCCTCGCAGTGTACAGAGCCAGATTCTGACCCTGACGAGACTCAGGTGCCCCTTCCCGCACACTATACCACCATACACGGTGACACAGAGGAAGGTGCACATGACATAGAAGAGGAGGTGATGGATGATCCAGTTGTTGACCCAGATTGGCATCCATTGGGGGAAGAGGGTGCTGCTTCCAATAGCTCAGATGAGGAGCATCCACAGCAGACATCGACATCGCAACAGCTGTTATCTGGCAGGCCCGGAGCACTCCAAAGACAGGTTCCAAACATCTAAAGAGTTGCTGGACAGCTTGTCCAGAGGGTCAAAAGATCACAGCGTGCTAGGCCGCAAAATGTCTGCCAAAGTAGGAAGAGTGCAGTGTGGCACTTTTTTGAACAAAATCCTCATGATCAGGCCAAGGTTATCTGTAAGAAGTGCGCAAAGACCTTTAGCCGAGGGAAAAATCTGAAAAATTTGAATACCAGTTGCATGCTTAGACATTTAACCAGCATGCACTTGCAAGCGTGGACACAACACCAAACCTCAAGTGCCACATGTGCAACTGATCACAACGAAGGTAGTCATCAACGCTACATTGTTTCCCCCACTGTAAGCCCACCGGTTAGCACAGCAGCAAATGTTGAGGTGTCGTTGCAAGGCCACAGCAGTCAGGGAATCCCACTGTTATATCAACGAAAGACTGATTCTAGGCCATCAGAAAGAACACCAACTCCATCACCATCATCAACCCTCTCTCAGTCCGCCCTGTCCACCGCTACTTCCACCATATGCAGCTCACAAGTCCAGCTCACCCTCCCAGACACTATGAGTAGGTCAAGAAAGTACTCAGTCTCTCATCCGCGTACACTGGGTTTGAACGCCCACATTGCCAAACTAATCTCGTTTGAGATGATGCCCTTTCGGTTGGTGGAAAGCACAGCTTTCCGCGAACTCATGGCCTATGCAGTACCACGCTATGACCTACCCAGTCGCCACTTCTCTCGCAAAGCCATCCCAGCCCTCCACCATCATGTGAAAGACCGCATTGTCCATGCACTCAAGCAGTCAGTGAGCGGAAAGGTGCACCTCACAACTGATGCATGGTCCAGTCGGCATGGCCAGGGCCGTTACGTGTCCATCACTGCGCACTGGGTTAATGTGGTGGATGCAGGGTCCACAGGGGACAGCGGTGGTGGGACAGTGCTGCCTAATCCACGGTATAGGAAACAGTTGGCTGTAGGCGTTCCACCCTCCTCCTCCTCCTCCTCCTCCTCCTCCTCCTCCAGAAGCGAAAGCTCGTCCACAGAGCGCAGTCGTACGAGCACTCCATCTGCAGCTGCCACTGTTGCACACGATGTGTCCCCCTATCGAGCAGCTAGTGGAAAGCGTCAGCAGGCTGTGTTGCAGATGATGTGTTTGGGCGACAGACATACCGCCGAGGTGCTGGCCGAGTACTTGAAGCGACAAACTGAGTCATGGCTGGGCAGTGTACATCTTGAGGCAGGCAAGGTAGTTAGTGATAATGGCCGTAATTTTGTGGCAGCCATAGCCCTTTCAAAACTCAGCCACATACCTTGCTTGGCTCACACCTTGAACCTGGTGGTGCAGTGCTTCCTCAAAAATTATCCGGAGTTAACAGCCCTGCTCCAGAAGGTGCGAAGACTGTGCGCGCACATCCGCCGGTCGCCTGTACACTCCGTTCGTATGCAGAAGCTGCAGCGATTGCTCCACCTTCACAACCACCGCCTCATTATCGACATTGCAACAAGGTGGAACTCCACCCTGCACATGGTGGAGCGGCTGTGCGAGCAGAGGCAGGCCATAATGCATTTGTGGGAGGATACACGGCCAGGCACTTTGAGAGCAGACATGGAGTTGACAGGTGTGCAGTGGTCGAAGCTGAAAGACCTCTGTAAAGTCCTTCAGTGTTTTGAGGAATGCACACGGCTGGTAAGCGCAGACGACGCCATCCTAAGCATGAGCATCCCACTTATGCGTCTGCTCATGCAAACTTTGACGCACCTTAAGGAGCAGGCGTCTGCAGCCAATGTTGATGAGGAGGAAGAGGAGGAGGGAATCCTTGATGACATTCAGCCATTGTCTGCTCAGGGACCTCTCCTGGACGAGGTGGAGGAAGAAGAGTAGAGGAGGATGATGATGGGGATGATTACTTAGGGGAGGAGGATGCATCTCGTGGGGCAAGTGAAAATGTTGGCGTGGCAAGGTCTGGTACAGGGTTTGTGCGTGACTGGAGGGATGTGGATTTGCCAGAAAGTGCTCCTCCAACCAGCACTCGCAGTGCATCATTGACACCGGGAACATTGGCCCACATGTCAGATTATGCCTTGCGGATCCTAAAAAGGGACCCCAGCATTGCCAAAATGATGAACGATGACGACTACTGGTTGGCCAGCATCCTGGATCCACGCTATAAAGGCAAATTACAAAACATCATGCCACAGGAGAACCTTGACCTAATATTGGCTAATAAACAAGCAACTCTGGTAAATCGGTTGCTTGAGGCATTCCCAGCACACAGCAGCGGTGATGGTTCTCACACGAGCCGTACGGGCCGGGGGCAGCTTGGCAGAGGTGTTCGTGGTGCACACAGCAGAAGTGGTGTTGGAGACAGGGGTTTCATGACAATGTTGTGGACTGATTTTTCAAATACCGCTCACACAACTGGTAATACTGCATCGATGGAAAGTGACAGGAGACAACAGTTGTCAACCATGGTTACAAACTACTTTTCCTCCCATATCGATGTTCTCCCACACAGGTCATTCCCCTTTGACTATTGGGCCGCTAAACTGGACACCTGGCCTGAATTGGCACAATATGCCTTACAGGAGCTCGCTTGCCCAGCTGCAAGTGTGCTATCGGAAAGAGTCTTCAGTGCAGCTGGATCAATCCTGACAGAAAAAAGGACCCGTCTGTCAACCCAAAATGTGGATGATCTAACCTTCATTAAAATGAACCATGCATGGGTTTCCAAGGATTTTGTCCCACCTTCCCCTGATGACACATAGGGTGACAGAAAAATGGCTTGCTTTGGTCCACCTCTTCCTGGGACTTGACCTATTTCGCCTTTTGCATCAGCTGAATGTCCAACATCAACATATGCCACTTTCTAAAACTCCCTAACTGTGCTGCCTCCCCCCCCATGGCCGGGGTCACCACCTAGCGCACGACACCGTGCGAGTGCCGTTGCCCTGGACAGGTGGGTAGGCCGACTCTTGGGCGCGGGCACTGGCACAGGGTCCCTCATAGTGCAATCAAGTGTCTCTGACGGTGGTGGTGCACACCCGCCGTCAGACACACCGCTGTACTATGAGGGGCCCAGTGCCAGTACCGACGCCCACGAGTAGGCCCCCCTTGCTTGGGCAGGGCCCCAGCATTTGCAATCTTTACCTCTCCCTGCTCCTCCGCTGTGTAATCTGGGCCGTCAAATCCATACTGTGCCTGACACCGTCTGAGCCTGCCTCCTGAGACATATATTTTGAATGTGTACGCTATCCATACATGTTATCCGGGGATACGGTACCCTTTCTAACCTTTGTGCAATCACGTGCAATCCATACTGGGCCTAACACCGTCTGAGCCTGCCTCCTGAGACATATATTTTGAATGTGTACGCTATCCATACATGTTATCCGGGGATACAGTACCATTTCTAACCTTTGTGCAATCACGTGCAATCCATACTGGGCCTAACACCGTCTGAGCCTGCCTCCTGAGACATATATTTTGAATGTGTACGCTATCCATACATGTTATCCGGGGATACGGTACCCTTTCTAACCTTTGTGCAATCACGTGCAATCCATACTGGGCCTAACACCGTCTGAGCCTGCCTCCTGAGACATATATTTTGAATGTGTACGCTATCCATACATGTTATCTGGGGATACGGTACCCTTTCTAACCTTTGTGCAATCACGTGTAATCCATACTGGGCGTGAGAACGGCTGGCGAGCTGTTAAGCAAGCTACAGCACCTGTGGTTTGCACACGTAAGTTTTTCATTTTTTCAGGAATGACGGTTAGGCCTAATTCCGGAACTGCAGTTGACCTGCACTTACTGGGAAATCATTGTTCGCGGGTAATAATTGTAATCAGTGATCCCCATCACTAACGTTGTTCAGCGGGTTATCTGCACCTGTAAGCAACAAACGCTGGCCTTTTCAGTGTAGCGCACATGCAGCCACGGACATGTAAGGGCATGACACACCAGTTATTGGCCAATCTCATGTGCCAGAGCCTCACGTGTCCCTCTAGTAATCCGGACTCGGACCGCGGGGCATGACGGAGTCTCGTTCGTTAACGGAATTAAGCTTGCAATGTGTGCATCTGTTCTGTAGCTGGCATGGTTGAGGTTTCCCAGGTGGAGTCAAATTTAACCGTAGGCTCCACTCCTGGTGGTGCCCTTCTGGACATTCCTTTAAGGTTCAGCTTTGCAACCATACTGCCCACGTAAAACAAACACTTTGCCTTCATGAACGCTGTTTGGAGGGTCATGACTCGTGGGAATAACGCCGCCCAATCAGTTAACCTGCTAGAGAGATCGTTCGTTGCTCCCAAGCATGACATCTCACTCCCTAGGAGGAAGGTAATGCCACTGTGGCGATCGTACTCCTGGGGGTGACACAAGTGCACTGATGCTCAGGCACTGCTCGATGAATCTGCTGGTACATTGACCCAGACCACTACATTCCCCTCGCACGCTACATGGCCTGAATCTGACCCTGATGAAACTCAGGTTACCCTTCCCATACACAGTTCCATCTTACACGGTGACAAAGAGGAAGCTGCAGATGAAAGTGCAGGTTCGGCCCACCCGCCGTCAGACACACCACCGTACTATCAGGGGCCCTGTGCCAGTGCTGTCGCCAACGAGTGGGCCCCCCCTGCTTGCTCAGGATCACAGCACTTGCAAGGTTGAAATACTGTGCAGTGAGATGGAAGATGGGGACGACGAGGAGTCCAGACTAGTCCAGGGATTCCATAGCGAGGAGACTTATTTCATTGTTTTCAATGTTGGGACAGCAATTTTTGGGGAGCACTATACTCTGGAGAATGATAGATGGGGCCCACCATACACTGTAACATTCCAAAGGTGGACATCAGACACTGGAGCAGCATTTAAAGGGCCCATTATACACTAGAGCATTAGAAATGGGGCCCATTATGTTTGGAGCATTATTTGGGCCCATAAGACAGTGGAGCTTCATCCATGGGGACCAACATATACTGTAGCATTATGTGGAGCTCATCATATACTGTTTCAAACATTATATGGGACCAATGATTCTGTATGGAGAAATAGATGGGCCTCGTCATGAGATGTAAAAAGTGAAGTATTTTTCATTGTACTATACCGCTATTTCTCTGCCGTATCGGAGCATGATCATTGATGAGTTGTGGTATGTGTTAAAGGGGCGCTCTTTCAACCAGGGCACATGAAAACCTGCAGCCAGCCCTCCCCCCCCACAACTTTAGCCAAATAACCCCCATTTTTCAGTGCGTAACTTGTATTATGAAGTTAATTAAGGTTGACAAGCTTAAGTAAGAAGAATTGATGCTTTTGGCATTCAAATGGGCACTGTAGGTGTGTTTCCTGTCCTCCTCTCACTGCCGACTTTTATTCCCCATTGACTTACATTGGGTTTCGTGTTTCGGGACGACCCCGACTTTTCCCTATAATCGGACGATCTTGCTCGACCCGACTTTTGGAAAAGTCGGGTTTCACGAAACGAAACGCGACCCTAAAAAACCAAAAGTCGCTCAACTCTAGTAATAAGGTTTTTCTTACAATTACACTGAATGGTAGATTTCCATCCGCTGACTGAGCATTTAAATATTTCCTGTCTCTACTCGCGAAAGAATGAAAAGTTTGCTGTGCACGTCTGCCATCTACTGGAAAGTTTCATAATGACATGTATTGTGCTGTAGGTTTTGTAAATGGATATGATCCCCCATTCTCTCTTCCCAAAAAACAAGTTTGGTACATACAGTTGGGAAAAAAAGGTATTTAGTCAGCCACCAATAGTGCAAGTTCTCCCACTTAAAAAGATGAGAGAGGCCTGTAATTGACATTATAGGTAGACCACAACTATGAGAGTCAAAATGAGAAAACAAATCCAGAAAATCACCTTGTCTGATTTGTCAAGATTTATTTTCCAAATTATGGTGGAAAATAAATACACTGCTCAAAAAATAAAGGGAACACTTAAACAACAGAATATAACTCCAAGTAAATCAAACATCTGTGAAATCAAACTGTCCACTTAGGAAGCAACACTGATTGACAATCAATTTCACATGCTGTTGTGCAAATGGAATAGACAACAGATGGAAATTTTTGGCAATTATCAAGACACACTCAATAAAGGAGTGCTTCTGCAGGTGGGACCACAGACCACATCTCAGTGCCAGTGCTTTCTGGCTGATGTTTTGGTCACTTTTGAATGTTGGTTGTGCTTTCACACTCGTGGTAGCATGATACGGGCTCTACAACCCACACAAGTGGCTCAGGTAGTGAAGCTCATCCAGGATGGCACATCAATGCGAGCTGTGGCAAGAAGGCTTGTTGTGTCTGTCAGTGTAGTGTCCAGAGGCTGGAGGCGCTACCAGGAGACAGGCCAGTACACCAGGAGATATGGAGGGGGCCGTAGGAGGGCAATAACCCAGCTGCAGGACCGCTACCTCCGCCTTTGTGCAAGGAGGAACAGGAGGAGCAGTGCCAGAGTCCTGCAAAATGACCTCCACAGGCCACAAATGTGCATGTGTCTGCACAAACGGTTAGAAACCGACTCCATGAGGGTGGTCTGAGTGCCTGACATCCACAGATATATTCCTCTCTCCTAAATATTAAACAAATTTGGCATGAAAGTTGATGTGAACCTGTGCTGCCGAGGATCCAATATACTATAGTAGACCAGATGCGGTATGGATGCAGTTTTATTTGTCAGCGCGTTTCGAGGTGACCATACTGTTAGGGTGATCTCTTAAAGTGAGATCTCAGCGATTGCCTGTCCCTGACCTGATAAATATGAGCTGAGTGCACGCATAAAAGATGGACATCGGATACAACATCAGATGCATGCTCTTCTCTCGGCCAGAGCTGGCACAGAACTTGCTTTATTAGTACAAGACAAAAGATCATAAAAAAAAGGAATCAGAAAAAACAGTGCATAAACATCCAAGACACAGATAAAAAATGGCATGACAGAAGTGACACAAAAAATGCACAGAGATACATAGCATCCCTACGGTGTACAGATATGGTAAAATATATCTCCATATATAGTATGAACAGGCCGACCAGTCATAGCAGCGTAAAGGGTAAAGATCCCAAGAACGTCAGGCAACCCATAAAGGGGTATAGGAAATCAAAATGAAGGTGTAGTACTCATACCTAAGCGGGACACTAGACCTCTGGCGCAAGGAAAACAGCCCAACGTACGTTTCGGAAGCAAAACCGCTTCCTTCCTCAGGGGGTGTGTCAAAAACGCCACTGTGTATACTTTAAATAGGGGTCCCAATAAACATAAGCGCCAATCAGGGGAGCGACCGACCTCCAGCCCACCAACACATCCGGGCTGGCGCCGACAATACACGGGGCCCCGTGATGTCAGACGCCAGACCACGGGTAGATGGGGGTGGAGCTAGGCGCGCGTCACCCGCGCATGCGCAGACGGCCACGAAGTGATCACGGCCATCTTGAATGGGGGCATAACCGATGGCAAACTGGAATACACAGTATATAACATCATAATTGTACAGATGTTCTGTGGGAGAACTGTCTTCGCGCCCACCTATGCTGGTCTGTTCCTGGGGCTGTGGGAGAGGGACCTCTTTCTGTCAGATGAGGATGCATCAATGTGCCGCGTCCCCCTCTGGACGCGGTACATTGATGACATATTCTTCATCTGGCAGGGCAACTCCGTCGACCTTGCACAGCTTATCTCGAAGTTGAACAACAATGATCGTAATATTATACTTACTTTTACATCTAATGCCAATGAACTGGATTTTCTGGATGTCACTGTAAGGAGGGATCCCTATGGGATGTTGCAAACAGACATATTTAGAAAGATTACCGCGACAAATTCCTTACTTCACGCCTCATCTGCACATCCGAAACATGTCATTAAGGCGGTACCCATCGGTCAATTCTTACGACTGCGCCGTATCTGTTCTACGGATGAGACATTTTTTCATCGTGCGGATGAGCTTCGCCAACGATTTTTAGAATGTGGATATAGCCGTAGATCCATCAAAAGAGCATTTAATCGAGCTAAACATGCTACTAGGCAGGATCTATTATATAGACCAGGGATATCTAACGCGTCCAAGGGAAATCAAATTGTTAGGTTTATTACTACCTTTAGTTCTAGATCTGAGGCTGTTCGTTCTGCCCTTGATAAGGCATGGCCTATTCTTCGCATTGACCCAGTCATTAACAGAATTACAACAGAGAGACCATCTATGGCGTTCCGACGGTCTAAAAATTTAAGGGACCATCTAGTTATGAGTCACTATTCTGGGGGCTCTAAAATTACATTTTTGGACGGTTGTATCCCCAGGGTTGGCTGCTATCCGTGTGGCCATTGCGTTGCCTGCCCAAACATTTTGCGTTGTACTGAATTTAACAGCTCTAGTGGAGACCAGGTCTTCACTATTAGACAACGCATTACTTGTACTAGATATGTCGTATACTATGCTACGTGCCCCTGTGGCCTTATTTATGTAGGCCTGACTACGCGCCAATTTAAGGTTCGAGTCAGGGAACACGTGTTGGGGATTCAGGCGGCACATGGCCACACGGATGTCTCCACCCTGAGGACTATACCTAGACATTTCAAGGAACGCCATAACTGTGATTCCACCCTACTTAAGGTACGGGGCATTGAGGCCCTGAAAATTGATATTCGAGGTGGGGGTCTCTCTAATAGACTGAGTCAATTAGAAGTTAAATGGATTTGGAAATTGAAAACAGTCCATCCATATGGTCTCAACGAATGTCTTTCATTCGTTCCATTTCTATGACTAATTCTTTCACTCTTTTCCTTGTTTTTTGTTCCCCCTTCCCCCTTTCTGGTGCTGTTACACTTTTGGAGTGACATATGTTGTGTCATTTTTAATATTGTTTTTATTTCAGTTTTTTAGATTTGGCATTTTTCCTGGCTGTGTTGTCTGGGTCCGCAAATATCTTTTGGAGGCTTCGGATGAATGTGGCAGTCCTTCTGATGAATAGGATGATATTTTTCTTTATACAAAGATGAAGATGGGATCCTTTTGCTGCCAGTTCTTTCTTTTTTGTATGGGTAGATTTTTAAAGTGGTGGCCATCTGTATACATCTCTATATATAGCTATATATACCTCTGTTATAACTCTTTTCGTTGTGTACATGTGTATATATCTTTTATATATATGGAGGTAACCTGTAATAATGGGGTTGATTAAGATTGTTCTATATGCCATCTATTTTGCTAAATAAACCTTATACAATATTGCAATAACATTAATTTTGGTTTAACTCTTCCCACTGTGATGGTAATGGGATTGAGTATACTTTTATAACTACAGTTTTTGATAGAACTGATGTATGTTATGTACACTACTATAATCATAGTCTTTTATAGAACTGGTATATGTTATATCACCTTGTATCTTTTGTCATCAAACTACTACTTTTAATATATCTAGTATAAGAATAATTTGATGTTTGGTAGCAATTTATGCATTTTTTATATAATTATGATGATATATAGTGTACACTCTAGTTTGCCATCAGTTATGCCCCCATTTATGATGGCCGCGAACATTTTGTGGCCATCTGCGCATGCGCGGGTGACCCTCATCTACCCATGATATTTGATATTTGGCAAATATGTTTAGCATGGTTATAATGTGAGTAATCTGATGTTTGGAAACAACTTGCGCTTTTTCTGTACAATTATGATGTTATATACGGTGTATTCCAGTTTGCCATCGGTTATGCCCCCATTCAAGATGGCCGCGATCACTTCGTGGCCGTCTGCGCATGCGCGGGTGACGCGCACCTAGCTCCACCCCCATCTACCCGTGGTCTGTAGTCTGACATCACGGGGCCCCGTGTATTGTCGGCGCCAGCCTGGATGTGTTGGTGGGTTGGAGGTCGGTCGCTCCCCTGATTGGCGCTTATGTTTATTGGGACCCCTATTTAAAGTATACACAGTGGCGTTTTTGACACACCCCCTGAGGAAGGAAGCGGTTTTGCTTCCGAAACGTACGTTGGGCTGTTTTTCTTGCGCCAGAGGTCTAGTGTCCCGCTTAGGTATGAGTACTACACCTTCATTTTGATTTCCTATACCCCTTTTTGGGTTGCCTGACGGTCTTGGGATCTTTACCCTTTACGCTGCTATGACTGGTCGGCCTGTTCATACTATATATGGAGATATATTTTACCATATCTGTACACCGTAGGGATGCTATGTATCTCTGTGCGTTTTTTGTGTCACTTCTGTCATGCCATTTTTTATCTGTGTCTGTAATAAAGATTAATGAGATTTCTATTGACCTTGGATGTTTATGCACTGTTTTTTCTGGTTGCTTTTTTTTTTTTATATACTATAGTCAGTGTGTCCTATTATTGAATTGCGTTGGGCTTACTATTGTTTAGATTTTTATTATATTTAATCTAGATTACATATATCTACTCTTTAGCCCTATGCACTGTCAATTTTGCTGCTTAAGACAAAAGATCATGTAACAGACAGGAAGAGGGTGTCTACACAACTTCTGAGCAACCATGATGTCAGTCTGTGATTGGTCCATGTTAGCTCTGCTCCATATATAATCTTTGGTGTATCCAATTCACATTCCAAGGATTCCTTCCAGGGCGTTGCTCCAGGATGCAGACGCCATCTTGTCACACCACATCTGAACTAACTTATGTAAGGTTAATAATTGAATAATTGATTTAGTTAGCGATTCTCTCCTTCACAATACCTCTTTATCAGGACAAACCAGAATGAGAACTCTCTCCTAGATATATCTCTGTAGATATATTGAAAGTTCTGGAACTCTTTTTTTTAACCCCATCCTGACCAGGCCAATTTTTGATTTAGCCTTTGCGTTTCTTCCTTCTCTTTTTCCAAGATCTTTAACTTTTTTTTTAACAATTACTTACAAATAAAGGTCTTAGCCTATAGTTAAGTGCTTTCACAATGGTACATACACTACCGTTCAAAAGTTTAGGGTCACTTAGAAATTTCCTTATTTTTGAAAGAAAGTACAGTTTTTCCAATGAAGCTAACATTAAATGATTCAGGAATATACTCTATGCATTGTTAATGTGGCAAATGATTATTCTAGCTGCAAATGTCTGGTTTGTAATGCAATATCTTCATAGGTGTATAGAGGCCCATTTCCAACAATCATCACTCCAGTGTTCTTATGGTACTTTGCGTTTGCTAACTGTGTAAGAAGGCTAATGGATGGTTAGAATACCCTTGAAAACCCTTGTGCAAGTATGTTAGCACAGCTGAAAACAGTTTGGCTGATTAAAGAAGCTATAAACCTGACCTTCCTTTGAGATAGTTGAGAATCTGGAGCATTATATTTGTTGGTTCCATTAAACTCTCAAAATGTCCAGAAAAAAAGAACTTTCACGTGAAACTCGACAGTCTATTCTTGTTCTTAGAAATGAAGGCTATTCCATGTGAAAAATTGCCAAGAAACTGAAGATTTCCTACAATGGTGTGTACTACTCCCTTCACAGGAGAGCACAAACAGGCTCTAACCAGAGTAGAAAGAGAAGTGGGAGGCCCCGCTGCACAACTGAGCAACAAGACAAGTACATTAGAGTCTGTAGTTTGAGCCTCACAGGTCCTCAACTGGCAGCTTCATTAAATAGTACAGGCAAAATGCCAGTGTCAACGTCTACAGTGAAGAGGTGACTCTGGGATGCTGGTCTTCAGGGCAGAGTGGCAAAGAAAAAGCCATATCTGAGACTGGCTAATAAAAGGAAAAGATTAATATGGGCAAAGAACACAGACATTGGACAGAGGAAGATTGGAAGAAAGTGTTATGGACAGACAAATCCAAGTTTGAGGTGTTTGGATCACACAGAAGAACATTTGCAAGATGCAGAACAACTGAAAAGATGCTGGAAGAGTGACTAACGCCATATGTCAAGCATGGTGGAGGTAATGTGATGGTCTGGGGTTGCTTTGATGTTGGTAAAGTGGGAGATTTGTACAAGGTAAAAGGGATTTTGAATAAGGAAGGCTATCACTCCATTTTGCAATGCCATGCCATACCCTGTGGATAGCGCTTGATTGGAGCCAATTTCATCCCACAACAGGACAATGATCCAAGGCACACCCCCAAATTATGCAGGAACAATTTAGGGAAGAAGCAGGCAGCTGGTATTCTATCAGTAATGGAGTGGCCAGCACAGTCACCAGGTCTCAACCCAATTGAGCTGTTGTGGGAGCAGCTTGACCATATGATAAGCAAAAAGTGCCCATCAAGCCAAACCAACTTGTGGGAGGGGCTTCTGGAAGCATGGGGTGAAATTCCTTCAGATTACCTCAGCAAATTTACTGCTAGAATGCCAAAGGTCTGCAATGCTGGAATTGCTGCAAAGGAGCATTCTGCGATGAAAGCAAAGTTTGAAGGAGAAAATTATTATTTCAAATAAAAATCTTTTTTTCGAACCTTGTCAATGTCTGGACTAGATTTTAAATTCATTTGGCAACTCATTTCATTAATAAAAGTATGTGTTTTCATGGAAAACACAAAATTGTCTGGGTGACCCCAAACTTTTGATGGTAGTGCAAGTTTTATGTATTTTTTAGGATTAGTTCAATAAATTGTATAATTTTATTTAGCCATTGCTTGTGAATCTATTTAATTTTGCATTTACAAATCCATTAGAACATATTTGGAAACTCCTTATAAATTTGGGCAGATAACTTTTAATACATCATTGCCATCTAGAGGATTAGAAGATCTAAATAAAAAATAAATTCTTAAAATTTATGGCTATAAGGCTGTGTTCGCACACAGCGTTTTTTTAGCGGTATTTTTAGAGGTTTTGCCAATAAAACCACTATAAAACCGCTAAAAATAAGCTTCCCATTAATTTCTATGCATTTTGCACTTTTTGTGCATATTGATGCGTTTTTTACCTAGAAAAAACCGCATTGCGGTAAAAAACGCAGCATGCTTATTAATTTCGCTGATTTTTCTGCGTTTCTGGCTAGTTCTATGCGTTTTGAAAACGCGCCGGAAAAAAAGCATCAAAACCACGCAAAACCGCAACGAAAACACGCGGAGACAAAAAAGGCGCGGTTTCTGGGAAGGGAGTCAGGTTTTTGAGCAGAAATTTTCTGCTACGTGTGCACTTAGCCTAAGAGCAAATACTTGTTGTAATGTTCCTTCTCGGCATGGTGTGTTGTGACACAGCGCACAAATATTCATGCATTATGGTGCAATTAATAAAATGCCAAACTGTATGATTTCCAGATAACCGCGCTCCACTTTGGCCAAAAAATATTTACTTACAGTTGCATAAATAGCACAAATCCTATAGGACCCACAGCCATACACTGCATACAGTGTCCTCTAAGTAGCAGTGCCAAACAATGCCAAAGTAAATCAGGTGGTGATGTCCGCTCTTCATACTTGGGGGGGGGGGGGCATCACACCAATAACCAAAGGATGGAGATGACAGACCGTGGACTAAACATTTTAAAAATATAAAAAATACTTTTTTTTTAAAAAGTTCGCAAAATCTAAAAATTCAAATAATCTATTCTTCAAACAATAGGTATCACTGTGTCTCTAAATGTCCAAACTATTGAAATATTGAGCTGCAAAAAATGGCAGAATTCCTGTGTTTTAATGAGTGTAATCTAAAAAATGGAATAAAATGTGATCAAAGAGAGACAAAAATGAAAGTTCCATTGAAAAAAAGCCACAAACTAAAACACTTCATTTTTTTTTTTAATTTTTAAAAGAAACTGTCATGCTCATGCCTTGACTGGTGGGCGTGAGCCAGGGGGTTGTGGCCCCACTGTGCCACAAACCAGACTACCCTGGAAGGGGCGTGACTAGGACAGCTGCCTTGGTTATCACTGGAGCCCCCTGATGGTGAGGTCAGGCTTGTGCGGCAGGCAGCTGCCAGGTGCCACTCCAGGGTGGTGTCTGGATGTGGCTGCTGATCCCACTTGTAGAGAAGTTGGCAAGGCTGAGACACAGGGCAGGCAGGCAAGGCAGAGACACAGGGCAGGCTGGCACGGCAGAAACACAGGGCAGGCTGGCACGGCAGAGACACAGGGAAGGCAGGCAAGGCAGAGACACAGTGTAGTCAGGCACGGCAGAGACACAGGGCATGCTGGCACGGCAGAGACACAGGGAAGGCAGGCAAGGCAGAGACACAGGGTAGTCAGGCACGACAGAGACACAGGGCAGGCTGGCATGGCAGAGACACAGGGAAGGCAGGCAAGGCAAAGACACAGGGTAGTCAGGCACAGCAGAGACACAGGGCAGGCTGGCACGGCAGAGACACAGGGCAGGCTGGCACGGCAGAGACACAGGGAAGGCTGGCACGGCAGAGACACAGGACAGGCAGGTATGGCAGAGACACAGGGCAGGCTGGCATGGCAGAGACACTGGGAAGGCTGGCACGGCAGAGACACAGGGCAGGCTGGCACGGCAGAGACACAGGGAAGGCTGGCACGGCAGAGACACAGGACAGGCAGGTATGGCAGAGACACAGGGCAGGCTGGCACAGCAGAGACACAGGGAAGGCTGGCACGGCAGAGACACAGGACAGGCTGGTACGGCAGAGACACAGGGCAGGCTGGCATGACAGACACAGGGCAGGCAGGAGTGGTGTAAGAAGGAACAGGTAGAGCCCTGTTCACACAGCAGGTGCAGGTACTGGAACAGGAAGGAAGTAGTGGAGTATGACGGAACAGGTTTGGACCTGATCACACAGGAGTATGGGTACTGATAGGAAGGAATGGTGTATGGAGGAAGACAAGAGGTGGAGAACCGTAAGGCTGCGGTGAGGAGCCGCGGTTAACAGCAACAGTCTCCGCAGCAGCAGAAGCAGAACCGCAAGAGTGCAGAGCACAAGTAGAGCCGCAAGAGTGCGGAGTACAGGCAGAGCTTAAAGAGTGCGGAGTACAAGCAGAACGGCAAGAGTGCAGAGTACAGGCAGAGCCGCAAGAGTACGGAGTACAGGCAAAGCCACAAGAGTGAGAAGTACAAGCAGAGAGGGAGGACACAAGGAAAGACACAGCAGAGAAAGAAAACAAGGACAGGGAGACAGGCAGACAGAGGTAGGGCAGTGTTCAGACAAGGTAGTAGTGCCAGACAAGGAACAGGACCAAGGACACAAGGACCAGAGTAAACACAGATAGTAAGCAAGGCTAGGAGCTACAGCACAGGGACCAGGAAATACTGCCTCATGGAGGGCAGCGGGTCAGGTACAAGACAAAGCTAGGACAGAGACACAGAGACGAGGAAATACAGTCTCCTGGAGAGCAGACAAAGAAGTACTAGGCAAGGCTCAGAGACACAGAGACTAGCAACAAAGCCTCCAGAGAAGGCGAGACACAGGACAGGGCCTGGCTTACTCAGCAGCAAGAAACCAACTGAGTTAACACATTGCACAGGCAGGGTCCATTGGGAGCAGCTGCCCTAAATACTAGAGGGCTCTTGGTAATTGGCCAGGGACACATCAGGCAGGTGCACACTGATTCCATAAGAACCAGAGAGTTCTGGAGCTGCCCTCTATACACACAGCCAGGAAATATGCACAGAGGCACAGAACATGGAGCTGGCAGCAGACAGAAATCACAGCACGGCCTGGAGCAGTGAGAAAGTTGGTGAGTGGGGGATGAGAGGCCATGCAGCGATGCCAGCAGGGTTGCTACAGAAACTATATGAACTATCAATTTCATTGATACATAAACACAGCACGGTGGCTCAGGGGTTAGCACTGCAGCGCTGGAGTCCTGGGATTGAATACAACCAAGGACAACATCTGCAAGGAGTTTGTATGTTCTCCCTGTGTTTGTGTGGGTTTCCTTTGGGTACTCTGGTATCCTCCCACATTCCAAAGACATACTGATAGGGAATATAGATTGTGAGCCTCATTGGGGACAGTGATGATAATGTGTGCAAACTGTAAAGCGCTGCAGAATATGTTAGCGCTATATAAAAATTATTATTATTTACTATTACAGAAAAACATAAAGAGACTAAAGAGGTGGAACATAAAGATGATAAAAAAACAGCAGGAATTAATACAACATGATTTTTATGATTTTATGCATATAATTGTATAATATCATGCCCTCTCATAGGAGTCTAAAAATATTGACCAAAATATACATATGAGATGGGTAGAATTCCAAGGCAGTTTAAACACAATATTTATACCTGGAGTGAACGTAGCAATATGGTAGAGTAAATAAAAAAAACGTATAAAGTACATGGTGCATAAAAGGGAATAACATGCAAATGAAATCAAATGAAACACAATTGTCACATGATACAGCAAGCGAGTGTAACACAGTACTCTTTAAATCACTGAAGAAAATTGCAATATTATATTCCTACTATAGAGCAAAAAAGTCTTAATCCAATAGTATACTGCCACCTAATGGTGGATGTTATAATAGATAGACTAAGGCTCAAAAAGGAATTCATTTTATTGACTCATTGCACTAAGATCTTAAATTCAAATATAAGGTCACATATACCTCCAAAATAAATGTTTGACAGCTTGTATACCGCAGCACAGGGGATAAAGTGCATAAAGAATCAATATTAAAGGGAATCTGTCATCCTTTTTTTGGCCTATCAGCTGCCGGCATTGACATCAGGGGCTTATCTACAACATTCTGTAATGCTGTAGATAAGCCCCCGATGTAACCTGAAAGATAAGAAAAACACGTTAGATTATACTCACCGGAGGGGGCAATCCGGTCCGATGGGTGTTGCGGTCCGGCGCCTCCCATCTTAATACGATGCCGTCCTCTTCTTCCCTTCCTGTAGTGGCTCCGGCGCAGGCTCACTTGTGGTGCCCCTGAGGGTTCAGTCGCCACAGAGGTACTGCACCTCCTCCTGAGGTGTGGTACCCCACCATTCAGGTAAGGTGGAGACACCTGACCACGCTCCAAAACCTGCATCCCACACAACATAGTAGTGTAGCAAAGCACCCTTTGGTGGCTCCCTGCTTGGAACACGAAGCGTGCTGGGAGGTGGGTGGAGTTTAGTTTGCACTAAAAGAGCGGGAAGAGAATAGGATTCAGTGAGTTTGTCACAGGAGTCTGACGAGGTCAGTCTGTGAGAGAAGATCCCCTGAGTGGGATGGATGAAGGAAGTGCTGCAGCGGACCTCAGTGATCTGGGTCCGCTGGCACAGGAAAGAGACATTGATAGAAAGCCTGATTCTCCATAAGAAAGAAAGGATTGATACGGATCGTGAGGAGAATAAGAGAACAAGGACCAGGGTTAGAGGAGAACCCTTCCCAAGTTCTAAGTGCAAGGCCGGGGTCCGGTCCCCGAGGTTGTATGGATACTAATGGTCCTGCAGCAGACACCGGAGGAATAGAAGTAGTGACCACTTTATTCCCACACCAGACTTGGGGGCACAACAGCAACATGTGTGAGCCGGGACTAGGTAGTAAGGAGTCCCCGAAGCAGGCTACAGCTGTCTGCCGTACAAGTAGAGTTCTAAGAACATCTGACAGGAGGAACTCCGGTTTAACTCAGTACTGAGAGTACTTCACTCAAAGGCGCTAAGAGGGAGACGTTCAGAAAAGGCACATACATTATGTTGGCGGAGTGTTGGAAAGGAGTACTTCATCTTGCCTGGAAGTTGGCTGAGCTCCTGACCCGGAGGACACGGTACGGATGCGGGGACCTGTACCAGAACAGACTGTGAGTAAAGCTTTGGAACTACATGCCCTGGTGTCCTCCACTTATTCCTGCGCCAACCTGTTCGACACTGCTACATCCCTCCTGCGCCCGACACTACACCATCTATAGTTGTGGCCAAAAGTATTGACACCCCTGCAATTCTGTCAGATAATACTCAGTTTCTTCCTGAAAATGATTGCAAACAAAATTTTTTGGTATTATTATCTTCATTTAATTTGTCTTAAATTAAAAAACACAAAAGAGAATGAAGCAAAAAGCAAAACATTAATCATTTCACACAAAACTCCAAAAATGGGCCAGACAAAAGTATTGGCACCCTCAGCCTAATACTTGGTTGCACAACCTTTAGCCAAAATAACTGCGACCAACCACTTCCGGTAACCATCAATGAGTTTCTTACAATGCTCTGCTGGAATTTTAGACCATTCTTCTTTGGCAAACTGCTCCAGGTCCCTGATATTTGAAGGGTGCCTTCTCCAAACTGCCATTTTTAGATCTCTCCACAGGAGTTCTATGGGATTCAGGTCTGGACTCATTGCTGGCCACCTTAGAAGTCTCCAGTGCTTTCTCTCAAACCATTTTCTAGTGCTTTTTGAAGTGTGTTTTGGGTCATTGTCCTGCTGGAAGACCCATGACCTCTGAGGTAGACCCAGCTTTCTCACACTGGGCCCTACATTATGCTGAAAAATTTGCTGGTAGTCTTCTGACTTCATAATGCCATGCACACGGTCAAGCATTCCAGTGCCAAAGGCAGCAAAGCAACCCCAAAACATCAGGGAACCGCCGCCATGTTTGACTGTAGGGACCATGTTCTTTTCTTTGAATGCCTCTTTTTTTCTCCTATAAACTCTATGTTGATGCCTTTGCCCAAAAAGCTCTACTTTTGTCTCATCTGACCAGAGAACATTCTTCCAAAACGTTTTAGGCTTTTTCAGGTAAGTTTGGCAAACTCCAGCCTGGCTATTTTATGTCTCGGGGTAGGAAGTGGGGTCTTCCTGGGTCTCCTACCATACAGTCCCTTTTCATTCAGACGCTGATGGATAGTACGGGTTGACACTGTTGTACCCTCGGACTGCAGGGCAGCTTGAACTTGTTTGGATGTTAGTCGAGGTTCTTTATCCAACATCCGCACAATCTTGCATTGAAATCTCTTGTCAATTTTTCTTTTCTGTCCACATCTAGGGAGGTTAGCCACAGTGCCATGGGCTTTAAACTTCTTGATGACACTGCGCACAGTAGACACAGGAACATTCAGGTCTTTGGAGATGGACTTGTAGCCTTGAGATTGCTCATGCTTCCTCACAATTTGGTTTCTCATGTCCTCAGACAGCTCTTTGGTCTTCTTTCTTTTCTCCATGCTCAATGTGGTACACACAAGGACACAGGACAGAGGTTGAGTCAACTTTAATCCATGTCAACTGGCTGCAAGTGTGATTTAGTTATTGCCAACACCTGTTAGGTGCCACAGGTAAGTTACAGGTGCTGTTGATTACACAAAGTAGAGAAGCATCACATGAAATTTTTCGAACAGTGCCAATACTTTTGTCCACCCTCTTTTTTATGTTTGGTGTGGAATTATATCCAATTTGGCTTTAGGACAATTCTTTTTGTGTTTTTTCATTTAAGACAAATTAAATGAAGATAATAATACCAAACAATTTGTGTTTGCAATCATTTTCAGGAAGAAACTGAGTATTATCGGACAGAATTGCAGGGGTGTCAATACTTTTGGTCACAACTGTAAGTGTCACTTCATCTACACTGCCCTAGGACTACAGCCCTGCCAGTGGAGGGCTATAACATCATTGCTGCACTACACCATCTGTCCCAGAGAATCTGTCTGCAGCGTCGGCTTAACATCTTCCTTGCCGAACACCACAGGTGGCGTCACGAATCACATAAACTTTCACCACCATAAGCACACTGAAATAACCCTTTTTGCAATGGAGCCCCAGGGCCACAGACCGGGTCGCTGCTGCCGTGACAACTCCCGTTGAGAAGAACAACCGGCCTGGTACCGAGTACCCCACGGCCCTGGCAAGTGAGGGCGCTCCACACTGCTCTGCCCTGTTGAGGGCAGAGCAGAATACTGCAGTGCGCAGGCGCCAGACCTCTTCCAACGCCTGCGCACTGCGGGACTCTGCCCTGCCCTCAACAGGGCAGAGCAGTGCGCCTGCGCCGGAGCCACTACAGGAAGGAAAGAAGAGTACGGCATCGTATGAAGATGGGAGGCGCTGGACCGGACCACGACACCCAGCTTCGGACTGGCCCACTGGAGAACCAGAGGATTCTCAGGTGGGCCCTGGCATCTGGTGGGCCCTGGCACCTGCTGGCATACAGGGCCATCAGTTGCCTAGGGCCCCCACTGCTCCAGTGGCCCCCAGCCAGTGATCTGCCACTAATAACGGCACACCACACAGCTGCTATGGGGGCCTGTGCCAGCGGAGCAGCAGCGGGTGTCAGGAGGCATGATCCCCTGTCCCCACTACTAAAGAGAAATGAATATTCACTGCATCCCACGCCCACATGGGCGTGGGAAGCAGTGCATATCATTTCACTCTCGGTCTCCACTCGCACGGGGCCCCGCCCCCCAGCCCAGGCAGCCGGCGTCGCCCTCAATTACAATGGAAAAGAGAGCGTCTCTCTCCCATCAGTCCTCTCTGCTCCTGACTCACAGCCGATGCGCGATGACGTCACTTCATCGCGCACCCGCTGTGTGTCTGGCAGACGGAACAGCTCCTGAGTCTGAAGCCAGCATCAGCATGGGAGTGAGGAGGAGAGGTGAGTATTGTGATTTGTTTTTTTATATCTCTATCTATCTCTATCTCTATATCTATCTATCCATCCATCTATCTCTATATCTAGCTCTATCTCTATATCTATCTATCCATTCTATCCATCCATCCATCTATCTCTATATGTATCTCTATATCTATCTATCTATCTATCTCTATATCTATCTATCTATCTATCTATCTATCTATCTATCTACATCTCTCTCTATATCTATCTCTATACCTAGCTATAGCTATCTATATCTATTATCTTTATATCTATCTATCTATCTATCTATCATCTATCCATAGATCTATCTATTTATCATCTATCTATCTATCTCTCTCTCTCTATACCTATCTATATCTATCCATATCTATATCTATCTCTATTATCTTTATATCTATCTATCATCTATCCATAGATCTATCTATTTATCATCTATCTATCTATCTATCTATCTCTATACCTATCTGTATTTATATAGTGCTATACCCTATGAGAGGGCAGCATTACATCCTATGAGGGGGTGCATTATACTCTATGAGGGGGGGAAGCATTATACCCTATGAGGGGGGCAGCATTATATTCTATGAGGGGGTGCATTATACTCTATGAGGGGGGGAAGCATTATACCCTATGAGGGGGTGGACTATAACTTATGAGGGGTTGCACTATGAAAGGGCAGCATTATACCCTATGAGGAGGCAGCATTTTAACCTATGAGGGGGTGCATTATACCCTAAGACGGGAGGAAGCATTATACACTATGAGGGGGAAGCGTTATACCCTATGAGGGGGCTGCATTATATTATATGAGGGGGCTGCATTATACTATATGAGGGGGCTGCCTTATATCCTATGAGGGGGCTACCCCAACTCCTGCTACATAATTAAGATTTGTACTACCTTATATTATACCCGGATAGTAGCGTGTTTTACCGCACAATTGTTGGTCTTGCATATATTTCTATGTAGCTACATAGTGGGCCCCAAGAATGATTTACTCTGGTGGGTTCAAGGTGCTCCAGTCCGACGCTGACGACACCCATCGGACCGGACCGCCCCCTCCGGTGAGTATAATCTAACGTGTTTTTCTTATCTTTCAGGTTACATCGGGTCTTATCTACAGCATTACAGAATGCTGCAGATAAGCCCCTGAACTCGGTGCCGGCAGTTCATAGGGCAAAAAAAAGGGTTACAGATTCCCTTTCATGTAAGAATCTCATTAATCTATACATTGCAAAATGTAAACATACAGTGATTACGGAAAGTATTCAGATCTCTTTAAGTTTTCACTCTTTGTTTCATTGCAGCCATTTGGTAAATTCAAAAAAGTTCATTTTTTTCTCATTAATGTAGACTCTGCACCCTATACTGACTGAAAACAAAGCAGAAATGTAGAAATTTTTGCAAATTTATTAAAAAAGAAAAACTGAAATATCACATGGTCATAAGTGCTCAGACACTCATATTTAAGTCACATGCTGTCCATTGCCTTGTGATCCTCCTTGAGATGGTTCTACTCCTTCATTGGAGTCCAGCTGTGTTTAATTACACTGATAGGACTTGATTTGTAAAGGCGCACACCTGTCTATATAAGACCTCACAGCTCACAGTGCATGTCAGACCAAATGAGAATCATGAGGTCAATGGAACTGGCCAAGGAGCTCAGAGACAGAATTGTGGCAAGGCATGGATGAACTTTTTTGAATTTACCAAATGGCTGCAATGAAACAAAGAGTGAAAAATTTAAAGGGGTCTGAATACTTTCCATACCCACTGTAGATACACTCCAAATGGAGTTCACCCCATGTGCTGTGCAGTATCAGCATATACCATATCTACCACACATATCCTGGCTTGATGATTACCGCTGTTCGTTACTGGAAAATCACATTCTAGATCCCCCTGACACGCGTTTTGCATAGGCTTCTTTTGAAGGGGTGTGTAATGACCAAGGTTTCCTGTCTTAAATAATATCCTAATTAACTTAAGTGCAACAAAAATATGGCGCTGAAATCATGGTTTCAAGTATCGCTGGACTCCAATGTCACATACCCATAAACCACTGATCAGAGCAGGGGGTGGGTCCCACGATGTCACGGTGATGAGTCAAATGAGATGAACATGAGACTCAGCGATAGGCAGAAGTTCTATGCTGCACCCTAGTGGAGGTCCTGTATATTACAATTAAGTGATAACAATTTTACAAATAATAATAATAAAAAAGTCTGTTATTTTTTATTATTTTTATATATACTTTTTTAATAGTTCCCCTCACTATATTATATTTTTAGATCTTGATCATGTTTTCTTACATATTTACTGCATTGACAAGGACAGGTCATTTGATTTAAATGAATTCCATATGGTTTGGGAAGCTATGGGGGCCTTTTTGAAATAAAGCATATCTATGAGCTGTAATAACAGTCTACTGACCATCTACTTACTGCATGAAGTATTCTTGAAACAAACATTTATCACTTAACTGTCATATTCTGGATTACCACCAGAGTGCAGCATAGCACTTCTATCTAATAAAAAATCAGTCTGAGTCTCCCTGCTGAGAGTCAAACGAGTGTAATGCGAGTGTCATGTGAGTGTCATGCGAGTACAATCCGATTTTCACACCTAGTTCGCGCTGACGTCACATAGGTGAAGTGAGATCACCTATGTTGCTATGAACTCGCAGGACCTGTCAGATGGCACCATGAGAAGGAGAACTTTCTCACACTCGTGGTGCCCTCAGACAGGGAATAGCAGTTCATAGGCAGACATTGAGCACACGGTGACTTCTTTTGATATGTCTTATTGACACCTCTCCATTAGTAACCTTGGGGCTTAATATCACCTGACAATGCAAAGGTGACATCAACCCCCCCAACTATCACCCCACTAGCCACTGCTACAGGGCAAGTTGGAAGAGCAAGGCTAAGTGCCAGAATTGGTGCATCTTAGAGATTCGCCATTTCTGGGGCGACTGAGAGCTGATGTTTATAGCCTGGAGTGCATTATCCATGGCCCCTTCCTAAGCTATTAATATCAGCCTGCAGCTGACTGCATAGCCTTTGCTGGTTATTAATCATAGGGGGACCTTACGTCATTGTTTTAGGGTCCCCCATTTTAATAGCCAGTAAAAGCTAAGTATACAGTTGTGAGCTGATAGTAATAGCCTGGGAAGCTCCATGAGTAGTACCCCCTTCCCAGATTAAAAAACATTGGCCCCCAGACATCGGCTTTCCCTCTGCTGGTTATGAAAATTGCACAGGAGCCCATGCGATTTTTTACCAAAAAATAATCTTTTATTAATTAAATACATGTACAGTAAGCTGCACACACATTGTGCTAATTGTATTTGTCACACACATCTGTTATGAGCGGGTCACCGAGGAGGATAGCAGGCCCAGGCTAAGCCACAGAAAACCAGAGAGGTTGGTAACTAAGCGGATTGCAGACCCCTGATGCTATCCACACAACTAGCAGTAGCTGTGGAGCGTGCCTAAGATGATCCTAGACGCCTCGACACAGCCAGAGAGCTAACTAAGCCAGAAAACACATCAGGAGTAGGGATTTTTGGTTCAACAGCAGATGGTTGAGCGAAATAGGCAGAAATTCCCTGCACTTCAGCAGCGAGCTGCTCAACATGATCAGACAATTGCTTAATATCCATTTAGAGAAAGGAAAAAAAAAATCTCCTCCTGCAGCCCCAGAAAAAAAGAGGAAAAATATATATATAAAAAACAAAAAAAAATTCTGGTAACTAAGCAGATTGCAGACCCCTGATCCTATCCACACAACTAGCAGTAGCTGTGGAGCGTGCCTACGATGATCCTAGACGCCTTGACACAGCCAGAGAGCTAACTAAGCCTAAAGCAAGAAAGGGGAAATCTAAACTGCCCCAGAGCAGATCCCAAAGGAATAGATAGCTCCCAAACATATATTGTTGGTGAGACAAGATGAAAACACAAACACAGGCAGGAAAATAGACTGAGCAAATGATGGGGCCCACACTGACTAGACAGGACAGGAAAGGAAAGATGCTGCCTGCAATCACGCACAAAACCCTGCAAAAAGTCCAACACGTCTGATGCAAAAAACACTGAAGTCGCACGACTTCGCCCACTATATCAGCACTCTGGTATATTCTGAAAGCAGAGCAAAAAGAGGCCAATCTAATAAGGGACAAAAACAAACTGGCACAAGCAGTAATATATGGACGGTGATTCAGCACAGCTCCAGTCGGAGCTGGCTGACCAGCACAAAACTGAGGTAGACAAAACCAGATCAAATGCAAACAGAATAGCAAATGAACACGTAGCTGAACATGCAGGGGCAGAGCTGGAAACATCAGACCTCAGGAGGCAAGAAGAAAATCACCAGCAGGGATAGAGGGAGTCGGCTGACTTAAATCCCAATCTGAAACCCCAGATCTCCAATCGTCATCCTCATCATCAGGTGGCAAGCCTCTGTTAATCAGATCAGCTCCATTACCTCCAGTAACCACCAGAGGGAGCCCAGAAAGAGAACTCGCAAACCCTCTGTCAATCTGACCAGCTCCACTACCTTCAGTAACCACCAGAGGGAGGCCAGAAAGCGAATTCACAACAGACATCTATATATCTACCTATTCTATGTGTATAGATGACGTCACCGCCGATCATTGACACTGTGCTTGCAGCCGTTCAGTCACCAGTGCTTCTCAGCCTGGATGGTCGCATATTGGCATCGTCCAGGTTGAAAACTATTAATCCTCAGACATGGATTACGGTGTGGGACAGAACGACAGACAGGTGAGCAATATTGTTGCTTTTTTATTTTAGTTTTATTACAGGAGATGAGGGCTTCGGTAGAATTAGGCGTTAGGTGACTATAACTGTGTTTGTTATTTTTAAATGAAATGGAAAACTGTGTTTAGTCTTTTTTCTAGTAAAGGACTTTATTCTGGATGTGTCATTATTACCATATAACTATAGGATTAGTAATTAATAGGTGTCTTATAGACTCCTCTATTATTAATCCATGGGCTTGTTGTCACCTGACAATACAATGGTGACATAGCGACATGAACCCCACAGATATGAACCCCACTTGCCACCGCTTTAGGGCAAGTGGGAGAGATGGTCAAAGCACCAGAAGTGACACATCTAATAGATGTGCCTCTTCCGGACAGCTGCGGGGTGCTTTTTTTTTGGTTGGGGGCAGTATCCCTGGCCCATTACCAGCCTGAGAATACCAGCCCCCTGCTGTCTGCTTTAGCTAGGCTGGTTGTCAAAAATGGGGGGATCTCATGCCTTTTTTTATGTTATTTATTTAAATAAATAAAAAATACAGCATGTGGACAACCCCTGTATTGATAACCAGTCTTGCTGAAGCTGACAGCTGAGGGTTGCAGCACCCAGCGGTGAGTTTTCCATGGCTGGTTATTAAAAATACAGGGGACCCCACGCAGGTTTTTTTAAATTATTTATTTACAGTGCAGGAGTGGCTGATGAATACTCCCATCTGCTGCTCCTGCTCTCACTGTTATTAGAGGCAGCAGGTATCTGCTGTAGTCAACGGGGGTGCAGGATCTTGCACCTATACTAAGGATAGCCCATTAATATAAAAGTTCCTCACACCCTCTATAAAAAGGGCAATAGGATCGGGCGATATACTCATCTTCAATGCCCTGGCATGTTACATGAAAGTGGAGGTCCTGGCTGGGTGTGGTGACTCGTGAACGTTTCCTTTACAGTATGAAGCATTTTCCACACAGTATCCTTCCTCTATAGCATACTGTAGTCTTTCTAGACACAGTTTCTCCCTACTTTCACACCAACCAGCTTTAACGTTGCAGTCCTGATCAGCAAGTCTCCTTTACTTACTCCGCGTTTCCACAGCATATTTTTTGTACTACTGGGGCCCTGGATCTTCTGCTTGGGACCCATCAATAGTCCTAGTTTCTCAGTCTTGTAAAGACCTGTTACTTCCTATGTGTCAAGCTCAAGGTCTCATGGCTAGGCGTCTTCTCCTAGGACCCATCTCTGGAAGACCACTCTGTCTCTTGTTCACTTTTCCTCAGGATCTCTCTATACCTCCTCTTCAGTCTCCTCTCACTCAGTGTCACCCTATAATTTATCTCTGCACACTTCACACTCCACACCCTATCTAGCTTCCTAGCAGGAAGCAGTCACTCTTCCTAACATTAGAACTTCCCACTGTGAGCTAGTCTGAAACTTTGACTTATACTATAGTCAACTACACACTGAACATTACACAGGCAATACTTTACAATTCGCATTATAATACAACACACTGATGCAATTGGTGTCTTCAGGAGTAGGAATTCCACAGGAACTGTCCACCACTGTCCACCACCCTTATAGTCGCATCTCCAGTGATCAGATATTGATGACCTAGACTAAGTGTGCTGTTTCAGTTTATTCTGATAGACTTTCAGCCATACATGGACATTTATGTAATGGTATATACTTAGTTTATCATCTATTGTATTTGTTATACTTTGCTGCCATCTACTGGCCATTGCTGTATTACACTGTAATATTTTGTTATGGTACTTTCCCATAATACCTCTCTGTCTATAGCTCCTCCCATCTTTTTCATTCTGTTTCCTGTTTTTGTACTCCAGGCCATCTTGTAACACACATGCGCTGCAGAGCTGGAGAAAGGATTCTCTCGTTACCTCCAACCTGGAGCTCCTATCATCTGTAATCTGGTGCTTCTATAACAGCTCTAACCTACAGTCCTCACTCCTACCTCATCTCCATTTCTTCATCTTCCTTGACATCTCATCTCATCAAGGTACTGTGAATAAAGCCTGTTGAATTCATCACTGCATCATCCTTCCGGACCACCACGTGCCGCTGATAGGGATTGGGAGCACAGGCTGGCGAGTAACGCTATCCACCATTGTTTATATAGGGATTCGTGATCACATCCCTCAGACACATCTCATCCACGTATATCGGTGGCAGAATGCTAAGGATGTGTCATCGATATAAAATCCCAGACAACCTCCTTAACATAAACAAAAATTAATCTCAATGGACTGAAAAAGTGTCTCTCATCTTTGGTCTGAAACTGGTTTTGCAACATTCAACTGAACAGGACATATTGGTGACATCAGCCATGGCCCACAGACCAGAATGGGAAAAAAAATCAGATAATTGTTTCACTTAATTTAATACAATCGGTGTAAACAAACCATATTAGGTATCGGAGCAGCAAAAGTGGATCTAAAAATGCAGACTTCCTCCATTAGTCATTGTTTGTGAGCTTTAACTATGTATTCAGCTATATTTACAAGGCAAAATTGTTCTATTTTCTAAGTGACACAAGATTTTGTCTTGATGATTGTACCCGCAAGCATGTCATCATCAGAAAGTTGGATGAGTTGAAGGAAATTGCCTCATTCTATCTTTACCTTGTTTAATGAGAGACTTCAAAGCTATACTGTTATTTGGACCTAAAATGTGAAGTTTTTTGCGTTCATGCACTGAATAAACAATGTGTACAAATACAGTATACTAATTGGACCAGGTCTTCTGAAATTTTGAATCTGTAGCTTCTACAACCAAATCATGGTGATTACTGCTCCCATTTTCATCACAAACTTAATTTTTAATTCTTCGTATTGGTGCCAGGAAGGTTGGTCTGTCTACAGCATATTAATGACTGGTCATCAACATAAGATCAGGGGTACGTCACATGGTACCCCAACAATCAGTTGTTAAAAGATTTGGCGCTGGCAGGGTGAAAACAAGGAGCCATAAAGTGCTATGGGTAGTGGCTTTTTCCGGGTACTGCCGAACAGCTACTAGTAATAGAATCATTGAATCATAGAATGTTAGACTTGGAAGGGACCTCAAGGGTCATCGAGTCAAACCCACTGTTCAATGCAGGATTCACTAAACCATCTCAGACAGACTCTGTATGAAGACTTCCATTGAAGGAGAACTCACTACCTCTCATGAATCAACTTGTAGCAGCTGTTTGGGAGGGATGCCAGTTGTTGGACACTCATTGTTCTCAAATTTATGACCTATCAATTTGTTGTGACCAGACAACTCTTTTGACATGTAACTTGCTGTTCTTACATGTACAGGAGAATGCATAATTAATCTCCTGATGATGCTTGAGTGCAAAACGAGAAATGGGCTAGTGGCCAGAATGCTGTGATTTATCCCTCGATATGCTCTTCAGAAACATTATGTCTATATATTGTTATATGTATTTTTCCCGTTAGCTCATTTGAATCTTATTCCAACATGCACTGGAGAATATCTTCCTGTATGATGTACAGAAGTGTCATGCCCCGGATCTAAAGGAAGGATGCTACATCTCATCTAGTATTTGTAAGCCAAAACCAGGAGTGGGTGATAAATACAGAAGTGGTGACGGGTTTCTATTATACATTTCCTCTGATTGTTCCTCTCCTGGTTTTGACTGAAAAATACTAATGTAAAATACTGACCATATACTGACCGTGTGAGAGCGGCCTTGGAGTAAGGTGTTGCATGATCATTTCAACAAGCTTATCATGTCACTTCCTAGCTTTCAATTGAAAAAATAAGCTTTCAGTTAAAAAAAAAACTATTGGAAAAGTGATGGAAAAGTCATAATGAATTAGGTGCAAATGCCTTAAAACCAAACTCACTGCAAAATAATTGGGATCTCTGCGTAAAGTCAACAAGTAAAAAAAAAGGATTGTCTGTAAAAAAAAAATGATCTTGCTGCAATTGTTATTTTGCAACTGAGCGAGCAATTTGTGCAAGACATTCTGAGAATATTTTGCAAAAAGGAGCTGATTCTTTACAGAAATGTTTCTGATCTCATCTTACACAGTGATAAACAGAGCAAAATGTACAACAGAAAAATATCTACCAGACATATCATACCTGTATTTTAAAAAAACGATGATTAGATTAATCGTTAGTTGAGTTTGTAAATAATATTTTCTTTTAGGATTGACAAGTATATAACCAGAATGAATCATAGAATCATAGAATGGTAGAGTTGGAAGGGACCTCCTGGGCCATCTGGTCCAACCCCCTGCTCAAAGCAGGATTCGCTAAATCATTCCAGACAGATGTCTGTCCAGCCTCTGTTTGAAGGCTTCCATTGAAGGAGAACTCACCATCTCTCATGGCAGCCTGTTCCACTCATTGATCACTCTAACTGTCAAAAAGTTTTTTCTAATATCTAATCTTTGTCTCCTCCCATTCAGTTTCATCCCATTGCTTCTAGTCTTTCCTTGTGCAAATGAGAATAAAGTTGATCCTTCTACAATGTGACAGCCCTTTAGATATTTGTAGACAGCTATTAAGTCTCCTCTCAGTCTTCTCTTCTGCAAGCTAAACATTCCCAAATCCTGCAACCTTTCCTCATAAGACAGGGTTTGCAGACCGGTCACCATTCTGGTCGCTCTTCTCTGAACTTGCTCCAGTGTGCTCCAATGAGCAAGATAGATGTTGATAGAGCCATTGATACGGGTCGGAGCAATGCAGCATCTTTATCCTTTGTGAAATGAAAGCAAGGAGAAGAGGATGTTATGATTTCCTTCAAGTCCGGAGGTATGAGACGTGCGTGCCAGTATGTGCCAATGATATCTCAACACTTACAATTGTCCAGGACAAACTATGTTGAAGCATAGACCAAGGCTTTGGACTGTTTCTGAAAAATTGTACCAGTTCTCTTTATTTACTCTTCTTGATAGGCAAAGTAAAGAGGCAACGGCACACTGGAATCCATTCACCGCTATATTGAAGCATCAACACGTGTCAATGTAGTAGCTGGTAATAAGTGAAAGTGCTGGGATAGGTTGTTATCCGCCAGGCTCGTGTGCTAACCGAGTGTCTTTGGCGTCCTCGAATAATAAGTTTGAGTCCCCGCGGCTGCATGATTTGTGGCTGTTTGTTAGCCAATCCGCACATGTGTTGAGGCTGTCTAACAACCGCAAGACATGCAGGTGCGGGGACTTGGACATATTATTCAAGCACCCTCAAGATACTCGGATAACATCCGAGAATGATCAGTCAACACATTATCTGAGCACGCTCGGTCATCACTAGTAGTAGCTCCGGCTCCACCGGTATAGTAGCTTTTTCAAATTTACTCAACGGTCTTAGCTGCAGTACCAAACACAGCCAGACAAGCATGGCAGTCAGTGAATGAAGCAAGGCAGTGCATGAGTTACACGTCACAATACTTACTGAATTGCCATAAATACGAATCTCGTCTAATTTTAACATATTCTCCTAAATAAAGGATGTCTGGCTGTAAGAAGCCACAAGAGCAATTTTTTCGTCTCCCATTGCAATGGTCATCGGACACAAGGATCTTCATCCTTCTGCCTTTATTTAAACCTTTCCCGACTGGAGGTTTTTCAATTTTTGGGGGTTTTTTATATTTTTTTTATTTTCCTCCCAATCTTTCATGAGCCATAACTTTTTTTATTTTTCCATCACCGTAGCCATTTCAAGGTTTGTTTGTTTTTTTTGCTGAAAAAGTTGTAGTTTCGTTCATTTTACTATTTATTGTACTGGAAAATTGGAAAAAAAAAAAAGCAAAAAACAAATGCCCTAGGATTGCAAAAAAACATTTTTTCTTTTGAGTTTCGATTTTACGGTTTTCAATGTGCGATAAAAATGACTCCATAATACAATTCTCTAAGTCAGTACAATAACGATACCAAACTTGTATATATTTTTTTTAAATGGTGAAAAAAATCTAGAAGTTCATTAAAAAAAAACATTTTTTCCAACTGTGTTGGCATTTTCTGAAACATCATTTTTTCAATTTTATGTCATTGGATGTGTGCGGACCTGTTTTTTGAGTGATGAGATGATGTTTTTATTGATACCATCATTTTGGGATACATTTGACTTTTTGACGCATATTTTTGTGATGTTGAGATGACTAAACACTGCCAATTTTACATTTCAATTTTTTTTCTCTTTACAGTGCTTACCAATCATGTTACCTAATAGGTCCCCATTACTGGGCGACAAGAGGTCTCAAGATTCAAGGCCCTCCCCAACTTATTTATGACTTTGGATTTCCAAGTACTGTGCAGAAGTTACGGTAATTGCTGCCATCCACCTGAGGAGCTCTAAGAAGACATTGTTCTTTGCCGGTGAAGATTTCTACAGGTAGAATATCATCCTATCTGGCACAGTCTTTGTTTCCTAGCAGAACCAGGGATCTAATAATAACTCTTAAATCTGTCCATATAGCTAGGACACATGACTTAAAAATAAATATCCGGGACTTTACAAAAGCAAAAAATGTATTTAAGCACTAACAGGCAGGTAATTGCAATTTACCTGCCTGTTGTGCACAGAGCCGTTCTTCCCCGGCACAGAGTGGTTACAGACGCTCCTGCCGGGGATTCAGAAGCCTCTGCTGACTTCTCATCTACAGAGCGGAGGCTTCTTTTTCGCTCTGTCGATGGGGCGGGACTTCCAAGGTCATTCTAATTGACAGCTGAATCCTCGCTGCCCAACTGGGGGGGGGGCGGTTGTTAATCAAAATTAGCTTGGATGTCCTATCCCGTCGCATCAGCAGAGGCAGCTGAATCACCGGCAGGAGTGTCTGTGACCACTCTGTGCCGGGGAATACGTCGCTGTGCACAACAGGCAAGTAAGTTTGCAATTACCTGCCTCTTAGTGCTTAGATACATTTTTGTTTTATGTGACGTCCAGGATACCCCCTTTAATACTGAGAGAAGCAATCAAATAAGTCCCCAGAGACAAAAGGAAAACATAGAAAATAAAAAGCACTTACATTGTGCATACACATTAACTTACTTTTCTCAGTACAGATTTGTTTTTTATTCATTTCATTGTGCATTCAGTGCATATATGGGTGTGACCGCCCTCTTTCTGAGCTGGGAAAGCCATTCAGTCTGGCCTAAGCTTTTACTAGTGGTTCAGCCGCTCGATCCTTGTTCACATTCACGTCACTTGGCAAGTGAAAAGGTATTAAATACTAGAGTAGGGACTGTCCCACATGGGTTGCCGTGACATGGCGGGATGGCTTGTACATTATTTTGATCAAAATTATCTTTACTAAATACCCTTATTATTATTATTACCTTTATGCATTATTTGCAGTTTATTTTTTACTTTTTAGTTCAGGATATTTGTATTTTTTGCTTTTTGTTTTCTCTGGTTAATGGTCATGTCTTACATTGTGCATACACATTAACTTACTTTCTCAGTTCATATTTGTTTTTTATTCTTTTTTACAAAAGGAAAACATGTACAATTAAAGGGGTTATGCCCTTCAGGACAGCCTCTTCTTAGAAACTAAGCTGTGCATCAAAAAAGTAAAAAAAATCCATATACTTCCCTACCAGACCAGAGCTGTTCCACTGATTACATATACTACCGATTACATATACTACCGATCATGTGACAATATGTCACGTGAATGCTGCAGCCAATCAGTGGTCTCTGATTGGCTGCAGCGATCAAATGGCATAGCGACGTCATGTAAATGTGATACGGCGATGTATGTAATTGGTTGAACAGCACCGGTCTGGTAGGTAAAATAATGAAAAAATATATTTTTAGAATGGCCACTTTAGCTGTTAAGAATGCATTTGTCCAGTAGTGAACAAAACCTTTAAGTTGCTTTTTTTAATTATTTGGTAGAAGTGTAATAGTAACAACCCAGACAATAAGAATGTTAATTAAGGCTACTTTCACACATCCGGTGTGTGGGGTCCGGCGGCGTGCGGCGAAAAGCCGGGCCGCCGGATCCGGCCTGCAGCCGTGACACCGGATGTGTGTGCGGCGTCTGATACGGCTCAGACGTGATTTAAAGGAGCCGCAGCAGGAGGTGGACAGAGACAGCCGCTGAGAGAGACAGCTGCTGAAAGGGAGGTGAGGGGAGGGTAGGAGAGGAGAGGGGAGGGGAGAGGAGAGGGGAGGGGAGAGGAGAGGGGGTTGGAGAGAGAGAGAGACATGTGGGGTTAACACTCAGTGTCCGGGCGAGAGAATCTCTCTCTCTTGCCGGGCACTTGTGGGGTTAACCCCACAGAGAGATCTCTCTCTCTCACCCAGACACTGTGAGTGTTAACCCCACAAGTGCCCGGCGAGAGAGATCTCTCACAAGTGTCTGGGTGACAGAGAGAGATCTCTCTCTCTCTCACCGGGCACTTGTGGGGTTAACATTCACAGAGTCCGGGCATGCGCTGTGGAAAAAGCCGGTCCGGCGCAGAGAAAAAACGTTGCAGAGAACGTTTTTTCCAGACGCCGGACCGGCTGTTTTTGCCGGATCTGGCAGAAATCGGATACGCCGCATAGGCATCAGGCGCGATGCGGCGATAATGAAACTCTATGGGGAAAAAAACGGATCCGGTGGCAACAGGCGCCGGATCCGGTTTTTACACTTTTCGCCGCATCGCGCCTGATGCACAAAAACTGATGTGTGAAAGTAGCCTAAGGCTACTTTCACACATCAGTTTTTTGCAGTCAGGCAGGATCCGGCTATTTTTAGAAAAAACGGATCCGGCATAAATTTTGGAGAACTGTAGAAACAGATCCGTTTTTTTGCTGGATCCGTCTAGCAGGTTATATCTGTTTCCTGGAGGCTGGCCAATTGGATCTGAGCATGCGCAGACTTAAAAAAAACGGATCCGGTGGCTGGATCCGTCTTTTTCTGGATCCGGCGCATTCCGGCGCCCATAGACTTTCATTGTAGCAAAAAGCTGGAAGTGCCGGATCCGGCGCTTCCGGCTTTTTCGCCGGAGACAAAAAACGTTACAGTAGCCGTTTTTTCCAGACGCCGGAATGAGACAAGTTGCCGGATCCGGCAAAAAACGGATGAAACGCAATGCCATCCGGCACGATCCGGCGCTAATGCAAGTCAATGGGGAAAAACTGGATCCGGCATTGCATTTTGCCGGATCCGGTTTTACAAAAAAAAGCCGGATCGCGCCTGAAGGCAAAAAACTGATGTGTGAAAGAGGCCTAACTTGAAAACTAAACCCACAAAGAACAATGAAAGTTTTCATAAGGCTGGCTTTGGCCTCTTTCACACATCAGGTTTTCGGCGTCAGGCGCGATCCGGCGCTTTTGACTAAAACCGGATCCGTCGAAATGCAATGCCGGATCCGGTTTCCCCCCCATTGACTTGCATTAGAGCCGGATCGAGCCGGATGGCCATGCGTTTCATCCGATTTTCGCCGGATCCGGCAATGTGACGCGATCCGGCGTCTGGAAAAAACGGAGACTGTAACGTTTTTTGTCTCCGGCGAAAAAGCCGGATCCGGCGTGTCCGGCTTTTTCATACAATGAAAGCCTACGAGCGCCGCAATGCGCCGGATCCGGTTTCTTTGGTCTGAGCATGCTCAGTAGCTCTGCCCACAGGACATATATAAAAGCAAGACAATGGGACCCTCAGCCACACTCAACATGCCACCCAAGCCAAGAACCAGGAGCAGGAGAAGGCAGCAGACATCTGCAGCAGCAGCACCATCAGCACCACCCCAAATGGAGCAGCATGCTGAACAACGGGAGGGGAGTCCAGCAGCAGATGAGAGATGGTAATTATAAAATCCCCCATTCCTCCAAACTAGGGCTATGGAATATCAAGATATTCATTGGCCCTTTGTTTCTCTTTATTCAACAGCCGCCCAATAGATGCAGCAGCAGCAATGGCAGCAGCAGAAACACCACCCACAGCCATGGAGTCTGGCCATGAGGAAGACAGCACATCTTCTGGGAGCCCTCCCTCGCATCGTCAGCGTTTGACGGTAAGTTTTTATTTCCAAAATCCATCATCTCTGTAATATATGTGTATTCATTGCCTTTTATTTCAAAACAGGAATCACAAGATGAAGAGGAGCTCCCAGAAGAAGAAGGAAGGGGTGGACAGACACTTGGAGTGGGCTCACAATTGGTAAGTTTTTTGCATCAAACGCAGAAACACAACATCACACTACACACAACACATAGAAAACAATGTTCTGCAGACCACACACAGCAAACAAATGCCTACATCCAAAGACATAACATTTTTTGTTTTCTTCTCTAGTCTTCCCAATCTGGTGCTCGGCCAAGAGGTCCTCGCAGTGCCTCCCAGGGTCGTCGGCGACAGCAACGCTGCGGTCACCAGCGTGTAAGTATAAATATTTTTGCTTTGTTTTTTTTGCACTTTTTATTTCATTTCTTTTGTGGAGGCTAATTATGTTATTTTTGTCTTTTTCTTTAACAGCCTTCACAGCGTGCTCCCGACTCTGACGGTGAGGATGGAGGGATTGATGTGGACCGCCTCATCGATCTCGTCAGAGAAAGGGAGCCGCTCTGGAATATGGCTGACCGCCGCCACGCTGACCTGATCGTTACCCGACGACTCTGGGAGGAAATCTGTTCGCTCCTTGTGGACCACTGGGAGGACCTCGAAGCTCGGGCCCAGATTAAAGAGCGTAAGTATATACAGTACAGGTTGCTTGATTTAAACCAGTGTTTCCCGAACTCCAGTCCTCGTGGTCCCCATGGATCATGTGTTCAGGATTTCTATTTACTTTGGAAATCCTGAAAACATGACCCCTGGGGACCATGAGGACTGGAGTTTGGGAAACACTGATGTTGTATACTAACCACTTTGTCCTTTCTCGTTTCAGGGGAGAGAATTGTGAAGCGGTGGCGGTCTGTGAGGGATCGTTTCAAGAAGGAGTTCAATAAAGAGATGCGGGCCCCGAGTGGATCTGGAGGACGCAGGAGCAAGTACAAGTACGCACGAGCCCTGTCGTTCCTCCGTGAGACAATGCTCACCAGAAGGTAAATATTACACACCACATGTGACAAAAAAATGTTTAGATGTAACTTTTTTTTTCAGCCAGGGCCATACCATGTCACTATTTTAATTGTTTTTTTTTCTCTTTATTCCACAGCACGGTGAGCAGCACTCGGGAGCCTGCACGATTGGACCCTTCTGAGGCGATCCCTGAGGAGACCGGCACCGAGGGACACTTCGACCGCCTCGGTACATCTGCACCTTCCCACACATTCGACCCATCTGTCCCATCCACCAGCACAGGAACATCGTGGCCGCCTACATTACATGAAGCTGCTGGTGAGGAGATCGCTTTCCCTTTACCCCACCCTTCTGCCCCTGCCACCTCTAGTACACCTGCGGGTACTGGGCGGCAGCGGCAGAGGGGTCAGGAAAAGACTTATGCGCCAGAGTTCTTGCATCTGAATGCATCTTTCCAGAACTGTCTAAAAGTCTTGTCAGAGCAAATCTCCGCAGGCTATCAGCAGATCAACTCCAGCATTCTGGAGGTGAAGACACTTCTGCAAACCATGCATTCAGAAGCAAGATCTTCGCCAAACCACACCTTTTTCAGGTCTGTTGTGGAGCGCATGGAAACGCTCTCTCCTGCCCAGCAGATGCATGTAATGCATTCATGCCACGCTGCTCTCCAGCAAGTTACCTCCCAACCTCCTCCTCCCACCACAGTAGTTCCTCCACCTGCACCCCCTCCAGCCACTTTCCATCCTCCCCCTCCTATTACATCTACACCCCCTCCAGCCACTTTCCATCCTCCCCCTCCTATTACATCTACACCCCCTCCAGCCACTTTCCATCCTCCCCCTCCTATTACATCTACACCCCCTCCAGCCACTTTCCATCCTCCCCCTCCTATTACATACCATCCACCTCCCCAGCACCATCCACCTCCCCAGCACCATCCACCTCCCCAGCACCAGCAACCTCCCCAGCACCAGCAACCTCCCCAGCACCAGCAACCTCCCCAGCACCAGCAACCTCCCCAGCACCAGCAACCTCCCCAGTACCAGCAACCTCCCCAGTACCAGCAACCTCCCCAGTACCAGCAACCTCCCCAGTACCAGCAACCTCCCCAGTACCTGCAAACTCCCCAGTACCAGCAACCTCCCCAGTACCAGACATCTCCCCACTTCCAGCAACCTGCCCCGTACCAGACATCTCCCCACTTCCAGCAACCTGCCCCGTACCAGACATCTCCCCACTTCCAGCAACCTGCCCCGTACCAGACATCTCCCCACTTCCAGCAACCTGCCCCGTACCAAACTCCTTCCCCATACAACTTGCCATCAACATCATCTGCTCCTACAGTCCCTGCCCAACCCTCCACTCCACCACCCACCACCTCTTCTGCTTCCCACATGTCCACCCATTCTGTAGTTTTTTCCACACCTTCACCTCTAACTGTTCCTTCCCCACCACGATCCCAGTCCTCTCTCCACACTCCCAGTGTCGAAGTGTCCCGCAGCCCCTCCAGCAGTATTTCCACCACACACTACACAGATTTATAATGTGTGTATTTAAATAAAAATGACCAGTTTTATGGTTTCAAAGCTTTATTAAACAAGTTTATTAAAATTTTAAAAAACTTTACTAAAAAAAACATTTTTCAATAAAAGTTAAATTATTTTACACTGGTTGTCTGTCATTTCTTTCTGCGGCGAAAAAGGTTAAATACAGGGTATTTAAAAGGTGAAATGGTATTCAAAACTAGGTATATAACTGTGGGTAAATTTTAGCTTTTTGCCACAGTTGTGTTCCTGGTTGTGTTTGAAGCAAAGTATTTCACCTAAAAAGTTGTGTTTATTGTTGGTGATTTCCTAACAATGTACACTTTTGTTAAAAGGTGAAATACTTTGCATAAAACACAACCAGGTACACACCTGTGGCCTAAAGCTAAAAATAGAGACCATGACAAGATAGCCAACTTTGGTTGGCAAAGGTATATACTGTTGGTACAGAAGGTACACAAGTTTGGTTAGGGCACAAATCTTTCACACTCTGTCATCCTGCCAGTGTACTCTGCCTTGAGGTGACATAAAGTATAGTGCAAAATTGTCCCTCATTACTGAAACCGTCACAGAACTTCTAGTGGTAATGTCATGGTAATCTTGCAAGGTGGTTTCTTCAGAGGTGTCCTCAATGGAAATGGGTTCCTTGCAGATAACAAAATTGTGGAGTACCACGCACGCTTTGATCACCTCGTCCACAGTTTCTGTCTTGAGGTTGATCGCAGTCAATAGGACCCGCCATTTGGCTGTCAGAATACCAAAGGTACATTCAACCATTCTTCTTGCTCTTATGAGGCGGTAATTAAAAATGCATTTTGGTCTTGTCAATCCTCTGCTAGAGTACGGTTTCAAAAGGTGTTCTGACAGCTGGAAGGCTTCATCCCCTACACAGACAAATGGCATAGGTGGACCAGATGTTTGCGGCAGCGGTCTAGGTGGTGGGAACTGGAAGGTGTTTCCATACAGTTTACGCCCCATGGCAGACAGTTTGAAAACTTGAGAGTCATTGGAGCGGCCATAGGCCCCAATATCAACCGCAATAAATTTGTATTCCGCGTCAGCGATGGCCATGAGGACAATTGAAAAATATTTCTTGTAATTGAAATATTCCGATCCCGATCCAGCTGGCTTTACAATGCGGATATGTTTCCCGTCCACAGCGCCCAAGCAGTTTGGAAACTGACATATCTGTTGAAACTTGTCAGCAATTTCAATCCACCTCTCTGTTGTGGGCTCTGGTAAAAACTCTTCAGCTAAGGAGTCCCACAGTGCACGGCATGTGTACTTCACAATTCCAGATATGGTGGAAATCCCAAGTCTGTACTGGAAATGCAGTGACGAATGGGATTCTCCAGTTGCAAGAAATCTGTGGGGAATTAAAAAACAATAAATTAGTTTTAAATCACAGCATTACATACCAAAACTGACCTATAACACTTGGAGATACAAACTACCACCAACAAGATTGCAGTGAAAGTGTGCTCTGATGCGATCACATCCAATAAATGTGGCTTACCTTAAAGTCACCATCAGACGCTCTGCGGGTGAAACAGAGAAGCGGCAATAGGTGTCTGCTTTTCTTATGAGGTGTGCAATGCGCTCCACCAAGTAATCAAAATTCTCCATTTTCATCCTAACATATCCAAAAAATTTATCCGGGTTTCGTCGAAGGTCCATGCAGAGTGTAGAATAGACCCCACGCGTCATTCTCTTGGCTGTGATGGGGTGGATCCACAAACGTCGTCTACGATGCCTGATGCGCTGCTGTCTCGCTCTCTCCTTCTCCAGAACAATCACCCTCAAACGATTCGCCTCCGCTATAAAATCCGCCAAATTCTTCAAAATATTTCCAATGACAACATCCATCTTCGCCAGTAACTTGCTCTTCTCTCCAACCTGCACTTTCTCCTCTACAACCTGTCAAAGAAGGGCTGTAGGAACATGCTATATATAGTTTTCCAGTAGCCAATCCCGTTCGGAAGGCCACAAGGGTCAATTTTAAAAACCGGATCCGGCGTAATCCGTCGAAAAACGGATAGAAAAACGGATGAACCGGATGAGACGGATCCGGTTTTGTCTGTCAAGAAAAAGACGGATCCGGCAGAAAACCGGATCCGTCACATCCGGTTTTACAAAACATTTGCCGGATCCGGCGTTCCGGCACGACGCCGGATCGCGCCTGACGCCGAAAACCTGATGTGTGGAAAGTAGCCTTTATTTTTACTGCAAAAACGAAAATGCAGAACAGGACTCAAAGTAAAAACAGACCCCAGATTAATTACTGAAACCTGAGCAGACCCTCTAACAAAGCAAAATATATATCGCACCAGACAGCAGACTTTCAGTCCCCATAGTAAAAACAGTGCCCAGAATAAATGAACACCATCCCCATAGAAGACAAAATACAGTCTCCAAAAAAAACCATACCTTAATCTGGACAACAAAAATGTACAGTTGTGGCCAAAAGTATTGACACCCCTGCAATTCTGTCAGATAATACTCAGTTTCTTCCTGAAAATGATTGCAATCACAAATTCTTTGGTATTATTATCTTCATTTAATTTGTCTTAAATGAAAAAAACACAAAAGAGAATGAAGCAAAAAGCAAAACATTGTCTGGCCCAAAAATGGGCCAGACAAAAGCATTGGCACCCTCAGCCTAATACTTGGTTGCACAACCTTTAGCCAAAATAACTACGACCAACCGCTTCCGGTAACCATCAATGAGTTTCTTACAATGCTCTGCTGCAATTTTAGACCATTCTTCTTTGGCAAACTGCTCCTGGTCCTTGATATTTGAAGGGTGCCTTCTCCAAACTGCCATTTTTAGATCTCTCCACAGGTGTTCTATGGAATTCAGGTCTGGACTCATTGCTGGCCACATTAGAAGTCTCCAGTGCTTTCTCTCAAACCATTTTCTAGTGCTTTTTGATGTGTGTTTTGGGTCATTGTCCTGCTGGAAGACCCATGACCTCTGAGGGAGACCCAGCTTTCTCACACTGGGCCCTACATTATGCTGCAAAATTTGTTGGTAGTATTCAGACTTCATAATGCCATGCACACAGTCAAGCAGTCCAGTGCCAGAGGCAGCAAAGCAACCCCAAAACATCAGGGAACCTCCGCCATGTTTGACTGTAGGGACCGTGTTCTTTTCTTTGAATGCCTCTTTTTTTCTCCTGCAAACTCTATGTTGATGCCTTTGCCCAAAAAGCTCTACTTTTGTCTTATCTGACCAGAGAACATTCTTCCAAAACGTTTTAGGCTTTTTCAGGTAAGTTTTGGCAAACTCCAGCCTGGCTTTTTTATGTCTCTGGATAAGAAGTGGGGTCTTCCTGGGTCTCCTACCATACAGTCCCTTTTCATTCAGATGCCGATGGATAGTACGGGTTGACACTGTTGTACCCTTGGACTGCAGGGCAGCTTGAACTTTTTTTGGATGTTAGTCGAGGTTCTTTATCCAACATCCACACAATCTTGCGTTGAAATCTCTTGTCAATTTTTCTTTTCCGTCCACATCTAGGGAGGTTAGCCACAGTGCCATGGGCTTTAACCGCTTCCCGACCGCCAACGGTAGATAAACGTCGGCGCTTGCTGGGCTCTGTGCAGCACCGACGTTTATCTACTGTCGGCGGTTTTGTGCCCCCCGGGACCCCCACGTACCTTATAATGCAGGGATCCCGGCGCACAATGCATGCTGCGACCCCTGACCTCATCGAGACCTGATTGGCTCAGGTCCTGATGACGTCAGATCACAGCAGCCAATGAGAGAGCTCGCTGGGAAAAGTTTGTTGTAGCAACAAACTTTCCCAGCGATCTGCCTTATAAAAATGCTGTTTCTCCTCAGAGCTCCTGTCAGTGAGAGATTTCAGGAGAAACAGTGTTACAAGTGCTGCTGGTAACAGCTGTGCCAGGCAGCAATTGTGCTATAAAGTTAAAAAAAACAGTTAAAAACACAGATAAGGCAGGTTAGGGCTAGTAACAGTTAGGGTTACTGTTAGGCTAAAGTTAGGGTTACATCAGTCAGTCACGTGACGTCAGTCAGTCACGTGACGTCACGTCAGTCACGTCACGTCAGTCAGTCACGTCACGTCACGTCAGTCACGACACGTCAGCCAGTCACGTCACGTCAGTCAGTCACATCACATCAGTCACGACACGTCAGTCACGTCACGTCAGTCAGTCACGTCAGTCAGTCACGTCAGTCAGTCACGTCACATCAGTCAGTCACGTCACATCAGTCAGTCACGTCAGTCACGTCAGTCAGTCACGTCAGTCACGTCAGTCAGTCACGTCACGTCAGAGTTTTCTATTTCTGGAAAAAAAAATAAAAACTAATAAAATGGCCCGTCCGTATTATAGTACAGAGGAAGCTTATGCACTTTTATGTTCTGACAGTGAAGAAAGTGCAGTGTCAGATGGCGATGTGGATTTCGTGGGCTTTAGTAGCAGCGACAGTGATAGCTCAGAAATGAGCAGTGATTCTGGTCCATCCTCACACACAAGGACCAGTACTACAAGAAGGACAAATAGCGCTTCTGGAGAAACGTCTCCAACTCAGGGAACAATGTCCAGTACTAGCGCTGTCCCTAGTGCTCATGAATTGGCGCACGTCAGTGTCCAAGGGGCTTTGCCTCTTGATGTAGCATTTCCCAGATGGGAGGCTTCGGATTCGGCTACTCCATTCATCCCTAATTTTAATGCCATTCCTGGTATAAATGTGGAGGTGGAAAATTTTGGACCAATTAATTTTTTTAATTTGTTTATGACAGATAGCTTGCTAGAGCATATTGTCCTACAAACAAATTTATATGTGTCCCAATTCATCAGCCAGAATCCACGATCCTATTATGCTAGGTCAAATTTATGGACACCAACTAATGTCCTAGAAATGAAAAATTTTTTAGGACTTACATTCGCTATGGGGCTTGTAAAAAAAACGAGCATTCGGTCCTATTGGTCCAACCGCCCTGTTCAAGCCACCCCTATGTTTTCTGCCGTTCTTCCTAGGACCCGCTATGAAATGCTCATGAGGTTTTGGCATTTTAACGACAATAGTCAATCCCTGCCCAGAGATGCCTCAGAACATGACAGGCTATTCAAAATTAGACCCATCATCAAAGACTTAACAGAAAAGTTCTTGAGGCTCTACACCCCAACAGAAAACATTTCCATTGATGAGTCCCTTGTAAAATTCAAAGGAAGACTGCACCCCAAGCAATTTATTCCTTCTAAGAGAGCAAGGTTCGGAATAAAGCTCTATAAAATGTGCGAGAGTTCAACCGGATACACATCAGCTTTTCGCATTTATGAGGGGAAAGACAGCCAACTAAACCCACCAGGATGCCCTACTTATCTGGGGACATCTGGAAAAATTGTTTGGGAGCTGATAACTCCATTTTTGCAAAAAGACTATAATCTGTATGTTGACAACTACTACACCAGCATACCCCTATTTAAAAGTCTGGTTGACCATAACATAGGGGCTTGTGGGACCATTCGCAAAAACCGTCAGGGGTTTCCACAATCGTTGGTCAACGAAAAGTTCCGAAAGGGGCAGTCAGGGGCTTTACGCAATGGAGAGCTGCTTGCCCTTAAGTATAAGGATAAAAAAGATATTTTTATCTTGAGCTCGATCCACACAGATGCCACAAAGGCCACTGCAGACCATCAGGGATCCACTACTCCAAAACCTGTGTCTGTCATTGACTACAACAAATATATGGGGGGTGTGGACCTTGCAGATCAGGTTCTACAGCCATACCAGGTATCAAGAAAATCATATACCTGGTATAAGAAGTTAGTCATTTATTTGTTTCAGGTGGCCACATATAATTCCTTTGTGTTGTACAGAAAAGCCGGAAATACAGATACTTTCCTTGATTATCAGGAAAAGGTCATTGAACATCTTGTTTTTGAAAATTTTGTCCCCGCCAATCCTTTAGAATCTGAAGATGTTAGAAGACTCACTGAGCGACATTTTATTGCACTCATTCCAGCAACTGAAACAAGAAAGAACCCCCAGAGAAGATGTCGTGTATGTTCCAAGAGAGGAATGAGGCAAGATACCTGCTATTATTGCCCACAATGCCCATCATTGCCAGCCTTATGCCTCCATGACTGCTTTAAAATCTTCCATACAGAACCACTTTTTTAAACTTTTTTGACATTCAATGCAGTCACTTTTGGGGGCTTATGCTGTTCTGGCACCTCAGGGGCTCTGACAATGTGACATGACATCCTCAAAACATTCCAGCAAAATCTGAACTCCAATATGGCGCTCCTTCCCTTCCAAGCTCTGCCATGCGCCCAAACAGTGGTTTATCCCCACATATGGGGTGTCAGCATACTCATGACAAATTGCACAACAACTGTTTGGGTCTAATTTCTCTGGTTACCCTTTGGAAAAAAAATTGAGGGCGAAAAGGTAATTTTTTGTGGAAAAAATATGATTTTTTTTATTTTCACGGCTATTCGTTATTAACTTCTGTGTAGCACTTGGGCGTTCAAAGTGCCCACTACACATCTAGATAAGTTCCATGGGGGGGTCTAGTTTCCAAAATAGGGTCACTTATTGGGGGTTTCCACTGTTTAGGCACGTCAAGGGCTCTGACAATGTGACAGGTCACCCACAAACAATTCCAGCAAAATCTGCTCTCCAATATGGCACTCCTCCCCTTCCAAGCTCTGCCATGCACCCAAACTGTAGTATTCTCCCACATATGGGGTATCGGCATGCCCAGGAGAAATTGCTCAACAAATTGTATGGAGCATTTTCTCCTGTTACCCTTATAAAAATGCAAAATATGAAGCTAAAACAATTTACATGTGAAAAATGTTGCTTTTTTTTATTTCCATGGCTCTATGTTATAAACTTCTGTGAAGCACCTGTGGGTTCAAGGTGCTCAATACACATCTAGATAAGTTCCCTAAGGGGTCTAGTTTCCAAAATGGGGTCACTTGTTGGGGGTTTCCACTATTTAGGCATGTCAGGGGCTCTCCAAACGCAACATGGTGTCCGCTATCGATTCCAGGTAATTTTGCATTCCAAAAGTCAAGTGGTGCTCCTTCCATTTCAAGCCCTGCCATGCGCCCAAACAGTATTATTCTCCCACATATGGGGTATCGGCGTGCTCAGGAGAAATTACTAAACAAATTGTATGGAGCAATTTCTCCTGATACCCTTATGAAAATGCAAAATATGAAGCTAAAACAATTTATTTGTGAAAAATGTTGCTTTTTTTATTTCCATGGCTCTATGTTATAAACTTCTGTGAAGCACCTGTGGGTTCAAGGTGCTCAATACACATCTAGATAAGTTCCCTAAGGGGTCTAGTTTCCAAAATGGGGTCACTTGTTGGGGGTTTCCACTGTTTAGGCATGTCAGGGGCTCTCCAAATGCAGCATGGTGTCCGCTATCGATTCCAGCCAATTTTGCATTCCAAAAGTCAAGTGGTGCTCCTTCCCTTTTAATCTCTGCTGTGCGCCCAAACAGTATTATTCTCTCACATATGGGGTATCGGCATGCTCAGGAGAAATTGAAAAGCAAAATGTATAGACCATTTTCTTCTGTTACCCTTGCAAAAGTTAAAAAAAAAAAAGTCTAAAGGAAAATTTTAGTGAAAGAAAAGGAAATGTTTATTTTTCCCTCGACATTCCATTCATTCCTGTGAAGCACCTGAAGGGTTAATAAACTTCTTGAATGTGATTTTGAGTACCTTGAGGGGTGCAGTTTTTAGAATGGTGTCACTTTTGGGTATTTTCTGTCATATTGACCCCCCAAACTCACTTCAAGTGTGAGGTGGTCCCTAAAAAAAATGGTTTTGCAAATTTTGTTGTAAAAATGAGAAATCGCTGGTCAACTTTTAACTCTTATAACTTCCTAACAAAAAAAAATTTTGTTTCCAAAATTGTGCAGATGTAAAGTAGACATGTGGAAAATATTATTTATTAACTATTTTGTGCGATATAACTCTCTGATCTAAGGGCATAAAAATTAAAAATTTGAAAATTGCAAAATTTTCAAAATTTTCACCAAATTTGCATATTTTTAACAAATAAACGCAAGTCATAGCAAAGAAATTTTACCACTGTCATGAAGTACAATATATCACAAGAAAACAATGTCAGAATCAGCAGGATCCGTTGAAGCATTCTAGAGTTATGACCTCATAAAGTGACACTGGTCAGAATTGAAAAAATTGGCCCGGTCACGAAGGCAAAAACAGGCTCGGGTGCTAAGGGGTTAAACTTCTTGATGACACTGCGCATGGTAGACACAGGAACATTCAGATGTATGGAGATGGACTTGTAGCCTTGAGATTGCTCATGCTTCTTCACAATTTGGTTTCTCAAGTCCTCAGACAGTTCTTTGGTCTTCTTTCTTTTCTCCATGCTCAATGTGGTACACACAAGGACACAGGACAGACGTTGAGTCAACTTTAATCCATGTTAACTGGCTGCAAGTGTGATTTAGTTATTGCCAACACCTGTTAGGTGCCACAGGTAAGTTACAGGTGCTGCTAATTACACAAATTAGAGAAGCATCACATGATTTTTCGAACAGTGCCAATACTTTTGTCCACCCTCTTTTTTATGTTTGGTGTGGAATTATATCCAATTTGGCTTTAGGACAATTCTTTTAGTGTTGTTCATTTAAGACAAATTAAATGAAGATAATAATACTAAAGAATTTGTGTTTGCAATCATTTTCAGGAAGAAACCGAGTATTATCTGACAGAATTGCAGGGGTGTCAATACTTTTGGCCACAACTGTAGATCTCAAAATAAAAATAATAAAATATACCATATGGACCCCACTCTTATGCAATGAACTGTCAAAAAAGTGATATTTTCACATACTTTGTAAAAGGTCTTTATTATGGTATCTAATTTAAGATAAGTAATTATTTCAGAATATGTACACTCACTGGCCACTTTATTAGGTACACCATGCTAGTAAGGGGTTGGACCCCCTTTTGCCTTCAGAACTGCCTCAATTCTTCGTGGCAGAGATTCAACAAGGTGCTGGAAGCATTCCTCAGAGATTTTGGACCATATTGACATGATGGCATCACACAGTTGGCGCAGATTTGTCGGCTGCACATCCCTGATGCGAATCTCCCGTTCCACCACATCCCAAAGATGCTCTATTGGATTGAGATCTGGTGACTGAGGAGGCCATTTGAGTACAGTGAACTCATTGTCATGTTCAAGAAACCAATCTGAGATGATTCGAGCTTTATGACATGGCGCATTATCCTGCTGAAAGTAGCCATCAGATGTTGGGTACATTGTGGTCATAAAGGGATGGACATGGTCAGCAACAATACTCAGGTAGGCTGTGGCGTTGCAACGATGCTCAATTGGTACCAAGGGGCCCAAAGAGTGCCAAGAAAAAATTCCCCACACCATGACACCACCACCACCAGCCTGAACCGTTGATACAAGGCAGGATGGATCCATGCTTTCATGTTGTTTACGCCAAATTCTGACCCTACCATCCGAATGTCGCAGCAGAAATCGAGACTCATCAGACCAGGCAACGTTTTTCCAATCTTCTACTGTCCAATTTCGATGAGCTTGTGCAAATTGTAGCCTCAGTTTCCTGTTCTTAGCTGAGAGGAGTGGTACCCGGTGTGGTCTTTTGCTGCTGTAGCCCATCTGCCTCAAAGTTCGACGCACTGTGCGTTCAGAGATGCTCTTCTGCCTACCTTGGTTGTAACGGGTGGCAATTTGAGTCACTGTTGCCTTTCTATCAGCTCGAACCAGTCTGCCCATTCTCCTCTGACCTCTGGCATCAACAAGGCATTTCCGGCCACAGAACTGCCGCTCACTGGATTTTTTTTCTTTTTCGGACCATTCTCTGTAAACCCTAGAGATGGTTGTGCGTGAAAATCCCAGTAGATCAGCAGTTTCTGAAATACTCAGACCAGCCCTTCTGGCACCAACAATCATGCCACGTTCAAAGGCACTCAAATCACCTTTCTTCCCCATACTGATGCTCGGTTTGAACTGCAGGAGATTGTCTTGACCATGTCTACATGCCTAAATGCACTGAGTTGCCGCCATGTGATTGGCTGATTAGAAATTAAGTCTTAACACACAGTTGGACAGGTGTACCTAATAAAGTGGCCAGTGAGTGTATATTTCATGTGTGGTCCGCAGTCCCTTTTTACCAACCGGTCTTGTCTAGGGTTCGTATTTGTTTATGTTGTCTGTATTTATTCTGAGGTACACATTTATTTAAGATGTCTGTATCTATTCTGTAATATGTTTTATTATGGGGTCCATATGGTATATTTTATTATTTTTATTTTGTGAGCATGTGGAGGACCCCAATTTCAATCCTATTACATCCTCATTCTGTACATGATGAATCCAGGTTGACATCACTGTGTGTATTATCCCTGTACTGTGACATCACTGTTAGGGTTATAAAACATAATATACACTCACCATGCCCCTCACCTGTCCTGCCTTCACAGCATCCTGCTCAATCCTTTACTTGCTCTCTGCAGTCTCCTGACTCCTAGTTCTCCAGCACGTACTCCACTAACCGGGCTACAAACAAGGGGGGAAATAAGTATTTGAGCCCTTGCTGATTTGGCAAGTTTGCCCACTGAAAAAGACATGAACAGTCTATAATTTTAAGGATAGGTTAATTTTAACATTGAGAGATAGAATATCAAAAATAAAATCTAGAAAATCACATTGTATAAATTATATAAATTTATTTGAATTTTGCAATGAGAAATAAGTATTTGATCCCCTACCAACCATTAACAGCTCTGGCTCCTACAGATCAGTTAGACACTCCTAATCACCTCGTTACCTCCATTAAAGACAGCTGTCTTACTTAGTCACCTTTCTGCCTCTTTTAGGTTTCATTTACTTCTTTTCTGGACCAAAGACTTACAAATACGACCCGGAGAAAGAAGATGTGGTCAGTGTTGTGAAATCTGCATCCTGGATTGGCTGTTGAGAAAGAAAATTTGTAGAATTCAGAATATACAAATGATTCTCTGTAAATTGTGCAACACCCATGTCTGGCTGAAATTTAAGAGAAGACACCAAATTTGTAAATACCTAAAATTTTCCAGCAATCACCTTGTTGTTTTTGAATATGCCGTAAGTGTCCTCCATGACAAATAGAGAGGATCTGCTGTAGGATAAGTGACAAACAGGGGGGATGACCCACTTCTTGCTGCCGACAGACTCGAGACTGAGACAGAGATTGAATTCAACAGATCCGTTTTTATTTGCCGCCTTTCTGACGACCTTCGCACTTCGCCACAGGGATTTCACACTTCTTTTATACACAGACCCGGGTACCTTCACTTCTTATTTTCTCCGTCGTGGCATCCTTTCTGGCTCTTCCCACTGTGGCTGCCCTAGGCACATCCACCACAGTGCTTCACCATTCAAAGTACACCGTCCACTTGGTACCCCCAGACCATCTCCGTCTGCGGCTACTGTCCTTTGGGCCACCCCCCGTGACCGTCTCAACTGTCAGTGTCTCTCTGTGGGCTTTTTAATGTCTTTCTCTCTACGGCAGATCCTTCTATCTAGTGAGCTCCCCTGGCTGACTGGACCTTCCAGAACCTTCCCTCAGCCTTTATACTCCTAGTCCTGGTAGCTCCACCCACTATCACCTGACAATTACCTTGACCAGTGGCAGTTACACAGTCACTCTCCTACACTCCCCACTGCCCTCTAATGGTCAAACTGCAACACGGCACCCCTTTCTCTTCATCTCAGTGCCCCTGTACCTACACTGCGCTGTCCCTCTGCTTCTCACCACAGAAAGACCTGTCTGTTAGTTCTACCTCCCCACACTGCACCATTATACTTCATGTGTTAGTAAATAAACCATTTCCTAATGGATTACCTTGACTTGGCGGACTCTGCAAGGATTCAGTGTATGGGAGAGATATTAAGGGCTTGTGCACTAATTTCAGATTGATAGCTTTTTTTCGTTGCTTTTATTTTCATAGATTTGTCACAAAACCTGAAGGGTTTCTTGATGCCAGCAAAGTGAATGACAATCGTGAGGTCTCATGCACATGTAAGAGTCGGCTTCACATAAAAATAATGTCCACTAGTCGGCATACCTGTGTCTCCAGGTCTGACTCCTTCAGGATCTTCCTGAGGTCACGAGGGACCCTCTCCAGGCAGATTTACATTAAGTGAGACAGTCCATTTCAACTTTAACAAGAACATCTTTACTGGGTTCGTTACACAGCACATCCAAAGTCTTCACAGATTTTACAACAGGCTTCGCAAAACAATGTTCCTTTTCTTTCCCTGCGCTAATCTCATAATCACAAAGCGCTAGCCCGGGTCGTACGGTCCCTGACAATTCCTCATCATCCTCTCTGCACAGCTCTGCTACAGATATAAATTCCCTGGTGTGTTTCGCCCCAGACGCAAGATCATGATTTCCCACTGGGAGAGCGGCATGCCCTTCTGTGCTGTTCCCTACATTTGCACCACGTTCTTTCTGTCCAAACTCACTGCATTTGTACATTCCTCCAGTTGTTTTGCCCTGGCCCTGAGGGTGTATGCCCATGTGATGAGTTGCCACATACTGGAACCACTATTGGCTCCCCAACTGTATCTGCCCACTGCTGTGGTGTCCTGTCATTTTAGATGACTGGGCTTTACTCCTTCAATGTTGCATGGCTGCTGTGGTGTCAGGGTCTATAGCCCTTGTGGACGGTTTGGGCGTCACTCGCCTTCTGGTCCTAACTCTTCTGTGTCTAGCCTTACCACACAGCAGCCCCTTCTATCTTAACTATTTCCTATCCCTATTCCTATACTACACACTATACACTAGCTGAGAGCCTTGAACACTATAATAACACAATACCACATCATTGTACATTATACACAGTTCACAACATGGTAATACACATTCAAGTGTAGCAATACCAATAAAGCATAATGATAATACAAATGTGTATTATTATTAAGTGTAGCAGTACCAATCTATTTATATAATTGCCTTGCAATGTTTTCATTTCCTGTTCTGTCCAGATGTCACCGTATCCCAGAATTCCAAGCAGAGGAAGTTCACCGACCGCCATATTGGGACACCCCCCTTATCTCTTCTTCCCACAACCGCATACAAGACTTCTCCCGTGCTTCCCCCCTACTCTGGAACTCTCTGCCGCAACACATCAGACTCTCACCATCAACGGAAACCTTCAAGAAGAACCTGAAGACCCACCTGTTCCGACAAGCCTACAGCCTGCAATGATCCTCGGTCTACTGAACCACCGCATGACCTGCACTACCCTCGCCTAGTGTATCCTCACCCATCCTTGTAGACTGTGAGCCCTCACGGGCAGGGTCCTCTCTCCTTATGTACTTGTGTGTCCCTTGTCTTACACATGTTTATTATACTTGTCTATATTTCCCCTTTTCACATGTAAAGCGCCATGGAATAAATGGCGCTATATAAATGCATAATTATAATAACAATAATAATAATAAAGAAACTGCTGCTGGTACCAACCTATTGCGCAGTACCACCAGCGGAACCCCATCGCACCACACGCACACACTCTATATGCTGTACACACTACACACACAGTCTATAAGCCATATGCACCACACACATGCACACACTCACACACTGTACACAGCGTCGGACTGGAACACCTTGGGCCCACCAGAGAAAATCATTCTTGGGGCCCACTATGTAGCTGCATAGAGTTAAATACCAGACCACCAATTATGCGGTAAAACACGCTAATATCCGGGTATAATATAAGGTTGTACATGTCTTAATTATGTAGCAGGAGTTGGGGCAGCCCCCTCATAGAATATCAAGCAGCCCCCTCACATAGTATAATGCAGCCATCTCATAGAATATAATACTGCCCCCCACATAGGGTATAATACTGCCCCCCTCATAGGGAATAATGCACCCCCTCATAGGGTATAATGCACCCCCTCATAGGGTATAATGCACCCCCTCATAGGGTATAATACTGCCCCCCTCATAGGGTATAATACTGCCCCCCTCATAGGGTATAATACTGCCCCCCTCATAGGGAATAATGCTGCCTCCTCATAGGGTATAATGCTGCCCCCTCATAGGGTATAATACTGCCCCCCTCATAGGGTATAATGCACCCCCTCATAGGGTATAATACTGTCCCCCTCATAGGGTATAATACTGCCCCCCTCATAGGGTATAATACTGCCCCCCTCATAGGGAATAATGCTGCCCCCTCATAGGGTATAATACTGCCCCCCTCATAGGGTATAATACTGCCCCCCTCATAGGGTATAATACTGCCCCCCTCATAGGGTATAATACTGCCCCCCTCATAGGGAATAATGCTGCCTCCTCATAGGGTATAATACTGCCCCCCTCATAGGGTATAATACTGTCCCCCTCATAGGGTATAATACTGCCCCCCTCATAGGGTATAATACTGCCCCCATCATAGGGTATAATACTGCCCCCCTCATAGGGTATAATACTGCCCCCCTCATAGGGTATAATACTGCCCCCCTCATAGGGAATAATGCTGCCTCCTCATAGGGTATAATACTGCCCCCCTCATAGGGTATAATACTGTCCCCCTCATAGGGTATAATACTGCCCCCCTCATAGGGTATAATACTGCCCCCATCATAGGGTATAATACTGCCCCCCTCATAGGGAATAATGCTGCCTCCTCATAGGGTATAATACTGCCCCCCTCATAGGGTATAATACTGCCCCCCTCATAGGGTATAATACTGCCCCCCTCATAGGGTATAATACTGCCCCCCTCATAGGGAATAATGCTGCCCCCCTCATAGGGAATAATGCTGCCCCCTCATAGGGTATAATACTGCCCCCCTCATAGGGTATAATACTGCCCCCCTCATAGGGTATAATGCTGCCCCCCTCATAGGGAATAATGCTGCCCCCCTCATAGGGTATAATGCTGCCTCCTCATAGGGTATAATGCTGCCCCCTCATAGGGTATAATACTGCCCCCCTCATAGGGAATAATGCACCCCCTCATAGGGTATAATGCTATATAGATATAGAGTTAGATAGATATAGATAGAAAGATAGATGTAGAAATAGATAGATATAGAGATAGATAGTAGATAATGGATAGAAAGTAGATAATGGATAGATATAGATAGAAAGATTCATAGAGATAGATAGAGATAGATAGAGATAGATAGAAATAGATATAAAGATATAGAAAGAAAGATAGATAGATAGATAGATAGATAGATAGGTAGATATAGAGATAGATAGAAAATAGATAATGGATAGATAGATATAGAGATAGATAGCTATAGATAGAAAGATATAGAGATAGATAGAGATAGAGATAGATAATAGATAGAGATAGATAAGAGATATACAGATATAATAATAATAATAATAATAATAATAATATAGACATATATAGATAGATATAGAGATAAATATATATAGATAGATGGCTATAAATAAAAATAGATATAGAGATATATATAGAAATAGATAGATAGATATAGAGATAATAGATATAGAGATAGATAGATAGATAGATAGATATAGAGATAGATATAGAGACAGATAGATATAGAAAGATAGATATAGAGATAGATATAGAGATAATAGCTAGATATAGAGATATGTATAGAGATAGATATAGAGTTAGAAAGATAGATAGATATAGAGAGAGATATAGAGATAGATAGAGATAGCTAGATAGATGGATAGATAGATATAGATAATAGATAGATATAATAGATAGATATAGAGATAGATATAGAGATAGATGGATAGATCAATAGACAGATAGATAAAGAGAGAGATAGAGATAGATAGATAATGAGATATAGAGATAGATATAGAGATATAGTGTTAGATAGAAAGATAGATATAGAGATAGATAGATATAAAGATAGATATGGATATAGAGATAACAGATAGATATAGAGATAGCTAGATAGATATAGAGATAGATAGATATAGAGATAACAGATAGATATAGAGATAGATAGATATAGAGATAGATAGATAGATAGATAGATATAGAGATAATATATAGATAGATAGATGTAGAGATAATATATAGATATCTATAGAGAGAGATATAGAGATAGATAGGTAGATAGATATAGAGATAATAGATAGATATAGAGATAGATAGAGATAGAGAGAGCGGTAGATAGAGAGAGAGATAGATATAGAGATCGATAAATAGATAGAGAGATAGATATAGATATAGATAATAGATAGAGATAGATAAATAAATAAATATAGAGATAACAGATAGATATAGAGATAGAGTAAGATAGAAAGATATAGAGATAGGTAGATATAGATAATAGAGATAGCTAGATAGATAGACATAATAGATAGATATAGATATAGAGATAGATGTAGAGATAGAAAGATAGATATAGAGATAGATAATAGATAGAGATAAATAAATAGATAGATAGAGAAAGATAGATAGATATAGAGATAGAAAGATAGATAGATACATATACAGAGAGATATAGAGATAGAGATAAATAGATAGATATAGAGAGATATAGAGAGAAATAGATATATATATAGAGATAATAGATATATATATAAGATAGATAAAGATAGAGATAGATATAGAAATAGATAGATATAGATAATAGATAGAGATATATATAGAGATAGATAGATAGATAATAGATAGAGATAGAAAGATAGATATAAGAGAGATAGAGAGATATATAGAGAGATAGATAGATAGATAGATAGAGAGAGACAGATAGAGAGAGCGAGAGAGATATAAAAAAAACAAACAAAACACAATACTCACCTCTCCTCCTCTCTCCCACGCTGATCCCGGCTTCAGTGTCAGGAGCTGCCCCCTCTGCCAGACACACAGCGGGTGCGCGATGTAGTGACGTCATCGCGCACTGGCTGTGAGCCAGGAGCAGAGAGGACTGAGGGCGGCGCCGGCCCTGATTTACAGCTGTAGTCTGCAGAGCGGCTTACTGGGCTGGGGGCGGGGCCTCTGGGGGTGGAGACCTGAAATGAGATTCACTGCTTCGCAGTGAATATTCATTTCTCTTTAGCAGCGGGGACAGGGGCTCCTGCCTCCTGACACCCGCTGCTGCTCCGCTGGCAGGGGCCCCCATAGCAGCTGCATGGTGTGCGACACACCACTGGCTGGGGGCCCCTGGAGCAGCGGGGGCCCTAGGCAACTGCTGGCCCTGTATGCCAGCAGGTGCCAGAGCCCACCAGATGCCAGGGCCCACCGGAGAATCCACCGGTTCTCCGGTGGGCCAGTCCGACGCTGACTGTACACCATACGCACCACACACTCACACACACACTCTATATGCCTTATGCACCACACACACACTCTCACACTCATGCAGCCTCTTGCGTGGTACCACCAGCTGAACACCTGCGCGAATTCCGTTCAGGCGCAGTGAATCGGCTGATCCTGGCGGCAGATGGGCGACGTGTCTACAGGCAGAGGAAGCTGGTCACATTAAAGGGGTTTTCCCATGAATGAAAGTTGATTTTAAAAATCGTCTGTGTCTGACTGTGTACGAAGCGTACCTCATCTCCTGGGCATGGGAGGAAGCAAAAGGCAATACTGACATTACAGCAAGGGATCACAGAGGATTCAGTTTGTGAGGTAAAATATTTCACCGACTGTTTTTAAACAATATTTTACCTCACAAAATGTATCCTCTGCGATCCCCTGCTGTAATGTCAGTATTGTCTTTTGCTTCCTCTCCTGCCCAGGAGCTGTGGTATGTTCTGTACACGGTCAGGTACGGGTGAGAGAGACAGAGCATGGGGGGGAGACAGCTCAAGCGTGACAGCACATGAGGGGAGTGAAAAATGAGGATGAATGAACTCATGGAGATCAACATCCAACAATGCGGAGACACCATCACATGTTTCTCAACGCAGTGATTCTAGAGCAATGCCCCCATCCCTTATGGGAAATATGCAAAAACATGCAAAACACAAGCCGGGGAGACACCATCACATGTTTCTCAACGCAAGCAATGACTAGCCAGGTCTTTCCCCGGGAAGGAACAACCATGTGATGGTGTCTCCGCAGTGGTTGTTCCTTCCCGGGGAAAGACCTGGCTAGTCATTGCTTGCGTTGAGAAACATGTGATGGTGTCTCCGTGGCTTGTGTTTAGCACATGAGGGGAGAACATAGCACAGGAAGGAGAGAGACAGCAGACAAGGGGGACAGCACATGGGGTAGACAGGTCAGAGAAGAGAGCACAGGAGAAGTCAGCACATGGGGAAAGAGAGGTGGGTGAGCACATGGTGGAGAGAGTCTCAACGCTGAAAAGCCTGCCCCCATTGTGACATTACCGCCCTCCCGATGCGATAGCATCGGACCCCCATCTAGTCAATAGAATAACTAACTTAACAGTACAGGGTGGGCCATTTATAAGGATACCCCTAAATAAAGTGGGAATGGTTGGTGATATCAGCTTCCTGTTTGTGGAACATTAGTATATGGGAGGGGGAAACTTTTCAAGATGGGTGATGACCATGGCAGCCATTTTGAAGTTGGCCATTTTGGATCCAACTTTATTTTTTTTCAATGGGAAGAGGGTCATCTGACACATCAAACTTAATGAGAATTTCACAAGAAAAACAATGGTGTGCTTGGTTGTAACATAACTTTATTCTTTCATGAGATATTTACAAGTTTATGACCACTTATAAAATGTGTTCAAAGTGCTGTCCATTGTATTGGATTGTCAATGCAATCCTCTTCTCCCACTCTTGACACACTGATAGCAACACTGCAGAAGAAATGCTAGCACAGGCTTCCAGTATCCGTTGTTTCAGATGCTGCACATCTCGTATCTTCACAGCATAGACAATTGCCTTCAGATGACCCAAAAGATAAAAGTCTAAGGGGGTCAGATTGAGAGACCTTGGTGGCCATTCAACTGGCCCACGACAACCAATCCACTTTCCAAGAAACTGTTCATGTAGGAATGCTCGGACCTGACACCCATAATTGATGGTATGGTGTGGTATATGGGGTACAAAGATAGTGGGGCCATTCTTCCTCAATTGAAACCTCAATGCTACTGGATATCTGAAATTGCTACATGATGATATGTTGCCCTCTTTATGCACTGAAGATGGCAAGTTCCCTGAGTTTTTCCAGCAAGATGGTGCACCACCACATTATGGGTTTCAGGTCCGAGCATTCCTACAAGGAATCTGACCCCCTTAGCCTAGCATTTCTTCTGCAGTGTTGCTATTAGTGTCAAGAGTGGGAGAAGAGGGTTGCATTGACAACCCAACACAGTGGGCAGCACTTTGAACACATTTTATAAGTGGTCATAAACTTGTAAATAATTCATGAGAGAATAAAGTTATGTTAAAATCAAGCACAACATTGTTTTTCTTGTGAAATTTTCAATAAGTTTGATGTGTCACATGACCCTCTTCCCATTGGAAAAAATAAAGTTGTTTCCAAAATGGCCGACTTCAAAATGGCTGCCATGGTCACCACTCATCTTGAAAAGTTTCCCTCCTCCCATATACGAATGTGCCACAAACAGGAAGTTGATATCACCAACCATTCCCATTTTATTTAGGTTTATCCATATAAATGGCCCACCCTGTAGAAAGAATAACATAATATACTTATTACACAACAGTAGCTGGACAGCGTGTACTTCATGCATAGCACATCCCTACACACACGCTGTTTATTTTTCACTTGCAGATTTAACCTATTAGTGACAGAGCTAATTTTGACCTTAATGACTGGGCCAAGTTATACAATTTTGACCACTGTCACTTGTGGTTATAATTCTGGAACGCTTCAACGCATCTCACTGATTCTGAGATTGTTTCTTGTGACATATTGTACTTCATGGTAATGGTAACATTTCTTCGATATAACTTGAGGTTATTTATGAAAAAAGCAAATTTGGCAACAATTTAGAACATTTAGCAATTTTCAAACTTTTTGAAAAAAACGCATCATGCGTTTGTGTGCATTTTTTGCGGGTTTTGGTACTTTTTTTAAAAAAATGCATGCATTGTTTTGCGCATACGTGCGCATTACAATGCACACATATGCACACCCATAGACTTTAATGGGTGTTTCGATGTAAAAAAACGCATGGCGTGCGCATGCGTTTTTTGGGGGCAAGTCGGACGTACAGAAAATGCAACAGAATGCATTTTGTGCACCCGAGCGCACACTACAAAAAAAGCATGCGCATACAAACGCGTACAAACGCATCTGTATGTGCACCCATGTTAAAGTATAGGGTAAAAACGCATGCGCTTTTTGTGCTAAAAACCAGCGCAAAAAAAACGCAAGTGTGAAACCAGCCTAAATCAGACTTATTTCACACAAAATAGTTCACAAATAACATTTCCCACATGTCTACTTTACATCAGCACAATTTTGAAACAATTTTTTTTCCTTAGGACGTTATATGGGTTAAAAGTTGACCAGCGATTTCTCATTTTTCCAGCAAAATTTAAAAAAAACATTTTTTTAGGGACTACATCACATTTGAAGTCACTTTGAGGGGTCTATATGATAGAAAATACCCAAACGTGACACCAGTCTAAAAACATTACCCCTGAAGATGCTCAAAACCAAATTCAAGAAGTTTATTAACCTTTCCGATGCTGCACAACAACTGAAGCAATGTGGAAGGAAAAAAATAACATTTCACCTTTTTCACAAAAAAATTACTTTAGACCCAAACCTTTTTATTTTAACAAGGGTAACAGGATAAAATGGATCACAAAATTTGCTGTGCATTTCTCCTGAGCACGCCGATATCCCTTATATGGGGGAATACTACTCGGAAGGGAAGGAGCACCATTTGACTTTATACATGCAAAATTGACTGGAATCGATGGAGGGTACCATGTTGCATTTGGAGAGCCTACGATGTGCCTAAACAGTGGAAACACCCGCAAGTGACCCTATTTTGGAAACCATACCCCTTGAGGATTTTATCCAGGGGTTTAGTGAGCATTTTGAACCCACAGGTACTTGGGTCGTCCTCCCAGGGCTGTGGGGTACTCGGTACCGGGCCGGTCTCTCAGAGGGAGGTGTCACAGCAGCGGTGACCCGGTTCGTGGCCCTGGACGCCCATGTAAAAGGGGTTGAGTGGTGGAATAAAGTTTATGAGTGATTCATGACGCCACCTGTGGTGTTCGGCAAGGGAGGTGTTAAGCTGACGCTGCAGACAGATCCTCTGGGACAGATGGTGGGGTGCAGCAGAGATGTTATAGTCCTCCACAGGTAGGGCTGTCGTCCCAGGGCAGAGTAGATGAAGAGAATAGGGGTTGAGGAAGAGGGTGCAGTGTCTGGCACAGAGATGTAGCAGTGCTGGAGAAGTTGCAGAAAGAAGGCAAGGACACAGCGGAATGTAGTTTCTTTACCTTTACTCTGTAAGTGCAGTCCAGAGTCCAGATTACAGATGGCACAGGAGATGAATAGCCTCGAAGCAACTTAGGAATCACTCTGTCAGACGGGTTGTGTGGTCTCCTCTCTAGCGCTTATTTTTAGGTAATTGCAGTACGGTGTTACACTGAAGTCCCACTTGCTAATTCTCTTTAGATCTCCCTCGTATGGCAGACAGCTGTAGCCTTCTATCTCCTTTGGCTCACACGTCGCTGTGGTGCCTCCGAGTCTTAGATGGGAATAGAGCATTTACAGCTTCCTATTCCTCTGGTTTCTGTTGCAGGACCGTCAGTATCCATACAACCTTGGAGACCAGGCTCCAGATCATGCGCTCTAGCTGGGAATGAGCCTCAACTCTCTACTCAATTTCCCAGCTCTTCTCCTTACGTCCACACACTTCGCCCTCCTCACAGAACTAACCACTTTTTCCCCTTCCTGGCCCCCAGAGAGCAGCTCTTCCCCCAGTTTTGGTTCAGAGCTCCCTCTGCTGGCCTGGAGTGGGAACTGTGTTGTGTGTATTGATTAAGGCTGGGTTCACACGTACCGGAACTCTCACGGAAATTACCGCGAGAATTCCGGAATTCCATTCCGCAGGAAAATCGTATTTTAAATTCCCATGATTTTCCCACGGAAAAACTAGCATTTTGCAAGCGTAATTAGCTTGCAGATTTGCTAGCATTTTCCAAGCGATCTGGAGCATCGCTTGGAGAACTGATTGACAGGTTGGTCACACTCGTCAAACATAGTGTTTGACGAGTGTGACCAACTTTTTATTATTGAGGCCGCCTATGCGGCATCAATAGTAAAAGATAGGATGTAAAAAATAATAATAAAAAAATATATTATTATTCTCACCTTCCGACGTCCCGCGCAGCCTTCCCACCTCTCTCCACGCTCCCGGTCCCAGTAGTCCTTTGCGCGAACTACCGCGATGACGTCCGTTCTCGCGGGATCGCGATGTCTCGCGGTCATTCGCGATGACGTCGCGCAAATGACCGCGAGACCGTGATCCTGCGAGAACGGACGTCATCGCTCGCAAAAGATTACTGGGGCCGGGAGCGTGGAGAGAGGCGGGAAGGCTGCGCGGGACGTCGTAAGGTGAGAATAACAATAAGTCAGTTTGGGCCTTCCGGGGGTTCTTTGCCAACTGCCTGGGGGTCTGTACCGGCCTGCCGGGGGTCTGTGCCGACTGCCCGGGGGTCTGTGTGGACTGCCGGGGGTCTGTACCGGCCTGCCGGGGGGCTGTGCCGGCCTGCCGGGGGGTTGTGCCGGCCTGCCGGTGGTCTGTACCGACTGTCTGGGGGTCTGTGCAGGCTGCGGGGGTCTACTGGCCTGCCGGTGGTCTGTACCGACTGTCCGGGGGTCTGAGCGGACTGCCGGGGTCTGTACTGGCCTGCCGGGGGGCTGTGCCGACTGTCCGGAGGTCTGTGCAGGCTGCGGGGGTCTGTGCAGGCATCGTCCGATGGGACTACAAGTCCAAAAGGGGCGATGCCTGCTAGCATGACGGTGATTGACACATTAGCCAATGATGGGACAGTAGTAGTCCCATCATCCGGCCTATGTGTTGAATGTAAAAAAACAAAAAAAAAAACATACTACATACATACTACATACATGCTACATGCTATATACATACTACATGCATGCAACATACATACATACTACATATATACCACATATATACTACATGCATACTACATATATACCACATGCATGCAACATGCATACTACATATATGCCACATATATACTACATGCATGCAACATACATATATAATACATATATACTACATGCAACATACATACTACATAGTGTTGAGCATTCCGATACTGCAAATATCGGGTATTGGCTGATATTCGCTGTATCGGAATTCCGATACTGAGTACCGATATTTTTTCAATATCGGATATCGGTATCGGAAGTTCCCATAATGCAAAGAGCCACTGCAGTGGCTCTGACTGGCTGCCGAAATGACGTCATCATGATGCGCGGTCTGTGCGCATCATGATGCGCCGTCTGTTCGGGCCTTCTGGGGGGTCTGTGCCGACTGCCCGGGGGTCTGTACCGGCCTGCCGGGGGTCTGAGCCGACTGCCCGGGGGTCTGTGCGGACTGCCGGGGGTCTGTACCGGCCTGCCGGGGGTCTGTGCCGACTGCCCGGGGGTCTGTGCGGACTGCCGGGGGTCTGTACCGGCCTGCCGGGGGGCTGTGCCGGCCTGCCGGTGGTCTGTACCAACTGTCCGGGGGTCTGTACCGACTCTCCGGGGGTCTGTGCAGGCTGCGGGGGGCTGTGCCGGCCTGCCGGTGGTCTGTACCGACTGTCCGGGGGTCTGAGCGGACTGCCGGGGGTCTGTACCGGCCTACCGTGGTGCTGTGCCGGCCTGCCGGAGGTCTGTGCCGACTGTCCGGGGGTCTGTGCAGGCTGCGGGGGTCTGTGCAGGCATCGTCCGATGGGACTACAAGTCCCATCGGGCGATGCCTGCTACCATGACGGTGATTGACACATTAGCCAATGATGGGACAGTAGTAGTCCCATCATCCGGCCTATGTGTTGAATGTAAAAATAAAAAAAAATACATACTACATACATACTACATACATGCTACATGCTACATACATACTACATGCATGCAACATACATACATACTACATATATACCACAAATATATACTACATGCATACTACATATTTACCACATGCATGCAACATGCATACTACATATATACCACATATATACTACATGCATGCAACATACATATATACTACATATAAACTACATGCAACATACATACTACATATATACTACATAGTGTTGAGCATTCCGATACTGCAAATATCGGGTATCGGACGATATTCGCTGTATCAGAATTCCGATACCGAGTACCGGTATTTTTTCAATATCGGATATCGGAATCAGAAGTTCCCATAATGCAAAGAGCCACTTCTGTGGCTCTGATTGGCTGCCAAAATGATGTCATCATGATGCGCGGTCTGTGCGCATCATGATGCGTTGTCAGTTCGGGCCTTCCGGGGGGTCTGTGCCGACTGCCCGGGGGTCTGTACCGGCCTGCCGGGGGTCTGTGCCGACTGCCCGGGGGTCTGTGCCGACTGCCCGGGGGTCTGTGCGGACTGCTAGGGGTCTGTACCGGCCTGCCGGGGGGGCTGTGCCGGCCTGCAGGTGGTCTGTACCGACTGTCCGGGGGTCTGTGCAGGCTGCGGGGGGCTGTATCAGCCTGCCGGAGGGCTGTTCCGGCCTGCTGGGGGGCTGTTCCGGCCTACCGGTGGTATGTACCGACGGTCCGGGGGTCTGAGCGGACTGCCGGGGGGCTGTGCCGGCCTGCCGGTGGTTTGTGCCGACTGTCCGGGGGTCTGTGCAGGATGCGGGGGTCTGTGCAGGCATCGTTTGATGGGACTACAAGTCCCATCGGGCGATGCCTGCTACCATGACGGTGATTGACACATTAGCCAATGATGGGACAGTAGTAGTCCCATCATCCGGCCTATGTGATGAATGTAAAAAAAAAAATACATACTACATGCTACATACATACTACATACATGCTACATGCTACATACATACTACATGCATGCAACATACATACATACTACATATATACCACATGCATGCAACATGCATACTACATATATACCACATATATACTACATACATGCAACATACATATATACTACATATATACTACATGCAACATACATACTACATATATACTACATGCATGCAACATACATACTACATATATACTACATGCATGCAACATGCATACTACATATATACCACATATATACTACATGCATACAACATACATACAACATATATACTACATGCATGCAACATGCATACTACATGCATGCAACATACATATATACTACATGCAACATGCAAACTACATATATACTACATGCATGCAACATACATACACACTACATATATACCACATGCATGCAACATGCAAACTACACATATACCACATATATACTACATGCATACTACATATATACCACATGCATGCAACATACATATATACAACATACATACTACATGCATGCAACATACATACATATATACTACATGCATGCAACATACATATATACTACATATATACTACATGCAACATACATACTACATATATACTACATGCATGCAATATACATACTACATATATACTACATGCATGCAACATGCATACTACATATATACCACATATATACTACATGCATGCAACATACATACAACATATATACTACATGCATGCAACATGCATACTACATATATACTGCATGCATGCAACATACATATCTACTACATACAACATGCATACTACATATATACTACATGCATGCAACATACATACATACTACATATATACCACATGCATGCAACATGCATACTAAATATATACCACATATATACAACATGCATGCAACATACATGCAACATATATACTACATGCATGCAACATGCATACTACATATATATACTACATGCATGCAACATACATATATACTACATGCAACATGCATACTACATATATACTACATGCATGCAACATACATACTACATATATACCACATGCATGCAACATACATATATACAACATATATACTACATGAAACATACATACTACATATCTACTACATGCATGCAACATACATATATACTACATTTATACTACATGCAACATACATACTACATATATACTACATGCATGCAACATAATACATACATACTACATATATACTACATGCATACTACATATATACCACATGCATGCAACATACATATATACAACATATATACTACATGCATGCAACATGCATACTACATATATACCACATATATACTACATGCATGCAGCATACATACAACATATATACTACATGCATGCAACATGCATACTACATATATACCACATATATACGACATGCATGCAACATACATATATACCACATATATACTACATGCAACATGCATACTACATATATACTACATGCATGCAACATACATACTACATATATACCACATGCATGCAACATGCATACTACATATATACCACATGTATACTACATGCATGCAACATACATACATACAACATGCATGCAACATGCATACTACATATACACAACATATATACTACATGCATGCAACATACATATATACAACATATATACTACATGCAACATACATACTACATATATACTACATGCATGCAACATACATATATACTACATGCAACATGCATACTACATATATACTTCATGCATGCAACATACATACATACATACTACATATATACCACATGCATGCAACATGCATACTACATATATACCACATATATGCTACATGCATGCAACATACATATATACTACATACAATGCATTCATACAATACATACATATAGACATACAGTACATATAACATAGAGTGCATACTCACCATCACTTGTCACTTTGATCCCCGAAGCCATTGTCATATGTGGAATAAATATTAAAATGACAAACCACCAATATACTTACCCCTGATCCGCAGAAGTCCACGAGTGTCCCACGACGATCTTGCGTGGAGAACAGCAGCATCAGCTGATGCTACTATTCTCTTCGTGCTCCAGGAAACCAGTGTCAGGAGGTAGGTATCCTTCCGCCCTGTATTCCTCCGCCACTGTAAAAAAAAAGTCCCTAGTCTCACTTTATGGCAAAAGCTGCGTGGGAAATTTCTCACACAGCAATGCCATAAAATGAGACTAGGGACTTTTTTTTTACAATGGCGGTGGAATACAGGGCGGAAGGATACCTACCTCCCGACACTGGTTTCCTGGAGCGCGTAGAGAATGGTAGCATCAGCTGAAGCTGCTGTTCTCCACACAAGATCGCCGTGGGACACTCGTGGACTTCTGCGGATCAGGGGTAAGTATATTGGTGGTTTGTTATTTTAATATTTATTCCTCATATGACAATGGCTTCGGGGATCAAAGTGACAAGTGATGGTGAGTATGTACTCTATGTTATATGTACTGTATGTCTATATGTATGTATTGCATGAATGTATTGTATGTAGTATATATGTATGTTGCATGCATGTAGTATATATGTAGAATATATGTAGTATGCATGTTGCATGCATGTGGTATATATGTAGTATGTATGTAGCATGTAGTATATATGTATTAAATATGTATGTTGCATGCATGTAGTATATATGTGGTATATATGTAGCATATATGTATGTTGCATGCATGTAGTATATATGTAGTATGCATGTTGCATGCATGTAGTATATATGTGGTATATATGTAGTATGTATGTTGCATGCATGTAGTATATATGTAGTATGCATGTTGCATGCATGTACTATATATATAGTATGCATGTAGTATATATGTTGTATGTATGTTGCATGCATGTAGTATATATGTGGTATATACGTAGTATGCATGTTGCATGCATGTAGTATATATGTATTATATATGTATGTTGCATGCATGTGGTATATATGTAGTATGCATGTAGTATATATGTAGTATGTATGTATGTTGCATGCATGTAGTATATATGTAGTATGTATGTTGCATGTAATATATATGTAGTATATATGTATGTTGCATGCATGTAGTATATATGTAGTATGTATGTTGCATGTAGTATATATGTAGTATATATGTATGTTGCATGCATGTAGTATATATGTAGTATGTATGTTGCATGTAGTATATATGTTGTATATATGTATGTTGCATGCATGTGGTATATATGTAGTATGTATGTTGCATGCATGTAGTATATATATGTAGTATGCATGTTGCATGTAGTATATATGTATGTTGCATGCATGTAGTATATATGTAGTATGCATGTTGCATGCATGTAGTATATATGTTGTATGCACGTATGTTGCATGCATGTAGTATATATGTGGTATGTATGTAGTATGCATGTTTCATGCATGTGGTATATATGTAGTATGTATGTATGTTGCATGCATGTAGTATATATGTAGTATGCATGTTGCATGTAGTATATATGTAGTATATATGTATGTTGCATGCATGTAGTATATATGTAGAATGTATGTTGCATGTAGTATATATGTTGTATATATGTATGTTGCATGCATGTGGTATATATGTAGTATGTATGTTGCATGCATGTAGTATATATGTAGTATGCATGCTGCATGTAGTATATGTATGTTGCATGCATGTAGTATAGATGCAGTATGTATGTTGCATGCATGTAGTATATATGTATGTTGCATGCATGTAGTCTATATGTGGTATATATGTAGTATGCATGTTGCATGCATTTGGTATATATGTAGTATGTATGTTGCATGCATGTAGTATATATGTAGTGTGCATGTAGTATATATGTATGTTGCATGCATGTATTATATATGTAGTATGCATGTTGCATGCATGTAGTATATATGTTGTATGTATGTTGCATGCATGTAGTTTATATGTAGTATGTTGCATGTAGTATATATGTTGTATATATGTATGCTGCATGCATGTGGTAAATATGTAGCATGTATGTTGCATTCATGTAGTATATATGTAGTATGCATGTTGCATGTAGTATATGTATGTTGCATGCATGTAGTATAGATGTAGTATGCATGTTGCATGCATGTAGTATATATGTTGTATGCATGTATGTTGCATGCATGTAGTATATATGCAGTATTTATGTTGCATGCATGTACTATATATGTAATATGCATGTTGCATGTAGTATATATGTAGTATATATGTATGTTGCATGCATGTAGTAGATATGTAGTATGTTGCATGTAGTATATATTGTATATATGTATGTTGCATGCATGTAGTATAGATGTAGTATGCATGTTGCATGCATGTAGTATATATGTTGTATGCATGTATGTTGCATGCATGTGGTATATATGTAGTATGTATGTTGCATGCATGTACTATATATGTAATATGCATGTTGCATGTAGTATATATGTAGTATATATGTATGTTGCATGCATGTAGTAGATATGTAGTATGTTGCATGTAGTATATATTGTATATATGTATGTTGCATGCATGTAGTATAGATGTAGTATGCATGTTGCATGCATGTAGTATATATGTTGTATGTATGTTGCATGCATGTTGTATATATGTGGTATATATGTTGCATGCATGTGGTATATATGTAGTATGTATGTTGCATGCATGTAGTATATATGTAGTATGCATGTTGCATACATGTAGTATATATGTTGTATGTATGTTGCATGCATGTAGTATATATGTAGTATGTATGTTGCATGTAGTATATATGTTGTATATATGTATGTTGCATGCATGTGGTATATATGTAGTATGCATGTAGTATATATGTGGTATATATGTAGTTTGCATGTTGCATGCATGTGCTATATATGTAGTATGTATGTTGCATTCATGTAGTATATATGTAGTATGCATGTTGCATGTAGTATATATGTATGTTGCATGCATGTAGTATATATGTAGTATGCATGTTGCATGCATGCAGTATATATGTTGTATGTACGTTGCATGCATGTAGTATATATGTTGTATGTATGTTGCATGCATGTAGTATATATGTGGTATATATGTAGTATGCATGTTGCATGCATGTGGTATATATGTAGTATGTATGTATGCTGCATGCATGTAGTATGTATGTTGTATGTAGTATATATGTAGTATATATGTATGTTGCATGCATGTAGTATATATGTGGTATATATGTAGTATGCATGTTGCATGCATTTGGTATATATGTAGTATGCATGTTGCATGTAGTAGATATGTGAAGCATATTAAGGAAGGTGAAGAGTTCTTGGACAGAGCAGAATTATCTCTTCATGTTACAGAAAGAGAAGAAATTCGAAGTGCACCTGAAGAAACAGAGGAATGGAGACATGTGACCCAGAGAAGCAGAAGGATCAGGAGGCAGTCAGCACCCATACTTCTCAGGAACCAGTACCAGGCTCTCACACAGGAAACCAATGAAGAAATACATCAGGATAAGACTTTGCCCACAAACAGCAACCTTGTACGCCTTCAGAGTCCTCCTGGATGGAGAAAGAAAAATGTTGTGAAGAAGAAACGGAGAGTGGTGGTCATGGGGGATTCCCTGTTGAGAGGAACAGAGGCTGCTATCTGCAGACCGGATATAACTTCAAGAGAAATGTGCTGTCTTCCAGGTGCAAAAATTAAAGATGTGTCTGACAGGATATCAGGACTCTTCAGATCTACAGATGACTACCCATTCCTGCTACTACATGTGGGGACAAATGACACCGCAAGAAACGACCTGGAAACCATCTGCAGAGACTTTGAAGACTTAGGCAAGAAAGTGAAAGAACTGGGAGCGCAGGTGGTCTTCTCTTCCATCCTCCCAGTGGATGGCCATGGAACAAGGAGGTGGAATAAGATTCTGCAGGTGAACAACTGGCTACGTCGATGGTGCCGTCAGCAACGATTTGGATTTCTGGATCACGGAGTGAGGTACCTTTACGATGGACTACTTGCTAGAGATGGGGTGCACCTTACGAAGACTGGAAAGCATGTATTTGGAAGTCGCCTTGCTACACTTGTAAGGAGAGCTTTAAACTAGAACAACATGGGAAGGGAAGCAAAAGACTAGAAAAAGCCATACACCTGACAAATGCTATTGAGAACTCTGCTATGAGAAGTGGAAAGGAAGAACAGGAAGAACAAAGACAAAAGAATCTAATTAATAAAAATATTGGAGATAGAGAAACCAATCACAAACTAAAATGTTTCTATACTAATGCACAAAGCATGGGCAACAAACAAGGAGAATTGGAACTACTAACACAGGAAAAGAAATATGATGTCATTGGAATCACTGAAACTTGGTGGGACAATACACATGATTGGAATACAAGACTAGAAGGATACAACTTATTTGCAAGAAACAGACTTGATAAACGAGGAGGAGGTGTCGCATTGTATGTTAGAAACGCGTATATCTGCACAGAGATTGAAGCTTCAGAGACTGGGAGTTCTGTGGAAACTGTTTGGGTAAGAATACAAGGACAGAACAATGGAAAGGACACCATTGTAGGCATTTACTACAGGCCACCTGTGCAAGCTGAAGATATGGATGAACTCTTTATGCATCAAATGGCCAAGTTCTCCCAAAAATATGACATAGTTGTCATGGGAGATTTCAACTATCCAGACATTTGTTGGGAATCTCTCTCAGGCAAAACTAACAGGTCAAGGAAATTCTTATCCTCTCTTGCTGACAACTTTATCTTCCAAAAGGTACGGGAGAAAACAAGGGGAACTGCTACCTTGGATCTAATCCTTATAAACAGGGAGGAAATGGTTGAGGAGGTAAAAGTGGCTGGGACCCTAGGAGGTAGCGACCATGCTATTTTAGAATTTTGGATAACTAGAGGAGGAAGACCTGTGAAGACTCAGACGTCAAGGTTAGATTTCAGAAAGGCAGATTTTAAGGGATTCAGAAAGAGAATTGGAGGGATCCAATGGCTGGATATCCTTAAAGACAAAAATGTCCAGGAAGGATGGGAAATCTTGAAAAATGAAATTCTCAAAGCACAATTGTTAACAATTCCGAAAAGAGGGAAGAATAGGAAGCATTTAAGGAAGCCAGGATGGATGAACACAGAACTTAAGCACATGCTAAAAAGGAAGAAAAAAATGTTTATAAAATGGAAAGAGGGAGGCATATCTAAAGAAGAATATAATGCTGTCTGTAGAACCTGCAGGGCACAAATCAGATTATCTAAAGCTGACAATGAATTGAGGCTTGCAAGAGATGTCAAAAGCAATAATAAAGGATTTTGGGGATATGTCAAAAGTAAAAGAAAAGTCAAAGATGCTATAGGATTTTTACAGGATGAAAATGATGAAATGGTAAGACAGGATGTTGAGAAGGCCGAACTTTTAAATTCCTATTTTGCATCTGTTTTCTCTCAGAAAGGAAATGTGACATCAACTGTTCTTCACTGTCCTATTAAGGGTATAGAAGAATCCAGGATATCTATAAACAGAAAGATAGTGAGGAAACACTTAGCTAACCTAAATGAATTCAAGTCTCCAGGTCCAGATGAATTACACCCCAGAGTACTGAAGGAGATAGCAGAAGAAATTTTTGAACCCCTCTCCATAATATTTGAAAATTCTTGGAGAACAGGAGAAGTCCCAGAAGACTGGAGAAGAGCAAATGTTGTTCCTATCTTCAAAAAGGGGAAGAAGGTGGACCCAGGCAACTATAGGCCGGTGAGTCTGACTTCTATACCAGGAAAGATCTTTGAACAAATTATTAAACAACATGTATGTCAGTACCTGGATAAGAATGAAGTGATTAAACAGAGTCAGCATGGGTTTGTAACTAATAAGTCATGTCAGACTAACTTAATTTCCTTCTATGACGGAATCACTGATTGGGTGGATCAAGGAAATGCTGTAGATATAGTATATCTTGACTTCAGCAAAGCATTTGACAAAGTATCTCATACAATCCTTATTGAAAAAATGACTAAGTATGGAATGGACAAGGCAACTGTTAGGTGGATTCATAACTGGCTTAGTGATCGGACCCAAAGAGTGGTCGTAAATGGCTGCACATCCAGTTGGAAGAATGTCTCAAGTGGGGTACCACAGGGCTCTGTCCTGGGCCCTGTATTGTTCAACATCTTTATCAACGATTTAGATGAAGGAATTGAGGGTAAACTGATTAAATTCGCTGATGACACAAAGCTAGGAGGGATAGCTAATACTAGAGAAGAGAGAGAGAGGATTCAAAAAGATATAAATAAACTGGAGAAGTGGGCAGCAACTAACAGAATGGTTTTTAACAGGGACAAATGCAAAGTACTACATCTGGGCAATAAAAATGAAAAAAGCATATACAGAATGGGAGGAATAGGCCTAAGCAACAGCACATGTGAAAAAGACTTGGGTATACTAATAGATCACAAACTGAATATGAGTCAACAGTGTGATGCAGCAGCAAAAAAAGCAAATGCAATTCTAGGATGTATTAACAGAAGCATACAGTCTAGATCACGTGAAGTCATTATTTCCCTCTACTCCTCTTTGGTCAGACCTCATCTGGAATATTGTGTCCAGTTTTGGGCACCACATTTTAAAAAAGACATCAACAAACTGGAGCAAGTTCAGAAAAGAGCAACCAGAATGGTGACCGGTCTGCAAACCCTGTCTTATGAGGAAAGGTTGCAGGATTTGGGATTGTTTAGTTTGCAAAAGAGAAGACTGAGAGGAGACTTAATAGCTGTCTACAAATATCTCAAGGGCTGTCACATTGTAGAAGGATCATCTTTATTCTCATTTGCACAAGGAAAGACTAGAAGCAATGGGATGAAACTGAATGGGAGGAGACACAGATTAGATATTAGAAAAAACTTTTTGACAGTTAGAGTGATCAATGAGTGGAACAAGCTGCCACGAGAAGTGGTGAGTTCTCCTTCAATGGATGTCTTCAAACAGAGGCTGGACAGACATCTGACTGGGATGATTTAGCGAATCCTGCTTTGAGCAGGGGGTTGGACCAGATGGCCCAGGAGGTCCCTTCCAACTCTACGATTCTATGATTCTATGTATGTTGCATACATGTAGTATGCATGTTGCATGTAGTAGATATGTATGTTGCATGCATGTAGTATATACACTCACTGGCCACTTTATTAGGTACACCTGTCCAACTGTGTGTTAAGACTTAATTTCTAATCAGCCAATCACATGGCGGCAACTCAGTGCATTTAGGCATGTAGACATGGTCAAGACAATCTCCTGCAGTTCAAACCGAGCATCAGTATGGGGAAGAAAGGTGATTTGAGTGCCTTTGAACGTGGCATGATTGTTGGTGCCAGAAGGGCTGGTCTGAGAATTTCAGAAACTGCTGATCTACTGGGATTTTCACGCACAACCATCTCTAGGGTTTACAGAGAATGGTCCGAAAAAGAAAAAAAATCCAGTGAGCGGCAGTTCTGTGGCCGGAAATGCCATGTTGATGCCAGAGGTCAGAGGAGAATGGGCATACTGGTTCGAGCTGATAGAAAGGCAACAGTGACTCAAATTGCCACCCGTTACAACCAAGGTAGGCAGAAGAGCATCTCTGAACGCACAGTGCGTCGAACTTTGAGGCAGATGGGCTACAGCAGCAGAAGACCACACTGGGTACCACTCCTCTCAGCTAAGAACAGGAAACTGAGGCTACAATTTGCACAAGCTCATCGAAATTGGACAGTAGAAGATTGGAAAAACGTTGCCTGGTCTGATGAGTCTCGATTTCTGCTGCGACATTCGGATGGTAGGGTCAGAATTTGGCGTAAACAACATGAAACCATGGATCCATCCTGCCTTGTATCAACGGTTCAGGCTGGTGGTGGTGGTGTCATGGTGTGGGGAATTTTTTCTGGGCACTCTTTGGGCCCCTTGGTACCAATTGAGCATCGTTGCAACGCCACAGCCTACCTGAGTATTGTTGCTGACCATGTCCATCCCTTTATGACCACAATGTACCCAACATCTGATGGCTACTTTCAGCAGGATAATGCGCCATGTCATAAAGCTCGAATCATCTCAGATTGGTTTCTTGAACATGACAATGAGTTTACTGTACTCAAATGGCCTCCTCAGTCACCAGATCTCAATCCAATAGAGCATCTTTGGGATGTGGTGGAACGGGAGATTCGCATCAGGGATGTGCAGCCGACAAATCTGCGCCAACTGTGTGATGCCATCATGTCAATATGGTCCAAAATCTCTGAGGAATGCTTCCAGCACCTTGTTGAATCTCTGCCACGAAGAATTGAGGCAGTTCTGAAGGCAAAAGGGGGTCCAACCCCTTACTAGCATGGTGTACCTAATAAAGTGGCCAGTGAGTGTATGTAGTATGCACGTTGCATGCATGTAGTATTTATGTTGTATGTATGTATGTTGCATGCATGTAGTATATATGTAGTATGTTGCATGTAGTATATATGTAGTATATACACTCACTGGCCACTTTATTAGGTACACCATGCTAGTAACGGGTTGGACCCCCTTTTGCCTTCAGAACTGCCTCAATTCTTCGTGGCAGAGATTCAACAAGGTGCTGGAAGCATTCCTCAGAGATTTTGGACCATATTGACATGATGGCATCACACAGTTGGCGCAGATTTGTCGGCTGCACATCCCTGATGCGAATCTCCCGTTCCACCACATCCCAAAGATGCTCTATTGGATTGAGATCTGGTGACTGAGGAGGCCATTTGAGTACAGTGAACTCATTGTCATGTTCAAGAAACCAATCTGAGATGATTCGAGCTTTATGACATGGCGCATTATCCTGCTGAAAGTAGCCATCAGATGTTGGGTACATTGTGGTCATAAAGGGATGGACATGGTCAGCAACAATACTCAGGTAGGCTGTGGCGTTGCAACGATGCTCAATTGGTACCAAGGGGCCCAAAGAGTGCCAAGAAAAAATTCCCCACACCATGACACCACCACCACCAGCCTGAACCGTTGATACAAGGCTGGATGGATCCATGCTTTCATGTTGTTTACGCCAAATTCTGACCCTACCATCCGAATGTCGCAGCAGAAATCGAGACTCATCAGACCAGGCAACGTTTTTCCAATCTTCTACTGTCCAATTTCGATGAGCTTGTGCAAATTGTAGCCTCAGTTTCCTGTTCTTAGCTGAGAGGAGTGGTACCCAGTGTGGTCTTCTGCTGCTGTAGCCCATCTGCCTCAAAGTTCGACGCACTGTGCGTTCAGAGATGCTTTTCTGCCTACCTTGGTTGTAACGGGTGGCAATTTGAGTCACTGTTGCCTTTCTATCAGCTCGAACCAGTATGCCCATTCTCCTCTGACCTCTGGCATCAACAAGGCATTTCCGGCCACAGAACTGCCGCTCACTGGATTTTTTTTCTTTTTCGGACCATTCTCTGTAAACCCTAGAGATGGTTGTGCGTGAAAATCCCAGTAGATCAGCAGTTTCTGAAATACTCAGACCAGCCCTTCTGGCACCAACAATCATGCCACGTTCAAAGGCACTCAAATCACCTTTCTTCCCCATACTGATGCTCGGTTTGAACTGCAGGAGATTGTCTTGACCATGTCTACATGCCTAAATGCACTGAGTTGCCGCCATGTGATTGGCTGATTAGAAATTAAGTCTTAACACACAGTTGGACAGGTGTACCTAATAAAGTGGCCAGTGAGTGTATGTATGTTGCATGCATGTGGTATATATGTAGTATGCATGTTGCATGCATGTGGTATATATGTTGCATGCATGTAGTATATATGTAGTATGCATGTTGCATGTAGTATATATGTATGTTGCATGCATGTAGTATATATGTAGTATGTATGTTGCATGCATGTAGTATATATGTGGTATATATGTTGCATGCATGTAGTATAAATGTATGTTGCATGAATGTAGTATATATGTTGTATGTATGTTGCATGCATGTAGTATATATGTGGTATATATGTTGCATGCATGTAGTATATATGTATGTTGCATGCATGTAGTATATATGAAGTATGTATGTTGCATGTAGTATATATGTAGTATATATGTATGTTGCATGCATGTAGTATACATGTGGTATATATGTAGTATGCATGTTGCATGCATGTGGTATATATGTAGTATGTATGTTGCATGTAGTATATATGTAGTATATATGTAGTATGCATGTTGCATGCATGTAGTATATATGTGGTCAGCGTCGGACTGGCCCACCGGGGAACCGGAGGATTCTCCGGTGGGCCCTGGCATCTGGTGGGCCCTGGCACCTGCTGGCATACAGGGCCAGCAGTTGCCTAGGGCCCCCGCTGCTCCAGGGGCCCCCAGCCAATGGTGTGTCGCACACCATGCAGCTGCTATGGGGGCCCGTGCAGCAGCGGGTGTCAGGAGGCAGGAGCCCCTGTCCCCGCTGCTAAAGAGAAATGAATATTCACTGCGAAGCAGTGAATATCATTTCAGGTCTCCACCCCCAGAGGCCCCGCCCCCAGCCCAGTAAGCCGCTCTGCATCAGGGCCGGCGCCGCCCTCAGTCCTCTCTGCTCCTGACTCACAGCCAGTGCGCGATGACGTCACTACATCGCGCACCCGCTGTGTGTCTGGCAGAGGGGGCAGCTCCTGACACTGAAGCCGGGATCATCGTGGGAGAGAGGAGGAGAGGTGAGTATCGTGGTTTGTTTTGTTTTTTATATCTCTCTCTCTCTCTCTATCTGTCTCTCTCTATCTATCTATCTCTATTTCTCAATATATCTCTCTCTCTATCTCTCTTATATCTATCTATATCTTTCTATCTCTATCTATTATCTATATCTATCTATCTCTATATCTATCTCTATCTATTATCTATATCTATCTCTATCGCTCTATCTTTCTATCTCTACATCTATCTCTATATCTTTCTATATATATCTCTATATCTATCTATCTCTATATCTATCTATCTTACTCTATCTATCTCTATATCTATTATCTATCTAGCTACCATCTATATCTATCAATCTTTATCTATATATATCTCTATCTAATATCTATATCTATCTATCTCTATACCTATCTATCTATTTGTTATCTATCTCTATATGTTTTCTCTGTATCTATCTATCTATCTCTATATCTATATCTCTCTATCTCTATATCTATCTTTATATCTATATATCTATCTCTATCTATCTCTATATCTATCTCTATTTCTCTCTATATCTATCTCTATAGCTATCTATCTATATATCTCTATCTATCTCTATATCTATCTCTCTATCTATCTTTCTATCTCTATATCTATATATCTATCTACCTTTATCTATTTATCTCTATATCTTTTCTCTGTATCTATCTCTCTATATCTATCTATCTCTATATATATCTATTATCTCTATATCTATATCTATTTCTCTCTATATCTCTCTCTATATCTATCTATCTATTTATCTCTATATCGATCTCTCTGTATATCTATCTATCTTTCTCTATCTATCTATCTATCTATCTCTATCTATTATCTATATCTATCTCTATCTATCGCTCTATCTCTATATCTATCTTTCTATCTCTACATCTATCTCTATATCTATCTTTCTATCTATTATGTCTATCTAGCTATCTCTATTATCTATATCTACCTATCTCTATATCTTTCTATCTTACTCTATCTCTATATCTATCTGTTATCTCTATATTTATTATCTATCTTTATCTATCTATCTCTATCTATTATCTATATCTATCTCTCTATCTATTTATCGATCTCTGTATCTATCTCTCTCTATATCTATCTCTCTCTCTATCTACCGCTCTCTCTATCTCTATCTTTATATCTATATCTATCTATCTCTATATCTATTATCTCTATATCTATCTACCTATCTCTATATCTATCTATATATCTATCTATATATATATATATATATATATATATCTGTTTCTCTCTATATCTATCTCTATATCTCTCTCTATAGCTATCTATATATTATCTCTATATCTATCTATATATTATCTCTATATCTATCTCTATATCTGTTATCTCTATATCCATATCTATCTCTATCTATCTCTATATCTATCTTTCTAGCTAACACTATATCTCTATATCTATCTCTATATCTCATTATCTATCAATCTCTATCTCTCTCTTTATCTATCTATCTATTGATCTATCCATCTATCTCTATATCTATCTCTATATCTATTATATCTATCTATTATCTCTATTATCTATATCTATCTATCCATCTATCTAGCTATCTCTATCTATCTCTATATCTCTCTATATCTATCTTTCTAACTCTATATCTATCTATCTCTATACATATCTCTATATCTAGCTATTATCTCTATATCTATCTCTATATCTATCTTTCTATATCTATCTGTCTCTATATCTATCTCTATATCTATCTATCTATCTATCTATCTCTATATCTATTATCTCTATATCTATCTCTATATATCTCTATATCTATTTTTATTTATAGCCATCTATCTATATATATTTATCTCTATATCTATCTATATATGTCTATATTATTATTATTATTATATCTGTATATCTCTATATCTATTATCTATCTCTATCTATTATCTATCTCTATCTATATATCTATTTATCTCTATATCTTTCTATCTATAGCTATCTATCTCTATATCTATCTATCTATTATCTATCTATCTCTATATCTATCTACCTATCTATCTATCTATCTATATTTCTTTCTATATCTATCTTTATATCTATCTCTATCTATCTCTATGAATCTTTCTATCTATATCTATCCATTATCTACTATCTATCTCTATATCTATCTATTTCTACATCTATCTTTCTATCTATTTCTATCTAACTCTATATCTATATATCTATATAGCATTATACCCTATGAGGAGGCAGCATTATACCCTATGAGGAGGCAGCATTATACCCTATGAGGAGGCAGCATTATACCCTATGAGGAGGCAGCATTATACCCTATGAGGAGGCAGCATTATACCCTATGAGGAGGCAGCATTATACCCTATGAGGAGGGCAGCATTATTCCCTATGAGGGGATGCATTATTCCCTATGAGGGGGGCAGTATTATACCCTATGAGGGGGGGCAGTATTATACCCTATGAGGGGGGCAGCATTATACCCTATGAGGGGGCAGCATTATTCCCTATGAGGGGATGCATTATTCCCTATGAGGGGGGCAGTATTATACCCTATGAGGAGGCAGCATTATACACTATGAGGGGGTGCATTATTCCCTATGAGGGGGGCAGTATTATACCCTATGAGGGGGGCAGTATTATACCCAATGAGGGGGTGCATTATACCCTATGAGGGGATGCATTATTCCCTATGAGGGGGGCAGTATTATACCCTATGAGGAGGCAGTATTATACCCTATGAGGGGGGCAGCATTATTCCCTATGAGGGGGGCAGTATTATACCCTATGAGGGGGCAGCATTATACCCTATGAGGGGGCAGCATTATACCCTATGAGGGGGGCAGTATTATACCCTATGAGGAGGCAGCATTATACCCTATGAGGGGGTGCATTATTCCCTATGAGGGGGGCAGTATTATACCCTATGAGGGGGCAGCATTATACCCTATGAGGAGGCAGCATTATACCCTATGAGGAGGGCAGCATTATTCCCTATGAGGGGGTGCATTATACCCTATGAGGGGGGCAGTATTATACCCTATGAGGGGGCAGCATTATTCCCTATGAGGGGATGCATTATTCCCTATGAGGGGGGCAGTATTATACCCTATGAGGGGGGCAGTATTATACCCTATGAGGAGGCAGCATTATACCCTATGAGGGGGCAGTATTATACCCTATGAGGGGGGCAGTATTATACCCTATGAGGGGGCAGCATTATTCCCTATGAGGGGGTGCATTATTCCCTATGAGGGGGGCAGTATTATACCCTATGAGGGGGTGCATTATACCCTATGAGGGGGTGCATTATTCCCTATGAGGGGGGCAGTATTATACCCTATGAGGGGGGCAGTATTATATTCTATGAGATGGCTGCATTATATTCTATGAGATGGCTGCATTATACTATGTGAGGGGGCTGCTTTATATTCTATGAGGGGGCTACCCCAACTCCTGCTACATAATTAAGACATGTACAACCTTATATTATACCCGGATATTAGCGTGTTTTACCGCATAATTGGTGGTCTGGTATTTAACTCTATGCAGCTACATAGTGGGCCCCAAGAATGATTTTCTCTGGTGGGCCCAAGGTGTTCCAGTCCGACGCTGTATGTGGTATATATGTAGTATGTATGTTGCATGCATGTAGTATATATGTAGTATGCATGTTGCATGCATGTAGTATATATGTTGCATGCATGTAGTATATATGTGGTATATATGTTGCATGCATGTAGTATATATGTATGTTGCATGCATGTAGTATATATGTAGTATGTATGTTGCATGTAGTATATATGTAGTATATATGTATGTTGCATGCATGTAGTATACATGTGGTATATATGTAGTATGCATGTTGCATGCATGTGGTATATATGTAGTATGTATGCATGTAGTATATATGTAGTATGTATGTTGCTTGCATGTAGTATATATGTACTATGTATGTTGCATGTAGTATATATGTAGTATATATGTATGTTGCATGCATGTAGTATATATGTGGTATATATGTAGTATGCATGTTGCATGCATGTAGTATATATGTGGTATATATGTAGTATGTATGTATGTTGCATGCATGTAGTATATATGTAGTATGTATGTTGCATGTAGTATATATGTATGTTGCATGCATGTAGAATATATGTGGTATATATGTAGTATGCATGTTGCATGCATGTAGTAGATATGTGGTATATATGTATGTATGTTGTATGCATGTAGTATGTATGCAGCATGTAGTATGTATGTAGTATGTATTTTTATTTTTACATTCAACACATAGGCCGGATGATGGGACTACTACTGTCCCATCATTGGGTAATGTGTCAATCACCGTCATGGTAGCAGGCATCGCCCGATGGGACTTGTAGTCCCATCGGACGATGCCTGCACAGACCCCCGCAGCCTGCACAGACCCCTGGCCAGTCGGCACAGACCTCCGGCAGGCCGGCACAGCCCCCCGGCAGGCCGGTACAGACCCCCGGCAGTCCGCTCAGACCCCTGGACAGTCGGTACAGACCACCGGCAGGCCGGCACAGCCCCCCGGCAGGCCAATACAGACCCCCACAGCCTGCACAGACCCCCGGACAGTCGGTACAGACCACCGGCAGGCCGGCACAGCCCCCGGCAGGCCGGTACAGACCCCTGGCAGTCCGCACAGACCCCCGGGCAGTCGGCACAGACCCCCGGGCAGGCCGGTACAGACCCCCGGGCAGTTGGCACAGACCCCTCGGAAGGCCCGAACTGACGGTGCATCATGATGCGCACAGACAGCGCATCATGATGACGTCATTTCGGCAGCCAATCAGAGCCACAGCAGTGGCTCTTTGCATTATGGGAACTTCCGATTCCGATATCTGATATTGAAAAATATCGTTACTCGGTATCGGAATTCCGATACAGCGAATATCGGCCGATACCCGATATTTGCAGTATCGGAATGCTCAACACTATGTAGTATATATGTAGTATGTATGTTGCATGTAGTATATATGTAGTATATATGTATGTTGCATGCATGTTGTATATATGTGGTATATATGTAGTATGCATGTTGCAAGCATGTGGTATATACACTCACTGGCCACTTTATTAGGTACACCTGTCCAACTGTGTGTTAAGACTTAATTTCTAATCAGCCAATCACATGGCGGCAACTCAGTGCATTTAGGCATGTAGACATGGTCAAGACAATCTCCTGCAGTTCAAACCGAGCATCAGTATGGGGAAGAAAGGTGATTTGAGTGCCTTTGAACGTGGCATGATTGTTGGTGCCAGAAGGGCTGGTCTGAGTATTTCAGAAACTGCTGATCTACTGGGATTTTCACGCACAACCATCTCTAGGGTTTACAGAGAATGGTCCGAAAAAGAAAAAAAATCCAGTGAGCGGCAGTTCTGTGGCCGGAAATGCCATGTTGATGCCAGAGGTCAGAGGAGAATGGGCAGACTGGTTCGAGCAGAAAAGAAAGGCAACAGTGACTCAAATTGCCACCCGTTACAACCAAGGTAGGCAGAAGAGCATCTCTGAACGCACAGTGCGTCGAACTTTGAGGCAGATGGGGTACAGCAGCAGAAGACCACACTGGGTACCACTCCTCTCAGCTAAGAACAGGAAACTGAGGCTACAATTTGCACAAGCTCATCGAAATTGGACAGTAGAAGATTGGAAAAACGTTGCCTGGTCTGATGAGTCTCGATTTCTGCTGCGACATTCGGATGGTAGGGTCAGAATTTGGCGTAAACAACATGAAAGCATGGATCCATCCTGCCTTGTATCAACGGTTCAGGCTGGTGGTGGTGGTGTCATGGTGTGGGGAATTTTTTCTGGGCACTCTTTGGGCCCCTTGGTACCAATTGAGCATCGTTGCAACGCCACAGCCTATCTGAGTATTGTTGCTGACCATGTCCATACCTTTATGACCACAATGTACCCAACATCTGATGGCTACTTTCAGCAGGATAATGCGCCATGTCATAAAGCTCGAATCATCTCAGATTGGTTTCTTGAACATGACAATGAGTTTACTGTACTCAAATGGCCTCCTCAGTCACCAGATCTCAATCCAATAGAGCATCTTTGGGATGTGGTGGAACGGGAGATTCGCATCAGGGATGTGCAGCCGACAAATCTGCGCCAACTGTGTGATGCCATCATGTCAATATGGTCCAAAATCTCTGAGGAATGCTTCCAGCACCTTGTTGAATCTCTGCCACGAAGAATTGAGGCAGTTCTGAAGGCAAAAGGGGGTCCAACCCCTTACTAGCATGGTGTACCTAATAAAGTGGCCAGTGAGTGTATGTAGTATGCATGTAGTATATATGTGGTATATATGTAGTATGTATGTTGCATGCATGTAGTATATATGTTGTATATATGTAGTATGCATGTTGCATGCATGTAGTATATATGTAGTATATATGTATGTTGCATGCATGTAGTATATGTGTGGTATATATGTAGTATGCATGTTGCATGCATGTGGTATATATGTATTATGTATGTATGTTGCACGCATGTGGTATATATGTACTATGCATGTAGTATATATGTAGTATGCATGTTGCATGCATGTAGTATATATGTAATATATGTATGTTGCATGCATGTAGTATATATGTGGCATATATGTAGTATGCATGTTGCATGCATGTGGAATATATGTAGTATGTATGTATGTTGCATGCATGTAGTATATATGTAGTATGCATGTTGCATGTAGTATATATGTAGTATATATGTATCTTGCATGCATGTAGTATATATGTGGGATATATGTAGTATGCATGTTGCATGCATGTAGTATATATGTAGTATGTATGTATGTTGCATGCATGTAGTATATGTAGTATGTATGTTGCATGTAGTATATATGTATGTTGCATGCATGTAGTATATATGTGGTATATATGTAGTATGCATGTTGCATGCATGTAGTATATATGTGGTATATATGTAGTATGTATGTTGCATGCATGTAGTATGTATGTAGCATGTAGCATGTATGTAGTATGTATGTAGCATGTAGTATGTATGTAGTTTGTATTTTTATTTTTACATTCAACACATAGGCCGGATGATGGGACTACTACTGTCCCATCATTGGCTAATGTGTCAATCACCGTCATGGTAGCAGGCATCGCCCGATGGGACTTGTAGTCCCATTGGACGATGCCTGCACAGACCCCCGCAGCCTGCACAGACCCCCGGACAGTCGGCACAGACCACCGGCATGCCGGCACAGCCCCCCGGCAGGCCGGTACAGACCCCCGGCAGTCCGCTCAGACCCCTGGAAAGTCGGTACAGACCACGGCAGGCCGGCACAGCCCCCCGGCAGGCCGGTACAGACCCCCGCAGCCTGCACAGACCCCCGGACAGTCGGTACAGACCACCGGCAGGCCGGCACAGCCCCCCGGCAGTCCGCACAGACCCCCGGGCAGTCGGCACAGACCCCGGGCAGGCCGGTACAGACCCCCGGGCAGTTGGCACAGACCCCCCGGAAGGCCCGAACTGACGGTGCATCATGATGACGTCATTTCGGCAGCCAATCAGAGCCACAGCAGTGGCTCTTTGCATTATGGGAACTTCCGATTCCGATATCTGATATTGAAAAAATATCGATACTCGGTATCGGAATTCCGATACAGCGAATATCGGCCGATACCCGATATTTGCAGTATCGGAATGCTCAACACTATGTAGTATATATGTAGTATGTATGTTGCATGTAGTTTATATGTAGTATATATGTATGTTGCATGCATGTAGTATATATGTGGTATATATGTAGTATGCATGTTGCAAGCATGTGGTATATATGTAGTATGCATGTAGTATATATGTGGTATATATGTAGTATGTATGTTGCATGCATGTAGTATATATGTTGTATATATGTATGTTGCATGCATGTGGTATATATGTAGTATATATGTTGTATGTATGTTGCATGCATGTAGTATATATGTAGTATGCATGTTGCATGCATGTAGTATATATGTAATATATATGTATATTGCATGCATGTAGTATATATGTGGCATATATGTAGTATGCATGTTGCATGCATGTGGTATATATGTAGTATGTATGTATGTTGCATGCATGTAGTATATATGTAGTATGCATGTAGTATATATGTAGTATATATGTATCTTGCATGCATGTAGTATATATGTGGTATATATGTAGTATGCATGTTGCATGCATGTAGTATATATGTTGTATATATGTATGTTGCATGCATGTGGTATATATGTAGTATATATGTTGTATGTATGTTGCATGCATGTAGTATATATGTAGTATGTATGTTGCATGTAGTATATATGTATGTTACATGCATGTAGTATATATGTAGTATGTATGTTGCATGTAGTATATATGTTGTATATATGCATGTTGCATGCATGTAGTATATATGTAGTATGCATGTTGCATGTAGTATATATGTATGTTACATTCATGTAGTATATATGTGGTATGTATGTTGCATGTAGTATATATGTTGTATATATGTATGTTGCATGCATGTGGTATATATGTAGTATATATGTTGTATGTATGTTGCATGCATGTAGTATATATGTAGTATGTATGTTGCATGTAGTATATATGTATGTTACATGCATGTAGTATATATGTAGTATGTATGTTGCATGTAGTATATATGTTGTATATATGCATGTTGCATGCATGTAGTATATATGTAGTATGCATGTTGCATGTAGTATATATGTATGTTACATTCATGTAGTATATATGTAGTATGCATGTTGCATGTAGTATATGTAGTATGTATGTTGCATGCATGTGGCATATATGTAGTATGTATGTATGTTGCATGCATGTAGTATATATGTAGTATGTATGTAGTATGCATGTTGCATGTATGTAGAATGTATGTAGCATGTATGTAGCATGTAGTATGTATGTATGTTGTATATATGTAGTTTGTATGTTGCATGTAGTATATATGTAGCATATATGTATGTTACATGCATGTAATATATATGTAGTTTGCATGTTGCATGTAGTATATATGTAGTATGCATGTTGCATGTAGTATATGTAGTATGTATGTTGCATGCATGTGGTATATATGTAGTATGTATGTAGTATGTATGTTGCATGTATGTAGAATGTATGTAGCATGTATGTAGCATGTAGTATGTATGTATGTAGTATATATGTAGTTTGTATGTTGCATGTAGTATATATGTAGCATATATGTATGTTACATGCATGTAGTATATATGTAGTATGCATTTTGCATGTAGTATATATGTAGTATGCATGTTGCATGCATGTGGTATATATGTAGTATGTATGTATGTTGCATGCATGTAGTATATATGTAGTATGTATGTTGCATGTATGTAGCATGTAGTATGTATGTAGTATGTATGTATGTTGTATGAATGTAGTATATATGTAGTATGTATGTTGCATGTATGTAGCATGTATGTAGTATGTATGTAGCATGTAGCATGTATGTAGTATGTATTTTTTTGTACATTCAACACTTTAGCCGGATGATGGGACTACTACTGTCCCATCATTGGCTAATGTGTCAATCACCGTCATGGTAGCAGGCATCGCCCAATGAGACTTGTAGTCCCATCGGACGATCCTGCACAGACCCCCGCAGCCTGCACAGACCCCCGGACAGTCGGTATAGACATCCGGCAGGCCAGCACAGCCCCACGGCAGGCCGGTACAGACCCCCGCAGCCTGCACAGACCCCCGGACAGTCAGTACAGACCACCGGCAGGCCAGCACAGCCCCCCGGCAGTCCGCACAGACCCCCGGAAGGTCCGTACACCCCCCGAGAGGCTGTACAAGGACAGAAAAGGGTTTTTCTTATTCCGATACCGGAAGTCCCATAGACTTGAATGGGATTTCCGGTATCGGAATCGGCGATACCCGATACTTTTTTCGTATCGGGCCGATACCATCCGATCCGATATTTTAGGGTATCGGATGGTATCGCTCAACACTAGTGGCGACCATACTCCTGGGGGCACCACATATTGCACAGAATTTGATAACATTAGGTCATCATATTGAATATGTTGTCATTAGTGTTAAGCACAAGTGCTCGCTATTCCAGTTTGCATCGGGTGCTCGGGTAGGCAACAGATATCGTGGAAGCTCGAGTGACATGCTCGAATCCCTGCTCCGCATGGTTTGCGGCTGTTAAACACCCCAAAAAATACATGCCAGCATCTGCGAAACTCGGTGAATACCAGAGCACGCAGTGCAAACTCAAGTAGCGAGCACTTGCGCTCAACACTAGCCATCATGTCATCTTTTTCTTTTTCACTTTTGAAAAAACCCAGCTGTAACTCCAACCTTAGCACAACCCTAAGGCCGGGGTCACACTGGCGAGGAATATGGCCGAGTGAGAGGCGCTAAAAGCACGCATTAGACACGGACAAATGATTCTCTATGGGGTCACTCGCACCAGGCGTATATTTCTCATCCGTATTCTACACTCCGTGCCAATCGCAGCATGCTGCGATTGTCAGCGTGCTACGGCCGTAGTACGCCAATGCAAGTCTATGGGTGCGCAAAAAATACGGATTACACACGGACCAGACGTGTGACCTGCGAGCAATACGCAGGTCTTTTGGCTGGTGACAGGAAATGGGCCAATCCATCATCAGGAAGCCTAGACATGCAAATGAGCTCAAAAAGCGCTCCAGACATCCCGGAAGTACGCCTCCACGGAGTATAGCAGCAGCATGGCGTCCACTTACATAAATGTGGAGATGCTCATTGTCCTGGTGCAGGAGCGTCCCGAAATCTGGGACCAACGCGATGCCAATTATGCAAACCGGGCAAGAAAGGAGGCGTCATGGAGGCGCATCTGTCGCCAGATGTACCATGACTTTGGTGACCGACCACGTGAGGAGCAGCATAAAATTCGTAAGTTCAACGCAAAACATGAGTAACCTTAGCGCGCAACAAAAAAGGAATATAGAATCAGCACCCCCCTTCCTGTGCATGTACTTTTTGCCTCATGAGGCCGTTAGATTCGGATGTGACACGTGGATTCACACAGCCATAATTTGGGGTTAGGCCACAAGCTCCTCATCCTCCTAGACAAAACAATTATTAAGTGTAGCTAAAGAGACTCTGTGTATATGCCCAATTAGATATGCCACTATGGGTAGAAAGCACACCCCAGAAGGCCCCATGCCTAGACTACTGGTAGCAAATGTGACCTATCAAATATGTGAATTTGACAATATTTCCTGTCCCATTGCAGTGGAAGATGTGATGAAACGCTGGCGAAGCATCCGGGACCAGTACCGCCGGGAACGCCAGCAGCGATCCAGGAGTGGGGATGCTGGATACGTGAAAAGGAAATACATCTATTATGACCGGCTCTCCTTCCTCGCCCCAATTCTGGATCTGAGACCGTAAGTAGATACCTCACACCACATTACACAAATACTTTACAGGGCCAAAAATATTGATGTATTTTTGCCTCTGTTCTATTTCATAACAGAACTCAATCCAACCTTACAGATCGAGGAACGGCCTCAGAGACAGAGCCCATAATAGATCCTGTAGGGGATGAGGTGGCTGGCCCATCTTCTCCCTCTACAAGAAGGATGGCAGAAGATGAGGCATCACAGGACAACCCATTGGCTGCCCAACACACAACACCACCAGGACGGTCTGCTGCTGCCCCATCACCCATCCTGGAAGAGCCGGGAAACTTGAGCAGCAGCCCAACTGGCCATATCAGGGGATCCCCACAGGCTGCTGTTACATCGCGGTGAACACGAAGAAGGCGCCAGATCACTGTTCAAGAGAGCAGGACCAATGTGGACACAGGGGTGCTAAATTATTTATCAAGAGTAACTACAGATGATGGGGAGGAGGCCTACTCACGAAGCCTCACCCTTTATCTCCGTGCCCTTACCCGTGAGGTCAGGCTCCGTATTAGGGGATGTTTTCAGATCCTGCTTGATGCAAGCACCCCCCCCAATACCCCATATGAGCTTTTCGAATATCTGGAGAGGTGGCAGCTCTCCCCCAGAAATCTAATGCGCATGAGACCATCCACACAGATGCTTGCTCAAGCAGGGTCCGAACATCCTCTAATACGTGGGCCTACACCTCACCCCCTTCCTCCCACTACCCAACCTTCTATTCAGCAGCCACAAATGTCAGCCTCTAGCCAACCCCACCAATATGGCCACTTGTACCCACCCAGTGTTGGAGGCTGGTCCCAACCTGGTTGGGGACGATCTGGCTATCTTGATGGGTATGAGCCACGTGCCTACCACAGCCAACAAGATGCCCCTCCCCATCATCAATACTCTGGCCAGTATCCCCAACAGTCCCAGAAGGCAGGACAATTCCAACATCATGGGCAACAGTATGGCCCCACACAGGGCGATGTTAGCCACAGTGTCCAGCAGCACCCACAGGCTGCTCTTCCACGTTCCCCCTCCCCAACCTATGAGGATTTATAAGTCTGATGGCCGTAGATGTCCAGTGCGGTTTAACTGGTGCTCCAAATACAAAGGAAAAAACAGGTGTTCTCCATCACCAAACTTTGTTACCAAATTTAACATTCTAATTTTTTAACAATGTTTTCCAATCATATTAAGAATCCATCATGACAGGCAAGGCTACCTCACGCCTTTCAGACAGATATTACATGTGTGTACAAAAGAGAATATTTAAACGCGCTATACTGTAAAGTCAAAGGATGAAAATACACTACTCACTTGCTAATGCCTAGGAAAGGCGTGCTGGCCTTAGTGAAGTAGTCACCTTTTTTGCTAGCAATCTATAGCAACAAATCAAGGCAACCAGCCTTCAGAATATCACGCTCTCTCTATGTCTTAACAAGTGAGTTTTGTTTTTTAATCCTTTCCAGTATAGCATGGTTAAATATTCTCTGTTCTACAGACAGGTAATATCTGTCTGAAAGCCGTGAGGTAGCCTTGCCTGTCATGGTGGAATATTTCTATGATTGGAAAACATTCTGAAGAAATGTGAGTGTTATCTTTTAGCATTAATTTTGTTGATGGAGCTCACCTATTTTTTTCCTTTCTAGTTAAATATTCTCATGCAGCAATGCTGTTATTGCCTAATGTTTTTTTGGGTTATGTTATATAATGTTACTTTTCAAAAAAGTTTAAGAAGGCAAAAAGGGCCATTTTGCCCATTGCCAAAATGTTCATATAGCAATATTATGTTTGCCTTTAAGAAACAAAAAAAAGGCAAAACTAAAAATTTGTCTACTATAGTTAACGTCTCTGTGTAATTTTTCAAAAACCCTGTCAACATACTAACATACACTAACCAATGCAATGAAACAGTCATAGACTCATAAGAGGTTGAGTAATATATTTAGACACACTTAAAGAAACAAATTATAACATAGACACAGCATGCTCTTGCCAAGAAGTTGCCCCCTCAGGTGAGATAAAGTAATTAGTGAAAATATCACGCACTTTGAGGCCAGAGAGCGGTCTACGTTGAGGGTTCATAGGTGGTCTCACCCTGCGCACATTGTCCGGCCTACGCACAACACCATCAGAGGAGGAACAATCATGCATTCTGGTGAAGTTATGCACAACCACACAGGCTTTCACAACTTCATTCACATTTTGTTCACTCAACTGAATGGCAGACTGGAGTACCCGCCATTTGGCACAAAGAATCCCAAAGGAACACTCCATGGCCTCATGACATTGCGTAATAACTGAAACGCCTCATCTGCCACAAGGACATAAGGGACTGATTCTTCAGTGGAGCCTGGTAGCTGGCGTGGTGGTGGTAGATCCAAATGGTTGGTGCATAGCCGCCGAGCCATTATGGAAGTATTGAAGACTCTAGAGTCTCCCGTCCTTCCATTGGCCCCAATGTCAACAATTATAAACTTGTATTGAGGGTCTACCAGAGCCAATAATACAACAGAAAAGTATTGTTTATAATTGAAGAATTGGGAGCCAGAGTTCGGCGGCTTTCGCACCCGGATATGTTTGCCATCCAGGGCCCCAATACAATTTGGAAACTGGCAGTCCTCCTCAAAGTCCCTTGATATCCTCAACCAGTCTTCCATCCTGGGCTCGGGCATGACCACTTGATGGAGTCTTGTCCAGATTTCTCTACATGTAGACCTCACTATGCCTGAAATGGTTGACTTTCCAATGAGAAACTCATGGTGGAGGGCGGCATAAGACAGGCCAGTGGACAGGAAGCTGTAGAACAACAGAAATTGATAATTTTAGAATGCATAAAGTCCAAAAACATCAGTTACATGCCGACCAAACTTGGTAGGAATTGAGATAGAATAACACACACATATTTGGTTGCACAATGACTAAGTGATATGCAGGACATATTAGAGCTAACATTCTGGTGTGTAAGTTGAAACATATTTGGAGTAAGATGAGGGCATTAAACTTAGTCGAAGAAGGCAAAAAAACATACTTTAGCACACACATTATGAACATAGAGAATGTGGTTGTGTAGTACATACCGTATTTTGAGTGGAAGTCGCTCCTCTGCAGATATCGCTTTGCGCATCCTTGTGTCCTGAAAGGTTATCCCAGGGCGCACTGTCTCCAAGAGTTGATCAAATGTGTAAATGCTCATACGACAGTACTGGTAAAATTTCTCAGGATGCTCCCGCAGAGAAGAATAAAGGCGGTGAAAATGACCTCTTGTGAGTCGTTGCCTCAAAAGTGGATGTATCCACATGCGTCTCCTCCTCCGCGGATCCACTATCACTGGGTATGGTTGCCCAAAGCGCCGTGACAAAAGCCAGTTAAAGAGAACCTGCTCGGTTGTATTGAATCTCAGACCCTCTGCGATGTTGCACAAAGAACACCAACACACCTCGTGAAAGCAAGCTCACAAATAGACAGAATGGAGGCAGCCACCTGTTTCTGAGTGTATAAATAGGGTGCAGGCTAATGATTTAAATTGTTAGCAGGCCTCAAAACCGTTAAATGTCCATTTTGCAAGGCTGTGAGAAAATCTCGCCATACGGATTGCATACGGATGCCATACGGATTACATACGGATGCAGACATGCGCAAAATACACGACCGCACCTTGCTTACGGATGACCTACGGAGCACTATTTAGGGGTCATTCATCCGTATTACGCCTGTAAACTACGGACCGTATTTTGCGCAGGTTAGTGTGACCCCAGCCTAACACTAACCCTAACACAACCCTAAAGCCAACCATAACACTAACATGACCCTAACCCCGACCCTAACCGCAAAGAATGGTAAAAATAGCAATTTTTTATTTTATCATTTTTATGTAACTAAGGCTACTTTTACACATGCCGGGTTTTTTGCGGGCCATATTGCCGTGAGTTTTGCTGTCTCCTGCAAAAATGGGCAGCAAAAAACTTCTCAGATCGCCGTTTTTCCCTGTTGTAACAAATTGCAGGGAAAAAAAACGGCGATCCGCAAATACGGTGTACTGCAAAAACAAACTACTGCTGTTTTTGCAGTACCATTGTTTAAATGGAGGCCATGTCCGTGAGCCGTGAAAAATATCGAGCAAGCGCGATATTTTTTCACGGCCATATATACGGCCCTCATGGCCATATGGCACACGGAGCTCCGATGTATTTTTGAGGGCCGTTTTTGCGGCCCCATACGAATCTATTGGGGCCGCAAAAACGGCCTTCAAAAACACAGCAAGTTTAAAAGCAGCCTAAGGGAGTGACAAAGGGGGGTTTGATTTACTACATTTTTTATTTTGATCAATGTGATGGGGTCTATCACAGTGATCAGAATGAACCAATAGGAAAAATGTCCTGTTGTTGCCAGGTACCGGCCAGCAGATCTCGGCGGGCGCACTGCGCATGCGCCCACCATTTTTTTTTCAAGAAGATGACACGGAGGGCTTGGGGATAGAGCAGGAGGGCCCAGGGATGGCAAAGGTATTGTGGGGGGCTCGGGGGACCCCATTTCTCTCTCCTCTGATTTGCTAGATCATATCAGAGGAGAGAGAAATGAATTGTAAATCTGGCTTAAACCACTCCAACTTTAATTATTTTACCCCTTCGTTAGGGATTACATCTTTGAGTTTAATGCATGTCACATACTCACCATCTTCACCCGTTTTCAATCCCGCTCTGGCCACATGTGACCACAGTTGTGACCTACCCAATTACACAGTGGTTGCTGTGTGAAGCGGAAGTCACTTTTTTAAGTATTATCAATGCAAGGCTATGGGAATTCAGACCAAGGCTTTCTAGTCTCGTACTGAGTCCCATGGACTTGTATAGAGAAAAATGACTTCTAAAAAACACAGTGATCCAGGGGCGTGCAAAAAACGTTACCTGGTGCCAGAGCGTCCACAGCAGGGCTGAATACACATAAACATGCTGCGCTTACTGGTGGGTATGTGACTACATTCAATATACTAACAAAGGGAGTGATAAAATAAAGGCTAGAGTGAAGCTTTAATGAATCGGACCTTAAGATTCTCCTACATTCTTAAGTGAAGATCTCTGTCTATATCCTATATTTCCTTTATTTATGTTCATATGTCATAAAACATATTATGTTCTGTTTGGCTTTGAATATAATAAAATCTAAAAATATTAAAAAAATATCAAGTTGTTACAAAGTAAAAAAATATGTTAAAATTAATGCCATTCTCAAGTTATTATCCTGAATTATTTGTGTAATGAAACAGAAGGCACAGAAGAGGTTTCCACGAGAGGTGGTGAGTGATGATGAGTGAATGTGCTCGGATAACGTGCTATCTGAGCATGCTCGGGTGTTCTCCAAGCATCTGGGTGTGCTCATATATTATGTTCGAGTCCTTGCGGCTGCATGTATTGTGGCGGGAAGACCGCCGCAATACATGCGGGGATTGCCTCTTTGTGAGGCCAGAGTCTCACTAGCGAGAAAATCGGACGAGTGCAATGCGATAAAAAATCACATTGCACTCGCCCCAATGTTATTCTATGGGGCAGCTCACAGCATCCGATTTTTTCTCGGCCGTTTTCCTCGGGCGGAGAAAATCGCAGCATGCTACGATTGTCACCGATTCTCGGCCGAGACTCGGCAATGCAAGTCTATGGGTGCGGGAAAAATACGGATTACACACGGACCACAAGTGTGACTTGCGAGAAAAATGCAAGACTTCTCTAGGTGACAGGAAATTGCATCAGGCCTTGTCAGGAAGCTTGGCCATGTAAATTTCACTGGAACCCATAAAAAAAAACAGGTAATGCGCCTCCACGGATTCCTCAAGCATGGCCCTGCATATAAACGTGGAGATGCTCATAGTTCTGGTCCAGGAGAGGCCAGAACTATGGGATCAGAGAGATGCCCACTATGCAGACCGGCCACGCAAGGCGGCAGCGTGGAGAAGAATATGCACACAGCTGTTCCATGATTATGGTGTAAGATCTCGTGAGGTCCAAGAGCAAATTAGTAAGTACAAGAATTATTTAGTCTGATTGACTGCACAAAAAACCCTGCCAAGCTAACACATACTCCTGCAAATATTATGGCCAAAATGTAGCATAATTCCCACTTCCAAAGGAAGCAAATCTGTAGTCCCCATTACAATGTCTGTATATTGACCTAAAATGATTCTGTGATATCCCCAAATGTTGGCACTCTGAATTTACTTAAGTGCCCTGCTTGCGCTCTTTTCTTGTTAATTGGTAACCGAACAAAAGGGCTGATATTTGAGATATTTGGGACATACATTATGTAAGAAATGCATACTGGTTTTAGGACTAGCTAAATAATAGGCTGGGCCCCATAGTTAAAACATCCTCTCCTCTTATTAGATGAACTTATCATTATTTACTAGTATTGGTAATTTTTCCCTTTATCTAGGCCTTACATTTTTTGCGTATTTAGACCCAACACTGGCTGCCTACTCTAAATAATGTATATTTTGGTTTATTAAAATGTTTGCACACTCTCCAACATAAACCCTTTTTCTAAAAGTTCCTTTTTTTTGGTCTATTGCAGTGACTGATGTTACAAGACGTTGGCGCAGCTGTAGGGATCAATATAGGCGGGAGAGACAGCTGCGCACCAGGAGTGGAGTGTCCGCACCCAATAAGCGGAAGTATCTGTACTATGACCGCCTCAACTTCCTTGCACCAGTTATGGATCTGCGCCCGTAAGTGCATGTCTATCCAACTTGGTTATTTTTATATTTTTTGTATTCCAAACCTTTCATTTTTGGGGTTTTTTTTTGCTTTCACCAGCACCAAGTCCAACATCACAGAGCGGGAGACAGCATCTGACTCAGAGGTGCAAATAGACCCAGGGTTAAATGTTGGTGAAGGGGCTGGCCCTTCTACAGCACCTTCATGCGGCACCCATCCTCCACAACCAGCAACACCACCTCCAGCAGCATCCAGCCAGCAAGCAAACCCAGAAGAGCAGGGCAATAGTAGCTGCCCCACCTTGGCCCTGGATACGTCTCCTCAGGCTACTGCCGTTCCCCGACGTGGCAGGCGCAGGAGAGAAGGAGCTGCTGCAGGAACCCAGAGACAGGTGGACAGAGGTATTCTGGCTATTTGTCTTCGGCAGCACATGATGATGGGGAGGAGGCTTATGGCCGGAGTCTGGCACAGTACCTACGGGCTATTCCATGGGAGTTCAGGCTGCGTGCAAGAGGGTCCCTCCAAATTGTGCTTGACTCTTGCACACCACCAAATCATCCTGGCACAGTATTTCGTTTTCTGGAAAGGTGGCAGCTTTCCTCAGAAAATCTAGTTTTTCTGCAGGGTAACCAAGTCGTGCAAGGGCCAGCATGCAGTGAGCCACTACCTCCTCCCCGGATGTCTCCACCTCCTCCGAGGATGTCTCCACCTCCTCCGAGGATGCCTACACCACAAATTTGGCCTCAACAGGCCCAATATTTTGGGCACAGTACACAAGGCCAATATGATCAATATACCAGAACCAATGTTGGAGGTTGGCCACAACATGGTTATGGTACACATGAGCATCATTGGGGATATGGGCAAATTGATCAGTCATTCAGACATGACTACCATCAACCATATCCCAATTACCCCTACTACAACCCACAACAAGATCCTTCAAGGATGGCCCCTACCAAACCAGCATCTGCTACCATACAGGGTGACAGTGATGCTGCCCAACAAACAAGTGCCAACACCCAAACAACTCCCGCCTTCCCCTCCCCCGACCTACCATCACTTGTAGTAGGGTGTAGTTCTTGCCAACAGACTTGTGGCATATTGTTTGTATCTTGTGTTTATTGTTTGTGGCTTGTGCTTTTTTTTTTTTTTTACATAATTTGTATCGTGTAATATATGCAAGTTAGGCCATATGGGTAAAATATGGTGTGTCTATTATTTTGGCAAAGCCAAAATTTTTCTTTAGTAAAAAAAGTTTACTTTCTCTGAGTGATTGTTCCCATTACTAATTGTTCTGTAATGTGTAGCGGGGGGAAAATACAAACATGATATCATAAAGTAAAAGAAAAAACACAAACTAAAATACATACAGCAAAGATTTTTTATGAAAGCCAAAAACAAGATACAACATAATAAGGCATCCTCTTGCCAGGGAGTACTTCCAACAGGTGAAACAAAATACCTTTTGAAAACATCACGGACTTTAAGTCCTGAGGCCTGATGACGAGGTGGAATAACAGGGGACCTAGGGGCCACTACATTTGGAACCTCAATGTCCTCACCATCAGAAGCTGCACAGTCATGTATTCTGGTGAAATTGTGCAGGATAACAACAAGCTTGTATCACCAAATTAACATTCTCTTCACTTAGCTGAATTGCTGACTGGAGAACACGCCATTTGGCACAAAGAATACCAAAGGTGCACACCACCAGTTGTCGGGCACATGAAAGGCGAAAGTTAAGGATCCTGCGCTGGTGGTTAAGGTATCTATGAGGATAGGGCCTCATAACATTCCTGGTTAATTGGAACGCCTCATCTCCAACAAAAACGTAAGGCACAGCATCCATTTGAGACCCTGGGAGCTGATGTGACCCATAATGGAAGAATTGAAGACTCTAGAGTCTCTAGTTCTTCCATAGGCCCCAATATCTACAATTACAAACCTGTAGCGACTGTCAACCAGAGCCAATAGCACTACAGAGAAAAACTGCTTGTAATTATAGAATTGGGACCCTGAGTTCGGCAGCTTATGCACACGGATGTGCTTCCCATCTAGGGCTCCAATACAATTTGGAAACTGACACGTGTCCTGGAATTCCTGGGCTATACGTAACCAGTTCTCCATTTTGGGCTCTGGCATTGCAACTTGATGGAGTCTGGACCAGATTGTGGAGCAAGTAGAGCGGACAATGCCGGAGATGGTTGATTTTCCAATTAAAAACTCTAAATGCAGGGCCGCATAGGACAGGTCAGTGGAAAGGATTCTATAACAAACAAAACATACAAATGTTAAGCAAGAGAAAATAATATGTGGTCATGCTTTGCACTAATCTCTAATATTCACATTTAAACCCAGTCATTAGCAAACACAAATTACATGGTATGTTTAGTGGGTTTAGGGAACATTCATCTAATGGACAGGAATAAATGTTGCTGGCAAAGCATTCAAAATTTTTACTAATAAGTTCGGGCAAAGGCCTTGAAAATCATTTGTCTTGATCAAACTTGGTAAACATATGTTGGTAACACATACCGTAAAGTAAGGAGAAGGCGCTCCTTGGCAGAAATACTTTTGCGCATCCTCGTGTCCTGAAAGGTGATCCCATGATGCACAATCTCCAGCAAACGATCAAAAATACCAATGCTCATCCGGCAATATTGAAAGAATTTGTCCGGATGGCTACGCAGAGAGGAATAGAGCCGATGGAAATGTCCTTTTGTGAGGCGGTGCCTCAAAAGTGGATGGACCCACATTCTTCTCTGCCTCCTCAGATCCACTGGGTATGGCTCGCCATAATGTAGCTGTTAGCGTGGCTGGTCTGGAGCTGGAATCTCCAGGAGTGGACCCTCTGGGCCGTGGCACCGAGGGGCGCCGGGCGAGCTGCCAGGTGGAACCGACCCCTATACAGGGACCGTTAGGAGCAGCCCCAGGGGTTTGAGTACCATGGTAGCCGGTACCGAGAGGTGCGGCTCAGGATGGAATGGAGTAGGATTGAGGGACTGAAGAGTAGATTACAGAACAGAGCTGGAACACAGGGGACAGGAGTGGAGTAAGATTGTAGACTGGAACGTGGAGGGATGGCTGAAGCAGGAAGACAGGAGACAGGATTAGAGGAGGACGGAAGGGCTGGAGCAGGATAGAACAGGAACAAAGGAGGAAGGACTGGAGTAGGGCGGCAGGACTGGAGCAGGATGGAACAGTAACACCGCAGGCAGGACTGAAGAAGGACGGAGGGAGCACCAGAGGCAGGACTGCGGAATATAGCCAGGAACTCGGATAATAGGACTGAGAGGCTGCTGCAGGGAGCAGACGATAACCAGTGTGCTAGGAAACACAACGATCAGGCGCCTCCCTCAGGGGGAAGTGGCCTGATATGCCCCTGTCTGGTCTGCCATTGGTCGGGTGGTGCTTCCGGGTCAGGGCATAGCCGGAGCACAAGAAGCAGAAGGGAGACGTGGCCTATGGCGCATGCGCATTGCATGCAAAGACGCCGTCGGCCGCGCGCCTGTCAGAGGTGACCGCTGTGGCTGTCGGGTGGAGAGGGGTTGCGGCGTGGGAGCGATGACCGGGTGAGTATGCAGAGACGGTGTGACAGTCGTAACAATACCCAATTATGAAGCACACGCTCAGTGGTGTTAAAAGTCAGTCTATAGGACATGTTTGTCAGAAAAATCAGTTAACTCTACTGCCAAGTGGGGAGGCTCATACATGTTGATGAGGCAATAAATAGGGGTTTGGAAGGTGATTTAAATTGTTTTCAGGCCTAAAAACCATTATATGTCAATTTTGCAAACAGGCGAGAAAATATCGCCATATGGAGCCCATACGGATGCCACACAGATGTCACACGGATGCATAGATGCGACAAAATCGCATCATTGCCTTTAAATCGGATGACATACGGATGACTATTCATGATACATTTGTGCGATTTTGGTCCGTCAAAAACAGACCGATTTTTTTGTCGTTGTGTGTGACTCCAGCCTTAGACAGGGACTCGAACATATTATTCAAGCATGCCCAAGATACTAGGATAACATCTGAGCAAGCTCGGATAACATGTTATCCAAGCACTTTCGCCCATCATTATTGGTGAGTTCTCCTTCAAAGGAAGTCTTCACACAGAGGCTGAACAGACATCTGTCTGAGATGGTTTAGTGAATCCTGCATTGAGAAGGAGGTTGGACATGACGACCCTGGAGGTCCCTTCCAACTCTAACATTCTATTCTATAAAGATATTCTCATAAGTCTGACATAGTTCCATTCATCATTTTAAAGAGAATCTGTCAGCAGGTTTTTGCTACCTCATCTGAGAGCAGCATAAAGTAGGAAAAGAGATGCTACTTCCAGCAATGTATCACTTAGGATATGTTCACACTTTGCTTTTTTACTGCAGCCAAAACCTGATCTCTTTCGTTGGCTTTTTGACTGCTTTTCTTGCTGTGCTTTTTGTTATGCGTTTTTCAGGATCCAGACGTTTAGTTTTGCTTCCACCACACAATCATGAACAATGCAAGGTGTTAGGCTATGTGCACACGTAGCGGAACTCTCGTGGAAGTTACCGTGAGAATTCCGGAATTCCATTCTGCGGGAAAATCGTATTTTAAATTCCCGCGATTTTCCCACGGAAAAACTAGCGATTTGCAAGCGTAATTAGCTTGCAGAATGCTAGCGTTTTCCAAGCGTAGCATTGCTTGGAGAACTGATTGACAGATTGGTCACACTAGTCAAACATAGTGTTTGACGAGTGTGACCAATTTTTTACTATTGATGCTGCCTATGCAGCATCAGTAGTAAAAGATAAGGCTACTTTCACACATCAGGTTTTCGGCGTCAGGCGCGATCCGGCGTCGTGCCGGAACGCCGGATCCGGCAAATGTTTCGTAAAACCGGATGTGACGGATCCGGTTTTCTGGCGGATCCGTCTTTTTCTGGACAGACAAAACCGGATCCGTCTCATCCGGTTCATCCGTTTTTCTATCCGTTTTTCGACGGATTACGCCGGATCCGGTTTTTAAAATTGACCCTTGTGGCCTTCCGAACGGGATTGGCTACTGGAAAACTATATATAGCATGTTCCTACAGCCCTTCTTTGACAGGTTGTAGAGGAGAAAGTGCAGGTTGGAGAGAAGAGCAAGTTACTGGCGAAGATGGATGTTGCCATTGGAAATATTTTGAAGAATTTGGCGGATTTTACAGCGGAGGCAAATCGTTTGAGGGTGATTGTTCTGGAGAAGGAGAGAGCGAGACAGCAGCGCATCAGGCATCGTAGACGACGTTTGTGGATCCACCCCATCACAGCCAAGAGAATGACGCGTGGGGTCTATTCTACACTATGCATGGACCTTCGACGAAACCCGGATAAATTTTTTGGATATGTTAGGATGAAAATGGAGAATTTTGATTACTTGGTGGAGCGCATTGCACACCTCATAAGAAAAGCAGACACCTATTGCCGCTTCTCTGTTTCACCCGCAGAGCGTCTGATGGTGACTTTAAGGTAAGCCACATTTATTGGATATGCTCGCATCAGAGCACACTTTCACTGCAATCTTGTTGGTGGTAATTTGTATCTCCAAGTGTTATAGGTCAGTTTTGGTATGTAATGCTGTGATTTAAAACTAATTTATTGTTTTTTAATTCCCCACAGATTTCTTGCAACTGGAGAATCCCTTTCGTCACTGCATTTCCAGTACAGACTCGGGATTTCCACCATATCTGGAATTGTGAAGTACACATGCCGTGCACTGTGGGACTCCTTAGCTGAAGAGTTTTTACCAGAGCCCACAACAGAGAGGTGGATTGAAATTGCTGACAAGTTTCAACAGATATGTCAGTTTCCAAACTGCTTGGGCGCTGTGGACGGGAAACATATCCGCATTGTAAAGCCAGCTGGATCGGGATCGGAATATTTCAATTACAAGAAATATTTTTCAATTGTCCTCATGGCCATCGCTGACGCGGAATACAAATTTATTGCGGTTGATATTGGGGCCTATGGCCGCTCCAATGACTCTCAAGTTTTCAAACTGTCTGCCATGGGGCGTAAACTGTATGGAAACACCTTCCAGTTCCCACCACCTAGACCGCTGCCGCAAACATCTGGTCCACCTATGCCATTTGTCTGTGTAGGGGATGAAGCCTTCCAGCTGTCAGAACACCTTTTGAAACCGTACTCTAGCAGAGGATTGACCAGACCAAAACGCATTTTTAATTACCGCCTCACAAGAGCAAGAAGAATGGTTGAATGTACCTTTGGTATTCTGACAGCCAAATGGCGGGTCCTATTGACTGCGATCAACCTCAAGACAGAAACTGTGGACGAGGTGATCAAAGCGTGCGTGGTACTCCACAATTTTGTTATCTGCAAGGAACCCATTTCCATTGAGGACACCTCTGAAGAAACCACCTTGCAAGATTACCATGACATTACCACTAGAAGTTCTGTGACGGTTTCAGTAATGAGGGACAATTTTGCACTATACTTTATGTCACCTCAAGGCAGAGTACACTGGCAGGATGACAGAGTGTGAAAGATTTGTGCCCCAAACTTGTGTACCTTCTGTACCAACAGTATATACCTTTGCCAACCAAAGTTGGCTATCTTGTCATGGTCTCTATTTTTAGCTTTAGGCCACAGGTGTGTACCTGGTTGTGTTTTATGCAAAGTATTTCACCTTTTAACAAAAGTTGTGTACATTGTTAGGAAATCACCAACAATAAACACAACTTTTTAGGTGAAATACTTTGCTTCAAACACAACCAGGAACACAACTGTGGCAAAAAGCTAAAATTTACCCACAGTTATATACCTAGTTTTGAATACCATTTCACCTTTTAAATACCCTGTATTTAACCTTTTTCGCCGCAGAAAGAAATGACAGACAACCAGTGTAAAATAATTTAACTTTTATTGAAAAATGTTTTTTTTAGTAAACTTTTTTAAAATTTTAATAAACTTGTTTAATAAAACTTTGAAACTATAAAACTGAAACCATAAAACTGGTCATTTTTATTTAAATACACACATTATAATTCTGTGTAGTGTGTGGTGGAAATACTGCTGTAGGGGCTGCGGGACACTTCGACACTGGGAGTGTGGAGAGAGGACTGGGATCGTGGTGGGGAAGGAACAGTTAGAGGTGAAGGTGTGGAAAAAACTACAGAATGGGTGGACATGTGGGAAGCAGAAGAGGTGGTGGGTGGTGGAGTGGAGGGTTGGGCAGGGACTGTAGGAGCAGATGATGTTGATGGCAAGTTGTATGGGGAAGGAGTTTGGTACGGGGCAGGTTGCTGGAAGTGGGGAGATGTCTGGTACGGGGCAGGTTGCTGGAAGTGGGGAGATGTCTGGTATGGGGCAGGTTGCTGGAAGTGGGGAGATGTCTGGTACTGGGGAGGTTGCTGGTACTGGGGAGTTTGCAGGTACTGTGGAGGTTGCTGGTGCTGGGGAGGTTGCTGGTGCTGGGGAGGTGGATGGTGCTGGGGAGGTGGATGGTGCTGGGGAGGTGGATGGTGCTGGGGAGGTGGATGGTGCTGGGGAGGTGGATGGTGCTGGGGAGGTGGATGGTATGTAATAGGAGGGGGAGGATGGAAAGTGGCTGGAGGTGGATGGTATGTAATAGGAGGGGGAGGATGGAGAGTGGCTGGAGGGGGTGTAGATGTAATAGGAGGGGGAGGATGGAAAGTGGCTGGAGGGGGTGTAGATGTAATAGGAGGGGGAGGATGGAAAGTGGCTGGAGGGGGTGCAGGTGGAGGAACTACTGTGGTGGGAGGAGGAGGAGGTTGGGAGGTAACTTGCTGGAGAGCAACGTGGCATGAATGCATTACATGCATCTGCTGGGCAGGAGAGAGCGTTTCCATGCGCTCCACAACAGACCTGAAAAAGGTGTGGTTTGGCAAAGATCTTGCTTCTGAATGCATGGTTTGCAGAAGTGTCTTCACCTCCAGAATGCTGGAGTTGATCTGCTGATAGCCTGCGGAGATTTGCTCTGACAAGACTTTTAGACAGTTCTGGAAAGATGCATTCAGATGCAAGAACTCTGGCGCATAAGTCTTTTCCTGACCCCTCTGCCGCTGCCGCCCAGTACCCGCAGGTGTACTAGAGGTGGCAGGGGCAGAAGGGTGGGGTAAAGGGAAAGCGATCTCCTCACCAGCAGCTTCATGTAATGTAGGCGGCCACGATGCTCCTGTGCTGGTGGATGGGACAGATGGGTCGAATGTGTGGGAAGGCTGGGAAGGTGCAGATGTACCGGGGCGGTCGAAGTGTCCCTCGGTGCCGGTCTCCTCAGGGATCGCCTCAGAAGGGTCCAATCGTGCCGGCTCCCGAGTGCTGCTCACCGTGCTGTGGAATAAAGAGAAAAAAAAACAATTAAAATACTGACATGGTATGGCCCTGGCTGAAAAAAAAAATTTACATATAACATTTTTTTTCACATGTGGTGTGTAATATTTACCTTCTGGTGACCATTGTTTCCCGGAGGAACGACAGGGCTTCTGCGTACTTGTACTTGCTCCTGCGTCCTCCAGATCCACTCGGGGCCCGCATCTCTTTATTGAACTCCTTCTTGAAACGATCTCTCACAGACCGCCACCGATTCACAATTCTGTTCCCTGAAACGAGAAAGGAGTGGTTAGTATACAACATCAGTGTTTCCCAAACTCCAGTCCTCATGGTCCCCAGTCTATAGTAAATAGAAATCCTGAACACATGATCCGTGGGGACCACGAGGACTGGAGTTCGGGAAACACTGGTTTACATCAAGCAACCGGTACTGTATATACTTACGCTCTTTAATCTGGGCCCGAGCTTCGAGGTCCTCCCAGCGGCCAACAAGGAGCGAACAGATTTCCTCCCAGAGTCGTCGGGTAACGATCAGGTCAGCGTGGCGGCGGTCAGCCATATTCCAGAGAGGCTCCCTTTCTCTGACGAGATCGATGAGGCGGTCCACATCAATCCCTCCATCCTCACCGTCAGAGTCGGGAGCACGCTGTGAAGGCTGTTAAAGAAAAAGACAAAAATAACATAATTAGCCTCCACAAAAGAAATGAAATAAAAAGTGCAAAAAAACAAAGCAAAAATATTTATACTTACACGCTGGTGACCGCCGCGTTGCTGTCGCCGACGACCCTGGGAGGCACTGCGAGGACCTCTTGGCCAAGCACCAGATTGGGAAGACTAGAGAAGAAAACAAAAAATGTTATGTCTTTGGATGTAGGCATTTGTTTGCTGTGTGTGGTCTGCAGAACATTGTTTTCTATGTGTTGTGTGTAGTGTGATGTTGTGTTTCTGCGTTTGATGCAAAAAACTTACCAATTGTGAGCCCACTCCAGGTGTCTGTCCACCCCTTCCTTCTTCTTCTGGGAGCTCCTCTTCATCTTGTGATTCCTGTTTTGAAATAAAAGGCAATGAATAGACATATATTACAGAGAAAATGGATTTTGGAAATAAAAACTTACCGTCAAACGCTGACGATGCGAGGGAGGGCTCCCAGAAGATGATGTGCTGTCTTCCTGGTGGCCACACTCCATGCCTGTGGGTGGTGTTCCAGCTGCTGCCATTGCTGCTGCTGCTGCATCTATTGGGCGGCTGTTGAATAAAGAGAAACAAAGGGCCAATGAATATCTTGATATTCAATAGCCCTAGTTTGGAGGAATGGGTTATTTGATAATTACCGTCTCTCATCTGCTGCTGGCCTCCCCTCCTCAGCATGTTCTATTTGCTGCTCCATTTGGGGTGGTGGTGGTGCGGATGGTGCAGCAGTGGTCTCCTGCCTTCTCCTGCGCCTGGTTGCTGTCTTGGGTGGCATGTTGGGTGTGGCTGTGGGTCCCACTGTCTTGCTTTTATATATGTCTTGTGGGCAGAGCTACTGAGCATGCTCAAACCAAAAAACCGGATCCGGCGCATTGCGGCGCTCATAGGCTTTCATTGTGTGAAAAAGCCGGACGCGCCGGATCCGGCGTGTCCGGCTTTTTCGCCGGAGACAAAAAACGTTACAGTCACCGTTTTTTCCAGACGCCGGATCGCGACACATTGCCGGATCCGGCGAAAACCGGATGAAACGCATGGCCATCCGGCGCGATCCGGCGCAAATGCAAGTCAATGGGGGGGAAACCGGATCCGGCATTGCATTTCGCCGGATCCGGTTTCTGTGAAAAGCGCCGGATCGCGCCTGACGGCGAAAACTTGATGTGTGAAAGAGGCCTTAAATGTAAAAAAAGAATAAAAAAAATTAAAAATATTGTTATTCTCACCTTCCGACGGCCGGCGATCTTCTTCCCGCCTCTCTCCACGCTCCCGGCACCTTCCGATTCTTTGCGTGAATGACCGCGAGACGTTGCGCTCCCGCGACGTCATCGCGAATGACCGAGAGACCGAGACGTCATCGCGGTCATTCGAGCAAAGGATTACTGGGACCGGAAGATGTCAGGAGCGTGGAGAGAGGCGGGAAGAAGATCGCCGGCCGTCGGAAGGTGAGAATAACAATATTTTTGTTATTTTAATTGTATTTTTTACAGGGATATGGTACCCACAGCCCGGAGGAGTCTCCTCTCATCCGGACTGTGGGTACCATCCGCAAATGTTCTGCTTACTTTTCGCATGGTGGGAACAGCCAAATGCGGAAAGTAAGCAGAACAATGCATTCCTATGTGTGCGGGATTGCCGTGATTCCGCAAAATTAATGAGCATGCTGCGTATTTTACCGCGATGCGATACCGCCACGGGAAAATCCGCAGCATTAGCACAGCATTGTGGAATCCCATAGGATTGCATGGGATGCTGTTTTTTTGCATTTTCGTGGCAAAATCGCGCGGTTAAAACCGCCGAGAAAACGCAAAAAATAACGCTACATGTGAACCCAGCCTTAGGGCACCAGTGCAAGACATATGTGAAACCATAAAAGATTTTTAGGAAAAAAAGGCAAACTGATCAAATTATCTAGTGGAAAAAGATTTTTATGTCTCTAATATAGTGACTATTCAGCACAAAAAAATTATTGAGTTCATGAAAAAATACATAATTACAAAGATAACGACAGCGGGGGGAGTTGAATTTGTCCGGAATAGTTTACCTAAGACATTGGCAAAGCATTTTGTAGGGTTGGACACTGTTTACTTTCACACATTGGTCATGACTATTGAGTTGGTCAGGCATTGTTCAGTTTCACACATTGGTCAGGCAATTTTTAGTTTTACACATTGGCCCGCCATTGAATTGCTCAGACATTGTTTACTTTAACACATTACTAATTTAATTACATTTAATTAATCCTAAGGCCGGGATCACATGGATCGCCCGATAGGGCCGTGGGGTACTCGGTACTGGGCCAGTATTTAAAGGGGAAGTGTCACAGCAGCAGTGACCCGGTCCGTGGCTCTGGGTGTCCAATAAAAGGGGAATAGTGAAAAAGGGAAAAATAAAGTGTTTGTAATAAAGTGTTTTGTGATGCCACCTGTGGTTTCTGGTCAGGGGTGACCAGCGCTGCAGTGCAGATCCTCTGGGACTGATGGTGATGCAGCAGAGTTGGTATAGCTCTCCACAGGTAGAACTTTGTCCCAGGGCAGTTGTCATAGAGAAGATATTGTGTTTGATGATGATAGATGTAGCAGAGTTGGATAGGTGACACAGGAATAATTCGGGGACACAACAGAGTGCAGTTTCCTTTACCTTTTACTGAGCTCTGCAGGTACAGTCCAGGGCTCAGGTTACAGATGGTTCTGGAGTCGTTGAGCCTAAAAGCAATTTAGGAATCTCCTTATACAGGTGGGTTGTGAGGCCTCCTCTCTAGCGCTATTCTCTGAGGCACTGGCTGCTGTAAACTCTATTCAAGTTCCTCTCTCTGTCTGCTACTTAGGTAGAACTCCACTCGCGTCGCCCATCCTCTGTCATGACGTCGGCGGCCAGAGATCCGGCCCCGCAGTCGCTTATGGTTTATTCACACTGTGGGGCAGGAATCTTGGGCATGTGCAGTAGTTATCTGCGCCCGAGATTCCCAGCCCCGCAGTCTCTGCAAGGTGCCCTAAATAAAAGAGCCACCTTGACAGAATTCAGCATTAGTGTTGCACAAGGTGGCTCTTTTACTTAAAAACGCCTGTGGGGGGTGACAGGTTCCCTTTAAGTAAACATATAGGTTGTATGAGCACGGGACTATGGGATGGAGGATAATCATTATAATTTGCTATAACTAACCACCGCTAATTACTATGCCTGGGCAATGCCAGGCTCTTCAGGTAGTATTTTTATAAACAGCATAGAATGAATTGAATTACAATGCAAAGTAGCAGTGTTATCACTCACCAGTCTGCAAATGTTGGCTGTAATCCTGCTGTATGGAGGCAGAATGGGGTTTTAGGCCTGTAGTATAATGATCCCTGGCTTTAAATTATATATATATTTAAAAAGGGTAAGTAACAGTATAGCATCAAGAACACAATCTGTCAAAGGACACTGTCCGCAGTGTTGGAGGAGGACACGATGATGGATCTGAAGGATTCCCTGAAATGCCTCCATGGTTCCATCACAATCTCCTCCCGAAATTACCTCATTTCTGGTCAGCTTATAGCACGTCAGTTCCGGTGGAACGTCACTTGCAAATTTTAAAGTGCTCCTCGGGACTCCACCGTGTACTCCTGTGTCCGCGAGAAAAGTAAGCTCCCAGCCGGGGCAGTGAGGCAGACTCTCTCTCAAAATCAGGACTGTCTCGCTGGGAGGTATGCTCCCCACCATACACCTTGTACACATATGACTCCACACACCACATACACACACGGTTCCACTTTTTATGCCTCGTAGACACACGGCTCCACTCTGTACACCTCGCACACACACGGCTCCACTCAGTACACACATGGCTCCACTCCGTAAAACTTGTACACATGCGGCTCTGCTCTGTACACCTTGTACACACGTGGCCATGCTGCGTAAACCTCGTACACACACACAGCTCCGCTCCGTACACCTCGTACACGTGCGGCTCTACTCTGTACACCTCGTACACATGCGGCTCTGCTCCTTACAACTCGTACACGTGCGGCTCTGCTCCGTACTCACACACAGCTCCACTCCGTACACATCTCTGCTCCGTACACCTCGCACACGTGCTGCTCCACTCTGTACACCTTGCACACGTGCAGCTCTGCTCCATACACACACGGCTCCGCTCGGTACACCTCGTACACACGCGCGACTCCACTCCGTACACCTCGTACACACACGGCTCAGCTCCGTATGCATCATACACGTGCGGCTCCACTCCATACACCTCACACACACACAACTCCGCTCCGTGCACCTCGTACACTCGCGGCTCCGCTCCGTACACACTCACACACACAGTTCCACTCTGTACACCTCGCACATGTGCGGCTCTGCTCCATACACACACAGCTCTGCTCCGTACACATCGTACACGCGCGGCTCCGCTCCGTATACCTCGTACACACGCGCTGCTCTGCTCCGTATACCTCGTACACACACGCGTCTCCGCTCCGTACACACACGGCTCAGCTCTGTGCACCTCATACACACGCGGCTCCACTCCGTACACCTCGTACACACACACGGCTCAGCTCCGTACACCTCGTACACATACGGCTCAGCTCCGTACACCTCGTACACACACACGGCTCAGCTCTGTACACCTCGTACACACACACGGCTCCGCTCCGTACACCTCACACACACGGCTCCGCTCCGTACACCTCGTACACACACACAGCTCCGCTCCGTACACCTCGTACACGTGCGGCTCTGCTCCTTACAACTCATGCACGTGCGGCTCTGCTCCATACACACACAGCTCCGCTCCGTACACATCTCTGCTCCGTACACCTCGTACACATGCTGCTCCACTCTGTACACCTTGCACACGTGCGGCTCTGCTCCATACACACACGGCTCCGCTCTGTACACCTCGTACACACACGGCTCAGCTCCGTACGCGTCATACATGTGCGGCTCCACTCCATACACGTCACACACACAGCTTCGCTCCGTGCACCTCGTACACTCACGGCTCCGCTCCGTACACCTCACACACACAGCTCCACTCTGTACACCTCGCACACGTGCGGCTTTGCTCCATACACACACAGCTTTGCTCCGTACACGTGCGGCTACGCTCCGTATACCTCGTACACACGCACGGCTCCGCTCCGTACACCTTGTACACACGTGCGGCTCCGCTCCGTGCACCTCGTACACACGCGCGGCTCCGCTCATCTCGTACACATGCGCGGCTCCGCTCTGTACACCTCGTACACACGCGCGGCTCCGCTCTGTACACCTCGTACACACGCTCGGCTCCGCTCCGTACACCTCGCACATGTGTGCCTCTGCTCCATACACATGGCTCCGCTCCGTACACACACGGCTCAGCTCCATGCACCTCATACACGCGCGGCTCCGCTCTGTACACCTCATACACGCACACGGCTCAGCTCCGTACACCTCGTACACACACGGCTCAACTCATTATAGCTGCGCCCCTGCGTGCAGTGCTGGAGGGGCCCCCGCCACCTCCTGCAGCACTGCTCTCCTCTCCTCTGCTCTCCTCCTTGCAGCGCTCCACAAAGCTAATTTAAATTTAATAATTAGCCATGTGCAGTGCGGATCAGCGTGTTCAGCTGTATTGCTATGTGGCCGCACGCTCCACTCCTGAGTGCCGGCGGCAGTGCCTGGTATTAACATGCGAGACTCGGCCGTATTTCTCGCATGTGTGATCCCGGCCTAACTGCCATTCTCAGGTAAGGAGACCAAAACATTTTGATTTAAACTTGAGAAAAACCACAAAAATAAATGGGTTTCTCATCCTTCTGCACCTTCTTTTTTCACTAAGAATACAGCAAAAACTGATGGAAATGTTTTTTTGCTGTGTTTTTGCTGCTTTTTGCACTTACTCATTGCTTTCCACAGGTGATGAAACACTGCAAAAATGCTAAAGAAACTGCAATTTTTAAAAAAGCATCAGTTTTCCAATGCAGTCAGGAGCAAAAACAATGTGTGTGCATGAGATTTCTGAAATGTAACAGCTTTTGCTGGTACTGTGCAAAGCAGCTTTTAATTGACATAAAAATGCAGCAAAAAAATACAACGTTTGAAAGAAGCCTTAGGCTGAGTGCAGACGGAGTTTTGAGCCCTGCGGATTTTTCCGTGCAGAATGGAAGAAAACTGCAGGTCAAATGACCTGCATTTTTCCTGCGGATTTCTTCCATTTTTCACGCGGTTTTCATGCGGTTTTTGTGAGGTTTTCCATTGCGGGTTTCCCCCTGCGGATTTGGTAACAGGGGAGATAGAAAACTGCACAAAAGAAGTAACATGCTGCGGATTTTGTACCGCAGGAAAACCGCGCGGAAAAATCCGCAGCGTCTGCACAGCGTTTTTTTTTTCCATTCATTTTAAAGGTACTGTACATCACAATGCGGATATGCAACGTTTCTGCGCGGTAAAATCCGCTGCGGAAACGCTGCAAATCTGCACCGTGTGCACACAGCCTTAGTGTATTGGAAGCAGCTGTTGTGATATAATAATAGCTCAGAAAGCTAACCCTGGCAACAACTCTGATTAGCAATCTTCTATGTACATTGTCTATTGACAGCAAGTTACTAATCACTGCTGAGGGCGGAGTTGGACCAGGGTGCACATGAGCTGTAGTCCTCCACTGTTAATCTCCTGCTGATAAAATGCTCATCTTTTTTAGCAACAGCACACAGCCTAATAAGTGGTACATCCCTGAAATCTGTGTCTCAGACCCAACCTCATGCTGCCCTCAGATTACATAGCAAACACCTGCTGATATATTCCATTTAAATCCTATAAAATCCTTGGACCACAGCCATTATCGTAGAGCTTCTTAGAAATCTGTCCCCTTTCCACATTTACTTGCTTATGAAGACAGTAGGTGCCCATTCTTTTCTTTTAGCTCTTTGTAAAGGAGCATCTTTGAAATAAAAAAACTTTTGGACATTATGGCTAGAGTTGAGCGAAACGGGTCAGCCAAATTCAGAATCCGCCGACTTTGGCTAAAGTCGGGTTTCGCCGATCGAAACCCGACCATAGCGTGAGGTCGGCTATGAGGTTGCCAACTTGAGCGCCAATGTCGCGTTTCCCACAATCCTTCCAGCGCCTTTTCTCAGCCAATCCTCAAGGACGCACACTGTGAGCAACGCGATTACGTAGGCAGCGGCCCCCACCATGTTAGAGAAGGACATTCAAGTGATTGGCTGGCTTTGTGTTGCGTCACAGTGCCTATAAAAGGCTGTGACCGCCGACCGCCATCTTACTTCTGCCGATCTTAGCATAGGGAGAGGTGCTGCTGCTCGTTCTGAATAGGGAGATTGTTTAGGCAGGCCAAAAAAAATTGCTTCTGCTGATAGCGAATGTCACTGTACAACACAACAGTATAGTGTGCAGTGACAGGGGAGGATATATTTGTGTGCAGCAGCTTTGTTGGTGATTAGGCTGCCTTATAAGGCTCCCTGATAGCTGCATTGCTGTTTGCACACTGCTGTGCAGACTGTTTTTTTAAAAGCAAAAATCCTTTTATTCCTTTTTTTCTGCACAGTATATACTGAGCGTAAATTTTTTCACACACCGTATAGAGGTGTACGCTCCTCACACACTACCGTCACCCCGCTGGTATCACGGACAAATACATGCTATATGTGTATGACTCCGTAAAAAAATACACGGAGATTAACATTTTTCCATACATACACCGTATAGAGGTGTCCGCTTCTCAAACAGTATCGGATATCTGGTGTTCTTATTACGGTCACATCTACACAGAGTCAGCGTGTGTGTGTGACACTCCGTAAATACACATACAGACATTTCCATTTCTCCATACACCGTATTGACTGCTGTCCGATTATCAAACAGTATCAGATATCTGGTGTTCTTATTACGGTCACATCTCCAGAGAGTCAGCGTGTGTGTGTGACACTCCATAAATACATATACGGACATTTCCATTTCTTCATACACCGTATTGACTGCTGTCTGATTCTCAAACAGTATCGGATATCTGGTGTTCTTATTATGGTCACATGTCCACAGAGTCAGCGTGTGTGTGTGACACTCCATAAATACATATACGGAGATTGACATTTTCACCAACAACATATACAGCTGTACACTTCTGATACAGTACCGTATATCTGCTTGTTTGATTATGGTGAAATACATACTGGGTGAGTGTGTGTGACTCACAAAATATATACAGAGATTTCACTTTTTACATACACCTTACACAGCTGTACGCTCCTCATACAGTACTATTTCTCTGCTGGCATTTTTGGTACATTTTCCCAAACATGAGGAAGTATGGTGGAAGAGGCTGCGGCCATGGGCAGGGGGGGCACAACTGGTACTGATGGTGGTGGTGGTGCATCGGCTCGTTCTGGGAAAAGCACAATAGCAGCTAAGGCAGGAGGTGTTGAGCCTGCATCATCGTCTGGCACAAGAAGGCCTTTAACTTTCCCTTTTCTGGGAGTAGGTAAACCGCTTTTAAAGCCAGAGCATCAGGAACAGGTTTTGGCTTACATTGCCAAAACAGCCTCCAGGTCTATTGCCTCCTCTTCTGAAGTTACAACAACTGCAAGCACAGAGTTGTCAGTGCAGGCTTCTGGTCCAGAACAACACCTTTCCTTGTGTCCTTCACCCACACCAAAAGTGAAGGATGCCGCAGAACTCACTTCAGATTACTCCATGGAGCTCTTTTCACATACCATGCCTGGGTTATCAATTCAAATCCTGAATTCCCCAGTCCAAGATGAATCTGATATGGAGTGCACTGATGCACAGCCACTGCTAGATAATTATGCTGGTACATTCACACACAGCACTACATTGCCCTCGCAGTCTACTGAGCCCGAATCAGACCCTGATGAAACTCAGGTGCCCCTTCCCGCGTACTATACCACCTCACACGGTGACACAGAGGAAGGTACAGAGGTAGGTGCAGATGACATTCAAGACGAGGTCATGCATGACCCAGTTGTTGGCCAGGGCCGTTACGTGTCCATCACTGTGCACTGGGTTAATGTGGTGGATGCAGGCTCCACAGGGGACAGCGGCAGAGGAACAGTGCTGCCTAGCTCACGGTATAGGAAACAGTTGGCTGTAGGCGTTCGACCCTCCTCTTCCATCCACATCTGTCAGTGCTGCACACGAGGTCTCCCACTATCGAACAGCTAGTGGTAAGCGGCAACAGGCTGTTTTAAAAATTATGTCTTTGGGCGACAACAGACACACCGCGGAGGTACTGGCCGACTACTTGCATCGACAAACTGAGTCATGGCTGGGCAGTAGGGTGACCGGATCTCATATGGGGGGGAAAAAATGTCAGAATCTTGTTCGTCTGGACCCCACAAAACGATTCCCCTTTCCAGATATTGAGAGAGCCAAAATTTGAGCTCGATCAAACGATGTTAACCCGTGCCGCTCGTCGCTCAAAGTTTGAAAAAATCCAAATTGAGGTATTTTAAGATTTAGGTATTTTGCATAGTCTGTTAGACTATAAAGAATGTGACAACAACATTGCAGAAATAGCCCTGACCAAATTTTCGAACCATTTGTGGTATTTGAATGCAGAGTTGGTGGGATTATCGTTTTTTGATCCCACCATTACAGACAATGAAAAGTTGTTAATGGCTAATAAATTGCTCAGTAGCACAGATGAACCATCAGAGCACGCTAACCTACATGAGTTGATAATTTTACATAGTTATCTAATCTATTCTAGAGCTTTTGTTAAAGTAGTTTTTGAAACGTCAGAATATAATGCTCGGCATTTGCTTACAACTTGCAGGACATATTGCTTTTGTTCTTCATCTTTTGTCAGAAGGTCGTTAAAGTCGGTTACTTCCTACCTCTTTTAATTTTTCTTTCCTAACTTTTGGATTTACAACCCTAGCGTGCTCTGATGGTTCATCTGTGCTACTGAGCAATTTATTAGCCATTAACAACTTTTCATTGTCTGTAATGGTGGGATCAAAAAACGATAATCCCACCAACTCTGCATTCAAATACCACAAATGGTTCAAAAATTTGGTCAGGGCTATTTCTGCAATGTTGTTGTCACATTCTTTATAGTCTAACAGACTATGCAAAATACCTAAATCTTAAAATACCTCAATTTGGATTTTTTCAAACTTTGAGCGACAAGCGGCACGGGTTAACATCGTTTGATCGAGCTCAAATTTTGGCTATCTCAATATCTGGAAAGGGGAATCGTTTTGTGGGGTCCAGACGGACAAAATTCCGACATCGATTTTTTTTGCGGTCACCCTACTGGGCAGTCTACATCTTGAGCCAGGCAAGGTAGTCAGTGATAATGGACGGAATTTTGTGGCAGCCATAGCCCTTGCAAAACTCCCACACATACTTTGCCTGGCTCACACCTTGAACCTGGTGGTGTAGTGTGTTATGAGCTCATTTTCTGCTCCACCAGCTGGGAGTTCTCCTTCCGTTCTCCCTCTGGTAGTGACAGGAGTTAGTGAGGTTAGTTTAATTGGTAATGGTCTGCCACCTGACGAGGAAGATAGTGATTGGATCTCTGGAGTATAAGACTGGATATAAGACAGCCAACGTCCTATCCTGTGCTGGAAATTCAGTCTGTTTCTCAGGTCTTGGACTTCAGCTCTGCTCCAGTCATCTCACGTTAAGTTTGTTTTTTGCTAATGTTCATACTTGCTCTTGTTGGTCAACTCAGTTTTTGTGTGGTCAGCCAGCCCGGCTGGGCTGTGCTGAATTTCCACTCTTATTTATCTCTATTTGCCAATTTGCCTTTTTGTCCTTTATTAGATTGGCCTCTTTTGCTCTGTCTCAGAATATTCCTGAGTGCTGATATAGTGGGAGAAGTCTAGTGACTTCAGGGTTAATTTTGTTATCAGAAGCGTTGGACATTATTTTTGGTAGGGTTTTTTGGCAGATTGCAGACAGTATCTTTCCTTTCCTGTCCTTTCAAGTTAGTTTGGCCCCATCGTTTGCTCAGCCTATTTTTCTGCCTTTGTGTTTTCATCTTGCTTCACCGTCAATACATGTGGGGGCTGTCTTTCCTTTGGGGTCTGCTCTGGGGAGTTAGTTTTCCTCTTTTCTTACTTTAGGCTTATTTAGCTCTCCGGTTGTGACGAGGCGTCCAGGACCACTGTAGGCACGCTCCACCACTGCTTCTAGTTGTGTGTTAAGATCAGGGCTCTGCAGTCTGCATAGTTACCAACCTCTCTGGTTTTCTGAGACTTAGCGTGTGTTGCTTTTTTCCTCCTTGGGGACCCATTCATAACAGAATCACCAGCCACACCGCAGATTCTAGGGTACTCAAAAGCAGGAAGGAATTGCTTAAGGAAAAATAAAGGGAAATAAAAAAAGTGTCAGAATTTTTTTAATTTTTTTAATATATTTTTTCCTCTTTTTCTCTGGGGCCGTAGGAGGATTTTTTCTCTCCTAATGGAGATTAAGCAACTGTCTGATCGTGTGGAGCAACTTGCTGCTGAAGTGCAGGGAATTTCTACCTACCTCATTCAATCACATGTTGCTGAACCCAAGATCCCTACTCCTGATGTGTTTTCTGGGGATCGATCTAAATTTCTGAATTTTAAGAATAATTGTAAATTATTTCTTGCCATGAAGCCTAACTCATCGGGGAGCTCTGTGCAGCAGGTTAAAATTGACATCTCCTTGCTGCGCGGCGATCCCCAGGATTGGGCGTTTTCTCTGACACCTGAAAATCCTATTCTGACTAATGTGGATGCATTTTTTCAGGCTTTGGGGTTGTTGTATGATGAACCTAATGCCGTTGATCAAGCTGAGAGAACCCTGTTGGCATTAAGCCAGGGTCAGGATCCTGCAGAGTTATACTGTCAAAGATTCCGAAAGTGGGCGGTCCTTACTACATTGAATGATAGTGCACTGGCAGCTCTCTTTCGGAAAGGTTTATCAGAGACCGTAAAGGATGTTATGGTGGGATTTCCTGTTCCCTCTGGTCTGGATGGCTCTATGTCATTAGCCATTCAAGTTGATCGGCGTTTATATGAATGTAAAACTACACAGGAGGCGCTGCCACTTTCTGAACAAATGTCTGAACCTATGCAATGTGATGGGGTGTTGTCTAGGGCACAATGTCAGGAGTTTAGAAGGCGTAATAAGCTGTGCTTTTTCTGTGTGTGGAGACGCCTCTCATACTATTTCTGTCTGCCCTAAACGAGAGAAACGTTTTGCACACACATTTGCTGTGGGCAGTGTACAACCTAAGTTCCTTTTGGCAGTTACTTTGATCTGCTCCTTGTCCACATTTTCCACAAAGGCTTTTGTGGATTCAGGAGCAGCTCTGAATCTGATGGATTTGGACTTTGCTAAACGTTGTGGCTTGTCCATGACGCCTCTGCGGACGCCTATTCCTTTGAGAGGTATTGATGCCACTCCTTTGGCAGAGAATAAACCTCAGTTTTGGACCCAGGTGATAATGCGAGTTGCCCCAGACCACCAAGAAAATTGTAAATTTTTGGTTCTGCATAATTTACATGATACTATTGTTCTGGGTTTCCCCTGGTTGCAAACTCATAACCCAGTTTTTGATTGGAAATCTGTGTCTGTGGTGAGTTGGGGTTGTCAGTGTGTTCTTAGGGACGCTTCTGTTTTCTCCACCTCTCCTCAGTCTCATGATATTCCTGATTATCTGGCTGATTTCTCTGATGTATTTAATGAGAGTAAGTCTGCGTCTTTGCCTCCTCATAGAAGTTATGACTGTGCAATTGAGTTGATGCCTGGGTGTAAATTTCCCAAGGGTCTGCTTTTCAACTTACCTCTGATGTCTGATTTATTCTCCAGAGTTAAGAGTGCCCGCTGGTTTACTAAGCTTGACCTCAGGGGAGCATATAATCTTATTCGCATCAAGCACGGGGATGAATGGAAGATGGCGTTTAATACTCCGGAGGGACATTTTGAGTACCTGGTGATGCCTTTTGGGCTCTCCAATGCCCCTTCTCTCTTCCAGTCATTTATGAATGATATTTTTCGAGACTTTGCAGATAAGTTTTTGATCATCTATCTGGATGATATTTTGATCTTTTCTAGTGATTGGGATTCCCATGTGGAACATGTCCGGACTGTTTTCTGGATTTTGAGGGAGAATTCCCTGTTTGTTAAGGGATCGAAATGCCTCTTTGGTGTACAGAGGATTTCATTTTTGGGATTTATCTTGTCTCCATCGACTATTGAAATGGACCTGGCCAAGGTACAGGCCATTTATGATTGGGTTCAGCCTACTTCTTTGAAGGCTCTCCAGAAGTTTTTGGGTTTTGCTAATTTCTATCATAAATTTATAGGTAATTTTTCTAGTATTGTCAAACCACTGACTGATCTGACCAAGAAGGGAGCTGATGTGCTGAATTGGTCTCCTGAGGCTGTCTCAGCATTTCAGGAGCTTAAGCGGAGATTTACTTCAGCTCCAGTTCTACGGCAACCTGATGTCTCGCTTCCATTTCAAGTGGAAGTAGACGCTTCTAAGGTTGGTGCAGGAGCTGTTTTGTCCCAAAAAGATCCTGTGACTTCTAAGATGAATCCCTGTGCCTTCTTTTCTCGAAAGTTCTCCCCATCTGAACGCAACTATGACGAGGGGAATCGGGAATTGTTGGCCATGAAATGGGCATTTGAGGAGTGGAGACATTGGTTAGAGGGAGCTAGACATCAATTTGTGGTCCTCACCGATCACAAGAATCTGATTTATCTGGAGTCGGCTAAACGCTTGAATCCTAGACAGGCTAGATGGGCCTTGTTTTTCACGCGTTTTAATTTTGTGGTTTCTTTTCTTCCAGGCACTAAGAATGTTAAGGCAGACGCCCTTTCTAGGAGTTTCTTTGCCGATTCTCTTAGTGTGACCGAGCCTACTATTATCCTAGGTGCCGATTTGAGACGCGCCCTGGAGGAATTTCAGGAGGATAAACCTGAGCTTGCCCTATGGGAAGATTGTATGTTCCTGACCAGTGGAGAAAGAGAGTGATGTCTGAAGTCCATTGCTCCGCATTGGCTGGTCATCCAGGTATTTTTGGTACCAGAGATTTGGTGAGTCGGTCGTTTTGGTGGCCTGCCTTGTCTCGTGATGTCAGGAATTTTGTATAGTCCTGTGGAACTTGTTCTCGGTCAAAACCATTTTCTCGTTCTAGTGGGTTGCTGATGCCCCTCCTGGTGCCCAGGAGGCCATGGACCCATATCTCAATGGATTTTATTTCTGACCTTCCTGTCTCTCAGAGAATGACTGTTATCTGGGTGATTTGTGATAGATTTTCGAAGATGGTCCATCTTGTACCACTCCCAAAGTTGCCATCTTCTGCTGAGTTGGTACCCTTGTTTTTACAACAGGTGGTTCGGTTACACGGGATTCCTGAGAACATTGTGTCCGATAGAGGGGTCCAGTTTGTTTCCAGATTTTGGAAAGCCTTTTGTTCCAATCTGGGAATTCAGTTATCCTTCTCCTCCGCGTTTCATCCCCAGACCAATGGGCAGACTGAGAGAACAAACCAGAACTTGGAGTCTTATTTAAGATGTTTTATATCTGCTGATCAAGATGATTGGGTCTCATTTTTGCCCTTGGCCTAATTTGCGCTGAACAATAGAGCTAGTTCTGCCACTTTGATGTCACCCTTTTTCTGTAATTTTGGGTTTCATCCTTGATTCTCTTCAGGACAAGTGGAATCTTCGTCCTGCCCAGGTGTGGACACTGTGGTTGTGAGAATGCAGCAGATATGCGACCAAGTGGTGGATAAGTTGTCACTCTCTCAGGAAAAGACCCAGCGTTTTTCCAACCGGCATAGGACCATTGGTCCCCTGTTTAAATTGGGTGATATTGTTTGGTTGTCGTCTAAGAATATTCCTATGAAAGTTGCATCTCCAAAATTTAAGCCAAGATTTATTGGACCTTATAAGATTTTGGAGATTCTTAATCCTGTTTCTTTTCGGTTGGCTCTTCCAGTTACGTTCAAAATCCATAAGGTATTTCACAAATCACTGTTGAAGAGGTTTGTTGAGCCCGTAGTTCCTGTGGCGGCTCCTCCTGACCCTGTTTTGGTTAAAGGCAATGTGGAATATGAGGTAGAGAAAATATTGGATTCTCGCTTGGTCAGACGGAGACTCCAGTATTTGGTCAAATGGAAGGGTTATGGCCAGGAGGATAATTCTTGGGTCTCTGCCTCGGATATTCATGCCGATAGATTGGTTCGTGCTTTTCACCGGGCCCATCCTGATCGGAATTTCCACTCTTATTTATCTGTATTTGTCTTTTTGTCCTTTATTAGATTGGCCTCTTTTTGCTCTGTCTCAGAATATTCCAGAGTGCTGATATAGTGGGAGAAGTCTAGTGACTTCAGGGTTAATTTTGTTATCAGAAGCGTTGGACATTATTTTTGGTAGGGTTTTTTGGCAGATTGCAGACAGTATCTTTCCTTTCCTGTCCTTTCAAGTTAGTTTGGCCTCATCGTTTGCTCAGCCTATTTTTCTTCCTTTGTTTGTGTTTTCATCTTGCTTCACCATCAATATATGTGGGGGGCTGTCTTTCCTTTGGGGTCTGCTCTGGGGAGTTAGTTTTCCTCTTTTCTTACTTTAGGCTTATTTAGCTCTCCGGTCGTGACGAGGCGTCCAGGACCACCGTAGGCATGCTCCACGACTGCTTCTAGTTGTGTGTTAAGATCAGGGCTCTGCAGTCTGCATAGTTACCAACCTCTCTGGTTTTCTGAGACTTAGCGTGTGTTGCTTTTTTCCTCCTCGGTGACCCATTCATAACAGTAGTGCTTCCTAAATAATTATCCTGAGTTAACAGCCCTGCTCCATAATGTGCGAAGACTGTGCTCACACATCCGTCGCTCGCCCGTACACTCCAGTCGTATGCAGAACCTGCAGCGATCACTCAACCTCCCCAAGCACTGCGTTATCATAGATGTTGCTACAAGATGGAACTCCACCATGCACATAGTTGAGAGGCTGTGCGAGCAGAGGCAGGCTGTAATGCATTTGTGGGAGGATACACGGGCAGGCAGTTTGAGGACAGACATGGAGTTGTCGGATGTGCAGTGGCCAAAGCTGAAAGACCTCTGTAAAGTCCTTCAGTGTTTTGAGGAATGCACACGGCTGGTAAGCGCAGACAATGCCATCATAAACATGAGCATACCACTTATGTGTCTACTCATGCAAACTTTGACGCACATTAAGGATCAGGCGTCTGCAGCGGAGGAGCAACAGGAGGAGGATGAGGAGGGAAGCCTTGATGACAGTCAGCCATTGTCTGGTCAGGGAACTGTCATGGACGAGGTGGAGGAAGAAGAGGAAGATGAGGAGGAGGATGAGGGGGATGATTATTTTGGGGATGAGGATGCTTTTCAGGGGGCAAGAGAAAATGTGGGCGTGCCAAGGTCAGGTACAGGGTTTGTGCGTGACTGGAGGGATGTGGATTTGACAGAAAGTGCTCCTCCACCCACCACTGGCTGTGCAGCATTGACACCTGGAACATTGGCCCACATGTGTGATTATGCTTTGCGGATATTCTTTTCATATTATGGTGTGATCTGTTGTGAGTTCATTTTTCCCTTCACTATTGAGGTCTGATGAACTCCCTCCTCTGGTGAAGGAAAGTAGTGAGGCTGATTATCAGACACCTGGGCGGCTAGATGATGACTGGGTGTCTGGAATTGAGGACTGGATATAAGGCTGCCGATGCCCTTCTTCCTGGCTGGTGATTTTCCTGCTGGATTCTTGGAGACCAGTCTGATTCCTGCATCTCAAAGCTAAGTTTTTCTGCTATGCTTTGTACTCTTCAGTTTTGTTTTTGTTTTTCCTTGTTTTTTGGGAGTTGTGCCATCCCCGGCCGGGGGTGAGCTGAATTCCATTTTTGTCTCTGATCTTTTGATCTTTTGCTCTGTCTTCAGAATATACCTGAGTGCTGATATAGTCTTTTGAAGCCTAGCGACTTCAGGGCCTGTTTTTCCTATCAGTCGGTTGGCTCATTTCTATAGGGTTTTTGCGGATGGCAGACAGCAGCTTTCCTATCCTGTCCTATGTAGTTAGCTTGGGCCCCATCATTTGCTCAACTTATCTTTCTATCTGTGTTAGTGTTTTCATCTTGCTTCACCGTCATTATATGTTGGGGGCTGCCTATTGCTTTGGGGTCTGCTCTGGGGCAGTTTAGTTTTTCCCCTTTCTGTCTTTAGGCTATATAGTTCTCCGGCTGTGATCAAGGGGTCTAGGGCACCGTAGGAACCCCCCACGGCTACTGCTAGTTGTTGTGGATAGGTTCAGGGGTCTGCAATCCGATAGCTGCCAACCTCTCTGGTTTTTCTGGACTTAGCTGGTATTTTGTTTTTTCCTCTTTCGGTGACTCATCATAACAGTGATCCATACTGAGCCTGTGAGAGGCTGTGTGTTATTCTAGAAATATATATGTAGATCGCAAAATGACCCCAACACAATATACAGCTGTACGCTTGGAATCAATTCCTCTTTTACTGCTTTTTATATTGTTGTGTAATCCATACTAGGCCTCAGAGCATCTGTGTCTGCCTCCTGAAATAAATACGGAGATTTTGAATGTTGAAACTATACTATATACACCTTGTATCTGGTGATACTGTACCCTAAAAAAGGGACCCCCGCATTGCCAAAATGATAATGGATGATGACTACTGGTTGGCCAGCATCCTCGATCCACGCTATAAAGGCAAACTACACATCATGCCACAGGAGACCCTAGAGCTAATATTTGCTAACAAACAAGCAACTCTGGTAAACCGTTTGTTTGAAGCTTTCCCAGCACACAGCAGCAGAGCTGGTTCTCCCATGAGCCGTAGTGGGCAAAATGGAAGTTGTGTTTGTGGTGCACACAGCCAAACTGGCGTTGGAGACAGGGGTTTCCTGACCATGTTGTGGTCTGATTTCTCAAGTACCGCGCAGGCGACAGCTAATACAGAATCGATTGCAAGTGACAGGAGACAGCAGTTGTCAACTATGGTTACAAACTACTTCTCCCATATCGAGGTTCTCCCTCACAGGTCATTCCCTTTGATTATTAGGCCTCAAAACTGGACATATGGCCTGAATTGGCACAATATGCCTTACAGGAGCTCGCTTGCCCTGCTGGTAGTGTGCTACTGAAAGAGTCTTCAGTGCTGCTGGATCAATACTGACAGAAAAAAGGACCCGTCTTTTGACCCAAAATGTTGATGATCTAACCTTCATTAAAATGAACCATGCATGGGTTTCCAAGGATTTTGTCCCACCTTCCCCTGATAGCACATAGGTTGGCAGAGAAATGGCTTGCTTTTGTCCTCCTCTTCCTCGGACTTCTCCAATTCCTCCATTTGCAGCTGCTGAAAGTCCAGCCTACACATCAACATATGCCATTTTTTAAACCTCCCTAACTGTGCAGCCCCCCAGGACCGGGGTCACCACCTGGCGCACAAGGGTAAGTGCTGTTGCCCTGAACAGGTGTGTGTGCCCACCCTTGGGCGACGGCACTGGCACAGGGCCTCTCATAGTACAATAAAGTGTCTCTGATGGTGGGGGGGCCCACTCGCCATCAGACACACTGCCGTACTATGAGGGGCCCTGTGCCAGTACCGGCGCCCACGAGTGGGACCACCCTGCTTGCTCAGGGACACAGCACTTGCAATACTTACCTTTCCCTGCTCCACCGCTGTGTAGTCTGGCCAGTTAAATCCTTCACAGGGACATCCACTACAAATTTGGTGCACTGATCGATGATGGTTAAGATGTAGCAATGTCCTGTCCTGCTGGCCTCTACCTTCAGATGATCAATGGCTAGCATTTGTAATGGAGGTCAACTCACAATCAGATGCAGTGGTGCTTTATGATCACCTTTCACAGTTGTTATAGTCACAGACGTGTGACATTCCTGCCACCATTTTTCAATGTCTCCTCTCATGACAATCCAATTGAATCCCCTACGGCCTGTGGTTTCTGTGTTTTGCACTCCAAAGTGACCAGACAGATCATGATAGGCAGTGAGGAGTATGTCTACAGCTCTCCCTGTGATCTTAATTTAATGGAGACGAGTAACGGTGATGGGATCGATGCTACTGCGATACAGCAACCCTTTCTTCACTAATTTCCGTTATAGCTGTATCCACAGTAAAAGTAATTGAGGGTCAGCATCGCCTCTGCTAATTCTCCCTGGAGGTTTTCCCGTGATTAGTAATTCAAACTTTTCTGAATTCACTCGACTTTCCATCTGTACTTTTATCCATCTAGCTTCCTGTAGCGGAGAGTCTGAACTGGCTTACTGAGACTGAAATATATACGAAGATTTCAAAGTGCCCCAACACTGTATAATGGTGTACGTTTTGAATACATTTCCCTTTTTCTCATTTTTATATTCTGGTGTTATCCATACTGAACCTGTGAACGACTGTCTGTAACTCCAGAAATATTTTTGTACATTTAAGATTACCCCAACACTGTATACAGTTGTATGCTGGTGATACCTTACCCATTTAATGCTTTTTATATTGTGGTCTAATCCATACTGAGCCAGTGACAGTCTGTTTTTGACTCTGGAAATATATATTGAGATTTACAATGCCCCCTACACTGTATACAGCTGTATGCTTCTGATCCATTACCCTTTTACTGCTTTTTATATTGTGTAATCCATACTGACCCTGAGAGCATCTGTGTCTGCCTCCTGAAATAAATAGGGAGATTTACAATGTTTAAACAATACTATATCTACCTTGTATCTGGTGAAACAGTATCCTTTTTCTACTTTTTATATTCTTGGCTAATGCATACTGGGACTGAGAGCGTCTGTGTCTGCCTCCTGAAATGTCTACAGAGATTTTGAATGTTTAAACTATACTATATATACCTTGTATCTGGTGATACTGTACCCTTTTTGAACTTTTTACATTATTGTCTAATCCATACTGAGCCTGTGAGCATCTGTATCTGCCACCTGAAATACAGTGGGGAAAAAAAGTATTTAGTCAGTCAGCAATAGTGCAAGTTCCACCACTTAAAAAGATGAGAGGCGTCTGTAATTTACATCATAGGTAGACCTCAACTATGGGAGACAAACTGAGAAAAAAAATCCAGAAAATCACATTGTCTGTTTTTTTTTCATTTTATTTGCATATTATGGTGGAAAATAAGTATTTGGTCAGAAACAAGCAATCAAGATTTCTGGCTCTCACAGACCTGTAACTTCTTCTTTAAGAGTCTCCTCTTTCCTCCACTCATTACCTGTAGTAATGGCACCTGTTTAAACTTGTTATCAGTATAAAAAGACACCTGTGCACACCCTCAAACAGTCTGACTCCAAACTCCACTATGGTGAAGACCAAAGAGCTGTCAAAGGACACCAGAAACAAAATTGTAGCCCTGCACCAGGCTGGGAAGACTGAATCTGCAATAGCCAACCAGCTTGGAGTGAAAAAATCAACTGTGGGAGCAATAATTAGAAAATGGAAGACATACAAGACCACTGATAATCTCCCTCGATCTGGTGCTCCACGCAAAATCCCACCCCGTGGGGCCAGAATGATCACAAGAACGGTGAGCAAAAATCCCAGAACCACGCGGGGGGACCTAGTGAATGAACTGCAGAGAGCTGGGACCAATGTAACAAGGCCTACCATAAGTAACACACTACGCCACCATGGACTCAGATCCTGCAGTGCCAGACGTGTCCCACTGCTTAAGCCTGTACATGTCCGGGCCCGTCTGAAGTTTGCTAGAGAGCATTTGGATGATCCAGAGGAGTTTTGGGAGAATGTCCTATGGTCTGATGAAACCAAACTGGAACTGTTTGGTAGAAACACAACTTGTCGTGTTTGGAGGAAAAAGAATACTGAGTTGCATCCATCAAACACCATACCTACTGTAAAGCATGGTGGTGGAAACATCATGCTTTGGGGCTGTTTCTCTGCAAAGGGGCCAGGATGACTGATCCGGGTACATGAAAGAATGAATGGGGCCATGTATCGTGAGATTTTGAGTGCAAACCTCCTTCCATCAGCAAGGGCATTGAAGATGAAACGTGGCTGGGTCTTTCAACATGACAATGATCCAAAGCACACCGCCAGGGCAACGAAGGAGTGGCTTCGTAAGAAGCATTTCAAGGTCCTGGAGTGGCCTAGCCAGTCTCCAGATCTCAACCCTATAGAAAACCTTTGGAGGGAGTTGAAAGTCCGTGTTGCCAAGCGAAAAGCCAAAAGCATCAATGCTCTAGAGGAGATCTGCATGGAGGAATGGGCCAACATACCAACAACAGTGTGTGGCAACCTTGTGAAGACTTACAGAAAACGTTTGACCTCTGTCATTGCCAACAAAGGATATATCACAAAGTATTGAGATGAAATTTTGTTTCTGACCAAATACTTATTTTCCACCATAATATGCAAATAAAATGAAAAAAAAACAGACAATGTGATTTTCTGGATTTTTTTTTTCTCAGTTTGTCTCCCATAGTTGAGGTCTACCTATGATGTAAATTACAGACGCCTCTCATCTTTTTAAGTGGTGGAACTTGCACTATTGCTGACTGACTAAATACTTTTTTTCCCCACTGTACATACAGAGATTTTTTCTATTTTAAGTATACTATATATACCTTGTATCTGTTGATCCAGTACCCTTTGTGCCCAAAAGTCATCCTCCACCCACCACTCTAATTGCATCATTGACACCTGGAACATTGGCCCACATGTGTGATTATTTCTTGCGGATATTCTTTTCATATTATGGTGTGATCCATACTGAGCCTGTGAGAGGCTGTGTGTTACTCTAGAAATATATATGTAGATCGCAAAATGACACCAACACAGTATACAGCTGTACGCTTGGTATCCATTCCCCTTTTACTGCTTTTTATATTGTTGTGTAATCCATACTAGGCCTCAGAGCGTCTGTGTCTGCCTCCTGAAATAAATACGGAGATTTTGAATGTTGAAACTATACTATATATACCTTGTATCTGGTGATACTGTACCCTTTTTCTACTTTTTAGATTGTTGTCGAATCCATAGTGGCCACGACAGCGTCTGTGTCTGCCTCCTGAAATATATACGTAGATTTAGAATGTTGAAACTATACTATATATCCCTGGTATCTGGTGTTAAAATGAAACGCCACCCAGGGCCGGGGGTTACTCAGTACCGGGTCTTTCAGGCTCTTTTAAGGGGAAGTATGTCACGGTGGTGATTGGGACCCGTTACGTGGCCCTGGGTATCCAATAAAGAAGATGTCAGTTCAGATGAGGGGGAAGATAGTATGATAATTTATTTGGAAAAGGGGGATTGTGACGCCACCAGTGGTACTGGACTAGGGTAGCGCATATCCTCTGCGACGGTGTTAAAGCATCCAAGATGATGAAGCTCTCCATGGGCACAGCTGTATCCCAGGGCAGTTGAGATGGTGCTTGTGAGCCATTGACGGTGATGGTGAGTGTAGCGTGTGTAGCAGGCGAGTTGTAAAAGACACCAAGGACACAGTTGGGTGCAGTTTCTGAGTTTTTCCTCAAAAGTTTTGTGCACAAGATGACCCGCTTGGTACTGTGTCCTCTGAGGGAGGTGTCTGGCAAACTCCAATGTAGATCAGGAACACCTGTTCAAGACTCCTCCTTGTGTATCCCTTCTAGGCCGTCTCTGCGCTGATCTCTCCCTCCTTCCTGCTGTGCGCCTTCGCAAACAGTGTCCCAAGTTGGCAGCCACGGATCACACCGGGCGACGTGGGTCATGCCCCGGGGTCCTTTATTCCAACTGCTGCCGTTTTGAATATTGAATTCAGCTGCGACTGAGGCACTTAAAGTTACCTCAGCCTCCGTCATTTCTAGCTGAGCCCTGTATTTCTCCACTACCTTCAGGAGCCACCTTCCCGAACGAGGCCTGGTCCTTCCTTCTCCAGAAAGGGGCTTCACAGGTGGCTTATTGCACTTCCCGTGCCCCAAGGACCCCTTCCTTCCAGTCTAGGAGCTTGGACAAGATGTTTCTTCTCTGACCCTCAGCCCTCTCACAGCAATACACATTGGGTTTCTAGGGGCCGCGTGCCCCTTAGAAACCCGATGTTTACCTTGGATACGAGCTCCTGCTCGCTGGTCTCCCACCTGTCAAACGCAGCGATGCATGCTGGCCAGTGGGAGACCAGCGACCCCAGAAATGTCCAGAGGTTTCTGCAGCGATCAGCGATACCCGGCAGGGGGGCCGGTCGCTGATGCTCTGTAACACACAGTGATCTCGCTGGTGAGATTGCTGTTGCGTCACAAAACTTGTGACTCAGCAGCGATATTGCTATCGAGATCGCTATGTGTGACGGAGGGCTTTACTCTGTCCTGTCACAGACTGACAACTCTCTAAAAAGGTCCGTTTACCTCAGACTAGCTACACCCACCAACTGTCACCTTGCTCTCTCTCATTGGATGGCCACAATCACTCCACTACCTAAGCTCCTCCCACTGAACCTACCTTCCACACTAACCCCCAACACCCTTTCCTAGTCAGTCTGGGATGAGGCCATCCTCCCGCTGGGTACACCCAGATGCCCTGACTAACTAGTGTGTGTGTTGAGTGCAGGGTTAGGAGTCCTGAGTGGTGATCCCTCCATACCTGAGGGTGGGATACCACACCTTTGGGTGAGGTGCAGTACCTCTGTGGTGACCGTACCCTCAGGGGCGCCATAGTACCCTTTCTCAACGTTCTATACTGTTGTCAGATCCATACTGGGCCTGAGAGCGTCTGTGTTTGCCTCCTGAAATGTATGCGAATATTCAGTATGTTTAAACTATACTATATATACCTTGTATCTAGTGATACTGTACCCTTTTGCAAATTTTTATATTATTGTCTAATCCATACTGAGCCTGTGACCGTCTGTGTCTGACTCATGAAATATATATGGAGATTTTCAATTATCCCTAGACTGTATAGAGCTGTCCGCTTCTGATACAGTACCATATATCTGCTTGTGTTTTGAGTCCATTTTCACAAAAATTATTAAGTATGTGGAAGAGGCCGTGGACGTGGGTGTGGGGGGCCAGCTGGTACTGATGGTGGTGGTGCATCTGCTGGTAGTGCCAAAAGCACAATAGCAGCTAAGGTATTTAATTTTTTTAAATGTTGGGAGCATTTTTTGGGGAGCAATATACACTGGAGAATGAGATATGGGGCCAATCATACAATGGAGCATCATCCATTTGGCCCATCATATACTGGAGCATTCCAAATGGGGGACATCAGACACTGGAGCAGCATTTATGGGGCCCATTATACACTGGAGCATTAGAAATGGGGCCCATTATATATGGAGCATTATTTGGGCTCATAAGACAGTGGAGCATCATGCATGGGGACCAACATATACTGTAGCATTATGTGGAGCTCATCATATACTGTATGGAACATTATATGTAACCGATTATTCTGTATGGAGAAATATATGGGGCTCATTACTCTGTATGGCGCACTAGGTGGCAGCTATAATACTGTATGGAGTAAACTGTCCATTTTTTGAGCTATTGCAGAATTTAAAATAGATATGGTAATATCAGTCATGTCATGTAAGCAGTGAAGTATTTTTCATTGTACTATACCTATATTTCTGTGCTGTATCGGAGCATTATGAATTGTGGTATGTGTTAAAAGGGTGCACTGACACTCTTTGGCCCAGGGCACACGAAAATCTGGCACCAGCCCTACCCCCCACAACTTTAGCCAAATAACCCCCAGTTTTAAATGCGTAACTATTCTTATGAAGTAAATTAAGGTTGACAAGCTTAAGTAATAAGAATTGATGTTGCTGGCATTGAAATGGGCACTGTAGGTGTGTTTACTGTCCTCCACTCCCTGCCGACTTTGCTACCCCATTGACTTGCATTGGGTTTCGTGTTTCAGTCGGCCTCCGACTTTTCCCTATAGTCGGCCGATTTCCTTCAACCCGACTTTTCAGAAAGTCGGGTTTCATGAAACCCGACTCAACCCGAAAAAAGGCAAAGTCGCTCATCTCTAATTATGGCAAAAGGAAAGGTAGATAACTACCAAATATCATTGACTTATGGACAACAGTGTTGGCAAAAGATTAGCTGGGAGTCATACCTGGTCATGGATGGGATTATTCTTTATAATAAAATCTTTCACAGGTGATGTGGACTTCGCTGAAGATCAAGGGGTTGTTAAGGATTGCACAGTCTACGTTATAAGGGTATAGCCACACCCACGAACCCAGCAGCTGACTGGTCACATGACTTTGACCTCACCACAGGTCCTTGCAATACATTAGCAATATAGTGATATTACTTAGGGCTTACATTACAGAGACAAGTCGTCTTTTAGACACATAACTCCCATCAACTATGCAACCCTTAGCCATGCCGCATACCTCCCCCTCTGCCTAAAGCCGTGGGGCTTGCCACTTTCACCTACTAGACAAGGGATTCTTGAGAGGGCATCAGCATTACCATGTAGCTTCCCGGCCCTATGCGCTACATGGAAGTTGAAGTCTTGTAGGGCTATGAACCAGCGGGTGACCCTAGCATTCTTACCCTTTGTTTCCCTCATCCATCTGAGTGGGGAATGGTCAGATATTAACCAAAACTTCCGTCCCACTAGGTAGTACCGTAAGGTATCCACTGCCCATTTTATGGCCAAACACTCCTTCTCTACAACTGAGTAATTTTTTTTCACAAGAAGACAACTTCCTACTCAAGAAGAGAACAGGATGCTCCTCCCCAAATATCTCCTGGGAAAGGACTGCGACTACCCCAATATCTGAGGCATCTGTCTGAAAGATAAATTCATGTTTAAAGTCCGGGGTAAAGATGTCGATACCAACCAGGTACGCAGCAGCTTATAGCTTATGAGTCACAAGAATTCTACGCATAGCCCTCTGGAAGGTCGCCGGAGCACCCTGCAGGCCAAACGGCATCCCGACATACTGGAAGCACCCGTCTGGTGTAGAAAATGCAGTTTTCTCCTTGGCTTCCTGTGCCATGGGGATCTGCCAATATCCCTTTGTCAAATCCAAGGTGGTTATGTACCTGGCAGGTCCAAGTCTCGCGATGAGCTCATCAACGCATGGCATGGGATATGCGTCGAACTTGGAGACCTCATTCAGCTTCCGGTAATTGTTGCAGAACCTCCATTTACCATCAGGTTTTGGGACCAGGACAATCGGGCTCGACCAGCCACTCTTGGATTCCTCAAAGACCCCAAGCTTCAACATACGCTGCACCTCCTTGGAGATTACTTCTCGACGGGTCTCAGGAATTCGATAAGGCTTCACTTTCACCAGCACATATGGCTCAGTCAGAACTACGTGCTCGACGACCTTCGTGCATCCTGGCAATTCTGAAAACAGGTCCCGGTTTCTCTGGAGTAAGGCCTCTTTCACACATCAGGTTTTCGCCATCAGGCGCGATCCGGCACTTTTGACAAAAACCGGATCCAGCGAAATGCAATGCCGGATCCGGTTTCCCCCCATCGACTTGCATTTGCACCGGATAGAGCCGGATGGCTATGCGTTTCATCCGGTTTTCGCCAGATCCGGCAATGTGTCGCAATCCGGCGTCTGGAAAAAACGGCTACTGTAACGTTTTTTGTCTCCGGTGAAAAAGCCGGATACGCCAGATCCGGCGTGTCCGGCTTTTTCACACAATGAAAGCCTATGAGCGCCGCAATGCGCCGGATCCGTTTTTTTGGGGCTGAGCATGTTCAGTAGCTCTGCCCACAAGACACATATATAAAAGCATGACAGTGGGACCCTCAGCCACACCCAACATGCCACCCAAGACAGCAACCAGGCGCAGGAGAAGGCAGGAGACCACTGCAGCACCATCAGCACCACCACCACCCCAAATGGAGCAGCATGCTGAACAACGGGAGGGGAGTCCAGCAGCAGATGAGAGACGGTAATTATCAAATCCCCCATTCCTCAAAACTAGGGCCATGGAATATCAAGATATTCATTGGCCCTTTGTTTCTCTTTATTCAACAGCCGCCCAAGAGATGCAGCAGCAGCAGTGGCAGCACTGGCAGCACTGGCAGCAGCAACAGCACCACCCACAGCCATGGAGTCTGGCCAGCAAGAGGACAGCACATCTTCTTCAGGGAGCCCTCCCTCGCATCGTCAGCGTTTGACGGTAAGTTTTTATTTCCAAAATCCATCATCTCTGTAATATAAGTCTATTCATTGCCTTTTATTTCAAAACAGGAATCACAAGCTGAAGAGGAGCTCCCAGAAGAAGAAGGAAGGGGTGGACAGACACCTGGAGTGGGCTCACAATTGGTAAGTTTTTTGCATCAAACGCAGAAACACAACATCACACTACACACAACACATAGAAAACAATGTTCTGCAGACCACACACAGCAAACAAATGCCAACATCCAAACACATAAATTTTTTTCTTTTCTTCTCTAGTCTTCCCAATCTGGTGCTTGGCCAAGAGGTCCTCGCAGTGCCTCCCAGGGTCGTCGGCGACAGCAATGCGGCGGTCACCAGCGTGTAAGTATAATTTTTAAGTTAAATTTTGGTACACTTTTTATTTCATGTCTTAAGTGTGGTGACTAATTTTGCTATTTTTCTCTTTTACTTTAACAGCCTTCACAGCGTGCTCCCGACTCAGACGGTGAGGATGGAGGAATTGATGTTGACCACCTCATCGATCTCGTCAGAGAAAGGGAGCCGCTATGGCATATGGCTGACCGCCGCCATGCTGACCTGGTCGTTACCCGACGACTCTGGGAGGAAATCTGTTCGCTCCTTGTGGCCCGCTGGGAGGACCTCGATGCTCGGGCCCAGATTAAAGAGCGTAAGTATATACAGTACCGGTTGCTTGATGTAAACCAGTGTTTCCCGAACTCCAGTCCTCGTGGTCCCCACGGATCATGTGTTCAGGATTTCTATTTACTATGGAAATCCTGAAAACATGACCCCTGGGGACCATGAGGACTGGAGTTTGGGAAACACTGATGTTGTATACTAACCACTTTGTCCTTTCTCATTTCAGGGGACAGAATTGTGAAGCGGTGGCGGTCTGTGAGGGATCGTTTCAAGAAGGAGTTCAATAAAGAGATGCGGGCCCCGAGTGGATCTGGAGGACGCAGGAGCAAGTACAAGTACGCACGAGCCCTGTCGTTCCTCCGCGATACAATGGTCACCAGAAGGTAAATATTACACACCACATGTGAAAAAAAAATGTTTAGATGTAACAATTTTTTTTCAGCCAGGGCCATGCCATGTCACTATTTTAATTGTTTTTTTTTCTCTTTATTCCACAGCACGGTGAGCAGCACTCGGGAGCCTGCACGATTGGACCCTTCTGAGGCGATCCCTGAGGAGACCGGCACCGAGGGACACTTCGACCGCCCCGGTACATCTGCACCTTCCCAGCCATTCCACACATTCGACCCATCTGTCCCATCCACCAGCACAGGAGCATCGTGGCCGCCTACATTACATGAAGCTGCTGGTGAGGAGATCGCTTTCCCTTTGCCCCACCCTTCTGCCCCTGCCACCTCTAGTACACCTGCGGGTACTGGGCGGCAGCGGCAGAGGGGTCAGGAAAAGACTTATGCGCCAGAGTTCTTGCATCTGAATGCATCTTTCCAGAACTGTCTAAAGGTCTTGTCAGAGCAAATCTCCGCAGGCTTTCAGCAGATCAACTCCAGCATTCTGGAGGTGAAGACACTTCTGCAAACCATGCATTCAGAAGCAAGATCTTCGCCAAACCACACCTTTTTCAGGTCTGTTGTGGAGCGCATGGCAACGCTCTCTCCTACCCAGCAGATGCATGTAATGCATTCATGCCACGGTGCTCTCCAGCACGTTACCTCCCAACCTCCTCCTCCCACCCCAGTAGTTCCTCCACCTGCACCCCCTCCAGCCACTTTCCATCCTCCCCCTCCTATTACATACCAGCCACCTCCCCAGTACCAGCAACCTCCCCAGTACCAGCAACCTCCCCAGTACCAGCAACCTCCCCAGTACCAGACATCTCCCCACTTCCAGCAACCTGCCCCGTACCAACCTCCTTCCCCATACCAAACTCCTTCCCCATACAACTTTCCATCAACATCATCTGCTCCTACAGTCCCTGCCCAACCCTCCACTCCACCGCCCACCACCTCTTCTGCCTCCCACATGTCCACCCATTCTGTAGCTTTTTCCACACCTTCACCTCTAACTGTTCCTTCCCCACCACGATCCCAGTCCTCTCTCCACACTCCCAGTGTCGAAGTGTCCCGCAGCCCCTCCAGCAGTATTTCCACCCCACACTACACAGATTTGTAATGTGTGTTTTTTAATAAAAATGCCCATTGGGTTTAAAACCTTTATTAAAAAAGTTTTTTGCACTTTAAAAACATTTTACAAAAAAAAAAATATTTTAAATAAAAGTTAAATTATCGTTTTATAATGGTTGTCTGTCATTTCTTTCTGCGGCGAAATATGTTTAAAAAAAAGGTTAAATACAGGGTATTTCAAAGGTAAAAAGGTATTCAAAACCAGGTATATAACTGTGGGTAAATTTTAGGTTTTTGCCACAGTTGTGTTCCTGGTTGTGTTTGAAGCAAAGTATTTCACCTAAAAAGTTGTGTTTATTGTTGGTGATTTCCTAACAATGTACACAACTTTTGTTAAAAGGTGAAATACTTTGCATAAAACACAACCAGGTACACACCTGTGGCCTAAAGGTAAAAATAGTACGACCATGACAAGATAGCCAACTTTGGTTGGCAAAGGTATATACTGTTGGTACAGAAGGTACACAAGCTTGGTTAGGGCACAAATCTTTCACAATCTGTCATCCTGCCAGTGTACTCTGCCTTGAGGTGACATAAAGTATAATGCAAAATTGTCCCTCATTACTGAAACCGTCACAGAACTTCTAGTGGTAATGTCATGGTAATCTTGCAAGGTGGTTTCTTCAGAGGTGTCCTCAATGGAAATGGGTTCCTTGCAGATAACAAAATTGTGGAGTACCAGGCAAGCTTTGATCACCTCGTCCACAGTTTCTGTCTTGAGGTTGATCGCAGTCAATAGGACCCGCCATTTGGCTGTCAGAATACCAAAGGTACATTCAACCATTCTTCTTGCTCTTGTGAGGCGGTAATTAAAAATGCGTTTTGTTCTTGACAATCCTCTGCTACCGTACGGTTTCAAAAGGTGTTCTGACAGCTGGAAGGCTTCATCCCCTACACAGACAAATGGCATAGGTGGACCAGATGTTTGCGGCAGCGGTCTAGGGGGTGGGAACTGGAAGGTGTTTCCATACAGTTTACGCCCCATGGCAGACAGTTTGAAAACTTGAGAGTCATTGGAGCGGCCATAGGCCCCAATATCAACAGCAATAAATTTGTATTCCGCGTCAGCGATGGCCATGAGGACAATTGAAAAATATTTCTTGTAACTGAAATATTTCGATCCCGATCCGGCTGGCTTTACAATGCGGATATGTTTCCCGTCCACAGCGCCCAAGCAGTTCGGAAACTGACATATCTGTTGAAACTTTTCTGAAATTTCAATCCACCTCTCTGTTGTGGGCTCTGGTAAAAACTCTTCAGCTAAGGAGTCCCACAGTGCACGGCATGTGTACTTCACTATTCCAGATATGGTGGAAATCCCGAGTCTGTACTGGAAATGCAGTGACGAAAGGGATTCTCCAGTTGCAAGAAATCTGTGGGGAATTAAAAAACAATCAATTAGTTTAAAATCACAGCATTACATACCAAAAGTCAGCTATAACAATTGGAGCTGCAAACTACCACCAACAAGATTGCAGTGAAAGTGTGCTCTGATGCGAGCATATCCAATAAATGTGGCTTACCTTAAAGTCACCATCAGACGCTCTGCGGGTGAAACAGAGAAGCGGCAATAGGTGTCCGATTTTCTTATGAGGTGTGCAATGCGCTCCACCAAGTAATCAAAATTCTCCTTTTTCATCCGAACATATCCAATAAATTTATCCGGGTTTCGTCTAAGGTCCATGCAGAGTGTAGAATAGACCCCACGCGTCATTCTCTTGGCTGTGATGGGGTGGATCCACAAACGTCGTCTACGATGCCTGATGCGCTGCTGTCTCGCTCTCTCCTTCTCCAGAACAATCACCCTCAAACGATTCGCCTCCGCTGTAAAATCCGCCAAATTCTTCCAAATATTTCCAATCACAACATCCATCTTCGCCAGTAACTTGCTCTTCTCTCCAACCTGCACTTTCTCCTTTACAACCTGTCAAAGAAGGGCTGTAGGAACACGCTATATATAGTTTTTCAGTAGCCAATCCCTTTCGGAAGGCCACAATGGGCGATTTTAAAAACCCGGATCCGGCATAATACGTCGAAAAACAGATCGAAAAACGGATGAACCGGATGAGACGGATCCGGTTTTGGCTGTCAAGAGCAAGACGGATCCGGCAGAAAACCAGATCTGTCACATCCGGTTTTACTAAACATTTGCCGGATCCGGCGCTCCGGCACAACGCCGGAACGCGCCTGACGCCGAAAACCTGATGTGTGGAAGTAGCCTAACTCCCAGCACTGTTGTTTCTGGGCCTTGGATAGTGTTTCCGCTATGGTAACCACTCCAACCTCACCTTCTAGGTTTGCCCAGTAAACACGGAGCTACTGCTGGCTCTCTACCTTGCCACGGCTTGAGGAGGTTAAAATGGTAAACCTGGTATGGTTTCCGTCTTCCGGGATGGTGAATTTTATAATTTACCTCACCAAGCTTCTCCACCACCTCATAAGGCACTTGTCACTTGGCCAAGAACTTACTCTCCACTGTTGGAATTAGCATGAGAACTCGGTCTCCCGGACTGAACTGCCTCACTCTTGCTGACCGGTTGTAGACCTTGGCCTGAGCCTCTTGTGCCTGGCGGAGATGTTCTTTAACAATGGGCATCACCTTCGCAATCCTCCGCTGCATCAGGGCCACATGCTCAATGATGCTTCTGTGGGACATGACTTCGGCTTCCCAGGTTTCCTTGGCTATATCTAGGAGACCTTGCGGATGTCGGCCATACAGAAGCTCGAAGCGCGAGAACCCCGTGGAAGCCTGGGGAACTTCACGAATAGAAAACAGCAGATACAGTAAGAGACAATCCCAGTCTCTACCGTCTTTCTCTATGGCTTTTCTTAGCATGTTCTTCAGTGTTTTTTTAAATCTCTCAACAAGGCCATCTGACCGCGGATGGTACACTGAAGTCCTCAACTGAGAGATCTGCAGAACCTTGCACAACTCCCTCATCACCTTGCTCATGAAAGGTGTTCCCTGGTCGGTCAGGATCTCCTTCGGCAAACCCGTCCGGGAAAACACATGGACCAGTTCACGGGCTATACTCTTCACGGAGGAGTTTCTTAGGGGAATTGCCTCAGGATAGCGTGTGGCGTAGTCCAGGATGACTAATATATACTGATGGTCCCGGGCTGATTTAACTAAGAGACCGACCAAGTCCATGGCAATTCTCTCAAATGGCACCTCAATAATGGGCAATGGCACAAGGGGGTTCCGTAAGTGAGATGTTGGGGCAGTTAACTGACATGTCGGGCAGGACCTGCAATAGTTTCCTATCTCCCGGTGACATCCAGGCCAATAGAACCTCTGAACAACCCGTTCCTGCGTTTTCCACCCCCAGGTGTCCCCCCAAGATGTGTGAATGGGCCAAGTCCAACAACTTCCATCTATAGGGGCCTGGTACTACCAACTCCTCCATTATTTTCGTGACCCGGTTATAACAACTCCCCACTCATCATAAAATAAGGAAACATTGTGTCCGCTCCCAGCTCTTGTGCAACCCCATTAATGACAGTGACATTTTTGAAGGCTTCTCTCAGTGTTGGGTCCCTATGTTGGGCAGTCCCAAAATTCTCACCGGCCTCCCCTAATTTCGGTGATAGGCCCAGCGGTGAACTCGCTGTGCCCTGATAGTCATTGTCACCCCCAAACATGCGAGAATTTCCACTTTTAGTTTGGGATACTCCTTGGCGTCTTGTACAGTCAAGTCATAGTACGCCTTCTGGGGCTCCCCCGTCAGGTATGGGGCCAGTACCTCTGCCCACTCCTCTGGCTGAAGTTTTTCCCTGTCAGCCACCCTCTCAAATACCGTCAAGAAGGCCTCAACGTCATCCTCAGGGGTCATTTTTTGTAATGCGTGTCTTACCGCCTTCCCAACGTGGGTGGCATCAGCCAGACCTGGGGTTGGGGCGCAAATCCTGCCCTCCTGGATGGCGGTTGCCAGAAGCTGCATCTGCTGCTGTTGCTCCTGCTGGCTCTGCTGGAACTGCTGCCGTTGCTCCTGCTGGCTCTGCTGGATCTGCTGTAACAACAGCTTCTTGGTCTCCTGTTGCTGTGCCTGGAACTGGACCAGGTGTTTCAGCAGGTCCTCCATAATTCCAGGTAGTGCTTGCTGCCTCGCTGAAAACTTTACCCAGGACATGCAGCAACTGTCTTAAGTCTCTACTGGGAATGCTGCCTGCTCATCTAGCACCAATTGTAGGGATTTCACTCACTCAGGTGCAGCGGGAGACAATCAGGAGGCACGTTCCATGTAAAGTTCTTAGGGTTTATTGCTTCATAAACCAAAACAGCTGATCACCTAAAGATACAGCCTTCAGCGCAAGAGGAAAAAAACATAACTGTCCATTCCTTCAGGCTCAGTCCTGGAGCCTCAGCACACACAGGAGGCTTGTCCCTCCTCACATACAGCCCTATGTTTCAGGAGCAGTCTATGTTATATGGGTATAGCCACACCCACGAACCCAGCAGCTGACTGGTCACATGACTGTGACCTCACCACAGGTCCTTGCAATACACTAGCAATATAGTGATATTACTTATTTCTTACATTACAGAGACAAGTCACCTCTGAGACACATACCTCCCATCAACTATGCAACCCTTAGCCATGCCACAATATACACAGTATATATATTTGTTTATAGAGTATATATTGTATTTTTATTTTTTTTCTATCTATCTGTTGGCCTTTAGCTGTTCTCAGTGTAACACCTGCACAGGGAACTGTCAGAGCACCTACCGGTATACTGGAGCTTACAGACACTAAGAAGAGTTTTGCAGCTGCTGTTAATCAGGGACCTACAGACATTACCATTTTTCCCCTGAGCGGCAGTGGACTATAATTCCCAGGGACCCTTGTTTCAGTCAGATGACACGGCCTGGAAGGATAGAAGGAAACAGAGAGTGGATTGGAGGAGGAGGGACTTGGGGGAGGGAGCTGGGCAGAAAATGAAAGTAAATGTTCAGAGGAGAAGGAGCATGGCAGCTTGCTGTGAGAGACGGAGCGGTGTGGATCTGTATTCCTCTACGCTGCAGAGTGTGGTGGCCCCCGCTGAGATACCCGCCCTGCTGGAGAGAGCGCGGTTCTGTCAACCTTTGAGGCAATTAACATCAAAGACCCGGAGAGTTCTGCCGGCACTCCCACCGCATAAAGGCCTAAATCCGGCCGCCCCCAGCTGGTGTCCAGAGGACCCTCCGACCGTTTGAGACAAACAGAAGTGTCCTTCTGAGACTTGTGGTTCTACCAGTGCTATTTACAGTGAGTACACTACAACCCGGACTATTGACAGTAATATTCATCTAAGTGCACCCACGGTTCTAATTTGCGTGCCAACATCCACGGCAACTGGGCCCCAACGTTTGGACTGAGTTAATACAAAAGAGGGGGAACCTGCTATGTTATATTTGCAGGGTTGGAGTAGAAGTAGACTGTGATGTGTATATGACTTTTAGATAGCACTGTTACTTGTATTGTATGTTATTCCTTTAAACCCACCTCAATCCTACTGCATAGCAATTAACCTGTTAAACGGTTTTACTCCTGTTCCCTGAGAGTGTGTACTGAGCTGTGGCAGGGGTTTCCTGAATCAGCCCCTGGCAGAAGATACCTGCCCTTCTGCAGTCCCAGAGAGAGAGCTCCAATCAAGGTTCGGGTGGAGGCACAGCGCCCTAGAGAGGAGAGACGCCCCATAACACCCAGTGTACCGTGGTAGCCCTAAAGGGGTGTTACATCAGCTTTCCTCATTATCTGAAGACTGGCTCATAGATGTTCACAAACTGATCTTCAGCTGACCCTGTCTGTCCAAAAGTCAATCATCCCTCTTTTTGAGACATGCGTCATACCATGTGACATAGCAGCCCAGTTGTGGAACAAAGACCTAGGAACCACCGGATAACCATCAGCATGTCTCCATAAGGGTATCTCAAATGCGTTTGAGGGGTAGCACGGCTCCTTCTCCCAGGAACTCTGCACGACTACCGGTGCCCGCATTCTCCACCACTTATAAAATTTGACAAGTGATTTTGTGTCTGTCCAAAGAGAGCCAATCACAGCTGAAGGGACAGAGTGCTCAGTTGACCACTTTGTTTAAGTGATTGGTGGGAATGTGGAATCACAAAACTTTTAACTCAATATTATGACACACCAGAACCTTTTTCAGATGAAAGTCAGGGCTCATTCAGATTTTTCTTGTACTCAAGTCTTGTTTGAGTTCTAACTTTGCTTGTGATTCAGTTTTCATCAGTGTTTGGTCAATGTGTTAATTTTTAGCATCAGAGATCCATCAAGTTTTTTCATATGAAAAAAAGATGGCAGTTTCTCAAGTTTCTCCTATCAGTCAGTGAAGTTTAGCCAGCACACGGGTGCAACCAAGTTCTCCCCACATTTTTTTCAGATCCACAGATTTACATTGATGAATTTGATATGTTACTCAGGTCAAAATAGGACATGTGTTCATGTTTGGGTGCGGACCACTCAATACACAAAAAAGCACGGATATGTGACCAGCCTGGTTGGTAGACTATAACATGTACAAGTTCTACATGTAAAAACTCACATCTAAATGAAGCCTAAGGTTCCCGAACCCTTGATTTATTGCGTGCAGCAGTGTCCCGACACTTCAGTTCACCCCACAACAGATATCAGGGAATAAAAGGATTTTGCTGTTGATTTCAACAAGCCCAATTACTTTATTCTAAGGAATGATAAGGAGTTTCCTGCAGCAGCTAACTTCCTTCTCTCCTTTTCAGAACGCACACATGCTCCCTCAAGTCAAACAGGTACATGTGTGTGGGGTCAGAAGGAACAGCAGTCTATCGACAGACCATTTGGCCAACAGTTTATTACAATGTACGGCCAGCTAAAAAATAATTTTACATCAGAAAATAACAGATTTTGTAAACCAAGTTTTTTTTTATGATATATGTATATTGTAAACATTTTGGCAATGTTTTTTCATCATATCACAATCAGTATAAAAAAAAAAATGAGTCATCTTTTCAAACTGGAGCGTTTTAAAACTCTGACATCATGTTGATTCTGGAAGAGTTTTCAGCAGTTTACTTAAAATCAGAGGAAGGATTTCAAAAATGTAACACATCTATATGCAACTGATAATACAGGATCCACTAATCCTAATGGGTGATGTCCTAGCTAACCCGTCCTTCACAGTGATCGCGGGATTTCACGATACTCAAGATGGCTTCGCCACAAGAACATGTCGCCGGCGTGGACAACGTCTGGATCCAGGATGGCGCCGGCGGAAGAAGATGTCGGGGATCGTGGAGCAGCGGCGATGACGGCGTGAGTACGAGAGACGGAGTGAGAGAAAGGGTCGTATGTGGAGTGAAAGAGTGAGTGGACGTGAGTGGAGATGGTGAAAGGTGAGAGGAGTGTGTGTTGAGGAGGAGTGGAGTGTTGAGGGTTAACATGGCAAGAGGTGTGCTGTGATGTCACCAGTTACAACTGGACAGAAGTTGTTACAACCCGGAAGCTGCTTAGCGCATTTATTATTATAGATAGGATCTGAGTTTTCTAAAGTCCATATTAATTTCCTGAAATAACAAGAACTCAGAATCTAAAATACTCTAAACTGAGAAATATTAAAATGTGAGAGTCCTCAGTGGTTGATACTTTTTAAAGGCAAACCTAAAAGATGGTAATAAATAGCAAGCATTTATGAGTCCTCCGGTTTCTTCGTCAGGCATAAAATAACACAAAATATGAAAGGTCACATGTTTAGACACAACAGGACACAGAATAGTGCAGTAAATAAGACAAGAGACATGAAGCAGAACTATCAATGTGGGAAGGGGAGAAAACAGTTGTAGCCCTAAATATTGAAGCAGTTCTTAGATAAGGAGTGTGAAAGTTTTGTTGTCCTGTGATTGGGTCTGGTTCTATGTTGTGTTGCCCCCATATGGTCTGAAGAGCACATTCCTTAATTGAAGTACAGGGAAGATATATATCTTTGTACCGTGTTAGCCAGTAGATAAAAAAATATATAGAATTGAGAGTCCTCAGTGGTTGATACCTTTTAATGGCTAACTTTAAAGATGGTAACAAATTGCAAGCTTTCGAGACTACTCAGGTCTCTTCATCAGGCTTGACTAATACAACATCTGAAGGATCACATATTTATACACAAAACAGCACAGAAATAACGCAATAGATAAGACAAGTGCCGTGAAGCAGAATTATCATTATGGGAGAGGGATAAACATAAATATTGGAACAGTTCATAGATAAGGAGTGTGAAAGTTATATTGTACTCTGATTGGGGTCTGGTTCTGTGTTGTGTGATGCCCCAGAAGGTCTGAAGAGAAAATTCCTTAATTAATGTAAAAAGACATAAATCCATGTGACACATTCATTCCTGCCCTGAGTGTGTCAAAGGTTGTCATAAATTTATTCTCTCAGACCCTCCTTTCTCTCTGAGACTTGAAGTTGCCTTTTAATACAAGTAATTTAATGTCCATCATGCTATGACCGGGGATACAAAAATGTTTTGCCACAGGTAGATCCATTCTATTTTCTCTTATTGTGTGGCGATGAGAATTCATCCTTGTTCTCAGTTTTTGCCAGGTCTCCCCCACATACACACCCCCAGTTGGACTGAGAACTCTCAATTCTAAATATTAATTGAAGTAGAATGACATAAATCCATACAACACATTCATTTCTGTTCTAAATGTGTTAAAGGTTGTAATAGGTTTATACTTTTAGACTCTTCTGTCTCTGAAATTTGAAGTTGCCTTTCTATACCAGCATTTCACATACATGAAGCTGTGATCAAAGATACAAAAATGTTTGGCCACAGGTACAGTTAGGTCCATATATATTTGGACAGAGACAACATGTTTCTAATTTTGGTTCTAGACATTACCACAATGAATTTTAAACAAAACAATTCAGATGCAGTTGAAGTTCAGACTTTCAGCTTTCATTTCACATTAAAATTGGATGAAGGGTTTAGGAGTTTCAGATCCTTAACATGTGCCACCCTGTTTTTAAAGGGACCAAAAGTAATTGGACAGATTAAATAATTGTAAATAAAATGTTCATTTCTAGTACTTGGTTGAAAACCCTTTGTTGGCAATGACTGCCTGAAGTCTTGAACTCATGGACATCACCAGGCGCTGTGTTTCCTCCTTTTTGATGCTCTGCCAGGCCTTCACTGCGGTGGTTTTCAGTTGCTGTTTGTTTGTGGGCCTTTCTGTCTGAAGTCTTTAGTCTTTAACAAGTGAAATGCATGCTCAATTGGGTTGAGATCAGGTGACTGACTTGGCCATTCAAGAATATTTCATTTCTTTGCTTTAATAAACTCCTGGGTTGCTTTGGCTTTATGTTTTGGGTCATTGTCCATCTGTAGTATGAAATGACGACCCATCAGTTTGGCTGCATTTGGCTGGATCTGAGCACACAGAATGGCTCTGAATACCTCAGAATTCATTCGGCTGCTTCTGTCCTGTGTCACATCATTATTACACACTAGTGACCCAGTGCCACTGGCAGCCATGCATGCCCAAGCCATCACACTGCCTCCGCCGTGTTGTACAGATGATGTGGTATGCTTTGGATCATGAGCTGTACTACGCCTTCACCATACTTTTCTCTTTCCATCATTCTGGTAGAGGTTGATCTTGGTTTCATCTGTCCAAAAAATGTTCTTCCAGAACTGTGCTGGCTTTTTTAGATGTTTTAGCAAAGTCCAGTCTAGCCTTTTTATTCTTGATGCTTATGAGTGGCTTGCACCGTGCAGTGAACCCTCTGTATTTCCTTTTTATGCAGTCTTCTCTTTATGGTAGATTTGGATATTGATACGCCTACCTCCTGGAGAGTGTTGTTCACTTGGTTGGCTGTTTGTGAAGGGGTTTATCTTCACCATGGAGATTATTCTGCGATCAACCACCACTGTTGTCTTCCGTGGGCGCCCAGGTCTTTTTGCATTGATGAGTTCACCAGTGCTTTCTTTCTTTCTCAGGATGTACCAAACTGTAGATTTTGCCACTCCTAATGTTAGAAAAGAAAAAGCAAAAAACACAAATATCCTGAACTAAAAAGTAAAAAATATACTGCAAATAATGCATAAAGGTAATGATAATAATAAGGGTATTTAGTAAACATAATTTTGATCAAAATAATGTACAAGCCATCCCGCCACGTCACGGCAACCCTTGTGGGACAGTCCCTACTCTAGTATTTAAAACCTTTTCACTTGCCAAGTGGCGTGAATGTGAACAAGGGTCGAGCGGCTGAACCACTAGTAACAGCTTAGGCCAGACTGGATGGCTTTCCCAGCTCCTAATGTTGTAGCAATTTCTCGGATGGGTTTTTTCTGTTCTTGCAGCTTAAGGATGGCTTGTTTCACCTGCATGGAGAGCTCCTTTGACCGCATGTTTCCTTCACAGCAAAACCTTCCAAATGCGAGCACCACACCTCAAATCAACTCCAGGCCTTTTATCTGCTTAATTGAGAATGACATAACGAAGGGATTGCCCACACCTGTCCATGAAATAGCTTTGGAGTCAATTGTCCAATTACTTTTGGTCTCTTTAAAAACAGGGTGGCACATGTTAAGGAGCTGAAACTCCGAAACCCTTCATCCAATTTTAATGTGGATACCCTCAAATGAAAGCTGAAAGTCTGAACTTCAACTGCATCTGAATTGTTTTGTTTAAAATTCATTGTGGTAATGTCTAGAACCACAATTAGAAAAATGTTGTCTGTCCAAATATATATGGACCTAACTGTAGATCTATTCATTTTTCCTTTTTGTATGGTGATGAGTAGAGTTGAGCGAAACGGGTCGAAAAATTTCAAAAGTCGCCGACTTTTGGCAAAGTCGGGTTTCATGAAACGAAACCCGACCCTAGGATGAGGTCGGCCACGAGGTCGGCGACTTACGTGCCAAAGTCGCGTTTCAAAAGTTTGTTTTGCGCTCTTTTTCAGCCAATCAGGATCCACGGACACTGTGGGCAACGTGATGACATAGGCAGGGGTCACCACCATCTTTCAGAAGGGCATGCAAGTGATTGGCTTGCTTTGGTGGGCGTCACAGGGGGTATAAAAGGGCGTGCACGCCGACCGCCATCTTACTTCTGCCGATCTCAGTATAGGGAGAGGTTGCTGCTGATTCTGTAGGGAGAGCGTTAGGCAGGGAAGAAGACAAAAAAACTGCTTCTGCTGCTAGCGATTTGGCCTGCACAACACACCAGTTACTGTGTGTGCAGTGCAAGGGGAGGCTATATAGTGGTGTATCAGTGGTGTTGGTTGTTGGGTTGCCTTCTAAGGCTTCCTGACATTCCTGCATTGCTGTTTACCCACTGCTCCGCAAACTGCTTTTTTAAAAGCAATCCCAATTTTTTTTTTTTGTCCTGCTGAGAAGAAAAAAAAACTGCTTCTGCTGCTAGCGATTTGGCCTGTACAACACACCAGTCACTGTGTGTGCAGTGCAAGGGGAGGCTATATAGTGGTGTATCAGTGGTGTTGGTTGTTGGGCTGCCTTCTAAGGCTTCCTGACATTCCTGCATTGCTATTTACCCACTGCTCCGCAAACTGCTTTTTTAAAAGCAATCCCAATTTTTTTTTTTGTCCTGCTGAGAAGAAAAAAAAACTGCTTCTGCTGCTAGCGATTTGGCCTGCACAACACACCAGTCACTGTGTGTGCAGTGCAAGGGGAGGCTATATTGTGGTGTATCAGTGGTGTTGGTTGTTGGGCTGCCTTTTAAGGCTTCCTGACAGGCTGGCATTGCTGTTTACCCACTGCTCTGCAAACTGCTTTTTTAAAAGCAATCCAATCTCCCTTATCCTCTAGTCACTTTTGTCACAGCTGTGCCATCGAGCCTGTGACATAGCGCTCAGATATCAGTGGGCTTCACACAATCCAAAAGTGTCCAGTGTCCACAAGTGTCTGCAGAAATTCAAAATCTCCCTTATCCTCTCGTCACTTTTGTCACAGCTGTGCCATCGAGCCTGTGACATAGCGCTCAGATATCAGTGGCCCTCACACAATCCAAAAGTGTCCAGTGTCCACAAGTGTCTGCAGAAATTCAAAATCTCCCTTATCCTCTAGTCACTTTGGTCACAGCTGTGCCATCGAGCCTGTCACATAGCGCTCAGATATTCATTGGGCCTCACACAATCCAAAAGTGTCCAGTGTCCACAAGTGTGTGCAGAAATTCAAAATCTCCCTTATCCTCTAGTCACTTTGGTCACAGCTGTGCCATCGAGCCTGTCACATAGCGCTCAGATATTCATTGGGTCTCACACAATCCAAAAGTGTCCAGTGTCCACAAGTGTGTGCAGAAATTCAAAATCTCCCTTATCCTCTCGTCACTTTTGTCACAGCTGTGCCATCGAGCCTGTGACATAGCGCTCAGATATCAGTGGGCCTCACACAATCCAAAAGTGTCCAGTGTCCACAAGTGTCTGCAGAAATTCAAAATCTCCCTTATCCTCTAGTCACTTTGGTCACAGCTGTGCCATCGAGCCTGTCACATAGCGCTCAGATATTCATTGGGCCTCACACAATCCAAAAGTGTCCAGTGTACACAAGTGTGTGCAGAAATTCAAAATCTCCCTTATCCTCTAGTCACTTTGGTCACAGCTGTGCCATCTAGCCTGTCACATAGCGCTCAGATATTCATTGGGCCTCACACAATCCAAAAGTGTCCAGTGTCCACAAGTGTGTGCAGAAATTCAAAATCTCCCTTATCCTCTCGTCACTTTTGTCACAGCTGTGCCATCGAGCCTGTGACATAGCGCTCAGATATCAGTGGCCCTCACACAATTCAAAAGTGTAGAGTGTCCACAAGTGTCTGCAGAAATTCAAAATCTCCCTTATCCTCTCGTCACTTTTGTCACAGCTGTGCCATCGAGCCTGTGACATAGCGCTCAGATATCAGTGGGCCTCACACAATCCAAAAGTGTCCAGTGTCCACAAGTGTCTGCAGAAATTCAAAATCTCCCCTGTCCTATAGACACCTTGTACCTTGTTTTACATTACTATATAGTTTGTTGGATTTTGTCTACATTTCTACCAAAAATGAGGAAGGCTGGTGGAAGAGGCCGTGGAATTGGGCGGGGGTTGGCAGCTGGTAATGATGGTGTTGGTGGTGGATCTGATTGTAGTGGCAAGAGCAAAATAGGACCGAATGCAGGAGGTGTTGAGCCTGCGTCATCGTCTGGCTACATAAGGCCTTCGAACGCTTAGTTTTCTAGGAGTTGGCAAACCGCTTTTAAAGCCAGAGCATCAGGAAAAAGTTTTGTCTTACATTGCTGACTCAGCCTCCAGCTCTATCGCCTCCTCTTCTTCAGTTGTAAAAAGTAAAAGCACTGAGTCGTCATTGGAGGCTCATGTTCATGAACCACACCTTTCCTTGTGTCCTTCACCCCAACCAAGATTGAAGGATGACGCAGGCCATACTACTGATTACTCCATGGAGCTTTTTCACATACCATGCCTGGATTATCAAGTCAAATGGTGAATTACCCAGGCCAAGATGAATCTGACATGGAGTGCACTGATGCACAGCCGCTGATGGATGATTCTGCTGGTACATTCACTCAGAGCACTACATTGTCCTCGCAGTGTACAGAGCCAGATTCTGACCCTGATGAGACTCAGGTGCCCCTTCCCGCACACTATACCACCATACACAGTGACACAGAGGAAGGTGCACATGACATAGAAGAGGAGGTGATGGATGACCCAGTTGTTGACCCAGATTGGCATCCATTGGGGGAAGAGGGTGCTGCTTCCAATAGCTCAGATGAGGAGCATCCACAGCAGACATCGACATCGCAACAGCTGTTATCTGGCAGGCCCGGAGCACTCCAAAGACAGGTTCCAAACATCAAAAGAGTTGCTGGACAGCTTGTCCAGAGGGTCAAAAGCTCACAGCGTGCTAGGCCGCAAAATGTCTGCCAAAGTAGGAAGAGTGCAGTGTGGCACTTTTTTGACCAAAATCCTCATGATCAGGCCAAGGTTATCTGTAAGAAGTGCGCAAAGACCTTTAGCCGAGGGAAAAATCTGAAAAATGTGAATACCAGTTGCATGCTTAGACATTTAACCAGCATGCACTTGCAAGCGTGGACACAACACCAAACCTCAAGTGCCACATGTGCAACTGATCACAACGAAGGTAGTCAGCAACGCTACATTGTTTCCCCCACTGTAAGCCCACCGGTTAGCACAGCAGCAAATGTTGAGGTGTCGTTGCAAGGCCACAGCAGTCAGGGAATCCCACTGTTATATCAACGAAAGACTGATTCTAGGCCATCAGAAAGAACACCAACTCCATCACCATCATCAACCCTCTCTCAGTCCGCCCTGTCCACCGCTACTTCCACCATATGCAGCTCTCAAGTCCAGCTCACCCTCCCAGACACTATGAGTAGGTCAAGAAAGTACTCAGTCTCTCATCCGCGTACACTGGGTTTGAACGCCCACATTGCCAAACTAATCTCGTTTGAGATGATGCCCTTTCGGTTGGTGGAAAGCACAGCTTTCCGCGAACTCATGGCCTATGCAGTACCACGCTATGACCTACCCAGTCGCCACTTCTTCTCTCGCTAAGCCATCCCAGCCCTCCACCATCATGTGAAAGACCGCATTGTCCATGCACTCAAGCAGTCAGTGAGCGGAAAGGTGCACCTCACAACTGATGCATGGTCCAGTCGGCATGGCCAGGGCCATTACGTGTCCATCACTGCGCACTGGGTTAATGTGGTGGATGCAGGGTCCACAGGGGACAGCGGTGGTGGGACAGTGCTGCCTAGCCCACGGTATAGGAAACAGTTGGCTGTAGGCGTTCGACCCTCCTCCTCCTCCTCCTCCAGAAGTGAAAGCTCATCCACAGAGCGCAGTCGTACGAGCACTCCATCTGCAGCTGCCACTGTTGCACACGATGTGTCCCCTTATCGAGCAGCTAGTGGAAAGCGTCAGCAGGCTGTGTTGCAGATGATGTGTTTGGGCAACAGACACACCGCCGAGGTGCTGGCCGAGTACTTGAAGCGACAAACTGAGTCATGGCTGGGCAGTGTACATCTTGAGGCAGGCAAGGTAGTTAGTGATAACGGCCGTAATTTTGTGGCAGCCATAGCCCTTTCAAAACTCAGCCATATACCTTGCTTGGCTCACACCTTGAACCTGGTGGTGCAGTGCTTCCTCAAAAATTATCCAGAGTTAACAGCCCTGCTCTAGAAGGTGCGAAGACTGTGCGCGCACATCCGCCGGTAGCCTGTACACTCCGTTCGTATGCAGAAGCTGCAGCGATTGCTCCACCTTCCCAACCACCGCCTCATTATCGACATTGCAACAAGGTGGAACTCCACCCTGCACATGGTGGAGCGGCTGTGCGAGCAGAGGCAGGCCATAATGCATTTGTGGGAGGATACACGGCCAGGCACTTTGAGAGCAGACATGGAGTTGACAGGTGTGCAGTGGTCGAAGCTGAAAGACCTCTGTAAAGTCCTTCAGTGTTTTGAGGAATGCACACGGCTGGTAAGCGCAGACGACGCCATCCTAAGCATGAGCATCCCACTTATGCTTCTGCTCATGCAAACTTTAACGCACCTTAAGGAGCAGGCGTCTGCAGCCAATGTTGATGAGGAGGAAGAGGAGGAGGGAATCCTTGATGACATTCAGCCATTGTCTGCTCAGGGACCTCTCCTGGACGAGGTGGAGGAAGAAGAGGAGGAGGATGATGGGGATGATTACTTAGGGGAGGAGGATGCATCTCGTGGGGCAAGTGAAAATGTTGGCGTGGCAAGGTCTGGTACAGGGTTTGTGCGTGACTGGAGGGATGTGGATTTGCCAGAAAGTGCTCCTCCAACCAGCACTCGCAGTGCATCATTGACACCGGGAACATTGGCCCACATGTCAGATTATGCCTTGCAGATCCTAAAAAGGGACCCACGCATTGCCAAAATGATGAACGATGACGACTACTGGTTGGCCAGCATCCTGGATCCACGCTATAAAGGCAAATTACAAAACATCATGCCACAGGAGAACCTTGACCTAATATTGGCTAATAAACAAGCAACTCTGGTAAATCGGTTGCTTGAGGCATTCCCAGCACACAGCAGCGGTGATGGTTCTCACACGAGCCGTACGGGCCGGGGGCAGCTTGGCAGAGGTGTTCATGGTACACACAGCAGAAGTGGCGTTGGAGACAGGGGTTTCATGACAATGTTGTGGACTGATTTTTCAAGTACCGCTCACACAACTGGTAATACTGCATCGATGGAAAGTGACAGGAGACAGCAGTTGTCAACTATGGTTACAAACTACTTTTCCTCCCATATCGATGTTCTCCCACACAGGTCATTCCCCTTTGACTATTGGGCCGCTAAACTGGACACCTGGCCTGAATTGGCACAATATGCCTTACAGGAGCTCGCTTGCCCAGCTGCAAGTGTGCTATCGGAAAGAGTCTTCAGTGCAGCTGGATCAATCCTGACAGAAAAAAGGACCCGTCTGTCAACCCAAAATGTGGATGATCTAACCTTCATTAAAATGAACCACGCATGGGTTTCCAAGGATTTTGTCCCACCTTCCCCTGATGACACATAGGGTGACAGAAAAATGGCTTGCTTTGGTCCACCTCTTCCTGGGACTTGACCTATTTCACCTTTTGCATCAGCTGAATGTCCAACATCAACATATGCCACTTTCTAAAACTCCCTAACTGTGCTGCCTCCCCCCCATGGCCGGGGTCACCACCTAGCGCACGACAACGTGCGAGTGCCGTTGCCCTGGACAGGTGGGTAGGCCGACTCTTGGGCGCGGGCACTGGCACAGGGTCCTTCATAGTGCAATCAAGTGTCTCTGACGGTGGTGGTGCACACCCGCCGTCAGACACACCGCCGTACTATGAGGGGCCCAGTGCCAGTACCGACGCCCACGAGTGGGCCCCCCTTGCTTGGGCAGGGCCCCAGCATTTGCAATCTTCACCTCTCCCTGCTCCTCCGCTGTGTAGTCTGGGCCGTCAAATCCATACTGTGCCTGACACCGTCTGAGCCTGCCTCCTGATGTATAGACATATATTTTGAATGTGTACGCTATCCATACATGTTATCTGGGGATACGGTACCCTTTCTAACCTTTGTGCAATCACGTGCAATCCATACTGGGCCTAACACCGTCTGAGCCTGCCTCCTGATGTATAGACATATATTTTGAATGTGTACGCTATCCATACATGTTATCCGGGGAAACGGTACCCTTTCTAACCTTTGTGCAATCACGTGCAATCCATACTGGGCCTAACACCGTCTGAGCCTGCCTCCTGATGTATAGACATATATTTTGAATGTGTACGCTATCCATACATGTTATCTGGGGATACGGTACCCTTTCTAACCTTTGTGCAATCACGTGCAATCCATACTGGGCCTAACACTGTCTGAGCCTGCCTCCTGATGTATAGACATATATTTTGAATGTGTACGCTATCCATACATGTTATCCGGAGAAACGGTACCCTTTCTAACCTTTGAGCAATCACATGCAATCCATACTGGGCCTAACACCGTCTGAGCCTGCCTCCTGATGTAGAGACATATATTTTGAATGTGTACGCTATCCATACATGTTATCCAGGGAAACGGTACCCTTTCTAACCTTTGTGCAATCACGTGCAATCCATACTGGGCCTAACACCATCTGAGCCTGCCTCCTGATGTATAGACATATATTTTGAATGTGTACGCTATCCATACATGTTATCTGGGGATACGGTACCCTTTCTAACCTTTGTGCAATCACGTGCAATCCATACTGGGCCTAACACCGTCTGAGCCTGCCTCCTGATGTATAGACATATATTTTGAATGTGTACGCTATCCATACATGTTATCCGGGGAAACGGTACCCTTTCTAACCTTTGTGCAATCACGTGCAATCCATACTGGGCCTAACACCGTCTGAGCCTGCCTCCTGATGTATAGACATATATTTTGAATGTGTACGCTATCCATACATGTTATCCGGGGAAACGGTACCGTTTCTAACCTTTGTGCAATCACGTGTAATCCATACTGGGCGTGAGAACGGCTGGCGAGCTGTTAAGCAAGCTACAGCACCTGTGGTTTGCACACGTAAGTTTTTCATTTTTTCAGGAATGACGGTTAGGCCTAATTCCGGAACTGCAGTTGACCTGCACTTACTGGGAAATCATTGTTCGCAGGTAATAATTGTAATCAGTGATCCCCATCACTAACGTTGTTCAGCGGGTTATCTGCACCTGTAAGCGACAAACGCTGGCCTTTTCAGTGTAGCGCACATGCAGCCACGGACATGTAAGGGCATGAAACACCAGTTATTGGCCAATCTCATGTGCCAGAGCCTCACGTGTCCCTCTAGTAAGCCGGACTCGGACCGCGGGGCATGACGGAGTCTCGTTCGTTAACGGAATTAAGCTTGCAATGTGTGCATCTGTTCTGTAGCTGGCATGGTTGAGGTTTCCCAGGTGGAGTCGAATTTAACCGTAGGCTCCACTCCTGGTGGTGCCCTTCTGGACATTCCTTTAAGGTTCAGCTTTGCAACCATACTGCCCACGTAAAACAAACACTTTGCCTTCATGAACGCTGTTTGGAGGGTCATGACTCGTGGGAATAACGCCGCCCAATCAGTTAACCTGCTAGAGAGATCGTTCGTTGCTCCCAAGCATGACATCACACTCCCTAGGAAGAAGGTAATGCCACTGTGGCGACCGTACTCCTGGGAGCGACACAAGTGCACTGATGCCCAGCCACTGCTCGATGAATCTGCTGGTACATTGACCCAGACCACTACATTCCCCTCGCACGCTACACGACCTGAATCTGACCCTGATGAAACTCAGGTTACCCTTCCCATATACAGTTCCATCTTACACGGTGACAAAGAGGAAGCTGCAGATGAAAGTGCACGTTCGGCCCACCCGCCATCAGACACACCACCGTACTATCAGGGGCCCTGTGCCAGTGCCGTCGCCAACGAGTGGGCCCCCCCTGCTTGCTCAGGATCACAGCACTTGCAAGGTTGAAATACTGTGCAGTGAGATGGAAGATGGGGACGACGAGGAGTCCAGACAAGTACAGGGATTCCCTAGCGAGGAGACTTATTTGATTGTTTTCAATGTTGGGACAGCAATTTTTGGGGAGCACTATACTCTGGAGAATGATAGATGGGGCCCACCATACACTGGAACATTCCAAAGGTGGACATCAGACACTGGAGCAGCATTTACAGGGCCCATTATACACTAGAGCATTAGAAATGGGGCCCATTATGTTTGGAGCATTATTTGGGCCCATAAGACAGTGGAGCTTCATCCATGGGGACCAACATATACTGTAGCATTATGTGGAGCTCATCATATACTGTTTCAAACATTATATGGGACCAATGATTCTGTATGGAGAAATAGATGGGCCTCGTCATGAGATGTAAAAAGTGAGGTATTTTTCATTGTACTATACCGCTATTTCTCTGCCGTATCGGAGCATGATGAGTTATGGTATGTGTTAAAGGGGCGCTCTTTCGCCCAGGGCACATGAAAACCTGCAGCCAGCCCTCCCCTCCACAACTTTAGCCAAATAACCCCCATTTTTCAGTGCGTAACTTGTATTATGAAGTTAATTAAGGTTGACAAGCTTAGTAAGAAGAATTGATGCTTTTGGCATTCAAATGGGCACTGTAGGTGTGTTTCCTGTCCTCCTCTCACTGCCGACTTTTATTCCCCATTGACTTACATTGGGTTTCGTGTTTCGGGACGACCCCGACTTTTCCCTATAATCGGACGATCTTGCTCGACCCAACTTTTGGAAAAGTTGGGTTTCACGAAACGAAACGCGACCCTAAAAAACCAAAAGTCGCTCAACTCTAGTGATGAGTAATCATCCTTGATCTAAGTTTTTGTCCTGTCTCCCCTACATAGAGGCCACCAGTTGGACATTTGGAGTATATAACTAAGTATACTACATTAGATGTGGAGCAACTGAAAGTACCTGGGATCTTGTAGTCCTTATGTGAGCTGGGAATCTTTATCTTGTCTGTGGTCATTATTCCCAGAGGTTTTACATTTTTTCTTATTGCAGGAAAAGGTTCCGCTTGTTGTTGGCGAGGACAGGGAGCTTCTGCTAATGAGGCTTCTTCGATTTGGGGGCTGCTTAAAAGACAGAAGTGGGGTGTTTTGAAACATGGATTTTAATCAGGCATGTACATGTACTGTAGTTCCCCTTAACTTCTCCACATTTGGATTGTAGGTGACTACTAGAGTTACCTGGTTACTTTCTTATTTACTTTTGTGCATTGTCTACAGTCAGACCATCACATCCAATCACATATGTTCCAACTCTACAAATAGAGACAAACACCTTGGTAACCTCAGAAAAACATTTCTGAATCAGGGCTACCATCCAAGAACAATTGAATACCCAATTGCAAGAGCCACCAGAATGTCAAGGAATCACCTGCTACATTTCAAAATGCACCTGATGCCTCCATGTGTGATTTTAGTTGTTCAGGGGATCTGGTATATATTCATTTTGAGTGGGATAAATAGGGTTATATGTACTCTTTGTGAGTGTGTCGTAGGTTGCACGGGGCATAAATAGGCAAAGAGTAAAGGAGTATGTTTGGATCACTATGCAAACTGCTCTTGATTGTACATTACATTGTGAAAACACAACAAACCGGTGTGAAACCTGCATCACTTGTTGCAACCTCAAAGACCCCTGGACCACCATCCTCCAAGTTAAATTTCTGGTTCTCATCCTATGAGGGAACAGGACATCTATGTCCAAACTCATTGTTGTAAACACATAAACCAAGGTCTCTTGCAGAATCCATAAATAACCACAACAGTTGGGTAAATGATGCAGTTAGCACATATTCCAGAAAACTCAGTTCCTCTTATATTCCTTTTTACCTTGCAATATTTGAATCAATAGAAGCATTAAAAAATTATACCCAAACATGGACCAAAGTGTTGGTGCACTAGAAAACTCCACAATAGTCACTGAAATATCTTGAAACTGACAAAAGTAATTTTCAATTTAAATTTACTTAATATCAGCTAAGGAGTCACCTTTGTAACAAGTGAGTTGATGATATTTCTTCCCTCCTAAATATTGCACTATCCGTGGTGAGTGATTTTACTGAAAAGTGGAAGCATTTAAAGCAAACCTGTCAGCAGGATTTTGCTAGGTAAACTACAGACACTGTCAGGTTGCCGCTGTTACACTGATTAAAATGGTGCGTGGGTGAAGAAATCCGTCTTGTGGTTCTTGTGTAATCAGTGTTAGAAGTTTTCAGTTAATGAGATGCTCGTGCTCCGGGGCGGGAGCGTAGGCAGAGTCTTATCTTCCTGCTCTAATCCAGAGAAACCAAGTAAAGACCTGCCCACAGGCCGCCCCACAGCACAAACATGTTTCTCATCATAGAGACAGACTGTTTATGCTTCGGGGCAGTCTGTGGGTAAGTCTTTCCTTGGTTCTTCTGGCTCCACAGGTGAGCTGCGGGCGTCGGTGGATGCATAGTGGGCATGGGATTTCTTGACCTGACCCGAAGAATAAAGCTGTCCAGAGGCATAGCTAGGGGTTCAGCTCGGGGGGGGGGTGAAACATCTGAGTGAGGCCCTTAACCCAATTACAACTATTGTGGCGCACTTTGATCTTGTGTATAGGGGAACCACAGCAGATGACCCGACTGCAACTGAAAGAAAATCTCCACAAAGACTAACACTAATATCACAGCCATACAGTGGTAGCTACCAGTCCTGCAGAACATACAAGTGATTACAGTACAGTTATGGATGAATGGTCGTTCCTCCTTTTTTCAAGTTATGTATTCATTGCAGTAGGCACCTGTTCATACTATATGGCGATGCTGGTCAGGTTTTTTGTTCTATGCAGTTATCCATTGGAGGTTTTTACCTCCTCCTTTCTGACTCTGCACCCCACCCATCAGCCCAAGGGTGTTTATAATCAACTCTGGTTCCTACCAGGTTAATTTAATGTGCAAGTTTGTAACCCAGGAGAGGCTAACACAGGAGAGGCATGTTTCCCATTCACACTGTAGACTTTTATAGCACAAGAGAGGCATTTATTAGATGATAGGACCCATCAGAGAAGTGTCACCTTGTTGCGGTTGATGGGCTCACATGAATTGGGCAATATATGCGCTAACAACCTTCACTTTTGTAAGTAATTTAAAAACATTTTTTTTACTTTTTATTACAGTTTACTTAGCAATTATGATAGATTTTGTGTTTGCATGTATATTGGTCTCTACAGAGTGCTGCTGCGTTCCTCCGTTTTGCAAGTTAAGAATTGACATTATGCAGATTTAAATCTGCTGAAAATCTGCAAGGAAAAAATAAGCAACGTGTGCATGATACTTCATGGATCTCATTCACTTTGCTTGTACTGTAAAACCTTGCATATATTCCGTGTGCAAATAGCCTTACAGTTAAGTGGGGAGGGTCACAGACTGAATAGTTTATATTATTGGGTTGCTGAAATTATAGTTAATGGAGGGAACAGTGCTGGTTATCACTTTATATTTTTAATGGTGAGGTACAGTGGGGAAAAAAGTATTTAGTCAGCCACCAATTGTGCAAGTTCTCCCACTTATAAAGATGAGAGAGGCCTGTAATTGACATCATAGGTAGACCACAACTATGAGAGTCAAAATGAGAAAACAAATCCAGAAAATCACCTTGTCTGATTTGGCAAGATTTATTTAGCAAATTATAGTGAAAAATAAGTATTTGATCACCTGAAGACATGCAAGAGTTCTGGCTCCCACAGACCTGTAACTTCTTCTTTAAGAGGCTCCTCTGTCCTCCACTCATTACCTGTAGTAATGGCACCTGTTTGAACTTGTTATCAGTATAAAAGACACCTGTCCACAACCTCAAACATTCACACTCCAAACTCCACTATGGTGAAGACCAAAGAGCTGTGGAAGGACACCAGAAACAAAATTGTATCCCTGCACCAGGCTTCGAAGACTGAATCTGCAATAGGCAAGGAGCTTGGCGTGATAAAATCAACTGTGGGAGCAATAATAAGAAAATGGAAGACATACAAGACTACTGATAATCTCCCTCGATCTGGGGTTCCACGCAAGATCTCACTCCATGGGGTCAAAATGATCACAAGAACAGTGAGCAAAAATCCCAGAAACTCATGGGGGGACCTAGTGAATGACCTGCATAAAGCTGGGCTACCATCAGTAACACACTACGCCCTCAGGGACTCAGATCCTGCAGTGCCAGATGTATACCCCTGCTTAAGCCAGTACATGTCCGGGCCCGTCTGAAGTTTGCCAGAGAACATTTGGATTATCCAGAAGAGTATTGGGAGAATGGCATATGGTCTGATGAAACCAAAGTAGAACTGTTTGGTAGAAACAAAACTCATCATGCTAGGAGGAGACAGAATGCTGAGTTGCATCCAAAGAACACCATACCTACTGTGAAGCATGGGGGTGGCAACATAATGCTTCACAGTAGGTGGAAAATAAGTATTTGATCATTAACAAACGTTCATCTCAATATTTTGTTATATATCCTTTATTGGCAATGACAGAGGTCAAACATTTTCTGTAAGTTTTCACAAGGGTGGCCCACACTGTTGGTGGTAATTTCCCAGAGGAGCATTGCATGGCGAATATGTCTCCTTATGTTGGAATTCCAGAGCTGGTATATCACTCTCCACATGGAGAAATGTTACCCCTTAGACCTCAGTCCAGAGCCTCTTAACTAACCAAATCAGATCTCACACTTTGCACTGATGAGAGGCAATACTCTGAAACACACTGTCTGCAAATTGAGATTCTGATTTGGTTTTTATCCTAAGTAATATTGAAAGACTCGTTAAATGGTCAATAGAGACTTATAGGATCGCTGCTTCCAACAGGTGGCGCCATAGAGTTCTAGTCCTCTTCCTCTCTGAAGAGGCAATTTGTACCACTCCTTCTGAACATTTTATAAAAAAAAATTAAATTCCCAGATGACCCATTTAATTATTGGATAGAGGTAATGGGAGTGAATTTTGCATTGCAGCTTGTGACTTTTATGGCTTTTATGGTTCGTTCAGTTACCATATTTTTTTGACTAAAAGTCGTACTTTTTAGGCCTCTTTCACACATCAGGTTTTCGCCGTCAGGCGCGATCCGGCGCTTTTGACAGAAACCGGATCCGGCGAAATGCAATGCCGGATCCGGTTTCCCCCCCATTGACTTGCATTTGTGCCGGATCGCGCCGGATGGCCATGCGTTTCATCCGGTTTTCGCCGGATCCGGCAATGTGTCGCAATGTGTCGCGATCCGGCGTCTGGAAAAAACGTCTACTGTAACGTTTTTTGTCTCCGGCGAAAAAGCCGGACACGCCGGATCCGGCGCGTCCGGCTTTTTCACACAATGAAAGCCTATGAGCGCCGCAATGCGCCGGATCCGGCGAAAGCCTGATCCGGCGGCCGGATCCGGTTTTTTGGTCTGAGCATGCTCAGTAGCTCTGCCCACAAGACATATATAAAAGCAAGACAGTGGGACCCACAGCCACACCCAACATGCCACCCAAGACAGCAACCAGGCGCAGGAGAAGGCAGGAGACATCTGCAGCAGCACCATCAGCACCACCCCAATTGGAGCAGCATGCTGAACAACGGGAGGGGAGTCCAGCAGCAGATGAGAGACGGTAATTATCAAATCACCCATTCCTCCAAACTAGGGCTATTGAATATCAAGATATTCATTGGCCCTTTGTTTCTCTTTATTCAACAGCCGCCCAATAGATGCAGCAGCAGCAGCAGCAATGGCAGCAGCTGGAACACCACCCACAGGCATGGAGTGTGGCCACCAGGAAGACAGCACATCATCTTCTGGGAGCCCTCCCTCGCATCGTCAGCGTTTGACGGTAAGTTTTTATTTCCAAAATCCATCATCTCTGTAATATATGTCTATTCATTGCCTTTTATTTCAAAACAGGAATCACAAGATGAAGAGGAGCTCCCAGAAGAAGAAGGAAGGGGTGGACAGACACCTGGAGTGGGCTCACAATTCGTAAGTTTTTTGCATCAAACGCAGAAACACAACATCACACTACACACAACACATAGAAAACAATGTTCTGCAGACCACACACAGCAAACAAATGCCTACATCCAAAGACATAACTTTTTTTGTTTTCTTCTCTAGTCTTCCCAATCTGGTGCTTGGCCAAGAGGTGCTCGCAGTGCCTCCCAGGGTCGTCGGCGACAGCAACGCGGCGGTCACCAGCGTGTAAGCATAAATATTTTTGCTTTGTTTTTTTGCACTTTTTATTTCATTTCTTTTGTGGAGGCTAATTATGTTATTTTTGTCTTTTTCTTTAACAGCCTTCACAGCGTGCTCCCAACTCTGACGTTGAGGATGGAGGGATTGATGTGGACCGCCTCATCGATCTCGTCAGAGAAAGGGAGCCGCTCTGGAATATGGCTGACCGCCGCCACGCTGACCTGATCGTTACCCGACGACTCTGGGAGGAAATCTGTTCGCTCCTTGTGGGCCGCTGGGAGGACCTCGATGTTCGGGCCCAGATTACAGAGCGTAAGTATATACAGTACCGGTTGCTTGATTTAAACCAGTGTTTCCCGAACTCCAGTCCTCGTGGTCCCCACGGATCATGTGTTCTGGATTTCTATTTACTATGGAAATCCTGAAAACATGACCCCTGGGGACCATGAGGACTGGAGTTTGGGAAACACTGATGTTGTATACTAACCACTCCTTTCTCGTTTCAGGGAACAGAATTGTGAATCGGTGGCGGTCTGTGAGAGATCGTTTCAAGAAGGAGTTCAATAAAGAGATGCGGGCCCCGAGTGGATCTGGAGGACGCAGGAGCAAGTACAAGTACGCAGAAGCCCTGTCGTTCCTCCGGGAAACAATGGTCACCAGAAGGTAAATATTACACACCACATGTGAAAAAAAATGTTATATGTAAATTTTTTTTTTCAGCCAGGGCCATACCATGTCAGTATTTTAATTGTTTTTTTTTCTCTTTATTCCACAGCACGGTGAGCAGCACTCGGGAGCCGGCACGATTGGACCCTTCTGAGGCGATCCCTGAGGAGACCGGCACCGAGGGACACTTCGACCGCCCCGGTACATCTGCACCTTCCCAGCCTTCCCACACATTCGACCCATCTGTCCCATCCACCAGCACAGGAGCATCGTGGCCGCCTACATTACATGAAGCTGCTGGTGAGGAGATCGCTTTCCCTTTACCCCACCCTTCTGCCCCTGCCGCCTCTAGTACACCTGCGGGTACTGGGCGGCAGCGGCAGAGGGGTCAGGAAAAGACTTATGCGCCAGAGTTCTTGCATCTGAATGCATCTTTCCAGAACTGTCTAAAAGTCTTGTCAGAGCAAATCTCCGCAGGCTATCAGCAGATCAACTCCAGCATTCTGGAGGTGCAGACACTTCTACAAACCATGCATTCAGAAGCAAGATCTTCGCCAAACCACACCTTTTTCAGGTCTGTTGTGGAGCGCATGGAAACGCTCTCTCCTGCCCAGCAGATGCATGTAATGCATTCATGCCACGCTGCTCTCCAGCAAGTTACCTCCCAACCTCCTCCTCCTCCTCCCACCACAGTAGTTCCTCCACCTGCACCCCCTCCAGCCACTTTCCATCCTCCCCCTCCTATTACATCTACACCCCCTCCAGCCACTTTCCATCCTCCCCCTCCTATTACATCTACACCCCCTCCAGCCACTTTCCATCCTCCCCCTCCTATTACATCTACACCCCCTCCAGCCACTTTCCATCCTCCCCCTCCTATTACATACCATCCACCTCCAGCCACTTTCCATCCTCCCCCTCCTATTACATACCATCCACCTCCCCAGCACCATCCACCTCCCCAGCACCATCCACCTCCCCAGCACCATCCACCTCCCCAGCACCAGCCACCTCCCCAGCACCAGCAACCTCCCCAGCACCAGCAACCTCACCAGTACCAGCAACCTCCACAGTACCTGCAAACTCCCCAGTACCAGCAACCTCCCCAGTACCAGACATCTCCCCACTTCCAGCAACCTGCCCCGTACCAGACATCTCCCCACTTCCAGCAACCTGCCCCGTACCAGACATCTCCCCACTTCAAGCAACCTGCCCCGTACCAGACATCTCCCCACTTCAAGCAACCTGCCCCGTACCAGACATCTCCCCACTTCCAGCAACCTGCCCCGTACCAAACTCCTTCCCCATACAACTTGCCATCAACATCATCTGCTCCTACAGTCCCTGCCCAACCCTCCACTCCACCACCCACCACCTCTTCTGCTTCCCACATGTCCACCCATTCAGTAGTTTTTTCCACACCTTCACCTCTAACTGTTCCTTCCCCACAACGATCCCAGTCCTCTCTCCACACTCCCAGTGTCGAAGTGTCCCGCAGCCCCTACAGCAGTATTTCCACCACACACTACACAGAATTATAATGTGTGTATTTAAATAAAAATGACCAGTTTTATGGTTTCAGTTTTATAGTTTCAAATTTTTATTAAACATGTTTATTAAAATTTTAAAAAAGTTTACTAAAAAAAACATTTTTCAATAAAAGTTAAATTATTTTACACTGGTTGTCTGTCATTTCTTTCTGCGGCGAAAAAGGTTAAATACAGGGTATTTAAAAGGTGAAATGGTATTCAAAACTAGGTATATAACTGTGGGTAAATTTTAGCTTTTTGCCACAGTTGTGTTCCTGGTTGTGTTTGAAGCAAAGTATTTCACCTAAAAAGTTGTGTTTATTGTTGGTGATTTCCGAACAATGTACACAACTTTTGTTAAAAGGTGAAATACTTTGCATAAAACACAACCAGGTACACACCTGTGGCCTAAAGCTAAAAATAGAGACCATGACAAGATAGCCAACTTTGGTTGGCAAAGGTATATACTGTTGGTACAGAAGGTACACAAGTTTGGTTAGGGCACAAATCTTTCACACTCTGTCATCCTGCCAGTGTACTCTGCCTTGAGGTGACATAAAGTATAGTGCAAAATTGTCCCTCATTACTGAAACCGTCACAGAACTTCTAGTGGTAATGTCATGGTAATCTTGCAAGGTGGTTTCTTCAGAGGTGTCCTCAATGGAAATGGGTTCCTTGCATATAACAAAATTGTGGAGTACCACGCACGCTTTGATCACCTCGTCCACAGTTTCTGTCTTGAGGTTGATCGCAGTCAATAGGACCCGCCATTTGGCTGTCAGAATACCAAAGGTACATTCAACCATTCTTCTTGCTCTTGTGAGGCGGTAATTAAAAATGCATTTTGGTCTTGTCAATCCTCTGCTAGAGTACGGTTTCAAAAGGTGTTCTGACAGCTGGAAGGCTTCATCCCCTACACAGACAAATGGCATAGGTGGACCAGATGTTTGCGGCAGCGGTCTAGGGGGTGGGAACTGGAAGGTGTTTCCATACAGTTTACGCCCCATGGCAGACAGTTTGAAAACTTGAGAGTCATTGGAGCGGCCATAGGCCCCAATATCAACCGCAATAAATTTGTATTCCGCGTCAGCGATGGCCATGAGGACAATTGAAAAATATTTCTTGTAATTGAAATATTCCGATCCAGATCCAGCTGGCTTTACAATGCGGATATGTTTCCCGTCCACAGCGCCCAAGCAGTTTGGAAACTGACATATCTGTTGAAACTTGTCAGCAATTTCAATCCACCTCTCTGTTGTGGGCTCTGGTAAAAACTCTTCAGCTAAGGAGTCCCACAGTGCACGGCATGTGTACTTCACAATTCCAGATATGGTGGAAATCCCGAGTCTGTACTGGAAATGCAGTGACGAAAGGGATTCTCCAGTTGCAAGAAATCTGTGGGGAATTAACAAACAATAAATTAGTTTTAAATCACAGCATTACATACCAAAACTGACCTAACACTTGGAGATACAAATTACCACCAACAAGATTGCAGTGAAAGTGTGCTCTGATGCGATCATATCCAATAAATGTGGCTTACCTTAAAGTCACCATCAGACGCTCTGCGGGTGAAACGGAGAAGCGGCAATAGGTGTCCGCTTTTCTTATGAGGTGTGCAATGCGCTCCACCAAGTAATCAAAATTCTCCATTTTCATCCTAACATATCCAAAAAATTTATCCGGGTTTCGTCGAAGGTCCATGCATAGTGTAGAATAGACCCCACGCGTCATTCTCTTGGCTGTGATGGGGTCACATCCGGTTTTACTAAACATTTGCCGGATCCGGCGTTCCGGCACGACACCGGATCGCGCCTGACGCCGAAAACCTGATGTGTGAAAGTAGCCTTAACAAGAAAAAAAATGTTAAATTTGTGTATGTTTTATAGTCCGGAGGCAGCTTCCTGCAATGGAGGAGAACACAAGCACAGCGTTCTTCCTGGATTGGCATCTCCCATTCTCTGCCTAACTCTTATCTATCTGATCAGTGCAGGGCAGGAGAGAAAACTGAACAGGACCTACACATCTCAGCAGATGCTGCAGGTCCAGATTAGTTGAACGACCTTTCAGGCCATGCTGTCAGTCACGTGCCTTGAAGTAGTCTCAAAATATGGTAGCGTATCCTCTTCACTCCATTATGAAAATCAGTGTGTAGGATTCAATAGGTTTGAGCATGCATGTGTGTGAGTACAGCAGAGCTGTCTTGTGTAAGTATGCTGCAGCACTGTTTGTACAGTATATGTATGCTTCAAAGCTGGGTGTGACGTTGCCTTCTTAAGTTAGATTTAATGTATATGTGCACCATTATTATTATTTACTAGCTGAAGAGCCCGGCGTTGCCTGGGCATAGTAACCAACTGTGGTCAGTTATAACAAATTATAATGATTATATTGCACATAAAAACATTTCACATCATATATTCAACACTACAGATTTGCAACACAAATTAACTAAACAATTACCCAAGTATTGATAGTGTTTTATTTTCAACTCATTCAAGAGCCTTTTGGTAAACAACATGTGTATCTGTGTATCTAACCCTATCCTGTGTGATAATGTCTGCTGAGCTGTGTATCTAACCCTATCCTGTGTGTTACTGACTGCTCAGCCGTGTATCTAATCCTATCCTGTGTGATACCATCTGCTGAGCCGTGTATCTAACCCTATCCTGTGTGATACTGACTGCTGAGCCGTGTACCTAATCCTATCATGTGTGTTACTGACTGCTCAGCCGTGTATCTAATCCTATTTTGTGTGATACTGTCTGCTGAGCCATGTATATAATACTATTCTGTGTGATACTGTGTGCTGAGTTGTGTATCTAATCCTATCCTGTGTGATACTGTCTGCTGAGCCGTGTATCTATTCCAATCCTGTGTGATACTGACTGCTGAGCAGTGTATCTAATCCTATCCTGTGTGATACCATCTGCTGAGCCATGTATCTAACCCTATCCTGTGTGATACTTACTGCTGAGCCGTGTACCTAATCCTATCATGTGTGTTACTGACTGCTCAGCCGTGTATCTAATACTATTCTGTGTGATACTGTGTGCTGAGGTGTGTATCTAATCCTATCCTGTGTGATACTGTCTGCTGAGGAATGTATCTATTTCAATCCTGTGTGATACTGACTGCTGAGCTGTGTATCTAATCCTATCCTGTGTGATACTGGGCTCCACCTGCTGTCTGTGTCAGAGGGTGGTCTGTGTTGGCACGGTAATAAATTGTGTTATTTCCAGCTTAATAAATTGTGTCATTTCCAGCATTACATAAGGATGATAACACGATAGACATAATAAGAATAATAGGGAAAATTGTTTGATCAATTGGAATGCGTGAGGTTAAAATTTCACCTCACAACATAGCCTATGACGCTCTCTGGGTCCAGACGTGTGACTGTGCAAAATTTTGTGGCTGTAGCTGCGACAGTGCAAATGCCAATCCCAGACATACACATACATACATACACTTTTTCCCCATTATGTACATAGGGGCAAAATTGTTTGGTGAATTGGAACGCGCGGGGTTAAAATTTTGCCTCACAACATAGCCTATGACGCTCTCGGGGTCCAGACATGTGACTGTGCAAAATTTTGTGGCTGTAGCTGCGATGGTGCAGATGCGAATCCCGGGCATACACACATACATACACATACACATTGAGTTTTATATATTAGATATAGCCCAGTAGACACATCATCATGCTATTTGGTCTTGATTAGAGTTGAGCGAAACAGGTCGGGCAAATTCAAAAATCGCCGACTTTCGCCAAAGTCGGGTTTCATGAAACGAAACCCGACCATAGCGTGAGGTCGGCCATGAGTTCAGCGACCTGAGCGCCAAAGTCGCGTTTCAAATAATGCTTCCAGCGCCTTTTTTCAGCCAATGATGGAGGGCGCACACTGTGGGCAACGCGATGACATGGGCAGCGGCCACCACCATCTTAGAGAATGGCATTGAAGTGATTGGCTGGCTTTTTGTGGCGTCACAGGGGCTATAAAAGGCCGTGACCGCCATCTTACTTCTGCCGATCTTAGAATAGGGAGAGGTGCTGCTGCTGATTCTGACTAGGGAGAGCGTTAGGCAGGGAAGGAAGAAAAAAAACTGCTTCTGCTGATAGCTCTTTTCACTGTACAGTTAGTGTGCAGTGAAATGGGAGGATCTTTGCTGTGTGCAGCAGCGCTGGTGGTGATTAGGCTGCCTTTTCAGGCTACCTGATAGCTGCACTGGTGTGTGCACACTGCTGTTCAAGCTGCTTTTTTCAAAGCACTCCAACTTTTATTATTTTGTTCTGCTCACTTAATGAGCGTTCATTTTTTCACACACCATATAGCGGTGTACGCTCCTCACACACTACCGTGTACCGGCTGGTGTTACGGATAAATACAAGCTATCTGTGTGTGACTCTGGAAAAACAAACCGAGGAGATTTTCCATTTTTCCAGACACACACCCTATAGAGCTGTCCGCTTTTCAAACAGTTTCGTATATCTGCTGTTTGATTACGGACCAAACTATACAGAGACAGCGTGTGTCACTCCGTATAAACATAGACGGAGATTTACAATTTTACATACAGACACCGTATAGCGGTGTACGCTCCTCACACACTACCATGTACCGGATGGTATCACAGATAAATGCAAGCTATCTGTGTGTGACTCTGGAAAAAAAAAACGAGATTTTCCATTTTTCCAGACCTACACCCTGTAGAGCTGTCCGCTTTTCAAACAGTTTCGTATATCTGCTATTTGATTACAGTCCAAACTATACAGAGATGGCGTGTGTCACTCCGTAAAAACATAGACGGAGATTTACAATTTTCCATACAGACACCGTATAGCGGTGTACGCTCCTCACACACTACCGTGTACCGGATGGTATCACGGTTAAATACAAGCTATCTGTGTGTGACTCTGGAAAAACAAACCGAGATTTTCCATTTTTCCAGACCTACACCCTATACAGCTGTCCGCTTTTCAAACAGTTTCGTATATCTGCTGTTTGATTACGGTCCAAACTATACAGAGACAGCGTGTGTCACTCCGTATAAACATAGACGGAGATTTACAATTTTCCATACAGACACCGTATAGCGGTGTACGCTCCTCACACACTACCGTGTACTGGCTGGTATCACGGACAAATACAAGCTATCTGTGTGTGACTCTAGAAAATCAAACAGAGGAGATTTTCCATTTTTCCAGACCTACATCGTATTGAGCTGTCCGATTCTCAAACAGTATTGTATATCTGCTGTTCGCATTACAGTCACATCTATATAGAGTCAGCGTGTGTGTGTGACACTCCGTAAATACATATGCGGAGATTGTTATTTACACAAAAAACGTATACAGCTGTACACTTCTGATACATTACCGTATTTCTGCTTGTTGTATTACGGTCAAATACATACTGGGAGAGCGTCTGTGACTAACAAAATATATACGTTGATTTAATTTTTTTTAATACACCTTACACAGCTGGACGCTCCTCATACAGTACCATCTCTCTGCTGGTATTTTGGGTACATTTTCCCAAACATGAGGAAGTATGGTGGAAGAGGCCGCGGACGTGGGCAGGGGGGCGCGGCTGGTACTGATGGTGGTGGTGCATCGGCTGGTTCTGGCAAAAGCACAATAGCAGCTAAGGCAGGAGGCATTGAGCCTGCCTCTTTGTCTGGCCCAAGAAGGCCAGTGAGGATGCCTTTTCTTGGAGTAGGAAAACCGCTTTTAAAGCCGGAGCATCAGGAACAGGTTTTGACGTGCATTGCCGAAACAGCCACCAGCTCTATTGCCTCCTCTTCTGAACGTTCGAAACCTGCAAGCACGGAGTCGTCAGTGCAAGGTTCTGGTCAGGAAAAACACCTTTCCTTGTGTCCTTCAACCCCACCAAAAGTTAAGGGTACGGCAGCTGACAATTCAGATTACTCTATGGAGCTCTTTTCACATACCATGCCTGGGTTATCCAGCCAAATCCTGAATTCCCCAGTCCAAGATGAATCTGACATGGAGTGCACTGATGCTCAGCCACTGCTAGATGATTCTGCTGGTATATGGACCCAGAGCACTACATTGCCCTCGCACTCTACTGAGCCAGAATCTGACCCTGACAAAACTCAGGTGCCCCTTCCTGCATACTATACCACCTTACATGGTGACACAGAAGAAGTTAGAGAGGAAGGTGCAGATGACTTTGAAGAGGAGGTGATGGATGACCCAGTTCTTGACCCGGATTGGCATCCATTGGGGGAGGAGGGTGGCGCTGGCAATAGTTCAGATAAGGAGAAGGATCCGCAGCAGGCATTGACATCGCATCAGCGGTTATCTGGCAAGCCCGTAGCTGTCCAAAAACGTGGACCAAAAAATAAAAGAGTAGCAGGACAGCTTGGCCAGACGATCAACTTAGCACAGTGTGCAAGGCCAGAAAATGTATACCATAGTAGGAAGAGTGCAGTGTGGCACTTCTTTGTCCAAAATCCTACTGTTGAGACAAAGGTTACCTGTAAGAAGTGCGGAAGGTAGCCGAGGTAAACAACTCAGAAATTTGAATACCAGTTGCATGCTTAGACATTTAACCAACATGCACTTGCAAGTGTGGACGGACTACAAAACCTCAGGTAGCACATGTGCACCTGCTCCGACTGAACGTAGACAGCAACGCTCCATCGCTTCCACCACTGAAAGACCACCACCAATGTTAAGCACACCACCAGCACTAAATGTTGAGGTGTCATCGCAAGGCCAAAGCACTCAGGGAATTACAATGGTTTTGCACCGAAACACAGAATCTAGGCCATCACCACCAATACCATCACCAACCCCCTCTCACTCCATCCAGTCCACCGCTAGTTTCCCCATATGCAGCTCTCCAGTCCAGCTCACCCTACCAGACACTCTGAGTAGGACAAGAAAGTACTCATCCTCTCATCCGTGTACACTGTGTTTGAACGCCTACATTGCCAAACTAATCTCATTAGAGATGATGCCCTACCGTTTGGTTGAAAGCGAAGCTTTCCGTGAGCTCATGGCCTACGCAGTCCCACGCTGTGATCTACCCAGTCGGCACTTCTTTTCTCGAAAAGCCATCCCAGCCCTCCACCTGCATGTGAAAGACCACATTGTCCATGCACTCAAGCAATCAGTGAGTGGAATGGTGCACCTCACAACAGATGCATGGTCCAGTAGGCATGGCCAGGGCCGTAACGTGTCCATCACTGCACACTGGGTTAATGTGGTGGATGCAGGCTCCACAGGGGACAGCGGCGGTGGAACAGTGCTGCCTTGCCCACGGTATAGAAAACAGTTGCCTGTAGGCTTTCAACCCTCCTCCTCCTCCATAAGCGAAAGCTCATCCACAGAGTGCAGTCGCACAAGCACTCCATCCGCAGCTGGCAGTGTTGCACACGAGGTGTCTCACTATCGAACAGCTAGTGGTAAGCATCAGCAGGCTGTGTTAAAGATGATGTCGTTGGGCGACAACAGACACACCGCGGAGGTACTGGCCGACTCCTTGCAGCGACAAACTGAGTCATGGCTGGGCAGTCTACATCTTGAGCCAGGCAAGGTAGTCAGTGATAACGGCCGTAATTTTGTGGCAGCCATAGGCCTTGCAAAACTCACACACATACCTTGCCTGGCTCACACTTTGAACCTCGCGGTGCAGTGTTTCCTTAATAATTATCCGGTGTTAACATCCCTGCTCCATAAGGTGCGAAGACTGTGCTTGCACATCCGTCGCTCGCCCGTACACTTCAGTCGTATGCAGAAGCTGCAGCGATTGCTCCATCTACCCAAGCACTGCCTAATTATAGACGTTGCAACAAGGTGGAACTCAACCCTGCACATGGTTGAGAGGCTGTGCAAACAGAGGCAAGCTGTAATGCATTTGTGAGAGGATACACGGGCAGGCAGTTTGAGGGCAGACATGGAATTGTTGGGTGTGCAGTGGTCAAAGCTGAAAGACCTCTGTAAAGTCCTTCAGTGTTTTGAGGAATGCACACGGCTGGTAAGCGCTGATGATGCCATCATAAGCATGAGCATCCCACTTATGCGTCTGCTCATGCAAAGTTTGACGCACATTAAGGAACAGGCGTCTGCAGCGGAGGAGGAGCAGGAGGAGGAGGATGAGGAGGGAAGTCTTGCTGACAGTCAGCCATTGTCTGGTTAGGGAACTGTCCTGGAAGAGGTGGAGGAAGAAGAGGAAGAGGAGGAGGATGAGGGGATGACTATTTTGGGCAGGAGGATGCTTCTCAGGGAGCAACAGAAAATGTGGGCTGTTGTGAGTTCATTTTTCCCTTCACTATTGAGGTCTGATGAACTCCCTCCTCTGGTGAAGGAAGGTAGTGAGGCTGATTATCAAACACCTGGGCAGCTAGATGATGACTGGGTGGCTGGAATTGAGGACTGGATATAAGGCTGCCGATGCCCTTCTTCCTGGCTGGTGATTTTCCTGCTGGATTCTTGGAGACCAGTCTGATTCCTGCATCTCAAAGCTAAGTTTTTCTGCTCTGCTTTGTACTCTTCAGTTTTGTTTTGTTTTGCCTTGTTTTTTTGGAATTCTGCTATCCCCGGCCGGGGGTGAGCTGAATTCCATTTTTGTCTCTGATCTGTTGATCTTTTGCTCTGTCTTCAGAATATACCTGAGTGCTGATATAGTCTTTTGAAGCCTAGCGACTTCATGGCCTGTTTTTTCCTATCAGTCGGTTGGCTCATTTTGATAGGGTTTTTGCGGATGGCAGACAGCAGCTTTCCTGTCCTGTCCTGTGTAGTTAGCTTGGGTCCCATCATTTGCTCAACCTATCTTTCTATCTGTGTTAGTGTTTTCATCTTGCTTCACCGTCATTATATGTTGGGGGCTGCCTATTGCTTTGGGGTCTGCTCTGGGGCAGTTTAGTTTTTCCCCTTTCTGTCTTTAGGCTATCTAGTTCTCCGGCTGTGATCGAGGGGTCTAGGGCACCGTAGGAACCCCCCACGGCTACTGCTAGTTGTTGTGGATAGGTCCAGGGGTCTGCAATCCGATAGCTGCCAACCTCTCTGGTTTTTCTGGACTTAGCTGGTATTTTGTTTCTTCCTCCTTCGGTGACTCATCATAACAGTGGGCGTGCCAAGATCAGGTACAGGGTTTGTGCATGACTGTAGGGATGTGGATTTGCCAGAAAGTGCTCCTCCACCCAGCAGTGGCAGTGCATTATTGACACTTGGTACATTGGCCCACATGTGCGATTATGCCTTGCGGATCCTAAAAAGGGACCCCGCATTGCCAAAATGATGAAGGATGATGACTACTGGCTGGCCAGCATCCTCGATCCACACTACAAAGGCAAATTACACAACATCATGCCACAGGAGAACCTAGAGATAATATTGGCTAACAAACAAGCAACTCTGGTAAACCGTTTGTTTGAGGCTTTCCCAGCACACAGCAGCGGTGCTGTTTCTCCCATGAGCCGTAGTAGGCACAATGGAAGAGGTGTTCGTGGGGCACACAGCCGAAGTGGCATTGGAGACAGGGGTTTCATGACCATGTTGTGGACTGATCTCTCAAGTACCGCTAACATGACTGCTAATACTGCATCTATTAAAAGTGACAGGAGACAGCAGTTGTCAACTATGGTTACAAACTACTTCTCCCATATCGATGTTCTCCCTCACAGGTCATTCCCCTTTGACTATTGGGCCTCTGAACTGGACACCTGGCCTGAATTGGCACAATATGCCTTACAGGAGCTCGCTTGCCCTGCTGCTAGTGTGTTATCTGAAAGAGTCTTCAGTGCTGCTGGATCAATCCTGACAGAAAAAAGGACCCGTCTGTCGACCCAAAATGTTGATGATCTAACCTTCATTAAAATGAACCATGCATGGGTTCCAAAGGACTTTGTCCCACCTTCCCCTGATGACACATAGGTTGCCAGAAAACTGCCTCGCTTTTGTTCTCCTCTTCCTCAAACTTGCCCAATTCCGCCATTTACAGCTGCTGAATGTCCAGCCTACACATCAACATATGCCATTCTTTAAACCTCCCTAACTGGGCTGCCCCCCCAAGGGCTGGGGTCAACATCTGGTGCACCCGGGCAAGTGCCGTTGCTCTGAACAGGTGGATGGGCCCACTGATGGCCGACTGCACTGGCACAGGGAGATTTATTTTACATGATATAAGATAAACTTTAACTCCTTCCCATCATAAAACTGGCGCTGGTTTATGGAGCAGGGTAAGGAGTTGAGCCTCCTTGACACAAAAAATGTGGCCTCTATATTGTTAGTGTTCCCTTAAAAATTGGAAAAATGTAGAAAAACAAGCATGAGAATAGCTCCAGAGCTCGGTGATTGGTTTCAGTGGTGATGTTGTGATATTACCACTGCAGGCAAAACAGAGACCGGATCAGCAGCGGGAAGCATGCGCTGGACTCTGGAGGTGGGGTGGATATGCGTTCTATCCAATCCCCTTCCCGAGTAGGACAATTTCCATTTTCTTACTTTGCTTTTTCCTTCCCTTCTTCCAGGAGCCATAACTTTTTTAAAAAAATTTTTTTATGTAGACATATGAGGGCTTGTTTGTTTTGCTAGATAAGCTGTATTTTTGAATGACGCCATTTATTTTTTTACATAGTCTACTGTAAAATAGGAAAAAAAATTCAAAGTGCCTTTAAAGCGCATTTTACAGTGCTGGTTCAGGAATCGCGATGTGAGCATGCGCGAGATTTCCTGCCCAGCACCTGACATCAGCAAGACAGCTAGACATCAATCAACAGAGGGGAGATAGGTGCTAAATATGTAAATGACCTAGATCGATAGGTTTGTTGTTAGGTGCTCTGGGTGGGACAAAGCATTTAATGCTTATTTTGCATATTTATAAAATCAGCAGGATAACCCAACAGAGACCAATAAATAAAGTATCAATGCATTTATCTTTGAAATGGTTAAAAAGGAGTAAACTTTCTGACAGATTCCCTTTAAGGAAATCACTATGTATTGTAAATATGCAGGTTCCACAGCATAAAATAAAATATGTGGGCCGATATTCGCTAATTTATAATTACAGTGGACATGTGTCTGTGACTATTTAAGAAGTATTACTGTAAAAAGACCTCGGTTAATTTCATAATTTATCACTACATTGCAACACACCTTCAGCTATAAAGCATGATGCTGTGAGTGGCACAGAACAGTGCCGTTGTGTACTCAGACTGCCACCATGATGCAAGTACATTGCTTGGTCCTGCTTTCGCTATGTTGTGGCGCTCTTTCCATGCCAAGACCCCAAAACAACGCAGGCGTCAGTTCTTCTGATCAGAAGTTAGCAGAGGTATGTTTCTGTAAAAAAAATAACATAAAACTCAAAAGGGTTAATACAATTTCATCAATTAAGAGGATTTATTGTCTAATGAAAGGTTACAAAATGTACTAATATATAAATTAATTTCTCACAATTTTAAAGATTTCGGCCTGCTGTTGTACAATAGAAACCTTCATTGTTTATTTCTAGGAATGAAAATCTTGACTTACAACAAGACACAGTTGTGATGACTGTACTGTAAGTGTAACCAGTCCCGTATCTGTGTATCCATCACACGAGTAATGTAGACTTTTATCCTTTAGGAGTAAACAATGACAGAAGGCAGAGTTTAAAAATGTGAGGAATTTATACAGATAGTAAAATGTAAAACTGTGTAGATTTTGATCAACAAATACTAACCCTATGAATAATGTCACCCAGATGGTTTTTCCAGGTGATCGAAAAAGTTCTAAAACTTTGTAATCTGCCTTGCTTTAATTTATCAAATTGTTAAAGAGAATCTGACATAATATCAATCCTCTCAAACCACATAGATGGGCATGCAGGTCTTAGGTGTAAATCCATCAACTCCTTTATATCTTCTATCTGCTGCTGTATTCCTGAGCGTTTAGCATTTTCATCCATATGCACAGCAAGGCTTTAAGCGATGCAGTTGTGACAGAGCACTTCCTGAACCTCAGGCTCCAGAGATTGCTTTCTCGCCCTGCTCCAGTCTCTTTAGTTTGATTAATAGCTCAATGTCTGATTTCCTTCCCTGGCTCATGACAGACAGTGAGCTATCAACCAATCTAAAAAGGCTGGTGCTGGGTGGGGAAACAGCCTCAGAAGGCAGAGGCTCAGGAAGTTTTCTGTCACGCGCAGAGCACTTAACACCATTCGCATATGGATGAAAATGAAAATTTCTTAGTAATGCAACAGCAAATTGCAGATATAAGGTGTAGATGGATGAGTATTTCTAACACCTGCATGCCCATATAGGAGTTTTGCAATTTCTTTTATCAACAGATTCCCTTGAATTAAGACTTTTTCCAAAACGGCTTCATTTTATAAGTTAAATGCTCTGTGATAAAAAGGTTGTAAAGGTGGGCTACTGCCACACTCAATGCAATGAGACTTTTTTTCTACTATTATAAAGGAACACTTAATATAGATTTGGTTGCTTACATGAAACAGTAAATCTACTTGTTTTTACTGCTGCAGTTGGGTCGCCCTCCCAGGGCTGTGGAGTACTCGGTACCGGGCCGGTATCAGTGGGATGTGTCACAGCAGCGGTGACCCGGACCGTGGCCCTGGGTGCCCAAGTAATAGGGGAAGTGTGAATGGTGGAATGTAGTTAGATGAATAGTTTGTGACGCCACCTGTGGTGCTCGGCAAGGGAGGTTTTAAGCCGACGCTGCATGCAGATCCGCTGGGACTGATGGTATGGTGCAGCAAAGCTGTAAAAGCTCCCCACAGGTGAAGCTATAGTCCCAGGGCAGTGTAGAAGTGGTTGGCACGGGGATGTAGTGGTGCCGGAAAGGTAGGAAGCAGACAAGACACAGCGGGGTGCAATTTCCGTACCTTTACTTGATAACTGCAGTCCAGGTCCTGATTACAGATGGTATTGGAGCAGGCTAGTCAGGAAGCAATTCAGGGATGCTCTCTCAGCAGATGGGTTGTGCAGTCTCCTTACTAGCGCTTATTCGAATGAAGTACTCCCAGTACTGAGTTACACTGGATTTCCTCCGGACAGATGTTCTCAAGAACCTCACTTGCACGGCAGACAGCTGTAGCCTCTCTCGGGGACTCTTCTCTCCTGAGTCCTGGCTCACTATCCAAGCTGCTGTTGTGCCCTCAAGTCTTAGATAGGAGCAGGGCATTTACAGCCTCCTACTCCTCTGGTGTCTGTTGCAGGACCGTTAGTATCCATACAACCATGGAGACCAGGCTCCAGTTCATGCACTCTCTCCAGAGATGAGCTTTTCCTCTCAGCTCTATTTCAGCGCTGCTTCCACACGTCTGCACACTTCAACCTCTGCAGACTAGCTAACTCACCACCCTTTCCTCTTGGCCTTCAGAGAGCACTCCTCCCCTTAATCCCGGTTCAGAGTTCCCCCTGCTGGCCTGGAGTGGAATTGTGTTGCATGCATAGATTGACTGCGAGAGAGACCCATCATTGCCTCCAGGCCTGGCATTACCCTCCCCTGGAGGAAGGCAATGCCAATGTGGCGACCATACCCCTGGGGGTGCCACACTCCTCCCTAGTGCAAGTCAGCACTCCTGGGCTGAACAAAAACATGAAACATATAAACAGTTAGACAATAATAATTGTACAAGAGTTAAAAATGAAAAAGTTACAAAAAACCAAGAGCTTCAAAAATGGTCCTATGATGATAAGTCCAAGCATCAATGTCCATGGTCCATTCCTGGGCAAATGGTGAACTATGTACAGGAAAGTTTTTGACCACACAAGTCCTGTGGTACAATGTCCATAAAACAAAACTGGCAAATCGAAAGGAAACTCTTACAGGTTACCTGTAGGCACAAAGCTTGAAAAACAGTTACGTATATACACATACAATTTCAACATTTACATTTATCTATATACGATATCTGATGGGTGGTATCCCTTGTGTAATGCAGGTAGACCTGCGTAATACTGGTGTAGTGGGTAATGTACTGGATACACTACTGGGGGTTCTGCATGGCACAGGGATCCTAGATTGTCTGCAGACTCTTAGACTCTCCAGGGGCATAACAGGTTCACCACTGGCAGGGCGAGGGTTCTCTGGCTCCACTGCTGGTGTGGCATCTGCTGCCTGATTTTCCTGATCCTCAGGATTTCCTTGAGTCACGTCTTCCTGTGCTACCAATTGGGGAAATGTCAACACCGGCACCACTATAGCATCATTTACTTTAGTCCAATTCGGAGGAAATTCCCCAAGTATTGTGCTGACCTTCTCTTCTTCCTCTATGGGTTGGATGCTATCTGGTTCTTCCACTCTTTCCTTCAGCAGGTCAGGACATAGTTTCAGGTGATCTCTTGATATTGCTGCTGAGGTTTCTCCTCCATCTTTGCTAATAAGGCTTACCTTGGTATTATCAAAGTTTGAGGGCAGAATGGTATAAGGTTCAGCTTCCCATTGATCATCCAATTTGTGCAATCTTCTCTTCCTTTTTAAGACTTGTTCTCCCGGCGACAAAGGAACAGCAGGTGCCTTTTGATTGTAAAGCTTTTCCTGCTTTTGTCTTGCCTGGGCTAGACTCTTTTCCACGCATTCTTGAACTCTTCTGTACTGTTGTTGTCTTTCTGTATCCCAGTCAGCATCTGGTGATGTTACTTCGGGCGTAAGGACTCCCATGTCCAAATCAATAGGCAATTTACCAGGTCTTGCTCTCATTAACTAGACTGGGGTACAGTTGGTGAAATTTACTGGAATATGGTTGTAGAGGTCCACCAGATCTGGCATCTTCTCTGGCCACAGATTCCTCTCCTCCAAGGGCAAAGTCTTCAGTAGGTCAATCACTACCTGGTTCATCTTCTCACACATGCAATTGGTCTGTGGGTGGTACGGGGTGGTCCGGATCTTCTTACAACAATACAAGTTACAGAATTCCTGGAACACTTCTGCCTCGAAAGCTGGACCTTGATCTGTAAGCACTCTTTCAGGATAATCATGTGGTCTACAGAAGTGCTGTTGGAATGCTCTGGCTGCTGTCCTGGCTGTCTGATCTTTGACAGGCACAACTACCAGGAATCTTGAGTAGTGGTCCACAATGGTAAGAGCATAGATGTAGCCTGACCGGCTTGGAACCAGCTTCACATGGTCTAGGGCTACCAACTCAAGGGACTGTTTGGTGATGATTGGCTGTAGAAGAGTTCTCTGGCTGTTTCGATCTTTTCTGCGCAGGTTACATTGTCCACACTCCCGGCACCACCTCTCAATGGCTTTCCTCATACCAGCCCAGTAGAGCCTCTCCCGGAGCAATGCTTCCAACTTCTTCCATCCGAAGTGTCCAGCTCCATTGTGGTATGCTTCCAGGACCATTGATGCATCTCTCTTTGGGACTATCACCTGCCAGACCAGCTCATGAGTACAGGCATTGATACTCCTCTGACATAGTTTTCCTTCATAGATGAACAGCCGGCCTCTCTCCTTCCACAACTGCTGGGTTTCTTCAGGAGCATCCGACTCTGGGCGTGAGTCAGCTTGTGACAGTAGGTCCTTCACCAGGCGGACTGCAGGGTCACTATCTTGCGTTTCTGCCCAGTCATGATGGGGCAATGGATTCAGGGTGACCTCCTTAAAGCCAGACCATCTGTTTTTCACTCCTTGAGCACGCTGGGCCGCAAGTGGCCGGTGGAAGGGAGGTAACTCTATTTCTTCAAGAGCCTCAGGGTCTTCTCCTGCATCTGGTAGGTTAGGCATTCTGGACAGCGCATCAGCATTGGCATTCTTGTGCCCTGCCCGGTACTTGATGGTAAACTCATAGTTAGATAGCCACCCATCGCTGTTCCAGTGCACCTAGTTTTGCAGTGTCCAAGTGTGTCAACGGGTTGTTGTCCATGAAGATAGTGAACTTGGCGGAGGCTAGGTAATGTTTGAACCTTTCGGTGACAGCCCAGACTATGGCAAGGAACTCCATCTTGAAAGAACTGTAGTTGTCGAGGTTCCTTTCAGTGGGGCGCAGCTTTCTGCTGGCGTAGGAGATCACTCTTTCTTTCCCATTCTGTACCTGCGACAGTATGGCTCCTAGTCCCACATTGCTGGCATCAGTGTACAGCACAAAGGGTTTGTCATAATCTGGGTAGGCCAGAACTTCATCCCCTGTGAGAGCCATCTTTAATCTGGTGAAGGATCTTTCCAACTCTTCAGTCCATTCAAAGGTGGAATTTTTCTGTTTGGTCTTCTTGGACTGCCCTACCAGAAGATTTTGCAGAGGGGGGGCTATTTTGGGTTGCCCCGTCCCAGGGCTGTGGGTTACTCGGTACCGGGCCGGTGTCAGTGGGATATGTCACGGTGGCTGTGACCCGGTCCGTGGCCCTGGGCGCCCAAATCAATGGTGGTTTGTGATATAGTTTATGTGATGCCACCTGTGGTGTTTGGCAAGCAAGATGTTAAGCCAACGCTGCATGCAGATCCTTTGGGGCTGATGGTGTGTTGCAGCATAGATGGTGCAGCTCCCCACAGGTGAAGCTGTAACCCCAGGGCAGTGTAAAGGCACAGGCGGTGTGAGGAATGTCGGTACCCAGATGTAGCGGTCCTGACGGTGTTGGCGCACAAATGAATGGAAGTCACCAGGGCCTGCAGTTCCAAAACTTTACTCACAGTTCATGGTGCACACTGATGCCTGCCTCCGTGCCGTGTCCTCCGGGGCAGAGACTCAATCAACCTCCCTGGCAAGTCAGGATTCTCCTCTCCAACACCCTGCCAACATGTACCTCTCCTGAATGAATCCTCTATTGCGCCTTGTAGTGTGAAGAGCTCCTGTACCGTGGTACTCTGAAGTTCCTCCTGTCAGATGTTCCTAACAACTCTACTTGTATGACAGACAGCTGTAGCCTCTCTCGGGGACTCCCTTCTCCAGAGTCCTGGCTCTCTATTCAGTTGCTGTTGTGCCCCAAGTCTTGGATGGGAGTAGTGCATTTACAGCCAACTACTCCACCGGTGTCTGCTGCAGAACCATAATTGTCCATACAACCTTGGGGACTGGTTCCCGGCCTTGCGCTAAGAACCTATAGGCAGGGTTCCTCTTTCAACCCACAACTCCTCTCTTTTCTCCTACTCCTTCGTTCCACGCTATTCCTTCTCTCTCTTATGGAAGCTTAGGTTGCAGTTCTACGACTTTCTCCTTCTGTTCCTTTCCCGTGCCAGCTGGCTCAGGTCACTGAGGCAGCTGCAGCACTCCTTCCTCTCTCTCCCTTTTCTAGGGATCTCCTTCCTCTCGGACCCGTCCTCAGACTCTCCTGACTGACTGTCCAGACTCACTCCCAGGCTGACCTCCTGTGAGACTGACCTGTAATTCTAAACCTTCCCAACCTTTTATATATCTCAACTCCACCCACCTCCCAGCACATCTCGTGTTACGAAGCAAGAAACCACGAAAGGTGCTCTGCTACCCTCTAAGCATGAAGCCGCAATGTGGTCAGTGCTGAACTATCCTGTGTGTGGGATGCAGGTGTTGGAGTGGGGAAAGGAGTTCCCAACTTACCTAGGTGGTGGGACACTACACCTTAGGAGAAGGTGGAGTACCTCTGTGGCGACTGAGCCTCAGGGGCACCACAATTTCAGTAAAGCCTTTGATGAATCTTCGGTAGTAGCCTATCAGTCCAAGGAATTGGCGTACTTCATGAAGGTTGCTTGGCTTCGGCCAGTCCTGGATGACTGTGACCTTATCAGGATCTGGTGCCACACCTTCTGCACTGACCACATGACCGAGGTACTGCACCTTGGGCTTCAGGAGGTGGCACTTGGAGGGCTTCACCTTCAGGCCAAAATTGGACAAAGCTTCAAACACTTCAGCCAGGTGTTCCAGATGATCTTCATAGGTTTTGGAGAAAACATTGACATCATCCAGGTACAACAGGACCGTCTCAAAGTTCATGTGTCCCAGGCAGCACTCCATCAGCCGTTGAAATGTTCCTGGGGCTGTGCAGAGCCGAATGGCATATAATTGAACTCACAGAGACCATTGGAGTGGTAAATGCTGTTTTCTCCTTGTCTGCCTCTGCCACAGGAACCTGCCAATACCCACTAGTAAGATCTAAGGTGGAAAAGTAGTTAGCAGTTTTAAGTGCAGCTAATGGTTCCTCAATTCTAGGTAGTGGGTAGGCGTCTTTATGTGTAATGCTGTTAATTTTCCTGTAATCAACACACATTCTCATGGTACCATCCTTTTTCTTTACAAAAACTATGGGAGCTGCCCATGGGCTACAACAGTCTCTGATAATGCCTGCTTCCTTCATCTCCCTCAACATACTCTTAGCACATTGGTATTGTGTTGGGGGTATAGGTCGGTACCTCTCCTTTATGGTTGGATGGTCTCCAGTGGGGATATGATGTTGAATCCCTTTTGCCTGCCCAAAATCTAGTGGGTGTTTGCTGAATATCCGCTCATACTCTTGCGTCACTCTGTAAACCCCATTTTTCTGGTAGGAGGGCGTAGAGTCAGTTCCCACCTGCAGTTGCTGGCACCACTCCTCCATCTGCTTCACAGAGCCATTGTCCTCCACCTCATCGGTTGAGACCAAGGGCTCTGCTGTTTGCAAAGAGTTGTTATTGACAGTGAGCAGCTTAGCAACTGTGGCATACCGAGGTATCGTGGCCTCCTCCTCCCCACAATTCAAAAGGCGTTCAGGTACTCTCCCCTTTCGTATGTCCACCACCCCTCTGGCTGTCAGGACAGTGGGCCTGCTATTGGAGTATACTGGTTCTACCAATGCCTGGTAATCTCTCCCTCTAAGACCTGCCCGACACCAAACCAACATTTCACATCTGCGGGGCATTGCAATGGGGAAGGGATCACTCACTCTGACACTGCCAATTTCTCCGCCAGAGAGTTCTACCTGTTGTCTTTGCATCAGGGCTCTGATCTCCTTCTGCAGGACTCATTGTTCCCTGGAAACAGCAGTCTCAGCCACCTGTTGCAACAAGACAATAACCTCGGAAAGACAGTTTTCAATTACATTTGTACCAAGAGTCATCATGAGATTACATTCACGTCGATCAATATCAACAACTATCAGACCTTGAGACTTTAGCTCTACCCGACCCACTTTAACAGTAATTTCTTTACATCCTATCTGCGGCAAAGACTGACCATTACTGGCAAATACTGTCAGTTCATCAGTTGGGCCACGGGTAAGTTCTGAATCAGGCCAATACCTCTTGTAAAGGATGTACGGCATAGTGGTCACCTGGGAGCCAGTGTCCAGCAAAGCGTTCATGGGGATGCCGTCAATCACCACAAAGAGGATCGGTCTCCCTCCCACATACTTGGCTCGCCAGTTCCTTGGGCCTTGTGGTCCTACTCCTGGGGGTTGGCCCTCTGCCCCAGGGGTTGCTCGTTTAAAGGACAAATTCTTGCAAGATGACCGGCCTTGTAGCAGCGACGACAGATGGGACGTCCGTCCTGGTCATAGCGATCGTTGTTCCTTCCTCGAAGTGGCGGGGCTCTCCTCCTCCGGAGCCACGGGACATCCTTTGGACTGGAAGCAAGCTGGATCTTTTCCTTGGAGGACACCTGCAGGGACTGCACGGTTTTGGTAAGTGCAGCCATCCCTTTGGTCAACTCCTGGACCTGAAGACGCAGCTCCTCAGTTGGATCTTTATCCAGAGTCTGTGCATCAGCCTCCACAGGGGTGGAAGGGAAAGATGTGGCTTCCTGGTGGTAAGTGATCGCTGGGCGGCTGTCAGTTGATTCCTGCAGTACCCGAATAGCCCTGTCCTTAAAATCAGCAAAGTCCAGATCAGGGTTTTGCAGGGTTATGATACGCAACTGTTCTCTGTGCGTACTGGATAGAAGTCCTTCAATGAGCTGCTCCTTTAACAGTTTATTTTCCTCCTTCACACTGTCAGGATCAACTTGCTTAACTGCTCGCAGCGCCTCCTGCAGGTTGAGAGCATAGTCCCTTATACTGTCTTGCGCCTTCTGTTTACAGCCAAATAACCGCATCTTGATTTCAGCTGCAGGGCAGGTGTCAAAGGTGCTTCTCAGCTTGGCCAGGATCTTTGCAACAGTCTCTTTATCAGTGTCCTGCCAGGCTTTCACTTCTTTCTGTGCTGCACCCATTAGCTGTCCAATCAGGATATTCACTTTCTGGCTTTCAGGCAGAGGGTAGACTTTAAACAAGCTGCACAGTCTCTCTTTAAATTCAATCAGGGTATGTGACTCACTGAGTACTGCGGTAGCCAGGCCGCTCCCGGTATGTAGGGCATAAACAGCGGCATTAGGGGGACCGCTGCGGCTGGTGCTCCTCCTTGTGGCGCTGCGGGGTTGGCAACGGCGTCCGCTGCTCCATTGCCGTGTGGCGCAGACATTCTCTTCCTCCCCCTAGCTAACGTTATCCAGGGCCGGGGGTTGTGTGAGCTCACCGGCGACCGCTTCGCAGGCCCGATGCTCTGGGCTGTAGGCCTCAGCTCCTCCCCTTCTCGCACGCTGTCCTCTCTTCCTGTGCGGCACTTCACTTCTTCACGCTCTGTGGCAGGCTCCGCCCACGAAGGCCTGCCCCTTCTTCCCGCGCGCACCAAGCAGCACGGCAATGGCGGCAATTGGCACCAATTTCACACATAGTCTTTTACACAAACACAGTCTATGGCACACAGGACCCGGGGGGTACCGGGCTTCATAATCCTGTTCGTGACGTCAATTAGGGTCGCCCTCTCAGGGCTGTGGGGTACTCGGTACCGGGCCGGTATCAGTGGGATGTGTCACAGCAGCGGTGACCCGGACCGTGGCCCAAGGCACCCAAGTAATAGGGGAAGTGTGAATGGTGGAATGTAGTTAGATGAATAGTTTGTGACGCCAGCTGTGGTGCTCGGCAAGCGAGGTGTTAAGCCGACGCTGCATGCAGATCTGCTGGGACTGATGGTATGGTGCAGCAAAGATGTAAAAGCTCCCCACAGGTGAAGCTATAGTCCCAGGGCAGTGTAGAAGTGGTTGGCACGGGGATGTAGTGGTGCCGGAAAGGTAGGAAGCAGACAAGACACAGCGGGGTGCAATTTCCGTACCTTTACTTGATAACTGCAGTCCAGGTCCTGATTACAGATGGTATTGGAGCAGGCTAGCCTGGAAGCAATTCAGGGATGCTCTCTCAGCAGATGGGTTGTGCAGTCTCCTTACTAGCGCTTATTCGAATGAAGTACTCCCAGTACTGAGTTACACTGGAGTTCCTCCGGACAGATGTTCTCAAGAACCTCACTTGCACGGCAAACAGCTGTAGCCTCTCTCGGGGACTCCTCTCTCCTTAGTCCTGGCTCACTATCCAAGCTGCTGTTGTGCCCTCAAGTCTTAGATGGGAGCAGGGCATTTACAGCCTCCTACTCCTCTGGTGTCTGTTGCAGGACCGTTAGTATCCGAAAAACCGTGGAGACCAGGCTCCAGTTCATGCACTCTCTCCAGAGATGAGCTTTTCCTCTCAGCTCTATTTCAGCGCTCCTTCCACACGTCTGCACACTTCACCTTCCGCAGACTAACTAACTCACCACCCCTTCCTCTTGGCCCTCAGAGAGCACTCCTCCCCTTAATCCCGATTCAGAGTTCCCCCTGCTGGCCTGGAGTGGAACTGTGTTGCATGCATAGATTGACTGTGAGAGAGACCCATCATTGCCTCCAAGCCTGGCATTACCCTCCCCTGGAGGAAGGCAAAGCCACTGTGGCGACCATACCCCTGGGAGCACCACACTGTGAGTTGTCTTACAGCAACACACAGGACTGAGAAGAGGAGGCAAATGAGATTAAAGGAAAGGAAAAGGTTAAAAGAGAAACTACTGGGATATAATATACACAGTGAATACAATATATAGCCTATGTACATCGGCATATTGCAGATGGGCTAATTTATTCAAGTGAAATTAAACTCCAATTTAATTTTACAAAAGTAGTAATTTCCTCCACAGAACTTCAGCAAAATGGCATCCAGCTTGCCATCATTTTGCTGTATCGTAGAGGGCAGCAAAAGTTAAAAAAAATCCATAATACCTCACTACCCAAAGCCCCACTGCTCTCCGTCAAGGTCCTGCACAGTGCTTCTGTACAGCATTGCAGACTACATCTCCAGAGTCTTCACTCTAGAAAGGGACTTCTGGGCACAAGCAGACCTCGAAGGTCACTGCATGTTGTGACATCACAGCGTGCGCAGCAACAGCACAGCACGCAGGTACATCCAAGACGTCGTTGTGTCTGGAAGTCCCATTCTAGAGTAAAGATGCTGACGATACTGAGCTAGATGGCGGAAAGAAACATCGAGGAGGACCAGGCGGGAAGCAGAGGGGACAACTTAAAAGGTGAGCGGTGATGTGAGTATTAGGTTGTTTTGCTTTTTTTTAGTTTTTTTTATATCTTATGGAACATTCAATTTTCAGGGAAAAACTTTGCTGCAAATCAGAATTCCCAGATCTACCAAATTTTTAAACACACTAGATCCACTTATCTCCAATATGCGTATATATAGTACTGTGTTTCCCCAAAAATAAGATAGGGTTTTATATTAATTTTTGCTCCAAAAGATTGGTTGCAGAATATTTTCAGGGGAAGTCTTGTTTTTCTTCCATGAACAACAATTCACATTTATTCTTGTACAAAAAAATAATCAACATTTACTCCAATAAAATCATGTCATCATCTACACACATTTCACATACATTGGAATATACACACCATATTTAGACATGTATACTCACTACACATACACATGTATACAGTATATACACAGACACTACACATACAGTACACATGTGTATACACATACTGCAGATAGACATGTATACACACACTGCACATACACATGTGTGGCGCACCTGAGGGTTCAGTTGCCACAGAAGTACTGCACCTCCTCCTGAGGTGTAGTATCCCACTTCCCAGGTAAGATGGTATCACCTAACCAGATTCCAGCACCTACATCCAGCACAGACACCTTAGAACAGCAGAGCACACTTTATGGCAGCTGCTTTGGTTCATGAAGGGTGCTGGGTGGTGGGTGGAGCTTAGAAACACTAGAGGGGAAAGCTGACAGGAAGTTAGCTCACACTCCCCTATGGGGGAAGGAGGGAAAGGATGTAGATGCAGCAGCCTCCTGTAAGCTGGAGCTGTTGGCAAGGAAAGATGAAGAAAGAAGGATCAGTTGTTCAGAAGGGAGATAGATAAGAACGGAACGTGAGGAGGAGAGAGACTGGGGATTAGGGCTAGTACAGAGCCCTTTCCTAAGTTTAATGCGCCATGGCCGGGCGCCGGTATCCGAGGCTGTTTGTGATACTAATGATCCTACAGCAGAAACAGGAGGAATAGAAGTTGTGACCACTTTATTCCCACCTAAGACTCGAAGACTCAGCAGCAACGGGTGTGAGCTGGGACATGATTGTATGGAGTCCCCGAAGCAGGCTACAGCTGCCCATCATATGAGTGGAGTTATAAGTAACATCAAGAAGGAGGAACTTGAGTGTAATTCAGATCTACAAGTACTTCAGATTAGCGCTAGAAAGGAGACGTTCAGAACAGGCACATGAAAGTTGGCTGGGAGTTGGCTGAGTCCCTGACCTGGAGGGTGCGGCACTGAAGCGGGCACCTGTCTGTGCCAGAAATGTGAGTAAAAGAATTGGAACTGCACTCAGCAGTGACATTGCCTTCTTCCTGCACCAGCTCACTCAGCCCTGCTACATCTGTGTGCCTAACACTACACCATCTACCTCAACACCTATTATTACTGCTCTGGGACTACAGCTCTACCTGTGGAGAGCTGTTCCATCTTTGCTGCCTTATAACATCTGTCCCAGAGGATCTGCACTGCAGCGTTGGCTTAACACCTTCATTGCCGAGTACCACAGGTGGCGTCACGAACTATCTACCTATAAACTTTATTTAGGTGCACCTATTTTACATGGACACCCAGGGCTATGGACCGGGTCACCGCCACCGTGACACCTCCCTTTAAGACACCGGCCCGGTACCGAGTGATTCCACACCTGACCTGGGGGTGATCCACATGTATATACACACACTGCACATATGGTAAATACCAGCCTTTCCCTTCTTAAGTTTCTCTAGGCTCCAGCTGTTAAAGGACCTCTGATAACATCATGGCCACATGACCGTCATGTGACCAAAAGTCCTTAAGCAGTCTTAAAGGGAATCTGTCACCCCTTTTTTGAGATATCATATAATGATATCATTCAATTGTGTGTCGCATAAGGATTCTCTTAGTACTTTTGCTTCCCCCTGACCCCGCACCTTTCATGCATAAATACCTTTTTTATATCGGTTCAGATGTATGTAAACTGCCGCGGTCCGGTCCGCTGGGCGGGGGTTATTCAACTGCTCCCCCCCTCCCTGTCTTGCTCTACGCATTTCTTCTTGTGTAGGGCAAGACAGGGAGGGGGGGAACAGTTGAATAACCCCCGCCCAGCGGACCGGACAGCGGCAGTTTACATACATCTGAACCAATATAAAAAAGGTATTTATGCATGAAAGGTGCGGGGTCAGGGGGAAGCAAAAGTACTAAGAGAATCCTTATGTGACACACAATTGAATGATATCATTATATGATATCTCAAAAAAGGGGTGACAGATTCCCTTTAACCTCAGAAAAGAAACAATGGGGGCCTCTAGGAAAGTGCGGACCTGTGAAATTGCCCAGTCCCCCTCTCCTTCCCCAACACTGGCCTTGACAGTAACTGGGGCTTATTTTTGGAGTAGGGCTTATATTTCGAGCATACTTGAAAAATTCTGTAAAATCATGTTAGGGCTGATTTTGGAGTGGGTCTTATTTTCAGGGAAAATTTATACAGTATATACACAGTGGTGGACATACCATTGGTGAAACCTGTGCAGTTCTACAGGGATCTGAGAAGTGTCAGGTCCATGTCCACCTTGAGAGCAGTAGGAATTGTGCACTATGATGAGCTATTGGACTGCAAAGGGCCCATATACTGTTCTTGCACTGAGGCCTCCTCTGTCTGTGCCCACTGCTGTATATACATACATACACAATACACATAATAAAATAGTATACTTTTTTCATTAACCAGTCTCTGTATCCTTGACTTTCTCCCAGGAATATTTAAACAAATTTTACTCCTCCAATGCTAAAGAAAAAAGTTCATTTACGGAAAGACTTGAGGCAATGCAAAGATTCTTCAGGATGAAAGTTACAGGACAGCTGGACACAAACACAATGAACATGATGAATGCCCCAAGATGTGGCATGCCTGACGTGGCAGAGTTCTCTACATTCAATGGAAGACCAAGATGGCAGACAAATTCTATTACCTACAGGTAGGTTTCATGGATCAGGACAAATTAAAACAAGCCGGGGCCCAAATATTTTTTTAAATTTGTTCCTAAATTACGCAGTAAAGAGCATGTCTCATTCTGGAAGCCATAGCATGCTCATTTTCTCTATTATTTTTTGTACACATTTTCTTAAAGAGCTGTCCCACCCAAAACTGAAAACATACTCTAAACAAAATTACAGAGATTGTGACTTTATGACTCTTTTTTTTAAAGAAAAGTTTAGAAAATGATGAAGGTGCAAAAGGTGACTAATACGCAAAAAAGCAAAATGGCCTGCACTCTTGTTTTTCGGCACATCTTCTATCAGAATTCTCCTAAGATTTGATTAGTAAGTTTCCTCCCCTGATCACATTTTAGCTGTCAAGGAGGGTATTTTTTTTTCCTGTTTTTTCCGAATTAGTCCACAAAATAGAGGATTATTACATTAAAGAGACATATTGTCTTCTTGCACAGAATTTTAAATTACACCCCAGATCTTCCCACCGGTGTGGTTGATGATTCGATCCAGAAGGCATTCAGTGTCTGGAGCCAAGTCACTCCTCTGAGGTTCACCAAAGTGAACAATGGAGAAGCAGATATCCTCATCCAGTTCAGTGCACGAGGTAAGTACTTCGTGATACTTTTAAATAAAAGTAAGGCATAAAACAGTATATTACAGCTATGTTAAAATGCAATAGATTTTTTATGTGTTCCCATTGAATTTTTTGGTATTTGTTTTTTCTTCCAGCAAAATGTCATCAAAGTCAAAAACACAATGACATTAATTTATATGGTTTTTTTTTGCAGTACATGGTGATCGGAATCCATTTGATGGCGCCGGTCGTGTCCTCGCTCATGCCTATGCTCCTGGTGCTAGAATCGGTGGTGATGCCCACTTTGATGAAGATGAAAGATGGACAAACAGCCGAGCAGGTACGATACTGCACAGTTACAACGTCTTCCCTGCAAACAGATTTCTTTAGAATAATGCTTAAAATGCCGAAATATTTCTCAATAGCCTAAAGGGACTTTCTCATGTATCTTATTTTCGTTTCATGGATTAGAGGAGAAATAGTTAACCCTTTCATAACCTTGGATTTATCCATACATCCAGATTAGTAAGTACTTACCGATCTTGGATGTGTGGATACATCCAAGCGATTTTGCGCGTGCGGTCTCCGCCTGGTGTTCTGCTGACACGACAGCTGAAACCCGGCACTCACTGCCAGGAGCGATGTCCACACCGCTCCCACCAGTTTAACCCTCTGAATGGTGCAATCGATATTGATCGCAGCATTTAGAAGGCAGGCAGAGAGAGGGGGCTTCCTCTGCCCTCACCGTGACATCATCGCGAGGGGCTTATTGTTGCCATAGTGACCCAGTGTCGACATGATGACATCCGGATCACCAGGCTCTAGAAAGTTAGTTAGATCATGTGCAATGCATGATCTAACCAACTTCTGTATGCAGCACTGAAATGCTATGCTTTATACACACGTGGTCAAAATTGTTGGTACCCCTCGTTTATTGACAGAAAAGCCCACAATGGTCACAGAAATAACTTGAATCTGACAAAAATAATAATAACTAAAAAATCTATGATAATGAACAAATGAAAGTCAGACATTGCTTTTCAGCCATGCTTCCACAGAATTTAAAAAAAAAAAATAAAACTCATGAAATAGGCCTGGACAGAAATGATGGTACCCCTGAAAATAATGTGATAAAAGGGACATGTTAAATCGCGGTGTGTCCACTAATTAGCATCACAGGTGTCTACAATCTTGGAATCAGTGAGTGGCCTGTATAGAGGGCTACAGATACTCACTGTGCTGTTTGGTGACATTGTGTGTATCACACTCAACATGGACCAGAGGAAGCGAAGAAAAGAGTTGTCTCACATTTAGTACTCACATGATTAGAATGTCATGATCTCAGTGCGGGTTGGACTCGCACACCAGGGGTTAATGTCTGTAACCAGTGCTGATGACTTGCACTTCTGAGGTTAAGTGTTATGATCCCAGTGCAGGCTCTTACCTGCACACCTGGGGCTTATTATTGTGGCCTCTCCCTGGTTCTGGGGAGGCTTTTTATATCTTCAGGAAGCTCCAATCCCTGTCAGTTATACTTTCGCCCTTGGCAGAGTGTGTTGACCCCTGAGTGTGTTTGTGCAGTGTTCTTGTTTGCCTGATACTTTGGTTACGACTCGGTCTGTTCTCTGGATACTGCTTGTTGGATTCTGCTTGGTACCTTCTATGTCTGTTTGGCTTTTGACCTCTGCCTGGCCCTGACTATCCATTGTGTCACATCCCTGGTACGTTACTGCTATCTCTGTGTATGACCCGGTTTGTCTGACTTTGAGTATTCCTGTATAGTATTCTGCCGATCTCTGGCAGCAGGATGCTAAGCCCCTCCCCTTACAGTCACATGACCGTAGGTCCTTCGCTGCTTGCTAAACTGCAGCGTCCCCAGGTCCTGTTCTGCCTGAACTGCCCGGCCATATCGTACCCCGGGCCCCTCTGCAGTGTGGCTGAGTCCCTGCTCGGCGGTGGTTGCACGCCGACCCTAACAGGACCGTGATATAGAATTTCTGTAGCGATGAGAGCCTGCCTAATTTATGGTTGCGTATCTCTAGAAGCATGAGCTGTGCATAACAACCTGTTCACTACAGTGTACAGGTCACTACTATAGCAGATTTACAATTTTCCCTCAGCTGCATCCACTGCTGCCTGTTTCTGGAAAACACCAATCTAGTCAAAATCATCATTACACCTGTAGGTAAATTCCCAAAGGGGTATAATTTCCAAAACGGAGTCACTTGTGGGGAGTATTCTGCTCTTGTGGGACTTAGGGGCTCTGTATATGGCGTCTGCAAACTGTATAAGTAAAATTTGCTCTCCAGGAGGCAAATAGCACTCCGCTCCTCCAAAGTCTCGCCATGTGACTAAGCAGAACTGTACAGCTGTAAGGGTCGGCCAGGACCATAGTCGTGGCCAAGGACTATGAGGAAATGGTGTCCTGCCCTCCCCTCACATAGACATGACAGCTTCCTGTCAGCATACCTGCAGCTCCATTCTTCTCAGGGCTTTTTGTAATGCGCTGCATATTCTCCTCAGACTATGTGGAACAAATAGAGTCACAGTCCTGTTCAACTTTAACAATAACAGCTTGACTCATTTTTGTACACAGCACATCCATTTTCTTTACAACAGTTACCTCAGATTACACAGTGCATAATTCTGTCACTTTCCCTATGCTCTCACTGTCTTCCTTCAGCATATCTCCGGGATGTCCCGTCCCATTCAGCATCACAACATCCTCCATGTCCAGCTCTACTATTTTTGGGAGTTCCCGTGTCTGTTTCGCCCCAGACAAAAAGGCATCTGCCCACGTAGCAAGTTGCCTCATAATGAGCGATCTGTGCTGCCATACTGCTGCCAACTGTCTCACTACCATCTGTAGTGTAGTCATCTGCACTGCTATGATCTGCGCTGCTGTGAACTGTGCCGCTGTGATCTGCGCTGCTGTGTTCTGCAGTGTTGTCACCTGTTGCCCTCAGACCCTGGATGGCTGGGCCCATGTCTTTAACGTTACAGAGCTGACTGCCCTGTCAGGGCGCTTCCGCCCAAGTGATTCAAATCTGAGCTGTTCCCCAGCTTAACATTTTAACGACCAGGGGTATTTTTGGTTTTGCATTTTCATTTTTCCCTACCCTTCTTTCCAGAGCCATAACTTTTATTTTTCCGTCAATATGGCCATATGAGGGCTTTTGTGCTTTTGAACGACACCATTGATTTTACCATGGTGTGTACTACAAAACGGGAAAAAATTCCAAGTGCAGTGAAATTGCAAAAAAAATGCAATCCCACACTTGTTTTTTGCGTGGCTTTTTTGCTAGGTTCACTAAATGCTAAAAGTGACCTGCCATTATGATTCTCCAGGTCATTACGAGTTCATATACACCAAACATGTCTAGGTTCTTTTTTATCTAAGTGGTGAAAAAAAATTCCAAAGTTTGTTAAAAAAAATTGTGCCATATTCCGAGACCCGTAGCGTCTCCATTTTTCGTGATCTGGGGTTGGGTGAGGGCTTATTTTTTGCGTACCAAGCTGATGTTTTTAATGATACCACTTTTGTGCAGATAAGTTCTTTTGATCGCCCGTTATTGCATTTTAACCCCTTCACCCCCAAGGGTGGTTTGCACGTTCATGACCGGGCCAATTTTTACAATTCTGACCACTGTACCTTTATGAGGTCATAACTCTGGAAAGCTTCCATGGATCCCGGTGATTCTGACATTGTTTTCTCGTGACATATTGTACTTCATGTTAGTGGTAAAATTTCATTCAAATAACTTGCGTTTATTTGTGAGAAAAACGGAAATTTGGCGAAAATTTTGAAAATTTCGCAATTTTCCAACTTTGAATTTTTATACCCTTAAATCACAGAGATACGGCACACAAAAAACTTGATAACTAACATTTCCCACATGTTTACTTTACATCATCACAATTTTGGAACCAAAAGTTTTTTTTTGTTAAGAAGTTATAAGGGTTAAAAGTTGACCAGTGATTTCTCATTTTTACAACACCATTTTATTTTTAGGACCACATCACATTTGAAGCCACTTTGAGGGGTCTATATGATAGAAAATACCCAAAAGTGACACCATTCTAAAAACTGCACCCCTTAAGGTGCTCAAAACCACATTCAAGAAGTTTATTAACCCTTTAGGTGCATCACAGGAATTTTTTTTAATATTTAAAAAAAATGAACATCTAACTTTTTTTCAGAAAAAAAATACTTCAGGTTCAATTTTTTTTATTTTACCAAGGGTAACAGGAGAAATTGGACTGCAAAAGTTATTGTGCAATTTGTCCTGAGTACGCTGATACCTTATATGTGGGGGGGAACGACTGTTTTGCGCATGGCAGAGCTCAGAATGGAAATAGCGCCGTTTGACTTTTTCAATGCAAAATTGGCTGGAATTCAGATCGGACGCCATGTCACGTTTGGAGAGTCCCTGATGTACCTAAACAGTGGAAACCCCCTACAAGTGACCCCATTTTGGAAACTAGACCCCCCAAGGAACTTATCTAGATATGTGGTGAGAACTTTGAACCCACAAGGGCTTTACAGAAGTTTATAACGTACAGCGGTACAATTAAAAAATCATATTTTTTCCACAAAAATGATCTTTTCACCCCAATTTTTATTTTCCCAAGGGTAACAGGACCCTAAAAGTTATTGTGCAATTTGTCCTGAGTACGCTGATACACCACTTGTGGGGGTAAACCACTATTTGGGCGCATGGCAGAGCTCGGAAGGGAAGCAGAGCCATTTGACGTTTTTGGCTGAAATTGAGATCGGACATCATGTCGCGATTGGAAAACCACTGATGTACCAAAACAGTGGAAACCCCCCACAAATGACACCATTTTGGAAACTAGACCCCCTAAGGAACTTATCTAGATGTGTGGTGAGAACTTTGAACCCCCAAGGGCTTCACAGAAGTTTATAACATACAGCTGTACAATTAAAAAATCATATTTTTTCCACAGAAATGATCTTTTCACCCTCAATTCTTATTTTTCCAAGGGTAACAGGACCATAAAAGTTATTGTGCAATTTGTCCTGAGTACGCTGATACCCCACATGTGGGGGTAAACCACTATTTGGGCGCATGGCAGAGCTCGGAAGGGAAGCAGCGCCATTTGACGTTTTTAGCTGGAATTGAGATCGGACAGCATGTCGCGATTGGAAAACCCCTGATGTACCAAAACAGTGGAAACCCTCCACAAATGACACCATTTTGGAAACTAGACCCCCTACGGAACTTATCTAGATGTGTGGTGAGAACTTTGAACCCCCAAGGGCTTCACAGAAGTTTATAACATACAGCCGTACAATTAAAAAATCATATTTTTTCCACAAAAATGATCTTTTCACCCTCAATTCCTAAATTTCCAAGGGTAACAGGACCCTAAAAGTTATTGTGAAATTTGTCCTGAGTACGCTGATACCCCACATGTGGGGGTAAACCACTATTTGGGCGCATGGCAGAGCTCAGAAGGGAAGCAGCGCCATTTGACGTTTTTGGCTGGAATTGAGATCGGACACCATGTCGCGATTGGAAAACCCCTGATGTACCTAAACAGTAGAAACCCCCCACAAATGACACCATTTTGTAAACTAGACCCCCCAAGGAACTTATCTAGATGTGTGGTGAGCACTTTGAACCCCCCAGTGCTTCACAGAAGTTTATAATGCCCGGGCGTGAAAATAAAAAATTCGTATTTTTTCCACAAACATGATCTTTTAGTCACCATTTTTCTATTTTCCCAAGGGTAACAGGAGAAATTGAACCCCAAAAGTTGTTGTCCAATTTGTCCTGAGTATGCTGACACCCCATATGTGGGAGAAAACTACTGTATGAACACACGTCAGGGCTCGGAAGGGAAGCAGTGACGTTTTGGAATGCAGACTTTGAGGGAATGTTCTACGGGTGTCATGTTGCCTTTGGAGAGCCCCTAATGTACCTAAACAGTGGAAACCCCCACAAATGACCCCATTTTGGAAACGAGACCCCCTAAGGAACTTATCTAGATGTGTGGTGAGCACTTTGAACCCCCAAGGGTTTCACAGAAGTTTATAATGCCCGGGCATGAAAATAAAAAAATCGTATTTTTTCCACAAACATGATCAATTAGTCCCCAATTTTTTTATTTTCCCAAGGGTAACAGGAGAAATTGAACCCCAAAAGTTGTTGTCCAATTTGTCCTGAGTACACTGACACCCCATATGTGGGAGAAAACTACTGTATGCACACACGTCGGGGCTCGGAAGGGAAGCAGTGACGTTTTGGAATGCAGACTTTGATGGAATGGTCTGCGGGTGTCATGTGCGTTTGGAGAGCCCCTGATGTACCTAAACTATTGAAACTCCCCACAAGTGACCCCATTTTGGACACTAGACCCCCCACGGAACTTATGTAGATGTGTGGTGAGCACTTTGAACCCCCAAGTGCTTCACAGAAGTTTATAACGCTCGGACGTGAAAATAAAAAAATCATTTTTTCCACAAAAATGATATTTTTGCCAACAATTTTTTTTTTCCTAGGGGTAACAGGAGAAATTGGACCCCAAAAATTGTTTTGCAATTTGACCTGAGTAGGCTGATACCCTACATGTGGGGGTAAAACACTGTTTGGGCGCATGGCAGAGCTTGGAAGGGAAGGAGCACCATTTGACTTTTTCAACTCAGAATTGGCTGGAATTGAGATCAGACGCCATGTTGCATTTGGAGAGCCCCTGATGTGCCCAAACAGTGGAAACCCCCAATTCTAACTCCAACCCGAACCCCAACACACCCCTAACCCTAATCTCAGCCCTAACCCTACCCCTAGCCCTAACCCTAACCCTAGCCCTAACCCTAGCCCTAACCCTAACCCTAGCCCTAACCCTAACCTTAGCCCTAACCCAAGCCCTAACCCTAACCCTAGCCCTAACCCTAACCCTAACCCTAGCGGAAAAATGGAAATAAATACATTTTTTTATTTTATTATTTTTCCCTAACTAAGGGGGTGATAACGGGGGGTTTGATTTACTATTTATGGCGGTTTTTATATTTGGCAGCTGTCGCAAGCTAAAATACGCTTTTTTTTGTAAAAATAGTTTTTGCATCACCACATATTGAGAGCTATATATTTTGACCAACCGAGTCATGTGAGATCTTATTTTTTGCGGGACGAGTTGACATTTTTATTGGTACCATTTTCGGGCACATGAAATTTTTTGATCACTTTTTATTCCGATTTTTGGGACGCAGAATGAACAAAAACCAGCGTTTCATGAATTTCTTTTGGGGGGTGCGTTTACACCGTTCCGCGTGCGATAAAATTGATAAAGCGGTTTTATTCTTCGGGTCAGTACGGTTACAGTGATACCTCATTTAGGTCGGTTTTTTATGTTTTGTCCGTTTTATGCAATGAAAACTATTTTATATAAAAAATAATTATTTTTGCATCGCTTTATTCTGCGAGCTATAACTTTTTTATTTTTTTGCTGATGATGCTGTATGGTGGCTCGTTTTTTGCGGGACAAGATGACGTTTTCAGCGGTACCATGGATATTTATATGCGTCTTTTTGATCGCGCGTTATTACACTTTTTGTTCGTTGGTATGATAATAAATCATTATTTTTTGCTTAGTTTTTTATTTTTATTTTTTAAGGTGTTCGCTAAAGGGGTTAACTAATTTGATGGTTTTATAGGGCGGGTCGTTACGGACGCGGCGATACCTAATATGTGTACTTTTATTGTTTTGTTTTGTTTTTATTTCCAAAAAATGGATTTATTTGGGGGAATATTTTTTTTTTTTTCTAATTTATTTGGCGATTTTTTTAAATTTATTTTAACACTTTTTTTTATTTTTTTTAACTTTATTAAATAGTCCCAGGCGGGACATCACTGTCCTGTGACAGATCGCTGATCTGTCACATCACAGATCACTGTGACAGATCGGCAATCTGTCACAGGCAGTGCAGAAGGCTTCCTCATGGCTGCGCTTTGCAGGCACTGAGGAAGCCAGCTTCCTGCAGGCCCCCGTCGTCATCTTGGATTCGGGGGCCTGCAGGAAAGGAGCCCCCCGCAGCAGCGCTGCACATTGCGCTGCCGTGGGGGGCTCAGGGAAGCACGGAGGGAGCCCCCTCCCTGCGATGCTTCCCTTTAACCCCCGGTACACCGCGATCATGTTTGATCGTGGTGTGCAAGGGGTTAACGTGTCAGGGGCGGTCCGTGACCGCCCCTGACACATTGTGCCGGGTGTCAGCTGTGATAATCAGCTGACACCCGGCCGCGATCAGCGGCGCTCACCACGTGGGCGCCGCTGATCGTGGTAGACGTACTATCCCGTCCATGGGCATAGGGGCCCGGGTCCCATGGATGGGATAGTACCTCTGATGTCAGGAAGGGGTTAATACAATGTCACAGCAACAAAAAAAACGTAATTCTGGCGGTTTGATTCCTTTTCTCGCTACGCCATTTAGCAATTGGGTTAGGCTGGTTTCACATTTGCGTTTTTTTTCGCGGTAATTTAGCGCTAAATAGCGCATGCGTTTTTTTTTCCTATACTTTGCATGGGATGCGCTTATGTGCGCATACACATGCGTTTGTACGCGTTTTACCGCGCATGCGTTTTTTTGCGGTATGCGCTCGGGCGCACAAAATGCAACTTGTTGCATTTTTTGTGCGTCCGATTTGCCTCAAAAAAACGCATGCGCGCGCAATGCGTTTTTTTACAGCAAGACACCCAATATAAGTTTATGGGTGCGCATATGTGCGCATTGGCATGCTTATGTATGCGTTTTTTTGCACATGCTTTTTTTTTTGTTAACCATGGAATTTAGGGGTTTGGGTTAGAGTTAGGGTTAGTTAAGGGGGTTTAGGGTTAGGGTTAGGGTCAGGGTTAGGGTTAGTGTTAGGGTCAGGGTTAGGGTTAAGTATGGTTTGATTAAGGGTTAGGGTCAGGGTTAGGGTTAAGTATGGTTTGGTTAAGGGTCAGGGTTAGGGTTAGGGGTAGGGTTAGGGTCAGGGTTAGGGTCAGGGTTAGGGTTAAGTATGGTTTGGTTAAGGGTTAGGGTCAGGGTTAGGGTTAGGGTTAGGGTTAGGGTTAGGGTCAGGGTTAGGGTTAGGGTTAAGGTTAGTTAGGGTTTGGGTTAGGGTTAAGTATGGTTTTGTTAAGGGTTAGGGTCAGGGTTAGGGTTAAGTATGGTTTGGTTAAGGGTTAGGGTTAGGGTTAGGGTCAGGGTTAGGGTTAGGGTTAGGGTTAGGGTCAGGGTTAGGGTTAGGGTTAAGTATGGTTTGGTTAAGGGTTAGGGTCAGGGTTAGGGTTAGGGTTAGGGTTAGGGTCAGGGTTAGGGTCAGGGTTAGGGTTAAGTATGGTTTGGTTAAGGGTTAGGGTTAGGGTTAGGGTTAGGGTCAGGGTTAGGGTTAGGGTTAAGGTTAGTTAGGGTTTGGGTTAGGGTTAAGTATGGTTTGGTTAAGGGTTAGGGTCAGGGTTAGGGTTAAGCATGGTTTGGTTAAGGGTTAGGGTTAGGGTCAGGGTTAGGGTTAGGGTTAGGGTCAGGGTTAGGGTTAGTAAAGTCATGGTTTGGGTTAGTGTGAGGGGCCACCTAATGTTGGGAAAAAACGCAAACGCGGTAAAAACGCACTAAAAACGCATACAAACGCATAAAAACGCTGCTTTTTTTCATGCATGCTCATAAAAATGCTTGAAAAAAACGCAGCAGTTGTATGCTTTTGTATGCGTTTTTCAATGCGTTTTTTTGCGGGAAAAACGCGCTGCAAAAAAAAGCAAGTGTGAAACAGGCCTTAATCCTTTTTTTCATTGATCGGGCGATTCTGAACCCGGCGATACCAAAAATGTACATGTCTGATTTTTTTTTTTTATTGTTTTATTTTGAATGGGGTGAAAGGGGGGGTGATTTAAACTTTTTTAAAAAAAATTTTAAAACATTTTTTTTAATTTTGGCATGTTTCAATAGCCTTCATGGGAGACTAGAAGCATCCCATACTTGATTGGCTCTGCATACATATAGGCGATGAGCAGATTGCCTATATGTAGCTGAATTACTGCATTGCTATGAGCACCGACCACAGGGTGGTGCTTATAGTAATGCGGCATCAACAATCATAGAGGTCTCCAGGAGACCTCAGGTTGTTATGCTAATGCATCGCTATCCCCCAACCCTGGGGGTCAGCAATGCGCACATTTCTGGCCACGCGGTCGGAAGCACCGGTTGAATGCCGCTGTCAGCGTTTGACAGCGGCGTTTAACTAGTTAATAGGCGCAGGTGGATCATGATTCCACCTGCGCCTATTGCGGGCACATGTCAGCTGTTCAAAACAGCTGACGTTTAATGGCTTTGATGTGGGCTCAACGCCGGAGCCCTCATCAAAGCAGAGGAGATGTCCAATGACGGGCTATGTCCGTCTTTGGATGTTAAGGGGTTAACGGCCATAAGCTCTTCCTACTTTAACTATTTACAGGCTGAGTATGCGCTCCACCCCCATCTAATAGCCTAACCAGTGTACTACGCTTTCCCTACAACTATAACAGTAGTTATACATAGCATTAACATAAATATACATTACACTTTTAGCTCTTAAGGGACTACACAGAATAGTGTAGCAGTACCTGTGTGACACACACATAATGGTAATACACATAAATGTGTAGTAGTACCAGTAAAATACGAGAAAGGATTTTAAAAGATAGACCAATAACATTTTCCATTCCCTTACACAGCTGCCACATATGGGGTATTTACACATTCAGCAGATATTGTGTGAAAAATTTTAGTGCCATTTTTATCCATTTCCCCATGTGAAAATGTAAAATCTGGGGCTAAAAGATATTTTTGTGGTAAAAATGTAATTCTTTTTTCTTCACTGCCCAATGGTATAAAATTCTGTGACCCACTCATGGTGTCAATATGATCACTGCACTCTTAGATGAATTAATTGAGAAATGTAGTTTGTAAAATTGGGTCCTGCTAGGGAGGGTCACTTATGGGGGGGGGGGTCCTGTTGTTTTGGCACCTCAGGATCTCTCCCAGTGGATCATGGCATTCACAAACAATAACAGTAAAATCTGCAGTAAATTATGGCACTCTACTGAGTTTTTCACTGTGCCTCAAAAGAGGTTCCTGATTACATGCAGGGTATTGGCATACTCAGGAGAAATTGCACAACCAACTGAGCTGTAAAAATGTAATTATTCTTTCTTCACTGCACAATGGTATCAAGTTTTGGGAGGCACATGTGGTGTCAACATGCTCATTGCACCCCTGGATGAAATCATTGAGAGGTACAGTTTGTAAAATGACATCACTTAAGGGGGTTTTCTGCTATTGTGGCACCACAGGGACTCTGGCAATATGACTCTCAAACCATTTTAGCAAAATCTGAATTTCGATATGGGGCTTCTTCCCTTCTGAGCTTTGCACTGTACTTTCAAAGTAGTTTTCCACAACATATGGGGTATTGGTGTACTCAGGAGAAATTGCACAACAAATTGTATGTTGCAAATTCTCCTGTAATCCTTGTGAAAATGAAAAAATGGGGGCAAAAGAACATGTTTGCGGGAAAAAAGTGATTTTTTTTTTTATTTTCACGGTTCTACATTATAAACTTCTGTGAAGCATCCGGTGTTTCAAGATGCTCATCGCCCATCTAGGTACATTCCTTGAGGGGTCTAGTTTCCAAAATGGCATCACTTATGGGGGGTTTCCACTGTTTAGGCACATCAAGGGCTCTCCAAACGCGACATGGTGTCCGCTAATGATTTCAGCCAATTTTGAGTTCACAAAGTCAAATGATGCTCCTTAAATTCCAAGCCCTGCCAAATAGGGTCACTTGTGGGAGATTTTAGGCACATCAGGGTCTCTCCAAATGCAACATGGCGTCCTCTCTCGATTCCAGTTAATTTTGCGTTCAAGAAGTCAAGCGGTGCTCCTTTCCTTCCAAGCCCTGCTGTGCCACCCAAACAGCAGTTTTCTCCCACACATGGGATATTAATGTGCTCAGGAGAAAGAAAAGTTAAACGTTCATTTTTTTCTTTCCACATTCCATTAATTCCTGTGAAGCACCTGAAGTGTTAATAAACTTCTTCATGTGGTTTTGACTAGAGATAAGCAAATATGTTCGGAAAACGATCGCCAAACATAAATTCGGCACGAATATGGTACATTCGGATTTGTGATTGGTAACACAAGTATTTTTCTTAAAATCTGAAAAAGTCAGTAACATTCAGTAAAAGATAAAATAAAAGCCGGTAATTCATGTACCGCGTTCAGTGAAATCACAGAATAGACAGAATAGATATATACACATTGAAAATAAATATATTTCAGTGACACACATATATATATGTATATACATTACATACATAGAGAGAAGAAAAGCTGGCAATTCAGTAGCCGCGGTAGTGTAAAATCACAGCAGCAGCTATGATAGAAGAGATGGATTACACACAGTAAATGCATATAGAATAGGTAGATATATAGATGTCAGTGACAAATACAATTAGTACAGTGCATGTACAGATTACTGCAGATGTATTTAATTAATAAAAGATTGTTTTTCTGAAAAAAATGGCTTGGGCTCCCACATAATTTTCATAACTAGCAAAGGGAAAGCCGACGGCTGAGGGCTGATGTTTATAGCCTGGGGAGGGGTTAATACCCATGGAACTTCCCAGGCTATTAATATCAGCTCACAGCTGTATACTTAGCCTTTACTGGCTATTAAAATTGGGGACCCTAAAAAAATGACGTAGGGTCCCCCTATAATTAATAACAGCAAAGGCTATGCAGACAGCTGCTGGCTGATATTAATAGCCTAGGAAGGGGCCATGGATACTGCCCCCCCAAGGCTAAAAACATCAGCTCTCAGCCACCCCCAAAAAAGCACATCTCTTAGATGGCACTTCTAGCACTTAGCCTCACTCTTTTCACTTGCCTTGTAGCGGTGGCAAGTGGATTAATAGGGGGGTTGATGTCACCTTTTGTGCTGTGTATGTTCGGCTATATTCGGCGATTTAATCGACGATTAAATTGGCGGATACTGCAAATTTGGCAATTGTGAGCCAAACCGAACATTGAAATATTCGCTTATCTCTAGTTTTGAGGAGTGTAGTTTTTAGAATGATGTCACTTTTGGGCATTTTCTGCCATATAGATCCCTTAAAATCACTTCAAATGCGATGTAGTCGCCCAAAAAAATGGCTTAATAAATTTTGTTGAAGAAATGAGAAATTTTTTACCCTTCTAAATTCCTATAAAAAAGAAATTAGGATTAAAAAAAATTGTAGTGATGTAAAGTAGACATGTAAGAAGTGTAATTTATCGACTATTTTGTGTGACATACTGTAGCTCTGGTTTAAGGGTATAAAAATTAAATGTTTGAAAATTGCAAAGTTTTCTCCACATTTCTGATTTTTTTTCACAAATAAACACAAGTCATATAGAACAAATTTTACCACTTTCATGAAATACAATATGTCCCAAAAAATGATTGCAGAATCAGTGTGATCTGTTCAAACATTCTAGAGTTATTACCACATAAAGTGACCTTGGTCAGAATTTTAAAATTTGGCCTGGTCATGAAGGTGAAAACAGGATTGGGTGTGAAAAGGTTAAAATTATTTATTTTTTTAATTTAAAAAAATATCCTAGCCATATTGGAGGCACATACTGCCTTCCTGTATTCCCTGCATAGTAGCAGTATGTGTGCGCTTTAGGTCAGCTACAATAAATAGAATTTATTTCAAGAATGGGCCCAGTGATGTTTAAAAAAAAGTATATAGACCAGTGACCTGGGCTGCTATATGAGGAGTGGTGCGGAACTGGTTGGGGAAGACCATGCTGGGCATATTTTTTTCCACGATAATTTGCTAAATAAATCTTGCCAAATCAGACAAGGTGATTTTCTGGATTTGTTTTCTCATTTTGACTCTCATAGTTGTGGTCTACCTATGATGTCAATTACAGGCCTCTCTCATCTTTTAAAGTGGGAGAACTTGCACAATTGGTGGCTGACTAAATACTTTTTTCCCCACTGTATGTGTGTGTATCTATATATATATATATATATATATATATATACACACACACACCTATACTATGTGTATATTTCTATTGTATTCTATTGTAAGCTGTCAGTGTGATTTTACTGTACACCGCACTGAATTGCCGGCTTTTCAAAGGACACCGATGTGTATTTCTGGCAAGTCACACTGATGGTCCGTGTGGTGTGCAAGTTTTTCTCGTACCCATAGACTTGCATGGGCGAGTCTCGGCCGATATACGGTGCAAATCGCAGCATGCTGTGATTTCAGTCGCACGTATAATACGGCGAAGAGAAGAAGGAAATACCGTGATGGGAGCAACCCCATAGATTAACAGCGGTCCGAGTGCTATGTGATTTTTTTTCTCGCATAGCACTCGTCCATATTCCTCTCTAGTGTGGCTCCAGCCTTAGAAGGAAAACAAAGAGACTGTTGGTGACCTGGGTGGTGCTTGGAGAGGAATAGTGGAGATCAGTAGGGGTGTTTGCTAGATTTTTTACTTTTTAGAAAATATTAGGCCCCTTTTTAAGTAGAAAAAACAGTGGACATCCCCTTAAGTGGTTAAATCACACAACAAACACAAAAAAGCAAACATCTGTCTATGATAAAAGAAAAAATTGGAGTCCGACTCATCAGGACTGGATTTTCCTTTTCTTTTTATTTTCCAAAAGAAATTATAGGGCATGCAAAAGAAAATTTTCATGGTCGCCATGACCCAGTCGATGAGTAAGACTCATGAGTAAGACTGCTTAGTGCAGTCGAAACGCGTCGACTGGGTCAAGTCGACCATGAAAATTTTTCTTGTGTATGCACTATAAATTCTTTTGGAAAAGAAAAAGAAAAAGAAAATCCAGTCCTGATGAGCCGGACTCCAATTCTTTCTACTATCCTCGTCTGAGCCCCAGGTGGATAAGCAGAGAGCAACTGGGTGAGCTGGAATTAAGTTTTCATATCTATCTATGATAATGCAAGAAGCCACGTACATCTGCTGAATATATCTCCTTTTAACCTACATAAACTTTTTGTTTAGGCTTCAATCTGTTTCTGGTGGCTGCACATGAGTTTGGCCATTCCTTGGGACTCAATCACTCTGAAGACCCGCAGGCCCTGATGTTTCCAACCTACCGCTATGTAAGCACAGACAATTACCGCCTGCCACAAGATGACGTCAACGGAATACAGTCACTGTATGGTCGAAGGCGCAATTAACTACTTAAGGAATCAGAAGGGATTTTATTCAAGTGCAAAAAATGCTATGTGTTGCTGTAAACGTGCAATAAATAATATACAAAAGTACAATATAGATTACAGCAATGTCAGCTTGCTGCATTTGCAATATAGCAATACCTATTCTGCTAATGATTTGCATAAGATAGTTCTCTACTGACGGTATGTTGTATCTAGAAGACTTAAAAATGAAGGTTAAATTAATTTGTATCACGTGTATGGTCAGCTCAAGGGTAAATGTTTTATATACAGTGTATGTTGCCTTGCGGGAGATACTTTGGTTGAGTTTTCCAACATGTACCAATAACATAATAAAAAAGCATTTCGCTTGTGGTTGTCCAGAAATGAAATAAAACTATGTACACAGAGCTTTTCAAAGAGTTTTTGGAAAATTATCTGAACACCTCAAATTCTTGTCCAAAACTTTGAGGTTGCCCCAGTTTCTACTTCAAAAACTTAGCAAAAATACTCCATGTGCACAAGAGGTCAATCTTTTTCCAGGAGCAGCACCACTTTTGTTTGTAGGCTGTGACTGGTATTGCAGCTCAGCCTAGTTCAAGTAAATAAGACAGAGTTGCAATACGAGGGACATATCATGTACACTGGAAAATACAAACCCCATTTTCTAATCAGTTACAACTTACAACCCTTTGAAATGGAAAAAGTAACTTTAAGTAAAATTCCTGTACAAATATAACAATAAACCATAAAAAAGAAAGAACGAAAGCCGGTATCACGGACCATTGAACCATGTGTATGGCGTTATGGGGCACGTACAAAACACAAGTCAATGGCTACCTGTAGTGCCGCCACAATGACATTTCAAAGCTAATTTAATTTTACGACCTGAATTCACAATGGCTTTCTTTATACTAGGAGGAATTTGTTCTGTAACATGTGCTTCGTTTTTTTGCGCAAATGCAATAATAAAATTAATTAATAAAATATTCAACTGGTATTCTTGAATCTGTGCCTACAGTTTAGTAGTCCTGTGTGGTCTGACCTTCTGTCATGATGTGATGCTTCTGCAGGCTGAGGGCTCCAATTGTGACTTCTTCAGAGATCCATTGTACTGTTTGGGTTCGAATGCAGAATAAAGTTTGTTGTAAGGCTGCAGCGCATTCGATTAACAAGCTTTTAGTGCTGGCAAGTATTGGCATGGCTATGATTGGCCGACACACCACATGACCTGGCTTGCATAATCACCGGATCATGGGTGGTGCCGCTATTCTGCTCTAACTAGCGTAAACTGAAGCTAACATAGCTAAAGTGAGAGCCAGTATTAGATTCCGTGGGTGTACTCTGCAAACAGCCTGTGTGGGTGTGGACTGCCAGACAGCCTCTGTGGGGGTATTATGTACCCGTCTCTGTGGGGGTAGTTTGCAGCCGTCTCTGTCGGAGTACTCTACTTCTCTACTCAGCCAAAGGTATGGACAAGTCCTGTAGGATTCACGCCTGGTTCATTTTAAATAATGTGAGCATGCCAACTTTGACACTGGACCAGTGACCGACTGGCTTGGTGGGGTGTCGGTAAAATCACTGGTAGACCCTTGCTCAGGAGAGAGGAGAAAAATAAAAAATAAATAAATAAAAATAAAAGCGCAGGGGCACACACATGCAGTTTAACCACCGTAACACAGGACAGTGATGGGCTGAGCCAGGGAGCAGGGGAGCAGGGGATGCGCACACTGCAGCGTCACAGTAAGCAGACCCAGCCACAACTATGTCTGCTAAAAATGATGTCACTCAGCGGGCCCTGCACTGCTGCAGCATTTGGGCCGAACAAGATACCAGCCAAGGTAGGGAAATAACACTGCTAATATATGTATATGTTAATATGAATTTTTGTGAATGTGTTTATGTTTGTGCATTTTGTTTGTGTGTGTGCTCATGCACTGCGCATGTGTGTCTACCTGGGTGTGCGTGTCTGTCTCTGTGGGTGTGACTGTGTATGCATTTCTGTGTGTATACGAGCATTTGCGTGTGTGTAAGAGGAAGGACAAGATCGGGCATATCTCTCTCGCACCGGTTTCGGAACTACCGAGACTGTCACCAATGTTGCAGGGGGGAAGACTTTCAGACAAGGACCGACCCTTCCATGTGGCTGCGGTAGGCGGGGCCGTGCAAAAAAGTGCTGTGCTTGGGAAAAGGGTCAGATGAGAGACCAGGCAGGAAAGCTAAGCGGACAGTCGGGTGCAGTGTCAGTTGTAAGAATAGAGCATCCATTGGGCGCAGGCCGACTTGACATACCCAGTCTACTGTGGATGGACGATGGACTGCTAGCTTCCCTTTGTGTCTAGAGGTGACTCACATCCTCAACCAGAGACTGTAACATGCGTACATGCGCAGTGAGAAGCAAGTGACTAGGCCAGAGCCCCTTAGCCAGAAACCTGTATACACCGCAGAACGAAGTTTTGTTCCAGCAGTCGCACACACTGGACTGAGCGCAGCTTGTGGCATTCGTGAGTGTGGGAATCTCCCATAGCTTTCAAGGATCTTTCACCCTGCCTGTGAACTGGAATCCCATCTTCTATAGATACTGCTGAGATGTCATGTGCCGCTGTTGTCGGTGCCATCGTTGGAGAACCGAGACGCTGCAATCAAGAAGACTACAGACTGATAAGTTTGACCTTCTCCCCTCTATCAAACTCTCATTTGTTCCTGACCTTCTCCTTCTAAATTCCCTGTACTGTCTGTTAGGTGTCAGGTTCCTGATGCTGCACAGCAGGAATCCCGAGCCTTGCATTCGTCTGTCTCCCATTCCTCTCCGGCCGCAGAGGAGGCTACTCAGCAGACTTGTCGATCCCGGCACTCTGCTCAGGCCAGCTCTGTGGGTTTGGTTGCTACTGCCACCTCTGGTCTAGCTATAGCAACATATGCTGGTCAGCAACGAGCTACTCCAGGGGCTGAGTTCTCCTTTCGGTCGTCTGAGCATGCCCGTGGGACGATCTCTCATTGAAGATTGGAGGTCACATGCTCAGGTCCTTCTCCAGATCAGATTGGACCATCTGGAAGGTCAGGAAGGTCCCGGAAGGACGCTGCTATAAAAGGTTTGCATGGCAGCTCGGCCATGCGCTAGTATAGACAGTATTTTGTAGTTGTGTGTGTGAAGATAGATGTTTGCGTTCTGGTGACTGACTCATTAAGACTCCCTCCCTCTGGTTGTGCATGTGTATAGGGTATTGGAGATAAGTCAGCACCTACAGGTGGCATTGCCTATGTGCCATGGTGCATCCAGTCCACTGCACCACACTTAGTGCCTAACTGTGCCACCCAGCACAAGGCACTACTATACTGCGTCAAGCAGCAACCATCAGTGCGATGCCGTGCGCTAACATTGCGCTTTCCAGCCATAAGGTTAGGCTGGTTAGTGGTGCCCACCAGTGCTGTCTGCACTTAGTGTGCATTATCTTTGAGTGGTTTATGTCCAGGCACCGCAGTAGCGGCGCCAAACACTAGTGGGTCTAGAGGGACTCTCACCCCGTGACCTTGGGGCAGGGTCCTGTGACCACAACACTAGCGCTCACTCAGCGGTATCACGGTCCTGTGAAGCAACAGGGTCCGCTTTCTATTAACCGGGTGAAGTTAACCCATGTGTACTAGTTATACCCCCAGTTATTGTCCGCCATTACAGAGCAGCAGTTGTCATCTCTGCACGGTGGACCCTGGGCTGCGAACGCACCTCTTACCATCTCTTTATTATTTGGTGCGTTCCGCCAGCCCTAACACTGTCCTCCGTCCTAAAATACCCCATTTCCTCACTCTCCCTGCGTGGAATATCCCTGTTGCTAATAAAACCCTGTTAACTCTTGATCTTTCTCCTATCCATGATGACATCCCACGTTCCTGTGATTAATACATGTGCATTATTGTGTGTACATGTATTTGTGTGTCCATCTGTGCATGCCTGTGAGTGTTTACGTGTGCATTTCTGTGTATAGTATATGTATCTCCACACGTGTGTGTGCGTGCTTCCCTGCGTGTGTATATGTGCGTGTCCACATTTTTGTGTGTGTACATCTGTGTGTGTGCATGTGTGTGCGTTCCCGAGTGTGCATTTCTGTGTGTGTATCTGCAAATCTGTACATGACTATGCGTGTGCTTGTAAGAAGATGAGTCAAGACGGAGTCAGCAGTGTGCGGTGTCCGTTAAGGCCGGAACAATCGGGGCTGTCACCACTTTTGGCGGGGAAGATTTGCTCTGAGAGGGAGAGACCTTTCCGTCAGACAGCAGGGGGTGCGGGGTACATAAGGAGACCTGAGCACAGGAACTGGTCAGACTTGGCGGGAAAGCGACAAGAGATGGTTGACTCCCTCTCTGCTGCTTACACTGACAACTCCACTTTTCCCAGACCTCTGTGTGCTGACCTTGAGACTTTTCGTGACGCTATTAAGTTACCGTCTATTTCCACACTGTTGGATACCCCTGTTTTACCCAAGATACAGGACAAACTGCTTATATACTACTCCGAAAGACCGCAGGCTGTTGCGACTTGTACACGTGCTCATGACCTGTGCCCGGCGCCAATTCTGAGGAATCCACGTAAAGGACTGCTTCCACGTTTCAGTGCACCCAAGTCAAGCAGGACAGAATCCATCAGCACTGTCGGGCTGCAGTGTTACTCATTTCCTGTAGCAGAGCCAGAGTCTTTGTGCATCGTTTGAGACACCGCCAGGAGATTTTCCAGCCTTCCCCTTGCCAGAACTGCAACCGATAAGTTGTCCTGTTTTCTTTGTATATTCTTTCTCTGATTGTCTTTACCGCCCTTCGTGGAGTACTACTTGTTATTGATTGTTTAGTAAATCCTGGTTAACCCCTTCTCTGTCGCCGGTTACTCACTCCATCCCATGAACTGTTTGTTCCTTACACGCTCATGAGTCTGCGTGTACATGTCTGCGTGAGTTTACGTATGCATTTCTGTTTCTGTGCCTGCGCATGAGTGTTGTGTGCATGTCTGAGTGCGCATTTCTGTTTGTGTATCTGCGTATGTATTTCAGTGTGTGTGCCTGCCTGCAAGTGTTTGTGTTTGCGTGTGTGTGAGTGAGTGCCTGCATGTGCATGTATGCGTGCACGCATTTCTGTGTGTCTGCATGTTTGCATTTGTGTCTGCATGCGTGCCTATTGTCATCCGATGTCCTCCTGCCAAGCTTTAGTGGGTACTGTCAGTTACTCCTCAAAACAGTAGAGCAACCAAGCTTCCCGTCCGGTCTTTTTCTCCCTCAGACGGATGAGCAGCTCCTCCATCTTGGATCTTCAAACTTGACAGGATGCTGACAGTCTGGGGGGTTAAATAGATGGGTCCTTTACCGCCTTTGATCTGATCCACCAATCCTGGGGGTATGAGATTCTGGCAGGAAAACTTTCCCAGAGGTTCCACATCTGCTCAGCAAGCTCACTCCAGCCAAAAAACGTGCAGGCTTAACCCTTTAATAAGCTCACAAACATGAACTGTATTAGTAGAGTGCAGAAGGACACAATTTTACAAAACTGTGCCTTATATTCCCATGTGCCCCCTTAATTTAATACACAAGGGCTAAACATTTGAACAGTTTCTACCTTCGATTTGGAAATAGGCCGATTTCTTTCTTTCTTTTTTTGACCTGTGCTGGTTCCTCTATTTGGTGCTTTCTTTTGTCCAATTTGGGGGAAAAAAATGGTTTATCAGTCATCCGGCTATTAATGGCATGCCACTGGCTGAGGGCACCTGTCAGAGTGGAGGCCCTGGGCAAATGCACAGTTTGCCTCACCCTAACAGTGACCCTGTCAATGGCACTAAAACAGAGATCTTTATAGTCTTTGTTATGCTTAATACTAAACTGACATGATAATCCATGCATGAGAAAACTTTTTTTATGCTTGATCTATGGGATTTAATTCTCTTATGCAGGGGTGACATTGTCCTCCCAACATACTGCTTTTTACATTGGCATTCAATGACGTATATCACAAAAAATGTTATGCACGAAAGGTAGTTGTTAATGGAGAGTATTTCAACAGTACTATTAGAGGAAATAGTAGAAGAGCCAGGACAGTGGAGGAGCAACACAGGCAATTTCGTAAGTTGCATTTGAAAATACTGTATGATAATCGTGAATGATTCACGCTATCAGTATTGTTATTACACTGTGATTTCAGTTGGCTTGCGGCCACAATGTTTTTAATTGTAGGTGCTTTACAGAAGGTTAATGGCGGGTTTTTGGGTATGGTAATTATTTACCCTAAATGAGATAATTTAAATGGATATGCCAGTGCTCTTGGAAAACTTGTTGTATTTTCTTGTCGAATACATTATAGGTGGTAATAAAATTGTATTTATATTCATCCTGTTTAGTTATTTTCCTGTCGACTTCAAATAGTGTCTCTTGATTATGTGTGAAAAAAATACAATTTAGCAGTTTTTTGGGATATTTTTGATCCTCAAACTTTTCACATTGAGTTTTAACTCTAATATTGAAATCAGAGTCTAATGTACAATTTTTTCGGATGCTCGTAAATTGTGGTAGATTTTGCAAAAATTTGCTATAGTCTCTCTCCACTGTTAAAATGTATATAACTGTTAGTCAACTTTTTTAAACAAGAAGTTCTAAGGCAAATGTGATTGTCAGAGATGAAAATGTTGATTTCCACAACATCAATACATTAGTAGTCAATAAAGAGGGAAAAATATATACCTCAATTATTTATGTTGATATCATGAACAAAACATTGTCTGTCCCTTTCCCAATGATCCCAAATGAAAAAGAGATCATGGATAAATCTTTTATATAAAACTATGCTTTCCTTTTATTCATCCTTGTAGATATATATCTCTTTAAATGCCCCATAAACAATTTAGCATAAGTTGGTGCGATCTTGGACCCCATTGCAGTCCCACGTATCTGGTGACAATATTCTCCTTGAAAAGTAAAGTAGCTGTTCTTTAGTATGAAGGACAGACCTTCAAAAAGAAAGTTTTTTTTGGTGATCAGGAAGTTTTAAATCACTTCGTAAATAATTTTTAAAGCTTAATAGCCCAATATCATGTGATATCCTGGAATACAGGGAGGTCATATCTAATATAAGAAATATGTACATAGTGTTCCATCCAATGCTTTGCATTAATTGAATCAGATGAGTCCCTGAGGTGGCCAGTTAGATTAAAAACATTAATCTGCATAATTTTGTCAATAACAATTTCTATAATGTCCATAAGGAAATAAGATGGATATAAAAGAAGAGATCTATGTATAAGAAAATCTTGAAAAGTTCAATAAATTATTGTATTACATTAAAAAAAAAACATGCACATAAATAATGTCATAGAACAGGGAGTACCTCTAGGGACATAAACATGCCTGTTATAAATCATTAATACTTACTATATGAAAAAAGTCTCCAAAACAATTATTGGCATATATTAGACCAAGCTGTGTGATAGTCTCCAACAAAAAGTGTATGTGGGTTCCCATGAATACCCAAAACCTCTTATATCTATATAAATGTGCAAAATAGAGGAGTTTCTAATAAGGAGCTAAAGCGCCGTACTTGGTATAATCAAACACCTATTAAGTCCAATTTGCAATTGCTTAGCCACATGTAGGTATTCGAAAAGTAATAATACAATGTTAGTGCATAGACGAACTCCCATACACACCCACATGATTAGTAGACTGCATTCTCTTGGACTGCATATTGCCAGCTACTGTACCAACCCATATAATGGGACATAGTGCTTTAGAAAAAGTATTACCTGGAAATTGTAGTGTTGGATATGATTTGAATAGTAATTGCAGACCACCGGCATGAGAAAGTCCCGCTACCCCGACACGCCCCAGGAAGATGCAGAAAATGGTGAAACGTGTGCCGGGGTAGTGGAACTTTCTTATGCCAGTGGTCTGCAATCACTATTCAAATCTTATAAAGCACTACTAAAAGTCGGTTGTGAAAGTATTCCATGATGCATGTGGATAAAATGATAATAGGATAATTCTTTATCTTGCTGGGCAGTGTACAATATTATACAGAAGCTGGGAAGCAGAATGAGCGCAATTGGATCTTACCCAATAGAAACTATAAAAATTAATAAAGAATGTGCTAACCTAACAAAGCTGTGCATACACAACAATTAAGAGGCATGAATGTTCAACTGCTGCTGATCCACAGTTTGCCCGACGGTTATTAAAGATAAGGGAGAAATTTGTAAATCTTCCACACTGCTATTGAATTAATAATAACATTCAGATACCGTATTTAATGCCAGTTTTAATTGACGCGTTTCGGAGAACATACTTCCACAGGATATAACCACATGTAGATATATGAAACGGTCAGACAGATTTATAGGGGTTAAATTCAAATATTGGTGCGAAGATGGCACATGGTATGTCAGGGTTCACTCACTACTGTCTGTTTGTGCTCTAAATAAAAATGTTTTCATTATATGAACACCATAAAATAAACCAAAAGAAAATTCTTGACATTTGAATGTGGTGTCAATAATTATTATATATAAATAAATGTGTTTAAATAGATAAAAAATAAAAAATATAGTTTTTAAAGCGAACCTATCATCGGGATTTTGCTTAGTAAATTACAGACACTGTCAGGTTGGCCACGTTATACTGATTAAAATGATACCTGGGTTGTTGTTTAATTTCCTGTTAATGAGATTCTCATGCGTCCATTTTTTTTCAGTAGGAGTGTTAATTAGTATGGAGGTTTTCATATTTAAATTACTGCTTTTATGGTAGAGAGTAGAGTTGAGCGACTTTGGTCGGATCGGGTTTCGTGAAACCCGACTGAAACAAAATTTGTTTCAGATGAAACTGGTCCGACTAGGGCAAAAAAAGTTGGAGTTTCGTCCGAAACCCGACCCCAATGCAAGTCAATGGGAAATAAAAGTCGGCATTGAGCGCATGACATTCATCATGCGTTTTGTATGCATTTGCTTTTTTTAGGCGCATGCGTTTTAACCAGTTTGTAGCCATGTTAACTCTTAAAACGCATGCGATTTTAAACGCAGGTGTGCGCATGTCCACGCGCACGCCTGCATTCCCATAGACTGTAATGTGATTTATTTTTTGCGCATTCCGTGCACAAGCGTGCGCATGCGGTTTTTTTGAGACAGGTTGGATGGACCAAAAATGCAACAGGTTACGTCCGGCGCGCCTAGGCGCACACTACAAAAAACGCATGCACATGAAAACGCACATGAATGCGTGCATACGCTATACCATGCGACCCCATGTTAAAGATAGGGGCGCAGGATGCATGCACATGGACATGCATGAAGCGCAGTGCTAAAAAACGCTAGTGTAAAACCAGCCTTACAAACATAAAAAATATATAAATCTGGTATCGCTGTAATCTCATGACCAGAAGAATAAAGTAGTCTAATCACTTATACCACATGAGGAACGGCATAAAAAATAAATAGTATAAATTCTTCACCTGCTGTTGGTTTGTTAATTTTGCCTCTTAAAGATCACAGTAAGGGCCCCGTCACACATAGCGAGTAACCAGCGATCCCGACAACGATATCAACGTGTCAGGATCGCTGGTGAGTCGCTACATGATCGCTGGTGAGCTGTCAAACAGACAGCTTAACCAGCGATCAGCACCCAGCGACGCCGAGCGGGCGCGTCGCTGAGTGTCTTAGTTACCAGCGTGCTGATGCAGGGAGCTGGTAACCAAGGTACACATCAGGTTTCTAAGTGATGTGCGCTGCTTAGAAACCCGATGTATACCTTGGTTACCAGCTCACTGCATCAGCGCACTGGTAACTAAGGTACACATCGGGTTTCTAGGTGCCGGGCGGGGCAAAGAAACCCGACGTTTACCTTAGCTACCAGGCTCCTGCTCGCTGGTCGTTGGTCACATGCTGGTCGCCTGTCACATGCAGCGAAACTTGTGACTCAGCAGCGATCTCGCTAGCGAGATGGCTATGTGTGACAGGGCCCTTAGGCTCGTCACACACTTATCCTGCGTTCTGCGCTGAGCACTTACACCGGGCTTTCCAGGTAAATCTCTGGAACACGTAATTCATATGGAACCCCCGGTGAAAGATTCCCTAAAATGAGGCAGATGGAGGCACTGTGGAGCTGTCTGACCTATGATCTGGTGGTGTCCATCTTTTTAATCGTGGATAAAAGTGCAGTCAACCACAGTTTTAAGCACAAGCACCTCTGAAAAAAACCCACCACTGAACAGAGGCCAGATGGAGTCCAGAATAACTATGCCACCTCATTATAGTGAATGGGTCCCTCAGGGGTTTCTTCTGAATAACATCATTTGGAGCTTTAGATGGAAACCACAATGCAAGTGCTCAGCGTAGAGCGCCGGATAAACGGAATCTCACACATTATGTAAAATGTTCCTAATAAAAGCTTCAACTCAGTCAACAAAAAAGCAAGTCCTCACTCAGCTCCATCAACTATCAAGGGAAATATAGGGGTCTTCAATGTTACTGGTAGTACAAATGGTCTGGGAAAGCGCTATGGCTCCTCACCCCCCCAAAAGAAATCCAGTGAATTCTGCATTCCCAAATCCAAATCCTCCTCCATTCTGAGCCCCATATATGCTATTAGGGTCTCTAGAGAAAACCCGAGAGTGGACCCTCTGGGTCGTAATTCCAGAGCCCTCTAGGGTGAGTGGACCATGTGGGGCCACCCCATATACAGGGACCGTCAGGAGCAGGCGCAAGGGAGATGGAACCACAACAGCTGGAGCCAAAGGGGTGACTCAGGGCAAGGCAGGGGATATACGAGGGAGTATGGAGAGAAGGGCGTGAAGGGAGATACACAGAAACGGAAAATGCTGTGGAAAAGCGGGAACAGACGAACCAGGGACTGGCGGGAGCTTGACACTGCAAGAGAGAGAAAGTGGAACAAAATGATGTTTGTAAGAGGGGACAGATCCTTGAGTATGGACAAAATGGCAGAGGATACACAAGAGGCAAGGAAGCACAAGAAACCACAAGACAGGGAGCAGCGGAAGACAAAGGAGTCAAAGCGGACAGCTAGTGAGCTAAGGGGCCTGAAGACAGAGGAAGGCGCCAGGCGCACAGACGCTGGCGCTGACCGAGTAGAAAATCAGGCACCTTACCTGTCCCGAGGTCGTGCAGAAATACCAGGTGGGCGCCGCCATGACTGGACGGAGCCACCGGGTCACGACCTCTCAGCGACACCCGCAGCAGAATGAGCACGGCCGCGCATGCACAGACTGCCGACTCGCTGAGATCCAGAGAAGGCAGCCGAGGGGCGGCGCGGGACGCAGGCGGGGACGCGCACAGAAGTGGGGAAGCGCCGGTGAGTACCGGCAGGTGTAACATATGACAAAACCATATTTAACATTCACATGTTTGGCATTTCTGTAATGATGAGAGCCCAACTAATTTATAGATGCATGTCTCCAGAAGCACAAGCTGGGTGTAACGTACTGTGCACTACAATGTACGGGCACTACAATAGCAGATTTGCAATTTTCATTCTGCAACATTCACTGTTGCTAGTTTCTGGAAAAAATATATGAAGTCAAATCATCACTATACCTGTAGATACATTTCTGAAGGGGTGTAATTGCCAAAATGGGGTCACTTTAGGGGTGTATGCTACTCTTCTAGCACTTAAGGGCTCTGTATATGGAGTTTGAAAACTATTCTAGGAAAATCTGCACTCAAGGACACCAATAGCGCTCCATCCCTCCCGAGTCTCGCCATATGGCTAAGCTGTACTGTACAGCCCAGTGCTTCTACTGTTCTGGCACATCTGGGGCTCTGCCAATATGAAATGTCACCATCAAACCAATCCAGCAAAATGGATTTGAACCCAGGACACCAGCACTGCAAGGCTGCAGTGCTAACTACTGAGACACTGTGCCGCCCTACATATGCTGTATAACTCAGAAGAAATTGCATTAACATTTTGGTGCCCAATTTTTCCTGTTACTTTTGCATTAATTCATGTTAAGAATCTGAAGAGTTAATAATCTTCTTTAATGTGTTTTTGAGGACTTTGAGGGATGAATTTTTTAGAATGGTGTCTCTTTTGGGTATTCTCTGTCATGTAGGCCCATCAAATGAAATGATCAAATTTTACCCCTTCTAACTTTCTAACAAAGAAAAAATTACGGTATGTTTAAAAAATTATGCTGATGTGAAGTAGACATGTGATTTATGTTATTTAATGCCCATTTTGTGTGACATAACTCTCTGGTTTAAGGACATGAAGATCTGGAGTTTGAAAATTACATAATTTTCAAAATGTTTGGCAAATTTCTCATATTTTCACAGATAAACGCAAGTGAAATCGACTAAATTTTACCACTATCATATTATCGTATATACAAAGTGATCCGTTGAAGCATCCAGAGTTATTCATTCATTCATTCTATATGGTCCAGTCTCTGACATTAATACACAAAAAGCATGAGTCCAATTCCATATATTTAAATTTTTTTTTTTTTTTTAATCTATTTAAACACTTTTGTTTATTTATATATAATATTTATTTACACCACATGCAAATGTCAAGCATATTTATTTAGAACTTTCTTTTGGTTGATTTTATGGTGTTCATGTAATGAAAATTTTTTTTCCAGAGCACAAACGAACGTTGACATACCATGTGCCGTCTTGGCGCCATTATTTGAATTTCAAACAAAAAAGGAAGCACACTGTAGTGCCATAACATACAAACATGAAATATGAAAAATGAACTGCACCACTGCATTAGAAGTATGAAAAATTGAGAAAGTTTAGCACATAAAATGGCCAATTTATGTGTACCTGGAAGCCAAGGTAAGGCATTTCTCGCTTTCCAGGACCCTAACCTAATGCCAATTGGCATTTGGATTATTTGAATTTCAACCCTAATAAATCTGTCTGCCTGTCTCATGTATCTACACATGGTTATATCCTGAAGAAACAACTGTGCATACTTTGAAATGAGTCTATTAAAAACCACATTAAATACAGTTCCTGTATCTGGACCTTATTATCAATTCATTAGCAGCGCAGAAAATTCATTTCTCCCATATCTTTAATACCGGTCGGATGACCTGTTGATCTGCAGCAGCTAAACATGCATGGCCTCTTTATTGTTGCGCATACACAATTTTATCAGCTTAGCACAATTTTTATTCATTTTTATAGTTCCTACCGGGTAAGACCCTATTGCGCTTATTCTGTTTCACAGCTCCTTTATAATATTGTTCACCGCCCAACAAGGGAGGCAATCATCCTATTATTCTTTTACCCACATGCATCATAGAATACTTTCACAACCGACTTTCATCACAAGAATGTCTCGTCATCTTACAAACATCAGATCTACTGGGATCCCATCCTCAGACACTGGTGACACGACTGATCTATTTAGTGAAGATAATACAAAACAAAAGAGAAAAATCTTCTTTGCGCTCGAAGACGCCCTCAAAGAGGAATTACATTTTGGCCTGGATGTGCGGTTCTTGAGCAGCTATAGGGAAGGAAAAATGTGCCCCAGAGGACTCAGGTTGGTGAACAACTCCTCCATTCCTAAAGACATTGACAACACTTTGGAATGGGAGTCCAACGTTAATAAATAAAGACACAATATGCTATGCTTGTCTTTTTAGAAAAAATGTCTAAATTATCTGATATTGCCACTGAGAAGATTCTTTTGTTTGGTAAAGAATTATTACATTTTGTAACTCTTCCTGATTTAAAAAAAAAAATTAGTGCTAACATAACATTCACCACTTCTATATCGCAACTTGAACACGAAACAATCACAAAAAAATCTAAGAAACTACATTGATTATTGGATTATTGAAAATTAATGAATGAAACAGGGTTTGCCAATCATTAATAAACCCAAAAAGTTATTTAACGTAAATACTCCATCTCATTTCAATACAAATAAAAAACATGTAATAGTCATTAATAATAAAATAGTCATCAATGACCTACCAAAGGAAACTGCATTGGAGTCAGACAGCAATATTATAAAGAAAAAAATGGTAGAGACAAACGATAATATTATGGAAGTGGCTTCTGGACAAGACAGGAAAACACCATTTTTGAACACAAATTTTCATCATCCTTATTTACGTCCTTTTGTGACATAAAAAAACATCTTGAGAGCATCAGGGAACAAATTAACAAAATCAATAATGATAGGAGGAAAACTCTGTCATATAAAAGTAGTAATTTAAATTTGAGAACCTCCTTACTACTAAACACTCCTATGGAAAAACATGCACCTTTGAATCTGGCGAACCCTCTAACGCCAATTAGTGTCATTAAATCTGAATCGCTTATTGAGTTTGGAGATCCCATTGTCACCAGAGTATTGGATCTATCGATATATGATACTACACCCAAACTGATTTCCACTCAAAATTCCAATTTTATTAATGAAACACTTACCGTGGATAACACTACCACTGGAACCAGGACTCTGGTTCCTTTTTTACCCCGAGTTCTCTTTCACAAAAAAGGACTGATAAATCAATTTTTCCCCAAACTGAGCAAAGGAAAAACCAAATAGAGGAACCAGAGGAAGCGGAAAAAAAGGAAAAATTAGCCTATCTCCCAATCCCAAGGGGTCAACCCTTCAAATGTGTTCAGTTTATCAGATTATAAATGAACAAATACCGAACTTTCACTTTTGGTACAAGGCCTTTCCTTTTGTCTCAATTTTAAACCTAAAGACTTTGATCTTTTTTTTCTAGAACTTCAGATTTTAATCAGGAGAATGACACTAAAAATACATTTTATTATTAATAAGGGTAAAACAAATTCCAACCCACTGGCACCACAAGTTGATGTAAATCACCATATCAATGTAAAAGCAAAATCTAACTTTTATCCAAAAAAGAGCAAGAGACATCACTCAAGAATTTTTAATAATTTTGTTCTTAATAAACTTAAATCCATTACAAGGAAAACCTCTCACAATCTGACTAAAAGAGAGAGAGAAGCTCAATGATCATAGAAACATTGTCGTTAGATCTGCTGACAAGGGGCAAAGGGGATATTGTTATACAGAATTAGAACAAATATTATAGAGGAGACTATAAAATTCTCTCGGATTTCAATTATTACCTCAAAATATCATCAAATTCACTACCTAATACAATTCCCCTTTACAACGCCCTCATTAATAAAGCAAATGAAGATAATATATTGAATCCACAAGAAAAGATATTTCTCACCAGCCAATGTCCCATAACACCTTTTTTTTACCACTTGCCAAAAATACAAAAAATCTCACAAATTGGCCAGGCAGACCCATCATATCAGGAATTGGCTCACTGACCAGTAATCTTTCGGAATATATTGACAAAATTATGCAGATTAATGTTTTTAATCTAAATGGCCACCTAAGGGACTCCACACATCTGATGAAATTACTGCAAAGCATTTAATGGAACATTGTGTACATATTTGTTACAATAGATGTTGCCTACCTGTATTCCAATATATCACCTGATATTGGGCTATTATTTATGGAGGGATTTGCTACTTCCTGATCACCAAAAAACTTTACTCCTCAAGGTCTGTCCTCCATACCATAGAACAACTACCGTACTTTACTTTTCAAGAAGAATATTGTCATCAGATACGTGGGACTGCGATGGGGTCCAATGTCACACCTACTTATGAAAATTTGTTTATGGGGCATTTGAAGAAATATATATATCTACAATGATGAATACAAGGAAAGTATAGTTTTACATAAAAGATTTATCAATGATCTCTTTCTCATTTTGGATAATTTGAAAAGGGAGATGATATCATGAACAAAAGATTGTAACATAAATAATTGGTGTATATATTTTTCCCCCTTTATTGACTCCCGATGTATCGATTTTCTGGACATCAACATTTTCATCTCTGACAGTCGCATTTGCACCAGTATTTTTTTTTTTTTTTTTAAAAGTCAATGCTAACCGTTATATACAGTCATATGTTAAAGTTTGGGCACCCCAATTAATGTTAACCTTTTTTCTTAATAACAATTTTGGTTTTTGCAACAGCTATTTCAGTTTCATATATCTAATAACTGATGGACTCAGTTATATTTCTGGATTCAAATGAGGTTTATTGTACTAACAGAAAATGTGCAATCTGCATTTAAACAAAATTTGACCGGTGCAAAAGTATGGGCACCTCAACATAAAAGTGACATTAATATTTCGTAGATCCTCCTTTTGCAAAAATAACAGCCTCTAGTCACTTCCTGTAGCTATTAATGAGTTCCTGGATACTGGAATAAGGTATTTGTGACCATTCCTGTTTACAAAACAATTCCAGTTCAGTTAAGTTTGATGGTCGCCGAGCATGGACAGCCCGCTTCAAATCATCCCACAGATGTTCAATGATATTCAGGTCTGGGGACTGGGATGGCCATTCCAGAACATTGTAATTGTTCCTCTGCATGAATGCCTGAGTAGATTTGGAGCGGTGTTTTGGATCATTGTCTTGCTGAAATATCCATCCCCTGCGTAACTTCAACTTCGTCACTGATTCTTGCACATTATTGTCAAGAATCTGCTGATACTGAGTTGAATCCATGCGACCCTCAACTTTAACAAGATTCCTGGTGCCGGCATTGGCCACACAGCCCCAAAGCATGATGGAATCTCCACCAAATTTTACTGTGGGTAGCAAGTGTTTTTCTTGGAATGCTGTGTTTTTTAGCCTCCATGCATAACGCCTTTTTGTATGTCCAAACAACTCAATCTTTGTTTCATCAGTCCACAGGACCTTCTTCCAAAATGTAACTGGCTTGTCCAAATGTGCATTTGCATACCTCAGGCGACTCTGTTTGTGGCGTGCTTGCAGAAACGGCTCCTTTCGCATCACTCTCCCATACAGCTTCGCCTTGTGCAAAGTGCGCTGTATTGTTGACCGATGCACAGTGACACCATCTGCAGCAAGATGATGCTGCAGGTCTTTGGAGGTGGTCTGTGGATTGTCCTTGACTGTTCTCACCATTCTTCTTCTCTGCCTTTCTGATATTTTTCTTGGCCTGCCACTTCTGGGCTTAACAAGAACTGTACCTGTGTTCTTCCATTTCCTTACTATGTTCCTCACAGTGGAAACCGACAGGTTAAATCTCTGAGACAACTTTTTGTCTCCTTCCCCTGAAAAGTTATGTTGAATAATCTTTGTTTTCAGATCATTTGAGAGTTGTTTTGAGGAACCCATGATGCCACTCTTCATAGGAGAATCAAATAGGAGAACTACTTGCAAGTGGCCACCTTAAATACATTTTCTCATGATTTGATACCCCTGGCTATGAAGATCAAAGCTCAATGAGGTTACAAAACCAATTTAGTGCTTCAGGAAGTCAGTAAAAAGTAGTTAGGAGTGTTCAAATCAAGAAAATGATAAGGGTGCCCATACTTTTGCACCTGTCAAATTTTGTTTAAATGCAGATTGCACATTTTCTGTTAGTAAAATAAACCTCATTTGAACCCAGAAATATAACTGAGTCCATCAGTTATTAGATATATGAAACTGAAATAGCTGCTGCAAAAACCAAAATTGTTATAAAGAAAAAAGGTTAACATTAATAGGGGTGCCCAAACTTTAACATATGACTGTACATTTTAACAGTGGGCACTATAGCAAATGTTTGGAAAATATACTGAAAAAAACAATTTATGAGGAACTGAAAAAATTGTACATTAGACTCTGATTTGAATATTATGGCTATAACTCTACGTGAAAGGTTTGAGGATCAAAAATATATATAAAAAAAAACCCTGCTAAATCGTGCTTTTTCCAATACTATCAAACATAATCAGGAGACATTACTTAAAGTAGATAGGAAAATAACTAAACAGGATGAATATGAATACAATTTTATTACCACCTATAATGTATTCCTCAAGGAAATACAACAAGTTTTCCAAGAGCACTGACCCATCCATTTAAATGATCCATTCTCGGTAAATAATTACCATACCCAAAAAACCCGACATTAACCTTCTGTAAAGCACCTACAATTAAAAACATTGTGGCCTCTATCCAACTCAAATCCGAGTGTAATAACAATACTAAAACTGTGAATCATTCATAATAATCATACAATATTTTCAAATGCAACTTAAGAAATTGCCTGAGTTGCTCCTCTTGTCATGGCTTTACCACCTTTTCCTCTAACTGTACTGGTGAAATATTCTCTATTACTTTTTGTGCATAACTTCTTTTGTGATATACGCCATTGAATGCCAATGTAAAAAGAGGTATGTTGGGAAGACAATTCAACCCCTGCATAAGAGAATTAACTCCCATAGATCAAACATAAGAAAAGGTTTTCTCAAGCATGGATTATCCCATTATTTTAGTATTAAGCATAGCAAAAACTATAAAAATCTCGGCTTTAGTCCCATTGACAGGGCCGGCATTAGGGTGAGGCAAACTGGGTATTTGCCCAGGGCTCCCAGTCTCACAGGAGCCCCCAGCCAGTGGTGCTCCACTAATGTAGGCAGAATCACGAGGCTGCTATTAGGCCGGTGAGTCAGGGGTGTCCGGTGTCATCATCAGCTCTGGGTCCCCCCTCCTGGCACCGCACATTTGTGAGAAGGTTGTGGGATGCAGTGACAGACAGAAGGCAAAGCAAGAGTTAGCAACTTTACTTTAACAGGGGGATACTCCACGCAGGGAGGTAAACCGTTAAATAGGGAAATATTCTGGCGGCAGCGGTCAGTCTCCGGTACCTTCCGCTTAATTGATTCAGCCAGGATTGGGCAGGCCACAGCACTATCCGAGTCCCACATAGTCCGGCAAATGTATATTAGCCAGTCAGGGTGCACACGTCTGTCCTGCACCTGGTCTCTCTTAGGTGCCACGTGCGCTGTACTCACGGCCTCGCAGAGTATGTCACCTCGTTTTCTAGTCACCACCGGACACCCTGTATGTCACTCTCTCCTGTCTCCACTAGCGACGGCGGAGGTACGCAGACTGCTTCCGCGCGCGCTATGGCTGCTGCACCCTAGCCACACCCCCTACTTCTGGGTGCAAAGGATTGTTTAGTCTCTTATGCTTTCCCCCAGACAGAGGAGACAGCCCCGACAGTTCCAGACCTGGCACAGAACAGGTACCCGCGGCCCGGTCTTCCTCCTTACACATTCATCCTAGATGCTGATACACTTGAAAGCAATGATGGAATAGGGAGCGTTAGATGGCACTCCCTCTCCTAATATTGTCCCTCTGCAACTGACATCTCAGCGAACGAGCATGATGATGTCACTTCATCATGCCACACTGTGCTGGGTAGTGGAGTTGCTGATGAGAAGCAGTGCAGAGACTGGAGTATCTGAGGAATGGGGAGAGGTGAGAATTGTATTTATTTTTTTAAATCAATAAGTACATTGTGGTGGCCATAATACTGGAGGATTATTTAGTGCATTATACTGTATGAGCTATATGGGTATGTACTATATGGGGGCTGCATTATACTCTGTTGAGGGCTATGGGGTGCATTGTACTATTTGTACTATATGGGGGCTGCATTTTAATATACTTTATCAAGGACTATGTGGTGCATTATACTGTATCCACTACTTGGGGCCTGCATTATACTTTATCAATGAATATGGGGTGCAGTAATAATAATATAATAATAATAAATTTTATTTTTATAGCGCCGACATATTCCCAGCACTTTACATTTCGGAGGGGATTTGTACAGACAATAGACATTACAGCATAACAATAATCACATACATTAGATTATAACAAATACCAAGAGGAATGAGGGCCCTGCTCGCAAGCTTACAGTCTATGAGGAAAGAGGTAGACACGAAAGGTGGGTGGTAACAATTGCCCTGATTGTATGGACCAGCCATAATGTTAAGTGTGTAACAGTACAGACACAGAGGGCTAATGGATGCATAAAGCATGTGGTAACATGATGCGGAGAACCTGGTTGTGGTAATACTTTTGGCTGTGCCACACAGGGATAGATTAGGTTAATGTGTTGAGGCGATAGGCCAGTCTGAATAAATGCGTTTTCAGGGCACGCTTAAAATTGTGGGGATTGGGGACTAATCGTATTGACCTGGGAACTGCATTCCAAAGAATTGGCGCAGCAGTATACTATATGTACCATATTGGGGCTGCATTATACTCTCTTCAGGACTATGGGGTGCATTATACTGTATGTACTATATGGGGGCTGCATTATACTCCATTGAGGACTATGGGGTGCATTGTAGTATGTGTGCTATACGAGGGCTGAACTATACTCTGCCGAGGATTATGGGGTGCATTATACTAAATGTACTATATAAGGGCTGCATTATACTCTCTCAACGACTATAGAGTGCATTGTACCATGTGTACTATATGGGGGCTGCATTATATTCAAATTGAGGACTATGGAGTGCATTGTACTATGTGTACTGTATGGGGACTGTGCTATACTCTATTGAGGACTATGGGGTATACTGTACTATATGTACTATACGGAGGCTGCATTGTACTCTAACAAGGACTAGAGGGTGTGCATTATACTATATGGGGACTGTATTATACTCTATCAAGGACTATGGGATGTGCATTATACTATATGTACTATATGGGGGCTGTATTATACTCTATTGAGGACTATGGGGTGTGCATTATACTATATATACTATATGGGGGCTGCATTATAGTACTCTGTAGAGGACTATGGGGTGTATTATAATGCATGGGGGACTATGGGGAGTGCAATATACTGAATGGAGGACTTTGGGGGGTGCATTACATTATATGGAGCACTATGGGCTGTGCATTATACTCTATGGAGGACTATGGGGTGTGTACTATATTATATGGAGGACTGTGAGGCACATTATACTATACTTGAGGACTATGGGGCGCATTATACTATATGGCAGACCAGGCTCGAATGGCCCAAGGGGAACAAGGGAATCCCCCGGTGGGCCCCTGTGCAGATCTGGGCCACCAACATTACTGTATGGGCAGTACTTTGTATAACTCACTTGATTCACTCTGTACAGAAAAAAGCAGAATCTTATTCATTAATCAAACTACCCAGTTTATTATTATATAGAGATATAGGTAAATTTGTGAACGAGGGAAGTGTAATATTTGTATGCAGGTGAAAAGTGGGCCACAAAGTCAATGTTACTGGTGGGCTCTTGGCACCCCAGTCAGACACTGTGGCAGACTATAAGGTTTGCATTATACTATGTGAAGGACTATGGGAGTGCATTATACAATATGGAGGACTATGGGGTGCATTATACTATAAGGAGGACTATGGGGAGCATTATACTCTTCTATGCTATACAATTTGTTTTCTGCTTAACAATTCATCTCATAGATGTCCCGCAGAAATTGAAGCTGAACAGTACAAAATGAGAGAACAAAATTCAGAAGTCCAAACTTAAAATAGAAAAATGCAGCAAAATATAATAATCTCAAAACTTCATGGTATCTTTGAATTTATATATATTCCTGAAGGTCACTCCTATTTGTTGTATCTGTGGATACTGTCTTATTGCGTTTTAATATATACTTTTTATGTGGCTTTCAATAAAATTAAGGTTTTTTTTATACATTGTCAATTGTAAAGTTCTTTTCTGGGTTTTATATATTCATGAAGGTGCTACGCATAGTTCCCCTTTAATAATATATAGTACTGTCAAAACGTCTAAATTATGTTTTGCTGTATTTCACAATCCAAGGCATGTGTGTACTGCTCCAAACATAGTTACATCAAGTGCAGTAAATGTTTCCAGTTTAGATAATAGCATCAAAGAGAACTCCTTTGTGCAATGCTCATATTTCATTACACCAATCCACCCTCACTATATCAAAGAGAAATGTCATCCAACAGTTAACAGCAACTACTAATTTATGCTAGACAAATGTGCCAGCTAAACCACAGGATTGAAAAATACATATTACCTGTGGATGCAAACAGAGCTAGCAAGAGAATGTAACTCCACTCTGCCTCCCCTCTGCCGATGCGCGTTTCATTGTTGCTTCTCCCTGGGGGCATCATGGAAGCCTATAGAGTGTATTATTGTACTGTATATTGAGGACTATAGGGGTGCATTATATTATATGGAGGACTATGGGGTGTGCATTATTGAAAATGAAGGACTATGGCTACTGCATTATGCTAAATGGAGGACAATGGGGAGTATATTTTACTATGTGGAGGACTATGGGGTGCATTATAGTATATGGAGGACTATGGGGAGTGCATTATATTATATGGAGCACTATGGGGTGTGCATTATTGAAAATTAAGGACTATGGATACTGCATTATGCTAAATGGAGGGCAATGGGGAGTGTATTTTACTATATGGAGGACTATGGGGTGCATTATAGTATATGGAGGACTATGGGGAGTGCATTATATTATATGGAGCACTATGTGGTGTGCATTATACTCTATGGAGGACTATTGGGCGTGCACATTACTATATTGAGGACTATGGGGCGCATCATACTGTGTGGCAGACTATGGGGTGTGCATTATACTATGTGAAGGACTATGGGGGGTGCATTATACTATGTGGTGGACTATGGGGCACATTATACTAAACAGGCAAAATGCTACCTGTTTATCAGGTGATTGGATTGCTTATACTTGAACAAAAATCATTGTTCTTTGCAGCACATTGACTGGTGAAAACTTTTGATGTGCTGCTGATAACATGAAACTGTATGGGGACAGATTGATCTATTAGTGATTATTCTGTCCTCATCATTTTTTGTCATCATGTTTAAATAGGCCGGGACTCAAGCGCCGAACGACTTCAATAGTGTCGATCGTGCTTGTTTAACGGCCTAAACTCAGTGCATGTAAATGCAACTGAAGTGTTTTTGTGTGATGTATTCCTTTGATAAAGTCATCAATATATAATATATACAGTATAATTTTTATGCTAAGTGCAGTTTAATACCTTATATCAACTTCCTGGTTGAAATTATTGATGTATTTCACATGATGAATATATTAACCCCTTTACCCCCAAGGGTGGTTTGCATGTTAATGACTGGGCCAATTTTTACAAATCTGACCACTGTCCCTTTATGAGGTAATAACTCTGGAACGCTTCCATAAATACTGGTGATTCTGGCACTGTTTTCTCGTGACATATTGTACTTCATGATGGTGGTAAAATTTCTTTGATATAACTTGCGTTTATTGGAAATTTGGTGAAAATGTTGAAAATTTCGCAATTTTCCAACTTTGAATTTTCATGCCCTTAAATCACAGTAATATGGCACACAAAAAACTTAATAAGTAACATTTCCCACATGTTTACTTTACATCAGCACAATTTTGGAATCAAAATTTTTTTGGTTAGGAAGTTATAAGTGTTAAAAGTTGAACAGTGATTTCTCATTTGTACAACACCATTTTTTTTAAGGACCACATCACATTTGAAGTCACTTTGAGGGGTCTATATGATAGAAAATACCCAAACGTGACACCATTCTAAAAACTGCACCCCTCAAGGTGCTCAAAATCAGATTCAAGAAGTTTATTAACCCTTCAGGTGCTTCACAGGAATTTTTTGAATGTTTAAAAAAAGTGAACATTTACCTTTTTTTCACAAAAAAAATTACTTCAGGTTCAATTTTTTTATTTTACCAAGGGTAACAGGAGAAATTGGACTTCAACAGTTATTGTCCTGAGTACACTGATACCTGATATGTGGGGGGAACCCTGTTTCGGCACATGGCAAAGTTCGGAAGGGAAGGAGCGCCGTTTGACCTTTTCAATGCAAAATTGGCTGGAATTCAGATCGGATGCCATGTCACGTTTGGAGAGCCTCTGATTTGCCTAAACAGTGGAAACTCCCCACAAATGACACCACTTTGGAAACTAGAACCCCAAGGAACTTATCTAGATGTGTGGTGAGAACTTTGAACCACCAACATCTTCACAGAAGTTTATAACGTACAGCCGTAAAATTAAAAAATCATATTTTTCCACAAAAATGATCTTTTAACCCCCAATTTTTATTTTCCCAAAGGAAACAGGAACCAAAAAGTCATTGTGAAATTTGTCCTGAGTACGCTGATACCCCATATATGAGAGAAAACTACTGTATGGGCACACATCAGGGCTCAGAAGGGAAGTAGTGACGTTTTGGAATGCAGACCTTCATGGAATGGTCTGCGGGTGTCATGTCGTGTTTGGATGTGCCTAAACAGTGTAAACCCCCCACAAGTGGCCACATTTTGGAAACTAGACCCCCCAAGGAACCTATCTAGATTTGTGGTGAGCACTTTGAACCCCCAAGTGCTTCACAGAAGTTTATAACGTAGAGCCATAAAAATAAAAGAAAATTTCCACTAAAATGATTTTTTGCACACATTTTTTTATTTTTTCAAGGGTATCAGGGGAAATTGGACCACAAAAGTTGTTGTGCAATTTGTCCTGAGTTCGCTGATACCCCATATGTGGGGTAAACCACTGTTTGGGCGCATGGCAGAGCTTGGAAGGGAAGGAGCACCGATTGACTTTTTCAACACAGAATTTTCTGGAATTGAGATCAGACGCCATGTCGCATTTGGAGAGCACCTGATGTGCCTGAACAATGGAAACCCCCAATTCTAACTCCAACCCTAACTCTAGCCCTAACCCTAATGGGAAATTGGAAATAAATACTTTTTTTATTTTTATTATTTTTCCCTAACTAAAGGGGGTGATAAAGGGGGATTTGATTTACTATTTATAGCGGATTTTTATGTTTGGCAGCTGTCACACGCTAAAAGACGCTTTTTATTGCAAAAAATAATTTTTGCATCACCACATTTTGAGATCTATAATTTTTCCGTATTTTGGCCCACAGAGTCATATGAGGTCTTATTTTTTGCAGGACGAGTTGACAATTTTATTGGTGCCGTTTTCAGGCACGAGTTTTTTGATCGCTTTTTATTCTGATTTTTGGGAAGCAGAATGAACAAAAAACAGCAATTCATGAATTTCTTTTGGGAGGGGGGCGCTTACACCGCTCCGCGTGTGTTAAAATTAATAAGGCAGTTTTATTCTTCGGGTTAGTATGATTACAGCGATACTTCATTTTTTATGTTTTGGCGCTTTTATACAATAAAAACAATTTTATATAAAAAATAATTGTTCTTGCACTTTTATGATGATAAAGCATTGTTTTTTGCCTTGCTTTTTTTTTTGAAGGGGTTCACCAAAGGGTTAACTAGTGAGACAGTTTTATAGGGCGGGTCATTACGGATGCAGCAATACTAAATATGTGTACTGTTATTGTTTTTGTTTTGTTTTTTACAAAAAAAGAATTTTTTAGGGAATATTTTTTTTCTTTATTTAGGAATTTTTAAAAAAATTATTTTTACACATGTAATTTTTTTATCCACTTTATTACATTGTCCCAGGGGAGGACATTACTATATAGTGTCAGATCGCTGATCTGACACTTTACACTGCACTGTGCCAGATCAGCAATCTGACAGGCAGTGCAGGTGGCTTCTTAGAGCCTGCTTGCAGCAGGCTCTAAGAAGCCACCTCCCTGCAAGACTCCGAAGGCCCCTGTGGCCATCTTGGATCTGGGGGCCTGCAGGGAGGAGGCCCTCGGAACAACACAAGCATATTGCATTGTTCTGAGGGTCTCAGGGAAGCTGAGATGCTTCCCTATGCCCCCGGTACACTGCGATCATGTTTGATCGCAGTGTTCTGGGGGTTAATGTGCCGGGAGCGGTCCGTGACTGCTCCTGGCACATAGTGCGGGGTGTCAGCTCTGATAATCAGCTGACACCCGGCCACGATCAGCTGCGCTCCCCCCGTGATCGCAGCTGATCGCGATGACGTACTATTCCGTCCATGGGCATTAAGACCCAGGGTATATGGACGGGATAGTGCGTCATATTTCAGGAAGGGGTTAATGGATATATAATTTATGATAAGTTTAGCCTAATGATTTTATTGTTTTTTTATGATAACATATATAAAGTGTTGCAATAATTGTTATTTGGTTTTGTTTTTACAATAATTGACGGAAATATTTCAGCCCAGAGTTTTTGTTTTTTTGATTTTTAAACATATTTTTATATCTTTAGACAACTCATATATTCACACATATCTTAGAACTAATTGTTTCTATGAACAGACATATACAGTTTTACCTTTTAAAATGTAGTTTTATATTTTTACTCATGAAATCACAGCAGACTAGAATTCGTTATTCCTGTTCATTGCCACGTTACAGCTTCTTTCTTCGTCCTACGAATACTATGCTTCTTGCTGAATCACCAGGCAGAGACAGAGGCTCTCTGGCCTAGTTACTACGTATACATCATGGCTGACCTACATTCAGTCTCAGCGGTGGAGGAATTCCAGGAGATCACTGTAGTACAATGAACGGGACATTCCAGCTGGCATACATTCTCACGCATATGTCCCATATTCAGTCATTTCATACCTCCTCATTCTGAAAATCCCAAACTCTTGTATTACAGCGTGGGACAGTATGATGGACAGGAAAGGGATATTGTGTTTTTTTTATTTTTGTTTTTTTTACAGGATATGAGGGATTCTGTGGAATTATACATTAGGTGAGTATGACTGTTTTTTATTTTTAAGTAAAAATGAAAAAATGTTTTGTTTTATTTTATTACAAATAAAAGACTTTATTCTGGCTGTGTCTTCATTTACCATATAACTATAGGATTAGTAATGAATGTGTGTCTTATAGACGCCTCTCCATTAGTAATATGTGGGCTTGATGTCACCTGATAATACAAAGGTGACATTAACCCCACAAATATGAACCCCACTTGCCACCACTGCAGTGCATATAGGAAGAGCCGGGCAAAGCGCAAGAATTGGTGCATCTAATAGATGCGCCTTTTCTGGGTGGTTACTGCTGATAGGAGCAGTATTCCCATCAGCCGACACCAGTGACCTGAAGTGAACTTTATACCTCCAATCACAACTGCCACTTACTGAAGAATCAGGTAAGGTTACCAGAGTTCACAGCCTCTAGGGCTCCCAGCAGCTAAGTGGACTGGAAATCTTAAGGGAGACTTTACGAGAAAATTTAAGGTACTGTAGTTTCCAGCTGCTTGAAGATCTAAAGACTGTGAACTAAGGTTACCTTGGGTGTGTATTTTACTGTGCATGTTAATAAATAAATAAGTGAAAAAAGCAACGTCAAGTGCCCCTTATTTTTAAAAGCCAGCCAAGGGAAAGCAGACAGTTTGAGGCTAGTGTTATTATTCTGGGAAGGGGCCAATGTCCATCAAGCTTCTCAACTTATTAATATCAGCTCACATTTGTCTGCCGAGCTTCTACTGGTTATTAAATTGGGCGGACCACCAAATAAAGACATGCAGTCCCCCAATATTTAATACCCAGCAAAGGCTAAAGAGACAGCTGTGAGCTGATATTAATTGGCTGAGAAGGGGCCATGGACATTGGCCTCCTCCCAGACATATAACATCAGCCCTCAGCTGCCACAGAAATGGGGGAAAAAGAGGGGATTTGTCGGGGAGTGTTTTGCTCAATTAAAGGACTAATTTTCACTACAGGGTTATTAAAGGGGGTGTCTTATAGACGCCTCTCCATTACTAACTCCTGGGCTTGATATCAGCTGATATTACAAAGCTGATATCAACCCCAAAATATTATCCCGCTTGCCAATGCACCGGTGCAAGCGGAAAGAGTTGAGCAAAACTGCTGAAGACTGAAGCTTTTACTATGGGAAAGGGCTAATATTCATGGCCTGTTCCCAGCCTATTAATATCATCCACCAGAGCAGTCTGCTTTAGCTTAGCTGGTTATCAAAAATGGGGGGCCCCCATGCCTTTTTTTTCAATAGACCCCTTTATTTTTTATAACTAGCCAAAATAAAGCAGACAGCTGAGGTCCGCAGCTCGCAGCTGTCAGCTTTACATGCACTTGTTATAAAGAATAGAGGAGACCCCATGTCTTTTTTTTTTTACACAGTGATCCGGCCAATTACAGCCTTGCCAATACTTGACATAGCTGTGATGGGGCCAGAAGTGCCAACACAGGAAAATCTTATTGCTTGACTGCACTGCCGCCTTTCAACAAGCTTTGTTCCGGCTGCCGAACCCAAACAGTAACACGCACTTCTGGGGGAAGTCCATGTTCGGAGTCACTAGGTGCCCAATACTAACCATGATTTTTACCATTTAGGTTTGCCTATCTCTAGACAGCAAGACAGCCAGATATCAATCAAAAGAGAGAGGCAGGTGCCAAAGATGTAAATGGTCAAGGGAGATATTTTTTTCAGGTGTTCTGAGTGAGACAAAGCATCTGATGCTTACTTTGCATATTTATGAAGCCATGAATTTCACCAGAGTAACCGAACAGTGAGCAAATAGAAAGGTATCAATGCATTTATCATTAAAATGTCTAAAAATGAGTAAACTTGCTGACAGATTTAGTTACTATGTACTGGAAACGTGTGAGTTTTCCACAGCATAATATGTGGGCCGATATTTGCTGATCTATGATTACAGTGTCCATGTGTCTCTACTGTTAAAAAGTATTAATGTAGAATGACCTCTGTTAATTTAACAACTAATTACTACATTGCAACATACCTTCAGCTATAAAACATGATGATCTGAGTGGCAGCGTACAGTGCAGGATGTACTCTGACTGATACCATGATGGAATTACATTGTTTGGTCCTGCTTTCACTGTGTTGTGGCGCTCTTGCCATGCCAAGACTCCATGGCAAGTCTGGCTTCAGTTCTTCTGAACAGAATTTAGCAGAGGTATGTTTCTGTAAAAAAAAATAACATAAAACTGAAAAGGGCTAATATAGTTTCATCAATTAAGAGGATTTATTGTCTAATGAAAGGTTACGCAATGCAATAATATATACATTAATTTGACACAATTTTCAAGATTTCTGCTTGGTATTGTACAATAGTAACCTTCACTGTTTATTTCTAGGAATGAAATAGATGTGAGATGTGAAAGACACAGTTGTGATGACTGTACTGTAAGTGTAACCAGACCTGTATCTGTGTATTCATCAGATGAATAATGCAGCTTTGTATTCTTTATTTGCAAAGATTGAAGGTTAAATGACAGAAAGCAAAATTGAAAAATTTGAGGAATTTATACAGATAGTAAAATGGAAAACTGGGTAGATTTTGATCAACAAATATGCAAATTGCCTCTTCAGAAAGAAAGAGGACTTTTACAACAAATACTAACCCTGTGAGCTAATAATAATGTCACTCAGTTTATTTAAATGTTCTAAAACTTTGTAATCTGCCTTGCTTTAATTTATCAGCATTTATCAGCAAAGGTTTATGCCAGTAAATAGGAATACTCGTGTCTAAATTTAGAAGCTGAAAATGTGCATTGCTAGTCCTGGATATATTTGCAACCAGTCTGAGCAATGCTCTGAGAGCTAAATATATTATTAGCAAATGTAAATTAGCAAGATATAAGGAACAGATAGCATAAAGTGTGATTGCTTAATCAGAGTAAAAGAATGTTTGTAGTTTGATAAACAAGTAAGTCTGCCAAAGGTGCTGTACACAAAATTACTTTGAAATTGTTAAAGGAAATATATCATAATATCAATCCTTCCAAACCGCATATATGAGCATGCAGGTCTTTAAATTGTAAATCCATCAACTTCTTTATATATTCTATCTGTTGCTGTATTCCTGAGTGTTTAGGATTTGCATCCATACGCAAAGCAAGGCTTTAACCCCTTTACCCCCGAGGGTGGTTTGCACGTTAATGACCGGGCCAATTTTTACAATTCTGACCACTGTCCTTTTACGAGGTAATAACTCTGGAACGCTTCAATGGATCCTGGTGATTCTGAGAATTTTTTTCGGGACATATTGTACTTCATGTTAGTGGTAAAAAATGTTCACTATAATTTGAGTTTACTTGTGTAAAAAATAGAAATTTTGCAAAAATGTAGCAATTTTCAATTTTGAATTTTTATGCCCTTAAATCAGAGAAATATGTCACACAAAATAGTTCATAAATAACATTTCTCACATGTCTACTTTACATCAGCACTATTTTTGAAGCAAAATTTTTTTTCGTTAAGAAGTTATAAGGGTTAAAAGTTGACCAGCAATTTCTCATTTTTGCAACAAAATTTACAAAACCATTTTTTTTAGTGACTGGCTCACATTTGAAGTCACTTTGAGGGGTCTATATGGTAAAAAATACCCAAAATTGACACCATTCTCAAAACTGCATCCCTCAAGCTGATCAAAAGCACATTCAAGACATTTATTTACCCTACAGGTGCTTCACAGGAATTAATGGAATGTGAAAGGAAAAAATGAACATGTAACTTTTTTTTAACTAATATGCAACTTTAGACTAAATTTTCACAAGGATAACAAGAAAAACTGAACCCGAAAATTTGTAATGCAATTTCTCCTGAACATGCCGAAAACCACTGTTTGGGCGCACAACAGAGCTCAGAAGGGAAGGAGCGCCATTTGACTTTTTCAATGCAAAATTGGCTGGAACTGAGATCGGAGGCATCGTATCTGGAAAACCCCTGATGTGCCTAAACAGTGGAAACCCCCACAAGTGACCCCATTTTGGAAACGAGACCCCCAAGGAACCTATCTAGATGTGTGGTGAGCACTTTGAACCCCCAAGTGTTTCACTAAAGTTATAACGTAGAGTCGTGACAATAAAAAATATTTTTTCCACAAAAATGATCTTTTAGTCCCCCATTTTTTTCCATGGCTAACAGGAGAAATTAGACCCGAAAAGTTGTTGTCCTATTTGTCCTGAGTACGGTGATACCCTGTATGTGGTGGGAACCTCTGTTTGGGCACTTGGCATAGCTCGGAAGGGATGGAGCACCGTTTGACTTTTTCAATGCAAAATTGGCTGGAATTGTGATTGAACGCCATGTTGCGTTTGGGGAGCCCCTGATGTGCCTAAACAGTGGAATCCCCCACAAGTGACCCCATTTTGGAAACTAGACCAACTCCAAGGAACTTATCTAGATGTGTGGTGAGCACTTTGAACCCTCAAGTGTTTCAGTAAAGTTTCTAACATAGAGCCGTGAAAAAAAAATCATATTATCTTTTAGCCCCCAATTTTTTATTTTCCCAAATCTAACAAGAGAAATTGGACCCCAAAAGTTGTGCAGTTTGTCCTGAGTATGCTGATACCCCATATGTGGGAGAATACTACTGTTTGGGCACCCGTCGGGGCTCAAAAGGGAAGTAGTGACGTTTGGAATGCAAACTGTTATGGAATGGTCTGTGGGCATCATGTCATATTTACAGAGCCCCTGATGTGCCTAAACAGTAGAAACTCCCCACAAGTGACCCCATTTTGGAAACTATATCCCCCATGGAACTTATCTATATGTGTGGTGAGCACTTTGAACCCTCAAGCATTTCACTAAAGTTTATAACGTAGAGCCGTGAAAATAAAAAAAATCATTTTTTTTTACAAAAATGATCTTTTAGCCCCCAATTTTTTATTTTCCCAAGGCTAAGAGAAATTGGACCCCAAAAGATGTTGTGCAATTTGTCCTGAGTGCGCTGATATCCCATATGTGGGAGAAAACTGCTATTTGGGCACACGTCGGGGCTCGGAAGGGAGGTAGAGACGTTTTGAAGTGCAGACTTTGATTGAATGGTCTGCGGGCATCATGTCACGTTTGCAGAGCCCCTGATGTGCCAATACAGTAGAAACTCCCCCACAAGTGACCCCATTTTGGAAACTATACCTGTTAATGAACTTATCCAGATGTGCCTAAACAGTGGCAATGCTCAAAAAGTGCTTCCTTTTTGGAACTAATCTACTGTTTCCTTGTGTGTGAATTTTATAATGTAGTGGCATACGTGAGTAATGTTTGTCAGGTTGTAATACTTCAGTTGTTTAGTGTTTGTCAGGTTGTCATACTCCAGTTGGGTAAGTCAGAAATGAATTTAGTAGTCCATGGGTGTGTGGTACAGTCTGAAACATTCTTTCATACACAAGCCAGGTTTATTGGGGCAGGTCTTGCATTGATAAATGGTGTCCTTGTATATTCCCCTTCTTTAACACACTCGGCACCTCTTTCGCTATATACCTTTTTTTCCGCTTTGAGAGACCTCCCCCGGGAAATGTTGACCTGGTATGATGCAAGCACCTTCAGTTCCGGAAGTACTGGGGCCCGCTCCTTCCTGATCTCCAAAGATTAAGGCCTTTGATCCTACCTCCTGGAACTGAAGGTACGACGTAGCGGTCTGACCTGCACATTGTGATTGGAGGAAAGCGTTGAGCACTGCCATCTGTACAATATGCACGGCCAGCTTCTTGAACCACACCTTGGCCTTTCTCAAAGCACTGTACGGATGGAGAACTTGGTCAGAGAGATCAAGGATCCTCATGTTTTTGTTATACTCCAGTACACAGACCTGTGTAGAGGTACCTCGTACAGTGGGTGAGGGTACTGCCATCATCATGTATGGTGGTCAAGAAAAAGACATCCCTATTGTCTTTGTACTTGACAATCAGCAGGTGGTTGCTACATTCGGCTCTGCTGTCACCCATTCTAAGCATCTGCCCAATTAGCGTTTTTGAGAGGCCTCTCTGATTTTTGCAGACAGTACCGCAAACTGCGGTACCTCGCGCAGAGAGGTACTTGAAGAGTGGGATGCTGGTATAAAAGATATCTACATAGAGGTGATAACCTCTATCCAACAGTGAGTGCACCAAATCCCACACAATATTTTCCCACTCACTCCCAGGACCGGGAAGGCATTCAGGGGGTTCAATCCGGTTGTCCTTCCCTTCATAAACTCTAAACCTGTGGGTGTACTCTGAGGTACTCTCACACAGCTTATAGAGTTTAATTCCATACCTGGTCCTCTTACTGGGCAGGTTCTGATGGAAGTTGAGCCTCCCCTTGAAATTAATTAGTGACTCATCCATGCAGATGTCTCTTTGGGGCACGAACACTTCAGCAAACAAGTTGAAGTGTTTGATGACCGGCCGAACTTTGAACAGACAACCAAAGTTGGGGTCATCTCGGGGAGGACACTGTGCATTATCAATATAATGCAGGAATTTGTGGATGACCTCAAAACGTGTCGGGGCCATGACCATTCGGATCCATCAACACTCCAATATTGCCAAAGTTCTGGCTTCTTCGGAATCCCCATGTGATGGACCAGGCCCCAAAACTGCATAATTTCAACTGCGTCTACAGGAGGCGAGTTGGAAAATGATGAATTGCAGTTATTTGCCAAAAACTGATGAGTGTGCAAATTAGTTCGGCCCACCATGAGGTTAAAAAAATCCTCAAAGTAAAAGACTTTGAAAAAGTCTAGTTCTATGAGGCCGGTGGTGTCAAACTTGATTCCTGATTGTGCCACAAAATCAGGAATCAATGGCTCATAATTGTCAGGGGATGAGGTCTATACGGGGTGTGTAATGGGGTCACTGATTCATCCTCTGGAATGGGGGCGCTGCTTCATCTTCTGTCCTGGGACATCTTCGTGATGGTTCAGCAGCACCTGGGGTGGAAGTTTAGAAGGAGGAAGAGGAGGACGAGTCTGAAAAATAAAGAAAAATGGGAACCTCTCCCTCGCTATCAGTGTCGGAGGCAAGTAAAAATATGCCTCCTCCACTGAATAGCATTTTTGGGACGAGTTGGACAACTTTTATTATGTATGTGGTGATTGTGCCAGTACTTTATTTAGTTGTGTGTGTGAGAGAGTGCTTGGTGCAAACTTTTTTCTTCCACAAGAAAAAGATAAAAAAAAGCAGCAACCGGGGAGAAAAAAAAGTGAGAGTAAAGAAAAGTGTAAAACAGCGGGCTAGAGTACTAATGAGTGAACTGCGTCACCATTCAGCCCTCGGCGGCTGCTGGATGTGTGCATGGAGGTGGCGCAAAGTGAGGTGAAAAAGAAAAGTGGAAAACAGCGAGCACAAGCTCTGATGAGTGAACTTCGTCACTAATCAAAGCTCGGTGGATGTTAGATGTGCACATGAAGGTAGCACAAAGGGGTGGTGAAAAAGAAAAGTGGAAAACAGTGTGCACAAGCTCTGATGAGTGAACTACGTCACCAATCAACGCTCGGGAGCTGCTGGATGTGCGCACTGAGTTGGTGTAAAGGGGGGTGAAAAAGAAAAGTGGAAAACAGAGAGCACGTGTGCTGATCGGTGAACTGCATCACCAATCAACACTCGGGGTCTGCTGGATGCGCGCACAGAAGTGGCGCAAAGGGAAGTGGAGGGGATAAAAAGAGGGGAAAGGGGGAAGAAGGGAATTGGGGTGGATGAGGAGAGAGATTGGGCAGGGATCAGGGATCAAGATACTTACAGTTGTTCTCTCTCATCTGAGAAAATAAAAGAACCTTATCCACAACTATCACAAAAGACTTCAAGTTGTCATTGATGTTAGAGGGGGCAATGCACGGTATTAAGAAATGGGGTATGTGAACTTTTGATCAGGGTCATTTGGATGTTTTGGGCTCTCATTATGATTTAAAAAGAGAAAACACAGTAGCTTGACAATAAATGGCTTCACCCAACCACTAACCATGAGTGGAGAAAAAGTGTTATCATTCATATTTTCTGGAGTATGTAAACTTTTGAGCACAACTGTATGTATACACAGACTGCATATATACATGTATACACACACTGCACATACACAGGAATAAATATACACACATGCCATGCACGTGTACACACACACATACACATGTATAAACACACACACTTCAAAAACACATGTATATACACTCATACACTGTACATGCACATGTATATACTGTACACACACTAGGCAGAAAGTAAATACCAGCCTTTCTCCTCTTCAGTTCCTCTAGACTTTTTCAGTTAAAGAACCCCTGGAGACATTGTAAGGAGGTGGCAGGTCCCCTCAGTTGCATCCTCTCCCTCTTTGTGTGGCCCCCCCGTGCACCTTATATAAATGTATTATGTATGTGCTGTATTTGTTATGCCTTGTATTTTATTGTGGATGTTCCCCTTTAAGGGCTGTGTATAGTTAGGGACAGTGAACAGTTAATTCGGGGGGAAGCTGGGCCAACAGCAGCAGGAACGCGGGAGGAAGCTGCTGTCCCCAGTCAGTAGCCCGTACATATTGGCCCAGGGCAGACGTATAATACGGATGGGGCATTGCCAGACTCCCGGAGGGGAGAGATCTGTTGCCCTGCACCCAAGGAATCTAGGATTAAAGGAACCCAACACGGGCCCCAGGACTCTGAAAGGACCCCCGCTGAAGATCCCAGCGAGTGGACTAATGTGAATCTTCGACTGCTGCAGCTGCTGTGGGTGCGGCTGTATAGAGTGTCAGGGAAAGAGCAGGAAGCCAGTCTTGCACTCTTTTCTTTCTATTCCATCCCTGCTCATTAAAAAGTTATTGCCTGTTTGATAACAGTTTCCTTCTTAGACTCTAATACGCCTGGACTACTGTGGCCAGAGAGAGGAAAATGTAAACTGTGGGAAAAGCTGTGTCGGTCCCGTCTATTTATGTACAAGGGGCCAGGGGGTGCTCACTGACTGTTGGCTCAGTGGACTCTGTCTGTGGACTGTGCCTTTAAGTAACTCGGCCAAAACTACCTCCCCGGTAGCCCTAGTTACAACATCATGGTTACAGTACATGACTGTGATGTTACCAAAGGTCCTTAGAGAAGTTATCCACTACTTGGACAACTTCTTATCATACCTCTCGCCTGGCCACCACAAAATAATAAAGATTATAATCACTTCCCATGCTGACACTGTTTCTGTAGTGTTGGCTCTTGATATCCTCGGAGCTCCTGTGCTGTTGTAGTGAGACGTAACACCAGTGCCCTTCACTGCCCTGCCTCCTGTTGAGTTGAGCATCAAGAGGACGTCCGAGATCAGCTGCAGCCATGACTTCCTCTTCATGTTCAATTCGTACGCAGGCGGGGACAGCTATGCTGGTGCTGATTCGGCGCCAGGGTCATGTGTCACAACAACTGCACGAGAGCCGTGGGACCGCAAGTGTCGACAAAACAGGAATGATTCTGGCACGGGAGGAAAGTACAGACTTTTTTGTTTTTTGGGGGCCAAACATTTAAATCAAGAAGGGGTTGTCCTAGTAGTGGACAACCCCTTTAAGCAGTCTAAATCTCAGAATAGAAACAGTGGATCACCTAAGAATGGGGACCCTGAGAAATTGCCAAGTTTTCCCTCCTCTTTCCCGGAGAACTGGGGCTTAATTTTGAGGTAAGGCATATATTTCAAGCATACTTTTAAAATTTTGTAAAATCATGCTAGTGCTTATTTTTAGAGTAGGTCTTATTTTTTGGAGAAAATATATAGAATACAGGGGTGGAAATGGACATACCATTGGTGGAACCTGTGCAACTGTACAGAGAACCGAAAAGTATAGGGTTCGTGCAATTAAGCATTATAATGAGCTATTGGACTGCAAAGGGCCCATATTTTATTCTTACACAGAGGCCTCTTCTGTCTGTGCCCACTGCTACATTTATATATATTTGCAATACAAATAATACAAAGTACTGTCAGTACACTCTTTATTAACCAGTCTATTTATCCTTGACTTTCTCCCAGGAATATTTAAAGAAATTTTACTCCTCCACCGCTACAGAATGTAGTTCACTTATGGAAAGGCTTGAGGCAATGCAAAGATTCTTGAGGATGAAAGTTACAAGACAGGTGGACACAGACACAATCAATATTATGAAAGCACCAAGATGTGGCATCCCTGACGTTGCAGAGTTCTCTACATCCAGTGGAAGACCAAAATGGCAGACAAACTCTATTACCTATAGGTAGGTTTCATGGATCAGGGCATAGTAGAGCAAGTCGGGGCCCTTTTTTTTCTAATTCCCACCTAAATAGGCAATAAGGAACATATCTCATTCTGGAAGCCATAGCATTCTCATTTTTCTTTATTATTTTTTTTCTTTTTTTTCTATCCCCCATTTGCACCAGCTCCATGCGTGCACCCTACAGCCATTTAGCGCCGATTAGTGACATGGTTAGCATCCGGTTATTTTGTTTGTTGTGTGAAAAAAAAATAGAATAAAAATAATAATTTAGATTAGTTGATAGGGCTAGATTAGCGACAGTAAAAATATACTGCCGTAATCAGCTTGTAATATAGTACTTTCTAGTAAAATAGAATCAAAATTAGCGTCAGATAGTGAAGTGTAGAAAAAAAAAGAATCAAATAAAAATAATTTAGATTACTTGAAAGATCTAGATTAGGGACCATGAAATCCAAAGTAAAAATATATTTTGTGTGCAATCAGGAATCAAAGTTGACACTGCCATTTTCACAGACGGACTTTTCAAAAATCTATTTTTCTCTGACAGCTTTGTAGATCTCATAATAATAATAATAATAATAATAATAATAATAATAATAATAATAATAATCTCATAGTGGCTCAGACAAATTTATACACCCAACAATTTTTATCTCAAAATCCCACTTCATCATTTGCTAACTGGACACCCTTAGACGCAGTAGAAATGATAACATTTTGGGGCATTGTCCTTCACATTGGATTAGTGAAGAAACCAGAAGTTCGGCAATATTGGAGTGTTTATGTTTTACATAACAGTCCAGCTTTCAGCATGTCTAAGTCCCTGATACGCTTTGCACAATAAATTTTGGTGTCAGTTTTCTCATTTTACCCTTGTGAAAATCACAAATTTGAGGGTAAAACAACATTTTTTGGGGGAAAAATTAGATTTTTTATTTTCCCGGTTCAACGTTATACATTTCTGTGAAGCACCTGGGGGTGCAAGGTGCTCACCACACATTTAGATAAAATCTTTGAGGGTTCTATTTTCCAAAATGGAATCACTTGTGGGGGTTTCCACTGTTTTGGCACATCAGGGGCTCTCCAAAATTGACATGGCACCTACTGTCAATGACAGCCAGTGTCATGTTCAAAAAGTCAGACGATGCTTCTTCCCTTCCCTGCTGTGTTCCCAAACAGGAGTTTAAAACCACATATGAAATATTGCCATACTCAGGAGAAATTGTGCAACATATTTTGGGGTCGATTTTCTACTGTTACACGTTGGAAAAATAAAAATTAAGTGCTAAAACAACATGAAAAATTAGATTTTTTTTATTTTCACGGCTCAAAACTCTATGAAGCACATAGAGCATAAAGGTGCTCATCAAAGATATATAGATAAATTCCTTGAGGGGTCTAGTTCCCAAAATAGGGTCATTTGTGTGAGGTTTCCACGGTTTATGCACATCAGGGGCTCTCCAAATGCTACATGGTGCCTTCTATCAATTCCCACCAATTTTGCGTTCAACAAGTCAAATGGCGCTCCTTCCCTTTCAAGACCTACCATGCACCCTAATAGTAGTTATTTACTGTATATGGGGGTATCACCTCTTTCAGGAGAAATTGCACAAAAAATTTTGGGTGTCGATGTCGAATTTCCACTCTTACCCTTGTGAAAATAATAAAAATGGGGCTATATGAACATTTTTGTGAAAAAAAGTAAAATGCTCACTTTTTTTACTTCCACATTGTTTTAATTCCTGTGACGCACCTAAAGGGTTAATATACTTCTTGAATGTGGTTTTGAGCACCTTCAGGGGTGCAGTTTTTAGAATGGTGTCAGTTTGGGGTAATGTCACATAGTCCCCTCAAAGCCACTTTAAATGTGATGAGGTTCCAAAAAAAGTGGTTCTATAAATTTTGTTGGAAAAATGAGAATTGTTTTTATAAAATTTTAATCCTTCTATCTTCCTTACAAAAAAAATGTTTCAAAATTTATGCAGATGTAAAGAAGACTTGTGGTAAATGTTATTTATTAACTATTTTGTGTGACATAACTATCTGGTTTATGGGCATAAAATGAAGAGTTTAAAAAATACAAAATTTTCTAAATTTTTGCAAGTTTCCGATATTTTTACAAATGAAGTCATATTGAACAAATTTTACCACTATAATGAAGTACAATATGTCATGATTTTTTTTTCAGAATCACTGTGATTTGTTGAAGCTTTCCAGAGTTGTTACTTCATGGGGCTCATTCTCACATGCGAGAATCTCGGATGAGTCTCGCATATCAATACCTGGCACTGCCGCCAGCACTTGGGGGTGGAGCGTTTAGCTGTATAGAAATACATGCAGCTGGATGCTCCTATCCGAGTGCTGGGTATTGACATGCGAGACTCGTCCAAATTTCTCGCATGTGAGTATGAGCCCATAAAGTGACACTTCTCAGAACTGGAAAATTTGGCTTTGTCAGGAGGTTGAAAACAGGCTCCGGGTTGAAGAGGGTAAAGAGCTGCCCCACTCAAAATTAAAAACGTACTCAAAACAAAAATGAATATCTATCAATAAATTACAAATTTAGCAATCATTTGCAGAGAAGGTGACTTTGTGACTCTTTTTTAAAGAAAAGTTTGGAAAATGATGAAGTTGCATAAGGTGTCTAATACACACAAAACAAAATGGCCTGCACTCATCTTTTTCATAACAGAATTCTGAGTAAACCTCCTCCCTTGTGTAGATCATAGTTTTAACTGCCAAGTACGATATTTGTTTCATTGAATTAGTCCAAAAATAGGGGATTACTGCATTAATGAGATATATTGTCTTCATGCACAGAATTGTGAATTACACCCCAGATCTTCCCACTGGTGTGGTTGACGATTTGATCCAGAAGGCATTCAGTGTCTGGAGCCAAGTCACTCCTCTAAGGTTCACCAAAGTGAACAATGGAGAAGCAGATATCCTCATCCAGTTCAGTGCACGAGGTAAGTACTTTATGATACTTTTATATAAAAGTAAAGGAGAATATATTACAGCTATGTTAAAACGTAGTAGATTTTTTTCTATGTTCCCATTGAATTTTTTGGTATTTGGTATTTGTTCCATCAAATGTCCAGAAGCTCAATAGGCACCATCAAAGTCACAGGCAAAATGACATAATTTATATGTTTTTTTGCAGCACATGGTGATCAGAAACCATTTGATGGTACCGGTAGAGAATTTGCACATGCCTTTGCTCCTGGTGATGGAATCGGTGGTGATGTCCACTTTGATGAAGATGAGAGATGGACAAATAGCCGAGCAGGTAGACTTCTATACAATTATGTCTCACCTCTAAATACATTTCTTTAAAATAATGTAAAAACACAAATCTCTCTCAATAGCCTGAAGAGAATCTAGCATATATTTAACTTTAGTTTCATGAATTAGAAGATAAATTATTTAAATTATCATTTTTTTATTATTGTTTAAATAAAAATCCCATTGGTGTTCATATTGGAGGCATGGACTTCCCTCCTGCATTTCCTTCCTGCATTCCCAGCTAGTAGTATTGTTATTATTTATTATTGTAGCGCCATTTATTCCATGGCGCTTTACATGTGAGGAGGGGTATACATAATACATACAAGTACAGTAATCTTAAACAATACAAGTCATGACTGGTACAGGAGGGGAGAGGACCCTGCTCGCGAGGGCTCACAATCTACAAGGGGTGGGTGAGAATACAGTAGGCGAGGGTTGAGCTGGTCATGCAGCGGTTTGGTGGATCGGTGGGTACTACAGGTTGTAGGCTTGTCGGAAGAGGTAGGTCTTCAGGTTCTTTTTGAAGGTTTCCATGGTAGGCAAAAGTCTGATATGTTGGGGTAGAAAGTTCCAGAGTAGGGAGGATGTGCGGGAGAAATCTTGTATGCGATTATGGGAAGAGGAGATAAGAGGGGAGTACAGAAGGAGATGTTGTGAGGATTGGAGGTTTCGTGGAGGTAAGTACCGGGAGACGAGGTCACAGATGTATGGAGGACTCAGGTTGTGGATGGCTTTGTATGTCATGGTTAGGGTTTTGAACTGGAGTCTTTGGGTCAGCTACAAGAAATTGAATTTATTTAAAAAAATGGGCCCAGTCAGGACTAAAAATTAAAAAAAATACATTAAATACTTATTGTCTAAAGTGGTCACACGTTGTTGTTCCTGAAAGAGGAAGTGAAGACAGTGATGGTGGGACCTGGGCTGCTATATGAAGGAGTGGTGGGAATTGGTTGGAGAAGACCATGCTGGGCATATTTTTTAAATAGAAAAAAAGGTGAACTACCCTTTTAATTGACAGAGAAACATTATAAATTAATGTGTCCATGAGATTATGGGACACAACCCCTCCCCCAGAGATTAAGTATTAACAAGGCAGCTTTATACAAATTGATTTTATCCTACCTTATTTTGGTATCCACCGCCACCACAATACAAAATATATTAAAATCTGTTGATTCTGTCCCAGTCTGCACAGCAAAGTTGTCATATGAGCTGTAGAAAGCAGATCTCCTATCAGCCTATTGTTTACTCCACCGTGAAAACTGAAGTCTCTCAAGATTATGTAAAATTCATAATCTCATTAAGAAAAAAAAAAACTTTAAAGGGATTTACCGCTCTAATTTTAATTTTAAAAGCAGACCAGCATAAATTAAAAAAAATCATTGCAAAATCTCCTACCAATCTTTTGCTGTTTTTCTCCTTGAAATGCTCAGGTGCACTGGCTTCTTGCTTCCTCTTTCAATGGGCATGTGACCAGTTCTAAATATCCTACTTGGGATGGACGAACATGTGACTGCTGCAGCCAATCACTGGCAGCAGCAATGATGCATAGGTCACTGCTTTAGAAAATTATTGGCTGCAGCATTCACACACAAATTTCTGTTGGAAGAAGAAACAAAGAGACTGCTGGTGATCTGAGTGGTACTTGGAGAGGAAGAGTGAGTTTCAGTAGGAGCGTATGCTAGACTTTTTGCTTTTTAGATTATGTTAGGCCTATTTTCAAGAATAAAAAAGGAGTGGTCCTCCCCTTTAAGAGGTTAAATTTTTTCATATGCAACATTATTTAGCAAACCGAGACAAACACAAAAATCAAACATCTGTCTATAATAGTACAACAAGCGACGTACATCTGCTGAATATATCTCCTTTTAACCTACATAATCCTTTTGTTTAGACATCAATCTGTTTCTGGTGGCTGCACATGAGTTTGGCCATTCCTTGGGGCTCTATCACTCTAAAGACCCACAGTCCCTGATGTTTCCAACCTACCGCTATGTAAATACAGACAATTACCGCCTGCCACAAGATGACGTCAATGGAATACAGTCACTGTATGGTCGAAGGCGCAAGTAACGCCTTCAGAAACCTGCCAGAATGGATTTTATCCCAGTGCGAAAAATGCTAATTGTTGGTATAAACGTGGAATAAATAGATAAATATAAGATAAGACTATCTGAAAGTACAATATAGATTACAGCAACGTTAGCGTGCCGCATTTGCAATATAACAATATATATTCTGCTAATGATTTGCACAATGTGGTTCTCTACTTATCTTGTATCTAGAAGACTTGAAAATTAAGGTTCAACTAATTTGTATCACGTGTGTACGGTCGGCTCAAGAGAAAGATCTTTTATATCAATGATGCCTTGCCGAAAAGGCTATGACAAAATATACCAACAAACATGACAAAAAAGCCTGTTCCTTACGGTTGTTCAGAAACAGAATAAACCTATATACACACAGAGTTTTTCAAAGAGTTTTTGGAACGTTATCTGAACTCCTTGCTGGACATTTCATCTGTTCCTCCATTTATCACTTGGCCTTCTGATGAATCTTTATGGGAAAACGCGTCAGGCATACTGGCAAAGTTATAAGTAATCATGATCTATCTTGATTTGAATTAACAGAGGAAATAGTGCATTGCTACCTACACTATAAACAGTTTTACCTGTTATCTGTCTTTTCTTTCCAGTGGTTACATTATATCAGTGGACCCACACCTGGGCAATTATCCTATACACTAGTTTCATCTACATGAACACACGGAACCAACTCCCTTCCCTCCCCACTTCTCCCCTTTCCTCCCCCCCCCCCCCCCGTCTTCTCTTCCTCCTCCTCACATCCTACTCTCTCTGTATACATACAGTGGGGGAAAAAAGTATTTGAGAGAGTAGATGAGAGAGGCCTGTAATTGACATCTTAGGTAGACCACAGCTATGAGAGTCAAAATGCGAAAACAAAATCCAGAAAATCATCTTGTCTGATTTGGCAAGATTTATTCTTCAAATTATGGTGGAAAATAAGTATTTGGTCATTAACAAAAGTTCATCTCAATATTTAGTTATATTTCCTTTGTTGGCAATGACAGAGGTCAAACGTTTTCTGTAAGTCTTCACAAGCCATCTCATCTTGATATCTGCTATGATGGACACATTTCACATCTGTTATGCCTCCTGATGAACCGCTGGTGTGGGGAAACGCGTTGAGGTGACTCTACAAATGATAAGTGGCCACTTTCTTATCTCTCTTATATGCCTCATTGTTAGGGCATGGTTTTGCATTATGGTGGACCTTGATGTCATGATGTGGTAACTTTTTTGTTGATTTGTCTGGGATTTTTGCAATAGCTCTAGGGCACTTTTACTATTCATCTCTATACTATCGGTCATTGTTTTCATACCTGTGATATCAGGGACCGACAGGGCAGCAAGGGATAGTCCTCGCTGAGTGGGGACGCCAAAAAATTGGGATCCTTAAGGTGCCAACCTCCACGGATAGGAAGGTATCAGATGAGTTTATTGTAGGGCCTTGCAGCATTCTAGTTTAGGTCTTTTATATTGTGGCATTTGCCATTTCTTCACTGGGAGCTGGTGGTTTTACATTTTGTATGAATTAAAAGTTGTTTTTATAGGGATTATATGTTCACGCTCTGTAAGTCTTCACAAGGTTGGCACACACTGTTGGTGGTATGTTGGTCCATTCCTCCATGCAGATCTCCTCTAGAGCAGTGATGTTTTGGGCCTGTCGCTGGGCAGCATGGACTTTCAAATCCCTCCAAAGGTTTTCTATGGAGTTGAGATCTGGAGACTGGCTAGACTACTCCAGGACCTTCATATGCTTCTTACGAAGCCACTCCTTCGCTGCCCTGGCAGTGTGCTTGGGATCACTAGCATGCTGAAAGACCCATCCACATTTCATCTTCAATGCCCTTGCTGAAAGAAGGAGGTTTGCACTCAAAATTTCATGATTCATGGCCCCATTCATTCTTTCATGTACACGGATCAGTCGTCCTGGGCCCTTTGCAGAGAAACAGCCCCAAAGCATTATGTTGCCACCCCCATGCTTCACAGTAGGTATGGTGTTCTATGGATGCAACCCTGCATTCTGTCTCCTCCAAATATGATGAGTTTTGTTTCTACCAAACAGTTCTACTTTGGTTTCATCAAACCATATGACATTCTCCCAATACTCTTCTGAATAATCCAAATGCTCTCTAGCAAACTTCAGATGGGCCTGGACATGTACTGGCTTTAGCAAGGGGACACGTCTGGCACTGCATGATCTGAGTCCCTGGTGGCGTAGTGTGTAACTGATGGTAGCCTTTGTTACGGTGGTCCCAGTTCTATGCAGGTCATTCACTAGGTCCTCCTGTGTGGTTCTGGGATTTTTTCTCACCGTTGTTGTAATAATTCTGACCGCTCGGGGTGAGATCTTGCGTGGAGCCCCAGATCAAGGGAGATTATCCTATATGTCTTGTATGTCTTCCATTTTCTCATTATTGCTCCCACAGTTGATTTCATCACAACAAGCTGCTTGCTTATTGCAGGTTCAGTCTTCCCAGCCTGGTGCAGGGCTACAATTTTTTTTCTGGTGTCCTTCGACAGCACTTTGGTCTTCACCATAGTGGAGTTTGGAGTGTGACTGTTTGAGGTTGTGGACAGGTGCCTTTTATACTGATAACAAGTTCAAACAGGTGCCATTACTACAGGTAATGAGTGGAGGACAGAGGAACCTCTTAAAGAAGAAGTTCCAGGTCTGTGAGAAACAGAAATCTTGCATGTGTGCAGGTGACAGCAAACAGCAGAAAAAAAGGCAGCAACATATTTACCTGCCTAGGCCTTTTTTTCTGCTGTCTTTTGTATTTTTGGAGGATTTGAGTCCTCTTTTAGTTGCTGTCTATTGATATGGATTAATGTTTGCAGGTGACCAAATACTTATTTCCCACCATAATTTGCTAAATAAATCTTGCCAAATCAGACAAGGTGATTTTCTGGATTTGTTTTCTCATTGTGACTCTCATAGTTGTGGTCTACCTATGATGTCAATTACAGGCCTCTCTCATCTTTATAAGTGGGAGAACTTGCACAATTGGTAGCTGACTAAATACTTTTTTTCTCAGCTGTAATTCCCATTTGCAAACCTAATGACACACAACACTCTGGGCCCCTCATAATACAATTCATTACCGGTCCATGCAGAACCTTATTTTTATACCTTACTTCACATGTACATCCATTACAGCCTTCACACCATGTTCTCCTCCAAGGCACCACCTGGTTGTGATCCTAGCCACTTCAGCAATTCTTCCCATTATACATAATAACCTTGCCCGCTAAGATTAATGGATACCCTGCCTGACAAGACACCTTTCCGCATAGTCCCCTTTATTAAGAACACAAGTGGCTTACCTTCCATAGCGCAGGTGCGGGCTTCGACTGTTCCCATTGTTGCACTTAAACATCAGCTGCAGGTGATGCAACCCTACGGGGGGGCGACCTGCCACATCAGTCTCACTCACATCTTGCCACGTCATCTGCCAGTGATGCAACTTCTGAGAGATGTGTCACCACACACAGTCCAGCAGCAACCTACTTTAACAAACTAGGGTTTAACACTAGCAGATGCATGAGACAAAGGCACAAATACGCCAGTGGTCAGTCGGCCTAAAGGTAACATGTTGCGCACGCCACAATACTTCTACTACACAACCTATGGTTAGTCTATCACTTTCACTTTGAGAAACAGACTGTTCAGCATGGCAAGTTGCTAGGGATCTTAGACACCACACTTGGTAGATTAAACTGCATATCAGGACAATTTGTTTGGGGGACTCATATAACTCTGTTGGACATCCACCTCTTTGACCCCAAACTATACCACCTAAATCTTACCATTTTGCTTCTTCTTGGTTTTCTTCCGTTTTTTTTTTTGCTTCTTTTGCTTTTCCCTTTTGCCTAACCTACTGGCTGACCTAGGTCACTCTTCTAGCTGTACAGCAATGTTATACTCTGTGACCTAAATACCTACCTTTGCCTGCCAACACTACTTACCTGAAGGATGAATGTCCTATGCGCCCTTAGGCTATGTGCACACGCTGCGGTTTTTGCTGCGCTTCCGCTGCGGTTTTGGCCCTGTGGAACTGCAGCAGTTCCGCAGACATGGTACAGTGCCATGTTACCCTATGGGTTTTAAAAACCGCTGTGCTCACGCTGCGGTTTTTCCGCGCTGTTTTGCTGCAGTTTATAAACCGCAGCATGTCAATTGTTTCTGTGGATTCCGCTGCAGTTTCACACCTTTAACATAGTAGAGGTGTGAAACCGCAGGGCAAAACCGCAGGAAAACCGCAGCGTGTGCACATAGCCTTAAGGTTATAGTAGTTGTCTTTTGTCCACTATGAACATGGAGATGACTTATATTGTATATAGTGTATATGTGTTCATATATGTATATATTAGATGTATCTTGATATTTACTTAATGCTTTTCCTTTCTTCATGGCGAAATTATGAATAAGACCCGGGCAGGGTCGAAACATTAAATTGCTTATGATGCGTATTACTATACCTTTTTATGTCTATGCTAATTTCTGTACGTGAAATAAATTGTTTGCATATCTAATGGAGTGTGCAGTGAATTACTACCAACAATACACTACACATTGGAGCAAATGACTAATCCTGTCTATTATTTAGACAGTGCAATCTAACATGCTCTAAATTTATCACAGTGATGCTTACTTTATAGCACCTCTTGGCTTACCTTGTGCTAACTTTTTCATCTATATTTTCTCACAAATTGGAGCACGTTGCACTTTTTGAATAAACTGAATAGACTGTCTGTAACGCACAATAGCTAGAGTTAAAACAAAATGTGACAACTTGCTCCAAATTGTGGGTAAGTTTGAGGCATCCAAAGGTACCCTAAAGGCTTGTACACCTCTATGGTTGTGTCATCATAGACAACTACTTTAATAATATTGCCACAGTGGTAGTCAGTAGTGATGAGCGAACATGCTCACCACTACTCATTACTCGCCCGAGTATCACGGTACTCGGTGTACTTGGCGAGCACCGAGCATTTCCGGGATTACTCGGCAGGAACTCGGGTCTCCTCCCAGCTTTTTTGGCAGACTTTACAGACCCAATCACAATGCAGGGATTGTCTGCCAGGCTATGAAATGCCGCAGCTATCTTTGTTATGGTCGTGCATTGATTGGCTGACCGCACAGCATCATCAGGGGTATAAGAGACCGGATGCCGCCCTGCTCGGTGCATTCAGCTCTGGATTGAGATAGTGTAGGGAGAACTGCTGCCGATATAGGGTCAGAATTGGTGATTTATTAGTTAGTGTGGGGTCTACCATCCTAAACTACTCACATCCAGTTAAACCAACAGTCCTTCTAAGGACTAATTCCGGAGTTTATAGGTTCCAGTGTTAGGTAGGTAGGGTAGTGTACGTCGCTCTATACACGTCAGTGCAAGGCCTGCAGGCACTGTATGTGTGTATATAGATCATTGCATACATCAAGAGGGTCCATTCCCTTCCTGTGTTCTGGTGCTACCTGTAGGATATATTGGCCATATATAGCTAGCCCCAGGTGTAATTGGAATACAGGCCACACATTTTTTGGTGTAGTATCTCCGTGCCAGCTCATATCTGTGCGTGCTCAAAGTTTGGCCGGTTTACGGTGGTTTTCTTTTTTTCTCCTGGCTGTCACTGTACTTATATACAGCAGCATTTAGGGGAAAAAATTAAAAAATACAGGCCACACATTTTTCGGAGTGGTATCACCGTGGCCGCTCATATCTGTGTGTACTCAACGTTTGGCCAGTTTACTGCGTTTTTCTTTTTTTTTTCCCGGGTGAAACTATATTTATATACAGCACTATTTAGGCATAAAAAAGAAGCAAAAAAACATATTTGTCATAGTGGTAACTCCGTGCCAGCTCATATCTCTGTGTGCTCAAAGTTTGGCCAGTTTACGGCGATTTTCTTTTTTTGTCCTGGGTGAAACTGTACTTATATACAGCACTCTTTAGCAAAAAAAAAAAAGGCACACATTTGTCGTAGTGGTTTTGCCATGCCAGCTGATATCTGTACGTGCTCAAAGTTTGGCCAGTTTAGGCCAGTTTTCATTTTTTTGCCCTGGGTGTCACAGTACTTATATACAGCACTAGTTAGCCCAAAAATAAAATAGAAACAAGGCACACATTTGTCGTAGTGGTATCTCCATGCCAGCTCATATCTGTACGTGCTCAACGTTTGGCCAGTTTTCTTTTTTTGTCCTGGGTGTCACAGTACTTATATTCAGCACTATGTTGCATAATTTTAAAAAACAGGCCACAGTTTACAGTGGTGTCCATCTTTGACACGACTCATACATCCGTGTGCCAACAATTGAGGCGTTTTAGGCCTAACTTTCCTTTTTTGGGCAGTCTGTCACTCTCGTTATATCCAGCAGTGTTTTTTATCCACAAAAAATATATATACATACAGTCTGTTATCTCAGGCTGAGGCCTGGTGTATCTGTGGTGGAAAAATCTTTTCTTCGCAGTCATACCTTGCATAGTTCTGTCTGCTAGCCTTGTTCTACTCATTTTGTATTTTCAAAAATTAACAAAAAGCATAAAAAATAATTATACAGTCTGTTATCTCAGGCTGAGGCCTGGTGTATCTGTGGTGTAAAAATGTTTGCTTCGCAGGCATATGTTGCATAGTTCTGTCTGCTAGCCTTGTTCTACTCATTATTTTGTGTTTTCAAAAATTAACACAAAACCGAAAAAAAATTAATACAGTCTGTTATCTCAGGCTGAGGCCTGGTGTATCTGTGGTGAAAAAAATCTTCTCTTTGCAGGCATACTGATCACATGTAATTTTTCTCCAAATAAATCCATTTGTATTGAGCTTTTCAAATATTTCAGTAGTCCATTTAAAATGGGCAAGGCAATGGGCAAGGAACGGGGAAGTGGACGTGATGCTGATGGTGCATGCAGAGGACAAGGCCATGGCCAAGCTGAAAGTGGGCCACAGCAAAGACCCACATCTTTGCGCTCGACCTTCCTGTCCCAGTTTCTAGGGGACTGCAGCACACCACTATTGAAGACAGAGCAGTGTGAAACGGTTGTTGGTTGGATAGCAGATAATGCTTCCAGTCACTTAGCCACCACCACCACCATGTCTTACACACGGTCAAGTCTGAGTAGCCATGAGTGTGGACCAGAAATTACTCACCCTGATCCTCCTTCCTCCCACCATGCTGAGTGCCCTGAGACAACTGATCCCACACTTGGCACTCCAAAGAGCTGTTCAGATTTCCCTTTAAAGATTCCGGACTCTCGGCAGGTCAACTTGAAGTGGGGCCAGATGAGATCGCATGTAGCGATGCCGAAACATTTGAATGGCCACAGTCACATGAAGGTGATGTTGGGAAAGTGTCACAAGAGGTTGACGATGATCAGACACAATTGCCAGAAAGTCAGGAGGAGGAGCAGGGTGCGGATGTGGAAGATGACATGGTGGATGACATAGTGACTGACCCATCCTGGCAGGAGGACATGCAGAGCAAGGACAGCAGCACACATGGAGAAGGAGGCATATCACCCCAAGAGGCAGGAAGAAGCAGTGTGGTGGCTGCAGACAGAAGGCGTGTGTCACGGTCACGTGTGTCTGGACGCAGCGGGTACCGCAAGGCGAACCCATATGACACACGTGACCCTGGATATACCGCCTCCAGTGGGGCAAATTTAAATAATAAGACGTGCAGCTGGATACGCCGCCTCTAACAGGCGAATTTAGGTATTACACGTAAATCTGTAAACCCCGCCTCCAGTAAGGCGAATTTAAATAATAAAGGGGGAACCTGGGTAACATTAACAATGGTGGGCCCTGCAATAGGGAAGAGGAGACCTCCTGAACTGCCCTGAGCCAGTGTCCCTGCACTCCTAACGTTCCCTATGCCGGTTCCGCACCGGGTGACGCACAGGAACCTAAAAACCCTAGCTCGCCCAGAACCTAAACCCTCACTAGGGAATTGGTCGGTGCGGAAACTAATCCCACCACTGCACTAAACACACATGAGGGAAAATGACAAAAAGGGGAAACACCACTTAGCTTTGCTCTGTTGCGTACGCTCCTAGCAACAGAGCCCACCACCTGTGTGCATCTTCTCCTCCACCCGGATCCATCACCATAACTGGATCCTTCACGATAGTGCAGCCTTGGAGCAGAGTCCACCACCAATTGCAGAAGTCCAGTAACAGAGTCCCAAAGATGAGTTCAGCTCCTGCCCAAAAAGTCAAGCATGCTTGAGTCCAGCTCTCAGCAACCAAGTCCCGCATGCTGAGTGCAGCTCTCTCCATAGTCGTTACTCCACCAAGCCATGCAAGCACTTCCTGCCGACACCATAAACTGTGAAAATGAGGATGAATGAACTTATGGAGATCAACATCCAACACTGCGGAGACACCATCACATGTTTCTCAACACAGTGATTCTAGGGCAATGCCCCCACCCTTATGGGAAATATGTAAATATATGCAAAACACAAGCCGCGGAGACACCATCACATGTTTCTCAACGCAAGCAATGACTAGCCAGGTCTTTCCCCGGGAGGGAACAACCACAGGAAGGGCAGTCTCCAATGAAGGAAACCACCTATGCCAAAACATGGTATCCATTCACAGACAGCTGTTTCGGGGTTTTGCCCCTCATCAGTGTGGAGTAGGAATCTGGCCAGTAGGAGCAATGCCTAGTAGAAGACTGTTAAAATGAGGATGAATGAACTCATGGAGATCAACATCCAACACTGCGGAGACACCATCACATGTTTCTCAATGCAGTGATTCTAGGCCAATGCCCCCACCCTTATGGGAAATATGTAAATATATGCAAAACACAAGCTGCGGAGACACCATCACATGTTTCTCAACACAAGCAATGACTAGCCAGGTCTTTCCCCAGGAGGGAACAACCACAGGAAGGGCAGTCTCCAATGAAGGAAACCACCTATGCCAAAACATGGTATCCATTCACAGACAGCTGTTTCGGGGTATTGCCCCTCATCATTGTGGAGTAGGAATCTGGCCAGTAGGAGCAATGCCTAGTAGAAGAAGTAGAAGACTGTGAAAATGAGGATGAATGAACTCATGGAGATCAACATCCAACACTGCAGAGACACCATCACATGTTTCTCAACGCAGTGAGTCTAGGGCAATGCCCCCACCCTTATGGGAAATATGTAAATATATGCAAAACACAAGCCGCAGAGACACCATCACATGTTTCTCAACGCAAGCAATGACTAGCCAGGTCTTTCCCCGGGAGGGAACAACCACGGGAAGGGCAGTCTCCAATGAAGGAAACCACCTATGCCAAAACATGGTATCCATTCACAGACAGCTGTTTCGGGGTATTGCCCCTCATCATTGTGGAGTAGGAATCTGGCCAGTAGGAGCAATGCCTAGTAGAAGACTGTGAAAATGAGGATGAATGAACTCATGGAGATCAACATCCAACACTGCAGAGACACCATCACATGTTTCTCAACGCAGTGAGTCTAGGGCAATGCCCCCACCCTTATGGGAAATATGTAAATATATGCAAAACACAAGCCGTGGAGACACCATCACATGTTTCTCAACGCAAGCAATGACTAGCCAGGTCTTTCCCCGGGAGGGAACAACCACGGGAAGGGCAGTCTCCAATGAAGGAAACCACCTATGCCAAAACATGGTATCCATTCACAGACAGCTGTTTCGGGGTATTGCCCCTCATCATTGTGGAGTAGGAATCTGGCCAGTAGGAGCAATGCCTAGTAGAAGACAGTGAAAATGAGGATGAATGAACTCATGGAGATCAACATCCAACACTGTGGAGACACAATCACATGTTTCTCAATGCAGTGATTCTAGGGCAATGCCCCCACCCTTTTGGAAAATATGTAAATATATGCAAACCACAAGCCGCGGAGACACCATCACATGTTTCTCAATGCAAGCAATGACTAGCCAGGTCTTTCCCCGGTAGGGAACAACCATGGGAAGGGCACACCACACCATGCCGCTCCTCACTCACCTCAGTGATGCCCGGCAGCAATTACCCACAGATCTCCACATGGCCAAAGCTCACCAGAAAAAAAAAAGTAGGGTTGGTGATAATGTCACGGTAACGTGTGTCTGGATGCAGCGAGTACCGCAAGGCGAACCCATAAGAAACCCGTGACCCTGGGTACAGTGCCTCCGGTGGGGCGAATTTAAATAATAAAACGTGCAGCTGGATACGCCGCCTCCAACTGGCGAATTTAGCTATTACACGTTATACATACAGTAGTCTGGAAACCCCACCTCCAGTAAGGCGAATTTAAATAATAAAGGGGAACCTGGGTAACATTAACAATGGTGGGCCCTGCAATAGGGAATAGGGAAGTGGAGACCTCCTGAACTCCCCTTAGCCAGTGTCCCTGCACTCCTAACGTTCCCTATGCCGGTTCTGCGCTGGGCGACGCACAGGAACCTAAAAACACTAGCTCGCCCAGAACCTAAACCCTCACTAGGGAATTGGTTGGTGCGGAAACTAATCCCACCACTGCACTAAACACACATGAGGGAAAATGACACTACAGGGGAAACACCACTTAGCTTTGCTCTGTTGCGTACGCTCCTAGCAACAGAGCCCACCACCTGTGTGCATCTTCTCCTCCACCCGGATCCATCACCATAACTGGATCCTTCACCATAGTGCAGCCTTGGAGCAGAGTCCACCACCAATTGCAGAAGTCCAGTAACAGAGTCCCAAAGATGAGTTCAGCTCCTGCCCAAAAAGTCAAGCATGCTTGAGTCCAGCTCTCAGCAACCAAGTCCCGCATGCTGAGTGCAACTCTCTCCATAGTCGTCATTCCACCAAGCCATGCAAGCACTTCCTGCTGGCACCATAAACTGTGACTCCACCACGCCTTGCCAGCCCTTCTTGCAGACCACCTAGCTGCCACTCGTCCCCTCTGGCTGCGCTGCGCAGGACTCATGTTCAGCTCCTTCCTCACCCAGGCTTGCTTCCCCAATGACGAACACAATATCACCAACAGTCATCAAACACACCTGACTTCTTTTATAGAGCCTCACACCTGATTTATAATTACGTGCACTAAACCAAAGAAACTAAAGTGCACTACCACTCACCACCACCGGGGCAACTTAGAATGAACAACACCACGTTTAATAATTCTAATGGCCACCGGGGGCAATCACATCACTTTGGCACCTAGCCAAAGGAAAAGAAGTTCACTTATCCATTTAATCTGTCAGATCCACGCTGGATTATGACAGCGTGCATCTGTTCCCCTTAACACCAACAGGACCGAAGTTGCCATTCCAACTGTTTGATCTTCCTGAGTCTGGTTATTTTTTAAAGACTCTGACGATAACCCCAAACAGGCCATTTGCAGCACTTGCCATGCCCGCATCAGCAGGGGAAGCAAAACTACCAGCCTGACCACCACTAGCATGATTAGGCACATGGCAGCAAAGCACCCGACTTTGTGGGCTGAACCCCAGGCTCCAGGAACACTGTCTGCAGGTGACAACACTGCTTCTTCCACTGTTTTGCGTACAAGCCAGTCCCCAGTTCACCATGCCTGTGAAGATGCCTCGGGCCCTGCACCTGTTGTTGCCCACAGTCAACCAGCACCATCATCAAGCCAGTCCACAACCTTGTCCCAGCTCAGCCTTCAGTCGTCTATACCCCAGTCATTGGAACGCAAGCAGAAATACCCAGCCAATGCCCCACAGGCCACAGTACTTAATTTGAATATTTCTCGTCTGCTTGTGCTCGATATGTTGCCTTTTAGGCTCGTTGAGACGGAAGCTTTTTGCAACCTGATGGCGGGTGCCGTCACAAGGTACTCGTTCCCCAGTCGTCACTATCTCTCCCTTGGGCCGTACCGGCATTACACCAGCATGTGTCCCACAACATTACCCATGCCCTCAACAATGCTGTTACTGGGAAAGTCCACCTAACTACGGACACGTGGACAAGTGCTTGTGGGTAGAGACGGTACATCTCACCGATGGCACACTGGGTTAACATAGTGGAAGCCGGGACCCAGTCTGACCTTGGGATGGAACACATCCTCCCCACGCCGAGGATTACGGGCCCTACATCACAGTCTTCAGCTCATGCACCTCCTTCTCCTCCTCTTCAGCCTCCATCTCTGAAATGAACACATCAGTCAGAAGCTGGAAGCACAGCAGCACTGCCTCAGCCAAGCGGCCACAGGCTGTGCTGAAGCTAATCTGCATTAGTGACAAACCGCACAATGTAGAAGAGTTGTGGACAGCGCTGAAAGAGCAGTCAGATATTTGGATGACACCGCTGAACCTACAACCAGAACTTTCAATCTCTTCTTCCAGAGGCAGAGAGGTGTACAAAAATTTTGCTGTACCAGAGGTCCCTTGTAGCGGAATTACTGAAAAAATTCCCATGTGAGAACGCTGGCAGCAGATGTCAGAGTTTATTGTACAACCAAGGAGTCCAAGCGAGAAAGACAGAAGTACAATCTAGCTCAGGCACGAAAACAATGGCAAAGTTCTGGGACAGTTTTCTCAGACCCTCCCATCGTGCTGGCACAGAGGCAAAGGGTGCTGGCTCAAGAAGTGCAATGTTGCTAGCGTTCTGTAAGAGCGGGTTTTTAGTGCCGCTGGTGGAATTAGATAAGCGCATCCGCCTGTCAATTGACAATGCTGACAGGCTGAATCTTATAAAAATGAACAAGGGATGGATTGAGCAAGACTTTTGTACACCACCGAATGAAAACAGCGAAACATAACCTCAAATACATTGTCTTTTTTGTGGAGGTGTATTTATTATACTTGTATTACATTTTAATTTATATCCCTGTCTCTTAGCTGCTGCTAGGGACAAACATGTCACGTTGGACACATTCTGGCTTCATATTTATGAACCTGTGTTAGCCCCTCCCTTTTGTTATTTTCTTTCATAGGTGGATTCACATTTATATTTCTTTATTTGATTTCAGTATGATTTATCATTATGTCTCCTCATTCTCCGCCGCTAGAAAACCAGGATTAACGGCTTCTGTGCTGCTACAGCCATTCAATTTTTGGCAAAGGGTGTCTATGATCCCCATAACTCATTTTTAAAAAAAGTACCCCCCCATGGGGAAATGTTTGTCAGACCATGCACTGCATGTATGGGCATTACAAGTCTAGGAGACCCGCTCCTTTACATTGGGCCTAGTTTTTAATGAGGCCTTCATCAATGTCTCCTCATTTTCCGCCACTAGATCACCAGGGTTAACGTGTTCTCTGCCGCAAGAGGCATTCCAATTTTTGGCAAGGGTGTCTATGATGCCCATAGTATATTTTTTAAAAAATGTACCCCCCATGGGGAAATGTTTGTCAACCCATGCACTTATTAGTGTATTGGCATTACGAGTCTAGGAGACGCGCTCCTTTAAATTGGGCCTAGTTTTTAATGAGGCCTTCCTGAATGTCTCATCATCCACCGCCACTAGTTAGGGTCCCAGTTCCAGGGACAGTTTAAGGCCCCCCCTTCCTTACCGAAGACTGTCATAGCGTGACAATGAAAGATCAGTCCAGGAGGAGAAAGAAGCAGATTTAAATGATTTTGTGATGACTCCTGGAGTGGACCCTCTGGGTCGTGACACCAACCCTCCCAGGGCGAGCTGACCTAGTGAAGACCACCCCCTATACAGGGAGTGTCAGGGGCAAGCCCCAGGGGGTGAGGCACCACGACTGCTGGCACCAGGCGGCCGGCTCACAGGAGACACGAGTGGGTGAATGTGTCTGCAGGAACGAGTAAAGCGTGGACACGGGAACACGTGGTATACAGAGACTTTGTTCGTCTGGGTGTGAGTGAAGCAGGATACGTGCAAGGAGCACGTCAGAGCACTGAGTCAGGCAGCAGGTGTGCCAGGAGGTGTAACAGAGTACAGGAGCAGGGTGTGTGCCAGATGGCACAACTGAGCATAAGACAGAGCGCAGGATTGGTACATGTGCCAGGAGGCACAACAGAGTAAGAGACTGAGTACAGGATCAGAGCATGTGCCAGGAGGCACAACTGAGTATAAGACAGAGCACGGAATCAGAGTGTGTGCCAGGAGGCACAACTGAGTATAAGACAGAGCACGGAATCAGAGTGTGTGCCAGGAGGCACAACTGTGTAAGAGACTGAGTACAGGATCAGAGCATGTGCCAGGAGGCACAACTGAGTATGAGACAAAGCACAGGGTCCGAGTGTGTGCCAGGAGGCACAACTGAGTATAAGACAGAGCACAGGGTCAGAGCATGTGCCAGGAGGCACAACTGAGTACGAGACAGAGCACAGGGTCAGAGCGTGTGCCAGGAGGCACAACCAAGTACAGGGCAGAGTGCAGATTCAGAGTGTGTGCCAAGAGGCACAACAGAGTGCAAGGCAGGGGACCTGAATACAGCGCACAGCCAGGCAGGGACACGGCAGACCAAGCCAGGAAGCACAACAATAATCAGGCACCTCCCCTAGGGGGAGGTCGTCCGATATAGCACATGACTACTACTGGTTCCGGGTCAGGACCTAGCCAGAAAGCACATGACCACTACAGGTTCCGGGTCAGGTCCTCCATTACCATAGAGAGCACCGGGCCCTATACAGCACCGACAGGAGCGCGCAAGCGCAAACGTGACATGGAGGAGGAGACCCGGGGACGAGAGCTGTGCGTGCGCACCCGATGGGACCCCCGGAGTGACCGCGGCTCCGGAAGAGATGACGTCGATACCGAGGTCCCGCCCCCCAGGTAAGCGCGGCGTGACAGATTTCTCTGATAGGATATAAATTACAAAGTTGATTATTTTCATATGTACCATTTATTTATGAAATAAAAAATAAAATGACGGTTGCTCATTAATTTTTTTCAACCCCAGCCTATTGTTACCTTCCTGACCAGGCCAAATTTTGCAGTCCTGACTAGAGTCATTTTATGTGGTGATAACGCTGGAATGATTCAACGTATCCAAGCGATTCTTGTTTTTGTGACACATTGTACTTTATGATAGTGGTAAATTTAGGTAGATATTTTTGTGTTTATTTGTGAAAATATCGAAATTTTGGCAAACATTTTGAAAATTTAGCAATTTTCAATTTTTTTATTTTTATGCCCTTAAACCAGATAGCTATAGCACACAAAATAGTTAATAAATAACGTTTACCACATGTCTACTTTACATAAGCAATATTTTTGAAACATAATTTGTTGTTTTTAGGAAGTTAGAACAATTAAAAGTTGGCAAAAGATTTAGCTGAGAGTCATACTGGGCTAAGGATGAGATTAATTTATTCTTTATAATAAAACCTCTGACATGAGATATGGACTTTCCCGAAGTGAGTTTTGCTACACCAAGGGGTTGTCAAAGATTGCACAGTGTATATTTCTCCAGCTAGTAACAAAGTAATCTGCCCTGAGGATGCTGTATGCGTGATCACAGGATATAAGCAACAGTAACAGGGTCATAATTTACTATTAGCATAATTGTGTGAAAACTGGCATGCGGCTAACACGGCCATGTCACCTGTACCTGCTGACACTGACTTATGTGGATATTTTATCTGCCCATGCACTAAGAGATGATGATGAGTCAATTTCAAGAATGTTTTGTGTCATTTTAGCTGTTAAAGTTCTTACCCATGTGGGATAACTGGTGCTTCCTGCCATGACCCTACGGTGCCCTGTCTTCACCATACTCATCTGTTGTAGCACTACTTATTGTGATATTGATTGCTATTATATATATACTGTATTTATAATATATATATACACTAGAGGTGGGTCCGATGCTATTGCATCGGGAGGGAAGTGTGTGTGCGGGGTGTCTGTCCCATCGCTGCCTGCCCACTCACCTCCGTGCAGTCACAGCCAGCAGGAAAGATGGTGGTTTGCGGCCTGTGCTGGAGATGGGGTGCGGTGGCGCCACCAGAGGGCGCCCGCACCCCATCTCCAGTACAGGCCGCAAGCCGCGGTCTTTCCTGCTGGCTGTGACTGCACAGAGGTGGGTGGTCAGGCAGCGGCAGAAACCGGCGAGTGTAGTCAGGCGGCGTGTCCTGGCGGCAGGTCTGGCGGGTCCGGCGGCAGGTTCCAGCGGCAGGTCCAGTGGCGGCGGGTGGGTCCAGCGTGGGTGTCCCGGCAGTGTACTGCGGAAGGGCCTGGTATCACCACCAGGTGCCATATTGGAATACTCATTGCTTGGGTATTCCAATATGGCGGTCGGCGTACTTCCGGTCGGCGCGGTGAATTATGGGATTCAAGGACATCCAGACGGAAGTGGATGACGGACAATTTAACCCCTTACCTACAATTGACGTAATATTCCGTCCATGTGACCATGGACCTAATTACCATGGACGGAATATTACGTCATCGCGATCAGCGGCACCCACGTGGTGAGCGCCGCTGATCGCGGCCGAGTGTCAGCTAATTATCATAGCTGACACCCGGCACAATGTGTCAGGGGCGGTCACGGACCGCCCCCGACACGTTAACCCCTTGCACACCGCGATCAAACGCGATCGCGGTGTACCGGGGGTTAAAGGGAAGCATCGGCAGGGAGGGGGCTCCCTCCGTGCTTCCCTGAGCCCCCCACGGCAGCGCAATGTGCAGCGCTGCTGCGGGGGACTCCCTTCCTCCAGGCCCCCGAATCCAAGATGGCGACGGGGCCTTCGGGGGCCTGAGGAAGCTGGCTTCCTCAGTGCCTGCAAAGCGCAGGCATGAGGAAGTCTGCAGCAGTGCCTGTGACAGATCGGTGATCTGTCACAGTGATCTGTGATGTGACAGATCAGCGATCTGTCACAGGACAGTGATGTCCCACCTGGGACAAGGTAATAAAGTAAAAAAAAAAAAAAAAAAGTGTTAAAAATAATTTAAAAAAAATCGCTAAATAAATTAGTTAAAAAAAAAAAAATATTCCCCAATAAATCCATGTTTTGAAAATAAAAAAAAAACAAAACAATAAAAGTACACATATTTGGTATCGCCGCGTCCGTAATGACCTGCCCTATAAAACTGTCCCATTAGTTAACCCCTTTAGCGAACCCCTTAAAAAATAAAAATAAAAAACGAAGCAAAAAATAATGATTTATTATCATACCACCGAACAAAAAGTGCAATAACGCGCGATCAAAAAGACGCATATAAATATCCATGGTACCGCTGAAAACGTCATCTTGTCCCGCAAAAAACGAGCCACCATACAGCATCATCCGCAAAAAAATAAAAAAGTTATAGCTCGCAGAATAAAGCGATACAAAAATAATTATTTTTTATATAAAATTGTTTTCATTGCAAAAAACCGACAAAACATAAAAAAACGACCTAAATGAGGTATCGCTGTAACCGTACTGACCCGAAGAATAAAAACGCGTTATCAATTTTACCGCACGCGGAACGGTGTAAACGCACCCCCCAAAAGAAATTCATGAAAAGCTGGTTTTTGTTCATTCTGCATCCCAAAAATCGGAATAAAAAGCGATCAAAAAATGTCACGTGCCCGAAAATGGTACCAATAAAAACGTCAACTCGTCCCACAAAAAATAAGACCTCACATGACTCGGTGGGTCAAAATATGGAAAAATTATAGCTCACAATATGTGGTGATGCAAAAACTATTTTTACAATAAAAAGCGTCTTTTAGCGTGCGACAGCCGCCAAACATAAAAACCGCCATAAATCGTAAATCAAACCCCCCGTTATCACCCCCTTAGTTAGAGAAAAATAATAAAACTAAAAGAAAATGTATTTATTTCCATTTTCCCGCTAGGGTTAGGGTTAGGGTAGGGTTAGGGCTAGGGTTAGGGCTAGGGTTAGGGCTAGGGTTAGGGCTAGGGTTAGGGCTAGGGCTAGGGTTAAGGCTAGGGTTAGGGTTAGGGCTAGGGTTAGGGCTAGGGTTAGGGCTAGGGTTAGGGTTAGGGATAGGGTTAGGGCTAGGGCTCAGATTAGGGTTAGGGGTGTGTTGAGGTTAGGGTTGGAGTTATAATTGGGGGTTTCCACTGTTTGGGCACATCAGGTGCTCTCCAAAGGCAACATGGCGTCTGATCTCAATTCCAGCCAATTCTGCGTTGAAAAAATCAAATGGTGCTCCTTCCCTTCCAAGCTCTGCCATGTGCCCAAACAGTGTTTTACCCCCACATGTAGGGTATCAGCCTACTCAGGACAAATTACAAAACAACTTTTGGGGTCCAATTTCTCCTGTTACCCTTAGGAAAATAAAAAACTGGGGGCAAAAATATAATTTTGCGGAAAAAAATGTTTTTTTTATTTTCACGCCCAGGCGTTATAAACTTCTGTGAAGCACTTGGGGGTTCAAAGTGCTCTCCACACATCTAGATAAGCTCCGTGGGGGGTCTAGTTTCCAAAATGGGGTCACTTGTGGGGAGTTTCAATAGTTTAGGTACATCAGGGGCTCTCCAAACGCACATGACACCCGCATACCAATCCATCAAAGTCTGCATTCCAAAACGTCACTACTTCCCTTCCGAGCCCCGACGTGTGCCCATACAGTAGTTTTCTCCCACATATGAGATATCAGCGTACTCAGGACAAATTGGACAACAACTTTTGGGGTCCAATTTCTCCTGTTACCCTTGGGAAAATAAAAAAAATGGGGACTAAAAGATGATGTTTGTTGAAAAAATACGATATTTTTATTTTCACGCCCGGTCGTTATAAACTTCTGTGAAGCACTGGGGGGTTCAAAGTGCTCACCACACATCTAGATAAGTTCATTAGGGGGTCTAGTTTCCAAAATGGGGTCACTTGTGGGGGGTTTCCACTGTTTAGGTACATCAGGGGCTCTCCAAACGCAACATGACACCCGCAGACCATTCCATCAAAGTCTGCATTCCAAAACGTCACTACTTCCCTTCCGAGCCCCGACGTGTGCCCATACAGTAGTTTTCTCCCACATATGAGGTATCAGCGTACTCAGGACAAATTGGACAACAACTTTTGGGGTCCAATTTCTCCTGTTACCCTTGGGAAAATAAAAAAATGGGGACTAAAAGATCATGTTTGTGGAAAAAATACGATTTTTTTATTTTCACGCCCGGTCGTTATAAACTTCTGTGAAGCACTGGGGGGGTTCAAAGTGCTCACCACACATCTAGATAAGTTCATTAGGGGGTCTAGTTTCCAAAATGGGGTCACTTGTGGGGGGTTTCCACTGTTTAGGTACATCAGGGGCTCTCCAAACGCAACATGACACCCGCAGACCATTCCATCAAAGTCTGCATTCCAAAACGTCACTACTTCCCTTCCGAGCCCCGACGTGTGCCCATACAGTAGTTTTCTCCCACATATGAGGTATCAGCGTACTCAGGACAAATTGGACAACAACTTTTGGGGTCCAATTTCTCCTGTTACCCTTGGGAAAATAAAAAAATGGGGACTAAAAGATCATGTTTGTGGAAAAAATACGATTTTTTTATTTTCACGCCCGGACGTTATAAACTTCAGTGAAGCACTGGGGGGTTCAAAGTGCTCACCACACATCTAGATAAGTTCCTTGGGGGGTCTAGTTTCCAAAATGGTGTCATTTGTGGGGGGTTTCTACTGTTTTGGTACATCAGGGGCTTTCCTAATGCGACATGGTGTCCGATCTCAATTCCAGCCAAAAACGTCAAATGGCGCTGCTTCCCTTCCGAGCTCTGCCATACGCCCAAATAGTGGTTTACACCCACATGTGGGGTATCTGCGTACTCAGGATAAATTGCACAATATCTTTTAGGGTCCTGTTACTTTTGGAAAAATAAGAATTGAGGGTGAAAAGATCATTTTTGTGGAAAAAATATGATTTTTTAATTGTACTGCTGTACGTTATAAACTTCTGTGAAGCCCTTGGGGGTTCAAAGTTCTCACCACACATCTAGATAAGTTCCTTGGGGGGTCTAGATTCCAAAATGGTGTCATTTGTGGGGGGTTTCCACTGTTTTGGTACATCAGGGGTTTTCCAATCGCGACATGGTGTCCGATCTCAATTCTAGCCAAAAACGTCAAATGGCGCTGCTTCCCTTCCGAGCTCTGCTATGCGCCCAAATAGTCATTTACACCCACATATGGGGTATCAGCGTACTCAGGACAAATTGCACAAAAACTTTTAGGGTCCTGTTACCCTTGGAAAAATAAAAATTGTGGGTGAAAAGATCATTTTTGTGGAAAAAATATGATTTTTTAATTGTACCGCTGTACGTTATAAACTTCTGTGAAGCCCTTGTGGGTTCAAAGTTCTCACCACATATCTAGATAAGTTCCTTGGGGGGTCTAGTTTCCAAAATGGGGTCACTTGGGGGGGTTTCCACTGTTTAGGTACATCAGGGGCTCGCCAAACGTGACATGGCGTCCGATCTGAATTCCAGCCAATTTTGCATTGAAAAAGTCAAACGGCGCTCCTTCCATTCTGAGCTCTGCCATGCGCCGAAACAGTGGTTCCCCCCCACATATCAGGTATCAGCGTAGTCAGGACAAATTGCACAATAACTTTTGCAGTCCAATTTCTCCTGTTACCCTTGGTAAAATAAAGAAAATTGAACCTGAAGTATTTTTTTGTGAAAAAAAGTTAAATGTTCATTTTTTTTAATATTCAAAAAATTCCTGTGACGCACCTAAAGGGTTAATAAACTTCTTGAATGTGGTTTTAAGCACCTTGAGGGGTGCAGTTTTTAGAATGGTGTCACTTTTGGGTATTTTCTATCATATAGACCCCTCAAAGTGGCTTCAAATGTGAAGTGGTCCCTAAAAATAAAATGGTGTTGCAAAAATGAGAAATCGCTGGTCAAATTTTAACCCTTATAACTTCCTAGCAAAAAAAAATTTTGGTTGCAAAATTGTGCTGATGTAAAGTAAACATGTGGGAAATGTTATGTATTAAGTTTTTTGTGTGCCGTATCGCTGTGATTTAAGGGCATAAAAATTCAAAGTTGGAAAATTGCGAAATTTTCAAAATTTTCGCCAAATTTCCGTTTTTTTCACAAATAAACGCAAGTTATTTGAATGCAATTTTACCACGAACATGAAGTACAATATGTCACGAGAAAACAATGTCAGAATCACCAGGATCCATGAAAGCGTTCCAGAGTTATGACCTCATAAAGGTACAGTGGTCAGAATTGTAAAAATTGGCCCGGTAGTTAACGTGCAAACCACCCTTGGTAGTGAAGGGGTTAAGGTAAATATATATTAGATTTTGTTATGTGTATTTACATTTAATAAACTTTTGTATATTTGATGAACACACATTGAACTCAATTTTTCTATGTAGGACTTCAGTATCTGGGAGTCGCCCCCCCTTCTTTTTACGTCTTATTTTTATTCTGATTAATTCTTGTAAAAATTAATAGCATACATTGACTGATGCCTCCATGTGTCATTTTTAGTTGTTTTTGAGTGTTTGGTATATATTCATTTTGAGTTTGATAAATAGGGTTATCTGTAATATTTGTGAGTGTGTCATAGGTTGCATGGTGCATAAATGGGTAATGGGTAAGGGAATAGGTTTATGCGCATCACTATGCAAACTGCTCTTTGTTATCCTCTTTAGAGTACGGTATCTCAAATATGACAAATCATGATGAAAACATGGCCACATACATCACATTGTGAAAATAAAAGCTACGCAAGCAAAGTGATAATTAGACTGCTCTAGTCACGTTTGATTACACAACAAACCAGAGTGAAAGATTACATTGCATGCATCACTTGTCGCAACCTCTAAGACCCCTGGACCACCGTCCTACAAGTAAAATTTCTGTTTGTCATTCTATGAGGGAACAGGACATCTATGTCCAAACTCTTTGTTGTAAACATAAAAACCAAGGTCTCTTGCAGAATCCATAAAGAACCACAACAGTTGGGTAAATGATGCAGTTAGCACACATTCCAGAAACTCAGTTCCTCTTTTATCCCTTTTTTAATCCTTGCAATATTTGAAAAAATAGAACCATTGAAAAATTCTTACAAACACATGGACAAAATTGTTGGTTCCTTTCTGTTAAGGTAAGAAAAACCAACAATGGTTATTGAAACTGACAAAAGTAGTTTTCAATTTTACTGAATATCTATTAATGACAATCAGACATTGCTTTTGAATTGTGATTCAACAGAAAATTAAAATGAACTAGAATGAACTGGACAAAAATAATATGTAAAAAGGGATGGAAAACAGGAAAAGTCAGCTCACCATTAGCAGTCTCTTTCTAAGAATGAGTTCCACGCACAGAGCTGCCCTGGTTTGGGCATGCAAAATCCAGAAAATGAAGAAAAAAAAGGTACAGAAAAATATAAAACTTTGTTTTAATGGAAAAAAATCATAAAAACAGGTATAATGCAGACAACATCTGGATCCCAGAGGGTTACCAACTGAGACGTTTCGAGACTCCGGTCTTAAACCATGATTAAGACTGGAGTGTCGAAACGCATCGGTTGGTAGCCCTCTGGGATCCACATGTTGCCTGCTTTTATGGATTTTGGTACTTCTAGAAAAGATTGGAAGTAATTTAATTTAATCATAGGAACATGTTATATTAAGATGTATCCTCTAATTAACATCACAGATGTCTACAAACTTGTAGTCAATTTGCTTATTTATAGGATGAAAAGTAGTCACTGCGCTGTTTGGTATCAAGGTGTATATCACACTGGCCATTAAATATGAGGAAATTGTTGTCTCAGGACATAATTTTATTTATTTTACTCATTTATATAGTGCCATTAATTCCACAGCACTTTACAGACACTATCCCCAATGGGGCTCACATTTTAAATTTTCTATCAGTATGTCTTTGGAGTGTGGGAGGAAACCAAAGAACCCACACAAACATGGAGAGAACATACAAACTGCTTGTAGATGTTGTCCTTGGTAGGATTTGAACCCAGGACCACAGCACAGCGAGGCTGCAGTGCAAACCATTGAGCCACTGTGTCACCCATTAGAAAGTAAATTACAGACAAACATGTTAAAGGTAAAGGCTATAAGACCATCTCCAAAAAACTTGAGGTTCCTATTACTATACTTGCACATGTTATTAAGAAATGTAAGGTCTACAGGACTGTAGCCAACTTCAGCGGACATGGCCACAAGAGGAAAATTGATGACAAACTGTATAATCAGATAATACGACTGGAAACCAAAGGGTCCAGAACAATTTCCAAAGAGATGAGAGGTGAACTCTAAGGTCAAGGCAGATCAATGTCAGATCACACCATGCGTTGCTGGCTTGACCAAAGTGGACTTCATGGAGAAAGACTGAGGAGGAAACCACTATAGAAAGCAAAATCATAAAAAATGTGAGAACCAAGTTTGCCAAAATTAATATTGACAAGCCACAAAGCTTCTGGAAAATTGTCCATTTGACAGACGAGATAAAACTGGTGGAACTCTTTGGCAAGTCACATCATCTCTATGTTCACGGATGCAAAAATGAAGCTACTAAGAAAAGAACATTGTACCTATTGTGACACATGGAGGAGGCTCGATAATGTTTTGGGGCTGCTTTGCTGCATCTTGCACAGGTTGTCTTCAATATGTGCAGGGTACAATGAAATTTCAAGAATATCAAGGCTTGCTAGACTGAAATGTGCTGCCCAGTGTCAGAAAGCTTGGTCTGAGTTTCAGGTCATGGGTCCTCCAAAAGGAAAATGACCCAAAACGCACAGATAAAAACATTTAAGAATGGCTAAGAGCAAAGGTTTGGACTCTTCTGAAGTGGCTTCAATAAACCCTGATCTAAATGCTGTTGAACGACTGTGAATGAAGCTTAAATCTGCAGTCTGGAGGAAGTGCCCTTCAAAATACCTGTGGACTGGCACAGAAGTCTCGTTGAGAGTTACAGAAACTATTTGTTTGCAGGGATTGCCTCAAAGGGTTGTGCAACAAAATTTTAAGTTAAGGTTACTAAGTATGTAGGCCATTTTCAATAGTTTTTATTTTGTTGAGCCAAAATTCAAAAGCAATATCTAATTTTCATTAGTTGATATTCAGTAGATATAAATTGCAAATTAATTTTGTCAGTTTCAAGTTAATTCAGTAGCAGAGAGTACCAACAATTTTGTCTATTTGTGTAATAGATGCTTATTAATGAAGAGATTTTGTTAGAGTAAGTAGAAGAGATGTTTGCTCATTGCGTGATGTAACCTGGGAAATAGATTTCCTGCAAATGAATCATTTTCTGATGAAACAAAGAGAAAGAAATAAGGAAACACTATAAAAAGAAATGTCTCAAGAAATTGAGTTGTTTTTAAAGTGAAAAGTCAAAGGCTCTATTAGGAGGGCCTTAGATAATGTTTGACTTGTTAGGGCTATTGGACACCAAAGAGGGGAATAATCCTTTTCTATTAAACTACCAAATTTTTCCTTTATTACAATGTCCAGCATGTAATACCATCAAGAAAAAAGTATGAATACTCTCATGTGCCACAATTTGGGAATAATACCGCATTGTATTAACACTTAGCTCGCAACTGTCCCGGATTCCGTGGGACTGTCCTGATTTGTGAGCTCATTCCCACTACATCAGGGTTTTTGTTCCGGCTTGTGATACTCACCTCTCTCTGGCATATTTATCTCTTCATTGCTCCCTCTCCTCTGGGTGGAGTCGCATCTCTCTAAATTAAATTACAATATTCACTTCTTCTCCTGTAATTGGGCATCCCCAGGACTCCAACGCACGTCTCCATCTTGACCTGTATTGCAGCCAATAAACCCAGAAGCAGATTAGACATGTCCATAGAGATACACTGTATATAACAATGTATTTCTATATTCCCTGTATGCTAGAGGTGAAGAAAAAGTCAGACTTTTTTGTTCCTATAAAACTACTAAAAATAATAAAACGCAATTGCAAAAACACTTTTTCTATGTCTCCTCAGTATTTGAACCCACAACCTTCAACATTACAGGCATCAGCTAAAGCCTTTGAACCACAGCCTTTGGTGATGTACTATGGATAATTCTGTGTAACTGATCTGATTCCACAGGCAGATTGTACTGATAAATTGTTCACAGCAATGTATTTCTATGTACTTGTATTCTAGAGGGAGAATAAAAGATTTTTTTAAAAATGCTGCATTCTTTCTACTGCTTTTTTCTGCAGGTGTCCTCATCGCAGAACGCAATGACAATTTCCTTTGATTATTGTGTGCTTGCTGCCTTTACTTTATGCATTTCTCCCCTATTTGATGTAATTTTGGTGCAGATGTGAAACAGAATTTTTAAGGGTGGAGGTTTCATGGAATCACATACACTTTTCTAGGATATTTAGGCCATGTTCACATGTAACGTAAATGCTGTGTATTTTCTGCTACTTTTTTGCACAAAAATTCTGCTGTGCCTAACTGTCCAAGCAAAATGGATGTGATTTCATGAAAATTGCACCTGCTGTACGTCTAAAAACGCTGCTGAACTAAGCAGTTTTGGTGTTTTTTTTTTCTCTCTTGTCTTCTATGTGGAAACTAAATAAACGCATGTAAAATACTGATCATCTGATGAAACACACACTGATGACACAGGGATGACACACTGACCACACAGATGGTGCACAAATGACACACGGATGACACACTGACGGCACACTGATGGCACACAGATGAGACACTGACGACACACTGACACACATGGATGACACATTGACGGCACACTGATGGCACACAGATGAGACACTGACACTCGGATGACACACTGATGACACAGGGATGACACACTGATGATACACGGATGACACACAGATGACACACTTGTGGCACACAGATGACACACTGATGGCACACGGATGACACACTGATGAAACGTGGATGACATACGAATGACACACTGATGACACACTAATGGCGCACAGATGACACACTGATGACGCATGAATGACACACTAATTCCACACAGATAACACACTGATGACATTCGAGTGCAGTCCAATGTTTTGCACGCACCCATGACTGGTAGTGACCTTTATGATGTCACTATTCGTCACTGTAGCTGCTTGCAGCACCTCATTCTCCCATAGTTTTCAGCATGGACAGTAGCATCATGGCATTGTTCCTGTTGAAGACCAGATATCACAGAGATGGATTATGGCATGGGATAATATTGATTAAAAAAGTGGATAATCACAACCAGAGATTAAAAAAAAATCTTCAAGCTTTATTATAAATCCATATCTTAAAATGTCCACATGTGAATAGTGGTACAGAAACTGCTCTGTACTATGGCGTGGGACAGGGACAGTATGGCTCTGCACTTCGGACAGGTTAGGGATATGGTTGTTTAATATTTTGGAGTTTTTTTCCAGGGGACATGGGCATTGGTGGATTAGGTTTAGGCTATGTGCCCACGCTAGCGTTTTTAAACGCTCAGGAAACTGATCCCCTTCCCAGAAAATGCGTGTCTTTTTTCCGCGCGTTTCTTGCGAGTTTTTTGCAAAAAAAAGCAGCATGTTTTTGATGCTTTTTTGATGCGCGTTTTCTGGGAACATTAGGGAAGGATAAAAACGATCAGCAATGCAGAAATTAATGAGCATGCTGCGTTTTTAGCCGCTAAGCGATTCCTGAGCGGTTAAAAACGCATGCATTGGCACAAAAAGCCAAAAATGCATGCAAATTAATTTGAAGCATCTTTTAAGCGTTTCTGCAGCGTCTGAGCCGTCACAAACGCTGCGGAAGCGCTTACAAAAACGCAACGTGGGCACACAGCCTTAAGCTGATTATTTTTGCTGTTTATTATTTTCAATTTTTATAGAGAACAAGGGCTTCAATGGAATAGGCATAAGGTGAATATAACTGTGTTTTTTATTTATAAATAAATGTGTAAAACAGTGTTGATTTGTATTTCAAATAAAGGACTTTATTCTGTCTTTGTCTTTCTTAAAATTTGACTATGAGAATAGTAATGGATAGGCGTCTTATAGACACTTCTCCTTTATTTACCCCTGGACATAAGGTACTGTCACACTTAGCGATGCACCAGCGATCCCGACCAGCGATATGACGCGGTCAGGATCGCTGGTACATCGCTAAGTGGTCGCTAGTGAGCTGCCACACAGGCAGATCTCACCAGCGACATCGCTGGGGACGGGGGTCGCTACTTACCTGTCACACTAGACGATCCTGCGTCCTCCCGCCCGGCTCCACGCTCGTCGCTCGTCTCTCCACAGGAAGCGCCGCAGGAAGCTGACGACGAGAAACAGTCCTGGATATTCTCGCGCGATCAGCGATAACCAGCGGGGGAGCGGGTCGTAGGTAAGTATCAGACATAGCGATATCGCTAGCAATATCGCTATAACATCACAAGTTGTAGCGATATTGCTAGCGATATCGCTTAGTGTGACAGTACCATAAATGTCATTTGACAATACAAAGGTGACACCAACCCCATAAATATTATCCTCATTGTCGCCGAAAATTGCATGGGAGCCCATGCTGTTTTTTTAAATCATTATTTATTTTACACAGGAGTTACACAGCTGGTGCTGACTACAACTCCCATTATTGTTGCCTGGTCATGCTGATATCAGTGCTAGCAGGAGACAATAATGAGAGCTGCCTGGGAAAAGTGTGAACTGTACCGCTTCATTCCAGGCGCCGGAACATGTCTTGCTGAAGACACTTGGATGTCATCTGTGTGTCATCATTGTGCACGCAATTTGTCTGTGCTGCGCAAAAAAAACTGACATGTCTGTAGATTATTCACATGAAAAACCTGACGTGTGCGCACCACAATTGGATTCAAACACAGACTGCATGCGGAAAAACAAATGTGTGAAAGGGGCCTTATAGGTTTCCCTATTTATTGAAATACTGAAGAATTGCATAGACGGTAGTAGAAGAGACTAAATCATGCAAGACCCCTATTTAGTCCTATGGGGAATAAAAAATACAGTGTAAAGTTAAATAAAAGTTTTAAAAGTATTAACACCAGGATTTAAGCAATATGAAATATTAATTCCCCTTCTTTGCAATTAATTCATGAATTGCCAGTTTTGGGCAATCTGACACCCAAAATTGGAACAAAAAAAATGTAATGTAGTCCAAATGATACCAATAAAATCTGAATCTAATCCCACAAAAAAGAAAAAAAACCCTCACACAGCTGTGCCGTCTGAAAAATAAAAAAAAAATATAGCCCTCAGAATACGGTGATGCAAAAAGAAAATACTTTTTAGCAAAAAAAATTTAGTTTGAAAAATTGGTAAAACATAAAAATACTATGTACAAGTCTGGCATCACTGTAATCATTGAATTGAAAGATGAAGTTGTCTTACCACTGTTGCAGCATGATGAAAACATTACAAGAAAACCACCATGGTTACTTACCGGTAGCCGTTTTTTCCGGAACCCATGACAGCACCACATGAGAGAGGGATCCGCCCCGCCAGGACAGGAACCTACTGAGACATAAGGGGCGGCACCTCTCCCCCGCTTCAGTTGGGTTACAGAGCATTGAGAGGACTTCCCGGTTAGTTACATGTTTAATCCAACACCACATCACTCAAAAGCACCCTACTAATTGTGCACACCCATACGGTGAAAAGGGGGGGGAATATACGGGTGCTGTCATGGGTTCCGGAAAAACCGGCTACCGGTAAGTAACCATGGTGGTTTTCCCTTCACCCATGACAGCACAACATGAGAGATTTTTGGAGACTTCGAAACACCTTAGGGAGGGACCACCGCTTGCAGCACCCTTCTACCAAAGGTTAAGTCAGTAGAGGAGGATAGATTTAATCTATAGTGCTTAAAAAAGGTTGAAGGTGAGGACCAAGTAGCAGCCTTACAAATTTGTTCAATTGATACCTCTGCCTTTTCAGCCCAGGAGGTCGTCACGGCTCTGGTGGAATGAGCCTTGATGCCGTCAGGAATCGGGATACCACTAGCTGTGTAGGCTACACTAATGGCCTCCCTAATTCATCTAGCAATAGTCCCTTTTGAAACCCCGTAGCCTTTCCTGGCACCCTGAAAAGCTACGAATAGGGACTGGGACCTCCTCCACTGGCTAGTGACAGATATGTATTCTAAGAGAGCCCTCTTAACATCCAAACTATGGAATTTTTCCTCCCCCAAATTTTTCGGATTCTCGCAGAAGGATGGGAGGACAATCTCCTGACTCCGATGGAAATCTGACGCTACCTTAGGGAGATAAGTGGGGTCTGTTCTTAACACTACCCTATCCTGAAAAACTTGCGTATAGGGTGGATTTATTGAGAGGGCCTGCAAGTCGCTTATTCTGTGGGCTGACGTAAGGGCCACTAAAATGATCGTCTTTAGGGTCGCTGGTGTAATGGCTCATATGGTTCCTTTGAAAGGGCTTCTAGCACTAGGCTTAAATCCCAGGGGGCTATTCTGGGTATTGGGATAGGCCTAGCTCTATGGCAGGATTTAATGAATCTGGCTACCCACCTATTAGATGCCAATTTGCAGTTGTAGAGTGCCCCCAGTGCAGATACCTGAACCTTAAGTGTGTTCACTGCTAATCCCATCTGCAGCCCCGATTGTAAGAATTCCAGGATGGCACTAATCGGGGGTTCTTTTCCTAACGGCTTACCTAGGAACTGTAGGAACTTATTCCATGTTCTGCCGTAGATGTTAGTCGTCACTGGTTTCCTGCTCTTTAGCAGAGTGGCCACCAGCCCGGGGGAGAACCCTCTATCCATTAAAAGCGACCTTTCAAATTCCACGCCGTCAGATGGAATCCTTTGACCTGAGCGTGGAATATTGGCCCTTGCGCTAGTAGGTCCAGGATCTCTGGCAGAACCCATGGATTGGAGAGGGACATTCTTTGTAGTAGAGAGAACCAGGGCCTTTTCGGCCAAAATGGGGCTATTAGAATCACCCTGGCTTGATCGCTTCTAATCTTCCTGACAACTGTTGGGATCAGAGCCACTGGGGGGGAACGCATAAGCTAGCCTGAAGTTCCACTGGATGTGCAATGAGTCCACTGCCCATGGCTCTTCTCTCTGGTTCAGAGAGCAAAACCTTTCTGTTTGCCTGTTGTACTTGTTGGCAAAGAGGTCTATTACTGGTTTCCCCCAAAGCTGAGTTATTTTTTGAAAGATGGAACGATTTAGTGTCCATTCTCCTTGCCTCAGGGTATTGCGACTCAGAAAATATGCCTCTATGTTTTCTGCCCCTTTTATGTGTAAGGCTGTCAAGGAGTGTAGGTGTTCCTCTGCTCTGCTCAGAATGTCGCTCGCCGCTTTCATTAGGGAGTGTGATCTTGTCCCCCCTTGGTGGTTGATATATGCCACTGTTACTCTGTTGTCCGACATGATGTGTACGTTGCGACCCTGGAGTAATGGAATGAAGTGATTTAGGGCCTTGTTCACTGCCCACAGTTCTGTTAGGTTGGAAGATGTTTCCCTTTCTTGAGCTGTCCAGGAGCCCTGGCCTATTAGGCCCCTTAGGTGTGCCCCCCACCCCGAGGAGCTTGCATCTGTTAAAATCACATCTGTCATCTGTCTGTCCCAAGGTATTCCTGAGGTCAGATTTGTACCGTTCAGCCACCAGTTGAGAGAATCTCTGGTTTTTACGGAAAGCTCCAGTTTCCCTTCTAAACACCCTCTTAGCATTCTTTGCGCTGATAATATCTCCTCCTGGAGTTGACGGGTGTGAAACTGAGCCCACCTTCCCGCCGGAATACAGGATGTTAGGGTACCTAGCAGGGACATTGCCCTTCTCAATGTCATACATGGTTGGTTCCGGGCCGCCAAGACCAGATTTTGTACCTTCTCTATTTCGGAATCCCGGAGCAGACACTCCTGCCTTTCTGAATCCAGTATGAAACCCAGGAAGGTCTGTTTTTTTAGGGGTTGTAATTTGGATTTTTTGAAATTGATTATCCACCCTAATTCTTGCAAGGTGTCGGTCACCCGGCTCAACTGCGCCGTGCAGTGGTCCTCTGAGCTGCCCACTATAAGAAAATCGTCCAGGTATGGTATTATAACTGTGTCATGAATTCTGAGAAAGGCTTTCACCTCTGCTATGACCTTGGTGAAAACTCTCGGGGCTATGGATATTCCGAATGGAAGAGCTCTGAACTGGAAATGCCTCAGTTTTCCTTGGATATAAAATGCTACCCTTAGGTATTTTTGGTAATCTGGATGGATAGGGATGTGATAATATGCATCCTTTAAGTCGACTACGGCCATAAAGCAATCTTGATGTAGTACCTTCACGGCCGTGGCCACCAACTCCATCTTGAAGGTCTGGTTTCTTATCCATCGATTGAGCCCTCTGAGATTTATAATTATCCTGAATGATTGATCTGGTTTTTTATAAGAAAAAGGGGTGAATAGATCCCCTTTCCTTCCTGCGTGTGGGATCTCGTAAAGTACCTGCTTGTCTATCAGGGTCAGGATCTCCGCTTCTAAGGCCAACTGTTCTTCGGTTACCTTCCTGACGGGTGTAATGACAACCACAGGTTTTGGCTGGTGAATAAAGGGGATTTTCAGGCCATCTTTTAGGATGCCCAGGATCCAGGTATTGGAGGAGATCTTTTCCCACACCTGGAAAAAGAGTGCCAATCTCCCCCCCACTGGAATACTGGCGTCATTGTGGCGATTTCTTTGAGGTAGAGGTACCCCCACCAAACATAAATCCCGACTCTTTTTTCCTTTTATCCTCCCATCTTCTCCTGTCAGCGGGAGGCTGCCCCCTATTGAATCTTCCCCTCCGAAAGGGCTGTCTTCTCTGTTCTGTCGGGAACCTGGGGAAGCCTTTTTTCTTATCCCCTGCTTTCTCCAGGATATCGTCTAAGCTCTTGCCGAATAAGAACCGACCATCGCAGGGGAGAGAGCACAATTTTGCTTTAGACTGTAGGTCACCCGGGCAGCTCTTAAGCCATAATGCTCGCCTAGCAGCGTTTGATAGTCCCGCTGCCCTAGCAGTCAACCTCATAGAGTCTGCCGAGGTATCTGCCAAAAAAGCCGCTGCCCCGTGCAAGAGATACATATCTGCTAAAATCTTCTCTCTTGGGACTTTTGATGCCAGTTTCTCTTCCAACTGCTGCAGCCAGATCATGAGGGAGCGTGCCGTGCAGGTGCCCGCTATCGCCGGCTTTAGTCCTCCTGCTGTCGCTTCCCACGCGTGCCTCAAATATGAGTCCGCCTTTTGTCCAGCGGGTCTCTAAGAACCCGTGAGTCCTCCAAGGGCAAGGCCGACCTTTTGGAAGATCTGGAAACTGCTGCATTTATTTTTGGGACTTTATCCCATATCTCCGCATCCTTGTGCTCAAAGGGATATCGTCACTTAGAGGTGGACGGAAGGTCCCCTGATTTTTTGGGTTTCTTCCACTCTCTCTCAATAAGCGCCTGGATTTTCTCATTCACTGGGAGGGTCCGCTTTTTCCTCTCTTGAAGCCCCCCAAACGACATCCTATAGGGTTTTAGCTGCCCTTTCTTCCTGTAGGCCCATTGTGGTTCTAATGGCCTTTATGAGGGCATCTGTGTCTTCTACAGGGAAACATGGTTTACCCCTCGTGTCACTGTCCGAGGAGTCTGAGGAGGATGATTGTTCCGCCTGAGACAAGGCTGATGCGGACTCTGAGGGAGAACTAGGGGGATTCTTCCTACTTTTCTTCCCTTTTTTCAATAGGGACTTAATTGAACCCTCTATTTCTGACCTGAGGGCGGATATCAAATTGGCTGCAAAACTAGGCGCTTCCTTCGCCATAGTTCGCTGAATGCAAGAGGCACAGAGATCTTTCTGCCAATCTCTTGCTAGGGGATTTTTACATATAGCACATTCCCTATTGCTCTTCTTGCTTCCTGCTTTTCTGGGCCTTTCCTACGGGGTAGAGAATACAACAGAAAATCCCTATTAACATAATGCTAACATGAAAATCACTCACCACCCGTAATCAAGGGTACCAGACTCGTAGGCTGCGTCGGAGCACGTGACCTGTGCTCTTTGGACCTTGAGGAGTCCCCCGACCTGCGGCTGGGGCAACTACTGCTTGAATGGCTTCCATGCTTTCTGCAAGAGGGCTGTGAGGGAGGCAGGGACACTGAGCGCTCCTGCTCTGACTCCATCTTGCACTGCTCGTTCTGCCGCTGCTTCCTCTTTTTGAATTACGCGCCTCCGTCCCGGTGAGCGTCTCCCTCCCCGTCCCCCTGCGACCGCCGGCCGACCGCTTCAGAAAGCCAGCTGGCGTCGCCTCAGGCGCCATTACACCGTCGCCTTCTTGCTGACGTCAGCCGGCGCACCCAGAATCCACAGCGCCGCTGATGTCAGTGGCCGGAAGATGCCAGCGTCTCTCCCCTGCCACGGGGATCGAGATGCGGTGTGCGCGAGGGGAGGGCGGCGCGGTGGGGGCTCCCCGGAGCCACCGGGATCCCATCCACACCCGCACGAACCCGGAGTCCAGAGGAACCCCGGGGACTGCGCTTCCAGGACCTGACGGCCGGCGCTACAGGTAAGCTCCCTGTTCTTCCCGCGTCGTGACGGGCCTGGGTCCTCTTTTTTTTTTTTCTCTTCTTCTTTCTTCGCCATGACAGGCACCGCCAAAGTGGGATTTCTTTCCAGGACAGGAACCCAACTGAAGCGGGGGAGAGGTGCCACCCCTTATGTCTCAGTAGGTTCCTGTCCTGGCGGGGCGGATCCCTCTTTCATGTGGTGCTGTCATGGGTAAAGGGAAAAGAAAGATCATTCATGAATGGGTGTTCATTTGTTAATTCTGTTCCAACAAAAATCTGAAAAAAGGATTAAAAATATAATGTACCCCCAAATAGATCCAATAAAAACCTCAACTCAGTTTGCAAAAAACAAGGCTTCAACTCAGATCCATCATTTGAAAAGTGACATGGTTCCACAAAAACAATCTAGTAAAATCCACTCTCCTGAAGCCTAATGGTCCCCCTTCTAAGCCCGGCACCATGCTCAAGCCATAGTTACTGTTGACATGAATGGCAATGCTGCAAAGGGAAGAACCCACTTAAAGGAGTTGTTGAGAATCTATTGATTGATAACCTATCCACCGAAAGCGTAATAAATAAATGAGTTTGATGGTGGTCCGACACACACACTATGGTGTAAGCTGCTCTGACAGTGACCAGAATTAGGCTTTTAACAGTCAATCATCAGAGTCCTTTACATTGCTTCATGGCTGCAAACGAGTACTGCGCTTTATCTCGCATTGAAGTGAATGCACCGAAGTACTGGCCACTATCATGGTGCTCTGTCTGTACTTTGCTTAGTTCTGCAAATTGCCGGGTGATTTTTCAGTTGATCGTTGGGATGTCTGACCCCCGCCGATCTCATATTTTGATAAGTCATAAATTGTAAGGCCCTGGGTAACCTGTTAAACAATTTATGGGGTGAGCATTTCCAGAAACACCAGTGGGTATCTATATATTGGGCATTAAAATGGCATATTTACAATTTTCGCTCTACAACATCCACTGCGCAATAAGTTCTGGAAAATGCCAATGGGGTCAAGATAGTTACTACACCCATTGATGAATTACCTGAGAGTAATTTGAAAACCTTTGGGGGATTTCTGTTGATGTGGCGCATTAGGGGCTCTGCAAATGGCGCCCACAAACTATTTGAGAAAAATCAGCTCATTGACGCTCTACAACCAGAAGAAGACCAGCAGGAAGGTTGGTCTTCTTTGCAATGCACAGTGTCAATGGGCAGCGCTTGCACAGTGGCATGCTGAACTCAGTGCCCTCAGATGGGCAACTTACAGAGCATGATGTGACCAAGATTTCCTGCCCAGCACCTGACATCAGCAAGACAGCCAGTTGTCAATCAAAAGAGGGAGCCATGTGCTAAAGAGGTAATTGACCCAGGGCGATAGTTTTTGTCAGGTGCTCTAGGTGGGACAAAGCATCTAATAATTAATTTGCATATTTATAAAATAATGGATTTCTCAGGAATAAACCATCAGAGCGCAAATACAAAGCTATTAAGGCATTTATCTTTCCATACAGGAAAGATGTATATCTTTGTACCGTGTTAGCCAGTAGATAGAAGAATATTTAGAATTGAGAGTCCTCGGTGGTCGATACCTTTTAATGGCGAACTGAAAAGATGGTAACAAATTGCAAGCTTTCGAGACTACTCAGGTCTCTTCATCGGGCTAGACTAATACAAAATCTGATGTTGTATTAGTTAATACCTGATGAAGAGACCTGAGTAGTCTCGAAAGCTTGCAATTTGTTACCATCTTTTCAGTTAGCCATTAAAAGGTATCAACCACTGAGGACTCTCAATTCTAAATATTCTTTTATCTTTCCAACGATTAAGGCAGAGTAAACTTGCTGAAAGATTCCTTTTAAGGAAGGTACTATTTATTGTAATTGTTTGGGTTTTCCACAGTATAAAATGCGTGGGCCGATATTTGCTGATCTATGATTACACTGGACATGTGTCCGTGACTATTTAAGAAGTATAACTGTAAAAAGACCTCAGTTACACAATGAATCCCTAGATTGCAACACACCTTCAGCTATAAAACAGGATGATGTGAGTGGCACAGTACAGAGCAGGTTGTGTACTCTGATACCATGATGCTAGTACATTGCTTGGTCCTGCTTTCACTGTGTTATGGTGCTCCTGCCATGCCAAGACCCCAAAACAACGCAGACGTCAGTTCTTCCGATCAGAATTTTGCAGAGGTATGGTTCTTTATAATAATAACAACATAAAACTAGAAAAGGGTAATATAGTTTAATCAATTAAGAGAATTTAATATATAATGAAAGGTTACAAAATGTACTAATATATACATTAATTTGTCACAATTTTCAAGATTTGCTGTTGTACAATAGAAAACTTCATTGTTTTCCACTACGATTAGAAATCTTGACTTTTTGCAAGTTGCCGTAACTGTACTGTAAGTGTAACCAGTCCTGTATCTGTGTATTGATCTTGTGACCTATGTAGTTTTTTATTCACAGTTTTTTATTCTATAGGTGTAAACAATGAAGGTTGAATGAATGAAAGCAGGGTTGAGAAATGTGAAGAAATTATGCAGACAGTAAGGCCTCTTTCACACATCCGGTTTTCAGCATCAGTCGCGATGCGGCGAAAAGTGTAAAAACCGGATCCGGCGCCGGTTGCCACCGGATCCGGTTTTTCCCCCATTCAGTTTCATTATTGCCGCATCGCGCCGGATACCTATGCGGCGTATCCGGTTTTTGCCTGATCCGGCAAAAACAGCCTGTCCGGCGTCTGGAAAAAACGTTCCATGTAACGTTTTTTTGCAGCGCCGGACTGGCTTTTTCCACAGCGCATGCCCGGACTCTGTGAATGTTAACCCCACAAGTGCCCGGCGAGAGAGAGAGAGATCTCTCTCTGTCACCCGGACACTTGTGAGGCTGGTTTCACATTTGCGTTTTTTAGCGCTGGAAAAAAACGCTAACCTGCGCATGCGTTTTTTCCCCTATATTTAACATGGGTGCGCATACCTGTGCGCTTGTAAGCGCATGTATGCGATTTTCATGCGCTGCGTTTTTTTGGGGTGTGCGATTGGATTTTCCAGACGCATCATGTTGCATTTTTTGGCCCTGCAAAAAAGCGCATGCGCACATATGCGCACGTTTTGCGCTAAAAATGGCCATTATAGCCTATGGATGCGCATATGTGCGCACTGGCATGCTCATGTAAGCGTTTTTTTGCATATGCGTTTTTTTTTTTTAACCATGGAATTTAGGGGTTTGAGTTAGAGTTAGGGTTAGTTAAGGGGGTTTAGGGTTAGGGTTAGGGTCAGGGTTAGGGTTGGGTTTTGGGTCAGGGTTAGGGTTTAGTATGGTTTGGTTAAGGGTTAGGGTCAGGGTTAGGGTCAGGATTAGGGTTAAGTATGGTTTTGTTAAGGGTTAGGGTCAGGGTTAGGGTTAGGGTTAGGGTCAGGGTTAGGGTTAGGGTCAGGGTTAGGGTTAGGGTCAGGGTTAGGGTTAAGTATGGTTTTGTTAAGGATTAGGGTCAGGGTTAGGGTCAGGATTAGGGTTAAGTATGGTTTTGTTAAGGGTTAGGGTCAGGGTTAGGGTTAGGGTTAGGGTTAGGGTCAGGGTCAGGGTTAGGGTTAGGGTTAGGGTCAGGGTTAGGGTTAGGGTCAGGGTTAGGGTTAAGTATGGTTTTGTTAAGGATTAGGGTCAGGGTTAGGGTCAGGATTAGGGTTAAGTATGGTTTTGTTAAGGGTTAGGGTCAGGGTTAGGGTTAGGGTTAGGGTCAGGGTTAGGGTCAGGATTAGGGTTAGGGTTAGGGTTAGGGTCAGGGTCAGGGTTAGGGTTAAGTATGGTTTTGTTAAGGGTTAGGGTCAGGGTTAGGGTTAGGGTCAGGGTTAGGGTTAGGGTTAGGGTTAGTTAGGGTTTAGGGTTTGGGTTAGGGTTAGGGTTAGTTAGGGTTTAGGGTTTGGGTTAGGGTTAAGTATGATTTGGTTAAGGGTTAGGGTCAGGGTTAGGGTTAGGGTCAGGGTTAGGGTTAGGGTCAGGGTTAGGGTTAGTAAAGTCATGGTTTGGGTAGTGTGAGGGGCCACCTAAAAATGTTGGAAAAAAACGCAAACGCGGTAAAAACGCGCTAAAAACGCATACAAACGCATAAAAACGCTGCGTTTTTTTCATGCATGCTCATAAAAATGCTTGAAAAAAACGCAGCAGTTGTATGCTTATGTATGCGTTTTTTCAATGCGTTTTTTTGCGGGAAAAACACGCTGCAAAAAAAAGCAAGTGTGAAACTAGCCTGAGAGATCTCTCTCGCCGGGCACTTGTGGGGTTAACACTCACAGTGTCTGGGTGAGAGAGAGAGATCTCTCTGTGGGGTTAACCCCACAAGTGCCCAGCAAGAGAGAGAGATTCTCTTGCCTGGACACTAATGTTAACCCCCCATGTCTCTCTCTCTCCACCCCCCTCCCCTCTCCTCCCCTCCCCTCTCCTATCCTCTCCTCCCCTCACCTCCCTTTCAGCAGCTGTCTCATTGGCTGCCTCTGTCCTGCGGCTCCTTTAATAATGTCCGAGCCGTATCATCTCGCCGCACACACATCCGGTGTCACGGCTGCAGGCCGGATCCGGCGGCCCGGCTTTTCGCCGCACGCCACCGGACACCACACACCGGATGTGTGAAAGTAGCCTAAAATGGAAAATTGTGTAGATTTTTTCCAACAAGCACTAACCCTGTGAGCTACTAGCAATGTCACTCAGATGGGTTTTATCAGTTTATTTAAAATCGCTAAAACTTTCTAATCTGCCTTCTTTTAATTTAACAGCAGTATCAATATAGTTTTGCTGTCCGTGAATAGGAATAGGTAATAGGAATAAGTAAATTCAAAGGCTGGAAATGTGCATTGCAATTCTTGATACATTTGCATCCCATCTAAGCATTGCTCCGAAAGTTAAATATATTAGCACAGCAACAGAAATGTCTCCATGGTAACAGACTACAAACAAACTCATTGTAGTCTGATTCTGCTCTGATTCTTCTTTCTATCTGTCCCATACTTATTCCCAACATAACAAAATAAAAGTTAGAAAGATATAAGGAATTATAATAAAGTATAATTGTTTAGACAGTGTAAAGAATGTTTGTAGTATGATAAACAATTAAGTCTGTAGACAAAATGAAATGAGATTGTTAAAACGAATCTGTCATAATCTCAATCCCTCCAAACCGCATATTCAGCAGGTGAAATAAGCATTGAACACGTCACTAATTTTCTAAGTAAATATATTTCTAAAAATGCTACTGACATGAAATTCTTACCAGATGTCGATAACAACCCACCCAATCCACACAGGCAAAGAAATGAAACTATACATATCAATAATAATAATAATGAGAAATGATGCAGGGAAAAAGTATTGAACAAGCTAACTGAAAGTTAGTTAATACTTCATACAAAAGCCTTTGTTGGTGTTATCTGCTTCAAGACATCTCCTGTATGGAGAAACTGGTCGCATGCATTGCTCAGGTGTGATTTGGTCCCATTGTTCCACACAAACACTCTTCAAATCCTGAAAGCTCTGTGGGCTCCTTCCATGAACTCTGAGCTTTAGTTCCTCCCACACATTTTCTATTGGATTCAGGTCAGGTGATTGGCTGGGCCATTCTAGCAGCTTTATTTTCTTTGTCTGAAAGCGGCTGAGAGTTTCTTTGGCTGTGTGTTTGAGATCATTGTCTTGCTGAAATGTCCACCCTCATTTCAACTTCATCATTCTGGTAGATTGCAGGTTCTTTTCAAGCGTTTATCAATAAATTTATCAATTCATCCTTCCTACAGTCAGATGTAGTTTGTCAGTGCTGTATGCTGAAAAACAGCCCCACACCATGATGTTCCCATTTCTAAACTTCACTGTTGATATGGTTTTTTTGGGGTGATATGCAGTGCCTTTTGTCCTCCATACATGGTGTGTGTTATGGCATCAAAAGAGTTCAAATTTGGTCTCGTCTGACCAGACTATATTCTCCGAGTATTATACAGTCTTGTCTAACTTTAAAAACGCTTGAACATGCATTTTGTTCAGCAGTGGAGTCTTGCGTGATCATTGTACATACAAGCCATGGAGGTTCAGTACATTTCTTATTGTTTGTACCTGCTGATTCCACTTCTTTCTGTAACTCTCCACAGATGATCCTTGGCTCTTGGACCACTCTTCTGACAATTCTTTACATCTGTCTGAAGTCTTGCTGGTAGCAAATGGTTGTGGCCAGTTTATGTTGAAATGATGTTCTTTCCACTCTTACATTATGCATCCAACAGCGCTCACTGGAACCCTTAGTAGTTCAGAAATTCTTCTGTAACCAATGCCATCAGTTTGTTTTGCAACAATAAGGTTGCAAATGTCTTAAGACAGCTTCCTGGTGTTACCTATCCTGAAATGTTTCTTCCATAATGAGACACCTTTTTATAGACCATCAGTTGAAACTGGTTGACATTATTTTTCGCTAAGTGGCAGGATTGCTTTCTAATTATTGATAGATTTCAGTTGGAGTCATGACTTTACATTGCATTTTGCACTTCTCTTTCTCCATGTGTTCAATACTGCTTACTTGTGTCATTTCTCATTATTACACATAACTTAATTTATGGACATCTTTGGTTTGATGTCTTTGCCTGTGTGGATTTGATGGGTTGTTACCAACATATGGTGAGAATTTCATGTCAATAGCACCATTAGAAATATATTAACATAAAAAAATGGGTGATAGGTTCAATACTTATTTCACCTGCTGTATGGACATACGGGTCTTTAAAATGTAAATCCTTCAGCACTTTCATATCTTCTAGCTGTTTCTGCATTCCCGAGTATTGAGCATTTTCATCCATATTCAAAATGAGGCTATAAGTGCGCTGGCTGTGATGGAGCACTCTCTGAGCCTCTGCCTCTAGAGGTTCTTTTCTCACCCTGGACCTAAAGAGGAAACTCTTTAGCGTAATTAATAGCCCATTATCTTATTTAGTTCACTGATAGTGCTATTATGGGAAACATACTCAGGAGATAGAGCCTCAGGAAGTGCTGCATCATGCCCAGAGCACTTAAGGCATTGTGTTGCATATACATAAAAATGCTAATTTAGGGGGATGCCACAACAGATAGAAAGAAAATATAATATAAAGGTGCCAATTAATTGAAGAGTTTTTCCAAAGTTGATTAATTTTTTAAGTTAAATGCTCTGGAACAAAAATGAACGTGGGCTACTGCCACACTCAATGCAATGGGACTTTTTATTATTATTATAAAGGAACATTAAACGTAGAAATGAAATTTACATGAAACAAGAAACATAGTTGTTCTTACTATTTGTTACGCTCTAGGACTTTTTGCATGATCCTGAGACAGCCAATCTTTTAGTAGTCATACCGTGAACACTGCCTTCTTCAGCTAGGGGCCAGTTTAATCCCGACCCAAATAGCAAAGGTGTGAGACTTATCAATTTTTTTTACTACAGACATGGTGGGAAGGCAGAAGGCATCTGATGCAGTGAGTTGTCTTACAGCAACACGCAGGACAGTGAAGAGAAGGAGTCACACGGAAAATATCTATGTATTTCTCCATATTTATTGTGATATGAGGGAAAATGAGATTGAAGAAAAGGAAGAGATTATAAGATGAAATAATAAATGCAGTTCATAGATAGATAGATACTACAGTATATATTTCAACTCATTACAGATTTGCTAATTTATTCAAGTGAAGTTGAATTCTAATTTTACAAAAGTTGTGTAACGAATGGAAGCGGAGGCACAGATGGTGAAGTTCATTTTCATTTTTTTATTTTTAGAGTGGAACCTCGGGACCACGGTCCGGGGGGCTCCGAAGGGGGCGTGACTAGTGAGCCCCAGGTATCCATAGTAAGATCCCTCGAACAGGACCAGAGTGGAATACCTGGGGGACACAGGTGCTACCTCCAGTTAGACCCTGGACACGTGGCAGCTGTCCCAGCAGGACGAACGGGTAACAGATATAACAGATCTGATGGAGCTGACCGGTGCACACCGGGCATGAGTGGTGAAGCTGGTACTGGTGAGGAAGGTCAGGTTCCAGGTAGATGATAGGAAGCTGGCTCCAGTACTCTTGGCGTAGCCCTCGGGTTTGAATGGCGAGTGGCGGAACGGGATGGCACTTGAATCGATGGATACTGATGTCATCTGAGATAGTTGAACACTGATCACAGATACACTGCGGAGACAAACAGTATGAGCAAGTGCAAATGGATTGCTAACGCAGTGCAGACCGAACAGGGACTGAACCGGATGTAGCAAGAGTAGATACTCATTGCTCCGGCACTCTCCCTATGGAGGAGAGGCCAGAAATAGTAATCAGTGCACTGCCATTGGTTAATTGCTATTTTCAAAAAATGCGCACTGTCCCTTTAAGAGACCAGAGGGAAGCGCACACGCATCCTAAGCATTCTCCCTGAAGGCCTGCTGGCAGCGTGCCAGGAAGTGAGGGAGAGAAACAACAGCAGGACACCGAGGGACAGAGCACGAGGATCCAGACATCAAGGCTCCCCACAGTGCTTCTTTACAGTCTAATGGAGCCCCACACACACAGTATAGGGCTGTCCCCTCACACACAGTATCATGCAGGAGACACACAGACACACACACACACTATAATGCATACACACAAAAGGCATAGTACAGCCCCTCCACACACAGTATAGTGCAGCCCCCACTCAGTATAATGCAGCCCCCAAACACACACACTGTATTGTGCAGCAGACACACACACACACACAATACTTACCTCTCCTCCTCATCTCCCCGCTGCTCTGGCATCTGCAGAACATCTCATCAGCTCCAATGCTGGAACACACTGCTGAGTCAGAGGCAGAGGGGGAGCGATGGGAGACATGACGCTCTCTCCTTCATCACCGCTTTCAACTGTATCGGTATCTATGATGCCGCTAAGTTGAATGCGCCGGCCCCTCTTACTCACTGGCCTCATAGCAGCAGTGTGGTGTGCTGCTATTAGTGGCACGCCACTGGCTTGGGGCCCCTGGAGGAGTGAGGGCCCTAGGCAGCTGCCTGGTCTGCCTGCCCTTAACGCAGGCCCTGCTGGTGAGGTATTAGGTTTGTTTGTTTGTTTTTTTGTTTTTGCTTTCTTTTTTTTAATCTTATGAAAAATTCAATTTGCAGAGAATATCTTTGCTGCAAATCTAAATTCCAGGATATAGCTAAATTTAATCTCATTAGATCTGCTCATCTTTAGTATTTGTATATACAGGGGTAGACATACCAGGAGGTAAGGGGGCCACATCCGGCTCCAAGGCAGGTGAAATGTGCTTTACGATGAGCTATTGGACTGCAATGGGCCTATTTATCCTCTGTCTATTTCTGCTGCTGTATATACAGTATACACTGCTCAAAAAATAAAGGGAACCCTACACACTCTTACTGAGCTGACTCATGGGTGTTAGTGACCTTCCTATCATTTCTACCTGTTGTTTATTCCATTGGCACAACAGCAGGAGAAATTGAATCACAATCAGTGCTGATTTCACAGAAGTGTGACTGACTTGGAGTTACATTTTGATGTTTAAGTGTTCCCTTTATTTTTTTGAGCAGCATATACTGTATATACAGGGTGGGCCATTTATATGGATACACCTAAATAACATGGGAATGGTTGGTGATCCAGATCGGCGCGCTGAATTTGCAGAATGGGCAAAACAAAAATTGGAACAGGACCCTCAGTTTACACAGAACATTATGTTCAGTGATGAGTCAAACGTTTTTTGGCTGGGCCATTTATATGGATACACCTAAATAAGATGGGAATGGTGACAGTTTTCTTGCGTAGGGTGTCTTGCATTGAAATCTGCTGCAATGACTCGGTTACTGCGTTCACCAGACATCAACACAATTTCTATCCGCTCCTCATGTGTTCACCTCTGCAACATGTCAATGGCTGTAAACAAACAGAAACTTGCAAATAACTCAAGAAAGAAAAAAGTTACGTTAACTCCTTAGTGACAGAGCCATTTTACAGCTTAATGACCAGGCTAATTTTTACAATTCTGACCACTGTCAATTTATGAGGCTATAACTCTGGAATGCTTCGATATGACTTGTGTTTATTTATGAAAATAATGGAAATATGACGAAAATTTTTTAAATTTTGCAATTTTCAAACTTCAAATTTTTATGCCCTTAAATCAGAGAGGTATGTCACACAAATTACTTAATATATAACATTTCCCACTGTCTACTTTACATCAGCACAATTTTGGAAACAACATTTTTTTTGTTAGGAAGTTATAAGGGTTAAAAGTTGACCAGCGATTTCTCATTTTTACAACAAAATTTTAAAAAACATTTTTTTTTAGGGACCACATCACATTTAAAGACACTTTGAGGGGTGTACATGACAGAATATACCCAACAGTGACACCATTCTAAAAACTAGACCCCTCATGGTGCTCAAAACCACATTCAAGAAGTTAATTAACCCTTTACGTGCTTCACAGGAACTGAAGCAATGTGGAGGGAAAAAATTAACATTTAACTTTTTTTTTTTACAAAAAAATTACTTCACACCAATTTTTTTTTATTTTCACAAGTGTTAAAAGAGAAAATGAACCACAAAATTGGTTGTGCAATTTGTCCTGAATACGCCGATACCCCATATGTGGGGGTAAACCACTGTTTTGGGTGCACGGCAGAGCTCAGAAGGGAAGGCGCGCCATTTGATTTTTTCAATGCAGAATTGGCTGGAATTGAGATCGGACGCCATGTTGTGTTTGGAGAGCCCCTGGTGTGTCTAAACAGTGGAAATCCCCACAAGTGACACCATTTTGGAAACTAGACCCCCTATGGAACTTATCTAGATGTGTGGTGAGCACTTTGAGCCCCCAAGTGCTTCACAGAAGTTTATAACGTAGAGCCGTAAAAATAAAAAAATATTTCTTTCACAAAAATGATCTTTTCACCCCAAATTTTTTACTTTACCAATGTTAGCAAGAGGAATTGGACCCCAAAAGTTGTTGTGCAATTTGTCCTGAGTACGTTGATACCCCATATGTCTGGGTAAACCTATGTTTGGGTGCACGGCAGAGCTCGGAAGGGAAGAAGCGCCGTTTGACTTTTTCAACGCAGAATTGGATGGAATTGAGATCGGACACCATGTTGCAGTTGGAGAGCCCCTGATGTGCCTAAACAGTAGAAACCGCCCAAAAGTGACCCCATTTTGGAAACTAGATCCACCAAGGAGCTTATCTAGATGTGTGGTGAGCCCAAGTGCTTCACAGAAGTTTTTAACGCAGAGCCGCGAAAAAAAAAATCATTTTTTTCCGCAAAAATCATTTTTTAGCCAATTTTTTATTTTCTTAAGAGTAACAGGAGAAATTAGACCCCCATAGTTGTTATGCAATTTGCCCTGAATACGCTGATGCCCCATATGTGGGGGAAACCACTGTTTGGGCGCACAGCAGAGCTCAGAAGGGAGGGAGCACTGTTTGACTTTTTGAACGTAACATTAGCTGGAATAAGTGCTGGTGCTATGTCGCGTTTGGAGACCCCTGATGTGCCTAAACATTGGAAACCCCTCAATTTTAGTTCCAACCCTAACACATCCCTAACCCTAATCCTAACCCTAACCTTAATCACAACCCTAAACCCAGCACACCCCTAACCCTAATCCCAACCCTAACCATAACCCTAACCACAACCCTAACTCCAACACACCCCTAACCCTAATCCCAACCCTAATCAAAACCCTAACCTCAACACACTCCTAACCCTAATCCCAACCCTAACCATAACCATAACCCCTAACCCTAATCCCAACCCTAAGGGTATGTTTCCATGATGCGTGCTAGCAACGCTTTGGACGCAGCGGATACCCGGCTCAGCCCAAAGCGCTGCCGGTTTTTGTATGCGCGGTGATTCCAGATGTGTTCATTGAACACATCCAGAATCACCTCATCCTATCCATAGACTGGGTTATTTACCTTGCGGAGACGAATTGTCTCTGCAAGATAAATAGACATGCTGCGGTCTAGAAAGATGCTCCGCATGTCTGTAATTTCGGGTGTGACACCCGTGTCCATGCATGCATAGTGGAGACGGGATTTCATAAAATCTCCTCCACTATGCTGTAACATTTGGACACTGTGGATTGAACGCTGCGGCTGTATGCAGCGTTCAATCTGCAGCCAATCCCTCCAACATATACTACGTGAAAACATACCCTAACCATAACCCTAATCACAACCCTAACCCTAATCCCAACCATATCCCTAATCCTAACCCTAATCCCAACCATAACCCTAACTTTAGCCCAATTGTAACCCTATTAAAAAAATAGAAAAAAATATATATTTTTTTATTTTATTATTTAGTGGCCAGTGTCAGGTAGCTGCTGCAAAGGCAAATAAAATAATGGGATGCATTAAAAGAGGCATAGATGCTCATGAGGAGAACATAATTTTACCTCTATATAAGTCACTAGTGCGACCACACTTAGAATACTGTGTACAGTTTTGGTCTCCGGTGTATAAGAAAGACATAGCTGAACTGGAGCGGGTGCAGAGAAGAGCGACCAAGGTTATTAGGGAACTGGGGGGTCTGCAATACCAAGACAGGTTATTACACTTGGGGTTATTTAGTTTGGAGAATCGAAGGCTTAGGGGTGATCTTATTACAATGTATAAATATATGCGGGGACAATACAAAGACCTTTCTAATGATCTTTTTACTCTTAGACCTGTGACGGGGACAAGGGGGCATCCTCTACGTCTGGAGGAAATAAGGTTTAAGCATACTCACAGACGCGGATTCTTTACTGTACGAGCAGTGAGACTATGGAACTCTCTGCCATATGATGTTGCAATGAGTGATTCCCTACTAAAATTTAAGAAGGGACTGGATGCCTTTCTTGAAAAGTATAATATTACAGGGTATATACACTAGTTTCCTTAACATTATGTTGATGCAGGGAGCTAGTCTGATTGCTGTATGTGGAGTCGGGAAGGAATTTTTTCCCCAATGTGAAGCTTACTGTTTATCACACTGGGGTTTTTTTTGCCTTCCTCTGGATCAACATGTTAGGGCAAGTTAGGACAGGATATGGGTTGAACTAGATGGACTTAAAGTCTCCCTTCAACCTTCTCCTTCTCTACTCCCCTCTTATCTCCTCTTCCCACAATCACATACAAGATTTCTCTCACGTATCACCCCTACTCTGGAACTCTCTACCACAACATATCAGACTCTCACCTACCATCGAAACCTTCAAAAAGAGCCTGAAGACCCACCTCTTCCGACAAGCCTATAACCTGCAGTAACCACCGATCGACCAAACCGCTGCACGACCAGCTCTACCCTCGCCTACTGTATTATCACCCATCCCTTGAAGATTGTGAGCCCTCGCGGGCAGGGTCCTCTCTCCTCCTGTACCAGTTATGACTTGTATTGTTTAAGATTATTGTACTTGTTTTTATGTATACCCCCCTCACATGTAAAGCGCCATGGAATAAATGGCGCTATAACAATAAATAATAATAATAATAATAATAATAATAACATTAATTACTATGTTACTATTTTTCCCTAACTAAGGGGGTGATAAAGGGGGTTTATATTTTTTTTTATTTTGATCACTGTGATAGGGTTTATCACAGTGATCATAATGTACATGGAATGAATGGAATCTGCCAGGTGCCAGCCAGCAGTTCTTGGCGGGCGCACTGGGCATGCGCCCTCCATTTTCTTTACAGTAAAAAGATGCCAGGATCTGCAGGAGCCATGGAAGGGGGGACACCGGGAGATACGAGGGACAGATCGGGGGTCCCGGGGACTCTATTTCTCTCCCCTCTGATGTGCGATCACATCAGAGGAGAGAGAAATTAAAATGCGAAATCGCGGCTTTGTTTTTTGTTGTTGCGGTCGCCGTTATATGGTTAATAACGGCGATTGCAACACCGGGGTCGGTAAATATCGACCTGAATCATGTTCTCTGGGGTCTCGGCTACCCCCTGCAGCCGAGACCCCGGAGAAATTCCATCTCTGGGGGGGCGCTATTTACTTTTTCCACAGTTTCGTTAATTAATAGCACTTTCCTTTAAGCACCCTTAACTACCGCAGTTAAAAGGCATATCGGCAGTGGTTGAGGGGTTGAAACCAAGCACACCATTGTTTTTCTTGTGAAATTCTCAATAAGTTTGATGTGTCACATGACCCTCTTCCCATTGGAAAAAATAAAGTTGGATACAAAATGGCCGACATCAAAATTGCTACCATGGTCACCACCCATCTTGAAAAGTTTTCCCCCTCTGATATACTAATGTGCCACAAACAGGAAGTTGATATCACCAATATTCCCATTTTATTTAGGTGTATCCATATACATGGCCCACCCTGTGTATATATTATTATTATGCATTTATATAGCGCCATTTATTCCATGGCGCTTTACATGTGAAAAGGGGAAATATAGACAAGTATAGTAAACAGGTGTAAGACAAGGGACACACAAGTACATAAGGAGAGGGGACCCTGCCCGCGAGGGCTCACAGTCTTCAGAGATGGGTGAGGATACAGTAGGAGAGGGTAGAGCAGGTCATGCTGTGGTTCGGTAGACCAAGGATCATTGCAGGCTGAAGGCTTGTTGGAACAGGTGAGTCTTCAGGTTCTTCTTGAAGATTTCCGTTGATGGTGAGAGTCTGATGTGTTGCGGCAGGGAGTTCCAGAGTATGGGGGAAGCACAGGGGAAGTCTTGTATGCAGTTGTGGGAAGAGGAGATAAGGGGGGAGTAGAGAAAGAGATCTTGAGATGATCAAAGGTTGCGTGCTGGTAGGTACATAGAGACCATGTCACAGATGTATGGAGGAGACAGGTTGTGGATGGCTTTGTATGTCATGGTTAGGGTTTTGAATTGGAGCCTCTGGGCGATAGGAAGCCAGTGAAGGGCCTGGCATAGGGGGGAGGCTGGGGAATAGCGGGGAGACAGGTGGATTAGTCGGGCAGCAGAGTGTAGGATGGACTGGAGAGGAGCCAGAATGCTAGAGGGGAGGCCAGAGAGTAGGAGGTTGCAGTAGTCGAGGCGGGAGATGATAAGAGCATGCACAAGTGTTTTTGTGGTTGAGGAATGAGCGGATCCGGGAAATATTTTTGAGTTTGAGGCGGCAGGAAGAGGCGAGGGCTTGGATATGTGGTTTGAAAGAGAGCGCAGACTCGAGGATCACCCCAAGGCACCGAGCGTGCAGGACTGGGGAAAGAGAGCAGCCGTTGACATTGATGGATAGGTCTGGTGGAGGGGTAAAGTGAGATGGGGGAAAGATGATGAATTCTGTTTTGTCCATGTTCAGTTTGAGAAAACATCACATAGTATACTTTTTTTCATTAACCAGTCTCTGTATCTTTGACTTTCTCCCAGGAATACTTAAACAAATTTTATTCCTCCAATGCTAAACAAAAAAGTTCATTTACGGAAAGACTTGAGGCAATGCAAAGATTCTTCAAGATGAAAGTTACAGGACAGCTGGACACAAACACAATGAACATGATGAAAGCACCAAGATGTGGCATGCCTGACGTGGCAGAGTTCTCTACATTTGGTGGAAGACCAAGATGGCAGAAAAATTCTATCACCTACAGGTAGGTTTCATGAACATTTGTGAAAGCTGGGACCCAAATATTTTTTTTTATAATTCCTACCTAAACAGTTATTAAACAGCATGTCTCATTCTGGAAGTCTTAGCATGCTCATTTTCTTTATTAATTTTTGTACACATTTTCATAAAGGCCTGCCCCACTCAAACCTAGAAATATTCTCAAAACAATACAAAGAGATCATATTAGTAAATTACAAATTTAGCAAATATTTAAAGTGGTTGCCCAGGTCTTTTACAATGATGGTCCATCCTTATAAGATGTACCTCACAGCTCCGTCAACTGTATAGTGGCTGCCGCTGCCGGGCACTGCACATATTGATTCGAATCAATAGGGAGCGGATGTGAGGTACCTAACAATGGCCACTATACAGTTTACGGAGCTGTGCCACAGCCGATTCCGGAAATAACTGATGGGTGAAGGTGCCAGGTGTCGCACTCCCATAGATCAGATATTGAGGACCTACCTTAAGGATAGGCCATCAATGTAAACATTCTGGACAACCCCATTCAAACATAATTATTATTTAGTTATAGAGATTGTGACTTTATCTTTTTTTATATACATGTTTAGAAAATGAGGAAGGTCCAAAAAGTGTATAATACACACAAAGTGAAAATTTCCACACGCCATACACTCAACTTTTTGGACACAGCTTATTTCAAAATTCTCCAGCATTTTGCTTAATACAATTTCTCACCGCGTAGATCAGTTTTACCACATATTCGCTGCCAAGTTCAGTGTTTTTATGTTTCCTTTTAATTACTCTAAAAATTGAGGATTATTATATTAGAGATATATTGTCTTCTTGCACAGAATTGTGAATTACACCCCAGATCTTCCCACTCGTGTGGTTGACGATTCAATCCAGAAGGCATTCAGTGTCTGGAGCCAAGTCACTCCTCTGAGGTTCACGAAAGTGAACAATGGAGAAGCAGATATCCTCATCCAGTTCGGGGCACGATGTAAGCTCTTTAGCATACTTTTTAATAAAATGAAATATAATTTAGTATATATTCAGCTCTCATAACATTTAATAGAATTTGTCTATGTTTTCATTGAAATTTTTGTATTTTTGCTGCCATCAAAATTCCAGAACCCCAATTTGCACCATTATAGTAAAAAAAAAAACATAATGACTTTAAAGGACACATTTTTTGCAGCACATGGTGATCAGATTCCATTTGATGGCTCCAATGGTGTCCTTGCTCATGCCTATGCGCCCGGTGCTAGAATCGGTGGTGATGCCCACTTTGATGAAGATGAAAGATGGACAAACAGCCGAGCAGGTACGATACTGCACAATTACAATGTCTCACCTCTAAATACATTTCTTTAAAATAAAAATGAATAAAAATTTAGAAATCTCCCTGATTGCATGAAGAGAATCTATCATGTACTTACTTTTAGCGCCATAAATTAGTAAATTAGGAGATATTTTTTATTAATTTATTTTTAATTTAAAAAAAAATCCTAGTAGTGGCCATATTTTAGGCACTGACTTCATTCCTGTATTCCCTGTATAGACAGTGGAGCACGTGTGCCCTTTATGTCAGCTACAAGAAATGGAATTTATTTTGAAAAATGGGCCGAGTAAGGTGTAAAATGTAGAAAACAAACAAATTAAACTGTGACCAGGTTCTAAATATCCTGTTTTGTTTGGATGGACATGTGACTGCTACAGCCAATCACTGGCAGCAGCAATGATCCGTAGGTCACCGCTTCGGCAAATTATTGGCTGCAGCATTCACACAACCATTTCTGTTGGAAGAAGAAACTATGAGACTGGTGGTGACCAGTCATACTTGGAGAGACCAGTACCACTCATACTTGGAGAGCAATAGTGAGGATCAGTAAATGCACATACAAGAAGCCACGTACATCTGCTGAATATATCTCCTTTTAACCTACATAAACTTTTTGTTTAGGCTTCAATCTGTTTCTGGTGGCTGCACATGAGTTTGGCCATTCCTTGGGACTCAATCACTCTCAAGACCGGCAGGCCCTGATGTTTCCAACCTACCGCTATGTAAATACAGACAATTACCGCCTGCCACAAGATGACGTCAATGGAATACAGTCACTGTATGGTCGAAGGCGCAAGTAACTCCTATAGAAACCTGCCAGAATGGATTTTATCCAAGAGCGGAAAAGCTAATTATTGGTATAAACTATAAACGTGCAATAAATATATAAATATAAGATAAGAGTATCTGAAAATACAATATAGATTACAGCAACGTTAGCGTGCCGCATTTGCAATATAACAATACCAATTGTACTAATGATTTGTATAAGGTAGATCTCTACTTATGTTGTATCTAGAAGATTTGAAAATGAAGGTTCAACTAATTTGTATCTCATTTGTATTGTCGGCCCAAAAGAAAGATCTTTTATATCAATGATGCCTTGCCGAAAAGGTTATACCAAAATATACCAATGACATGATCAAGTGCTTTCCCTTATTGTCCAGGAACAGAAAAAAACTGTCAAAGAGATTTTCAAGAGGTTTTTGGAGCAGTATCTGAACTTCCCAAATCCTCCTCTAAATCTCAAAACACCTCAAAAACGTTGAGTTTCCGTTCGGCTACTGCTTCGAGAACTGAGCAAAAAGACTCAAATAGAAAATAAGAGTTTAGTTCTCTTTATAGGAACAGCAGCACTTTTGTCGTAGGCTGAGACTGATATTGCAGCTCAGTGTAATTCAAGGGATTAAGGATGAATTGCAATACGAGGGACATACCAAGTACACTGGAAAATGCAAACCCCATCTAATTTGTTACAATTAGTGATGAGCGAGTATACTCGCTGCTCGGGTGTCCTCCAAGTATTTTGGTGTGCTCGGAGATTTAGTTTTCATCGTCTCAGCTGCATGATTTGTGGCTGCTAGACAGCTTGAATACATGTGTGGAATGCCTGTTTGTTAGGGAATTCCCACATATATTCAGCCTGTCTACAAGTCATAGAATCATAGAATCGTAGAGTTGGAAGGGACCTCCTGGGCCATCTGGTCCAACCCCCTGCTCAAAGCAGGATTCGCTAAATCATCCCAGTCGCAAATCATGCAGCTGAGACGACTAAAACTAAATCTCCGAGCACGCCAGAATACTCAGAGATCACCCGAGCATGCTCGGGGAGACCCAAGCAACGATGCTACTCGCCCATCACTAGTTACAACTGCTTGAAATGTGAAAAATAATGCAAGTAAAATTCTAGTGCAAATTAAAAAATATAAATAATATATATATATATATATATTGTGAGGTAGCGCTGTCATTTACTTGGGGAATTCTCGCTTGGCAGCGAACAAAACACATCCGGCAGGGGTTTTCCATCAAACATAGCAGTCCATGCGGTTTATTATGCAGCATAAACCGATAGAAGCAATCAACAAAATTTCACATAAAGAGCAGAGCGTCCATTATAGCTTCCCTCAGTAAACCCAGTGTTCACACAGGTTGCTCAATGTCCAGCATACAGGCTCTCTTAGCCTCATTTATCTCACCCACGTCAGGGTCTCCACATGGTTCCATCACTCATGCTGCAGACGTCCATATCCCTCCAGGGAACTTTCAGGCTCTGGCAGCCATTACACACAGCCACACACCGGCTGTTAGCCAGGAGACAATCCTGGGCACGGGACCTTCTGCTCTGGACCAACCAACCAGGTCCCTGCATTCACCACATGTGACCTACCCTGGCCACATTATATGGTCTGTAGCCACACCCACCGAGTCATGTGACTATGACCTCATCACAGGTCCTTCACACACTCACATAGCCTTTTACTACAGGCGTTTTCAGACACACCCCTGGGTGGGTTTGTAGGTAACCAGACCCCCCCAACTCTCTAGTTACCTGGAGACTTCTCCCTTACATATTAACGCATCTCAGCAAAGACCTTGCTGATCACACATACATAAGTCTCCATCTCAAAACCACCCCCTTTGAGATACCTAACGGCCATTCAATATTCTGGCATTCACCCTTTCTCCTGGGACCTCCACACAGCGCCCCCTAGCGGACACAGTGGTTACTACACCACAACATATATATATGGAAAAATTTAAGCTGGCGCTACTGCCCTTATAACCAAGTGTATGGAGCTATGGGGCACTTACAAACCACAAGTCAATGGCTACCTATAGTGCTGCCACAATGACATTTCAGAGCTAATCTACTTTTACTATCTTAAATTCATAATGGCTTCCTTTATACTAAGAGGAATTTTTTCTGTATCGTGCTTTGGTTTTCTGTGCAAATGCAATAATAAAATAAATTGATAAAATATTCCTTTGAAACTCTCAAATCTGTATCTACACTTTAGTACTCCTGTAGGGTCTGACCATCTGGCATGACGTGATGCTTCTGTACGCCGGCAGGTCCAAGTGTACCACAACAGTGTTGAGCTTGATAGGCTCCTTTAACCACCCAAGGTGCAGGATGTTCTCACCACACTGGAAGGCCTAACCTAACCTCACAAGACAAGAGAAGAGATCACATTTTTTATGTGACAGCCTCAGCATTCTCAGAGCCCGCACTACACATAACACAGTGGGGGCGACGTACTGATCCTGTCTATTATTTATACAGTGTAAACTAATGTGCACTAAATGTTTCTGTGATTCATGCTGAATAATATGTAAATTGTCTCTTCAGGGAGGAACAGTACTAGAACTCTAGTCCCATCTAGTCCTCTGCATATTTAATTTCCCAGAGGAGCACGCATGGCTTATAAGTCTGACATTAACCCCACAAATATTATCCCACTTGCCACCGCACCAGGGCAAGTGGGAAAAGCTGAGCAAAGAGCCAGAATTCTACTTCAGGACCAAGCAGAAACTATCAGAATTTCTCCTAAACGCTACAGAATTGTGAGTGTGACACCGGTGTTCTACTGTGTTAGGGAGTAGAGCAGGATTCTTTAGCTAGGATGCTATAGCAGCATGGCCTGATTATCGGAAGCCAGATAGGAAGTTAGAAGAGAGTAGTTTATAGAAATTTTTTTTACTGTCTGTATTGAACTTTGCATTGCCATAGCTGGAGCACAGGTTGTGTAAAACACTCTAGCTACTCCTTCCTGTATCTATTATTGTATTATCATTGCAAGAACCTTTAGTCTTATTTTCTGACATAAAATCATTTGCCTTTTAATAAAGCCGGTGTTTTGCTTCTGCTTCTTCGTCCACTGTACTGTATTTGAATCCTGCCTGGCGGTGTCGTTCAGTCACCGCTACACAGCCTAAGACCAAGATCAGATGGCCGTATTCCATGGTCCTTGTATGGAGAACAAAGCCCAGACTGATCGCCAGCCTCCTGACCTAGACTAAACCTCTTAGGCTGCTTTCACACATCCGTCTTTTTTAATCCGACACGATGCGGCGAAAAGTGTGAAAACCGGATCTGGAATTGGATCCGTTTTTTTCACATAGAATTTAATGATCGCCGCATCGTGCCGGATAGACATGCGGCGCCTCCGTTTTTTGCCGGATATGGCAAACATGCGCCCTCCGGCGTCTGCAAAAAACGTTGCCTGCAACTTTTTTTGCAGCGCCCGAACGGCTTTTTAAACAGCGCATGCCCAGACACAGCGAGTTTTAACCCCACAAGTGCTCGGCGAATGCGCGCCTCTCTCTCTCCTTACCTTTCAACGGCTGACTCTCTCGTCCCCCAGTGCTGTGCTGCAGCTCCTTTAAATGTTGTCCAAGTCGGTCCGGCTTTTTGCCGCATGCCGCTGGACCCAAGACACCGGATGTGTGAAAGTAGCCTAAATCATACACGAGACTGAAGAGCTGAGGTCAGGAGATCTGTGGATGATCCGGTTATTATACTCTGTACATGGACTGTGTAATGCTCCTCTCAAAACCTGTGGTGTTATCAGGGGCTATTTTATTTTTCTTCTCATGGGGCAAAGATCTTACAGACAGGTACTTGCTAACTACTTGCCTGTTCTACCCGGCACTGTCTCTGGACATTCACTGACCGCTCTTGCCAGCAATTCAGCTGCTTCACATAACAGAGCTGCTCTTTTTCTTCTAGGCTGCTCTGTGGGCGGTGTGTGACCACTAATGTCATGCTGATTAGCATATTTCCGGTCCTAAAAAAAAGCACAAGTGAGGCCCATGTGTCAGTGTGACACCATCCGTGTGGCATTCGTATGTCTGTGTGTACATGTCAGTGTGTATACATGTGTACCATCTTGGTGCTGTCCATGTGCTGCCCGTGTACACCATCAGTGTGACAAATACTGGAATAAAATGAAAACTACAAATGACAAATGTTTAAGTATTAGATATGCAAAGATAAAGATGATAGATAGATAGATAGATAGTGTGACAGGGACACTGGTGTCATACGTGAGGGTAGATGTGTGTCACAAAGGTTGCTTTCCTGCATGATGTGAAAGCCATAAGTGTTTTCTCCAGCATGATATGTGCTGATAGCATTCCAGTAGCTATATGGGTCTGTCTTTCATGGTGGGTAGGTCAGAGATGGGTGGGATGCCTACCCACCATATCTCCACCTGCAGGGTGTGGCTGGAGGGAGTTAAAGGGAATCTGTCACTTATTTTTTGGGCTATGACATGCGGCCACCGCTATGAGGGGCTTAGTTACAGCATTCTGTAATGCTGTAGATAAGCCTCCGATGTAACCTGAAAGAGAAGAAATACAAGTTATATTATACTCACCCAGGGGTGGTCCGGGTCCGGTTCGAGTCCGGAGGGTGTCGCGGTCCGGTCCAGTGCCTCCCATATTGTAGCGATGATGCTCTCTTCTTTGCTTCCCAGCACAGGCGCACTGCTTTGCCCTGTTGAGGGCAGAGCAGAGTACTGCAGTGCGCAGGCGCTGGACCTCTTCCAGCTACATCGGGGGCTTATCTACAGCGTTACAGAATGCTGTAGATAAGCCGCTGATGGCGGTAGCCATATCTCATAGCCCAAAAAATAGGTGACAGATTCAACTTTAAATGTCCAGCTAGTTTTTTTCTCGGTCTGTGCTGTGTGGAGGAAAGGAAGCCTCCATATTGAAGCTCCTGAGAGAGCTGCCACATGTGATGTCCCAGAAGTACTGGGCAGGACTGTGTATGAACTGTTTACTTTGTTTTGAGCCAGAAAGGTGTTTTTCTGTTTGGGTTTTTTGGTTTATGAAGTAATAAACCATCCAGAGACTTTAACCAAACGTGGTGTTTCGGATGCAGGCAACGTTCCAGAACACAGGTAGCAGCGGTAGATAAACCGTGTGTCCTGGGTGATAGTGGCTGCAGGGTTGGAACAGCGGTTGGACAAAATGAAGGACCTACTCAAGCACCTGAACCTGAGCCAACAGCAGCAGCACCAGGTACAGCAGGAGAATAATAAACTCCTGATGTAGCAGATTCGACAACTACAAAGACAGATGGAACTCCTGGTGTGAGATGTCAGCAGCAGAGAAACCGGCCCTTCCCCTCATCAAGGTAATGACTCCTGAGTCTGGAAAGCGGCAAGACAAGTCATGTGACAGATGACCCGAGGGAATGCTATAGAAGCATTTTTGACTGTGTTCGAGCTGATGGTGGAGCGTGAGAAGCTACCACCAGAGCAGTGGGCAGATGTACTGGCCCCCTATTTGACTGGTGAACACCAGAAGGTATATTATGATTTGACATTACAGGATGCCAAGTTGGAAACAGCGATATTGGCATGCTCAGGTGTGACTATGTCTGTCGGAGCCCTAAGGGTTCATCACTGGCCGTATTATGGTTATAAACCTCCCCACTAACAAATGTTTGACTTGTTGCATTTGGTCCAGAAATGGTTTCAGCCGGAGTCCTCCACTCCAGCCCAGATGATCGAGCAGGTCGTCATATTCACTCCCTCCCCTGGTCGCTGCAGACGTGGGTTGCCCAGGGAGACCCCCGGAATGTGGATGACCTGGTGGGCCTCGTAGAAAGGTACCAGGTGGTCAAGAGGTCCCTAAGGAAGCCGGGGGTGGTACATCTCCATACTGGGGTATCCAGCAGGAACCCAAGTCCCAAAAGAGTGGTTACAGAGCCACCACTGAGGGTAGTCCAAGGTCCCCAGGAGCCGCTGAGGGGCTACCAAAGCTGCTGGTAAAGACCTGATCTTCTGGCGGTATCACAGTCCAGGATACATAGCGGCCTGTTATCCTATGTCTTTCGAGCAGATGGACTGTAGCCTAAGCAGTCGTTCGTATTATGCCTACCCAGCCTGCAGTGTGGGCTTTCAGCCCAGAGAGGGGCCGCAGTCATGTCCCGTGACCATAAACGGAGTCCTGGTGTTTGGACTCTTGGACTCCGGCAGTTTGGTGACCCTGATAAGGGCCACGCTTCCCCACCAGCTGATCACAGGGACACATGTGGGCATTTGCTGTATCCACGGGGATGCCAAAGACTACCCTGTTGCCAGAGTATTGATTAAAATGAGCCATGCTACGGGGTTCCATGAGGTTGGGGTAGTCAGAGACTTACTACACCCCATGATAATCAGGCGGGACTTCAGCCTGTTCTGGGACTTGTGGGGAAAAGCAGGGGTGCCCAGTGTATCAGGTAGGAGCCAGTGCAACCCTGATGAGTCCCTGTAGCAGTAGAGGATGAAGGAGTTCCCCTTGTGTGTCCTAACTTGAGATGAGGAAGAACTGGTGACCAGTGAGGCCGAGGTTCCTGAGCTGGGAGTTTCTGGGGAAAATTTCAGGATTGCTCAAATGAGAGATCTTACCCTAAAGGGGGCCTTTGAAAATGTGTCTGTGATTGATGGGGTTACTCAAGAGTCGGGGGCTGACACCCACACTTTGCAGTCAATAGCGAATTGTTGTTTCCAGTGACTACACTGAGATGAGGTGAAATAGTGGAGCAGCTGTTGGTTCCAGGGCCATACCAGCGGAAGGTTCTAGACATGGCCCATTGGCATGTTTTGGGGGGACATGTGAGGGTGGAGAAAATGCAGGAGAGAATATTGCAGAGGTTCTATTGGCTGGGATGTTAACAGGAGTTCTTGAATTATTATAGGTCCTGCCCCACCTGCCAGATAACTGCTCCCTCATCTCACTTTCAAAGTCCTCTGGTCCCGTTACCAGTAACTCAGATCCAACTAGAGCAAATTGCTATGGATCTAGTAGGTCCTTTAGCGGGGGCATAACTAGAACTGAATGGGCCCCATAGCAAACTTTTAAACGGGGCCCCCTCAAAGACACACCCCATCAAAGACACACCCCCTTCAAGACATTCCCAGAGGTCCATGCGGCAGGCAGCTCTGCAGAGAGCTAATAGACAGCGAGGGCTCAGGGAAGGGGCGGGACTGAACTAGTCTGAAGCATTACACTCTGTGATTGGCTGCAGGCGGGGAGGCGGGCCCAATATGAGCTTCGCTCCACACAGCAGGCACAGAAATGCAGCGTAGGCTGCAAAATCATAGTGTACATTTTCCGCCGGGGCCCCGGATCCCCTACACTACACGCATCGGGCCGGCGGGCCCCCAAGACAGCATTGGCCACCCACAGCACCTGCCAGAGCGCCGCAGTAATGTACTTAATTAAATTGCACTACTGGGTAGCGCAGGGACGACACTGACAGCTTGGGACTCCTGTGTAAGAAATGTGTCTGGGCCCCCCCACCTTTTATGGCGTCAAAGCTATATATATATATATATATATACACACACACACAGTCATATGTAAAAGTTTGGGCACCCCTATTAATGTTAACCTTTTTTCTTTATAACAATTTTGGTTTTTGCAACAGCTATTTCAGTTTCATATATCTATACCAAAGACCTGCAGCATCATCTTGCTGCAGATGGTGTCACTGTGCATCAGTCACAGCGGTGGATACCGCGTGCAGCCTTGCACACTTGCAACCTACTTCTATAAGCCCCATATTAGCCTTAGGCTGCCGGTCTCACCTGCACACCTGCAAGCTACTATTATATGCCCCATACGGGCCTTTTGCTACCGGTCTCAGTACAGACATTTTCTACAGGTATATTTTTACACCGGTCTCAGTACAGACATCTTCCAAAGGCAAATTGCTTCAGCAATCCAGCGGGAACCTCTCCTCATTTCCTTATGGAATATATTGCATCCAATTGAATTACCAGCACAGCACACCTTAAGGGTAGCTGGAAGCCTGCTATATGCCTACACCATATTTGGAAGCAGGAACTTACAAAAAAATTATTTTGCTCGTGGACATACGTTTGTTCATACTATATAGACAGCAGTCGGACTGACGAAGGCCAAGTGTAGGCCGAAACGTCTTTTTTTAAGACTGCACATAAATAAAAACTTCACTTAAAAAGGACAATTCAGTTGAGGGCCAAGTTACTTTATTATTACCCAGTATCAGTGGGTCAGTGCAACAACAGAGGTAGTAGTGACAGCAGTAGTGGGAACTGGAACTGCAGGAAAAGACACAGCAGTTTAGACTGGCAGGTCGCTCATCATGTGGCATATCATCGCATGGGCTGATGCCCTCAAATCCAGGGTGAAACGGCTGAGGGAACCCCCAAGCACAGAGATTCTGAACAAGGAGGATGCTGAGGAACCGTATGATACATTCCTACCCGGGAACGTACTGAATAACCAGGAGAGAGGTACAAGGAAAGAGGAGGAGAAGCACTATGCGAAAGCTGATGTTGATGCTGTAATGAATATGGATGTGCTGTTTATGAAGAACAGTAAAGTTATACATTTAAAAGTTGAAATGGACTGTGTCTCAATTTATGCAACACCGGACAGCGGGAGCTTCCAGCTGCTAAGAGGAGACCCCAACGGTGAAGAAAGTGAAGCCACAGGTATGCTGAGTAATGGACATTGTTTCTATGTGACGGGAACCCAGGGCATGAATACACAACCAGCCTCTGTCATGACTATGGCCCTGGCATTCCCTGACACTGCAATCGCTTCAGCGGTATCCTAATCCTGAAACCGTGTCAGCGGTACCTGTACCTATACCTGGCCTCTTGTCCTGGGGTGACCAGTCCTGTGCCCACTGTCCCTACTCCTAGTGCAGCCAGCTCCAGAACTGTTCCTGATATCTATGTGTGTGAACAAGAACCTCTCTTCAACATCGAAGTTGTCCGTACAGTCTGGCAGCCTCCGTATCTTGCTAGTCAGTGACCTTGGTCATGTCTCCCCATCTCAGTGAACCTGGGATAAGCAGCTGCAGTATTGGTGCCTGCCTAGTAGTGGTACTTAATGGCTACCTGCAGCACAGTCTGTCTTCACATCAGGAGCTCCAGAGAACACCAGGTAGCCGCTTAGTTACTGTTAGGAACGGCGGAACACACTAAATAAAAATATAAATAAAGTGTGTTCGCCGCTCGGGGTCCACCGTGCGGTGGATGGAAAAAACGCAGCTAGGTGATGACAGAGCAATATGGCGGTAGTGTGCACAGGGTTTGACGTCACCCAAGTGCACAGAGCAATCTCTGTTGAATCACAGAGCTGCAACACCGAAATAAACACAATAAGTCTGAGCCTGTTAATGTCACAGGTACTCAGAGTAACACACGCGGTAATGCGGTCACAGGAGTAGCCCTAGATGGCGGGACTACTTCCGTCTAGACCTATCGTAGCTATTCGTGTGTCGAGCGTCGCAACCGCAGACCGAGCATCGCAACCGCAGACGCCCAAGTAGGCTGCTACTGCAGCGCGGCGTGGACAGTGCTGCAGAGTGACACCGCTGAACAGCAGGCGCGATGTCTGACGCTAGCAAGTGTGTCTGGAGCAATGGCGCGCTGGTGCTGGTACTGGCTAGATAACTCAATCCCACACACAGTCATATTATCCAAGGAAAGGGATTTCAAATGAGTCATTCACCAGATCATGCATCCATCAACATACACACTGCAGCAAGTATGACTATACTAGCACATGGCGGAACGGCCATGCACACTTTTTATAGCAAACGGGACCTTATGGAAGTCTCCAGAACTCTGAGCTGAACCAATGGGATTAGGAGCAGGACCTGAGCACCTGACTCCCGAACACCAATGGGGAATCGTTCCACAAGCATGCTCAGAAGATGGAAAGAAGGACTTAGCCTCCGGAGAGAGTTGCTGCAAGGCAATCTCCTCTGCAATATCTTCTGCAGTAGACAATGAGCAGGAGACTGCAGAATGTGAGGGTCTAGATTCCTGCATAGTAAATCTGCCTCCTAACAGTTACGTCCCTTCGTAGGCAGATCCGGCCTTGTGGCACAGTGGGTCCACGAACCATGTGCGCCACCTGCGAGCATGACACTGAGCAAGATAAATTTAATATATACCATTGATAGAGGCTTGCAAAGATGGGAGTGGAGATGCAGGCTTTAAAATGGGTGCTGATGGTAATTCCAGAGGAGGTCTAAGCTGGTTATTGAGTCAGTAGAACATTGGTGACTTTTCTGCCCTCTGCTCCTAAGCACTTGGTGATCCCATTTTGTAGTTATGGGGTCTCCACTTTGTGGCTGAGTTGCTGCGATTCATTTCACTTCTTAATAATATCACTTACAAGTGATGAAGGAAGATTTAAGAAGCAAGAAATGTCATGAATGGACTTGTTACACCGGTGGCTCCTATTACAGGACCACGCTGGTATCAGGGAGTTATGCACCACCAGCCATTATGTCCCATGTTAACAAAGGTGGAAGGCATGTCGGGGGGCCAGACATTACACACCGGGGAGCTGGATTTTATAAAACCTGAATTCAGTGAAGCTCTGTTGCGCTTCTCTAATGGACCTCAGTCCTGGTTCAAGAAGGATTCTCTACTGTGTTTTCTCAGACTTTTTAAAGCTCTAATTGACTTTACCTTTTCTTTTACCGTATGGGAAAGCAGTCTTAACAATGGTAGTCAAGGGCCAGCACATGCCACTATATGTCTCTACTTTCTGCTTTCATATCTGAATTAATTAAATTAACATGTAATTTCTTTAGTTTAGTTACTATTGTATTGTGTCCTTATAATGTACTAATTTAGCATTACTGTAACATAGTTTAGAAATGCAGAAGAAAGTGGAAGATGTATTGTCCATTGTACAGTTTACTTTTATTCCACTAGATGGCAAAATTGTGACTTAAAAGGGCTTTCTTCCAGAAAAGAAAAAAAAAAATCACAAAAGGAAATATCATTACAAAGAATATCCTAAATACATTTAATTAAGTAGCAAATCAAAATTGTTTTGTCTTGAGAGGTCATCACTATTGAATTAAAATGGCCGGAAACATATACTGTATAAATTAAAACCTAAGTGCTAGCTCAGACCCAACGAGTGAGACAAACAATCCCTGCAGTTTATGTAAAATAGTGTAACTTTATTGAAGATAATTAAATAAAATGTCAGTACATGTACAACACATATTCTTGAAAAGTTGGGATGTTGTGTAAAATGTAAAGAAAATAAGAATATAATAATTAAATCTCTTATAGCCATATTTTATTCTCCACAGAACATAGGACACAAATCCCAAGGTGGATGTTGGACATTTCTTCATTTCATTTGGAAAAAAAGTACTTATTTGTTAGTGTTGTTTAACATTTTTATAAATGATCTAGATAAGGGAACTGAAGGCAAACTAATCTAATTGTAGACGATGCAAAGCTAGGAGGAATAGGTAACACTAGAGAAGGCAGAGAAAGGATTCAGAAGGATCTATATAAGCTTGAACAATGGGCAGTCACTAACAGAATGGTATCTAACATGGAGAAATGCCAGATTCTACATCTGGGCAAGGAAAGCAAAAATTACATCTATAGAATGGGAGGAATAGAACTAAGCAACAGCACATGTGAAAAAGTCTTGGGTATACTAGTAGATCACAGACTGCACGAGTCAACAGTGTGATTGTCATGGTCCCCGCTGGTACTTACCAGCACGATCCCGTGCCCGAGCACTTCCCTGGTGTCGGGCCAGGTAAGATGCCTGATTTTCGCACGGGGTGGCGCTAGGGTCCTTTGCTAGCGCTCGCCCTGTCCTCAGGCCCCAGTGCTTCTACCTTGTGGGCTCTGTCTGAGCTACTACTGTAACTCTTGTGTCCCTGTCCTTCCTGACTTGCTCTGTGTCCCTGCCATTTCCCCTGCGTCTCACCCTCTTGTCCTGTCACCTCTGGCTGTCAGTCGGGTGGCTCCTGCTGTCCCATGTCTGTGTTGGCACCTGTTCTGCCATCCTGAGTCCTCTGTGTCCTCTGCATTATTACTACCTTCTGCTTCTCCCTTGCAGCCTCCAGCCTCCATCAGTCCCAGGTGCTCCCGGTCCCGTTTGCCTCCCTTGCTCCGCAATCCCTGAAGTCGTCTGTTCTTTAGCGGCACGGATTCCTCTCCACTGCCTCTCCAGTGCTTAGTCCTAAGTCACCCCTTTGGCTACAGACGTTGCGGTTCCATCTCCCTTGGGCCTGCCGCTAGCACTCCCTGAATAGGGGGTGGTTCCACCTGGTCTACTCGCCCTCGGGGGCTCTGGAGCCGTGACCCAGAGGGTCCACTTCCGGGTTCCCCCTAGCATCCTACACCGTAACAGTGATGCAGAAACAAAAAAGGCAAACAAAGTTCTAGGATGTATTAAGAGACAAGAATAGAGTCTAGATCACGTAAAGTAATTATCTCCCTCTACTCCTCCTTGGTCAGGCCTCATCTGGAATACTGAGTCCAGTTCTGGTCTCCACCTTTTAAAAAAGACATTGAAAAACTGGAGCAAGTTCAGAGAAGAGCTACCAGGATGGTGAGCTGACTGCAAAGTATTCTCTTTTAGGATCTGTTAGAGGATTTGGGAATGTTTCGCTTGCAAAAAAAAAGGTTAAGAGGAGACTTAATAGCTGTCTACACATATCTAAAGGGAAGTCGCAGTGATCATCCTTATTCTCATTTGCACATGGAAACATGAGAAGCAATGGAATGAAACTGAAAGGGGGAAGACACACATTATAAAACATTTTTTTACAGTGAGGGTGATCAATTAGTGGAACAGGCTGCCACAAGAGGTGGTGAGTTTTCCTTGAATGGAAGTCTTCAAACAGAGGCTGGACAAACATCTGTCTGATCAGGTTTGGTGAATCCTGCATTGAGTATGGGGTTGGACATGATGACCCTGGAGGTCCCTTCCAACTCTAACATTCTATGATTCTATTTTGAAAAACAATGATGACAGCATATAACCTTATCCCAATTTTTTTTACAAAAACATGGAATAGTAAGTGGTACTAATAAAAAACAATGGAGGGTCAGTTGCAATTTTACTATGAGGAACATTTTTCTGAAATTGATGACCTCTTACCATATGATAGATTGGTGATCTCTGACCATCTTTTCTTCTGAGAGACTCTGCCTCTCCAATATGTTCTTATTATATACAGCCATGTTACTTAATTGAAAACGGACCCTCCAGTTGTGTATCATTAGTACTGCTTACTATTCCAGTTTTTTGTTAACCGTATTCCAATTTTTTTATGTGCGGTCTTCAACTTTTACATAAGTTTATTTTTTTAAATGAAATGACGAAAGGTCCAACGTTCACCTTTGGATCGGTTTTCTATGTTCTATGGTGAATAAAATATGGGGTAATATGGGGGGGCTGGTGGGAAGAGAACATAGTGTTTCATGACTCTATGGCTGATTGGAGTGAGAAAATTGTATTTTGGTTACGCTACATAGACGATGTGTTCGTCATATGGAGAGGTACCAGAATGGATTTTGATAACTTTGTGAGAGAACTGAATGTTAATCAGCTAGGACTCCATTTCACCCATGAGACCAGTGAATGTGAGCTGGCATTTCTTGGCATCCTTGTCCAAAAAAGTGAGAATGGTGAATTGACAACTAAAACATATCGGAAGCCCACTGCCACAAATTCCCTTCTAAGGTGGGAATGTAGCCATCCAAAATCCCTGAAGAGAGGCATACCTAAAGGACAATACCTAAGGGTCCACCGAAATTGCTCTGATATACGCAATTTTAAAGAGCAGGCGGACGATTTGAAAATGAGATTCCTTGAAAGGGGGTATCCAAATAGTGTTTTGAGAGAGGCATATAATACCTCTATGGCCACAAACCGTAAAGATCTCTTGAAGCCTACATTGTCCAAAAAGGAAGCGAATGTGACACGTTTTATAACAAAGTTCTCTAACGGGGCAAAAGAGATTAGAAAAATATTTGAACGTCACTGGTCTATTCTACGCATGGACATGGATGTCAGGGAAACATTGGGCCCCACTCCTCAGATCACCTTCCGCAGGGGTAGATCACTAAGGGACAGGCTTGTTCATAGCCACTTTCAGTCCCAAAAGAACCAAACATGGCTGAGCTCATCACCAGCAGGATGCTTTAGATGTGGCAAGTGCAAATTCTGTGTGCATGTTTCTCCTGGTAAAACCTTTGTGGGTAGCAACACTGGAAGGATGTACTCCATTAGACAGTTTATTAACTGCCAGAGTGTGGGTGTTGTGTATAAGGCAACCTGTGAGTGTGGGATGGAGTACGTAGGAAAAACAAAAAGAGAGTTCCGAAAGAAGGATAGGAGAGCATGTAGGAGATATTGTGAACAGAAGAGACACATCAATAGCCAATCATATCAATAAGTTTCACCAGGGTGATGTCAAGATGATCACGTTCAGAGGGATTGACAGGATTAGTCAACCTGTGAGAGGTGGAAACTGGGACCAGAGGATCCTACAGAAAGAGACTAAATGGATCTTCTGGCTACAGACTGTATATCCAAAGGGCCTTAACGACCAACTTTCCTTTGTTTCCTATATGTAGTGTAGGGACTGTAGGGCTTATAGAGAGGGAGAGCCGCCGTTGAGTGGGGACGCCAATGCGCAGGTTCTAGGGTGCCAATCTTCGCATGAGGTAGGGTTAGGTAGACTAGGGCCTGTAGGGTATAATTAGGGCATCTATCTCCTTTTCACCCCTCGGTGTTATATTTCCAAGGAAGTGGATGGTACATAAAATTTACCATCACTATAAGAAATGTATATTTATCTTAGATCTATGCCCGACTCCTGTGTATCTAGCTGCTCATGGACTTACATTTATATGATATGAGATTTTTTGAGACAGGTGTCTCTTTTCTGTATTGACGTACATCTGGGATCTTTCATGATATCCCGGGTATCATAGATATTTCTATGTTTGAATTGGAACCTGCACATAGTTATTGGTAAGAAAATTGTAAGGGTCAATATTTCTGATTTGCTTACAAGTTTGGAGAGAGGCTTCATGGGGAGATAAATCATTGCTGTATATTAATGACTATTTCCCCTGGTTTTAAGCGTCTAGGTGCGGCGCATGCGCTGTATCTAGACGGTGGGTGAAGACATTATGTCACCTGCGGGAGGCATAAATTACATGATGTCAGCGTACCAGCCCCCTCCCACAATAGGAGCAGCGCAATGTTGCGCATGCTCTGTTATGTTTGTCCGCTCACTTCGCGCCGAGTGTTCCACGGGAACGGGCGCATGGATGACGTCAGCGGTTCAACCACAGTAAGTGATGAGGAGACCGGAAGTGTTTCTTCCGGTAAGCAAGGCGCGATTATATAAATGAACGACGCGCTATTACAATGTTCATACCATGACGGTCTGAGTACAAAACGGCCACTCATGACGCTTGGCTCCTGCAACCCCATGTGACTCCACTGATGAGTGTAACGAAACGCGTAGGGAGAAGGGGTAGTGCATCTGGCAATATGGGCAGTATATGATTGAAGCCTGAAAACTGGTGAGACTGTTCCATTTTTATCATGGGGTTGTCTTCTCGCGTTTAACAGTCCTTAATTATGGAATGCGGTGTAAGTAGGAGTGTGCACGATAGAAGACACATCCCATAATGTTTATAACATGGCCCGCATGCATATGTTTACCAATGAATCCCTCTGAATTATGAGGGACTAAGCTGATTGTGCTATGGTTTTTGTATATTATAAATGTGAAGTTTCAATATATGGCGGATATATTTCAGTATAGGCATTGGAGGATGATATGCAATACTGGATTACAAGTTAGATTGGTACCGCACTTTATAATTGAATTTGTATTTGTATGCAACATCCCTATATTGGTTGTGATAAGTTTAATACGAAGTGGTTAATAGACCATTACAACTAGGAGGTACCATAGGCCTACGGGTAGTTGCAATACATTTGTCTATACAGGTACCGGGATAATTGAGTTTATGGTGTGATTTGACACCTAGAAGATGAAAAGGGCTGATGTTTGGGCATATATGTACTACGCCTATTGGCATATTTCATTATAAAGCACCTGTTCCAACAAGAGGAGAGTATTTGTTGGGTTTGCATTATAGCACATCAACTATTTTATGTGTTGTTTGTTTGTTTGAGCACCTTGTATTTTATCCTCAAATAATAAAAGTTAGATTTTAAAATATCCGATTGCTACAATACGTATATATAGAGGTGGATATTTCCATTGCTGAGTTTGTGAATATTTAGATACTATGGCAGGGTTCCTTTCAACAGGAATTGACACAAATATTTGGATATCGGAGGCCAGGGAGGTTTTTTCAGATCGTGCGTTTGTACAGAAGAGATACACCCCCTCATACAATGCCGCATTTAAAGAGTTAACAAAGACCTATAAGGACCAGATTGCGTCGTGGTGAGAAGTGCAGAGTTTAGACAATTATATTAGAGCTGGAATAGTCCCAAGGCACCTTAGAATAACTCTTGCACCAGGCTATAGATATAAGAGCCCAGGTTTAATAGCCAAGTGGGAGAAAGAAGCCACTGATAGTTCCATTAGGTTGATGAAACTGTTATTGGAAGAAGAAAAAACTACTCTAAGTAAGCTAAATGACAATTTGAAAGAACAGATTGAGGTCACAAAAAAGTTTGTGAGCGAACCCGATTTTGCAGTGAAAGAGCTGAGCTTACAAAATAGTATTGAGAGATTCCAATACCACTTGAAAGATCGTAAACACAAACTTTTTAATAGAGACTTATTGGAATTCGGAGAGAATAAAGCCTATTCTGTATCTTTGGGTCGCAATTTCAAGGTCCCTGAGACCGATATCTCCTCTTCGGAGGCAGAAGTGTCTGATACAGAGACAAGACCGAGGTATCACAGAGGGAGAGGTAGAGGGAGAGGTGGTCGGGGAGGTAATAGAGGAGGGAATAAGAGGTCACCACAAAGGGATTTTTTAGATCAAAGTTACCCTCTGAGGAATCGACAAAATAGTCACAACGCCCCTTAGAACCACAGGTCCTCAATCTCTCTAAACGTCCTCTAACGGATACAGAAATGAGTGTTCTAAGTAAAGGATTGTCTTGTGTTCCCACCACGGACTATGATTGTTTTGAAGCAATAAAAGATTTATATTTGTTTGCTCGTAAACTCAAATGGCATAAACATTTTGTTAAAGAGGACAAAAGAACCTCGAACGAATTGGGTATAGATGATAGTCTTTTGGCGGATGTGCGTTTTTTATTCAATCTGGGAGACCTGAATCCCAATGACAAAGGGGATGGTCCCTTTACCACCTTAAGAAATAAAAGCACGAGGATGCCACCAGTAACGGGAGATTTAAACTCTATTGATGTATTCGTTAATTTAGTATCAGAGGAGCTTTTGGAGCTGAAAGGTTCTACCAAGGTTAAATTTCAAAATCTCTCAAAAAAGGAAATAAGCAGTCTTAGAGATTTGGAGTCGGACAGCAATATTACGATTAAGCCCTCCGATAAAGGGGGCAATGTAGTGGTCATGGACACTTCATTATATAGGACGATGTGCACCACTATCCTGGAAGACAAAGAAAATTATTAAATACTAACATGTAACCCGACCAGTAAGATTGTGGGTAATCTCACTAGGCTAATTAATGATGGCTTCAATGCAGGGGTGATCGATACAAATGAAAGGGGTTTCCTTATCCCTGTATACCCCGTAATGGCCACATTTTATTGTCTTCCAAATGTCCATAAAGGGGTAAATCCCCTGAAGGGGAGACCAATTGTGGCAGGTATTGGGAGTGTAACACAGAACCTAGGTCTATACCTAGATCAGGTAATTAGACCTTTTGTTCTTTCCCTTAATTCATATGTACGTGATACCACCGACTTCCTTGGAAAACTGGATGGGATATGCTTAGAAACTGATATGATATTGGGGAGCATAGATGTGGAGGCATTATATTCGTCAATTCCCCATGAAGTGGGTCTGAAAGCGGTTGAAAGCTATTTACAAACTAGGGGTTTACAGTTTCATAGACACAATGAATTTTTGATCAAAGCACTGGATTTTTGTCTTACCAACAATGTTTTCCTGTTTGATAATAAATTCTTCCACCAGCTCAGGGGCACAGCGATGGGGAGCCCATGTGCGCCCACTTATGCAAATTTGCTCCTGGGCTGGTGGGAAGAGAACATAGTGTTTCATGACTCTATGGCTGATTGGAGTGAGAAAATTGTATTTTGGTTACGCTACATAGACGATGTGTTCGTCATATGGAGAGGTACCAGAATGGATTTTGATAACTTTGTGAGAGAACTGAATGTTAATCACCTAGGACTCCATTTCATCTGAACTACAGTAAATGATAAAGTGACTTTCCTTGTCTCCTGCCTTATTACTCCGTGCCTTCTACTTCCATCACAATCTCTGGGGGTCAGCCCTGGTTGGAGAGGGTTAACCATCTGCACTGCCATCACCATCTAGCAATAAACATGCTAGAAATAGGAGGAAACCACTATGGTTAAATAGAGCTGTAAGGGGCGCAATAAGAGACAAAAAGAAAGCATTTAGAGAATTAAAGCAAGTAGGTAGTGATGAGGCATTAAATAAATACAAAAAATTAAATAAATTCTGTTAAAAGCAAATCAAGACAGCAAAGATTGAGACAGAGAGACTCATTGCCAGAGAAAGTAAAAATAATCTAAAAATATTCTTTAACCCCTTCACCGCCAAGGGTGGTTTGCACGTTCATGACCGGGCCAATTTTTACAATTCTGACCACTGTACCTTTATGAGGTCATAACTCTCGAACGCTTCCATGGATCCCGGTGATTTTGACATTGTTTTCTCGTGACATATTGTACTTCATGATAGTGGTAAAATTTCATTCAAATAACTTGCGTTTATTTGTGAGAAAAACGGAAATTTGGCGAAAATTTTGAAAATTTCGCAATTTTCCAACTTTGAATTTTTATGCCCTTAAATCACAGAGATACGGCACACAAAAAACTTGATAACTAACATTTCCCACATGTTTACTTTACATCAGCACAATTTTGGAACCAAAATTTTTTTTGTTAGGAAGTTATAAGGGTTAAAAGTTGACCAGCGATTTCTCATTTTTACAACACCATTTTATTTTTAGGACCACATCACATTTGAAGCCACTTTGAGGGGTCTATATGATAGAAAATACCCAAAAGTGACACCATTCTAAAAACTGCACCCCTTAAGGTGCTCAAAACCACATTCAAGAAGTTTATTAACCCTTTAGGTGCGTCACAGGAATTTTTTTGAATATTTTTAAAAAAATGAACATCTAACTTTTTTTCATAAAAAAAATACTTCAGGTTCAATTTTTTTTATTTTACCAAGGGTAACAGGAGAAATTGAACTGCAAAAGTTATTGTGCAATTTGTCCTGAGTACGCAGATACCTGATATGTGGGGGGGAACGACTGTTTCGGCGCATGGCAGAGCTCAGAATGGAAGGAGCGCCGTTTGACTTTTTCAATGCAAAATTGGCTGGAATTCAGATTGGACGCCATGTCACGTTTGGAGAGTCCCTGATGTACCTAAACAGTGGAAACCCCCTACAAGTGACCCCATTTTGGAAACTAGACCCCCCAAGGAACTTATCTAGATATGTGGTGAGAACTTTGAACCCACAAGGGCTTTACAGAAGTTTATAACGTACAGCGGTACAATTAAAAAATCATATTTTTTCCACAAAAATGATCTTTTCACCCCAATTTTTATTTTCCCAAGGGTAGCAGGACCCTAAAAGTTATTGTGCAATTTGTCCTGAGTACGCTGATACCCCACATGTGGGGGTAAACCACTATTTGGGCGCATGGCAGAGCTCGGAAGGGAAGCAGCGCCATTTGACGTTTTTGGCTGGAATTGAGATCGGACACCATGTCGCGTTTGGAAAACCCCTGATGTACCAAAACAGTGGAAACCCCCCACAAATGACACCATTTTGGAAAATAGACCCCCTAAGGAACTTATCTAGATGTGTGGTGAGAACTTTGAACCCCCATGGGCTTCACAGAAGTTTATAACATAAAGCCATACAATTAAAAAATCATATTTTTTCAACAAAAATTATCTTTTCACCCTCAATTCTTATTTTTCCAAGGGTAACAGGACCCTAAAAGTTATTGTGCAATTTGTCCTGAGTACGCTGATACCCCACATGTGGGGGTAAACCACTATTTGGGCGCATGGCAGAGCTCGGAAGGGAAGCAGCGCCATTTGACGTTTTTGGCTGGAATTGAGATCGGACACCATGTCGCGTTTGGAAAACTCCTGATGTACCAAAACAGTGGAACCCCCCACAAATGACACCATTTTGGAAACTAGACCCCCTAAGGAACTTATCTAGATGTGTGGTGAGCACTTTGACCCCCCCAGTGCTTCACAGAAGTTTACAACGCCCGGGCGTGAAAATAAAAAATTCGTATTTTTTCCACAAACATGATCTTTTAGTCACCATTTTTTTATTTTCCCAAGGGTACCAGGAGAAATTGGACCCCAAAAGTTGTTGTCCAATTTGTCCTGAGTATGCTGATACCCCATATGTGGGAGAAAACTACTGTATGGGCACACGTCGGGGCTCGGAAGGGAAGTAGTGACGTTTTGGAATGCAGACTTTGATGGAATGGTCTGCGGGTGTCATGTTGCCTTTGGAGAGCCCCTAATGTACCTAAACAGTGGAAACCCCCCACAAATGACACCATTTTGTAAACTAGACCCCCCAAGGAACTTATCTAGATGTGTGGTGAGCACTTTGACCCCCCCAGTGCTTCACAGAAGTTTACAACGCCCGGGCGTGAAAATAAAAAATTCGTATTTTTTCCACAAACATGATCTTTTAGTCACCATTTTTTTATTTTCCCAAGGGTACCAGGATAAATTGGACCCCAAAAGTTGTTGTCCAATTTGTCCTGAGTACGCTGCTACCCCATATGTGGGAGAAAACTACTGTATGGGCACACGTCGGGGCTCGGAAGGGAAGTAGTGACGTTTTGGAATGCAGACTTTGATGGAATGGTCTGCGGGTGTCATGTTGCCTTTGGAGAGCCCCTAATGTACCTAAACAGTGGAAACCCCCCACAAATGACACTATTTTGTAAACTAGACCCCCCAAGGAACTTATCTAGATGTGTGGTGAGCACTTTGACCCCCCCAGTGCTTCACAGAAGTTTACAACGCCCGGGCGTGAAAATAAAAAATTTGTATTTTTTCCACAAACATGATCTTTTAGTCACCATTTTTTTATTTTCCCAAGGGTACCAGGAGAAATTGGACCCCAAAAGTTGTTGTCCAATTTGTCCTGAGTACGCTGACACCCCATATGTGGGAGAAAACTACTGTATGGGCACACGTCGGGGCTCGGAAGGGAAGTAGTGACGTTTTGGAATGCAGACTTTGATGGAATGGTCTGCGGGTGTCATGTTGCCTTTGGAGAGCCCCTAATGTACCTAAACAGTGGAAACCCCCCACAAATGACACCATTTTGTAAACTAGACCCCCCAAGGAACTTATCTAGATGTGTGGTGAGCACTTTGACCCCCCCAGTGCTTCACAGAAGTTTACAACGCCCGGGCGTGAAAATAAAAAATTCGTATTTTTTCCACAAACATGATCTTTTAGTCACCATTTTTTTATTTTCCCAAGGGTACCAGGAGAAATTGGACCCCAAAAGTTGTTGTCCAATTTGTCCTGAGTACGCTGACACCCCATATGTGGGAGAAAACTACTGTATGGACACACGTCGGGGCTCGGAAGGGAAGCAGTGACGTTTTGGAATGCAGACTTTGATGGAATGGTCTGCGGGTGTCATGTGCGTTTGGAGAGCCCCTGATGTACCTAAACTATTGAAACTCCCCACAAGTGACCCCATTTTGGACACTAGACCCCCCACGGAACTTATCTAGATGTGTGGTGAGCACTTTGAACCCCCAAGTGCTTCACAGAAGTTTATAACACTCGGATGTGAAAATAAAAAAATCATTTTTTTCCACAAAAATGATATTTTTGCCCCCAATTTTTTATTTTCCTAAGGGTAACAGGAGAAATTGGACCCCAAAAATTGTTTTGCAATTTGTCCTGAGTAGGCTGCTACCCTACATGTGGGGGTAAAACACTGTTTGGGCGCATAGCAGAGCTTGGAAGGGAAGGAGCACCATTTGACTTTTTCAACTCAGAATTGGCTGGAATTGAGATCAGACGCCATGTTGCATTTGGAGAGCCCCTGATGTGCCCAAACAGTGGAAACCCCCAATTCTAATTCCAACCCGAACCCCAACACGCCCCTAGCCCTAACCCTAGCCCTAACCCTAGCCCTAACCCTAGCCCTCACCCTACCCCAACCCTACCCCAACACACCCCTAGCCCTAACCCTAGCCCTAACCCTAATGGAAAAATGGAAATAAATACATTTTTTTTATTTTATTATTTTTCCCTAACTAAGGGGGTGATAATGGGGGGTTTGATTTACTATTTATGGCGGTTTTTATGTTTGGCAGCTGTCACACGCTAAAAGACGCTTTTTATTGTAAAAATAGTTTTTGCATCACCACATATTGAGAGCTATAATTTTTCCATATTTTGACCCACCGAGTCATGTGAGGTCTTATTTTTTGCGGGACGAGTTGACATTTTTATTGGTACCATTTTCGGGCATGTGAAATTTTTTGATCGCTTTTTATTCCGATTTTTGGGACGCAGAATGAACAAAAACCAGCGTTTCATGAATTTCTTTTGGGGGAGTGCGTTTACACCGTTCCGCGTGCGGTAAAATTGATAAAGCGGTTTTATTCTTCGGGTCAGTACGGTTACAGCGATACCTCATTTAGGTCGTTTTTTTATGTTTTTGTCGGTTTTATGCAATGAAAACTATTTTATATAAAAAATAATTATTTTTGCATCGCTTTATTCTGCGAGTTATAACTTTTTTATTTTTTCGCTGATGATGCTGTGTGGTGGCTTGTTTTTTGCGAGACAAGATGACGTTTTCAGCGGTACCATGGATATTTATATGCGTCTTTTTGATCGCGCGTTATTGCACTTTTTGTTTGGCGGTATGATAATAAATCATTATTTTTTGCTTCGTTTTTTATTTTTATTTTTTAAGGGGTTCGCTAAAGGGGTTAACTAATGGGACAGTTTTATAGGGCAGGTCGTTACGGACGTGGCGATACCTAATATGTGTACTTTTATTGTTTTTTTTTTTATTATTTTCAAAAAATGAATTTATTGGGGAATATTTTTTTTTTTTTTTTACTAATTTATTTGGCGATTTTTTTAAATTTATTTTTACACTTTTTTTTTAATTTTTTTTTACTTTATTACATAGTCCCAGGTGGGACATCACTGTCCTGTGACAGATCGCTGATCTGTCACATCACAGATCACTGTGACAGATCAGCAATCTGTCACAGGCAGTGCACAAGGCTTCCTCATGCCGGCGCTTTGCAGGCACTGAGGAAGCCAGCTTCCCCAGGCCCCCGAAGGCCCCCGTCGCCATCTTGGATTCGGGGGCCTGGAGGAAAGGAATCCCCCACAGCAGCGCTGCACATTGCGCTGCCGTGGGGGGCTCAGGGAAGCACGGAGGGAGCCCCCTCCCTGCCGATGCTTCCCTTTAACTCCCGGTACACCGCGATCGCGTTTGATCGCGGTGTGCAAGGGGTTAACGTGTCGGGGGCGGTCCGTGACCGCCCCTGACACATTGTGCCGGGTGTCAGCTGTGATAATCAGCTGACACCCGGCCGCGATCAGCGGCGCTCACCACGTGGGCGCCGCTGATCGCGGTAGACGTACTATCTCGTCCCCGGTCATACGGGCCCGGGTACTGTGGACGGGATAGTACGTCTCATGTCAGGAAAGAGTTAAGTACATAAATAGTAAGAAACTAAAAAGTGATAGTGTTGGCCCCCTTAAAAATAGCCTGGTTGAAATGGTGTCGGGAAGGAATTTTTTCCCAATGTGACGCTTACTGTTTATCACACTGGGGTTTTTTTTGCCTTCCTCTGGATCAACATGTTAGGGCAAGTTAGGATAGGATATGGGTTGAACTAGATGGACTTAAAGTCTCCCTTCAACCTTAATAACTATGTTACTATGTAAAAATGTATGTATATAATTTAAAATCAATCAACTTTTCCCGGGATGTTATCAGATCTAAAATATAAAAAAATGAGCGTACTTGGCATTGTTGCATTCATAATTGTCCAAACTAATGAAATAATATAATATTTATCCATAATGGTGAACTGCAAAAGAAGCAAAAAAAATCAAATAACAGGATATTGTTTTTTGGTCACTTCGACCAGAAAGGCATATGGATCCCAAGATGGTAAAGACAAAACTACAGTAGGTTTCAGAAAAACCCTAAGCCCTCACATAATTCTATCAACCCAAGACTAAACATTTTAGAGCTCTTGGAAAGCAAGAAGGAAAAATAGAATTGAAGAGAGGCCCAATGGGAATCTGTCACCCAAGGGCATGAGTGGGGTGTGCACCAGTCACCCACACAGTATAAGGACCCCACTGCTTCCCACTCAATATAATGGCCCTCACATCCCCCTTTCATTATCATGGTCCCCACATCACTTCACACTTTATGAAGGCCCCACACAGCACCTGACATAGTATAGTGGTTGGCATATCCCCTCACGTAGTAGACTAGGCCATTATTTTAAAGTGGGAGGCTGGTGAGGTCTTCATGCTGAGTGGGCCATTATACTGAGTGGGGAGATGTGAGAGCCATTTTACTGTGTGAGCGCTATCAAAATGTGTTAGTGGCTGTGGGGAACCATCACACTGTGTGATGGGCTATGGGGGCCACTATAATGGGTGAGGTGCTGTGTGAGGCCACCATAAAGTGTGAGGGGTTGTGGGGGCCATCATACTGAATGAGTGGAAATGGAGCCCTCATTTTGTGGAGGGCTGTGGGGGGGCTTCATTCTGTGAGGGGGCGCTGATACTAATTAAGCGGCTGTGGGGCCATCATACTGAATGGGCTGTGGGGGTCTTCACTTTGAGAGTGGGCTGTTGGTTTCACCATACTAAACGAGGGTTGTTATACTGCGTGGGGATCATCATAATGACAGGACAACATGCTGTGTGGAGGCCATGATACTGTTTATGTAGGGAGGAGGCGACCATAACTATATCATGCTATGGGGGAACACTATAGGGGCATCATGCTATGGCGGTATTATAATTTGTTGGTGGCACTGCGGGGACATCGCAATGTAAGAGTGAAGTGACTCTGTTGGAGCGATTCACTGTGGGAATATCAAAATCCGTGTGTGTGGGGGTAGGGGCATTACTATAAACATGTTTTATAATGGCCATAAAAGGGGAATCACTGAAGAGGACAATAAGGGGCTTCAATTGGAAAATAATTGCTGCTTATGTGTCATAATACATGTTGGGACATTGCCGAATATGTATATGTATGTGTGTGTGTTGTGTATAAATATATATTATGTGTATATTTTTATGTAGGGTGTGAGGGAGTGGGGTCAATTAGAATGGCAGCCTGGAATCATATGATGACACAGTTCCCAGAACACCGCCCCCTATCAGTGGAAATGAGAGAAAATCCAATGATAACACCAAATGTTTGAAGATTTCATCCTCAGCATTAGAATATATGGTTAGATGGATCTTTCTATACAGAATGAGAAGATAAACGAAACTGTAAGAAAAAGATTAAATGTGATATAATGTCATAAGATGAGAATTGGAAATAGGAAAAGCTCAGCCAAACCTCTGTAACCACGGCTGTAATCTTTTACCTGGAAAACTGCCAGGATTTTACTGTGTTTCATTCATGCCTATGTGTGCCGCCATCATTATTAGCTGCTTTATAAGGGGCAGACAATGAGAGAAAAAGTATTGGTTATTGCGCTGCATTGTGACATCATCACTTTCCTTATATGGAAGCTGGCAGTGATGTCACACAGGTGAGTGATGTCACAATAGAGCGGAACCTATAAACACTCCGTCCCATCTCACTGGCTCAGACTTGGTATTTGTTCGTCTCCTGACTGCACTTACCTAGATCTTCTCCTTGTGGATTAGTGATTTTACTTGCGAATTACTTGTGAATTAGCGGATTACGTCTGTATTAGTGGATTACTTCTGGAATTTCCTGAAGATCATTGACTGAGGACTTCTCCATCTGGAGGTAAATCTATTGTGTGCTTTTATTTATGAAACTAGAAGTTTTTGTCTCATTAGATTTCATGTATTCATGAAATTTTTCTCTTATGGAAAAACATAACAATCGCATGAAGGATTGTTCGGGAAAATGAGGAAAAAATTCCCAATGCAATAAAACTGAAAAAAACAAACAAACCTGAAATGTTGCCATTGTGCTTTGGGTTTTAATTTACAGTGTTAATTATTCAGTAAAAATGACCTGGTAATAGTGGAGTACTGGCAATCATGCCTGGTCATGCCAATACTAAGGGGCCTGATGGGTGAGGGGGCCCGGAGAATGTAGAATTAAATAGTGGGGACATTTCTGTAAGCACCATATACTAGAATTGCTATAAAATGGGCGAGAAAACTAAGGGGCCTTCAACAGGAAAACAACTACTGTTCACTTGTTATAATACATGCCCTTCCCCTTGTTTTTGAAGGTTGGGGCTCCACCAAAATTTTATATATATATATCTGTCTGTGTACATACACATATAATATATATAGACACACACACGTATAAATATGCGTATATACATATAATTTTTTTCTAGGGGGTGAAAGAGTGGGGTCAATTAGAACTTTTGCTATGAGGCCCCAATATGCCATCACTTCTATCATGGAAATGTTATCATCCATCTAATAGACTGTATGAGGAGATGAGGTCCTGGTGATGGTCGGCCTGGAATCAGATGATGACACAATTCCCAGAACTCTGCCCCCATCAGTGAAAATGTGAGAAAATCCAATGACAGCACCAAATGTTTGAAGACTTTATCCTGAACATTAGATTATATAGTTAGATATATCGTTATAGAGAAAATGAGAAGATAGAGAAAACTGTCAGAAAAAGATTAAATTTGATATAATGTTATATGATGTGAATTAGAAATAGGAAAAGCTCAGCCAAACCTCTGTAACCACCGGCTGTAATCTTTTACCTGGAAAACTGCCAGGATTTTATTTCATTCATTCCTATTTGTACCACCATCATTATCAGCTGATTTATAAGGGGCAGACAGTGAGAGAAAAAGTATTGGTTATTACTCTGCATTGTGACATCATCACTTTCCTTATATGGAAGCTGGTAGTGATGTCACACAGGTGAGTGATGTCACAATAGAGCGGAACCTATAAACACTCCGTCCCAGCTCACTGGCTCAGACTTGGTATTTGTTTGTCTCCTGACTGCACTTACCTAGATCTTCTCCTTGTGGATTAGCGATTTACTTGCGAATTACTTGTGAATTAGCGGATTACGTCTGGATTATTGTATTAATTCTGGATTAGCGTAATATTTCTGGATTTTTCTGGGGATTTTTCTGGAGATCACTGACTGAGGACTTCTCCATCTGGAGGTAAATTTATTGTGGCTGTTATTTATGAAACTAGAAGTTTTCCTCCTGATTATTTTTCTTGTACCTTGGTGTATGGGAAGCGGCCATTGCCCCTAGAGATGAGTAACTCGTCCGGCAAAATCATGGCACAATACAACAGAGAAACCGTTTTCATGAATTTGGTTTTTATTTGCAAATCAGGAAACAAATCCAGACCTCAGTGATAAAAGTAGGAATCGCCGACAGAAAACCAGGGAGCAAATCTCCATGTCCAGCTATTTACAGGGGGATGAGGGGATATTTGTTTTAGAGATAAATACTAGTAATAATAATGGCAGCCAGCTCTCTACCTGTATGGGGCATAGCGAGCTGCACCAGGGATTATGGCACCATGTAACATGGCTCCAATGTTTTCTCATCCCCTTCAGATCTCCCTCCTGACTCTGTCTGGTCCAGGACCACAGAGGGGACGTCAGTCACCACCTACAGAAGCTGAGAAGAGAACATCAGCGTGTACAGGACTCAGCAGAGCCGGACATCTTTAGAGTGAGTATAATGGCGGAGGTGTCGGTTTGTGGTGACCGGGTATACCATCGCTGTACACAGCGTCAGACTGGAGCACCTTGGGCTCACCAGAGAAAATCATTCTTGGGGCCCACTTGTATAGCTACATAGAAATATATGCAAGACCAACAATTGTGTGGTAAAACACACTTGTGTTATGGTATAACATAAGGTAGTACATGTCTTAATGATATAGCAGGAGTTGGGGTAGCCCCCCTCATGGAATATAATGTAGCCCCCCTCATAGAATATAATGCAGCCCTCCTCATAGAATATAATGCAACCCCTCTCACAGAATATATTGTAGCCCTCCTCAGAGTAAAATGTAGCCCCATCACAGGGTATAATGCAGCCCCCCATAGTATATAATGTAGCCCCCTCATAGACTATAATTCAGCTACCCATAGAATATAATGTAGATTCCACAGAGAATAATGAAGCCCCCTCATAGCGTATAATGCAGCCTGCCATAGAATATAATGCAGCCCGCCATAGAATATAATGTAGCCCCCCTCATAGGGTATAATGCAGCCCTATATAGAATATAATGTAGTTTCCACATAGGGTATAATCCAGTCCTACAGTTTTATGGCCACCAGTACCCACTCGTTCCCCTGCTGCTCTAGGATCTGCTCCGTTCTCAGCAGCTACACTGCTGTCTGCCCGACACACATCTTGCGCGATGAAGTGATGTCATTGTGCACTGGCTGTGTCAGAGGCAAAGGGAAATGATGGGGGAGGGAGAATCATCTGACGCCCTCTACTCCATTATTGTTTTCAACTGTATAGGCATCTATGATTCTCCTCCATTATTGTTTTCAACTGTATCGGCATCCATGGGCACTGGGGAGACCACCCTGTAGGGGAAGGGGCTGTAAGCCCTGAAACATTTTAAAAATTTATTACCCATTATAAATCAGTTTCAAATATTTCTGAAATTTGAGTGAAACAAGAACAACATCTGTAATGTGAAATATTATATTATTTGCATTTATATTGTAGAAATAATTATCTTTTAATTATAATGAGTATTAATTCCATTGACAATTTCATGACATTTCCTCAAACATCATATTCCATTTTTGGCAGATTTGCTCTTCTAATTATATGATAAAGCCTTCCAGCATGGCATCCAGCGATCAGGATAAAGGCCTGTTGGCTTCGTTGGACCTGCTTGTTGTCCCACTCCTGGAGGACACTATTCCAGGCATTATCAAATCATATGAGCCTGAAAAAATGAAGACCATGACCAGCATGCTAATAAATCAACTGCATGATCTGGATGGACAAGATTTGGTGAATGTCATCCTGTTCTTGTCGACCATAACATCTGCCAGAGTGGACGCTGACAACTTTCTGTCTAATGAGCTCATTGATAAGACCTATCAACACATGCTGAAAGCAGAAAGTGAGAAACATCAGGGAATAACTGGTGCAGCTATGACGCTCCTGGCCAATATTGCTGTGTATCGCTTCGAAGATGTCATGGAGCGCTTGGAAAGCGATGAGGAGCATCCACAGAGCAGTGCGCTGAAGACATTGGATCTCATTTCCACCAAAACCATCACAGGTTGGAAAGAGAGAAGTGCAGCGCAGAATATACTGACAGGGGATGACTTGATTACCCCTACACAACATCAAGCTGGACCACCTGCTGGCTTTGATTTTTATTATCATCTCCTGCACCCTAGCTATGGGTTCATAAATCACCTGGATAACGCTGATGTCCTCCATGACACAGACACAACCCAGGCTGGGATGTGTCCTTACATTACATGTGTCTTACCTGATGAGGAAAGAAGAAAGATCATCCATTACCTGCTTATAGCAATGAGATCTGCTGTCAGAAAGAGCAGTCTCATCAGTGTCATGTTCCTCTCGGAGCTGTTACTCCATCATCCTGAGCTCCTGGAGGAGAAAATGGCAAAAGATTTAATCTTATTAATGGCTTCAAAGATGGACAGCTCGGACGAACTTGAGGTCAGTCTTGCTTTAGAAGCTATGGGAAATGCCTGTATAGGTGCACCAAGACAGGTGCATCAACTGAAAGACCTCATCTATCGCTGCCTTTACAGTAAACTAGTGGGTCGTCAGAAGCTAAAAGTGGTTATCGAATGCCTAAAAGCAATGTCAAAGTTTGTCACCCTGCTGAAAAGATCAAAACTTGGCAGTAAATTTGAGAGAATTGTCCAGCGTTGTACAGACTACCTAAACCACCCAAACCCACTGGTTCGGACATACTCCACTTCACTATTTGCAGACCTCGCCAAGAACTGCAACAAGGACAAGAGAGGCTTCAGCCACCATGTCAGGACATTCCTACCTGAGTTACTGATAAAGTTACACAGTAAAAACCAGCCGGATAAGGCATCCGGTATTGCAGCCTTGTTGCATTGTCTACCTTACATCGGATATAAGAACGTTCAAGAGCTGTTATGTGCTGATGGCGAAAAAGCCTACAAAATATATGAACAGCTCGGGCAAAAGGAACCTGCCCTTCTTGTGAGGATGATGATCCACAGCACTGAATATATTAAGCCATATCTGGCAGACGAGGTAGACGCTGTCATGAAACACCTCACTATGATAAGAGACGCTTTACCTTATGAAGAACTCTATCCGTCAGCATTATCTGACGTGTTTATAGGGTTGAGGAGACTCAATTCTAAGATATATAATCCAGTGGTGCATGAGGCAAGTATCCGCGCCATTGACATCCTGGGCACCAAGTGGAAGAGCATCAGCACTGTTAAAGCAGTGAAAGTTGGAACAGAGAGTTTCCTGATCTATGAAAAAGTGAAGAGAGAAGAAGTAATATTTTACGAGACTTCAGTGTGAAACATCCATCACCAGATGTTGCACCAAGGGTCAATGAATGAGACATCCTGAATACACTTAGATAAGACTCTTGACTATTGAAGACCATCTCAAGAACAATCCCCACATACCACAATTTTCTTATGAAAAACTTAAAATAAAGAACATAAAAAGAAAACTTAGGGTGTTTCTCTGCTTATTGTAACTGGATGAAATGTTTCTGGACTGTTCCCATAAGTATTTTGATCATAATCCTCTATATATAGCTATATATCATGATACAGCTCCGTCTTAACATGTCTATGTTTGCTAAGCTCTTAAATGGGCTTTCTAGACTATGATTTTGATGACATAGGTCATCAACATCAGATTAGTCCCGGTCTGACATGCGAAACTCCTAACGATCAGATGTTAGCAGATCCCTCAGTCAGCAGAAAGCACACAGTGCATTGAGCTGGAGCAACATAGCTTACGTGTCATCAGTACTGTGGTTCCTGTATGATCCGCAGTCTGATGTTGGCTGGTAATAACAACTCCTGGTATCTCCTGTCTAGCTGACTGCAGAATTCTGACTCCTTACAGCGTGTGCACTACACACTCTCAGTGCTCTCCAGTGTTGCCGGCGACAGTGGCAATTGGATGTCTTTGGCCTTTCTCAATTCACTTGCACTCAATTGAGTGGATGTGGTTCTAAGTATGCAAATCACATATTTGCGCTCACATGACCACCTGCTCTTGCCGGCGACACCTGATAGCAATGTCCGCATGCCATGCACATGCTGTAAGGATTCTGAAGTCTACAGTCACAAGAGTGATTACAGTCTTTCATCAGAAGACCGGACAACCCCTTTAACAATGGGAAAAGAGATACTAGGAGTTGTTTTGTACTGATGGTAGTTCTAGTGATGTAGTCACGTACTAACGGTGGTTCTGATTATGTATCCGTGTACTGATGGTGGTTATAGTAAGGTAGTCATATACTGATGGTGGGTGTAGTGATTTAGATCAGCAAAGATCATGGTTCTGGTGATGTGTTCATGTACTGATGGTGGTTGTAGTGATGTATTCATGTACTAATTGATGGTTCTGGTGCTGTATTCTCTCATTAAAGATAAAGAAGAAAAAAAATGGTACAGCCAGATCAGTAAAAGATTTGGATATCCAAATTGTCAAAATATAAAACTATTTAGCCCATATGGTAATGAGAAAAACATAAGCATTACAAACCAAACATTTTTTTTTTTTTAGCAAAATAAAGAATTCAGGAAAGTTTGGTACAGCTGTAATGACACTGACCTGTAGAATCATGTCCACGGGTCTCCTTTATCAAATAATGAATAATTTAAAATCAAATATAAAAAAAACTATGATTTAATTGCATTTGTTTACTTCAGATTTATATTGTACTGCAGGGACGAGAGCAATTTCAATTTTCTCCTTAATTAGCAAAAAAGCTAGAATTGGCCCTGGCTGCAGTCACTACTCTGCTGTTACTTAATGTCTTATACTCTTGTCACATCCAGAGCTGCAGTAACCATTCTTCTGCTGTATCAATTTTTATTCTTCTATCACCCAGAGTTTCAGTCATTTTTCTGTATTAAATCTTGTTTTATACTCTAGTTATATCCAGAGCTGCATTCACTATACTGCTGTTACATCATGTTTTAAATTTTAGTCCAGACCTGGTCAAAGTGTGACCCATGGACCACATCAGGCTATTTGGTTGTTTCTATCTGGCACATGGAGCGGGACAGCCCAAGGGCAAGAACCTGTGCCATCCCACACCACATGGCCTACCCCTGCCTGGCATTTCAATTTCCCAAGGATGCAGATAGCCATGTGTATACAGTTTGACATTCCATGCAGTATGATTGCCCATAGCTCCCATACAAAGTCTGATGCCACATAGCCCCTATATACAGTATGATGACCCATAGCTCTGACCTAGTATGGTACCCCATAGCCTCTATACGTGATATACTTTCCTTTAGTCCCTTATACAAATTATGATGCACCATATCCTCACTTTTCACAGCATGAGGTCCCAAAGCCTCTATGCCGAGTATGATGGCCTCCAAAGTATATTCCTCCATATAATGCCACCACAGCTCCCTCAACTCCCAGGATATCCAAAAAGCTTATACTCACCTAGCCTTGGTTCATTGTCCACTGCAGCCTCCATCTCCCCTTCCAGCTTGTATAATAAAGAGCAGAAGCTGCCCGTGCCTGTCAGTGTAACTGGTGGAGCAAGGAGCAGATGGCTTTCTGCTCCTCAACAGGGTTTAACAGTATCAGTGTCCAAAGGATACTATTAAAAGTGTTGCATGCTAATGCCGTCCACTGACCATTTGGCATTTGTCGGAATTTCCAGTCCAGCCCCGCTACATCGCATTAGAATAACTTCTATGCCAGTCTGTTATTTATCAGAGTCATTAACCCCTTTATGACCTATGACGTGCCGTGTCCATCATAGGTCACCTGCCCCTCTTTGTTGCAGGCTTGCAGGCTCCAGAGCCTGATCTCATCAGCTGTCATGTGCCCCTAACAGCAGTGGGTGGAATCACGATCCACTCACGGCTGTTAACTAGTTAAATGCCGCTGTAATCTCGGCATTTAACTCACGCAAACCGGATGCGTGTCTCAGCTCCGCCCATCTGCACCCGTGTGACATGACCGTGGGTCGCTGAACTGCCATCAGCATTTTTGTTACACATAGCAGTTCTGCAGCCCTGCTATGTGTAACACAAGCTATCAGATGATCGCAGCTTCTAGTCTACCACGGAGACTATTGGAACAAGTAAAAAAAAAATTAAATATTAAAACATTTTTAAAAATGTAAAAATTCAAATCACCCCCATTTGGCCCATTCAAAGTAAAATAAAAAATACACATATTTGGTATCTCAGCATTCAGAATCACCTAATGTATCAAGATATAAAAAGATTTAATCCGAACTGTAAACGGTATAACGAGAAAAAAATCTAAAGGCCAGAATTAAGTTTTTTAGTCGCTGCAACATTGCAATAAAACACAATAACGGGTGATCAAAACATCATATCTACCCCAAATAATGTCCATAAAAGCATCAGGTCGACACGCAAAACATATGCACTCTCCCAGCTCCAGATCCTTGGAAAAAGGAGACGCTACGGGTCTTGGAAAATGGCGCCATTTCTAAAGAAATTTGACAAACGTTGGATTCTTTTTCACCACTTAAATAAATAATAACCTTTACATGTTTGGTATCTATGAACTTGTAATCACCTGGGGAATGATAATGGCAGTTTTCCTGAAGATAGTAAAAAAAAATCCAAAACACTATTGTGGAATTGCCCTTTTTGGCCATTTCACCGCACTTAGAATTTTTTTCCCCCATTTTCCAGTGTACAGTCTGGTAAAAGCAATGGTGTTGTTCAAAAGTAAAATTCGTCCCGCAAAAAAAACAAGCCGTCACGTGTCCGTAGTGATGGAAAAATAACAAAGGTTATGGATCTGAGAAGAAGGGGAGCGAATAATGGAAATGCAAAATCTTAAATATCCTTGGTCTTTAAGGGGTTAATATGTATGTGTTTAGGGTTTATTAGTGAATCGCTAATTACTGGAATAACTTACTTTGACTTGTCATTGCTTCATGACTGTGAATTTGTCACAAGAGCACAATTAACATTCACTCGACTTGATACCTTCAGAAAATCTGCAAGAACGGACTTAAGATTGACTGGGCAGCAGGCATAGTTATTCACAGTAGACGTTGTGAGGTAGCGCTGTCATTCAAGTAGGGGATACTCGCTCAGCAGCCACAAAATCAGATACGGCACAGGTTTTCCATAAACTCATAACAGTCCATGCGGTTTATTCAGCAGCATAAACCCATAGAAGCAACATAAAGTTCATATAACAGCATAGCGTCCATGACAGAGTTCAGCTCTGTAATCCCTGTGGTCACACAGGTTAAACATATACAGGCTTTCTAGCCTCAGCGTTATCTCACCCACGTCAGGGTCACTCATGGTTCCTTTAGCATACTGCAGACGTCCATTCCCTTCAGGGAACTATCAGGCACGTGCAGCCATTACACACAGCGCTCACTGCTGTCAGAAGGCAGCCCCCATCTCTCTCTCAGACAGGGCCTTCCACACTGGACCAACCAGGTCCCAGCATTCACCCCATGTGACCTACCCTGGCCACATTATATGGTTCATAGCCACGCCCACCGGGTCACAAGACTCTGACCTCATCACAGGTCCTTCATGCCTTTACACACTCTTTACAACAGTGCTTTAAACACACCCCCTGGGTGGGTTTGTAGGTAACCAGGCTCACCCATCTCTCTAGTTACCTGGAGACTTCTCCCTTACACATTGAAACAACACCTCAGCAGTATCACTGCTGATCAACACATAAGTCTCCGTCCCAAAGCCACCCACTTTGAGATACATAACGGCCATTCAGTATTCTGCCATTCATCCTTTCTCCTGGGACATCCACACAGTGCCCCCTAGCGGACTCAGTGGTTACTACACCACATACCTCCCCCCTCTGTTCAAACTTGTGGGGTTGAACACACAACATTTCACCAGGGTCTCGCGAGCATGTACTCACTACACCTTGCTCCACAGGTCGAGAGAACCATCTCCATCTGTCATGAGGCCTCGTTCCTACGTTAGACTTCCCCTGCCTCCAGCGGTCAGAATATCTGTCATTGTCTTTGACCCTCCAGTCACGGTCTGTCTGCGTCGTCAGACACTGTCTAGTCACCACATTCCTCTCTCTGTTTGTTCCGCTACCCGACCAGCTACCCCGGTTGGTACGGTCATCAGTTTTAGTTGGGCCTACTGTCTGGCCTGAGTCTGACCCATTCAGCGTCTCACAGGAACTAATGTCTCTCAGCCTCGTACGGCCCGTCGAACTGCCACTTGCTGACATTCTTTGGCCATCCGCCCTGTCACTTCTTGGCGTAACCCTTCGGGTCCTTACATCTTGGGTTGAAGGCGGCCGCCACCTGATATTCCGTACTTCTTTATTAATTCGCCGTTGGTCCAGCCTCAACTGCTCAATTTCTTGTAGGTACCCCACTCGATACTCCACGAGCATCCGAAAGTCTCTCAGGCTCTCCGCGGAGCAAACCACCATGATGGGAATCTTACCCACTTCACTGAATACCTGGTCTTCATCATCAGGAGGGATCCTCACCCTCACCACACCGGAGATATTCACAAGGTCTTGCATTACCATCCTGGATCTTCCAATGATTCTTCCAATCAGAGCTTTGGGTACCGGAACTACTTCTTTCCGCAAACCCAGCCGATCCATAGCCTCCCTTGCTAACTCTAGGCGTCGAGCAGCCTTCATGTTACTCCACCTAACCAGCTGTTTGGCGTGGAGACATTGTAGGTGCATCTCTTTCAGGACAGCTACTCGGTTTAATGTGCCTTCTCTGGCTGATACTGCCCAGTGCACCTTACATGCTTTGACCACCTCTTTGAAAGCCTCATGCACACCTTCCTCAGCACAGGCTTCTTGCATGTCTTCTGGTACATCAATCACAGACTGGAAGGTCGTGGTCTTGCTCTCTTCCTGACCAGGAGGCTCTGGCTTTACCACGGACTCTTCCCAAACTACAGTTGCCCCTACCGGGTGACTGTCTTCTTCAGTTCTCAGCTCCTCAATCTCACGAGATCTCATCTCTTCACGACCGTCTGCCAAGACGGGCACCGGCAGCTCCGTTCCACCACCAGTCGGACCTGGCCGCTGTTCATCACTGTCCAAGTTCTTCTCCCGCAGAAGACCACTTACAGTTTCTTTGAGCTCTAAGACCTCTTTCTCGAGCTCCTCAACCCTGTGCTCGGCCATTTGTCTCAGGACTTTCCCGTTCGAGATGTCCTTCCACTGTCTCCTTTATCAGCTGTATCTCACGATCCTGTTCTCTTTTGGCCAGCACGTGTCTCACCACTACATCTTTACTTATATTGTCAAAGGGTACCGCTGGGTCAGTCCCACCAGTCGAGTGAACCCTACAGTAACCCTCTGACCGTGTGTCTAGTCCAGTCATCTCATCTCCCAGCCCACTGTCTGTCTTATCACGAGACGTCATGTCCGTAAGTTGAGCAGATGTACTTCTTCTTCCGGTCAGTTCTACCTCTGACCTGTCCACGTCAGGAGCCGTCACTGTCTCAGTGTCTGCTGGCCCCACAGTCGACACGTCTTCATCGTCTGACCATACGTCATCAAATACGACAAAGTTTCGGCCCCTCTCAAAGGTATGAACTAAGTTTGGTGGCATACTACCACCTTGACACTTCCCCTTTGCCATCTCAATCATAACTCTGTCCACCGTATAGTTCACAGTGACCCCATGTTTACAGCGAACCCTGGCGTTCTTCTCGGTTAGAGATAACACGAGAGGAGTTCCTGTCAGAGTCACCTGACTCTCTGAGTCCAGTCTACCAGAGACCCCTTCCCAGTGCAGCATCACGGTACACACCTGTGGCCCGTCATTCTCCAGAAAATCCATACTGCACTCCTCAAAACTCATACAGACACACTGCGGGTCCCCAGACATACCCACTGAGTCAACCAGTGCTGCCATTTCCTGAACCACCCCAATTTGGGTCACCGCCCCCTCCCAGGACTCCACCCCTTTTTAGGTTACCACCCCAATTATTTGAGTCACCACCCCCCTCTGGGACTCCACTTCTTGAGGGTTACCAACCAAATTAGGGTCACCGCCCCCTTCTGGGACTCCACCCCCTTTTGTGCTGCCACCCAGATTTGGCCATCGCCCCCCTTCGGGATTTCCCCATATCCGTTATACCGGTCCTCTCAGACTACAGTTCACACAACACAGTTTGTCTTTTTTACGATACCACACAAGTCCCTGTTGGCACCACCACAGCTCCTGCTGTCACCGATCACTGACACCACAACAGTTCCTTCTGGCGCTGCCACAGCTCCTGCTACGCTGTCTTTGTGGACCCGCCGATCCACTGGAAACCGCTTGTCCCCTTCGCAACCCCGCTGAGTTACTGGAAGACGCTTGTCCCCTTCGTAACCCCGCCGAGTTACAGCAAGCCGCTTGTCACCTTCTTGACTCCCACTGAGCCACCACAGGCTGAGTTGAGAAAAGAAGAAAGAAAAAAAATAACACACCACAAAAAACTCACGTGTCTTGACTGTGTGCTATTCAGGACATACCGTCTCTGCCTGAGACCGTCCAACACACAGGGCGCACCGGGTGCTATTCAGGGAGCGGCCCTCCTCCCAGGGTTTCCCAACAGACCGGCCTCACCAGGTCCAGGGGCTCAGCGGGTGCTCTTCAGGACATCCATCTCCTCCTGAGACTGCCCAACACTCACGCCTCACCAGGTCCAAGGTCATACCACGTGTTCCAGGGAGACGATTCTTCTCCTAGAATCTCCCAACACTGACCCCCCAGGACCTTGCTCACTGAACCCTCCATGAACACAGTCTTTATCTTTGTCGGCCACACAGGTCCTCGGATACCTCTTCTCCACAAAGGCACCCTATAGCAATCACCAGTCTCTTTCTCACTGACCCCGGTCAGTACAACACGGTTTTCACGACCGTCACCTGCTGGCCACGCAGGTTCTCGGACCCCTCTACCGCAGAGGTGTCCTATCAGTCTTTTCCACTGACTCCAGTCAGCATATCACGCGGCTTTCCATACCGTCAGCCCTCCTGGCTCAGCGTTGCCCTTAGCAACCAACATTGCAGTCCTTTTCCGTTGCCCCTAGCAACAAGGCTACAAAATTGCCCGCATTCTCCACCAATTGTGAGGTAGTGCTGTCATTGAAGTAGGGGATACTCGCTGAGCAGCTATATAATCAGATCCGGCACAGGTTTTCCATAAACTCATAACAGTCCAAGCGGATTATTCAGCAACATAAACCCATAGAAGCAACATAAAGTTCATAAAACAGCATAGCATCCATGACAGAGTTCAGCTCTGTAATCCCTGTGGTCACACAGGTTAAAAATATACAGGCTTTCTAGCCTTAGCGTTATCTCACCCACGTCAGGGTCACTCATGGCTCCTTTAGCATACTGCAGACGTTCATTCCCTCCAGGGAACTATCAGGCACATGCAGCCATTACACACAGCGTTTACTGCTGTCAAAAGGCAGCCCCCATCTCTCTCTCAGACAGGGCCTTCCAATCTGGACCAACCAGGTCCCAGCATTCACCCCATGTGACCTACCCTGGCCACATTATATGGTTCATAGCCATGCCCACCGGGTCACATGACCCTGACCTCATCACAGGTCCTTCAAGCCTTTACACACTCTTTACAACAGTGCTTTAAACACACCCCCTGGGTGGGTTTGTAGGTAACCAGGCCTGCCCATCTCTCTAGTTACCTGGAGACTTCTCCCTTACATATTAACGCATCTCAGCAAAGACCTTGCTGATCACACATACATAAGTCTGCATCTCAAAGCCACCCCCTTTGAGATACCTAATGGCCATTCAATATTCTGCCATTCATCCTTTCTCCTGGGACCTCCACAGAGCGCCTCCTAGCGGACACAATGGTTACTACACCACAATATATATATATGGAAAAATTTAAGCTGGCGCTACTGCCCTTATAACCATGTGTATGGAGTTATGGGGCACTTACAAACCACAAGTCCATGGCTACCTGTAGTACTGTGTTTACTATCTTAAATTCATAATGGCTTCCTTTATACTAAGAGGAATTTTTTCTGTATCGTGCTTTGGTTTTCTGTGCAAATGCAATAATAAAATAAATTGATAAAATATTCCTTTGAAACTCTCGAATCTGTATCTACACTTTAGTACTCCTGTAGGGTCTGACCATCTGGCATGACGTGATGCTTCTGTACGCCGACAGGTCCAAGTGTACCACAACAGTGTTGAGCTTGATAGTCTCCTTTAACCACCCAAGGTGCAGGATGTTCTCGCCACACTGGAAGGCCTAACCTAACCTCACAAGACAAGAGAAGAGATCACATTTTTTATGTGACAGCCTCAGCATTCTCAGAGCCCGCACTACACATAACACAGTGGGGGCGACGTACTGATCCTGTCTATTATTTATACAGTGTAAACTAATGTGCACTAAATGTTTCTGTGATTCATGCTGAATAATATGTAAATTGTCTCTTCAGGTAGGAACAGTACTAGAACTCTAGTCCCATCTAGTCCTCTGCATATTTAATTTCCCAGAGGAGCACGCATGGCTTATAAGTCTGACATTAACCCCACAAATATTATCCCACTTGCCACCGCACCAGGGCAAGTGGGAAAAGCTGAGCATAGAGCCAGAATTCTACTTCAGGACCAAGCAGAAACTATCAGAATTTCTCCTAAACGCTACAGAATTGTGAGTGTGACACCGGTGTTCAACTGTGTTAGGGAGTAGAGCAGGATTCTTTAGCTAGGATGCTATAGCAGCATGGCCTGATTATCGGAAGCCAGATAGGAAGTTAGAAGAGAGTAGTTTATAGAAATTTTTTATACTGTCTGTATTGAACTTTGCATTGCCATAGCTGGAACACAGGTTGTGTAAAACACTCTAGCTACTTCTTCCTGTATCTATTATTGTATTATCATTGCAAGAACCTTTAGTCTTATTTTCTGACATAAATCATTTGTTTTTTAATAAAGCCGGTGTTTTGCTTCTGCTTCTTCGTCCATTGTACTGTATTTGAATCCTGCCTGGCGGTGTCGTTCAGTCACCGCTACACAGCCTAAGACCAAGATCAGATGGCCGTATTCCATGGTCCTTGTATGGAGCACAAAGCCCAGACTGATCGCCAGCCTCCTGACCTAGACTAAACCTCTTCGGCTGCTTTCACACATCCGTCTATTTTAATCTGGCACGATGCGGCGAAAAGTGTGAAAATCGGATCCGGAATTGGACCCGTTTTTTTCACATAGAATGTAATGATCGCCGCATCGTGCCGGAGAGACATGCGGCACCTCCGTTTTTTGCCGGATATGGCAAACATGCACCGTCCGGCATCTGCAAAAAATGTTGCCTGCAACTTTTTTTGCAGCGCCGGAAAGGCTTTTTAAACAGCGCATGCCTGGACACTGAGTTTTAACCCCACAAGTGCCCGGCGAATGCGCGTCTCTCTCTCTCCTTACCTTTCAGCGGCTGACTCTCTCGTCCCCCGGTGCTGTGCTGCAGCTCCTTTAAATGTTGTCCAAGACGGTCCAGCTTTTCGCCACACGCCGCTGGACCCAAGACACCGGATGTGTGAAAGTAGCCTAAGTCATACACGAGGCTGAAGAGCTGAGGTCAGGAGATCTGTGGATGATCCGGATATTATACTCTGTACATGGACTGTGTAATGCTCCTGTCAAAACCTGTGGTGTTATCAGGGGCTATTTTATTTTTCTTCTCATGGGGCTAAGATTTTACAGACAGGTACTTGCTAACTACTTGCCTGTTCTACCCGGCACTGTCTCCGAACATTCACTGACCGCTCTTGCCAGCAATTCAGCTGCTTCACATAACAGAGCTGCTCTTTTTCTTCTAGGCTGTTCTGTGGGCGGTGTGTGACCACTGATGTCATGCTGATTAGCAGCCGGCTCCCCACAGTTAGGCCCCCTTTACATGTCTCATATTTCCGGTGCTAAAAAAAGCACAAGTGAGGTCCGTGGTCTGTATCCATGTGTCAGTGTGACACCATCCGTGTGGCATTCGTATGTCTGTGTGTACATGTCAGTGTGTATACATGTGTACCATCTTGGTGCTGTCCATGTGCTGCCCGTGTACACCATCAGTGTGACAAGTACTGGAATAAAATGAAAACTACAAATGATAAATGTTTAGGTATTAGGTATGCAAAGATAGAGAAAGATGACAGATAGATAGATAGATAGATAGATAGATAGATAGATAGATAGATAGATAGTGTGACAGGGACACTGGTGTCATACGTGAGGGTAGATATGTGTCACAAAGGTTGCTTTCCTGCATGATGTGACAGCCATAAGTGTTTTCTCCAGCATGATATGTGCTGAGAGCATTCCAGTAGCTATATGGGTCTGTCTTTCATGGTGGGTAGGTCAGAGATGGGTGGGATGCCTACCCACCATATCTCCACCTGCAGGGTGTGGCTGGAGGGAGTTAAAGGGAATCTGTCACTTATTTTTTGGGCTATGAGATGCGGCCACTGCTATGTTGGGCTTATTTACAGTATTCTGTAATGCTGTAGATAAGCCTCCGATGTAACCTGAAAGAGAAGAAAAACGAGTTATATTATACTCACCCAGGGGCGGTCCGGGTCCAGTTTGAGTCCGGAGGGTGTCACGGTCCGGTCCGGCGCCTCCCATATTGTAGCGATGATGTTCTCTTCTTTGCTTCCCAGCACAGGCGCACTGCTTTGCCCTGTTGAGGGCAGAGCAGAGTACTGCAATGCGCAGGCACTGGACCTCTTCCAGCTACATCGGGGGCTTATCTACAGCGTTACAGAATGCTGTAGATAAGCCCCTGATGGCGGTAGCCATATCTCATAGCCCAAAAAATAGGTGACAGATTCAACTTTAAATGTCCAGCTAGCTTTTTTTCTCGGTCTGTGCTGTGTGGAGGAAAGGAAGCCAGGGGAAGAGTCTTGAGGAGATCATTTGCATATTCCCAGTGCCTTCTGGGATAAGTGAAGAGTCTCCGCGAGCTCAACGATCACTGGGTTTTGGCCGTTGCAGCTGAAAAGAGGAAATCGGAGAAACCAGGGGAAGAGTCTTGAGGAGATCATTTGCATATTCCCAGTGCCTTCTGGGATAAGTGAAGAGTCTCCGCGAGCTCAACGATCACTGGGTTTTGGCCGTTGCAGCTGAAAAGAGGAAATCGGAGAAACCAGGGGAAGAGTCTTGAGGAGATCATTTGCATATTCCCAGTGCCTTCTGGGATAAGTGAAGAGTCTCCGCGAGCTCAACGATCACTGGGTTTTGGCCGTTGCAGCTGAAAAGAGGAAATCGGAGAAACCAGGGGAAGAGTCTTGAGGAGATCATTTGCATATTCCCAGTGCCTTCTGGGATAAGTGAAGAGTCTCCGCGAGCTCAACGATCACTGGGTTTTGGCCGTTGCAGCTGAAAAGAGGAAATCGGAGAAACCAGGGGAAGAGTCTTGAGGAGATCATTTGCATATTCCCAGTGCCTTCTGGGATAAGTGAAGAGTCTCCGCGAGCTCAACGATCACTGGGTTTTGGCCGTTGCAGCTGAAAAGAGGAAATCGGAATTTTGGCTCATCTTTCATCTTTTTAAGAAATCTCAAGATGGAAGAGGCCAGGAACCATTTGGTGAGCTGCATTTCTTGCTACATGTTCACAGATTTACCAGTGGAAAAGCCAAACTTCACATGCCACAAATGCAAGCTTGTGACCCTGTTGGAGGAAAAGTTGCAAAATCTCGAAGAGAGGTTAGCTACATTGAAGATCATTAAGGAAGGTGAAGAGTTCTTGGACAGAGCAGAATTATCTCTTCATGTTACAGAAAGAGAAGAAATTCGAAGTGCACCTGAAGAAACAGAGGATTGGAGACATGTGACCCAGAGAAGCAGGAGGATCAGGAGGCAGTCAGCACCCGTACTGCTCAGAAACCAGTACCAGGCTCTCACGCAGGAAAACGATGAAGAAATACATCAGGATAAGACTTTGCCAACAAACAGCAACCTTGTACGCCTTCAGAGTCCTCCTGGATGGAGAAAGAAAAATGTTGTGAAGAAGAAATGGAGAGTGGTGGTCATGGGGGATTCCCTGTTGAGAGGAACAGAGGCCGCTATCTGCAGACCGGATATAACTTCAAGAGAAATGTGCTGTCTTCCAGGTGCAAAAATTAAAGATGTGTCTGACAGGATATCAGGACTCTTCAGACCTACAGATGACTACCCATTCCTGCTACTACATGTGGGGACAAATGACACCGCAAGAAACGACCTGGAAACCATCTGCAGAGACTTTGAAGACTTAGGCAAGAAAGTGAAAGAACTGGGAGCGCAGGTGGTCTTCTCTTCCATCCTCCCAGTGGATGGCCATGGAACAAGGAGGTGGAATAAGATTCTGCAGGTGAACAACTGGCTACGTCGATGGTGCCGTCAGCAACGATTTGGATTTCTGGATCACGGAGTGAACTACTTATACGATGGACTACTTGCTAGAGATGGGGTGCACCTTACGAAGACTGGAAAGCAGGTATTTGGAAGTCGCCTTGCTACACTTGTAAGGAGAGCTTTAAACTAGAACAACATGGGAAGGGAAGCAAAAGACCAGAAAAAGCCATACACCTGACAAATGCTACTGAGAACTCTGCTATTAGAAGTGGAAAGGAAGAACAAAGACGAAAGAATCTAATTAAAAAAAATATTGGAGAAAGAGAAACCAATCACAAACTAAAATGTTTCTATACTAATGCACAAAGCATGGGCAACAAACAAGGAGAATTGGAACTACTAACACAGGAAAAGAAATATGATGTCATTGGAATCACTGAAACTTGGTGGGACAATACACATGATTGGAATACAAGACTAGAAGGATACAACTTATTTGCAAGAAACAGACTTGATAAACGAGGAGGGGGTGTCGCATTGTATGTTAGAAATGCGTATATCTGCACAGAGATTGAAGCTTCAGAGACTGGGAGTTCTGTGGAAACTGTTTGGGTAAGAATACAAGGACAGAACAATGGAAAGGACACCATTGTAGGCATTTACTACAGGCCGCCTGTGCAAGCTGAAGATATGGATGAACTCTTTATGCATCAAATGGCCAAGTTCTCCAAAAAATATGACATAGTTGTCATGGGAGATTTCAACTATCCAGACATTTGTTGGGAATCTCTCTCAGGCAAAACTAACAGGTCAAGGAAATTCTTATCCTCTCTTGCTGACAACTTTATCTTCCAAAAGGTAAAGGAGAAAACAAGGGGAACTGCTACCTTGGATCTAATCCTTATAAACAGGGAGGAAATGGTTGAGGAGGTAAAAGTGGCTGGGACCCTAGGAGGTAGCGACCATGCTATTTTAGAATTTTGGATAACTAGAGGCGGAAGACCTGTGAAGACTCAGACGTCAAGGTTAGATTTCAGAAAGGCAGATTTTAAGGGATTCAGAAAGAGAATTGGAGGGATCCAATGGCTGGATATCCTTAAAGACAAAAATGTCCAGGAAGGATGGGAAATCTTGAAAAATGAAATTCTCAAAGCACAGTTGTTAACAATTCCGAAAAGAGGGAAGAATAGGAAGCATTTAAGGAAACCAGGATGGATGAACACAGAACTTAAGCACATGCTAAAAAGGAAGCAAAAAATGTTTATAAAATGGAAAGAAGGAGGCATATCTAAAGAAGAATATAATGCTGTCTGCAGAACCTGCAAGGCACAAATCAGATTAGCTAAAGCTGAAAATGAATTGAGGCTTGCAAGAGATGTCAAAAGCAATAATAAAGGATTTGGGGGATATGTCAAAAGTAAAAGAAAAGTCAAAGATGCTATAGGATTTTTACAGGATGAAAATGATGAAATGGTAAGACAGGATGTTGAGAAGGCTGAACTTTTAAATTCCTATTTTGCATCTGTTTTCTCTCAGAAAGGAAATGTAACATCAACTGTTATTCACTGTCCTATTAAGGGAATAGAAGAATCCAGGATATCTATAAACAGAAAGATAGTGAGGAAACACTTAGCTAACCTAAATGTATTCAAGTCTCCAGGTCCAGATGAATTACACCCCAGAGTACTGAAGGAGATAGCAGAAGAAATTTTTGAACCCCTCTCCATAATCTTTGAAAATTCTTGGAGAACAGGAGAAGTGCCAGAAGACTGGAGAAGAGCAAATGTTGTTCCTATCTTCAAAAAGGGGAAGAAGGTGGACCCAGGCAACTATAGGCCGGTGAGTCTGACTTCTATACCAGGAAAGATCTTTGAACAAATTATTAAACAACATGTATGTCAATACCTGGATAAGAATGAAGTGATTAAACAGAGTCAGCATGGGTTTGTAACTAATAAGTCATGTCAGACTAATTTAATTTCCTTCTATGATGGTATTACTGATTGGGTGGATCAAGGAAATGCTGTAGATATAGTATATCTTGACTTCAGCAAAGCATTTGACAAAGTCTCTCATACAATCCTTATTGAAAAAATGACTAAGTATGGAATGGACAAGGCAACTGTTAGGTGGATTCATAACTGGCTTAGTGATCGGACCCAAAGAGTGGTCGTAAATGGCTGCACATCCAGTTGGAAGAATGTCTCAAGTGGGGTACCACAGGGCTCTGTCCTGGGCCCTGTATTGTTCAACATCTTTATCAACGATTTAGATGAAGGAATTGAGGGTAAACTGATTAAATTTGCTGATGACACAAAGCTAGGAGGGATAGCTAATACTAGAGAAGAGAGAGAGGATTCAAAAAGATTTAAATAAACTGGAGAAGTGGGCAGCAACTAACAGAATGGTTTTTAACAGGGAGAAATGCAAAGTACTACATCTGGGCAATAAAAATGAAAAAAGCATATATAGAATGGGAGGAATAGGGCTAAGTGACAGCACATGTGAAAAAGACTTGGGTATACTAATAGATCACAGACTGAATATGAGTCAACAGTGTGATGCAGCAGCAAAAAAGGCAAATGCAATTCTAGGATGTATTAACAGAAGCATACAGTCTAGATCACGTGAAGTAATTATTTCCCTCTACTCCTCTTTGGTCAGACCTCATCTGGAATATTGTGTCCAATTTTGGGCACCACATTTTAAAAAAGACATCAACAAACTGGAGCAAGTTCAGAAAAGAGCGACCAGAATGGTGACCGGTCTGCAAACCCTGTCTTATGAGGAAAGGTTGCAGGATTTGGGAATGTTTAGTTTGCAAAAGAGAAGACTGAGAGGAGACTTAATAGCTGTCTACAAATATCTAAAGGGCTGTCACATTGTAGAAGGATCAACTTTATTCTCATTTGCACAAGGAAAGACTAGAAGCAATGGGATGAAGCTGAATGGGAGGAGACACAGATTAGATATTAGAAAAAACTTTTTGACAGTTAGAGTGATCAATGAGTGGAACAGGCTGCCACGAGAAGTGGTGAGTTCTCCTTCAATGGAAGTCTTCAAACAGAGGCTGGACAGACATCTAACTGGGATGATTTAGCGAATCCTGCTTTGAGCAGGGGGTTGGACCAGATGGCCCAGGAGGTCCCTTCCAACTCTACGATTCTATGATTCTATGATTCTATGATTCTATATTGAAGCTCCTGAGAGAGCTGCCACATGTGATGTCCCAGAAGTACTGGGCAGGACTGTGTATGAACTGATTACTTTGTTTTGAGCCAGAAAGGTGTTTTTCTGTTACCAGTTTGGGTTTTTTGGTTTATGAAGTAATAAACCATCCAGAGACTTTAACCAAATGTGGTGTTTCGGATGCAGGCAACGTTCCAGAACACAGGTAGCAGCGGTAGATAAACCGTGTGTCCTGGGTGATAGTGGCTGCAGGGTTGGAACAGCAGTCGGACAAAATGAAGGACCTACTCAAGCACCTGAACCTGAGCCAACAGCAGCAGCACCAGGTACAGCAGGAGACTAATAAACTCTTGATGTAGCAGATTCAACAACTACAAAGACAGATAGAACTCCTGGTGTGAGATGTCAGCAGCAGAGAAACCGGCCCTCCCCCTCATCAAGGTAATGACTCCTGAGTCTGGAAAGCGTTAAGACAAGTCATGTGATAGATGACCCGAGGGGATGCTATAGAGGCATTTTTGACTGTGTTCGAGCTGGTGGTGGAGCGTGAGAAGCTACCACCAGAGCAGTGGGCAGATGTACTGGCCCCCTATTTGACTGGTGAACACCAGAAGGCCTATTATGATTTGACATTACAGGATGCCAAGTTGGAAACAGCGATATTGGCATGCTCAGGTGTCACTATGTCTGTCGGAGCCCTAAGGGTTCATCACTGGCCATATTATGGTTATAAACCTCCCCACTAACAAATGTTTGACTTGTTGCATTTGGTCCAGAAATGGTTTCAGCCGGAGTCCTCCACTCCAGCCCAGATGATCGAGCAGGTCGAAATATTCACTCCCTCCCCTGGTCGCTGCAGACGTGGGTTGCCCAGGGAGACCCCCGGAATGTGGATGACCTGGTGGGCCTCGTATAAAGGTACCAGGTGGTCAAGAGGTCCCTAAGGAAGCCGGGGGTGGTACATCTCCATACTGGGGTATCCAGCATGACCCCAAGTCCCAAAAGAGTGGTAACAGAGCCACCACTGGGGGGAGTCCAAGGTCCCCAGGAGCCGCTGAGGGGCTACCAAAGCTGCTGGTAAAGACCTGATCTTCTGGCGGTATCACAGACCAGGATACATAGCGGCCTGTTGTCCTATGTCTTCCGAGCAGATGGACTGTAGCCTAAGCAGTCGTTGTTCGTATTATGCCTACCCAGCCTGCAGTGTGGGCTTTCAGCCTAGAGAGGGGCCGCAGTCATGTCCCGTGACCATAAACGGAGTCCTGGTGTTAGGACTCTTGGACTCCGGGAGTTTGGTGACCCTGATAAGGGCCACGCTTCCCCACCAGTTGATCACAGGGACAAATGTGGTTATTTGCTGTATCCACGGGAATGCCAAAGACTACCCTGTTGCCAGAGTATAGATTAAAACGAGCCTTACTACACCCTATGATAATCAGGCGGGACTTCAGCCTGTTCTGAGACTTGTGGGGAAAAGCAGGGGTGCCCAGTGTATCAGGTAGGAGCCAGTGCAACCCTGATGAGTCCCCGTAGCAGTAGAGGATGAAGGAGTTCCCCTTGTGTGTCCTAGCTCGAGATGAGGAAGAACTGGTGACCAGTGAGGCCGAGGTTCCTGAGCTGGGAGTTTCTGGGGAAAATTTCAGGATTGCTCAAATGAGAGATCTTACCCTAAAGGGGGCCTTTGAAAATGTGTCTGTGATTGATGGGGTTACTCAAGAGTCGGGGGCTGACACCCACACTTTGCAGTCAATAGCGAATTGTTGTATCGAGTGACTACACTGAGATGAGGTGAAATAGTGGAGCAGCTGTTAGTTCTAGGGCCATACCAGCGGAAGGTTCTAGACATGGCCCATTGGCATGTTTTGGGGGAACATCTGGGAGTGGAGAAAACGCAGGAGAGAATATTGCAGAGGTTCTATTGGCTGGGATGTTAACAGGAGTTCTTGAATTATTGTAGGTCCTGCCCCACCTGCCAGATAACTGCTCCCTCATCTCACTTTCAAAGTCCTCTGGTCCCGTTACCAGTAACTCAGATCCAACTAGAGAAAATTGCTATGGATCTAGTAGGTCCTTTAGCAGGGGCATAACTAGAACTGATTGGGCCCCAGAGCAAACTTTTAAACGGGGTCCCCTTCAAGACATTCCCAGAGGTCCATGCGGCAGGCAGCTCTGCAGAGAGCTAATAGACAGCGAGGGCTCAGGGAAGGGGCGGGACTGAACTAGTTTGAAGCAATACACTCTGTGACTGGCTGCAGGCAGGGAGGCGGGCCCAATATGTGCTTCGCTCCACACAGCAGGCACAGAAATGCAGCGTAGGCTGCGAAATCATAGTGTACATTTTCCGCCGGGGCCCCGGATCCCCTACACTACACGCATTGGGCCGGCGGGCCCCCAAGACAGCGTTGGCCACCCACAGCACCTGCCGGAGCGCCGCAGTAATGTACTTAATTAAATTGCACTACTGGGTAGCACAGGGGCGGACACTGACAGCTTGGGACCCCTGTGTAAGAAATGTGTCTGGACCCCCCTCCTTTTATGGCGTCAAAGCTATATATATATATATATATATATATATATATTATATAGCCACACACACATACATGTATATATATATATGCATATATATATATTACATAGTCTCCTTTATTATGTAAATTGCTGTCCCTTAGACGGTGCCCTCTCTTATGTACAGTACCGTCCCTTACATATTGAATTATATAGAGCCCTGTTTCTTATTACATACCGTCCTGTCTTGCTAGCTGTATAATGCAATGATGGCTGATGGAGCATGGGAAAGCTTCCTTTATAATGGAGAAGCTTCTGTTTGGAATGTGGATACCGCGTTCAGCCCTGCACACTTGCAACCTACTTCTATAAGCCCCATATTAGCCTTAGGCTGCCGGTCTCACCTGCACACCTGCAAACTACTATTATATGCCCCATACGGGCCTTTTGCTACCAGTCTCAGTACAGACATTTTCTACAGGTATATTTTTACACCGGTCTCAGTACAGACATCTTCCACAGGCAAATTGCTTCAGCAATCCAGCGGTAACCTTTCCTCATTTCCTTATGGAATATATTGCATCCAATTGAATTACCAGCACAGCACACCTTAAGGGTAGCTGGAAGCCTGCTATATGCCTACACCATATTTGGAAGCAGGAACTTACAAAAAAAATATTTTGCTCGTGGATATACGTTTGTTCATACTATATAGACAGCATTCGGACTGACGAAGGCCAAGTGTAGGCCGAAACGTCTTTTTTTAAGACTGCATATAAATAAAAACTTCACTTAAAAAGGACAATTCAGTTGAGGGCCAAGTTACTTTATTATTACCCAGTATCAGTGGGTCAGTGCAACAACAGAGGTAGCAGTGACAGCAGTAGTGGGAACTGGAACTGCAGGAAAAGACACAGCAGTTTAGACTGGCAGGTCGCTCATCATGTGGCATATCATCGCATGGGCTGATGCCCTCAAATCCAGGGCGAAATGGCTGAGGGAACCCCCAAGCGCAGAGATTCTGAACAAGGAGGATGCTGAGGAACCGTATGATACAGTCTTACCCGGGAACGTGCTGAATAACCAGGAGGGAGGTACAAGGAAAGAGGAGAAGCACTATGCGAAAGCTGATGTTGATGCTGTAATGAATATGGATGTGCTGTTTATGAAGAACAGTAAAGTTATGCGTTTAAAAGTTGAAATTGACTGTGTCTCAATTTATGCAACACCGGACAGCGGGAGCTTCCAGCTGCTAAGAGGAGACCCCAATGGTGAAGAAAGTGAAGCCACAGGTATGCTGAGTAATGAACATTGTTTCTATGTGACGGGAACCCAGGGCATGAATACACAACCAGCCTCTGTCATGACTATGGCCCTGGCATTCCCTGACACTGCAATCGCTTCAGCGGTATCCTAATCCTGAAACCGTGTCAGAGGTACCTGTACCTATACCTGGCCTCTTGTCCTGGGGTGACCAGTCCTGTGCCCACTGTCCCTACTCCTAGTGCAGCCAGCTCCAGAACTGTTCCTGATATCTATGTGTGTGAACAAGAACCTCTCTTCAACATCGAAGTTGTCCGTACAGTCTGGCAGCCTCCGTATCTTGCTAGTCAGTGACCTTGGTCATGTCTCCCCGTCTCAGTGAACCTGGGATAAGCAGCTGCAGTATTGGTGCCTGCCTAGTAGTGGTACTTAATGGCTACCTGCAGCACAGTCTGTCTTCACATCAGGAGCTCCAGAGAACACCAGGAAGCCGCTTAGTTACTGTTAGGAACAGCGACACACTAAATAAAAATATAAATAAAGTGTGTTCGCCGCTCGGGGTCCACCGTGCGATGGATGGAAAAAACGCAGCTAGGTGATGACAGAGCAATATGGCGGTAGTGTGCACAGGGTTTGACGTCACCCAAGTGCACAGAGCAATCTCTGTTGAATCACAGAGCTGCAACACCGAAATAAACACAATAAGTCTGAGCCTGTTAATGTCACAGATACTCAGAGTAACACACGCGGTAATGCGGTCACAGGAGTAGCCCTAGATGGCGGGACTACTTCCGTCTAGACCTATCGTAGCTATTCATGTGTCGAGCGTTGCAACCGCAGACCGAGCGTCGCAACCGCAGACGCCCAAGTAGGCTGCTACTGCAGCGCGGCGTGGACAGTGCTGCAGAGTGACACCGCTGAACAGCAGGCGCGATGTCTGACGCTAGCAAGTGTGTCTGGAGCAATGGCGCGCTGGCGCTGGTACTGGCTAGATAACTCAATCCCACACACAGTCGTATTATCCAAGGAAAGGGATTTCAAATGAGTCATTCACCAGATCATGCATCCATCAACATACACACTGCAGCAAGTATGACTATACTAGCACATGGCGGAACGGCCATGCACACTTTTTATAGCAAACGGGACCTTATGGAAGTCTCCAGAACTCTGAGCTGAACCAATGTGATTAGGAGCAGGACCTGAGCACCTGACTCCCGAACACCAATGGGGAATCGTTCCACAAGCATGCTCAGAAGATGGAAAGAAGGACTTAGCCTCCGGAGAGAGTTGCTGCAAGGCAATCTCCTCTGCAATATCTTCTGCAGTAGACAATGAGCAGGAGACTGCAGAATGTGAGGGTCTAGATTCCTGCATAGTAAATCTGCCTCCTAACAGTTACGTCCCTTCGTAGGCAGATCCGGTTTTGTGGCACAGTGGGTCCACAAACCATGTGCGCCACCTGCGAGCATGACACTGAGCAAGATAAATTTAATATATACCATTGATGGAGGCTTGCAAAGATGGGAGTGGAGATGCAGGCTTTAAAATGGGTGCTGATGGTAATTCCAGAGGAGGTCTAAGCTGGTTATTGAGTCAGTAGAACATTGGTGACTTTTCTGCCCTCTGCTCCTAAGCACTTGGTGATCCCATTTTGTAGTTATGAGGTCTCCACTTTGTGGCTGAGTTGCTGCGATTCATTTCACTTCTTAATAATATCACTTACAAGTGATGAAGGAAGATTTAAGAAGCAAGAAATGTCATGAATGGACTTGTTACACCGGTGGCTCCTATTACAGGACCACGCTGGTATCAGGGAGTTATGCACCGCCAGCCATTATGTCCCATGTTAACAAAGGTGGAAGGCATGTCGGGGGGCCAGACATTACACACCGGGGAGCTGGATTTTATAAAACCTGAATTCAGTGAAGCTGTGTTGCGCTTCTCTAATGGACCTCAGTCCTGGTTCAAGAAGGATTCTCTACTGTGTTTTCTCAGACTTTATAATTGACTTTACCTTTTCTTTTACCGTATGGGAAAGCAGTCTTAACAAAGGTAGTCAAGGGCCAGCACATGCCACTATATGTCTTTACTTTCTGCTTTCATATCTGAATTAATTAAATTAACATGTAATTTCTTTAGTTTAGTTACTATTGTATTGTGTCATTATAATGTACTAATTTAGCATTACTGTAATATAGTTTAGAAATGCAGAAGAAAGTGGAAGATGTGTTGTCCATTGTACAGTTTACTTTTATTCCACTAGATGGCAAAATTGTGACTTAAAAGGGCTTTCTTCCAGAATAGAAAAAAAATCACAAAAGGAAATATCATTACAAAGAATATCCTAAATACATTTAAGTAGCAAATCAAAATTGTTTTGTCTTGAGAGGTCATCACTATTGAATTAAAATGTCCGGAAACATATACTGTATAAATTAAAACCTAAGTGCTAGCTCAGACCCAACGAGTGAGACAAACAATCCCTGCAGTTTATGTAAAATAGTGTAACTTTATTGAAGATAATTAAATAAAATGTCAGTACATGTACAACACATATTCTTGAAAAGTTGGGATGCTGTGTAATATGTAAAGAAAATAAGAATATAATGATTAAATCTCTTATAGACATATTTTATTCTCAACAGAACATAGGACACAAATCCCAAGGTGGATGTTGGACATTTCTTCATTTCATTTGGAAAAAAAGTACTTATTTGTTAGTGTTGTTTAACATTTTTATAAATTATCTAGATAAGGGAACTGAAGGCAAACTAATCTAATTGTAGACGATGCAAAGCTAGGAGGAATAGGTAACACTAGAGAAGGCAGAGAAAGGATTCAGAAGGATCTATATAAGCTTGAACAATGGGCAGTCACTAACGGAATGGTATCTAACATGGAGAAATGCCAGATTCTACATCTGGGCAAGGAAAGCAAAAATTACATCTATAGAATGGGAGGAATAGAACTAAGCAACAGCACATGTGAAAAAGTCTTGGGTATACTAGTAGATCACAGACTGCACATGAGTCAACAGTGTGATTGTCATGGTCCCCGCTGGTACTTACCAGCACGATCCCGTGCCCGAGCACTTCCCGACTCCTCTGCCAGCCTCCCGGCGCGCTCCTGCTCCCCAGCACGTACCCGCTCCTGACATCCGGGGCTCCCGGCATGTCGGTTCTGCGCGCTTGCGCACTGGCATCTCCTCCGGCGCACAGACTCCTGGGAGCTGTGACCCGGTGGCCCCGCCCCCAACATGGCAGCACCCACCGGGTATTTCTGCGCAGCGTCGGGCCAGGTAAGATGCCTGATTTTCGCACGGGGTGGCGCTAGGGTCCTTTGCTAGTGCTCGCCCTGTCCTCAGGCCCCAGTGCTTCTACCTTGTGGTCTCTGTCTGAGCTACTACTGTTTAACTCTTGTGTCCCTGTCCTTCCTGCCTTGCTCTGTGTCCCTGCCATTTGCCCTGCGTCTCACCCTCTTGTCCTGTCACCTCTGGCTGTCAGTCGGGTGGCTCCTGCTGTCCCATGTCTGTGTTGGCACCTGTCCTGCCATCCTGAGTCCTCTGTGTCCTCTGCATTATTACTACCTTCTGCCTCTCCCTTGCAGCCTCCAGCCTCCGTCAGTCCCAGGTGCTCCCGGTCACGTTTGCCTCCCTTGCTCCGCAATCCCTGAAGTTGTCTGTTCTTTAGCGGCACGGATTCCTCTCCGCTGCCTCTCCAGTGCTTAGCCCTAAGTCACCCCTTTGGCTACAGACGTTGCGGTTCCATCTCCCTTGGGCCTGCCGCTAGCACTCCCTGAATAGGGGGTGGTTCCACCTGGTCTACTCGCCCTCGGGGGCTCTGGAGCCGTGACCCAGAGGGTCCACTTCGGGGTTACCCCTAGCATCCTACACCGTAACAGTGATGCAGAAACAAAAAAGGCAAACAAAGTTCTAGGATGTATTAAGAGACAAGAATAGAGTCTAGATCACGTAAAGTAATTATCTCCCTCTACTCCTCCTTGGTCAGGCCTCATCTGGAATACTGAGTCCAGTTCTGGTCTCCACCTTTTAAAAAAGACATTGAAAAACTGGAGCAAGTTCAGAGAAGAGCTACCAGGATGGTGAGCTGACTGCAAAGTATTCTCTTTTAGGATCCGTTAGAGGATTTGGGAATGTTTCGCTTGCAAAAAAAAAAGGTTAAGAGGAGACTTAATAGCTGTCTACACATATCTGAAGGGAAGTCGCAGTGATCATCCTTATTCTCATTTGCACATGGAAACATGAGAAGCAATGGAATGAAACTGAAAGGGGGAAGACACACATTATAAAACATTTTTTTACAGTGAGGGTGATCAATTAGTGGAACAGGCTGCCACAAGAGGTGGTGAGTTCTCCTTGAATGGAAGTCTTCAAACAGAGGCTGGACAAACATCTGTCTGAGCAGGTTTGGTGAATACTGCATTGAGTATGGGGTTGGACACGATGACCCTGGAGGTCCCTTCCAACTCTAACATTCTATGATTCTATTTTGAAAAACAATGATGACAGCATATAACCTTTTCCCAATATTTTTTACAAAAACATGGAATAGTAAGTGGTACTAATGAAAACAACTGGAGGGTCAGTTGCAATTTTACTATGAGGAACATTTTTCTGAAATTGATGACCTCTTACCATATGACAGATTGGTGATCTCTGACGATCTTTTCTTCTGAGAGACTCTGCCTCTCCAACATGTTCTTATTATATGCAGCCATGTTACTTAATTGAAAACGGACCCTCCAGTTGTGTATCATTAGTACTGCTTACTTTTCCAGTCTTTTATAACCGTATTCCAATTTTTTTATGTGCGGTCTTCAACTTTTACATAAGTTTATTTTTTTAAATGAAATGACGAAAGGTCCAACGTTCACCTTTGGATCGGTTTTCTATGTTCTATGGTGAATAAAATATGGGGTAATATGGGGGGGCTGGTGGGAAGAGAACATAGTGTTTCATGACTCTATGGCTGATTGGAGTGAGAAAATTGTATTTTGGTTACGCTACATAGACGATGTGTTCGTCATATGTAGAGGTACCAGAATGGATTTTGATAACTTTGTGAGAGAACTGAATGTTAATCAGCTAGGACTCCATTTCACCCATGAGACCAGTGAATGTGAGCCGGCGTTTCTTGGCATCCTTGTCCAAAAAAGTGAGAATGGTGAATTGACAACTAAAACATATCAGAAGCCCACTGCCACAAATTCCCTTCTAAGGTGGGAATGTGGCCATCCAAAATCCCCGAAGAGAGGCATACCTAAAGGACAATACCTAAGGGTCCGACGAAATTGCTCTGATATACGCAATTTTAAAGAGCAGGCGGACGATTTAAAAATGAGATTCCTTGAAAGGGGGTATCCAAATAGTGTTTTGAGAGAGGCATATAATACCTCTATGGCCACAAACCGTAAAGATCTATTGAAGCCTACATTGTCCAAAAAGGAAGAGAATGTGACACGTTTTATAACAAAGTTCTCTAACGGGGCAAAAGAGATTAGAAAAATATTTGAACGTCACTGGTCTATTCTACGCATGGACATGGATGTCAGGGAAACAGTGGGCCCCACTCCTCAGATCACCTTCCGCAGGGGTAGATCACTAAGGGACAGGCTTGTTCATAGCCACTTTCAGTCCCAAAAGAACCAAACATGGCTGAGCTCATCACCAGCAGGATGCTTTAGATGTGGCAAGTGCAAATTCTGTGTGCATGTTTCTCCTGGTAAAACCTTTGTGGGTAGCAACACTGGAAGGATGTACTCCATTAGACAGTTTATTAACTGCCAGAGTGTGGGTGTTGTGTATAAGGCAACCTGTGAGTGTGGGATGGAGTACGTAGGAAAAGCAAAAAGAGAGTTCCGTAGAAGGATAGGAGAACATGTAGGAGATATTGTGAACAGAAGAGACACATCAATAGCCAATCATATCAACAAGTTTCACCAGGGTGATGTCAAGATGATCACGTTCAGAGGGATTGACAGGATTAGTCAACCTGTGAGAGGTGGAAACTGGGACCAGAGGATCCAACAGAAAGAGACTAAATGGATCTTCTGGCTACAGACTGTATATCCAAAGGGCCTTAACGACCAACTTTCCTTTGTTTCCTATATGTAGTGTAGGGACTGTAGGGCTTATAGAGAGTGAGAGCCGCCGCTGAGTGGGGACGCCAATGCGCAGGTTCTAGGGTGCCAATCTTCGCGTGAGGTAGGGTTAGGTAGACTAGGGCCTGTAGGGTATAATTAGGGCATCTATCTCCTTTTCACCCCTCGGTGTTATATTTCCAAGGAAGTGGATGGTACATAAAATTTACCATCACTATAAGAAATGTATATTATCTTAGATCTATGTCCGACTCCTGTGTATCTAGCTGCTCATGGACTTACATTCATATGATATGAGATTTTTTGAGACGGGTGTCTCTTTTCTGTATTGACGTACATCTGGGATCTTTCATGATATCCAGGGTATCATAGATATTTCTTTGTTTGAATTGGAACCTGCACATAGTTATTGGTAAGAAAATTGTAAGGGTCAATATTTCTGATTTGCTTACAAGTTTGGAGAGAGGCTTCATGGGGAGATAAATCATTGCTGTATATTAATGACTATTTCCCCTGGTTTTAAGCGTCTAGGTGCGGCGCATGCGCTGTATCTAGACGGTGGGTGAAGACATTATGTCTCCTGCGGGAGGCATAAATTACATGATGTCAGCGTACCAGCCCCCTCCCACAATAGGAGCAGCGCAATGTTGCGCATGCTCTGTTATGTTTGTCCGCTCACTTCGCGCCGAGTGTTCCACGGGAACGGGCGCATGGATGACGTCAGCGGTTCAACCACAGTAAGGCTGGTTTCACATTTGCGTTTTTTAGCGCTGGAAAAAAACGCATATGTGCGCATGCGTTTTTTCCCCTATATTTAACATGGGTGCGCATAACTGCACGCTTGTAAGCGCATGTATGCGATTTTCATGCGCTGCGTTTTTTTGGGGTGTGCGTTTGTATTTTCCAGACGCAGCATGTTGCATTTTTTGGCCCTGCAAAAAAGCGCATGCGCACATATGCGCACGTTTTGCGCTAAAAATGGCCATTATAGCCTATGGATGCGCATATGTGCGCACTGGCATGCTCATGTATGCGTTTTTTTGCATATGCGTTTTTTTTTTTAACCATGGAATTTAGGGGTTTGGGTTAGAGTTAGGGTTAGTTAAGGGGGTTTAGGGTTAGGGTTAGGGTCAGGGCCAGGGTTAGGGTTGGGGTTTGGGTCAGGGTTAGGGTTAAGTATGGTTTGGTTAAGGGTTAGGGTCAGGGTTAGGGTCAGGATTAGGGTTAAGTATGGTTTGGTTAAGGGTTAGGGTCAGGGTTAGGGTTAGGGTCAGGGTTAGGGTCAGGGTTAGGGTTAGGGTCAGGGTTAGGGTTAAGTATGGTTTTGTTAAGGGTTAGGGTCAGGGTTAGGGTCAGGATTAGGGTTAAGTATGGTTTGGTTAAGGGTTAGGGTCAGGGTTAGGGTCAGGGTTAGGGTTAGGGTCAGGGTTAGGGTTAGAGTCAGGGTTAGGGTTAAGTATGGTTTTGTTAAGGGTTAGGGTCAGGGTTAGGGTCAGGATTAGGGTTAAGTATGGTTTGGTTAAGGGTTAGGGTTAGGGTTAAGTATGGTTTTGTTAAGGGTTAGGGTCAGGGTTAGGGTTAGGGTTAGGGTCAGGGTTAGGGTTAGGGTTAGTTAGGGTTTAGGGTTTGGGTTAGGGTTAAGTATGATTTGGTTAAGGGTTAGGGTCAGGGTTAGGGTTAGGGTTAGGGTCAGTGTTAGGGTTAGGGTCAGGGTTAGGGTTAGTAAAGTCATGGTTTGGGTTAGTGTGAGGGGCCACCTAATGTTGGAAAAAAACGCAAACGCGGTAAAAACGCACTAAAAACGCATACAAACGCATAAAAACGCTGCGTTTTTTTCATGCATGCTCATAAAAATGCTTGAAAAAAACGCAGCAGTTGTATGCTTTTGTATGCATTTTTTCAATGCGTTTTTTTGCGGGAAAAACGCACTGCAAAAAAAAGCAAGTGTGAAACTAGCCTAAGTGATGAGGAGACCGGAAGTGTTTCTTCCGGTAAGCAAGGCGCGATTATATAAATGAACGACGCACTATTACAATGTTCATACCATGATGGTCTGAGTACAAAACGGCCACTCATGACGCTTGGCTCCTGCAACCCCATGTGACTCCCCTGATGAGTGTAACGAAACGCGTAGGGAGAAGGGGTAGTGCATCTGGCAATATGGGCAGTATATGATTGAAGTCTGAAAACTGGTGAGACCGTTCCTTTTTTATCATGGGGTTGTCTTCTCGTGTTTAACAATCCTTAATTATGGAATGCGGTGTAAGTAGGAGTCTGCACGATAGAAGACACATCCCATAATGTTTATAACATGGCCCGCATGCATATGTTTACCAATGAATCCCTCTGAATTATGAGGGACTAAGCTGATTGTGCTATGGTTTTTGTATATTATAAATGTGAAGTTTCAATATATGGCGGATATATTTCAGTATAGGCATTGGAGGATGATATGCAATACTGGATTAGGGTGGTTTCACATTAGCGCTTTTTAAGAACATGCACGGCCGGGGGTAGCTCCGCCCCCGAGCCGACTCTCTGCAGGGCGTGCCCGCCCCTTGCTTGTATCGCCGCCTCCTAGCGCACAGCGGCGCCTGCGATCGGCGCACCCTATCTTTAGCATAGGGTGCGCAGATCGTGCGCAGGCCGTGCGCTAGTTGCGCTTTGACCTGCGCTGCGCACTTTTGACGGTGCGCCGTGCGCGCCAAAATCCGAAAAGTTTGATTTTGGCGCGCACGGCGCACCGTCAAAAGTGCGCAGCGCAGGTCAATGTGCAACTAGCCCACGGCCTGCGCACGATCTGCGCACCCTATGCTAAAGATAGGGTGCGCCGATCGCAGGCGCTGCTGTGCACTAGGAGGCGGCGATACAAGCAAGGGGCGGGCACGCCGGGAAGAGAGCCGGCTCGGGGGCGGAGCTACCCCCGGCCGTGCGTGCGCTTAAAAAGCGCTAATGTGAAACCACCCTTACAAGTTAGATTGGTACCGCACTTTATAATTGAATTTGTATTTGTATGCAACATCCCTATATTGGTTGTGATAAGTTTAATACGAAGTGGTTAATAGACCGTTACAACTAGGAGGTACCATAGGCCTACGGGTAGTTGCAATACATTTGTCTATACAGGTACCGGGATAATTGAGTTTATGGTGTGATTTGACACCTAGAAGATGAAAAGGGCTGATGTTTGGACATATATGTACTACGCCTATTGGCATATTTCATTATAAGGCACCTGTTCCACCAAGAGGAGAGTATTTGTGGGGTTTGCATTATAGCACATCAACTATTTTATGTGTTGTTTGTTTGAGCACCTTGTATTTTATCCTCAAATAATAAAAGTTAGATTTTAAAATATCCGATTGCTACAATACGTATATATAGAGGTGGATATTTCCATTGCTGAGTTTGTGAATATTTAGATACTATGGCAGGGTTCCTTTCAACATGAATTGACACAAATATTTGGATATCGGAGGCCAGGGAGGTTTTTTCAGATCGTGCGTTTGTACAGAAGAGATACACCCCCTCATACAATGCCGCATTTAAAGAGTTAACAAAGACCTATAAGGACCAGATTGCGTCGTGGTGAGAAGTGCAGAGTTTAGACAATTATATTAGAGCTGGAATAGTCCCAAGGCACCTTAGAATAACTCTTGCACCAGGCTATAGATATAAGAGCCCAGGTGTAATAGCCAAGTGGGAGAAAGAAGCCACTGATAGTTCCACTAGGTTGATGAAACTGTTATTGGAAGAAGAAAAAACTACTCTAAGTAAGCTAAATGACAATTCGAAAGAACAGATTGAGGTCACAAAAAAGCTTGAGAGCGAACCCGATTTTGCAGTGAAAGAGCTGAGCTTACAAAATAGTATTGAGAGATTCCAATACCACTTGAAAGATCGTAAACACAAACTTTTTAATAGAGACTTATTGGAATTCAGAGAGAATAAAGCCTATTCTGTATCTTTGGGTCGCAATTTCAAGGTCCCTGAGACCGATATCTCCTCTTCGGACGCAGAAGTGTCTGATACAGAGACAAGACTGAGGTATCAGAGAGGGAGAGGTAGAGGGAGAGGTGGTCGGGGAGGTAATAGAGGAGGGAATCAGAGGTCACCACAAAGGGATTTTTTAGATCAAAGTTACCCTCTGAGGAATCGACAAAATACTCACAACGCCCCTTAGAACCACAGGTCCTCAATCTCTCTAAACGTCCTCTAATGGATACAGAAATGAGTGTTCTTAGTAAAGGATTGTCTTTTGTTCCCACCACGGACTATGATTGTTTTGAAGCAATAAAAGATTTATATTTGTTTGCTCATAAACTCAAATGGCGTAAACATTTTGTTAAACAGGACAAAAGAACCTCGAGCGAATTGGGTATAGATGATAGTCTTTTGGCGGATGTGCGTTTTTTATTCAATCTGGGAGACCTGAATCCCAATGACAAAGGGGATGGTCCCTTTACCACCTTAAAAAATAAAAGCACGAGGATGCCACCAGTAACGGGAGATTTAAACTCTATCGATGTATTCGTTAATTTAGTATCAGAGGAGCTTTTGGAGCTGAAAGGTTCTACCAAGGTTAAATTTCATAATCTCTCAAAAAAGGAAATGAGCAGTCTTAGAGATTTGGAGTCGGACAGCAATATTACGATTAAGCCCTCCGATAAAGGGGGCAATGTAGTGGTCATGGACACTTCATTATATAGGACGATATGCACCACTATCCTGGAAGACAAAGAAAATTATGAAATACTAACATGTAACCCGACCAGTAAGATTGTGGGTAATCTCACTAGGCTAATTAATGATGGCTTCGATGCAGGGGTGATCGATACAAATGAAAGGGGTTTCCTTATTAGTGCATACCCCGTAATGGCCACATTTTATTGTCTTCCAAAGGTCCATAAAGGGGTAAATCCCCTGAAGTGGAGACCAATTGTGGCAGGTATTGGGAGTGTAACACAGAACCTTTTGTTCTTTCCCTTAATTCATATGTACGTGATACCACCGACTTCCTTGGAAAACTGGATGGGATATGCTTAGAAACTGATATGATATTGGGGAGCATAGATGTGGAGGCATTATATTCGTCAATTCCCCATGAAATGGGTCTGAAAGCTATTTACAAACTAGGGGTTTACAGTTTCATAGACACAATGAATTTTTGATCAAAGCATTGGATTTTTGTCTTACCAACAATGTTTTCCTGTTTGATAATAAATTCTTCCACCAGCTCAGGGGCACAGCGATGGGGAGCCCATGTGCGCCCACTTATGCAAATTTGCTCCTGGGCTGGTGGGAAGAGAACATAGTGTTTCATGACTCTATGGCTGATTGGAGTGAGAAAATTGTATTTTGGTTACGCTACATAGACGAAGTGTTTGTCATATGGAGAGGTACCAGAATGGATTTTGATAACTTTGTGAGAGAACTGAATGTTAATCACCTAGGACTCCATTTCATCTGAACTACAGTAAATGATAAAGTGACTTTCCTTATCTCCTGCCTTATTACTCCGTGCCTTCTACTTCCATCACAATCTCTGGGGGTCAGCCCTGGTTGGAGAGGGTTAACCATCTGCACTGCCATCACCATCTAGCAATAAACATGCTAGAAATAGGAGGAAACCACTATGGTTAAATAGAGCTGTAAGGGGCGCAATAAGAGACAAAAAGAAAGCATTTAGAGAATTAAAGCAAGTAGGTAGTGATGAGGCATTAAATAAATACAAAAAATTAAATAAATTCTGTTAAAAGCAAATCAAGACAGCAAAGATTGAGACAGAGAGACTCATTGCCAGAGAAAGTAAAAATAATCGAAAAATATTCTTTAACTACATAAATAGTAAGAAACTAAAAAATGATAGTGTTGGCCCCCTTAAAAATAGTCTGGTTAAAATGGTGGATGAGGATGAGGAAAAAGCCAATATGCTAAATGACTTTTTTTCAACAGTATGTACACAAGAAAATCCCATGACGGATAACATGATCAGTGATAAAAATTCTCCATTAAATGTCGCCTGCTTAACCTAGCAGGAAGTACGGTGGCATCTAAAAATCACTAAAATTGGCAAATCCCCGGGCCCGGATGGGATACACCCCCGAGTACTGCTGGAATTAAGTACAGTCATAGATAGACCATTATTTTTAATCTTTAAAGATTCCATAATAACAGGGTCTGTACCACAGGACTGGCGTATGGCAAATGTGGTGCCAATATTCAAAAAGGGGACAAAAACTGAACTTGGAAATAATAGGCTAGTAAGTTTAAGCTCAACTGTGGGTAAAATCCTGGAGGGTTTTCTAAGAGATAATATACTGGAGTATCTGATGAAGAATAACCTCATGATCCAATATCAACATGGGTTTACAAGGGACTGTTCCTGTCAGACTAATCTGATAAGCTTTTATGAAGAGATAAGTTCTGGACTGGACCAGGGGAATGCAGTGGACGTGGTGTACATTGACTTTTCTAAAGCTTTTGATATGGTGCCACACAAAAGGTTGATACATAAAATGAGAACAATGGGGATAGGGAAAAATATGTGTAAGTGGGTTAAGAGCTGGCTCAGGGACTGGAAACAAAGGGTGGTTATTAATGGGGCACACTCAGACTGGGTCACGGTTAGCAGTGGGGTACCACAGGGGTCAGTATTGGGCCCACTTCTTTTTAACATATTTATGAATGACCTTGTAGGGGGCATAGAGAGTAGAATTTCAATATTTGCAGATGACACTAAACTCTGCAGGGTAATCAATACAGAGGAGGACAATTTTATATTACAGGATGATTTATGTAAACTAGAAGCTTGGGCTGATAAATGGGAAATGAGTTTTAATAGGGATTAATGTAAGGTCATGCACTTGGGTAGAACAAACAAGATGTATAATTATGTGCTTAATTGTAAAACACTGGGCAAAACTGTCACTGAAAAAGACCTGGGTGTATGGGTGGATGACAAACTCACATTTAGTGGCCAGTGTCAGGCAGCTGCTGCAAAGGCAAATAAAATAATGGGATGCATTAAAAGAGGCATAGATGCTCATGAGGAGAACATAATTTTACCTCTATATAAGTCTCTAGTGTGACCGCACTTAGAATACTATGTACAGTTCTGGTCTCCGATGTATAAGAAAGACATAGCTGAACTGGAGCGGGTGCAGAGAAGAGCGACTAAGGTTATTAGCGCACTGGGGGGTCTGCAATACCAAAATAGGTTATTACACTTGGGGTTATTTAGTTTGGAAAATCTAAGGCTTCGGGGTGATCTTATTACAATGTATAAATATATGCGGGGACAGAACAAAGACCTTTCTAATGATCTTTTTACTCTTAGACCTGTGACGGGGACAAGGGGGCATCCTCTACGTCTGGAGGAAAGAAGGTTTAAGCATACTCACAGACGCGGATTCTTTACTGTTGGAGCAGTGAGACTATGGAACTCTCTGCCATATGATGTTGTAATGAGTGATTCCCTACTAAAATTTAAGAAGGGACTTGATGCCTTTCTAGAAAAGTATAATATTACAGGGTATATACACTAGTTTCCTTAATATTATGTTGATGCAGGGAGCTAGTCTGATTGCTGTATGTGGAGTCGGGAAGGAATTTTTTCCTCAATGTGACGCTTACTGTTTATCACACTGGGGTTTTTTTTTGCCTTCCTCTGGATCAACATGTTAGGGCAAGTTAGGATAGGATATGAGTTGAACTAGATGGACTTAAAGTCTCCCTTCAACCTTAATAACTATGTTACTATGTAAAAATGTATGTATATAATTTAAAATCAATCAACTTTTCCCGGGATGTTATCAGATCTAAAATATAAAAAAATGAGCGTACTTGGCATTGTTGCATTCATAATTGTCCAAACTAATGAAATATTATAATATTTATCCATAATGGTGAACTGCAAAAGAAGCAAAAAAAATCAAATAACAGGATTATTGTTTTTTGGTCACTTCAACCAGAAAGGCATATGGATCCCAAGATGGTAAAGACAAAACTACAGTAGGTTTCAGAAAAACCCTAAGCCCTCACATAATTCTATCAACCCAAGACTAAACATTTTAGAGCTCTTGGAAAGCAAGAAGGAAAAATAGAATTGAAGAGAGGCCCAATGGGAATCTGTCACCCAAGGGCATGAGTGGGGTGTGCACCAGTCACCCACACAGTGTGAGGACCCCACTGCTTCCCACTCAATATAATGGCCCTCACATCCCCCTTTCATTATGATGGTGCCCACATCACTTCACACTTTATGAAGGCCCCACACAGCACCTCACATAGTATAGTGGTTGGCATATCCCCTCACGTAGTAGACTAGGCCATTATTTTAAAGTGGGAGGCTGGTGAGGTCTTCATGCTGAGTGGGCCATTATACTGAGTGGGGAGATGTGAGAGCCATTTTACTGTGTGAGCGCTATCAAAATGTGTTAGTGGCTGTGGGGAACCATCACACTGTGTGATGGGCTATGGGGGCCACTATAATGTGTGAGGTGCTGTGTGAGGCCACCATAAAGTGTGAGGGGTTGTGGGGGCCATCATACTGAATGAGTGGAAATGGAGCCCTCATTTTGTGTGGAGGGCTGTGGGGGGGGGCTTCATTCTGTGAGGGGGCGCTGATACTAATTAAGCGGTTGTGGGGCCATCATACTGAATGGGCTGTGGGGGTCTTCACTTTGAGAGTGGGCTGTTGGTTTCACCATACTAAACGAGGGTTGTTATACTGCGTGGGGATCATCATAATGACAGGACATCATGCTGTGTGGAGGCCATGATACTGTTTATGTATGTAGGAGGTGACCATAACTATATCATGCTATGGGGGAACACTATAGGGGCATCATGCTATGGCGGTATTATATTTTGTTGGTGGCACTGCGGGGACATCACAACGTAAGTGTGAAGTGACTCTGTGGGAGCGATTCACTGTGGGAATATCAAAATCCGTGTGTGTGGGGGTAGGGGCATTACTATAAACATGTTTTATAATGGCCATAAAAGGGGTATCGCTGATGAGGACAATAAGGGGCTTCAATTGGAAAATAATTGCTGTTTATGTGTCATAATACATGTTGGGACATTGCCGAATATGTATATGTATGTGTGTGTGTGTTGTGTATAAATATATATTATGTGTATATTTTTATGTAGGTTGTGAGGGAGTGGGGGCAAGTAGAATGGCTGCCTGGAATGATATGATGACACAGTTCCCAGAACACCGCCCCCTATCAGTGGAAATGAGAGAAAATCCAATGATAACACCAAATGTTTTAAGATTTTATCCTCAGCATTAGAATATATGGTTAGATGGATCTTTCTATACAGAATGAGAAGATAAACGAAACTGTAAGAAAAAGATTAAATGTGATATAATGTCATAAGATGAGAATTGGAAATAGGAAAAGCTCAGCCAAACCTCTGTAACCACGGCTGTAATCTTTTACCTGGAAAACTGCCAGGATTTTACTGTGTTTCATTCATGCCTATGTGTGCCGCCATCATTATTAGCTGCTTTATAAGGGGCAGACAATGAGAGAAAAAGTATCGGTTATTGCGCTGCATTGTGACATCATCACTTTCCTTATATGGAAGCTGGAAGTGATGTCACACAGGTGAGTGATGTCACAATAGAGCGGAACCTATAAACACTCCGTCCCATCTCACTGGCTCAGACTTGGTATTTGTTTGTCTCCTGACTGCACTTACCTAGATCTTCTCCTTGTGGATTAGTGATTTTACTTGCGAATTACTTGTGAGTTAGCGGATTACGTCTGTATTAGAGAATTACTTCTGGAATTTCCTGAAGATCATTGACTGAGGACTTCTCCATCTGGAGGTAAATCTATTGTGTGCTTTTATTTATGAAACTAGAAGTTTTTGTCTCATTAGATTTCATGTATTCATGAAATTTTTCTCTTATGGAAAAACATAACAATCGCATGAAGGATTGTTCGGGAAAATGAGGAAAAAATTCCCAATGCACTAAAACTGAAAAAAACAAACAAACCTGAAATGTTGCCATTGTGCTTTGGGTTTTAATTTACAGTGTTAATTATTCAGTAAAAATGACCTGGTAATAGTGGAGTACTGGCAGTCATGCCTGGTCATGCCAATACTATGGGGCCTGTTGGGTGAGGGGGCCCGGAGAATGTAGAATTAAATATTGGGGACATTTCTGTAAGCACCATATAGTAGAATTGCTATAAAATGGGCGAGAAAACTAAGGGGCCTTCAACAGGAAAACAACCACTGTTCACTTGTAATACATTCCCTTCCCCTTGTTTTTGAAAGTTGGGGCTCCACCAAAATTATATATATATATATATATATATATATATATATATAGACACACACACGTATAAATATGCGTATATACATATAATTTTTTTCTAGGGGGTGAAAGAGTGGGGTCAATTAGAACTTTTGCTATGAGGCCCCAATATGCCATCACTTCTATCATGGAAATGTTATCATCCATCTAATAGACTATATGAGGAGATGAGGTCCTGATGATGGACGGACTGGAATCAGATGATGACACAATTCCCAGAACTCTGGCCCCATCAGTGAAAATGTGAGAAAATCCAATGACAGCACCAAATGTTTGAAGACTTTATCCTGAACATTAGATTATATAGTTAGATGTATCATTATAGAGAAAATGAGAAGATAGAGAAAACTGTCAGAAAAAGATTAAATTGATATAATGTTATATGATGTGAATTAGAAATAGGAAAAGCTCAGCCAAACCTCTGTAACCACAGGCTGTAATCTGTTACCTGGAAAACTGCCAGGATTTTATTTCATTCATCCCTATTTGAGCCGCCATCATTATCAGCTGATTTATAAGGGGCAGACAGTGAGAGAAAAAGTATTGGTTATTACTCTGCATTGTGACATCATCACTTTCCTTATATGGAAGCTGGCAGTGATGTCACACAGGTGAGTGATGTCACAATAGAGCGGAACCTATAAACACTCCGTCCCATCTCACTGGCTCAGACTTGGTATTTGTTCGTCTCCTGACTGCACTTACCTAGATCTTCTCTTGTGGATTAGCGATTTACTTGCGAATTACTTGTGAATTAGCGGATTACGTCTGGATTATTGTATTAATTCTGGATTACCGTAATATTTCTGGATTTTTCTGGAGATTTTTCTGGAGATCATTGACTGAGGACTTCTCCATCTGGAGGTAAATTTATTGTGGCTGTTATTTATGAAACTAGAAGTTTTCCTCCTGATTATTTTTCTTGTACCTTGGTGTATGGGAAGCGGCCATTGCCCCTAGAGATGAGTAACTCGTCCCGCAAAATCATGGCACAATACAACAGAGAAACCGTTTTCATGAATTTGGTTTTTATTTGCAAATCAGGAAACAAATCCAGTCCTCAGTGATAAAAGTAGGAATCGCCGACAGAAAACCAGGGAGCAAATCTCCATGTCCAGCTATTTACAGGGGATGAGGGGATATTTGTTTTAGAGATAAATACTAGTAATAATAATGGCAGCCAGCTCTCTACCTGTATGGGGCATAGCGAGCTGCACCATGGAATATGGCACTTGTAATATGGCTCCAATGTTTTCTCATCCCCTTCAGATCTCCCTCCTGACTCTGTCTGGTCCAGGACCACAGAGGGGACGTCAGTCACCACCTACAGAAGCTGAGAAGGGAACTTCAGCGTGTACAGGACTCAGCCGAGCCGGACATCTTTAGAGTGAGTATAATGGCGGATGTGCCGGTTTGTGGTGACCGGGTATACCATCGCTGTACACAGCGTCAGACTGGAGCTCCTTGGGCTCACCAGAGAAAATCATTCTTGGGGCCCACTTGTATAGCTACATAGAAATATATGCAAGACCAACAATTGTGTGGTAAAACACACTTGTGTTATGGTATAACATAAGGTAGTACATGTCTTAATGATATAGCAGGAGTTGGGGTAGCCCCCCTCATGGAATATAATGTAGCCCCCCTCATAGAATATAATGCAGCCCTCCTCATAAAATATAATGCAACCCCTCTCACAGAATATATTGTAGCTCTCCTCAGAGTAAAATTTAGCCCCATTACAGGGTATAATGCAGCCCCCTATAGTATATAATGTAGCCCCCTCATAGACTATAATGCAGCTACCCATAGAATATAATGTAGATTCCACAGAGAATAATGAAGCCCCCTCATAGGGTATAATGCAGCCCGCCATAGAATATATTGCAGCCCGCCATAGAATATAATGTAGCCCCCTCATAGGGTATAATGCAGCCCTATATAGAATATAATGTAGTTTCCACATAGGGTATAATCCAGTCCTACAGTTTTATGGCCACCAGTACCCACTCGTTCCCCTGCTGCTCTAGGATCTGCTCCGTTCTCAGCAGCTACACTGCTGTCTGCCCGACACACATCTTGCGCGATGAAGTGATGTCATTGTGCACTGGCTGTGTCAGAGGCAAAGGGAAATGATGGGGGAGGGAGAATCATCTGACGCCCTCTACTCCATTATTGTTTTCAACTGTATCGACATCTATGATTCTCCTCCATTATTGTTTTCAACTGTATCGGCATCCATGGGCACTGGGGAGACCACCCTGAAGGGGAAGGGGCTGTAAGCCCTGAAACATTTTAGTATTTATTACCCATTATAAATCAGTTTCAAATATTTCTGAAATTTGAGTGAAAGAAGAACAACATCTGTAATGTGAAATATTATATTATTTGCATTTATATTGTAGAAATAATTATCTTTTAATTATAATGAGTATTAATTCCATTGACAATTTCATGACATTTCCTCAAACATCATATTCCATTTTTGGCAGATTTGCTCTTCTGATTATATGATGAAGCCTTCCAGCATGGCATCCAGCGATCAGCATAAAGGCCTGTTGGCTTCGTTGGACCTGCTCGTTGTCCCACTCCTGGAGGACACTATTCCAGGCATTATCAAATCATATGAGCCTGAAAAAATGAAGACCATGACCAGCATGCTAATAAATCAACTGCATGATCTGGATGGACAGGATTTGGTGAATGTCCTCCTGTTCTTGTCGACTATAACATCTGCCAGAGCGGACGCTGACAACTTTCTGTCTAATGAGCTCATTGACAAGACCTATCAACACATGCTGAAAGCAGAAAGTGAGAAACATCAGGGAATAACTGGTGCAGCTATGACGCTCCTGGCCAATATTGCTGTGTATCGCTTCAAAGATTTCATGGAGCGCTTGGAAAGTGATGAGGAGCATCCACAGAGCAGTGCGCTGAAGACATTGGATCTCATTTCCACCAAAACCATCACAGGTTGGAAAGAGAGAAGTGCAGCGCAGAATATACTGACAGTGGATGACTTGATTACCCCTACACAACATCAAGCTGGACCACCTGACGGATTTGATTTTTATTATCATCTCCTGCACCCTAGCTATGGGTTCATAAATCACCTGGATAACGCTGATGTCCTCCATGACACAGACACAACCCAGGCTGGGATGTGTCCTTACATTACATGTGTCTTACCTGATGAGGAAAGAATAAAGATCATCCATTACCTGCTTATAGCAATGAGATCTGCTGTCAGAAAGAGCAGTCTCATCAGTGTCATGTTCCTCTCGGAGCTGTTACTCCATCATCCTGAGCTCCTGGAGGAGAAAATGGCAAAAGATTTAATCTTATTAATGGCTTCAAAGATGGACAGCTCGGACGAACTTGAGGTCAGTCTTGCTTTAGAAGCTATGGGAAATGCCTGTATAGGTGCACCAAGACAGGTGCATCAACTGAAAGACCTCATCTATCGCTGCCTTTACAGTAAACTAGTGGGTCGTCAGAAGCTAAAAGTGGTCATCGAATGCCTAAAAGCAATGTCAAAGTTTGTCACCCTGCTGAAAAGATCAAAACTTGGCAGTAAATTTGAGAGAATTGTCCAGCGTTGTACAGACTACCTAAACCACCCAAACCCGCTGGTTCGGACATACTCCACTTCACTATTTGCAGACCTCGCCAAGAACTGCAACAGGGACAAGAGAGTCTTCAGCCACCATGTCAGGACATTCCTACCTGAGTTACTGATAAAATTACACAGTAAAAACCAGCCGGATAAGGCATCCGGTATTGCAGCGTTGTTGCATTGTCTACCTTACATCGGATATAAGAACGTTCAAGAGCTGTTATGTGCTGATGGCGAAAAAGCCTACAAAATATATGAACAGCTCGGGCAAAAGGAACCTGCCCTTCTTGTGAGGATGATGATCCACAGCACTGAATATATTAAGCCATATCTGGCAGACGAGGTAGACGCTGTCATGATACACCTCACTATGATAAGAGACGCTTTACCTTATGAAGAACTCTATCCGTCAGCATTATCTGACGTGTTTATAGGGTTGAGGAGACTCAATTCTAAGATATATAATCCAGTGGTGCATGAGGCAAGTATCCGCGCCATTGACATCCTGGGCACCAAGTGGAAGAGCATCAGCACTGTTAAAGCAGTGAAAGTTGGAACAGAGAGTTTCCTGATCTATGAAAAAGTGAAAAGAGTGGAAGTAATATTTTACGAGACTTCAGTGTGAAACATCCATCACCAGATGTTACACTAAGGGTCAATGAATGAGACATCCTGAATACACTTAGATAAAACTCTTGACTATTGAAGACCATCTCAAGAACAATCCCCACATACCACAATTTTCTTATGAAAAACTTAAAATAAAGAACATAAAAAGAAAACTTAGGGTGTTTCTCTGCTTATTGTAACTGGATGAAATGTTTCTGGACTGTTCCCATAAGTATTTTGATCATAATCCTCTATATATAGCTATATATCATGATACAGCTCCGTCTTAACATGTCTATGTTTGCTAAGCTCTTAAATGGGCTTTCTAGACTATGATTTTGATGACATAGGTCATCAACATCAGATTAGTCCCGGTCTGACATGCGAAACTCCTAACGATCAGATGTTAGCAGATCCCTCAGTCAGCAGAAAGCACACAGTGCATTGAGCTGGAGCAACATAGCTTACGTGTCATCAGTACTGTGGTTCCTGTATGATCCGCAGTCTGATGTTGGCTGGTAATAACAACTCCTGGTATCTCCTGTCTAGCTGACTGCAGAATTCTGACTCCTTACAGCGTGTGCACTACACACCCTCAGTGCTCTCTAGTGTTGCCGGCGACAGTGGCAATTGGATGTCTTTGGCCTTTCTCAATTCACTTGCACTCAATTGAGTGGATGTGGTTCTAAGTATGCAAATCACATATTTGCGCTCACATGACCACCTGCTCTTGCCGGCGACACCTGATAGCAATGTCCGCATGCCATGCACATGCTGTAAGGATTCTGAAGTCTACAGTCACAAGAGTGATTACAGGAAAGATGTATATCTTTGTACCGTGTTAGCCAGTGGATAGAAAAATATTCAGGATTGAGAGTCCTCAGTAGTTGATACCTTTTAATGGCTAACTGAAAAGATGGTAATACATTGCAAGCTTTCGAGACTACTCAGGTCTCTTCATCAGGCTAGACTAATACAAAATCTGAAGTCACATATTTATGCACAATACAGCCTAGAAAAAATGCAATAGATAAGACAAGTGACGTGAAGCAGAACTATCAATATGGGAGAGGGAGAAACATAAATATAAACATTGGACCAGTTCATAGATAAGGAGTCTGGATGTTTTATGGTCCTCTGATTGGGGTCTAGTTCTGTGTTGCCCCGCAAGGTTTTAAAAGGAAATTCCTTAATTGATGTAAAAAGACATAAGTCCATGCGACACATTCATTCCAGCACTGAGAGTGTCAAAGGTCGTCATAAATTTGTACTCCCAAACTCGTCTCTCTCTCTGAGATGTGAAGTTACCTTTCAATACCAGTAATTTCATATCCATGCTGCTGTGATCAGGGATACAGAAATGTTTTGCCACAGGTAGATCCATTCTTTTTTCTCTTATTGTGTGACGATGAGCATTCATCCTTGTTCTAAGCTTTTGCCCTGTCTCCCCCACATACAGACCCCCAGTTGGACATTTAGTACAAATAATTAAGTACACCACATTAGATGTAATGCAGGTGAAAGTACCTGGGATCTTGTAGTCCTGATGTGAATTGGGGACCTTTATCTTGTCCGTGGTCATTATAAATGGACAGGTTTTACATTTTTTCTGGTTGCAAGGAAAGGTTCCTCCAGCTGTTGGAGAGGACAGGGAGCTTCTGACAATGATGCTTCTTAAATTTGGGGGCTGCCTAAAACACAGAAGTGGGGGGTCTGGAAAAATGGATTTTAATCGGGCATCTTTTTGTAAGTAAAGGTTGTAATTTCCGTGCAGCTCCCCTTAGCACCTCCAGATTTGGGTTGTAGGTGACTACTAGAGGCACTCGGTTATTTTCTTCTTTAGCTTTGTAATGTAGCAGGTGATTCCTTGACAATCTGGTGGCTCTTGTAATTTGGTTTTCAATTGTTCTTGGATGGTAGCCCTGATTCAAAAAGGTCTTTTTGAGGCGACCAAGGTGTTTGTCTCTATCCATGGGGTTGGAACATATACGATTGTATCTGATGGCTTGGCTATAGATAATAGAGTTCTTTATGTGTTTTGGATGGAAACTGTCCCATATAAGGTATGTTGGACGGTCGATTGGCTTCTGATACAGGGATGTCTCTATTTCATTGTTTTTTAGCTTAATGATGGTGTCCAAAAAATTAATCTCGGTACTGGAGTAGTTGAGTGTTAAATTGATGGTGGGATGAAATTGATTAAACTGTTCGTGGAATGTCTTTGTCACAGGACTTCTGAGAGACTAAGGAACCACCTTTTACATGTCTGCTACAGCATAAGGAGTAAAGTCCAGGGGCAATTTGAAACTCTGAGGAAAACACTTACAGAAAGCACAGAGCAAAAATTACAACAATACTACAACAAACTACGGACCTTTCTGGTTCATAACAAGGAAAAGAAACTACACAGACTGCGTCTCAATTCAGGACTCTATACAAACAGATACAAAACAAATCCAAAACCTGACAACTTGGACAACCACTCCACTCCAGACACAAAAGCATCTAACTGTGTCATCAATCTCTCAGATTATAAACCCAACAAAGTGGAACTGGCCGTGCTTTCTAGAGGACTCTCATTTTGTCCCACTAAGGCCCTAGATAAAACTGAACTCTGCAGTGATATGGAACAGTATTTCAGGAGACTGCGCCTGAGGGAATATTTCAATGATACAGAAGATTCAGAAAACACTCAGACCGAAGGAAAAGGGATCGTAACAACTAGGAAAAGGTCAGACTGGACACCTCCACCTGGACGCAACCCTCATTTGGATAAATATATAGACTCCTTCAGACAGTTGATAAAATCCACAATCATAGACACTAACAGGAGACAAGCATCCAACATCAGTGCCCAGGAGAGAAAGGCCATACAGTCTTTAAAAACCAACAAAGAAATCATCATTAAACCTGCTGACAAGGGAGGTGCAATAGTCATGATGAATACGTCAGACTACATGAAGGAAGCAAACAGGCAACTTATGGACACACGCTACTATAGAAAATTGGAGTCGGATCCTACACAGGACTATTACAAGGAACTAAAGAAGTTGGTTTCTTGTCTGCCTGACCAGTCCATAAGAGCTGGCGATGACCTGATACCAGAGACTCCAAGAATAGGGACATTCTACATGCTTCCCAAAATCCACAAATCTGGAAATCCAGGAAGACCAATTATTTCATGTGTGGGCACCCTCACTGAGCAGGTATCTGGATGGGTAGAGGGTATTCTTAAACCACTGGTGAAGGATACATCCAGCTACATTCAGGACACAACTGACCTATTGAATAAACTAGCAGCAATAGGTCCTCTACCAGAAGGAACCATCCTGGCCACCATGGATGTGGAATCTTTGTACTCTAATATCCCACACCAAGATGGTTTACATGCCTGCAAATTCTTTATGGAAAACACAGGGACTGATGCTGATGCTGTGGTGAAACTTATAAAATTCATCCTCACCCACAATTACTTTGAATTTGACAACAGGATCTATCTACAGGAGACTGGCACAGCTATGGGAAGTAAAATGGCTCCACAGTATGCAAATCTTTTCATGGCCAAGCTTGAAAGCGATTTTTTGTCCTCATGCCCCATCAGGCCCCTGGCCTACTACCGCTTCATTGATGATATTTTAATCATCTGGACGGAGTCTGAGCAACAGCTAAAGACATTCCACGAACAGTTTAATCAATTTCATCCCACCATCAATTTAACACTCAACTACTCCAGTACCGAGATTAATTTTTTGGACACCATCATTAAGCTAAAAAACAATGAAATAGAGACATCCCTGTATCAGAAGCCAATCGACCGTCCAACATACCTTAAATGGGACAGTTTCCATCCAAAACACATAAAGAACTCTATTATCTATAGCCAAGCCATCAGATACAATCGTATATGTTCCAACCCCATGGATAGAGACAAACACCTTGGTCGCCTCAAAAAGACCTTTTTGAATCAGGGTTACCATCCAAGAACAATTGAAAACCAAATTACAAGAGCCACCAGATTGTCAAGGAATCACCTGCTACATTACAAAGCTAAAGAAGAAAATAACCGAGTGCCTCTAGTAGTCACCTACAACCCAAATCTGGAGGTGCTAAGGGGAGCTGCACGGAAATTACAACCTTTACTACAAAAAGATGCCCGATTAAAATCCATTTTTCCAGACCCCCCACTTCTGTGTTTTAGGCAGCCCCCAAATTTAAGAAGCATCATTGTCAGAAGCTCCCTGTCCTCTCCAACAGCTGGAGGAACCTTTCCTTGCAACCAGAAAAAATGTAAAACCTGTCCATTTATAATGACCACGGACAAGATAAAGATCCCCAATTCACATCAGGACTACAAGATCCCAGGTACTTTCACCTGCATTACATCTAATGTGGTGTACTTAATTATTTGTACTAAATGTCCAACTGGGGGTCTGTATGTGGGGGAGACAGGGCAAAAGCTTAGAACAAGGATGAATGCTCATCGTCACACAATAAGAGAAAAAAGAATGGATCTACCTGTGGCAAAACATTTCTGTATCCCTGATCACAGCAGCATGCATATGAAATTACTGGTATTGAAAGGTAACTTCACATCTCAGAGAGAGAGACGAGTTTGGGAGTACAAATTTATGACGACCTTTGACACTCTCAGTGCTGGAATGAATGTGTCGCATGGATTTATGTCTTTTTACATCAATTAAGGAATTTCCTTTTAAAACCTTGCGGGGCAACACAGAACTAGACCCCAATCAGAGGACCATAAAACATCCAGACTCCTTATCTATGAACTGGTCCAATGTTTATATTTATGTTTCTCCCTCTCCCATATTGATAGTTCTGCTTCATGTCACTTGTCTTATCTATTGCATTTTTTCTAGGCTGTATTGTGCATAAATATGTGACTTCAGATTTTGTATTAGTCTAGCCTGATGAAGAGACCTGAGTAGTCTCGAAAGCTTGCAATGTATTACCATCTTTTCAGTTAGCCATTAAAAGGTATCAACTACTGAGGACTCTCAATCCTGAATATTTTTCTAAGAGTGATTACAGTCTTTCATCAGAAGACCGGACAACCCCTTTAACAATGGGAAAAGAGATACTAGGAGTTGTTTTGTACTGATGGTAGTTCTAGTGATGTAGTCACGTACTAATGGTGGTTCTGATTATGTATCCGTGTACTGATGGTGGTTGTAGTAAGGTAGTCATATACTGATGGTGGGTGTAGTGATTTAGCTCAGCAAAGATCATGGTTCTGGTGATGTGTTCGTGTACTGATGGTGGTTGTAGTGATGTATTCATGTACTAATTGATGGTTCTGGTGCTGTATTCTCTCATTAAAGATAAAGAAGAAAAAAAATGGTACAGCCAGATCAGTAAAAGATTTGGATATCCAAATTGTCAAAATATAAAACTATTTAGCCCATACGGTAATGAGAAAAACATAAGCATTACAAACCAAACATTTTTTTTTAGCAAAATAAAGAATTCAGGAAAGTTTGGTCCAGCTGTAATGACACTGACCTGTAGAATCATGTCCACGGGTCTCCTTTATCAAATAATGAATAATTTAAAATCAAATATAAAAAAAACTATGATTTAATTGCATTTGTTTACTTCAGATTTATATTGTACTGCAGGGACGAGAGCAATTTCAATTTTCTCCTTAATTAGCAAAAAAGCTAGAATTGGCCCTGGCTGCAGTCACTACTCTGTTGTTACTTAATGTCTTATACTCTAGTCACATCCAGAGCAGCAGTAACCATTCTCCTGCTGTATCAATTTTTATTCTTTTATCACACCCAGAGCTGCAGTCATTTTTCTGTATTAAATCTTGTTTTATACTCTAGTTATATCCAGAGCTGCATTCACTATTCTGCTGTTACATCATGTTTTAAATTTTAGTCCAGACCTGGTCAAAGTGTGACCCATGGACCACATCAGGCTATTTGGTTGTTTCTATCTGGCACATGGAGCGGGACAGCACAAGGGCAAGAACCTGTGCCATCCCACACCACATGGCCTACCCCTGCCTGGCATTTCAATTTCCCAAGGATGCAGATAGCCATGTGTATACAGTTTGACATTCCATGCAGTATGATTGCCCATAGCTCCCATACAAAGTCTGATGCCACATAGCCCCTATATACAGTATGATGACCCATAGCTCTGACCTAGTATGGTACCCCATAGCCTCTATACGTGATATACTTTCCTTTAGTCCCTTATACAAATTATGATGCACCATATCCTCACTTTTCACAGCATGAGGTCCCAAAGCCTCTATGCCGAGTATGATGGCCTCCAAAGTATATTCCTCCATATAATTCCACCACAGCTCCCTCAACTCCTAGGATATCCAAAAAGCTTATACTCACCCAGCCTTGGTTCAATGTCCACTGCAGCCTCCATCTCCCCTTCCAGCTTGTATAATAATGAGCAGAAGCTGCCCGTGCCTGTCAGTGTAACTGGTGGAGCAAGGAGCAGATGGCTTTCTGCTCCTCAACAGGGTTTAACAGTATCAGTGTCCAAAGGATACTATTAAAAGTGTTGCATGCTAATGCCGTCCACTGACCATTTGGCATTTGTCGGAATTTCCAGTCCAGCCCCGCTACATCACATTAGAATAACTTCTATGCCAGTCTGTTATTTATCAGAGTCATTAACCCCTTTTTGACCTATGACGTGCCGTGTCCATCATAGGTCACCTGCCCCTCTTTGTTGCAGGCTCCAGAGCCTGATCTCATCAGCTGTCATGTGCCCCTAACAGCAGTGGGTGGAATCGCGATCCACTCGCGGCTGTTAACTAGTTAAATGCCACTGTTAATCTCGGCATTTAACTCACGCAAACCGGATGCGTGTCTCAGCTCCGCCCATCTGCGCCCGTGTGACATGACCGTGGGTCACTGAACTGCCATTAGCATTTTTGTTACACATAGCAGTTCTGCAGCCCTGCTATGTGTAACACAAGCTATCAGATGATCGCAGCTTCTAGTCTACCATGGAGACTATTGGAACAAGTAAAAAAAAAAAAATTAAATACTAAAACATTTTTAAAAATGTAAAAATTCAAATCACCCCCATTTGGCCCATTCAAAGTAAAATAAAAAATACACATATTTGGTATCTCAGCATTCAGAATCACCTAATGTATCAAGATATAAAAAGATTTAATCCGAACTGTAAACGGTATAACGAGAAAAAAATCTAAAGGCCAGAATTAAGTTTTTTAGTCGCTGCAACATTGCAATAAAATACAATAACGGGTGATCAAAACATCATATCTACCCCAAATAGTGTCCATAAAAGCATCAGGTCGGCACGCACAACATATGTACTCTCCCAGCTCCAGATCCTGGGAAAAAGGAGACACTACGGGTCTTGGAAAATGGCGCCATTTCTAAAGAAATTTGACAAACTTTGGATTTTTTTTCACCACTTAAATAAATAATAACCTTTACATGTTTGGTATCTACGAACTTGTAATCACCTGGGGAATGATAATGGCAGTTTTCCTGAAGATAGTAAAAAAAAATCCAAAACACTATTGTGGAATTGCCCTTTTTTGCCATTTCACCGCACTTAGAATTTTTTTCCCCCCATTTTCCAGTGTACAGTCTGGTAAAAGCAATGGTGTTGTTCAAAAGTAAAATTCGTCCCGCAAAAAAAACAAGCCGTCACGTGTCCGTAGCGATGGAAAAATAACAAAGGTTATGGATCTGAGAAGAAGGGGAGCAAAAAATGGAAACGCAAAATCTTAAATATCCTTGGTCTTTAAGGGGTTAATATGTATGTGTTTAGGGTTTATTAGTGAATCGCTAATTACTGGAATAACTTACTTTGACTTGTCATTGCTTCATGACTGTAAATTTGTCACAAGAGCACAATTAACATTCACTCGACTTGATACCTTCAGAAAATCTGCAAGAACGGACTTAAGATTGACTGGGCAGCAGTCATAGTTATTCACAGTAGACGTTGTGAGGTAGCGCTGTCATTCAAGTAGGGGATACTCGCTCAGCAGCCACAAAATCAGATACGGCACAGGTTTTCCATAAACTCATAAGAGTCCATGCGGTTTATTCAGCAGCATAAACCCATAGAAGCAACATAAAGTTCATATAACAGCATAGCGTCCATGACAGAGTTCAGCTCTGTAATCCCTGTGGTCACACAGGTTAAACATATACAGGCTTTCTAGCCTTAGCGTTATCTCACCCACATCAGGGTCACTCATGGTTCCTTTAGCATACTGCAGACGTCCATTCCCTCCAGGGAACTATCAGGCACGTGCAGCCATTACACACAGCGCTCACTGCTGTCAGAAGGCAGCCCCCATCTCTCTCTCAGACAGGGCCTTCCACACTGGACCAACCAGGTCCCAGCATTCACCCCATGTGACCTACCCTGGCCACATTATATGGTTCATAGCCACGCCCACCGGGTCACAAGACTCTGACCTCATCACAGGTCCTTCATGCCTTTACACACTCTTTACAACAGTGCTTTAAACACACCCCCTGGGTGGGTTTGTAGGTAACCAGGCTCGCCCATCTCTCTAGTTACCTGGAGATTCTCCCTTACACATTGAAACAACACCTCAGCAGTATCACTGCTGATCAACACATAAGTCTCATCCCAAAGCCACCCACTTTGAGATACATAACGGCCATTCAGTATTCTGCCATACATCCTTTCTCCTGGGACATCCACACAGTGCCCCCTAGCGGACTCAGTGGTTACTACACCACAACATAGAGTAAAGTGCTTCATAGATACTTGTTGAGATCTTTGGCCTTTGATTTAAGGTCAGACATCAGTTCTTAAAATATTTCTTAAAAATTGTCATTACGTCTCATATCTGTGCACTTGAATCTGATTTGGCTGAGAGATAAGCAATGGGATGAAACTGAATGGGAGGAGACACAGATTAGATATTAGAAAAAACTTTTTGACAGTTAGAGTGATCAATGAGTGGAACAGGCTGCCACGAGAAGTGGTGAGTTCTCCTTCAATGGAAGTCTTCAAACAGAGGCTGGACAGACATCTGACTGGGATGATTTAGCGAATCCTGCTTTGAGCAGGGGGTTGGACCAGATGGCCCAGGAGGTCCCTTCCAACTGTATGATTCTATGATTCTTCTATGAATCTATGATTCTATAATGGACCACTGACTGAGTTTAGACTGTATATAATGTGATCTGCCACTTTACTAGAAAAAACAGCCGTCTAGAAACGTGTGGGATCTAATTTTTTTGATTCTGCTGCCATCAAAACTGCAGCAATTCAGTGTGGCATAAATGTGAAAAAGTGATGACATTGTAGTGCAGGAATATTGGAGATAACGACACTATAGCTACTCGCAATTGCCACAGATTAGATAGAAGCCTCAAGGAAGGACTGCTCTTCATATGTCCATCCACAGGTATCAGAGGAGCAGGGTGTGCAAAGATAACCTTCCCCGCACCAATATTACACTTATGTCAGTCTGCAGGAAGGAGTCATCCATCCGATATCTGAGGAGCTAGGGTGCACCAAGAAAGCATTCTCCCACCATTTCTCCACCCTATAAATGTTCAACAAGGGGTCATCCATCCACAGGAATAACAGGAGTTGGAGAGTGCCAAGAAAACAACCCCATCATTATTCTAACCTACTAGCTTGCAGGAACAGGTCATCTATCCACAGGAATCTGAGGAGCTAGGGTGCAATAATAAAACATTCCCCCACCATTACTCCACCATACCAGCCATCGGCAAGGGTTCATCCTTCAACGGGTATCGTAGGAGCTGCAGGGAGCCGAGACAACATTCTCCACAACAATACTCCATCTGCATGGCAGAAAGGGGTCATCAATCCAAAGGTCTCAGAGGGGTCACAATGTGCCAAGAAAACATTCCATAGCCCATAACAACCAATCAGAATCCAGCTTTCATTTTTTAAGCAGCTCTGGATAAATGAAAATTGTGCTGTGATAGGTTGCTATGGGCAACAAAGATAGTTTTCTTTTAGACTGATGTAATTACTAGGCCCTCACCTCAATTAGATCAGTGACGATACTTATACTCTAAACAAAGTACAATGCAGTGTGAGAGTTTTCATTGAAAAGCAAATCATGAAGAAAGACATAGTATAGCAAATAAAAATATGTGAAATAGACAACATCAGAGGAGAGGATAGCGCCTGCGCCCATCACTAAAACAAAGGGTTCTTCAAAACGTCAAAAGGCAGGACGCCATTTTGCTGGAGTCTTATGAAGGCTGAAAGATATAAAAATGCTAAAATATTATGTACATTTACTATAGACCCTCCGTTCACCTTTCCAGAGAGGCCTTACTGGGCCCTGGCGTAAAAGGGAGGCCGACATGACAGGGTTTTGGGAGGAACATTAAGCGAATAGGAGGATTAGTGACAGGAAGGGTTAAGAAAAGGGGGAAGATAAGGGGCAGCATTTGAGTGGGATGGATGTAGGTGGGGGGATTAATAGGTGAGACCGTTAGTGAAGGGGCAGCCATTTTAGGCACAGCCTAGAGTGAAGCAATCTCCTACCATCCTCCCTTTGTTAATGGGCAATTTTACTAGGGGATTAATTTCTAAAAAAAAACCAGTGGCAGTTTTATATTTATTGGTCATTTGGGAAATTTCAAAATCTTTGACGTTGGAGGATGTGGCTAAAGGTGGATCAGTGGGGGCAGGGCCGGCTCCAGGTTTTCGTGGGCCCCAGGTGAAAGACTCTCAGTGGGCTCTTCTAATATATACTTACCTTGTAATGTCTTCACATCATGTTCCGTCCAGATGTCTCCGGATCCCAGAATTCCAATCGGCTTAAGTCCACCGACCGCCATATTGGGACACTCAAGTGATAGGTGTCTCAATTTGGAAACTGCTGGTGGTACCAGCCTCTTGCGCGGTACCATCAGCGGAACACTGTCGCACCACATGCACTGTATACGTCGTGCGCATCACACACACAAATACTTACTGTATACGCCGTATGCACGACACACACAGACTCTGTATATGCTATACGTCACACACACACACTGTATATGCCGTATGCAGCCTCTTGAGCGGTACCACCAGCGGAACACTGTCGCACCACAAGCACTGTATACGTCGTGCGCATCACACACACAAACACTGTATACGCCGTATGCACCACACACACACACAGACTCTGTATATGCCACACACACACACTGTATAAGCCGTATGCAGCCTCTTGAGCGGTACCACCAGCGGAACACTGTCGTGAACACACCGCTGCCGGGATCAGCAAGATGATTCACTGATCACTGCCATCTTTGTACAGGAGAAGCGCATGCATAGTGTGGTACAGGTGTTTTATTAGATGGGAGATACATTTCTCCCAGCAGATTAATGTTTGGCCGGGTTTTTCCCTAAAGACAGGACCTGCGATGATGTCATGGTCACGTGATCAGCCCATGTGATGTCTACCTCACTGGTGGGAGGGTTTATGGGCTATGTAATGGAGGTTGGTATATGGCACATGGGGAGTGTGTGTCTGGAAGTTACAGGAACTTGGCTGGACTTAGCCTGAACTTGTATACAGGATCCCCATGCCGCACGACTATGGCAGCAAGACTCTCAACAGCCCTGGGAATAGCACCTGGAGGATGCCACAGGACCTTGCAGCCACTTAGTTAAGCTCGTCCTGTGCAAGGGGTGATTCTGGGACCAGTGGTTCTCCAAGCTGGAGTACATTTATGTCTTTCCCTTATTTTCTGCTAACCTGCTGTTTGCAAAGTGACATTAAACCACTGAAATTAGACTTTAAGCCTGTGTGTTGCCTCGCTACTGCAGCCCTGCCATTACCTACCAGAGTGAATTCCTACAATAGTTTTAATGTGACTGCCACTATCTTTCTGCACAAAGATGGCGGCAGTCTGATTTACTGCACATGGGGGGAGATATTCTCAACGCTGCAAAGCCTGCCCCTATCGTGACATTACCGCCCTCCCCATGCAATAGCAACGGGCCTCCATCTAGTTTTACATAAACCACAATTAATGATGCACAGATATGGCAGAAAAATAAGGGTACATTACAATGCCAAAGATTTCACTCACTTCTTATATTACATGAGTGATATCTATTGTAAATTCTACTTGAGGTCAAATGTCAGTTCTTACAATATTTCTTAACATTGTCATTAAGTCCGATATCTGTGCACTTAAATCTGAATCTGATTATAAATCCCAAGAAGAAAGATTTGCTGACAGATAATGGACCATTGAATTATTTTAGACTGTATTTAACGTGATCTGACACTTTATTAGAAACAGCCGTCTAGAAACATGTTGGATCAAATTATTTTTATGTTCTTCTGCTATCAGAACTGCAACAATTCGGTGTGGCATAAATGTGAAAAGGTGATGAAATTGTTCTGCAGGAATATTGGGGATGGCGACACTATAGCTACTCGCAATTGCCGGAGAAGAGATAGTAACGCTTACATGGTCTGAATACCCTCTTCTACTTTGTCCCCGGATTAATGTCTGGGGATTGCGATGGCCAGATAAGCAATATACACTCACAGTTACGCTACTGGAAGCAAATCATGACTACAAGACTCTTGTGTCACAGTCCATTGTCCTTCTGCCATAGGGTAAATGGCTGCCATGAAGGGATAAAATTGGCTGGCCTCAAGGAAAGACTGCTGTTCATATGTCCATCTACAGGTATTATAGGAGCAGGGTGGGCAAAGATAACCTTCCTTGCACCATTATTACACTTACGCCAGTCTGCAGGAAGGGGTCATCCATCCAGTATCTGAGGAGCTAGGGTGCACCAAGAAAGCATTCATCCAGCATTATTCCATCCCAGGGGTAATCAGGGATAACTACAGTCCTTGGGCAGCTCCCCTGGTGTTAGTCAAAAAGAAAGATGGTACAATGCGCATGTGTGTAGATTACAGACAGCTTAACAAAATTACTCACCAAGATGCATACCCCTTACCTAGCAGAGTCTCTAGCAGCATTAAGATCAGCTAGGTTCTTCTCCACTTTGAGCTTAACCAGTGGGTACTGGCAGGTTCCTGTTGCTGAGGCAGACAAAGAAAAAACTGCATTCACTACTCCTATGGGGCTATGCTAATTTAATTACATGCAGTTCGGATTGAGCAGTGCTCCTGGGACCTTTCAGAGAATTATGGAATGTTGCCTGGGACATATGAACTTTGAGACTGTGCTATTGTACTTGGACGATGTGATTGTATATTTCAGGACCTATGAGGAACATCTGCAACACCTGGCAGAGGTCTGAGAGGCGTTATCCAACTTCGGCTTAAGGGTAAAACCATCTAAGTGTCATATCCTAAAGCCCAAAGTGCAATATTTAGGCCATGTCGTGAGTGCAGAAGGAGGAGCACCTGACCCAGACAAAGTGACTTTCATAAGAGACTGGCAGGTACCCACCAACATCCAAGAGGTCAGACAATTTCTAGGCCTAGTGGGATACTACAGACGCTTTATCAAAGACTTTACTAAATTGGCAGTCCCCCTTCAAGATCTCCTAGTTGGCCAACCCAAAAAGGCCAAAGGCAATAGTCTCCTGATTGAGTGGAATGCTAAGTTGGATGAGTCATTCAACAGCCTTAAGCAAAAACGTACTGGAGAAGAGATCTTAGCGTATCCAGACTACGATCAGCTGTTTATCCTGCACACCGATGCCAGCAATGTTGGGTTAGGAGCCGTCCTATCTCAAGTGCAGCAGGGTAAGGAGAAAGTCATTGCTTATGCCAGTCAGAAGCTTTGTCCTACTGAGAGGAACCCAACCAACTATAGCTCCTTCAAGCTAGAATTCTTGGCTATCGTTTGGGCAGTGACTAGAGGTTAAAGCACTATTTGGCCTCATCTAAATTTACCATCTATACAGACAACAATCCTTTAGCCCATCTGGAGACTGCCAGGCTCGGTTCCCTGGAACAAAGATGGATGGCTCGGTTGTCCAATTATAAGTTCGTCATCAAATACCGAGCTGGCACTAAAAATGCCAATGCCGATGTCTTGTCCCGTATGCCAAATGCTCCTGATCCAGCAGAAGATCTACAAGACCTGGAAGAAATAGAGATGCCGGCGTTCCACTGCCACGGTGCCTCCCAAGACTCAAACCACGTGACAGGGAGTCTTGCCATTAACGAAGTTTCCTTTAATCCACTACCCCACCATGGTTGGGCAGAGACGCAGAGCAGTGACCCGGCTATATGTATGGTCAAAAAACTCCTTAGTGAAGCAGATTCGTCTCCAGCTCCTGATGCGCCTGCAGATGTCCAACAGTTGTGGAAAGAGAGAAAGAAGCTGTTCCTTTTTGAAGGCAAGTTAATCCGAAGAGCTATTAACCCACGTACGCATGAACTGGTATAGCAGATCGTGGTCCCCAAAAAGGACGTGCCCATGGTCTTGGAAGCTTACCATAATCAAGCGGGACACTTTGGTTTGAAAAATCTGGAAGTAGTCATCCGCGACCGCTTCTTCTGGACGGGTATGAGCCGGTCCATTGAATAGTGGTGTAGGAAATGCGGCCCATGTAATCTCAGAAGAAAGATTTCTGCCAATCAAAGGGCCCCTTTGAAGCCCATCATCACTAAACAACCTTTGGAACTGGTGGCCCTAGACCACGTGCAACTAACCCCAAGCCGATCAGGGTATGCCTTAAAAATAGTGGATCACTATTCCCGTTTCCTGGTGGTCTTTCCAGTGAAAGACCAAACAGCAAGAACAGCTGCAAAGGCATTCCAGGAATATTTATGCAGACCCCATGGCTACCCAAATCAAGTGCTGACAGACGGAGGTCCAGCCTTCGAAGCAGAAGTCTTTCAAGAATTTTGCTCCCTCTATGGATGTAAAAAGATCGGAACTACACCATACCACCCACAAGGCAATGGACTTTGCGAAAAACGGAATCATCTGGTGATCAATTTATTGCAGATCCTACCACTAGAAGAAAGGAACCAATGGCCTGAGAAATGACCTGATTTGATTGAAATGTACAATCATATCCCAACCAGTGCAACAGGATATGCCGCAACTTACTTGATGCGTGCACGTCCAGGTAAACTCCCCATCGACCTAGAAATGAGAGTCCTAACTCCTGAAACCATATCCAGCCAATTGGACACGGATTGGAATACAGAAAGGCAACTGCAGTATCAAAAAGTTCAGCAATGTGTAGAGGAAAGTCTTGCTCAAGCTAGGCAAAAACAGGAAAGGAACTTTAATAGACATGCTGTGGCAACCCCCTTACCAACAGGTGAACAAGTGCTGAAGAAAAAGAGAAGAAACCACAAGTGAGATGACCAATGGGAGGCTCAGCCTTACACTATTCAACCGTCTAGGTATGACAACAGCAAAGTGTGTACCATCTCCAAAGACTGTGGAAAAACGTGTGCTCCCGTATCCAGAGACAATCCATAATAATAATAATCTTTATTTTTATATAGCGCTAACATATTCCGCAGCGCTTTACAGTTTGCACACATTATTATCACTGTCCCTGATGGGACTCAAAATCTAGATCCCCTATCTTTGGAATGTGGGAGGAAACCGGAGTACCCAGAGGAAACCCAAGCAAACATGGGAAAACATACAAACTCCTTGCAGATGTTGTCCTCCAGTACTGCAAAGCATCAGTGCTATCCACTTAGCCACCGTGCTGCCCTAATCTGAAAGTATGTCCAGCACAGCTGCGTGAAAGAGTTGAGACTGTTGTGAATTCCCTTGCTCGAATTTCTGAGCCGAAGCTCCCTCTGCTCCCTCTGGTGGTTACTGAGAGAAGTGGAGCTGGCCAGGTGGATGGAAGTTCTCCACCTGACGACAATTATTGGGAACCTGGGATTACTGGCTGGGAGCATATAATTGAGCTGGCTGCTCTTGGAGGTTGTTGGTGATTTCCTCTGTGTTCATTTAGAGTTCTTTTGTCCCCTACCTGATCTGCATGGTTCAGCTATGTGATTCTTTTGCTAATCCTTTGCATCAAATCTGGTTGTGTCTTTTTTTGCTTTCTGTTTTGCTGCTAGGGTTCAGCGTGCTCCCTGCTGGGAGCAGCGCTGGTGTTGTGAGCTCATTTTTGGGTTTGCCTCTGGTTTCTGGTGAGGGTTATGGAGCTGGCTGTGCTGACAGAGGAGTAGTGAGTTCTCTATCTGGACTCCCTCTGTTGGTGAAGGGAGGTAATGAAGCTGATCTAAATGGCAGAGACCGGCCACTTGAGGAAGAGGACTGCGATTGGACATCAGGAGTTTTTGATTGGATTTAAGGCAGCCGACTCCCTAGCTTCTTGCTGGTGATTTTTCCTGACTGTGGCTTCTGGTTTCCAGTTTGGTTCTTGCCTTCTTAAAGCTAAGTTTTCTCTGCTATTGTTCATATGAGTTTTTGTCTGGTTTACTTAGTTTTTGTGTTCAGCCAGCCCTGGCTGGGACTGGGCTGAATCCCCATTTTGTCTCTGATCAGTTGATCTCTTTTGCTCTGTCTTCAGAATATACCTGAGTGCAGATATAGGGAATTGAAGTCTAGCGAATTCAGGGCTTTTTTTCTATCAGACGTGTTGGACAGGGTTTTCTGCGTGATTGCAGACAGCAGCTTTTCTTTCCTGTCCTTTCTAGTTAGTGAGGGCCCCATCGTTTGCTCAGCCTATCTTTCTATCTGTGTTTGTGTTTTCATCTTGTTTCACCGACAATACATGTTGGGGGCTGTCTATTGCTTTGGGGTCTGCTCTGGGGCAGTTTAGATTTTCCCTTTCTTTCTTTAGGCTTATTTAGTTCTCCGGCCGTGACGAGGCGTCTAGGACCACCGTAAGCACACTCCACGGCTACTGCTAGTTGTGTGGATAGGATCAGGGGTCTGCAATCCGCTAGTTACCAACCTCTCCGGTTTTCTGGGCTTAGCTTGCTTTTTGTTTTTTCCTCCTCGGTGACTCATTCATAACAGCTGGGTCTTGCTTCATTTGTTCCAGCTTGTTTATTCCCCTGTTATGTTAGTATCTTTTTGCTTTGCTGCCAGTTATACCAGAGTGCTGATCTAGCAGGGTTTTGTCTACGGCGCGACGTCAAGAGTTCTGTAGGCGTAATAAGTTATGCTTTTTTGTGGGGACGCCTGTCATGTTATTTCTGTCTGCCCTAAATGAGAAAAATGTTTTGCTCATGCATTTACGGTGGGCAGTGTACAGCCTAAGTTCCTGTTGGCGGTTACCTTGATCTGCTCCCTTGCTACTTTTTCTGCTAAGGCCTTTGTTGATTCAGGAGCAGCTTTGAATCTGATGGATCTTGACTATGCCAAGCGTTGTGGTTTCCCCATGGTGCCCCTGAGAACCCCTATTCCCTTGAGGGGGATTGATGGTACCCCTTTTGCAGGGAATAAACCTCAGTTTTGAACCCAGGTGGTAATGCGGGTCGCCCCGGACCATCAAGAGAATTGTAAATTTTTGGTGTTGCACAATTTACATGATACTATTGTTCTGGGTTTTCCTTGGTTGCAAACCCATAATCCTATTTTAGATTGGAAATCTCTGTCTGTGGTGAGTTGGGGTTGTCAGTGTGTTCTTGGTGACACTCCTGATTTCTCCACCTCTCCCCAGTCTCAAGACTTTCCTGACTATTTGGCTGATTTTTCTGATGTATTTACAATCAATGATCCGTAGGTCACCGCTTCGGCAAATTATTGGCTGCAGCATTCACACAACCATTTCTGTTGGAAGAAGAAACTATGAGACTGGTGGTGACCAGTCATACTTGGAGAGACCAGTACCACTCATACTTGGAGAGCAATAGTGAGGATCAGTAAATGCATGTACAAGAAGCCACGTACATCTGCTGAATATATCTCCTTTTAACCTACATAAACTTTTTGTTTAGGCTTCAATCTGTTTCTGGTGGCTGCACATGAGTTTGGCCACTCCTTGGGACTCAATCACTCTCAAGACCGGCAGGCCCTGATGTTTCCAACCTACCGCTATGTAAATACAGACAATTACCGCCTGCCACAAGATGACGTCAATGGAATACAGTCACTGTATGGTCGAAGGCGCAAGTAACTCCTATAGAAACCTGCCAGAATGGATTTTATCCAAGAGCGGAAAAGCTAATTATTGGTATAAACTATAAACGTGCAATAAATATATAAATATAAGATAAGAGTATCTGACAGTACAATATAGATTACAGCAACGTTAGCGTGCCGCATTTGCAATATAACAATACCAATTGTACTAATGATTTGTATAAGGTAGATCTCTACTTATGTTGTATCTAGAAGATTTGAAAATGAAGGTTCAACTAATTTGTATCTCATTTGTATTGTCGGCCCAAAAGAAATATCTTTTATATCAATGATGCCTTGCCGAAAAGGTTATACCAAAACATACCAATGACATGATAAAGTGCTTTCCCTTATTGTCCAGGAACAGAAAAAAACTGTCAACAAAGAGATTTTCAAGAGGTTTTTGGAGCAGTATCTGAACTCCCCAAATCCTCCTCTAAATCTCAAAACACCTCAAAAACGGTGAGTCTCCGTTCGGCTACTGCTTCGAGAACTGAGCAAAAAGACTCAAATAGAAAATAAGAGTTTAGTTCTTCTTACAGGAACAGCAGCACTTTTGTCGTAGGCTGAGACTGATATTGCAGCTCAGTGTAATTCAAGGGATTAAGGATAAATTGCAATACGAGGGACATACCAAGTACACTGGAAAATGCAAACCCCATCTAATTTGTTACAACTAGTGATGAGCGAGTATACTCGCTGCTTGGGTCTCCCCGAGCATGCTCGGGTGTCCTCCAAGTATTTTGGTGTGCTCGGAGATTTAGTTTTCATCGTCTCAGCTGCATGATTTGTGGCTGCTAGACAGCTTGAATACATGTGTGGAATGCCTGCTTGTTAGGGAATTCCCACATGTATTCAGCCTGTCTACAAGCCGCAAATCATGCAGCTGAGACGACGAAAACTAAATCTCCGAGCACGCCAAAATACTCGGAGATCACCCGAGCAACAATGCTACTCGCCCATCACTAGTTACAACTGCTTGAAATGTGAAAAGTAACGCAAGTAAAATTCTAGTGCAAATTAAAAAATATAAATAAAATATATATATATATATTGTGAGGTAGCGCTGTCATTTACTTGGGGAATTCTCGCTTGGCAGCGAACAAAACACATCCGGCAGGGGTTTTCCATCAAACATAGCAGTCCATGCGGTTTATCATGCAGCATAAACCGATAGAAGCAATCAGCAAAACTTCACATAAAGAGCAGAGCGTCCATTATAGCTTCCCTCAGTAAACCCAGTGTTCACACAGGTTGCTCAATGTCCAGCATACAGGCTCTCTTAGCCTCATTTATCTCACCCACGTCAGGGTCTCCACATGGTTCCGTCACTCATGCTGCAGACGTCCATATCCCTCCAAGGAACTTTCAGCCTCTGGCAGCCATTACACACAGCCACACACCGGCTGTTAGCCAGGAGACAATCCTGGGCACGGGACCTTCCGCCCTGGCCACATTATATGGTCTACAGCCACGCCCACCAGGTCACGTGACTATGACCTCATCACAGGTCCTTCACACACTCACATAGCCTTTTACTACAGGCGTTTTCAGACACACCCCTGGGTGGGTTTGTAGGTAACCAGACCCCCCAACTCTCTAGTTACCTGGAGACTTCTCCCTTACATATTAACGCATCTCAGCAAAGACCTTGCTGATCACACATACATAAGTCTCCATCTCAAAACCACCCCCTTTGAGATACCTAACGGCCATTCAATATTCTGCCATTCATCCTTTCTCCTGGGACCTCCGCACAGCGCCTCCTAGCGGACACAATGGTTACTACACCACAACATATATATATGGAAAAATTTAAGCTGGCGCTACTGCCCTTATAACCATGTGTATGGAGTTATGGGGCACTTACAAACCACAAGTCAATGGCTACCTATAGTGCCGCCACAATGACATTTCAGAGCTAATCTACTTTTACTATCTTAAATTCAGAATGGCTTCCTTTATACTAAGAGGAATTTTTTCTGTATCGTGCTTTGGTTTTCTGTGCAAATGCAATAATATAATAAATTGATAAAATATTCCTTTGAAACTCTCGAATCTGTATCTACACTTTAGTACTTCTGTAGGGTCTGACCATCTGGCATGACGTGATGCTTCTGTACGCCGGCAGGTCCAAGTGTACCACAACAGTGTCGAGCTTGATAGTCTCCTTTAACCACCCAAGGTGCAGGATGTTCTCGCCACACTGGAAGGCCTAACCTAACCTCACAAGACAAGAGAAGAGATCACATTTTTTATGTGACAGCCTCAGCATTCTCAGAGCCCGCACTACACATAACACAGTGGGGGCGACGTACTGATCCTGTCTATTATTTATACAGTGTAAACTAATGAGCACTAAATGTTTCTGTGATTCATGCTGAATAATATGTAAATTGTCTCTTCAGGGAGGAACAGTACTAGAACTCTAGTCCCATCTAGTCCTCTGCATATTTAATTTCCCAGAGGAGCACGCATGGCTTATAAGTCTGACATTAACCCCACAAATATTATCCCACTTGCCACCGCACCAGGGCAAGTGGGAAAAGCTGAGCAAAGAGCCAGAATTCTACTTCAGGACCAAGCAGAAACTATCAGAATTTCTCCTAAACGCTACAGAATTGTGAGTGTGACACCGGTGTTCTACTGTGTTAGGGAGTAGAGCAGGATTCTTTAGCTAGGATGCTATAGCAGCATGGCCTGATTATCGGAAGCCAGATAGGAAGTTAGAAGAGAGTAGTTTATAGAAATTTTTTATACTGTCTGTATTGAACTTTGCATTGCCATAGCTGGAGCACAGGTTGTGTAAAACACTCTAGCTACTTCTTCCTGTATCTATTATTGTATTATCATTGCAAGAACCTTTAGTCTTATTTTCTGACATAAAATCATTTGCCTTTTAATAAAGCCGGTGTTTTGCTTCTGCTTCTTCGTCCACAGTACTGTATTTGAATCCTGCCTGGCGGTGTCGTTCAGTCACCGCTACACAGCCTAAGACCAAGATCAGATGGCCGTATTCCATGGTCCTTGTATGGAGCACAAAGCCCAGACTGATCGCCAGCCTCCTGACCTAGACTAAACCTCTTAGGCTGCTTTCACACATCCGTCTTTTTTAATCTGGCACGATGCGGCGAAAAGTGTGAAAATCGGATCCGGAATTGGATCCGTTTTTTTCACATAGAATGTAATGATCGCCGCATCGTGCTGGATAGACATGCGGCGCCTCGGTTTTTTGCCGGATATGGCAAACATGCGCCCTCCGGCGTCTGCAAAAAACGTTGCCTGCAACTTTTTTTGCAGCGCAGGAACGGCTTTTTAAACAGCGCATGCCCGGACACTGTGAGTTTTAACCCCACAAGTGCCCGGTGAATGCGTGTCTCTCTCCTTACCTTTCAGCGGCTTACTCTCTCGTCCCCCGGTGCTGTGCTGCAGCTCCTTTAAATGTTGTCCAAGCCGGTCCGGCTTTTCGCCGCACGCCGCTGGACCCAAGACACCGGATGTGTGAAAGTAGCCTAAGTCATACACGAGACTGAAGAGCTGAGGTCAGGAGATCTGTGGATGATCCGGTTATTATACTCTGTACATGGACTGTGTAATGCTCCTCTCAAAACCTGTGGTGTTATTAGGGGCTATTTTATTTTTCTTCTCATGGGGCAAAGATCTTACAGACAGGTACTTGCTAACTACTTGCCTGTTCTACCCGGCACTGTCTCTGAACATTCACTGGCCGCTCTTGCCAGCAATTCAGCTGCTTCACATAAAAGAGCTGCTCTTTTTCTTCTAGGCTGCTCTTTGGGCGGTGTGTGACCACTGATGTCATGCTGATTAGCAGCCAGCTCCCCACAGTTAGGCCCCGTTTACATATCTCATATTTCCGGTGCTAAAAAAAAGCACAAGTGAGGTCTGTGGTCTGTATCCATGTGTCAGTGTGACACCATCTGTGTGGCATTCGTATGTCTGTGTGTACATGTCAGTGTGTATACATGTGTACCATCTTGGTGCTGTCCATGTGCTGCCCGTGTGCACCATCAGTGTGACAAATACTGGAATAAAATGAAAACTACAAATGACAAATGTTTAGGTATTAGATATGCAAAGATAAAGATGATAGATAGATAGATAGATAGATAGATAGTGTGACAGGGACACTGGTGTCATACGTGAGGGTAGATATGTGTCACAAAGGTTGCTTTCCTGCATGATGTGAAAGCCATAAGTGTTTTCTCCAGCATGATATGTGCTGAGAGCATTCCAGTAGCTATATGGGTCTGTCTTTCATGGTGGGTAGGTTAGAGATGGGTGGGATGCCTACCCACCATATCTCCACCTGCAGGGTGTGGCTGGAGGGAGTTAAAGGGAATCTGTCACTTATTTTTTGGGCTATGAGATGCGGCCACCGCTATGAGGGGCTTATTTACAGCATTATGTAATGCTGTAGATAAGCCGCCGATGTAACCTGAAAGAGAAGAAAAACGAGTTATATTATACTCACCGAGGGGCGGTCCGGGTCCAGTTTGAGTCCGGAGGGTGTCACGGTCCGGTCCGGCGCCTCCCATATTGTAGCGATGATGTTCTCTTCTTTGCTTCCCAGCACAGGCGCACTGCTTTGCCCTGTTGAGGGCAGAGCAGAGTACTGCAGTGCGCAGGCACTGGACCTCTTCCAGCTACATCGGGGGCTTATCTACAGCGTTACAGAATGCTGTAGATAAGCCCCTGATGGCGGTAGCCATATCTCATAGCCCAAAAAATAGGTGACAGATTCAACTTTAAATGTCCAGCTAGCTTTTTTTCTCGGTCTGTGCTGTGTGGAGGAAAGGAAGCCTCCATATTGAAGCTCCTGAGAGAGCTGCCACATGTGATGTCCCAGAAGTACTGGGCAGGACTGTGTATGAACTGATTACTTTATTTTGAGCCAGAAAAGTGTTTTTCTGTTACCAGTTTGGGTTTTTTGGTTTATGAAGTAATAAACCATCCAGAGACTTTAACCAAACGTGGTGTTTCGGATGCAGGCAACGTTCCAGAACACAGGTAGCAGCGGTAGATAAACCGTGTGTCCTGGGTGATAGTGGCTGCGGGGTTGGAACAGCAGTCGGACAAAATGAAGGACCTACTCAAGCACCTGAACCTGAGCCAACAGCAGCAGCACCAGGTACAGCAGGAGACTAATAAACTCTAGCAGATTCAACAACTACAAAGACAGATGGAACTCCTGGTGTGAGATGTCAGCAGCAGAGAAACCGGCCCTCCCCCTCATCAAGGTGATGACTCCTGCATCTGGAAAGCGTTAAGACAAGTCATGTGATAGATGACCCGAGGGGATGCTATAGAGGCATTTTTGACTGTGTTCGAGCTGATGGTGGAGCGTGAGAAGCTACCACCAGAGCAGTGGGCAGATGTACTGGCCACCTATTTGACTGGTGAACACCAGAAGGCCTATTATGATTTGACATTACAGGATGCCAAGTTGGAAACAGCGATATTGGCATGCTCAGGTGTCACTATGTCTGTCGGAGCACTAAGGGTTCATCACTGGCCGTATTATGGTTATAAACCTCCCCACTAACAAATGTTTGACTTGTTGCATTTGGTCCAGAAATGGTTTCAGCTGGAGTCCTCCACTCCAGCCCAGATGATCGAGCAGGTCGAAATATTCACTCCCTCCCCTGGTCGCTGCAGACGTGGGTTGCCCAGGGAGACCCCCGGAATGTGGATGACCTGGTGGGTCTCTTATAAAGGTACCAGGTGGTCAAGAGGTCCCTAAGGAAGCTGGGGGTGGTACATCTCCATACTGGGGTATCCAGCATGACCCCAAGTCCCAAAATAGTGGTAACAGAGCCACCACTGGGGGGAGTCCAAGGTCCCCAGGAGCCGCTGAGGGGCTACCAAAGCTGCTGGTAAAGACCTGATCTTTTGGCGGTATCACAAACCAGGATACATAGCGGCCTGTTGTCCTATGTCTTCCGAGCAGATGGACTGTAGCCTAAGCAGTCGTTGTTCGTATTATGCCTACCCAGCCTGCAGTGTGGGCTTTCAGCCCAGAGAGGGGCCGCAGTCATGTCCTGTGACCATAAACGGAGTCCTGGTGTTAGGACTCTTGTACTCCGGGAGTTTGGTGACCCTGATAAGGGCCACGCTTCCCCACCAGTTGATCACAGGGACACATGTGGGCATTTGCTGTATCCACGGGGATGCCAAAGACTACCCTGTTGCCAGAGTATAGATTAAAACGAGCCATGCTATGGGGTTCCATGAGGTTGGGGTAGTCAGAGACTTAATACACCCCATGATAATCAGGCGGGACTTCAGCCTGTTCTGGGACTTGTGGGGAAAAGCAGGGGTGCCCAGTGTATCAGGTAGGAGCCAGTGCAACCCTGATGAGTCCCCGTAGCAGTAGAGGATGAAGGAGTTCCCCTTGTGTGTCCTAGCTCGAGATGAGGAAGAACTGGTGACCAGTGAGGCCGAGGTTCCTGAGCTGGGAGTTTCTGGGGAAAATTTCAGGATTGCTCAAATGAAAGATCTTACCCTAAAGGGGGCCTTTGAAAATGTGTCTGTGATTGATGGAGTTACTCAAGAGTCGGGGGCTGACACCCACACTTTGCAGTCAATAGCGAATTGTTGTATCGAGTGACTACACTGAGATAAGGTGAAATAGTGGAGCAGCTGTTGGTTCCAGGGCCATACCAGCGGAAGGTTCTAGACATGGCCCATTGGCATGTTTTGGGGGGACAGCTGGGGGTGGAGAAAATGCAGGAGAGAATATTGCAGAGGTTCTATTACCTGGGATGTTAACAGGAGTTCTTGAATTATTGTAGGTCCTGCCCCACCTGCCAGATAACTGCTCCCTTATCTCACTTTCAAAGTCCTCTGGTCCCGTTACCAGTAACTCAGATCCAACTAGAGCAAATTGCTATGGATCTAGTAGGTCCTTTAGCAGGGGCGTAACTAGAACTGATTGGGCCCTAGAGCAAACTTTTAAACGGGGCCCCCTCAAAAACACACCCCCTTCAAGACATTCCCAGAGGTCCATGCGGCAGGCAGCTCTGCAGAGAGCTAATAGACAGCGAGGGCTCAGGGAAGGGGCAGGACTGAACTAGTCTGAAGCAATACACTCTGTGACTGGCTGCAGGCAGGGAGGCGGGCCCAATATGTGCTTCGCTCCACACAGCAGGCACAGAAATGCAGCGTAGGCTGCGAAATCATAGTGTACATTTTCCGCCGGGGCCCCGGATCCCTTACACTACACGCATTGGGCCGGCGGGCCCCCAAGACAGCGTTGGCCACCCACAGCACCTGCCGGAGCGCCGCAGTAATGTACTTAATTAAATTGCACTACTGGGTAGCACAGGGGCAGACACTGACAGCTTGGGACCCCTGTGTAAGAAATGTGTCTGGACCCCCCTCCTTTTATGGCGTCAAAGCTATATATATATATATATATATATATATATTATATAGCCACACACACATACATGTATATATATATATATATATATATATATATATATTACATAGTCTCCTTTATTATGTAAATTGCTGTCCCTTAGACGGTGCCCTCTCTTATGTACAGTACCGTCCCTTACATATTGAATTATATAGAGCCCTGTTTCTTATTACATACCGTCCTGTCTTGCTAGCTGTATAATGCAATGATGGCTGATGGAGCATGGGAAAGCTTCCTTTATAATGGAGAAGCTTCTGTTTGGAATGTGGATACCGCGTTCAGCCCTGCACACTTGCAACCTACTTGTATAAGCCCCATATTAGCCTTAGGCTGCCGGTCTTACCTGCACACCTGCAAACTACTATTATATGCCCCATACGGGCCTTTTGCTACCAGTCTCAGTACAGACATTTTCTACAGGTATATTTTTACACCGGTCTCAGTACAGACATTTTCTACAGGTATATTTTTACACCAGTCTCAGTACAGACATCTTCCACAGGCAAATTGCTTCAGCAATCCAGCGGCAACCTTTCCTCATTTCCTTATGGAATATATTGCATCCAATTGAATTACCAGCACAGCACACCTTAAGGGTAGCTGGAAGCCTGCTATATGCCTACACCATATTTGGAAGCAGGAACTTACAAAAAAATTATTTTGCTCGTGGATATACGTTTGTTCATACTATATAGACAGCATTTGGACTGACGAAGGCCAAGTGTAGGCCGAAACGTCTTTTTTTAAGACTGCATATAAATAAAAACTTCACTTAAAAAGGACAATTCAGTTGAGTGCCAAGTTACTTTATTATTACCCAGTATCAGTGGGTCAGTGCAACAACAGAGGTAGCAGTGACAGCAGTAGTGGGAACTGGAACTGCAGGAAAAGACACAGCAGTTTAGACTGGCAGGTCGCTCATCATGTGGCATATCATCGCATGGGCTGATGCCCTCAAATCCAGGGCGAAATGGCTGAGGGAACCCCCAAGCGCAGAGATTCTGAACAAGGAGGATGCTGAGGAACCGTATGATACAGTCCTACCCGGGAACGTGCTGAATAACCAGGAGAGAGGTACAAGGAAAGAGGAGAAGCACTATGCGAAAGCTGATGATGATGCTGTAATGAATATGGATGTGCTGTTTATGAAGAACAGTAAAGTTATGCGTTTAAAAGTTGAAATGGACTGTGTCTCAATTTATGCAACACGGACAGCGGGAGCTTCCAGCTGCTAAGAGGAGACCCCAATGGTGAAGAAAGTGAAGCCACAGGTATGCTGAGTAATGGACATTGTTTCTATGTGACGGGAACCCAGGGCATGAATACACAACCAGCCTCTGTCATGACTATGGCCCTGGCATTCCCATTTCCTAACACTGCAATCGCTTCAGCGGTATCCTAATCCTGAAACCGTGTCAGCGGTACCTGTACCTATACCTGGCCTCTTGCCCTGGGGTGACCAGTCCTGTGCCCACTGTCCCTACTCCTAGTGCAGCCAGCTCCAGAACTGTTCCTGATATCTATGTGTGTGAACAAGAACCTCTCTTCAACATCGAAGTTGTCCGTACAGTCTGGCAGCCTCCGTATCTTGCTAGTCAGTGACCTTGGTCATGTCTCCCCGTCTCAGTGAACCTGGGATAAGCAGCTGCAGTATTGGTGCCTGCCTAGTAGTGGTACTTAATGGCTACCTGCAGCACAGTCTGTCTTCACATCAGGAGCTCCAGAGAACACCAGGTAGCCGCTTAGTTACTGTTAGGAACGGCGACACACTAAATAAAAATATAAATAAAGTGTGTTCGCCGCTCGGGGTCCACCGTGCGATGGATGGAAAAAACGCAGCTAGGTGATGACAGAGCAATATGGCGGTAGTGTGCACAGGGTTTGACGTCACCCAAGTGCACAGAGCAATCTATGTTGAATCACAGAGCTGCAACACCAAAATAAACACAATAAGTCTGAGCCTGTTAATGTCACAGGTACTCAGAGTAACACACGCGGTAATGCGGTCACAGGAGTAGCCCTAGGTGGCGGGACTACTTCCGTCTAGACCTATCGTAGCTATTCATGTGTCGAGCGTTGCAACCGCAGACCGAGCGTCGCAACCGCAGACGCCCAAGTAGGCTGCTACTGCAGCGCGGCATGGACAGTGCTGCAGAGTGACACCGCTGAACAGCAGGCGCGATGTCTGACGCTAGCAAGTGTGTCTGGAGCAATGGCGCGCTGGCGCTGGTACTGGCTAGATAACTCAATCCCACACACAGTCGTATTATCCAAGGAAAGGGATTTCAAATGAGTCGTTCACCAGATCATGCATCCATCAACATACACACTGCAGCAAGTATGACTATACTAGCGCATGGCGGAACGGCCATGCACACTTTTTATAGCAAGCGGGACCTTATGGAAGTCTCCAGAACTCTGAGCTGAACCAATGGGATTAGGAGCAGGACCTGAGCACCTGACTCCCGAACACCAATGGGGACTCGTTCCACGAGCATGCTCAGAAGATGGAAAGAAGGACTTAGCCTCCGGAGAGAGTTGCTGCAAGGCAATCTCCTCTGCAATATCTTTTGCAGTAGACAATGAGCAGGAGACTGCAGAATGTGAGGGTCTAGATTCCTGCATAGTAAATCTGCCTCCTAACAGTTACGTCCCTTCGTAGGCAGATCCGGCCTTGTGGCACAGTGGGTCCACAAACCATGTGCGCCACCTGCGAGCATGACACTGAGCAAGATAAATGTAATATATACCATTGATGGAGGCTTGCAAAGATGGGAGTGGAGATGCAGGCTTTAAAATGGGTGCTGATGGTAATTCCAGAGGAGGTCTAAGCTGGTTATTGAGTCAGTAGAACATTGGTGACTTTTCTGCCCTCTGCTCCTAAGCACTTGGTGATCCCATTTTGTAGTTATGGGGTCTCCACTTTGTGGCTGAGTTGCTGCGATTCATTTCACTTCTTAATAATATCACTTACAAGTGATTAAGGAAGATTTAAGAAGCAAGAAATGTCATGAATGGACTTGTTACAGCGGTGGCTCCTATTACAGGACCACGCTGGTATCAGGGAGTTATGCACCACCAGCCATTATGTCCCATGTTAATAAAGGTGGAAGGCATGTCGGGGGGCCAGACATTACACACCGGGGAGCTGGATTTTATAAAACCTGAATTCAGTGAAGCTCTGTTGCGCTTCTCTAATGGACCTCAGTCCTGGTTCAAGAAGGATTCTCTACTGTGTTTTCTCACACTTTTTAAAGCTCTAATTGACTTTACCTTTTCTTTCACCGTATGGGAAAGCAGTCTTAACAAAGGTAGTAAAGGGCCAGCACATGCCACTATATGTCTCTACTTTCTGCTTTCATATCTGAATTAATTAAATTAACATGTAATTTCTTTAGTTTAGTTACTATTGTATTGTGTCCTTATAATGTACTAATTTAGCATTACTGTAATATAGTTTAGAAATGCAGAAGAAAGTGGAAGATGTGTTGTCCATTGTACAGTTTACTTTTATTCCACTAGATGGCAAAATTGTGACTTAAAAGGGCTTTCTTCCAGAATAGAAAAAAAATCACAAAAGGAAATATCATTACAAAGAATATCCTAAATACATTTAAGTAGCAAATCAAAATTGTTTTGTCTTGAGAGGTCATCACTATTGAATTAAAATGGCCGGAAACATATACTATATAAATTAAAACCTACGTGCTAGCTCAGACCCAACGAGTGAGACAAACAATCCCTGCAGTTTATGTAAAATAGTGTAACTTTATTGAAGATAATTAAATAAAATGTCAGTACATGTACAACACATATTCTTGAAAAGTTGGGATGTTGTGTAAAATGTAAAGAAAATAAGAATATAATGATTAAATCTCTTATAGACATATTTTATTCTCAACAGAACATAGGACACAAATCCCAAGGTGGATGTTGGACATTTCTTCATTTCATTTGGAAAAAAAGTACTTATTTGTTAGTGTTGTTTAACATTTTTATAAATGATCTAGATAAGGGAACTGAAGGCAAACTAATCTAATTGTAGACGATGCAAAGCTAGGAGGAATAGGTAACACTAGAGAAGGCAGAGAAAGGATTCAGAAGGATCTATATAAGCTTGAACAATGGGCAGTCACTAACAGAATGGTATCTAACATGGAGAAATGCCAGATTCTACATCTGGGCAAGGAAAGCAAAAATTACATCTATAGAATGGGAGGAATAGAACTAAGCAACAGCACATGTGAAAAAGTCTTGGGTATACTAGTAGATCACAGACTGCACATGAGTCAACAGTGTGATTGTCATGGTCCCCGCTGGTACTTACCAGCACGATCCCGTGCCCGAGCACTTCCCGACTCCTCTGCGCGCCTCCCGGCGCGCTCCTGCTCCCCAGCGCGTACCCTCTCCTGACATCCGGGGCTCCCGGCATGTCGGTCCTGCACGCTTGCGCACTGGCATCTCCTCCGGCGCACAGACTCCTGGGAGCTGTGACCCGGTGGCCCCGCCCCCAACATGGCAGCACCCACCGGGTATTTCTGCGCAGCGTCGGGCCAGGTAAGATGCCTGATTTTCGCACGGGGTGGCGCTAGGGTCCTTTGCTAGCGCTCGCCCTGTCCTCAGGCCCCAGTGCTTCTACCTTGTGGTCTCTGTCTGAGCTACTACTGTTTAACTCTTGTGTCCCTGTCCTTCCTGCCTTGCTCTGTGTCCCTGCCATTTCCCCTGCGCCTCACCCTCTTGTCCTGTCACCTCTGGCTGTCAATCGGGTGGCTCCTGCTGTCCCATGTCTGTGTTGGCACCTGTCCTGCCATCCTGAGTCCTCTGTGTCCTCTGCATTATTACTACCTTCTGCCTCTCCCTTGCAGCCTCCAGCCTTCGTCAGTCACAGGTGCTCCCGGTCCCGTTTGCCTCCCTTGCTCCGCAATCCCTGAAGTCGTCTGTTCTTTAGCGGCACAGATTCCTCTCCGCTGCCTCTCCAGTGCTTAGCCCTAAGTCACCCCTTTGGCTACAGACATTGCGGTTCCATCTCCATTGGGCCTGCCGCTAGCACTCCCTGAATAGGGGGTGGTTCCACCTGGTCTACTCGCCCTCGGGGGCTCTGGAGCCGTGATCCAGAGGGTCCACTTCGGGGTTACCCCTAGCATCCTACACCGTAACAGTGATGCAGAAACAAAAAAGGCAAACAAAGTTCTAGGATGTATTAAGAGACAAGAATAGAGTCTAGATCACGTAAAGTAATTATCTCCCTCTACTCCTCCTTGGTCAGGCCTCATCTGGAATACTGAGTCCAGTTCTGGTCTCCACCTTTTAAAAAAGACATTGAAAAACTGGAGCAAGTTCAGAGAAGAGCTACCAGGATGGTGAGCTGACTGCAAAGTATTCTCTTTTAGGATCCGTTAGAGGATTTGGGAATGTTTCGCTTGCAAAAAAAAAAGGTTAAGAGGAGACTTAATAGCTGTCTACACATATCTGAAGGGAAGTCGCAGTGATCATCCTTATTCTCATTTGCACATGGAAACATGAGAAGCAATGGAATGAAACTGAAAGGGGGAAGACACACATTATAAAACATTTTTTTTACAGTGAGTGTGATCAATTAGTGGAACAGGCTGCCACAAGAGGTGGTGAGTTTTCCTTGAATGGAAGTCTTCAAACAGAGGCTGGACAAACATCTGTCTGAGCAGGTTTGGTGAATCCTGCATTGAGTATGGGGTTGGACACGATGACCCTGGAGGTCCCTTCCAACTCTAACATTCTATGATTCTATTTTGAAAAACAATGATGACAGCATATAACCTTATCCCAATTTTTTTTTACAAAAACATGGAATAGTAAGTGGTACTAATGAAAAACAATGGAGGGTCAGTTGCAATTTTACTATGAGGAACATTTTTCTGAAATTGATGACCTCTTACCATATGACAGATTGGTGATCTCTGACGATCTTTTCTTCTGAGAGACTCTGCCTCTCCAACATGTTCTTATTATATACAGCCATGTTACTTAATTGAAAACGGACCCTCCAGTTGTGTATCATTAGTACTGCTTACTTTTCCAGTCTTTTGTTAACCGTATTCCAATTTTTTTATGTGCGGTCTTCAACTTTTACATAAGTTTATTTTTTTAAATGAAATGACGAAAGATCCAACGTTCACCTTTGGATCGGTTTTCTATGTTCTATGGTGAATAAAATATGGGGTAATATGGGGGGGCTGGTGGGAAGAGAACTTAGTGTTTCATGACACTATGGCTGATTGGAGTGAGAAAATTGTATTTTGGTTACGCTACATAGACGATGTGTTCGTCATATGGAGAGGTACCAGAATGGATTTTGATAACTTTGTGAGAGAACTAAATGTTTATCAGCTAGGACTCCATTTCACCCATGAGACCAGTGAATGTGAGCTGGCGTTTCTTGGCATCCTTGTCCAAAAAAGTGAGAATGGTGAATTGACAACTAAAACATATCAGAAGCCCACTGCCACAAATTCCCTTCTAAGGTGGGAATGTAGCCATCCAAAATCCCCGAAGAGAGGCATACCTAAAGGACAATACCTAAGGGTCCGCCGAAATTGCTCTGATATACGCAATTTTAAAGAGCAGGCGGACGATTTAAAAATGAGATTCCTTGAAAGGGGGTATCCAAATAGTGTTTTGAAAGAGGCATATAATACCTCTATGGCCACAAACCGTAAAGATCTATTGAAGCCTACATTGTCCAAAAAGGAAGAGAATGTGACACGTTTTATAAGTTCTCTAACGGGGCAAAAGAGATTAGAAAAATATTTGAACGTGACTGGTCTATTCTACGCATGGACATGGATGTCAGGGAAACAGTGGGCCCCACTCCTCAGATCACCTTCCGCAGGGGTAGATCACTAAGGGACAGGCTTGTTCATAGCCACTTTCAGTCCCAAAAGAACCAAACATGGCTGAGCTCATCACCAGCAGGATGCTTTAGATGTGGCAAGTGCAAATTCTGTGTGCATGTTTCTCCAGGTAAAACCTTTGTGGGTAGCAACACTGGAAGGATGTACTCCATTAGACAGTTTATTAACTGCCAGAGTGTGGGTGTTGTGTATAAGGCAACCTGTGAGTGTGGGATGGAGTACGTAGGAAAAACAAAAAGAGAGTTCCGTAGAAGGATAGGAGAACATGTAGGAGATATTGTGAACAGAAGAGACACATCAATAGCCAATCATATCAACAAGTTTCACCAGGGTGATGTCAAGATGATCACGTTCAGAGGGATTGACAGGATTAGTCAACCTGTGAGAGGTGGAAACTGGGACCAGAGGATCCTACAGAAAGAGACTAAATGGATCTTCTGGCTACAGACTGTATATCCAAAGGGCCTTAACGACCAACTTTCCTTTGTTTCCTATATGTAGTGTAGGGACTGTAGGGCTTATAGAGAGGGAGAGCCGCCGCTGAGTGGGGACGCCAATGCGCAGGTTCTAGGGTGCCAATCTTCGCGTGAGGTAGGGTTAGGTAGACTAGGGCCTGTAGGGTATAATTAGGGCATCTATCTCCTTTTCACCCCTCGGTGTTATATTTCCAAGGAAGTGGATGGTACATAAAATTTACCATCACTATAAGAAATGTATATTTATCTTAGATCTATGTCCGACTCCTGTGTATCTAGCTGCTCATGGACTTACATTTATATGATATGAGATTTTTTTGAGACGGGTGTCTCTTTTCTGTATTGACGTACATCTGGGATCTTTCATGATATCCAGGGTATCATAGATATTTCTATGTTTGAATTGGAACCTGCACATAGTTATTGGTAAGAAAATTGTAAGGGTCAATATTTCTGATTTGCTTACAAGTTTGGAGAGAGGCTTCATGGGGAGATAAATCATTGCTGTATATTAATGACTATTTCCCCTGGTTTTAAGCGTCTAGGTGCGGCGCATGCGCTGTATCTAGACGGTGGGTGAAGACATTATGTCTCCTGCGGGAGGCATAAATTACATGATGTCAGCGTACCAGCCCCCTCCCACAATAGGAGCAGCGCGATGTTGCGCATGCTCTGTTATGTTTGTCCGCTCACTTCGCGCCGAGTGTTCCACGGGAACGGGCGGTTCAACCACAGTAAGTGATGAGGAGACCGGAAGTGTTTCTTCCGGTAAGCAAGGCGCGATTATATAAATGAACTACGCGCTATTACAATGTTCATACCATGACGGTCTGAGTACAAAACAGCCACTCATGACGCTTGGCTCCTGCAACCCCATGTGACTCCCCTGATGAGTGTAACGAAATGCGTAGGGAGAAGGGGTAGTGCATCTGGCAATATGGGCAGTATATGATTGAAGCCTGAAAACTGGTGGGACCGTTCCTTTTTTATCATGGGGTTGTCTTCTCGCGTTTAACAATCCTTAATTATGGAATGCGGTGTAAGTAGGAGTCTGCACGACAGAAGACACATCCCATTATGTTTATAACATGGCCCGCATGCATATGCTTACCAATGAATCCCTCTGAATTATGAGGGACTAAGCTGATTGTGCTATGGTTTTTGTATATTATAAATGTGAAGTTTCAATATATGGCGGATATATTTCAGTATAGGCATTGGAGGATGATATGCAATACTGGATTACAAGTTAGATTGGTACCGCACTTTATAATTGAATTTGTATTTGTATGCAACATCCCTATATTGGTTGTGATAAGTTTAATACGAAGTGGTTAATAGACCGTTACAACTAGGAGGTACCAAAGGCCTACGGGTAGTTGCAATACATTTGTCTATACAGGTACTGGGATAATTGAGTTTATGGTGTGATTTGACACCTAGAAGATGAAAAGGGCTGATGTTTGGGCATATATGTACTACGCCTATTGGCATATTTCATTATACGGCACCTGTTCCAACAAGAGGAGAGTATTTGTTGGGTTTGCATTATAGCACATCAACTATTTTATGTGTTGTTTGTTTGTTTGTTTGAGCACCTTGTATTTTATCCTCAAATAATAAAAGTTAGATTTTAAAATATCCGATTGCTACAATACATATATATAGAGGTGGATATTTCCATTGCTGAGTTTGTGAATATTTAGATACTATGGCAGGGTTCCTTTCAACAGGAATTGACACAAATATTTGGATATCGGAGGCCAGGGAGGTTTTTTCAGATTGTGCGTTTGTACAGAAGAGATACACCCCCTCATACAACGCCGCATTTAAAGAGTTAACAAAGACCTATAAGGACCAGATTGCGTCGTGGTGAGAAGTGCAGAGTTTAGACAATTATATTAGAGCTGGAATAGTCCCAAGGCACCTTAGAATAACTCTTGCACCAGGCTATAGATATAAGAGCCCAGGTTTAATAGCCAAGTGGGAGAAAGAAGCCACTGATAGTTCCATTAGGTTGATGAAACTGTTATTGGAAGAAGAAAAAACTACTCTAAGTAAGCTAAATGACAATTTGAAAGAACAGATTGAGGTCACAAAAAAGTTTGTGAGCGAACCCGATTTTGCAGTGAAAGAGCTGAGCTTACAAAATAGTATTGAGAGATTCCAATACCACTTGAAAGATCGTAAACACAAACTTTTTAATAGAGACTTATTGGAATTCGGAGAGAATAAAGCCTATTCTGTATCTTTGGGTCGCAATTTCAAGGTCCCTGAGACCGATATCTCCTCTTCGGAGGCAGAAGTGTCTGATACAGAGACAAGACCGAGGTATCAGAGAGGGAGAGGTAGAGGGAGAGGTGGTCGGGGAGGTAATAGAGGAGGGAATAAGAGGTCACCACAAAGGGATTTTTTAGATCAAAGTTACCCTCTGAGGAATCGACAAAATACTCACAACGCCCCTTAGAGCCACAGGTCCTCAATCTCTCTAAACGTCCTCTAACGGATACAGAAATGAGTGTTCTAAGTAAAGGATTGTCTTTTGTTCCCACCACGGACTATGATTGTTTTGAAGCAATAAAAGATTTATATTTGTTTGCTCGTAAACTCAAATGGCGTAAACATTTTGTTAAAGAGTACAAAAGAACCTCGAACGAATTGGGTATAGATGATAGTCTTTTGGCGGATGTGCGTTTTTTATTCAATCTGGGAGACCTGAATCCCAATGACAAAGGGGATGGTCCCTTTACCACCTTAAAAAATAAAAGCACGAGGATGCCACCAGTAACCGGAGATTTAAACTCTATCAATGTATTTGTTAATTTAGTATCAGAGGAGCTTTTGGAGCTGAAAGGTTCTACCAAGGTTAAATTTCATAATCTCTCAAAAAAGGAAATGAGCAGTCTTAGAGATTTGGAGTCGGACAGCAATATTACGATTAAGCCCTCCGATAAAGGGGGCAATGTAGTGGTCATGGACACTTCATTATATAGGACGATGTGCACCACTATCCTGGAAGACAAAGAAAATTATGAAATACTAACATGTAACCCGACCAGTAAGATTGTAGGTAATCTCACTAGGCTAATTAATGATGGCTTCGATGCAGGGGTGATCGATACAAATGAAAGGGGTTTCCTTATCCCTGCATACCCCGTAATGGCCACGTTTTATTGTCTTCCAAAGGTCCATAAAGGGGTAAATCCCCTGAAGGGGAGACCAATTGTGGCAGGTATTGGGAGTGTAACACAGAACCTAGGTCTATACCTAGATCAGGTACTTAGACCTTTTGTTCTTTCCCTTAATTCATATGTACGTGATACCACCGACTTCCTTGGAAAACTGGATGGGATATGCTTAGAAACTGATATGATATTGGGGAGCATAGATGTGGAGGCATTATATTCGTCAATTCCCCATGAAGTGGGTCTGAAAGCGGTTGAAAGCTATTTACAAACTAGGAGTTTACAGTTTCATAGACACAATGAATTTTTGATCAAAGCATCGGATTTTTGTCTTACCAACAATGTTTTCCTGTTTGATAATAAATTCTTCCACCAGCTCAGGGGCACAGCGATGGGGAGCCCATGTGTGCCCACTTATGCAAATTTGCTCCTGGGCTGGTGGGAAGAGAACATAGTGTTTCATGACTCTATGGCTGATTGGAGTGAGAAAATTGTATTTTGGTTACGCTACATAGACGATGTGTTCGTCATATGGAGAGGTACCAGAATGGATTTTGATAACTTTGTGAGAGAACTGAATGTTAATCACCTAGGACTCCATTTCATCTGAACTACAGTAAATGATGAAGTGACTTTCCTTGTCTCCTGCCTTATTACTCCGTGCCTTCTACTTCCATCACAATCTCTGGGGGTCAGCCCTGGTTGGAGAGGGTTAACCATCTGCACTGCCATCACCATCTAGCAATAAACATGCTAGAAAAAGGAGGAAACCACTATGGTTAAATAGAGCTGTAAGGGGCGCAATAAGAGACAAAAAGAAAGCATTTAGAGAATTAAAGCAAGTAGGTAGTGATGAGGCATTAACTAAATACAAAAAATTAAATAAATTCTGTTAAAAGCAAATCAAGACAGCAAAGATTGAGACAGAGAGACTCATTGCCAGAGAAAGTAAAAATAATCGAAAAATATTCTTTAACTACATAAATAGTAAGAAACTAAAAAATGATAGTGTTGGCCCCCTTAAAAATAGCCTGGTTGAAATGGTGTCGGGAAGGAATTTTTTCCCCAATGTGAAGCTTACTGTTTGCCACATGGGGTTTTTTTTGCCTTCCTCTGGATCAACATGTTAGGGCAAGTTAGGATAGGATATGGGTTGAACTAGATGGACTTAAAGTCTCCCTTCAACCTTAATAACTATGTTACTATGTAAAAATGTATGTATATAATTTAAAATCAATCAACTTTTCCCAGGATGTTATCAGATCTAAAATATAAAAAAAGGAGCGTACTTGGCATTGTTGCATTCATAATTGTCCAAACTAATGAAATAATATAATATTTATCCATAATGGTGAACTGCAAAAGCAAAAAAAATCAAATAACAGGATTATTGTTTTTTGGTCACTTCAACCAGAAAGGCATATGGATCCCTAGATGGTAAAGACAAAACTACAGTTGGTTTCAGAAAAACCCCAAGCCCTCACATAATTCTATCAACCCAAGACTAAACATTTTAGAGCTCTTGGAAAGCAAGAAGGAAAAATAGAATTGAAGAGAGGCCCAATGGGAATCTGTCACCCAAGGGCATGAGTGGGGTGTGCACCAGTCACCCACACAGTATAAGGACCCCACTGCTTCCCACTCAATATAATGGCCCTCACATCCCCCCTTTCATTATGATGGTGCTCACATCACTTCACACTTTATGAAGGCCCCACACAGCACCTCACATAGTATAGTGGTTGGCATATCCCCTCACGTAGTAGACTAGGCCATTATTTTAAAGTGGGAGGCTGGTGAGGCCTTCATGCTGAGTGGGCAATTATACTGAGTGGGGAGATGTGAGAGCCATTTTACTGTGTGAGCGCTATCAAAATGTGTTAGTGGCTGTGGGGAACCATCACACTGTGTGATGGGCTATGGGGGCCACTATAATGGGTGAGGTGCTGTGTGAGGCCACCATAAAGTGTGAGGGGTTGTTGGGGCCATCATACTGAATGAGTGGAAATGGAGCCCTCATTTTGTGTGGAGGGCTGTGGGGGGGCTTCATTCTGTGAGGGGGCGCTGATACTAATTAAGCGGCTGTGGGGCCATCATACTGAATGGGCTGTGGGGGTCTTCACTTTGAGAGTGGGCTGTTGGTTTCACCATACTAAACGAGGGTTGTTATACTGCGTGGGGATCATCATAATGACAGGACATCATGCTGTGTGGAGGCCATGATACTGTTTATGTATGTAGGAGGCGACCATAACTATATCATGCTATGGGGGAACACTATAGGGGCATCATGCTATGGCGGTATTATAATTTGTTGGTGGCACTGCGGGGACATCGCAATGTAAGAGTGAAGTGACTCTGTTGGAGCGATTCACTGTGGGAATATCAAAATCCGTGTGTGTGGGGGTAGGGGCATTACTATAAACATGTTTTATAATGGCCATAAAAGGGGAATCACTGAAGAGGACAATAAGGGGCTTCAATTGGAAAATAATTGCTGCTTATGTGTCATAATACATGTTGGGACATTGCCAAATATGTATATGTATGTGTGTGTGTTGTGTATAAATATATATTATGTGTATATTTTTATGTAGGGTGTGAGGGAGTGGGGTCAATTAGAATGGCTGCCTGGAATGATATGATGACACAGTTCCCAGAACACCGCCCCCTATCAGTGGAAATGAGAGAAAATCCAATGATAACACCAAATGTTTGAAGATTTTATCCTCAGCATTAGAATATATGGTTAGATGGATCTTTCTATACAGAATGAGAAGATAAACGAAACTGTAAGAAAAAGATTAAATGTGATATAATGTCATAAGATGAGAATTGGAAATAGGAAAAGCTCAGCCAAACCTCTGTAACCACGGCTGTAATCTTTTACCTGGAAAACTGCCGGGATTTTACTGTGTTTCATTCATGCCTATGTGTGCCGCCATCATTATTAGCTGCTTTATAAGGGGCAGACAATGAGAGAAAAAGTATCGGTTATTGCGCTGCATTGTGACATCATCACTTTCCTTATATGGAAGCTGGTAGTGATGTCACACAGGTGAGTGATGTCACAATAGAGCGGAACCTATAAACACTCCGTCCCATCTCACTGGCTCAGACTTGGTATTTGTTTGTCTCCTGACTGCACTTACCTAGATCTTCTCCTTGTGGATTAGTGATTTTACTTGCGAATTACTTGTGAATTAGCGGATTACGTCTGTATTAGAGAATTACTTCTGGAATTTCCTGAAGATCATTGACTGAGGACTTCTCCATCTGGAGGTAAATCTATTCTGTGCTTTTATTTATGAAACTAGAAGTTTTTGTCTCATTAGATTTCATGTATTCATGAAATTTTTCTCTAATGGAAAAACATAACAATCGCATGAAGGATTGTTCGGGAAAATGAGGAAAAAATTCCCAATGCACTAAAACTAAAAAAAACAAACAAACCTGAAATGTTGCCATTGTGCTTTGGGTTTTAATTTACAGTGTTAATTATTCAGTAAAAATGACCTGGTAATAGTGGAGTACTGGCAATCATGCCTGGTCATGCCAATACTATGGGGCCTGTTGGGTGAGGGGGCCCGGAGAATGTAGAATTAAATAGTGGGGACATTTTTGTAAGCACCATATACTAGAATTGCTATAAAATGGGCGAGAAAACTAAGGGGCCTTCAACAGGAAAACAACTACTGTTCACTTGTTATAATACATGCCCTTCCCCTTGTTTTTGAAGGTTGGGGCTCCACCAAAATTTTATATATATATATCTGTCTGTGTACATACACATATAATATATATAGACACACACACGTATAAATATGCGTATATACATATAATTTTTTTCTAGGGGGTTAAAGGGTGGGGTCAATTAGAACTTTTGCTATGAGGCCCCAATATGCCATCACTTCTATCACGGAAATGTTATCATCCATCTAATAGACTGTATGAGGAGATGAGGTCCTGGTGATGGTCGGACTGGAATCAGATGATGACACAATTCCCAGAACTCTGCCCCCATCAGTGAAAATGTGAGAAAATCCAATGACAGCACCAAATGTTTGAAGACTTTATCCTGAACATTAGATTATATAGTTAGATGTATCGTTATAGAGAAAATGAGAAGATAGAGAAAACTGTCAGAAAAAGATTAAATTTGATATAATGTTATATGATGTGAATTAGAAATAGGAAAAGCTCAGCCAAACCTCTGTAACCACCGGCTGTAATCTGTTACCTGGAAAACTGCCAGGATTTTATTTCATTCATTCCTATTTGTACCACCATCATTATCAGCTGATTTATAAGGGGCAGACAATGAGAGAAAAAGTATTGGTTATTACTCTGCATTGTGACATCATCACTTTCCTTATATGGAAGCTGGCAGTGATGTCACACAGGTGAGTGATGTCACAATAGAGCGGAACCTATAAACACTCCGTCCCATCTCACTGGCTCAGACTTGGTATTTGTTTGTCTCCTGACTGCACTTACCTAGATCTTCTCTTGTGGATTAGCGATTTACTTGCGAATTACTTGTGAATTAGCGGATTACGTCTGGATTATTGTATTTATTCTGGATTAGCGTAATATTTCTGGATTTTTCTGGAGATTTTTCTGGAGATCACTGACTGAGGACTTCTCCATCTGGAGGTAAATTTATTGTGGCTGTTATTTATGAAACTAGAAGTTTTCCTCCTGATTATTTTTCTTGTACCTTTGTGTATGGGAAGCGGCCATTGCCCCTAGAGATGAGTAACTCGTCCGGCAAAATCATGGCACAATACAACAGAGAAACCGTTTTCATGAATTTGGTTTTTATTTGCAAATCAGGAAACAAATCCAGTTCTCAGTGATAAAAGTAGGAATCGCCGACAGAAAACCAGGGAGCAAATCTCCATGTCCAGCTATTTACAGGGGGATGAGGGGATATTTGTTTTAGAGATAAATACTAGTAATAATAATGGCAGCCAGCTCTCTACCTGTATGGGGCATAGCGAGCTGCACCATGGATTATGGCACCATGTAATATGGCTCCAATGTTTTCTCATCCCCTTCAGATCTCCCTCCTGACTCTGTCTGGTCCAGGACCACAGAGGGGACGTCAGTCACCACCTACAGAAGCTGAGAAGAGAACTTCAGCGTGTACAGGACTCAGCAGAGCCGGACATCTTTAGAGTGAGTATAATGGCGGAAGTGCCGGTTTGTGGTGACCGGGTATACCATCGCTGTACACAGCGTCAGACTGGAGCTCCTTGGGCTCACCAGAGAAAATCATTCTTGGGGCCCACTTGTATAGCTACATAGAAATATATGCAAGACCAACAATTGTGTGGTAAAACACACTTGTGTTATGGTATAACATAAGGTAGTACATGTCTTAATGATATAGCAGGAGTTGGGGTAGCCCCCCTCATGGAATATAATGTAGCCACCCTCATAGAATATAATGCAGCCCTCCTCATAGAATATAATGCAACCCCTCTCACAGAATATATTGTAGCTCTCCTCAGAGTAAAATGTAGCCCCATCACAGGGTATAATGCAGCCCCCCATAGTATATAATGTAGCCCCCTCATAGACTATAATGCAGCTACCCATAGAATATAATGTAGATTCCACAGAGAATAATGAAGCCCCCTCATAGCGTATAATGCAGCCTGCCATAGAATATAATGCAGCCCGCCATAGAATATAATGTAGCCCCCTCATAGGGTATAATGCAGCCCTATATAGAATATAATGTAGTTTCCACATAGGGTATAATCCAGTCCTACAGTTTTATGGCCACCAGTACCCACTCGTTCCCCTGCTGCTCTAGGATCTGCTCCGTTCTCAGCAGCTACACTGCTGTCTGCCCGACACACATCTTGCGAGATGAAGTGATGTCATTGTGCACTGGCTGTGTCAGAGGCAAAGGGAAATAATGGGGGAGGGAGAATCATCTGACGCGCTGTACTCCATTATTGTTTTCAACTGTATCGGCATCTATGATTCTCCTCCATTATTGTTTTCAACTGTATCGTCATCCATGGGCATTGGGGAGACCACCCTGTAGGGGAAGGGGCTGTAAGCCCTGAAACATTTTAAAAATTTATTACCCATTATAAATCAGTTTCAAATATTTCTGAAATTTGAGTGAAACAAGAACAACATCTGTAATGTGAAATATTATATTATTTGCATCTATATTGTAGAAATAATTATCTTTTAATTATAATGAGTGTATTAATTCCATTGACAATTTCATGACATTTCCTCAAACATCATATTCCATTTTTGGCAGATTTGCTCTTCTAATTATATGATGAAGCCTTCCAGCATGGCATCCAGCGATCAGGATAAAGGCCTGTTGGCTTCGTTGGACCTGCTCGTTGTCCCACTCCTGGAGGACACTATTCCAGGCATTATCAAATCATATGAGCCTGAAAAAATGAAGACCATGACCAGCATGCTAATAAATCAACTGCATGATCTGGATGGACAAGATTTGGTGAATGTCATCCTGTTCTTGTCGACCATAACATCTGCCAGAGTGGACGCTGACAACTTTCTGTCTAATGAGCTCATTGATAAGACCTATCAACACATGCTGAAAGCAGAAAGTGAGAAACATCAGGGAATAACTGGTGCAGCTATGACGCTCCTGGCCAATATTGCTGTGTATCGCTTCGAAGATGTCATGGAGCACTTGGAAAGCGATGAAGAGCATCCACAGAGCAGTGCGCTGAAGATATTGGATCTCATTTCCACCAAAACCATCACAGGTTGGAAAGAGAGAAGTGCAGCGCAGAATATACTGACAGGGGATGACTTGATTACCCCTACACAACATCAAGCTGGACCACCTGCTGGCTTTGATTTTTATTATCATCTCCTGCACCCTAGCTATGGGTTCATAAATCACCTGGATAACGCTGATGTCCTCCATGACACAGACACAACCCAGGCTGGGATGTGTCATTACATTACATGTGTCTTACCTGATGAGGAAAGAAGAAAGATCATCCATTACCTGCTTATAGCAATGAGATCTGCTGTCAGAAAGAGCAGTCACATCAGTGTCATGTTCCTCTCGGAGCTGTTACTCCATCATCCTGAGCTCCTGGAGGAGAAAATGGCAAAAGATGTAATCTTATTAATGGCTTCAAAGATGGACAGCTCGGACGAACTTGAGGTCAGTCTTGCTTTAGAAGCTATGGGAAATGCCTGTATAGGTGCACCAAGACAGGTGCATCAACTGAAAGACCTCATCTATCGCTGCCTTTACAGTAAACTAGTGGGTCGTCAGAAGCTAAAAGTGGTTATCGAATGCCTAAAAGCAATGTCAAAGTTTGTCACCCTGCTGAAAAGATCAAAACTTGGCAGTAAATTTGAGAGAATTGTCCAGCGTTGTACAGACTACCTAAACCACCCAAACCCACTGGTTCGGACATACTCCACTTCACTATTTGCAGACCTCGCCAAGAACTGCAACAAGGACAAGAGAGGCTTCAGCCGCCACGTCAGGACATTCCTACCTGAGTTACTGATAAAATTACACAGTAAAAACCAGCCGGATAAGGCATCCGGTATTGCAGCCTTGTTGCATTGTCTACCTTACATCGGATATAAGAACGTTCAAGAGCTGTTATGTGCTGATGGCGAAAAAGCCTACAAAATATATGAACAGCTCGGGCAAAAGGAACCTGCCCTTCTTGTGAGGATGATGATGATCCACAGCACTGAATATATTAAGCCATATCTGGCAGACGAGGTAGACGCTGTCATGAAACACCTCACTATGATAAGAGACGCTTTACCTTATGAAGAACTCTATCCGTCAGCATTATCTGACGTGTTTATAGGGTTGAGGAGACTCAATTCTAAGATATATAATCCAGTGGTGCATGAGGCAAGTATCCGCGCCATTGACATCCTGGGCACCAAGTGGAAGAGCATCAGCACTGTTAAAGCAGTGAAAGTTGGAACAGAGAGTTTCCTGATCTATGAAAAAGTGAAGAGAGAAGAAGTAATATTTTACGAGACTTCAGTGTGAAACATCCATCACCAGATGTTACACTAAGGGTCAATGAATGAGACATCCTGAATACACTTAGATAAAACTCTTGACTATTGAAGACCATCTCAAGAACAATCCCCACATACCACAATTTTCTTATGAAAAACTTAAAATAAAGAACATAAAAAGAAAACTTAGGGTGTTTCTCTGCTTATTGTAACTGGATGAAATGTTTCTGGACTGTTCCCATAAGTATTTTGATCATAATCCTCTATATATAGCTATATATCATGATACAGCTCTGTCTTAACATGTCTATGTTTGCTAAGCTCTTAAATGGGCTTTCTAGACTATGATTTTGATGACATAGGTCATCAACATCAGATTAGTCCCGGTCTGACATGCGAAACTCCTAACGATCAGATGTTAGCAGATCCCTCAGTCAGCAGAAAGCACACAGTGCATTGAGCTGGAGCAACATAGCTTACGTGTCATCAGTACTGTGGTTCCTGTATGATCCGCAGTCTGATGTTGGCTGGTAATAACAACTCCTGGTATCTCCTGTCTAGCTGACTGCAGAATTCTGACTCCTTACAGCGTGTGCACTACACACTCTCAGTGCTCTCCAGTGTTGCCGGCGACAGTGGCAATTGGATGTCTTTGGCCTTTCTCAATTCACTTGCACTCAATTGAGTGGATGTGGTTCTAAGTATGCAAATCACATACTGTATTTGCGCTCACATGACCACCTGCTCTTGCCGGAGACACCTGATAGCAATGTCCGCATGCCATGCACATGCTGTAAGGATTCTGAAGTCTACAGTCACAAGAGTGATTACAGTCTTTCATCAGAAGACCGGACAACCCCTTTAACAATGGGAAAAGAGATACTAGGAGTTGTTTTGTACTGATGGTAGTTCTAGTGATGTAGTCACGTACTAACGGTGGTTCTGATTATGTATCCGTGTACTGATGGTGGTTATAGTAAGGTAGTCATATACTGATGGTGGGTGTAGTGATTTAGATCAGCAAAGATCATGGTTATGGTGATGTGTTCATGTACTGATGGTGGTTGTAGTGATGTATTCATGTACTAATTGATGGTTCTGGTGCTGTATTCTCTCATTAAAGATAAAGAAGAAAAAAAATGGTACAGCCAGATCAGTAAAAGATTTGGATATCCAAATTGTCAAAATATAAAACTATTTAGCCCATATGGTAATGAGAAAAACATAAGCATTACAAACCAAACATTTTTTTTTTTTTAGCAAAATAAAGAATTCAGGAAAGTTTGGTACAGCTGTAATGACACTGACCTGTAGAATCATGTCCACGGGTCTCCTTTATCAAATAATGAATAATTTAAAATCAAATATAAAAAAAACTATGATTTAATTGCATTTGTTTACTTCAGATTTATATTGTACTGCAGGGACAAGAGCAATTTCAATTTTCTCCTTAATTAGCAAAAAAGCTAGAATTGGCCCTGGCTGCAGTCACTACTCTGTTGTTACTTAATGTCTTATACTCTAGTCACATCCAGAGCTGCAGTAACCATTCTTCTGCTGTATCAATTTTTATTCTTTTATCACACCCAGAGCTTCAGTCATTTTTCTGTATTAAATCTTGTTTTAGACTCTAGTTATATCCAGAGCTGCATTCACTATACTGCTGTTACATCATGTTTTAAATTTTAGTCCAGACCTGGTCAAAGTGTGACCCATGGACCACATCAGGCTATTTGGTTGTTTCTATCTGGCACATGGAGCGGGACAGCCAAGGGCAAGAACCTGTGCCATCCCACACCACATGGCCTACCCCTGCCTGGCATTTCAATTTCTCAAGGATGCAGATAGCCATGTGTATACAGTTTGACATTCCATGCAGTATGATTGCCCATAGCTCCCATACAAAGTCTGATGCCACATAGCCCCTATATACAGTATGATGACCCATAGCTCTGACCTAGTATGGTACCCCATAGCCTCTATACGTGATATACTTTCCTTTAGTCCCTTATACAAATTATGATGCATCATATCCTCACTTTTCACAGCATGAGGTCCCAAAGCCTCTATGCCGAGTATGATGGCCTCCAAAGTATATTCCTCCATATAATGCCACCACAGCTCCCTCAACTCCCAGGATATCCAAAAAGCTTATACTCACCTAGCCTTGGTTCATTGTCCACTGCAGCCTCCATCTCCCCTTCCAGCTTGTATAATAAAGAGCAGAAGCTGCCCGTGCCTGTCAGTGTAACTGGTGGAGCAAGGAGCAGATGGCTTTCTGCTCCTCAACAGGGTTTAACAGTATCAGTGTCCAAAGGATACTATTAAAAGTGTTGCATGCTAATGCCGTCCACTGACCATTTGGCATTTGTCGGAATTTCCAGTCCAGCCCCGCTACATCACATTAGAATAACTTCTATGCCAGTCTGTTATTTATCAGAGTCATTAACCCCTTTATGACCTATGACGTGCCGTGTCCATCATAGGTCACCTGCCCCTCTTTGTTGCAGGCTTGCAGGCTCCAGAGCCTGATCTCATCAGCTGTCATGTGCCCCTAACAGCAGTGGGTGGAATCACGATCCACTCACGGCTGTTAACTAGTTAAATGCCGCTGTAATCTCTGCATTTAACTCACGCAAACCGGATGCGTGTCTCAGCTCCGCCCATCTGCACCCGTGTGACATGACCGTGGGTCGCTGAACTGCCATCAGCATTTTTGTTACACATAGCAGTTCTGCAGCCCTGCTATGTGTAACACAAGCTATCAGATGATCGCAGCTTCTAGTCTACCACGGAGACTATTGGAACAAGTAAAAAAAAAAATTAAATATTAAAACATTTTTAAAAATGTAAAAATTCAAATCACCCCCATTTGGCCCATTCAAAGTAAAATAAAAAATACACATATTTGGTATCTCAGCATTCAGAATCACCTAATGTATCAAGATATAAAAAAATTTAATCCGAACTGTAAACGGTATAACGAGAAAAAAATCTAAAGGCCAGAATTAAGTTTTTTAGTCGCTGCAACATTGCAATAAAACACAATAACGGGTGATCAAAACATCATATCTACCCCAAATAGTGTCCATAAAAGCATCAGGTCGGCACGCAAAACATATGCACTCTCCCAGCTCCAGATCCTGGGAAAAAGGAGACGCTACGGGTCTTGGAAAATGGCGCCATTTCTAAAGAAATTTGACAAACTTTGGATTTTTTTTCACCACTTAAATAAATAATAACCTTTACATGTTTGGTATCTACGAACTTGTAATCACGTTGTGAGGTAGCGCTGTCACCCCATGTGACCTACCATGGCCACATTATATGGTTCATAGCCACGCCCACCGGGTCAAAAGACTCTGACCTCATCACAGGTCCTTCATGCCTTTACACACTCTTTACAACAGTGCTTTAAACACACCCCCTGGGTGGGTTTGTAGGTAACCAGGCTCACCCATCTCTCTAGTTACCTGGAGACTTCTCCCTTACACATTGAAACAACACCTCAGCAGTATCACTGCTGATCAACACATAAGTCTCCGTCCCAAAGCCACCCACTTTGAGATACATAACGGCCATTCAGTATTCTGCCATTCATCCTTTCTCCTGGGACATCCACACAGTGCCCCCTAGCGGACTCAGTGGTTACTACACCACATACCTCCCCCCTCTGTTCAAACTTGTGGGGTTGAACACACAACATTACACCAGGGTCTCATGAGCATGTACTCACTACACCTTGCTCCACAGGTCGAGAGAACCATCTCCATCTGTCATGAGGCCTCGTTCCTACGTTAGACTTCCCCTGCCTCCAGCGGTCAGAATATCTGTCATTGTCTTTGACCCTCCAGTCACGGTCTGTCTGCGTCGTCAGACACTGTCTAGTCACCACATTCCTCTCTCTGTTTGTTCCGCTACCCGACCAGCTACCCCGGTTGGTACGGTCATCAGTTTTAGTTGGGCCTACTGTCTGGCCTGAGTCTGACCCATTCAGCGTCTCACAGGAACTAATGTCTCTCAGCCTCGTACGGCCCGTCGAACTGCCACTTGCTGACATTCTTTGGCCATCCGCCCTGTCACTTCTTGGAGTAACCCTTCGGGTCCTTACATCTTGGGTTGAAGGCGGCCGCCACCTGATATTCCGTACTTCTTTATTAATTCGCCGTTGGTCCAGCCTCAACTGCTCAATTTCTTGTAGGTACCCCACTCGATACTCCACGAGCATCCGAAAGTCTCTCAGGCTCTCCGCGGAGCAAACCACCATGATGGGAATCTTACCCACTTCACTGAATACCTGGTCTTCATCATCAGGAGGGATCCTCACCCTCACCACACCGGAGATATTCACAAGGTCTTGCATTACCATCCTGGATCTTCCAATGATTCTTCCAATCAGAGCTTTGGGTACCGGAACTACTTCTTTCCGCAAACCCAGCCGATCCATAGCCTCCCTTGCTAACTCTAGGCGTCGAGCAGCCTTCATGTTACTCCACCTAACCAGCTGTTTGGCGTGGAGACATTGTAGGTGCATCTCTTTCAGGACAGCTACTCGGTTTGATGTACCTTCTCTGGCTGATACTGCCCAGTGCACCTTACATGCTTTGACCACCTCTTTGAAAGCCTCATGCACACCTTCCTCAGCACAGGCTTCTTGCATGTCTTCTGGTACATCAATCACAGACTGGAAGGTCGTGGTCTTGCTCTCTTCCTGACCAGGAGGCTCTGGCTTTACCACGGACTCTTCCCAAACTACAGTTGCCCCTACCGGGTGACTGTCTTCTTCAGTTCTCAGCTCCTCAATCTCACGAGATCTCATCTCTTCACGACCGTCTGCCAAGACGGGCACCGGCAGCTCCGTTCCACCACCAGTCGGACCTGGCCGCTGTTCATCACTGTCCAGTTTCTTCTCCCGCAGAAGACCACTTACAGTTTCTTTGAGCTCTAAGACCTCTTTCTCGAGCTCCTCAACCCTGTGCTCGGCCATTTGTCTCAGGACTTTCCCGTTCGAGATGTCCTTCCACTGTCTCCTTTATCAGCTGTATCTCACAATCCTGTTCTCTTTTGGCCAGCACGTGTCTCACCACTACATCTTTACTTATATTGTCAAAGGGTACCGCTGGGTCAGTCCCACGAGTCGAGTGAACCCTACAGTAACCCTCTGACCGTGTGTCTAGTCCAGTCATCTCATCTCCCAGCCCATTGTCTGTCTTATCACGAGACGTCATGTCCGTAAGTTGAGCAGATGTACTTCTTCTTCCGGTCAGTTCTACCTCTGACCTGTCCACGTCAGCAGCCGTCACTGTCTCAGTGTCTGCTGGCCCCACAGTCGACACGTCTTCATCGTCTGACCATACGTCATCAAATACGACAAAGTTTCGGCCCCTCTCAAAGGTATGAACTAAGTTTGGTGGCATACTACCACCTTGACACTTCCCCTTTGCCATCTCAATCATAACTCTGTCCACCGTATAGTTCACAGTGACCCCATGTTTACAGCGAACCCTGGCGTTCTTCTCGGTTAGAGATAACACGAGAGGAGTTCCTGTCAGAGTCACCTGACTCTCTGAGTCCAGTCTACCAGAGACCCCTTCCCAGTGCAGCATCACGGTACACACCTGTGGCCCGTCATTCTCCAGAAAATCCATACTGCACTCCTCAAAACTCATACAGACACACTGCGGGTCCCCAGACATACCCACTGAGTCAACCAGTGCTGCCATTTCCTGAACCACCCCAATTTGGGTCACCGCCCCCTCCCAGGACTCCACCCCTTTTTAGGTTACCACCCCAATTATTTGAGTCACCACCCCCCTCTGGGACTCCACTTCTTTTTGGGTTACCAACCAAATTAGGGTCACCGCCCCTTCTGGGACTCCACCCCCTTTTGTGCTGCCACCCAGATTTGGGCCATCGCCATATCCGTTATACCGGTCCTCTCAGACTACAGTTCACACAACACAGTTTGTCTTTTTTACGATACCACACAAGTCCCTGTTGGCACCACCACAGCTCCTGCTGTCACCGATCACTGACACCACAACAGTTCCTTCTGGCGCTGCCACAGCTCCTGCTACGCTGTCTTTGTGGACCCGCCGATCCACTGGAAACCGCTTGTCCCCTTCGCAACCCCGCTGAGTTACTGGAAGACGCTTGTCCCCTTCGTAACCCCGCCGAGTTACAGCAAGCCGCTTGTCACCTTCTTGACTCCCACTGAGCCACCACAGGCTGAGTTGAGAAAAGAAGAAAGAAAAAAAATAACACACCACAAAAAACTCACGTGTCTTGACTGTGTGCTATTCAGGACATACCGTCTCTGCCTGAGACCGTCCAACACACAGGGCGCACCGGGTGCTATTCAGGGAGCGGCCCTCCTCCCAGGGTTTCCCAACAGACCGGCCTCACCAGGTCCAGGGGCTCAGCGGGTGCTCTTCAGGACATCCATCTCCTCCTGAGACTGCCCAACACTCACGCCTCACCAGGTCCAAGGTCATACCACGTGTTCCAGGGAGACGATTCTTCTCCTAGAATCTCCCAACACTGACCCCCCAGGACCTTGCTCACTGAACCCTCCATGAACACAGTCTTTATCTTTGTCGGCCACACAGGTCCTCGGATACCTCTTCTCCACAAAGGCACCCTATAGCAATCACCAGTCTCTTTCTCACTGACCCCGGTCAGTACAACACGGTTTTCACGACCGTCACCTGCTGGCCACGCAGGTTCTCGGACCCCTCTACCGCAGAGGTGTCCTATCAGTCTTTTCCACTGACTCCAGTCAGCATATCACGCGGCTTTCCATACCGTCAGCCCTCCTGGCTCAGCGTTGCCCTTAGCAACCAACATTGCAGTCCTTTTCCGTTGCCCCTAGCAACAAGGCTACAAAATTGCCCGCATTCTCCACCAATTGTGAGGTAGCGCTGTCATTGAAGTAGGGGATACTCGCTCAGCAGCTATATAATCAGATCCGGCACAGGTTTTCCATAAACTCATAACAGTCCAAGCGGATTATTCAGCAACATAAACCCATAGAAGCAACATAAAGTTCATAAAACAGCATAGCATCCATGACAGAGTTCAGCTCTGTAATCCCTGTGGTCACACAGGTTAAAAATATACAGGCTTTCTAGCCTTAGCGTTATCTCACCCACGTCAGGGTCACTCATGGCTCCTTTAGCATACTGCAGACGTTCATTCCCTCCAGGGAACTATCAGGCACATGCAGCCATTACACACAGCGTTTACTGCTGTCAAAAGGCAGCCCCCATCTCTCTCTCAGACAGGGCCTTCCAATCTGGACCAACCAGGTCCCAGCATTCACCCCATGTGACCTACCCTGGCCACATTATATGGTTCATAGCCATGCCCACCGGGTCACATGACCCTGACCTCATCACAGGTCCTTCAAGCCTTTACACACTCTTTACAACAGTGCTTTAAACACACCCCCTGGGTGGGTTTGTAGGTAACCAGGCCTGCCCATCTCTCTAGTTACCTGGAGACTTCTCCCTTACATATTAACGCATCTCAGCAAAGACCTTGCTGATCACACATACATAAGTCTGCATCTCAAAGCCACCCCGTTTGAGATACCTAATGGCCATTCAATATTCTGCCATTCATCCTTTCTCCTGGGACCTCCACAGAGCGCCTCCTAGCGGACACAATGGTTACTACACCACAATATATATATATGGAAAAATTTAAGCTGGCGCTACTGCCCTTATAACCATGTGTATGGAGTTATGGGGCACTTACAAACCACAAGTCCATGGCTACCTGTAGTACTGTGTTTACTATCTTAAATTCATAATGGCTTCCTTTATACTAAGAGGAATTTTTTCTGTATCGTGCTTTGGTTTTCTGTGCAAATGCAATAATAAAATAAATTGATAAAATATTCCTTTGAAACTCTCGAATCTGTATCTACACTTTAGTACTCCTGTAGGGTCTGACCATCTGGCATGACGTGATGCTTCTGTACGCCGACAGGTCCAAGTGTACCACAACAGTGTCGAGCTTGATAGTCTCCTTTAACCACCCAAGGTGCAGGATGTTCTCGCCACACTGGAAGGCCTAACCTAACCTCACAAGACAAGAGAAGAGATCACATTTTTTATGTGACAGCCTCAGCATTCTCACAACCCGCACTACACATAACACAGTGGGGGCGACGTACTGATCCTGTCTATTATTTATACAGTGTAAACTAATGTGCACTAAATGTTTCTGTGATTCATGCTGAATAATATGTAAATTGTCTCTTCAGGTAGGAACAGTACTAGAACTCTAGTCCCATCTAGTCCTCTGCATATTTAATTTCCCAGAGGAGCACGCATGGCTTATAAGTCTGACATTAACCCCACAAATATTATCCCACTTGCCACCGCACCAGGGCAAGTGGGAAAAGCTGAGCAAAGAGCCAGAATTCTACTTCAGGACCAAGCAGAAACTATCAGAATTTCTCCTAAACGCTACAGAATTGTGAGTGTGACACCGGTGTTCAACTGTGTTAGGGAGTAGAGCAGGATTCTTTAGCTAGGATGCTATAGCAGCATGGCCTGATTATCGGAAGCCAGATAGGAAGTTAGAAGAGAGTAGTTTATGGAAATTTTTTATACTGTCTGTATTGAACTTTGCATTGCCATAGCTGGAACACAGGTTGTGTAAAACACTCTAGCTACTTCTTCCTGTATCTATTATTGTATTATCATTGCAAGAACCTTTAGTCTTATTTTCTGACATAAATCATTTGTTTTTTAATAAAGCCGGTGTTTTGCTTCTGCTTCTTCGTCCATTGTACTGTATTTGAATCCTGCCTGGCGGTGTCGTTCAGTCACTGCTACACAGCCTAAGACCAAGATCAGATGGCCGTATTCCATGGTCCTTGTATGGAGCACAAAGCCCAGACTGATCGCCAGCCTCCTGACCTAGACTAAACCTCTTAGGCTGCTTTCACATCCGTCTTTTTTAATCCGGCACGATGCGGCGAAAAGTGTGAAAACTAGATCCGGAATTGGACCCGTTTTTTTCACATAGAATGTAATGATCGCCGCATCGTGCCGGAGAGACATGCGGCACCTCCGTTTTTTGCCGGATATGGCAAACATGCACTGTCCGGCATCTGCAAAAAATGTTGCCTGCAACTTTTTTTGCAGCGCCGGAAAGGCTTTTTAAACAGCGCATGCCTGGACACTGAGTTTTAACCCCACAAGTGCCCGGCGAATGCGCGTCTCTCTCTCTCCTTACCTTTCAGCGGCTGACTCTCTCGTCCCCCGGTGCTGTGCTGCAGCTCCTTTAAATGTTGTCCAAGACGGTCCAGCTTTTCGCCACACGCCGCTGGACCCAAGACACCGGATGTGTGAAAGTAGCCTAAGTCATACACGAGGCTGAAGAGCTGAGGTCAGGAGATCTGTGGATGATCCGGATATTATACTCTGTACATGGACTGTGTAATGCTCCTGTCAAAACCTGTGGTGTTATCAGGGGCTATTTTATTTTTCTTCTCATGGGGCTAAGATTTTACAGACAGGTACTTGCTAACTACTTGCCTGTTCTACCCGGCACTGTCTCCGAACATTCACTGACCGCTCTTGCCAGCAATTCAGCTGCTTCACATAACAGAGCTGCTCTTTTTCTTCTAGGCTGTTCTGTGGGCGGTGTGTGACCACTGATGTCATGCTGATTAGCAGCCAGCTCCCCACAGTTAGGCCCCCTTTACATGTCTCATATTTCCGGTGCTAAAAAAAGCACAAGTGAGGTCCGTGGTCTGTATCCATGTGTCAGTGTGACACCATCCGTGTGGCATTCGTATGTCTGTGTGTACATGTCAGTGTGTATACATGTGTACCATCTTGGTGCTGTCCATGTGCTGCCCGTGTACACCATCAGTGTGACAAGTACTGGAATAAAATGAAAACTACAAATGATAAATGTTTAGGTATTAGATATGCAAAGATAGAGAAAGATGACAGATAGATAGATAGATAGATAGATAGATAGATAGATAGATAGATAGTGTGAAAGGGACACTGGTGTCATACGTGAGGGTAGATATGTGTCACAAAGGTTGCTTTCCTGCATGATGTGACAGCCATAAGTGTTTTCTCCAGCATGATATGTGCTGAGAGCATTCCAGTAGCTATATGGGTCTGTCTTTCATGGTGGGTAGGTCAGAGATGGGTGGGATGCCTACCCACCATATCTCCACCTGCAGGGTGTGGCTGGAGGGAGTTAAAGGGAATCTGTCACTTATTTTTTGGGCTATGAGATGCGGCCACTGCTATGAGGGGCTTATTTACAGTATTCTGTAATGCTGTAGATAAGCCTCCGATGTAACCTGAAAGAGAAGAAAAACGAGTTATATTATACTCACCCAGGGGAGGTCCGGGTCCAGTTTGAGTCCGGAGGGTGTCACGGTCCGGTCCGGCGCCTCCCATATTGTAGCGATGATGTTCTCTTCTTTGCTTCCCAGCACAGGCCCACTGCTTTGCCCTGTTGAGGGCAGAGCAGAGTACTGCAATGCGCAGGCACTGGACCTCTTCCAGCTACATCGGGGGCTTATCTACAGCGTTACAGAATGCTGTAGATAAGCCCCTGATGGCGGTAGCCATATCTCATAGCCCAAAAAATAGGTGACAGATTCAACTTTAAATGTCCAGCTAGCTTTTTTTCTCGGTCTGTGCTGTGTGGAGGAAAGGAAGCCTCCATATTGAAGCTCCTGAGAGAGCTGCCACATGTGATGTCCCAGAAGTACTGGGCAGGACTGTGTATGAACTGATTACTTTGTTTTGAGCCAGAAAGGTGTTTTTCTGTTACCAGTTTGGGTTTTTTGGTTTATGAAGTAATAAACCATCCAGAGACTTTAACCAAATGTGGTGTTTCGGATGCAGGCAACGTTCCAGAACACAGGTAGCAGCGGTAGATAAACCATGTGTCCTGGGTGATAGTGGCTGCAGGGTTGGAACAGCAGTCGGACAAAATGAAGGACCTACTCAAGCACCTGAACCTGAGCCAACAGCAGCAGCACCAGGTACAGCAGGAGACTAATAAACTCTTGATGTAGCAGATTCAACAACTACAAAGACAGATAGAACTCCTGGTGTGAGATGTCAGCAGCAGAGAAACCGGCCCTCCCCCTCATCAAGGTAATGACTCCTGAGTCTGGAAAGCGTTAAGACAAGTCATGTGATAGATGACCCGAGGGGATGCTATAGAGGCATTTTTGACTGTGTTCGAGCTGGTGGTGGAGCGTGAGAAGCTACCACCAGAGCAGTGGGCAGATGTACTGGCCCCCTATTTGACTGGTGAACACCAGAAGGCCTATTATGATTTGACATTACAGGATGCCAAGTTGGAAACAGCGATATTGGCATGCTCAGGTGTCACTATGTCTGTCGGAGCCCTAAGGGTTCATCACTGGCCGTATTATGGTTATAAACCTCCCCACTAACAAATGTTTGACTTGTTGCATTTGGTCCAGAAATGGTTTCAGCCGGAGTCCTCCACTCCAGCCCAGATGATCGAGCAGGTCGAAATATTCACTCCCTCCCCTGGTCGCTGCAGACGTGGGTTGCCCAGGGAGACCCCCGGAATGTGGATGACCTGGTGGGCCTCGTATAAAGGTACCAGGTGGTCAAGAGGTCCCTAAGGAAGCCGGGGGTGGTACATCTCCATACTGGGGTATCCAGCATGACCCCAAGTCCCAAAAGAGTGGTAACAGAGCCACCACTGGGGGGAGTCCAAGGTCCCCAGGAGCCGCTGAGGGGCTACCAAAGCTGCTGGTAAAGACCTGATCTTCTGGCGGTATCACAGACCAGGATACATAGCGGCCTGTTGTCCTATGTCTTCCGAGCAGATGGACTGTAGCCTAAGCAGTCGTTGTTCGTATTATGCCTACCCAGCCTGCAGTGTGGGCTTTCAGCCTAGAGAGGGGCCGCAGTCATGTCCCGTGACCATAAACGGAGTCCTGGTGTTAGGACTCTTGGACTCCGGGAGTTTGGTGACCCTGATAAGGGCCACGCTTCCCCACCAGTTTATCACAGGGACAAATGTGGTTATTTGCTGTATCCATGGGGATGCCAAAGACTACCCTGTTGCCAGAGTATAGATTAAAACGAGCCTTACTACACCCCATGATAATCAGGCGGGACTTCAGCCTGTTCTGAGACTTGTGGGGAAAAGCAGGGGTGCCCAGTGTATCAGGTAGGAGCCAGTGCAACCCTGATGAGTCCCCATAGCAGTAGAGGATGAAGGAGTTCCCCTTGTGTGTCCTAGCTCGAGATGAGGAAGAACTGGTGACCAGTGAGGCCGAGGTTCCTGAGCTGGGAGTTTCTGGGGAAAATTTCAGGATTGCTCAAATGAGAGATCTTACCCTAAAGGGGGCCTTTGAAAATGTGTCTGTGATTGATGGGGTTACTCAAGAGTCGGGGGCTGACACCCACACTTTGCAGTCAATAGCGAATTGTTGTATCGAGTGACTACACTGAGATGAGGTGAAATAGTGGAGCAGCTGTTAGTTCCAGGGCCATACCAGCGGAAGGTTCTAGACATGGCCCATTGGCATGTTTTGGGGGAACATCTGGGGGTGGAGAAAACGCAGGAGAGAATATTGCAGAGGTTCTATTGGCTGGGATGTTAACAGGAGTTCTTGAATTATTGTAGGTCCTGCCCCACCTGCCAGATAACTGCTCCCTCATCTCACTTTCAAAGTCCTCTGGTCCCGTTACCAGTAACTCAGATCCAACTAGAGAAAATTGCTATGGATCTAGTAGGTCCTTTAGCAGGGGCGTAACTAGAACTGATTGGGCCCCAGAGCAAACTTTTAAACGGGGTCCCCTCAAAGACACACCCCCTTCAAGACATTCCCAGAGGTCCATGCGGCAGGCAGCTCTGCAGAGCGCTAATAGACAGCGAGGGCTCAGGGAAGGGGCGGGACTGAACTAGTCTGAAGCAATACACTCTGTGACTGGCTGCAGGCAGGGAGGCGGGCCCAATATGTGCTTCACTCCACACAGCAGGCACAGAAATGCAGCGTAGGCTGCGAAATCATAGTGTACATTTTCCGCCGGGGCCCCGGATCCCCTACACTACACGCATTGGGCCGGCGGGCCCCCAAGACAGCGTTGGCCACCCACAGCACCTGCCGGAGCGCCGCAGTAATGTACTTAATTAAATTGCACTACTGGGTAGCACAGGGGCGGACACTGACAGCTTGGGACCCCTGTGTAAGAAATGTGTCTGGACCCCCCTCCTTTTATGGCGTCAAAGCTATATATATATATATATATATATATATATATATATATATATATTATATAGCCACACACACATACATGTATATATATATATGTATATATATATATATTACATAGTCTCCTTTATTATGTAAATTGCTGTCCCTTAGATGGTGCCCTCTCTTATGTACAGTACCGTCCCTTACATATTGAATTATATAGAGCCCTGTTTCTTATTACATACCGTCCTGTCTTGCTAGCTGTATAATGCAATGATGGCTGATGGAGCATGGGAAAGCTTCCTTTATAATGGAGAAGCTTCTGTTTGGAATGTGGATACCGCGTTCAGCCCTGCACACTTGCAACCTACTTCTATAAGCCCCATATTAGCCTTAGGCTGCCGGTCTCACCTGCACACCTGCAAACTACTATTATATGCCCCATACGGGCCTTTTGCTACCAGTCTCAGTACAGACATTTTCTACAGGTATATTTTTACACCGGTCTCAGTACAGACATCTTCCACAGGCAAATTGCTTCAGCAATCCAGCGGTAACCTTTCCTCATTTCCTTATGGAATATATTGCATCCAATTTAATTACCAGCACAGCACACCTTAAGGGTAGCTGGAAGCCTGCTATATGCCTACACCATATTTGGAAGCAGGAACTTACAAAAAAAATATTTTGCTCGTGGACATACGTTTGTTCATACTATATAGACAGCATTCGGACTGACGAAGGCCAAGTGTAGGCCGAAACGTCTTTTTTTAAGACTGCATATAAATAAAAACTTCACTTAAAAAGGACAATTCAGTTGAGGGCCAAGTTACTTTATTATTACCCAGTATCAGTGGGTCAGTGCAACAACAGAGGTAGCAGTGACAGCAGTAGTGGGAACTGGAACTGCAGGAAAAGACACAGCAGTTTAGACTGGCAGGTCGCTCATCATGTGGCATATCATCGCATGGGCTGATGCCCTCAAATCCAGGGCGAAATGGCTGAGGGAACCCCCAAGCGCAGAGATTCTGAACAAGGAGGATGCTGAGGAACCGTATGATACAGTCCTACCCGGGAACGTGCTGAATAACCAGGAGGGAGGTACAAGGAAAGAGGAGAAGCACTATGCGAAAGCTGATGTTGATGCTGTAATGAATATGGATGTGCTGTTTATGAAGAACAGTAAAGTTATGCGTTTAAAAGTTGAAATTGACTGTGTCTCAATTTATGCAACACCGGACAGCGGGAGCTTCCAGCTGCTAAGAGGAGACCCCAATGGTGAAGAAAGTGAAGCCACAGGTATGCTGAGTAATGAACATTGTTTCTATGTGATGGGAACCCAGGGCATGAATACACAACCAGCCTCTGTCATGACTATAGCCCTGGCATTCCCTGACACTGCAATCGCTTCAGCGGTATCCTAATCCTGAAACCGTGTCAGCGGTACCTGTACCTATACCTGGCCTCTTGTCCTGGGGTGACCAGTCCTGTGCCCACTGTCCCTACTCCTAGTGCAGCCAGCTCCAGAACTGTTCCTGATATCTATGTGTGTGTACAAGAACCTCTCTTCAACATCGAAGTTGTCCGTACAGTCTGGCAGCCTCCGTATCTTGCTAGTCAGTGACCTTGGTCATGTCTCCCCGTCTCAGTGAACCTGGGATAAGCAGCTGCAGTATTGGTGCCTGCCTAGTAGTGGTACTTAATGGCTACCTGCAGCACAGTCTGTCTTCACATCAGGAGCTCCAGAGAACACCAGGAAGCCGCTTAGTTACTGTTAGGAACGGCGACACACTAAATAAAAATATAAATAAAGTGTGTTCGCCGCTCGGGGTCCACCGTGCGATGGATGGAAAAAACGCAGCTAGGTGATGACAGAGCAATATGGCGGTAGTGTGCACAGGGTTTGACGTCACCAAAGTGCACAGAGCAATCTCTGTTGAATCACAGAGCTGCAACACCGAAATAAACACAAAAAGTCTGAGCCTGTTAATGTCACAGGTACTCAGAGTAACACACGCGGTAATGCGGTCACAGGAGTAGCCCTAGATGGCGGGACTTCTTCCGTCTAGACCTATCGTAGCTATTCATGTGTCGAGCGTTGCAACCGCAGACCGAGCGTCGCAACCGCAGACGCCCAAGTAGGCTGCTACTGCAGCGCGGCGTGGACAGTGCTGCAGAGTGACACCGCTGAACAGCAGGCGCGATGTCTGACGCTAGCAAGTGTGTCTGGAGCAATGGCGCGCTGGCGCTGGTACTGGCTAGATAACTCAATCCCACACACAGTCGTATTATCCAAGGAAAGGGATTTCAAATGAGTCATTCACCAGATCATGCATCCATCAACATACACACTGCAGCAAGTATGACTATACTAGCACATGGCGGAACGGCCATGCACACTTTTTATAGCAAACGGGACCTTATGGAAGTCTCCAGAACTCTGAGCTGAACCAATGTGATTAGGAGCAGGACCTGAGCACCTGACTCCCGAACACCAATGGGGAATCGTTCCACAAGCATGCTCAGAAGATGGAAAGAAGGACTTAGCCTCCGGAGAGAGCTGCTGCAAGGCAATCTCCTCTGCAATATCTTCTGCAGTAGACAATGAGCAGGAGACTGCAGAATGTGAGGGTCTAGATTCCTGCATAGTAAATCTGCCTCCTAACAGTTATGTCCCTTCGTAGGCAGATCCGGCCTTGTGGCACAGTGGGTCCACGAACCATGTGCGCCACCTGCGAGCATGACACTGAGCAAGATAAATGTAATATATACCATTGATGGAGGCTTGCAAAGATGGGAGTGGAGATGCAGGCTTTAAAATGGGTGCTGATGGTAATTCCAGAGGAGGTCTAAGCTGGTTATTGAGTCAGTAGAACATTGGTGACTTTTCTGCCCTCTGCTCCTAAGCACTTGGTGATCCCATTTTGTAGTTATGGGGTCTCCACTTTGTGGCTGAGTTGCTGCGATTCATTTCACTTCTTAATAATATCACTTACAAGTGATGAAGGAAGATTTAAGAAGCAAGAAATGTCATGAATGGACTTGTTACACCGGTGGCTCCTATTACAGGACCACGCTGGTATCAGGGAGTTATGCACCACCAGCCATTATGTCCCATGTTAACAAAGGTGGAAGGCATGTCGGGGGGCCAGACATTACACACCGGGGAGCTGGATTTTATAAAACCTGAATTCAGTGAAGCTGTGTTGCGCTTCTCTAATGGACCTCAGTCCTGGTTCAAGAAGGATTCTCTACTGTGTTTTCTCAGACTTTATAATTGACTTTACCTTTTCTTTTACCGTATGGGAAAGCAGTCTTAACAAAGGTAGTCAAGGGCCAGCACATGCCACTATATGTCTTTACTTTCTGCTTTCATATCTGAATTAATTAAATTAACATGTAATTTCTTTAGTTTAGTTACTATTGTATTGTGTCTTTATAATGTACTAATTTAGCATTACTGTAATATAGTTTAGAAATGCAGAAGAAAGTGGAAGATGTATTGTCCATTGTACAGTTTACTTTTATTCCACTAGATGGCAAAATTGTGACTTAAAAGGGCTTTCTTCCAGAATAGAAAAAAAATCACAAAAGGAAATATCATTACAAAGAATATCCTAAATACATTTAAGTAGCAAATCAAAATTGTTTTGTCTTGAGAGGTCATCACTATTGAATTAAAATGGCCGGAAACATATACTGTATAAATTAAAACCTAAGTGCTAGCTCAGACCCAACGAGTGAGACAAACAATCCCTGCAGTTTATGTAAAATAGTGTAACTTTATTGAAGATAATTAAATAAAATGTCAGTACATGTACAACACATATTCTTGAAAAGTTGGGATGCTGTGTAATATGTAAAGAAAATAAGAATATAATGATTAAATCTCTTATAGACATATTTTATTCTCAACAGAACATAGGACACAAATCCCAAGGTGGATGTTGGACATTTCTTCATTTCATTTGGAAAAAAAGTACTTATTTGTTAGTGTTGTTTAACATGTTTAACATTTTTATAAATGATCTAGATAAGGGAACTGAAGGGAAACTAATCTAATTGTAGACGATGCAAAGCTAGGAGGAATAGGTAACACTAGAGAAGGCAGAGAAAGGATTCAGAAGGATCTATATAAGCTTGAACAATGGGCAGTCACTAACAGAATGGTATCTAACATGGAGAAATGCCAGATTCTACATCTGGGCAAGGAAAGCAAAAATTACATCTATAGAATGGGAGGAATAGAACTAAGCAACAGCACATGTGAAAAAGTCTTGGGTATACTAGTAGATCACAGACTGCACATGAGTCAACAGTGTGATTGTCATGGTCCCCGCTGGTACTTACCAGCACGATCCCGTGCCCGAGCACTTCCCGACTCCTCTGCCAGCCTCCCGGCGCGCTCCTGCTCCCCAGCACGTACCCGCTCCTGACATCCGGGGCTCCCGGCATGTTGGTTCTGCGCGCTTGCGCACTGGCATCTCCTCCGGCGCACAGACTCCTGGGAGCTGTGACCCGGTGGCCCCGCCCCCAACATGGCAGCACCCACCGGGTATTTCTGCGCAGCGTCGGGCCAGGTAAGATGCCTGATTTTCGCACGGGGTGGCGCTAGGGTCCTTTGCTAGTGCTCGCCCTGTCCTCAGGCCCCAGTGCTTCTACCTTGTGGTCTCTGTCTGAGCTACTACTGTTTAACTCTTGTGTCCCTGTCCTTCCTGCCTTGCTCTGTGTCCCTGCCATTTGCCCTGCGTCTCACCCTCTTGTCCTGTCACCTCTGGCTGTCAGTCGGGTGGCTCCTGCTGTCCCATGTCTGTGTTGGCACCTGTCCTGCCATCCTGAGTCCTCTGTGTCCTCTGCATTATTACTACCTTCTGCCTCTCCCTTGCAGCCTCCAGCCTCCGTCAGTCCCAGGTGCTCCCGGTCCCGTTTGCCTCCCTTGCTCCGCAATCCCTGAAGTTGTCTGTTCTTTAGCGGCACGGATTCCTCTCCGCTGCCTCTCCAGTGCTTAGCCCTAAGTCACCCCTTTGGCTACAGACGTTGCGGTTCCATCTCCCTTGGGCCTGCCGCTAGCACTCCCTGAATAGGGGGTGGTTCCACCTGGTCTACTCGCCCTCGGGGGCTCTGGAGCCGTGACCCAGAGGGTCCACTTCGGGGTTACCCCTAGCATCCTACACCGTAACAGTGATGCAGAAACAAAAAAGGCAAACAAAGTTCTAGGATGTATTAAGAGACAAGAATAGAGTCTAGATCACGTAAAGTAATTATCTCCCTCTACTCCTCCTTGGTCAGGCCTCATCTGGAATACTGAGTCCAGTTCTGGTCTCCACCTTTTAAAAAAGACATTGAAAAACTGGAGCAAGTTCAGAGAAGAGCTACCAGGATGGTGAGCTGACTGCAAAGTATTCTCTTTTAGGATCCGTTAGAGGATTTGGGAATGTTTCGCTTGCAAAAAAAAAAGGTTAAGAGGAGACTTAATAGCTGTCTACACATATCTGAAGGGAAGTTGCAGTGATCATCCTTATTCTCATTTGCACATGGAAACATGAGAAGCAATGGAATGAAACTGAAAGGGGGAAGACACACATTATAAAACATTTTTTTACAGTGAGGGTGATCAATTAGTGGAACAGGCTGCCACAAGAGGTGGTGAGTTCTCCTTGAATGGAAGTCTTCAAACAGAGGCTGGACAAACATCTGTCTGAGCAGGTTTGGTGAATACTGCATTGAGTATGGGGTTGGACACGATGACCCTGGAGGTCCCTTCCAACTCTAACATTCTATGATTCTATTTTGAAAAACAATGATGACAGCATATAACCTTTTCCCAATATTTTTTACAAAAACATGGAATAGTAAGTGGTACTAATGAAAACAACTGGAGGGTCAGTTGCAATTTTACTATGAGGAACATTTTTCTGAAATTGATGACCTCTTACCATATGACAGATTGGTGATCTCTGACGATCTTTTCTTCTGAGAGACTCTGCCTCTCCAACATGTTCTTATTATATACAGCCATGTTACTTAATTGAAAACGGACCCTCCAGTTGTGTATCATTAGTACTGCTTACTTTTCCAGTCTTTTATAACCGTATTCCAATTTTTTTATGTGCGGTCTTCAACTTTTACATAAGTTTATTTTTTTAAATGAAATGACGAAAGGTCCAACGTTCACCTTTGGATCGGTTTTCTATGTTCTATGGTGAATAAAATATGGGGTAATATGGGGGGGCTGGTGGGAAGAGAACATAGTGTTTCATGACTCTATGGCTGATTGGAGTGAGAAAATTGTATTTTGGTTACGCTACATAGACGATGTGTTCGTCATATGGAGAGGTACCAGAATGGATTTTGATAACTTTGTGAGAGAACTGAATGTTAATCAGCTAGGACTCCATTTCACCCATGAGACCAGTGAATGTGAGCTGGCATTTCTTGGCATCCTTGTCCAAAAAAGTGAGAATGGTGAATTGACAACTAAAACATATCAGAAGCCCACTGCCACAAATTCCCTTCTAAGGTGGGAATGTAGCCATCCAAAATCCCCGAAGAGAGGCATACCTAAAGGACAATACCTAAGGGTCCGACGAAATTGCTCTGATATACGCAATTTTAAAGAGCAGGCGGACGATTTAAAAATGAGATTCCTTGAAAGGGGATATCCAAATAGTGTTTTGAGAGAGGCATATAATACCTCTATGGCCACAAACCGTAAAGATCTATTGAAGCCTACATTGTCCAAAAAGGAAGAGAATGTGACACGTTTTATAACAAAGTTCTCTAACGGGGCAAAAGAGATTAGAAAAATATTTGAACGTCACTGGTCTATTCTACGCATGGACATGGATGTCAGGGAAACAGTGGGCCCCACTCCTCAGATCACCTTCCGCAGGGGTAGATCACTAAGGGACAGGCTTGTTCATAGCCACTTTCAGTCCCAAAAGAACCAAACATGGCTGAGCTCATCACCAGCAGGATGCTTTAGATGTGGCAAGTGCAAATTCTGTGTGCATGTTTCTCCTGGTAAAACCTTTGTGGGTAGCAACACTGGAAGGATGTACTCCATTAGACAGTTTATTAACTGCCAGAGTGTGGGTGTTGTGTATAAGGCAACCTGTGAGTGTGGGATGGAGTACGTAGGAAAAGCAAAAAGAGAGTTCCGTAGAAGGATAGGAGAACATGTAGGAGATATTGTGAACAGAAGAGACACATCAATAGCCAATCATATCAACAAGTTTCACCAGGGTGATGTCAAGATGATCACGTTCAGAGGGATTGACAGGATTAGTCAACCTGTGAGAGGTGGAAACTGGGACCAGAGGATCCAACAGAAAGAGACTAAATGGATCTTCTGGCTACAGACTGTATATCCAAAGGGCCTTAACGACCAACTTTCCTTTGTTTCCTATATGTAGTGTAGGGACTGTAGGGCTTATAGAGAGGGAGAGCCGCCGCTGAGTGGGGACGCCAATGCGCAGGTTCTAGGGTGCCAATCGTCGCGTGAGGTAGGGTTAGGTAGACTAGGGCCTGTAGGGTATAATTAGGGCATCTATCTCCTTTTCACCCCTCGGTGTTATATTTCCAAGGAAGTGGATGGTACATAAAATTTACCATCACTATAAGAAATGTATATTTATCTTAGATCTATGTCCGACTCCTGTGTATCTAGCTGCTCATGGACTTACATTTATATGATATGAGATTTTTTTGAGACGGGTGTCTCTTTTCTGTATTGACGTACATCTGGGATCTTTCATGATATCCAGGGTATCATAGATATTTCTTTGTTTGAATTGGAACCTGCACATAGTTATTGGTAAGAAAATTGTAAGGGTCAATATTTCTGATTTGCTTACAAGTTTGGAGAGAGGCTTCATGGGGAGATAAATCATTGCTGTATATTAATGACTATTTCCCCTGGTTTTAAGCGTCTAGGTGCGGCGCATGCGCTGTATCTAGACGGTGGGTGAAGACATTATGTCTCCTGCGGGAGGCATAAATTACATGATGTCAGCGTACCAGCCCCCTCCCACAATAGGAGCAGCGCAATGTTGCGCATGCTCTGTTATGTTTGTCCGCTCACTTCGCGCCGAGTGTTCCACGGGAATGGGCGCATGGATGACGTCAGCGGTTCAACCACAGTAAGTGATGAGGAGACCGGAAGTGTTTCTTCCGGTAAGCAAGGCGCGATTATATAAATGAACGACGCACTATTACAATGTTCATACCATGACGGTCTGAGTACAAAACGGCCACTCATGACGCTTGGCTCCTGCAACCCCATGTGACTCCCCTGATGAGTGTAACGAAACGCATAGGGAGAAGGGGTAGTGCATCTGGCAATATGGGCAGTATATGATTGAAGTCTGAAAACTGGTGAGACCGTTCCTTTTTTATCATGGGGTTGTCTTCTCGTGTTTAACAATCCTTAATTATGGAATGCGGTGTAAGTAGGAGTCTGCACGATAGAAGACACATCCCATAATGTTTATAACATGGCCCGCATGCATATGTTTACCAATGAATCCCTCTGAATTATGAGGGACTAAGCTGATTGTGCTATGGTTTTTGTATATTATAAATGTGAAGTTTCAATATATGGCGGATATATTTCAGTATAGGCATTGGAGGATGATATGCAATACTGGATTAGGCCGGTTTCACATTAGCGCTTTTTAAGAACATGCACGGCCGGGGGTAGCTCCGCCCCCGAGCCGACTCTCTGCAGGGCGTGCCCGCCCCTTGCTTGTATCGCCGCCTCCTAGCGCACAGCGGCGCCTGCGATCGGCGCACCCTATCTTTAGCATAGGGTGCGCAGATCGTGCGCAGGCCGTGCGCTAGTTGCGCTTTGACCTGCGCTGCGCACTTTTGACGGTGCGCCGTGCGCGCCAAAATCCGAAAAGTTTGATTTTGGCGCGCACGGCGCACCGTCAAAAGTGCGCAGCGCAGGTCAATGCGCAACTAGCCCACGGCCTGCGCACGATCTGCGCACCCTATGCTAAAGATAGGGTGCGCCGATCGCAGGCGCCGCTGTGCACTAGGAGGCGGCGATACAAGCAAGGGGCGGGCACGCCGGGAAGAGAGCCGGCTCGGGGGCGGAGCTACCCCCGGCCGTGCGTGCGCTTAAAAAGCGCTAATGTGAAACCACCCTTACAAGTTAGATTGGTACCGCACTTTATAATTGAATTTGTATTTGTATGCAACATCCCTATATTGGTTGTGATAAGTTTAATACGAAGTGGTTAATAGACCGTTACAACTAGGAGGTACCATAGGCCTACGGGTAGTTGCAATACATTTGTCTATACAGGTACCGGGATAATTGAGTTTATGGTGTGATTTGACACCTAGAAGATGAAAAGGGCTGATGTTTGGACATATATGTATTACGCCTATTGGCATATTTCATTATAAGGCACCTGTTCCAACAAGAGGAGAGTATTTGTGGGGTTTGCATTATAGCACATCAACTATTTTATGTGTTGTTTGTTTGTTTGAGCACCTTGTATTTTATCCTCAAATAATAAAAGTTAGATTTTAAAATATCCGATTGCTACAATACGTATATATAGAGGTGGATATTTCCATTGCTGAGTTTGTGAATATTTAGATACTATGGCAGGGTTCCTTTCAACAGGAATTGACACAAATATTTGGATATCGGAGGCCAGGGAGGTTTTTTCAGATCGTGCGTTTGTACAGAAGAGATACACCCCCTCATACAACGCCGCATTTAAAGAGTTAACAAAAACCTATAAGGACCAGATTGCGTCGTGGTGAGAAGTGCAGAGTTTAGACAATTATATTAGAGCTGGAATAATCCCAAGGCACCTTAGAATAACTCTTGCACCAGGCTATAGATATAAGAGCCCAGGTGTAATAGCCAAGTGGGAGAAAGAAGCCACTGATAGTTCCATTAGGTTGATGAAACTGTTATTGGAAGAAGAAAAAACTACTCTAAGTAAGCTAAATGACAATTCGAAAGAACAGATTGAGGTCACAAAAAAGCTTGAGAGCGAACCCGATTTTGCAGTGAAAGAGCTGAGCTTACAATATAGTATTGAGAGATTCCAATACCACTTGAAAGATCGTAAACACAAACTTTTTAATAGAGACTTATTGGAATTCAGAGAGAATAAAGCCTATTCTGTATCTTTGGGTCGCAATTTCAAGGTCCCTGAGACCGATATCTCCTCTTCGGACGCAGAAGTGTCTGATACAGAGACAAGACTGAGGTATCAGAGAGGGAGAGGTAGAGGGAGAGGTGGTCGGGGAGGTAATAGAGGAGGGAATCAGAGGTCACCACAAAGGGATTTTTTAGATCAAAGTTACCCTCTGAGGAATCGACAAAATACTCACAACGCCCCTTAGAACCACAGGTCCTCAATCTCTCTAAACGTCCTCTAATGGATACAGAAATGAGTGTTCTTAGTAAAGGATTGTCTTGTGTTCCCACCACGGACTATGATTGTTTTGAAGCAATAAAAGATTTATATTTGTTTGCTCATAAACTCAAATGGCGTAAACATTTTGTTAAAGAGGACAAAAGAACCTCGAGCGAATTGGGTATAGATGATAGTCTTTTGGCGGATGTGCGTTTTTTATTCAATCTGGGAGACCTGAATCCCAATGACAAAGGGGATGGTCCCTTTACCACCTTAAAAAATAAAAGCACGAGGATGCCACCAGTAACGGGAGATTTAAACTCTATCGATGTATTCGTTAATTTAGTATCAGAGGAGCTTTTGGAGCTGAAAGGTTCTACCAAGGTTAAATTTCATAATCTCTCAAAAAAGGAAATGAGCAGTCTTAGAGATTTGGAGTCGGACAGCAATATTACGATTAAGCCCTCCGATAAAGGGGGCAATGTAGTGGTCATGGACACTTCATTATATAGGACGATGTGCACCACTATCCTGGAAGACAAAGAAAATTATGAAATACTAACATGTAACCCGACCAGTAAGATTGTGGGTAATCTCACTAGGCTAATTAATGATGGCTTCGATGCAGGGGTGATCGATACAAATGAAAGGGGTTTCCTTATCCCTGCATACCCCGTAATGGCCACATTTTATTGTCTTCCAAAGGTCCATAAAGGGGTAAATCCCCTGAAGGGGAGACCAATTGTGGCAGGTATTGGGAGTGTAACACAGAACCTTTTGTTCTTTCCCTTAATTCATATGTACGTGATACCACCGACTTCCTTGGAAAACTGGATGGGATATGCTTAGAAACTGATATGATATTGGGGAGCATAGATGTGGAGGCATTATATTCATCAATTCCCCATGAAATGGGTCTGAAAGATATTTACAAACTAGGGGTTTACAGTTTCATAGACACAATGAATTTTTGATCAAAGCATTGGATTTTTGTCTTACCAACAATGTTTTCCTGTTTGATAATAAATTCTTCCACCAGCTCAGGGGCACAGCGATGGGGAGCCCATGTGCGCCCACTTATGCAAATTTGCTCCTGGGCTGGTGGGAAGAGAACATAGTGTTTCATGACTCTATGGCTGATTGGAGTGAGAAAATTGTATTTTGGTTACGCTACATAGACGATGTGTTTGTCATATGGAGAGGTACCAGAATGGATTTTGATAACTTTGTGAGAGAACTGAATGTTAATCACCTAGGACTCCATTTCATCTGAACTACAGTAAATGATAAAGTGACTTTCCTTATCTCCTGCCTTATTACTCCGTGCCTTCTACTTCCATCACAATCTCTGGGGGTCAGCCCTGGTTGGAGAGGGTTAACCATCTGCACTGCCATCACCATCTAGCAATAAACATGCTAGAAATAGGAGGAAACCACTATGGTTAAATAGAGCTGTAAGGGGCGCAATAAGAGACAAAAAGAAAGCATTTAGAGAATTAAAGCAAGTAGGTAGTGATGAGGCATTAAATAAATACAAAAAATTAAATAAATTCTGTTAAAAGCAAATCAAGACAGCAAAGATTGAGACAGAGAGACTCATTGCCAGAGAAAGTAAAAATAATCGAAAAATATTCTTTAACTACATAAATAGTAAGAAACTAAAAAATGATAGTGTTGGTCCCCTTAAAAATAGTCTGGTTAAAATGGTGGATGAGGATGAGGAAAAAGCCAATATGCTAAATGACTTTTTTTCAACAGTATGTACACAAGAAAATCCCATGACGGATAACATGATCAGTGATAAAAATTCTCCATTAAATGTCGCCTGCTTAACCTAGCAGGAAGTACGGTGGCATCTAAAAATCACTAAAATTGGCAAATCCCCGGGCCCGGATGGGATACACCCCCGAGTACTGCTGGAATTAAGTACAGTCATAGATAGACCATTATTTTTAATCTTTAAAGATTCCATAATAACAGGGTCTGTACCACAGGACTGGCGTATGGCAAATGTGGTGCCAATATTCAAAAAGGGGACAAAAACTGAACTTGGAAATAATAGGCTAGTAAGTTTAAGCTCAACTGTGGGTAAAATCCTGGAGGGTTTTCTAAGAGATAATATACTGGAGTATCTGATGAAGAATAACCTCATGATCCAATATCAACATGGGTTTACAAGGGACTGTTCCTGTCAGACTAATCTGATAAGCTTTTATGAAGAGATAAGTTCTGGACTGGACCAGGGGAATGCAGTGGACGTGGTGTACATTGACTTTTCTAAAGCTTTTGATACGGTGCCACACAAAAGGTTGATACATAAAATGAGAACAATGGGGATAGGGAAAAATATGTGTAAGTGGGTTAAGAGCTGGCTCAGGGACTGGAAACAAAGGGTGGTTATTAATGGGGCACACTCAGACTGGGTCACGGTTAGCAGTGGGGTACCACAGGGGTCAGTATTGGGCCCACTTCTTTTTAACATATTTATGAATGACCTTGTAGGGGGCATAGAGAGTAGAATTTCAATATTTGCAGATGACACTAAACTCTGCAGGGTAATCAATACAGAGGAGGACAATTTTATATTACAGGATGATTTATGTAAACTAGAAGCTTGGGCTGATAAATGGGAAATGAGTTTTAATAGGGATTAATGTAAGGTCATGCACTTGGGTAGAACAAACAAGATGTATAATTATGTGCTTAATTGTAAAACACTGGGCAAAACTGTCACTGAAAAGACCTGGGTGTATGGGTGGATGACAAACTCACATTTAGTGGCCAGTGTCAGGCAGCTGCTGCAAAGGCAAATAAAATAATGGGATGCATTAAAAGAGGCATAGATGCTCATGAGGAGAACATAATTTTACCTCTATATAAGTCACTAGTGCGACCGCACTTAGAATACTGTGTACAGTTCTGGTCTCCGATGTATAAGAAAGACATAGCTGAACTGGAGCGGGTGCAGAGAAGAGCGACTAAGGTTATTAGCGCACTGGGGGGTCTGCAATACCAAAATAGGTTATTACACTTGGGGTTATTTAGTTTGGAAAATCTAAGGCTTCGGGGTGATCTTATGACAATGTATAAATATATGCGGGGACAGAACAAAGACCTTTCTAATGATCTTTTTACTCTTAGACCTGTGACGGGGACAAGGGGGCATCCTCTACGTCTGGAGGAAAGAAGGTTTAAGCATACTCACAGACGCGGATTCTTTACTGTTGGAGCAGTGAGACTATGGAACTCTCTGCCATATGATGTTGTAATGAGTGATTCCCTACTAAAATTTAAGAAGGGACTTGATGCCTTTCTGGAAAAGTATAATATTACAGGGTATATACACTAGTTTCCTTAATATTATGTTGATGCAGGGAGCTAGTCTGATTGCTGTATGTGGAGTCGGGAAGGAATTTTTTCCTCAATGTGATGCTTACTGTTTATCACACTGGGGTTTTTTTTTGCCTTCCTCTGGATCAACATGTTAGGGCAAGTTAGGATAGGATATGGGTTGAACTAGATGGACTTAAAGTCTCTCTTCAACCTTAATAACTATGTTACTATGTAAAAATGTATGTATATAATTTAAAATCAATCAACTTTTCCCGGGATGTTATCAGATCTAAAATATAAAAAAATGAGCGTACTTGGCATTGTTGCATTCATAATTGTCCAAACTAATGAAATATTATAATATTTATCCATAATGGTGAACTGCAAAAGAAGCAAAAAAAATCAAATAACAGGATTATTGTTTTTTGGTCACTTCAACCAGAAAGGCATATGTATCCCAAGATGGTAAAGACAAAACTACAGTAGGTTTCAGAAAAACCCCAAGCCCTCACATAATTCTATCAACCCAAGACAAAACATTTTAGAGCTCTTGGAAAGCAAGAAGGAAAAATAGAATTGAAGAGAGGCCCAATGGGAATCTGTCACCCAAGGGCATGAGTGGGGTGTGCACCAGTCACCCACACAGTGTGAGGACCCCACTGCTTCCCACTCAATATAATGGCCCTCACATCCCCCTTTCATTATGATGGTGCCCACATCACTTCACACTTTATGAAGGCCCCACACAGCACCTCACATAGTATAGTGGTTGGCATATCCCCTCACGTAGTAGACTAGGCCATTATTTTAAAGTGGGAGGCTGGTGAGGCCTTCATGCTGAGTGGGCCATTATACTGAGTGGGGAGATGTGAGAGCCATTTTACTGTGTGAGCGCTATCAAAATGTGTTAGTGGCTGTGGGGAACCATCACACTGTGTGATGGGCTATGGGGGCCACTATAATGGGTGAGGTGCTGTGTGAGGCCACCATAAAGTGTGAGGGGTTGTGGGGGCCATCATACTGAATGAGTGGAAATGGAGCCCTCATTTTGTGTGGAGGGCTGTGGGGGGGGGCTTCATTCTGTGAGGGGGCGCTGATACTAATTAAGCGGTTGTGGGGCCATCATACTGAATGGGCTGTGGGGGTCTTCACTTTGAGAGTGGGCTGTTGGTTTCACCATACTAAACGAGGGTTGTTATACTGCGTGGGGATCATCATAATGACAGGACATCATGCTGTGTGGAGGCCATGATACTGTTTATGTATGGAGGAGGCGACCATAACTATATCATGCTATGGGGGAACACTATAGGGGCATCATGCTATGGCGGTATTATATTTTGTTGGTGGCACTGCGGGGACATCACAATGTAAGTGTGAAGTGACTCTGTGGGAGCGATTCACTGTGGGAATATCAAAATCCGTGTGTGTGGGGGTAGGGGCATTACTATAAACATGTTTTATAATGGCCATAAAAGGGGTATCGCTGATGAGGACAATAAGGGGCTTCAATTGGAAAATAATTGCTGTTTATGTGTCATAATACATGTTGGGACATTGCCGAATATGTATATGTATGTGTGTGTGTTGTGTATAAATATATATTATGTGTATATTTTTATGTAGGGTGTGAGGGAGTGGGGGCAAGTAGAATGGCTGCCTGGAATCATATGATGACACAGTTCCCAGAACACTGCCCCCTATCAGTGAAAATGAAAGAAAATCCAATGATAACACCAAATGTTTGAAGATTTCATCCTCAGCATTAGAATATATGGTTAGATGGATCTTTCTATACAGAATGAGAAGATAAACGAAACTGTAAGAAAAAGATTAAATGTGATATAATGTCATAAGATGAGAATTGGAAATAGGAAAAGCTCAGCCAAACCTCTGTAACCATGGCTGTAATCTTTTACCTGGAAAACTGCCAGGATTTTACTGTGTTTCATTCATGCCTATGTGTGCCGCCATCATTATTAGCTGCTTTATAAGGGGCAGACAATGAGAGAAAAAGTATCGGTTATTGCGCTGCATTGTGACATCATCACTTTCCTTATATGGAAGCTGGAAGTGATGTCACACAGGTGAGTGATGTCACAATAGAGCGGAACCTATAAACACTCCGTCCCATCTCACTGGCTCAGACTTGGTATTTGTTTGTCTCCTGACTGCACTTACCTAGATCTTCTCCTTGTGGATTAGTGATTTTACTTGCGAATTACTTGTGAATTAGCGGATTATGTCTGTATTAGAGAATTACTTCTGGAATTTCCTGAAGATCATTGACTGAGGACTTCTCCATCTGGAGGTAAATCTATTGTGTGATTTTATTTATGAAACTGGAAGTTTTTGTCTCATTAGATTTCATGTATTCATGAAATTTTTCTCTTATGGAAAAACATACAATCGCATGAAGGATTGTTCGGGAAAATGAGGAAAAAATTCCCAATGCACTAAAACTGAAAAAAACAAACAAACCTGAAATGTTGCCATTGTGCTTTGGGTTTTAATTTACAGTGTTAATTATTCAGTAAAAATGACCTGGTAATAGTGGAGTACTGGCAATCATGCCTGGTCATGCCAATACTAAGGGGCCTGATGGGTGAGGGGGCCCGGAGAATGTAGAATTAAATAGTGGGGACATTTTTGTAAGCACCATATAGTAGAATTGCTATAAAATGGGCGAGAAAACTAAGGGGCCTTCAACAGGAAAACAACTACTGTTCACTTGTTATAATACATGCCCTTCCCCTTGTTTTTGAAAGTTGGGGCTCCACCAAAATTTTATATATATATATCTGTCTGTGTACATACACATATAATATATATAGACACACACACGTATAAATATGCGTATATACATATAATTTTTTTCTAGGGGGTGAAAGAGTGGGGTCAATTAGAACTTTTGCTATGAGGCCCCAATATGCCATCACTTCTATCATGGAAATGTTATCATCCATCTAATAGACTGTATGAGGAGATGAGGTCCTGATGATGGTCGGACTGGAATCAGATGATGACACAATTCCCAGAACTCTGCCCCCATCAGTGAAAATGTGAGAAAATCCAATGACAGCACCAAATGTTTGAAGACTTTATCCTGAACATTAGATTATATAGTTAGATGTATCGTTATAGAGAAAATGAGAAGATAGAGAAAACTGTCAGAAAAAGATTAAATTGATATAATGTTATATGATGTGAATTAGAAATAGGAAAAGCTCAGCCAAACCTCTGTAACCACCGGCTGTAATCTGTTACCTGGAAAACTGCCAGGATTTTATTTCATTCATTCCTATTTGAGCCGCCATCATTATCAGCTGATTTATAAGGGGCAGACAGTGAGAGAAAAAGTATTGGTTATTACTCTGCATTGTGACATCATCACTTTCCTTATATGGAAGCTGGTAGTGATGTCACACAGGTGAGTGATGTCACAATAGAGCGGAACCTATAAACACTCCGTCCCATCTCACTGGCTTAGACTTGGTATTTGTTTGTCTCCTGACTGCACTTACCTAGATCTTCTCCTTGTGGATTAGCGATTTACTTGCGAATTACTTGTGAATTAGCGGATTACGTCTGGATTATTGTATTAATTCTGGATTAGCGTAATATTTCTGGATTTTTCTGGAGATTTTTCTGGAGATCACTGACTGAGGATTTCTCCATCTGGAGGTAAATTTATTGTGGCTGTTATTTATGAAACTAGAAGTTTTCCTCCTGATTATTTTTCTTGTACCTTGGTGTATGGGAAGCGGCCATTGCCCCTAGAGATGAGTAACTCGTCCGGCAAAATCATGGCACAATACAACAGAGAAACCGTTTTCATGAATTTGGTTTTTATTTGCAAATCAGGAAACAAATCCAGTCCTCAGTGATAAAAGTAGGAATCACCGACAGAAAACCAGGGAGCAAATCTCCATGTCCAGCTATTTACAGGGGGATGAGGGGATATTTGTTTTAGAGATAAATACTAGTAATAATAATGGCAGCCAGCTCTCTACCTGTATGGGGCATAGCGAGCTGCACCAGGGATTATGGCACCAAGTAATATGGCTCCAATGTTTTCTCATCCCCTTCAGATCTCCCTCCTGACTCTGTCTGGTCCAGGACCACAGAGGGGACGTCAGTCACCACCTACAGAAGCTGAGAAGAGAACTTCAGCGTGTACAGGACTCAGCCGAGCCGGACATCTTTAGAGTGAGTATAATGGCGGATGTGCCGGTTTGTGGTGACCGGGTATACCATCGCTGTACACAGCGTCAGACTGGAGCACCTTGGGCTCACCAGAGAAAATCATTCTTGGGGCCCACTTGTATAGCTACATAGAAATATATGCAAGACCAACAATTGTGTGGTAAAACACACTTGTGTTATGGTATAACATAAGGTAGTACATGTCTTAATGATATAGCAGGAGTTGGGGTAGCCCCCCTCATGGAATATAATGTAGCCCCCCTCATAGAATATAATGCAGCCCTCCTCATAGAATATAATGCAACCCCTCTCACAGAATATATTGTAGCTCTCCTCAGAGTAAAATTTAGCCCCATCACAGGGTATAATGCAGCCCCCTATAGTATATAATGTAGCCCCCTCATAGACTATAATGCAGCTACCCATAGAATATAATGTAGATTCCACAGAGAATAATGAAGCCCCCTCATAGGGTATAATGCAGCCTGCCATAGAATATATTGCAGCCCGCCATAGAATATAATGTAGCCCCCTCATAGGGTATAATGCAGCCCTATATAGAATATAATGTAGTTTCCACATAGGGTATAATCCAGTCCTACAGTTTTATGGCCACCAGTACCCACTCATTCCCCTGCTGCTCTAGGATCTGCTCCGTTCTCAGCAGCTACACTGCTGTCTGCCCGACACACATCTTGCGCGATGAAGTGATGTCATTGTGCACTGGCTGTGTCAGAGGCAAAGGGAAATGATGGGGGAGGGAGAATCATCTGACGCGCTGTACTCCATTATTGTTTTCAACTGTATCGGCATCTATGATTCTCCTCCATTATTGTTTTCAACTGTATCGGCATCCATGGGCACTGGGGAGACCACCCTGTAGGGGAAGGGGCTGTAAGCCCTGAAACATTTTAGTATTTATTACCCATTATAAATCAGTTTCAAATATTTCTGAAATTTGAGTGAAAGAAGAACAACATCTGTAATGTGAAATATTATATTATTTGCATTTATATTGTAGAAATAATTATCTTTTAATTATAATGAGTATTAATTCCATTGAGAATTTCATGACATTTCCTCAAACATCATATTCCATTTTTGGCAGATTTGCTCTTCTGATTATATGATGAAGCCTTCCAGCATGGCATCCAGCGATCAGGATAAAGGCCTGTTGGCTTCGTTGGACCTGCTCGTTGTCCCACTCCTGGAGGACACTATTCCAGGCATTATCAAATCATATGAGCCTGAAAAAATGAAGACCATGACCAGCATGCTAATAAATCAACTGCATGATCTGGATGGACAGGATTTGGTGAATGTCCTCCTGTTCTTGTCGACTATAACATCTGCCAGAGCGGACGCTGACAACTTTCTGTCTAATGAGCTCATTGACAAGACCTATCAACACATGCTGAAAGCAGAAAGTGAGAAACATCAGGGAATAACTGGTGCAGCTATGACGCTCCTGGCCAATATTGCTGTGTATCGCTTCGAAGATGTCATGGAGCGCTTGGAAAGTGATGAGGAGCATCCACAGAGCAGCGCGCTGAAGACATTGGATCTCATTTCCACCAAAACCATCACAGGTTGGAAAGAGAGAAGTGCAGCGCAGAATATACTGACAGTGGATGACTTGATTACCCCTACACAACATCAAGCTGGACCACCTGACGGATTTGATTTTTATTATCATCTCCTGCACCCTAGCTATGGGTTCATAAATCACCTGGATAACGCTGATGTCCTCCATGACACAGACACAACCCAGGCTGGGATGTGTCCTTACATTACATGTGTCTTACCTGATGAGGAAAGAAGAAAGATCATCCATTACCTGCTTATAGCAATGAGATCTGCTGTCAGAAAGAGCAGTCTCATCAGTGTCATGTTCCTCTCGGAGCTGTTACTCCATCATCCTGAGCTCCTGGAGGAGAAAATGGCAAAAGATTTAATCTTATTAATGGCTTCAAAGATGGACAGCTCGGACGAACTTGAGGTCAGTCTTGCTTTAGAAGCTATGGGAAATGCCTGTATAGGTGCACCAAGACAGGTGCATCAACTGAAAGACCTCATCTATCGCTGCCTTTACAGTAAACTAGTGGGTCGTCAGAAGCTAAAAGTGGTCATCGAATGCCTAAAAGCAATGTCAAAGTTTGTCACCCTGCTGAAAAGATCAAAACTTGGCAGTAAATTTGAGAGAATTGTCCAGCGTTGTACAGACTACCTAAACCACCCAAACCCGCTGGTTCGGACATACTCCACTTCACTATTTGCAGACCTCGCCAAGAACTGCAACAGGGACAAGAGAGGCTTCAGCCACCATGTCAGGACATTCCTACCTGAGTTACTGATAAAATTACACAGTAAAAACCAGCCGGATAAGGCATCCGGTATTGCAGCGTTGTTGCATTGTCTACCTTACATCGGATATAAGAACGTTCAAGAGCTGTTATGTGCTGATGGCGAAAAAGCCTACAAAATATATGAACAGCTCGGGCAAAAGGAACCTGCCCTTCTTGTGAGGATGATGATCCACAGCACTGAATATATTAAGCCATATCTGGCAGACGAGGTAGACGCTGTCATGAAACACCTCACTATGATAAGAGACGCTTTACCTTATGAAGAACTCTATCCGTCAGCATTATCTGACGTGTTTATAGGGTTGAGGAGACTCAATTCTAAGATATATAATCCAGTGGTGCATGAGGCAAGTATCCGCGCCATTGACATCCTGGGCACCAAGTGGAAGAGCATCAGCACTGTTAAAGCAGTGAAAGTTGGAACAGAGAGTTTCCTGATCTATAAAAAAGTGAAAAGAGTGGAAGTAATATTTTACGAGACTTCAGTGTGAAACATCCATCACCAGATGTTACACTAAGGGTCAAAGAATGAGACATCCTGAATACACTTAGATAAAACTCTTGACTATTGAAGACCATCTCAAGAACAATCCCCACATACCACAATTTTCTTATGAAAAACTTAAAATAAAGAACATAAAAAGAAAACTTAGGGTGTTTCTCTGCTTATTGTAACTGGATGAAATGTTTCTGGACTGTTCCCATAAGTATTTTGATCATAATCCTCTATATATAGCTATATATCATGATACAGCTCCGTCTTAACATGTCTATGTTTGCTAAGCTCTTAAATGGGCTTTCTAGACTATGATTTTGATGACATAGGTCATCAACATCAGATTAGTCCCGGTCTGACATGCGAAACTCCTAACGATCAGATGTTAGCAGATCCCTCAGTCAGCAGAAAGCACACAGTGCATTGAGCTGGAGCAACATAGCTTACGTGTCATCAGTACTGTGGTTCCTGTATGATCCGCAGTCTGATGTTGGCTGGTAATAACAACTCCTGGTATCTCCTGTCTAGCTGACTGCAGAATTCTGACTCCTTACAGCGTGTGCACTACACACCCTCAGTGCTCTCTAGTGTTGCCGGCGACAGTGGCAATTGGATGTCTTTGGCCTTTCTCAATTCACTTGCACTCAATTGAGTGGATGTGGTTCTAAGTATGCAAATCACATATTTGCGCTCACATGACCACCTGCTCTTGCCGGCGACACCTGATAGCAATGTCCGCATGCCATGCACATGCTGTAAGGATTCTGAAGTCTACAGTCACAAGAGTGATTACAGGAAAGATGTTTATCTTTGTACCGTGTTAGCCAGTGGATAGAAAAATATTCAGGATTGAGAGTCCTCAGTAGTTGATACCTTTTAATGGCTAACTGAAAAGATGGTAATACATTGCAAGCTTTCGAGACTACTCAGGTCTCTTCATCAGGCTAGACTAATACAAAATCTGAAGTCACATATTTATGCACAATACAGCCTAGAAAAAATGCAATAGATAAGACAAGTGATGTGAAGCAGAACTATCAATATGGGAGAGGGAGAAACATAAATATAAACATTGGACCAGTTCATAGATAAGGAGTCTGGATGTTTTATGGTCCTCTGATTGGGGTCTAGTTCTGTGTTGCCCCGCAAGGTTTTAAAAGGAAATTCCTTAATTGATGTAAAAAGACATAAATCCATGCGACACATTCATTCCAGCACTGAGAGTGTCAAAGGTCGTCATAAATTTGTACTCCCAAACTCATCTCTCTCTCTGAGATGTGAAGTTACCTTTCAATACCAGTAATTTCATATCCATGCTGCTGTGATCAGGGATACAGAAATGTTTTGCCACAGGTAGATCCATTCTTTTTTCTCTTATTGTGTGACGATGAGCATTCATCCTTGTTCTAAGCTTTTGCCCTGTCTCCCCCACATACAGACCCCCAGTTGGACATTTAGTACAAATAATTAAGTACACCACATTAGATGTAATGCAGGTGAAAGTACCTGGGATCTTGTAGTCCTGATGTGAATTGGGGACCTTTATCTTGTCCGTGGTCATTATAAATGGACAGGTTTTACATTTTTTCTGGTTGCAAGGAAAGGTTCCTCCAGCTGTTGGAGAGGACAGGGAGCTTCTGACAATGATGCTTCTTAAATTTGGGGGCTGCCTAAAACACAGAAGTGGGGGGTCTGGAAAAATGGATTTTAATCGGGCATCTTTTTGTAAGTAAAGGTTGTAATTTCCGTGCAGCTCCCCTTAGCACCTCCAGATTTGGGTTGTAGGTGACTACTAGAGGCACTCGGTTATTTTCTTCTTTAGCTTTGTAATGTAGCAGGTGATTCCTTGACAATCTGGTGGCTCTTGTAATTTGGTTTTCAATTGTTCTTGGATGGTAGCCCTGATTCAAAAAGGTCTTTTTGAGGCGACCAAGGTGTTTGTCTCTATCCATGGGGTTGGAACATATACGATTGTATCTGATGGCTTGGCTATAGATAATAGAGTTCTTTATGTGTTTTGGATGGAAACTGTCCCATATAAGGTATGTTGGACGGTCGATTGGCTTCTGATACAGGGATGTCTCTATTTCATTGTTTTTTAGCTTAATGATGGTGTCCAAAAAATTAATCTCGGTACTGGAGTAGTTGAGTGTTAAATTGATGGTGGGATGAAATTGATTAAACTGTTCGTGGAATGTCTTTGTCACAGGACTTCTGAGAGACTAAGGAACCACCTTTTACATGTCTGCTACAGCATAAGGAGTAAAGTCCAGGGGCAATTTGAAACTCTGAGGAAAACACTTACAGAAAGCACAGAGCAAAAATTACAACAATACTACAACAAACTACGGACCTTTCTGGTTCATAACAAGGAAAAGAAACTACACAGACTGCGTCTCAATTCAGGACTCTATACAAACAGATACAAAACAAATCCAAAACCTGACAACTTGGACAACCACTCCACTCCAGACACAAAAGCATCTAACTGTGTCATCAATCTCTCAGATTATAAACCCAACAAAGTGGAACTGGCCGTGCTTTCTAGAGGACTCTCATTTTGTCCCTCTAAGGCCCTAGATAAAACTGAACTCTGCAGTGATATGGAACAGTATTTCAGGAGACTGCGCCTGAGGGAATATTTCAATGATACAGAAGATTCAGAAAACACTCAGACCGAAGGAAAAGGGATCGTAACAACTAGGAAAAGGTCAGACTGGACACCTCCACCTGGACGCAACCCTCATTTGGATAAATATATAGACTCCTTCAGACAGTTGATAAAATCCACAATCATAGACACTAACAGGAGACAAGCATCCAACATCAGTGCCCAGGAGAGAAAGGCCATACAGTCTTTAAAAACCAACAAAGAAATCATCATTAAACCTGCTGACAAGGGAGGTGCAATAGTCATGATGAATACGTCAGACTACATGAAGGAAGCAAACAGGCAACTTATGGACACACGCTACTATAGAAAATTGGAGTCGGATCCTACACAGGACTATTACAAGGAACTAAAGAAGTTGGTTTCTTGTCTGCCTGACCAGTCCATAAGAGCTGGCGATGACCTGATACCAGAGACTCCAAGAATAGGGACATTCTACATGCTTCCCAAAATCCACAAATCTGGAAATCCAGGAAGACCAATTATTTCATGTGTGGGCACCCTCACTGAGCAGGTATCTGGATGGGTAGAGGGTATTCTTAAACCACTGGTGAAGGATACATCCAGCTACATTCAGGACACAACTGACCTATTGAATAAACTAGCAGCAATAGGTCCTCTACCAGAAGGAACCATCCTGGCCACCATGGATGTGGAATCTTTGTACTCTAATATCCCACACCAAGATGGTTTACATGCCTGCAAATTCTTCATGGAAAACACAGGGACTGATGCTGATGCTGTGGTGAAACTTATAAAATTCATCCTCACCCACAATTACTTTGAATTTGACAACAGGATCTATCTACAGGAGACTGGCACAGCTATGGGAAGTAAAATGGCTCCACAGTATGCAAATCTTTTCATGGCCAAGCTTGAAAGCGATTTTTTGTCCTCATGCCCCATCAGGCCCCTGGCCTACTACCGCTTCATTGATGATATTTTAATCATCTGGACGGAGTCTGAGCAACAGCTAAAGACATTCCACGAACAGTTTAATCAATTTCATCCCACCATCAATTTAACACTCAACTACTCCAGTACCGAGATTAATTTTTTGGACACCATCATTAAGCTAAAAAACAATGAAATAGAGACATCCCTGTATCAGAAGCCAATCGACCGTCCAACATACCTTAAATGGGACAGTTTCCATCCAAAACACATAAAGAACTCTATTATCTATAGCCAAGTCATCAGATACAATCGTATATGTTCCAACCCCATGGATAGAGACAAACACCTTGGTCGCCTCAAAAAGACCTTTTTGAATCAGGGTTACCATCCAAGAACAATTGAAAACCAAATTACAAGAGCCACCAGATTGTCAAGGAATCACCTGCTACATTACAAAGCTAAAGAAGAAAATAACCGAGTGCCTCTAGTAGTCACCTACAACCCAAATCTGGAGGTGCTAAGGGGAGCTGCACGGAAATTACAACCTTTACTACAAAAAGATGCCCGATTAAAATCCATTTTTCCAGACCCCCCACTTCTGTGTTTTAGGCAGCCCCCAAATTTAAGAAGCATCATTGTCAGAAGCTCCCTGTCCTCTCCAACAGCTGGAGGAACCTTTCCTTGCAACCAGAAAAAATGTAAAACCTGTCCATTTATAATGACCACGGACAAGATAAAGATCCCCAATTCACATCAGGACTACAAGATCCCAGGTACTTTCACCTGCATTACATCTAATGTGGTGTACTTAATTATTTGTACTAAATGTCCAACTGGGGGTCTGTATGTGGGGGAGACAGGGCAAAAGCTTAGAACAAGGATGAATGCTCATCGTCACACAATAAGAGAAAAAAGAATGTATCTACCTGTGGCAAAACATTTCTGTATCACTGATCACAGCAGCATGGATATGAAATTACTGGTATTGAAAGGTAACTTCACATCTCAGAGAGAGAGACGAGTTTGGGAGTACAAATTTATGACGACCTTTGACACTCTCAGTGCTGGAATGAATGTGTCGCATGGATTTATGTCTTTTTACATCAATTAAGGAATTTCCTTTTAAAACCTTGCGGGGCAACACAGAACTAGACCCCAATCAGAGGACCATAAAACATCCAGACTCCTTATCTATGAACTGGTCCAATGTTTATATTTATGTTTCTCCCTCTCCCATATTGATAGTTCTGCTTCATGTCACTTGTCTTATCTATTGCATTTTTTCTAGGCTGTATTGTGCATAAATATGTGACTTCAGATGTTGTATTAGTCTAGCCTGATGAAGAGACCTGAGTAGTCTCGAAAGCTTGCAATGTATTACCATCTTTTCAGTTAGCCATTAAAAGGTATCAACTACTGAGGACTCTCAATCCTGAATATTTTTCTAAGAGTGATTACAGTCTTTCATCAGAAGACCAGACAACCCCTTTAACAATGGGAAAAGAGATACTAGGAGTTGTTTTGTACTGATGGTAGTTCTAGTGATGTAGTCACGTACTAACGGTGGTTCTGATTATGTATCCGTGTACTGATGGTGGTTGTAGTAAGGTAGTCATATACTGATGGTGGGTGTAGTGATTTAGCTCAGCAAAGATCATGGTTCTGGTGATGTGTTCGTGTACTGATGGTGGTTGTAGTGATGTATTCATGTACTAATTGATGGTTCTGGTGCTGTATTCTCTCATTAAAGATAAAGAAGAAAAAAAAATGGTACAGCCAGATCAGTAAAAGATTTGGATATCCAAATTGTCAAAATATAAAACTATTTAGCCCATACGGTAATGAGAAAAACATAAGCATTACAAACCAAACATTTTTTTTTTTTTAGCAAAATAAAGAATTCAGGAAAGTTTGGTCCAGCTGTAATGACACTGACCTGTAGAATCATGTCCACGGGTCTCCTTTATCAAATAATGAATAATTTAAAATCAAATATAAAAAAAACTATGATTTAATTGCATTTGTTTACTTCAGATTTATATTGTACTGCAGGGACGAGAGCAATTTCAATTTTCTCCTTAATTAGCAAAAAAGCTAGAATTGGCCCTGGCTGCAGTCACTACTCTGTTGTTACTTAATGTCTTATACTCTAGTCACATCCAGAGCAGCAGTAACCATTCTCCTGCTGTAACAATTTTTATTCTTTTATCACACCCAGAGCTGCAGTCATTTTTCTGTATTAAATCTTGTTTTATACTCTAGTTATATCCAGAGCTGCATTCACTATTCTGCTGTTACATCATGTTTTAAATTTTAGTCCAGACCTGGTCAAAGTGTGACCCATGGACCACATCAGGCTATTTGGTTGTTTCTATCTGGCACATGGAGCGGGACAGCCCAAGGGCAAGAACCTGTGCCATCCCACACCACATGGCCTACCCCTGCCTGGCATTGCAATTTCCCAAGGATGCAGATAGCCATGTGTATTCAGTTTGACATTCCATGCAGTATGATTGCCCATAGCTCCCATACAAAGTCTGATGCCACATAGCCCCTATATACAGTATGATGACCCATAGCTCTGACCTAGTATGGTACCCCATAGCCTCTATACGTGATATACTTTCCTTTAGTCCCTTATACAAATTATGATGCACCATATCCTCACTTTTCACAGCATGAGGTCCCAAAGCCTCTATGCCGAGTATGATGGCCTCCAAAGTATATTCCTCCATATAATGCCACCACAGCTCCCTCAACTCCTAGGATATCCAAAAAGCTTATACTCACCTAGCCTTGGTTCAATGTCCACTGCAGCCTCCATCTCCCCTTCCAGCTTGTATAATAAGGAGCAGAAGCTGCCCGTGCCTGTCAGTGTAACGTGGAGCAAGGAGCAGATGGCTTTCTGCTCCTCAACAGGGTTTAACAGTATCAGTGTCCAAAGGATACTATTAAAAGTGTTGCATACTAATGCCGTCCACTGACCATTTGGCATTTGTCGGAATTTCCAGTCCAGCCCCGCTACATCACATTAGAATAACTTCTATGCCAGTCTGTTATTTATCAGAGTCATTAACCCCTTTTTGACCTATGACGTGCCGTGTCCATCATAGGTCACCTGCCCCTCTTTGTTGCAGGCTCCAGAGCCTGATCTCATCAGCTGTCATGTGCCCCTAACAGCAGTGGTTGGAATCGCGATCCACTCGTGGCTGTTAACTAGTTAAATGCCACTGTTAATCTCGGCATTTAACTCACGCAAACCGGATGCGTGTCTCAGCTCCGCCCATCTGCGCCCGTGTGACATGACCGTGGGTCACTGAACTGCCATCAGCATTTTTGTTACACATAGCAGTTCTGCAGCCCTGCTATGTGTAACACAAGCTATCAGATGATCGCAGCTTCTAGTCTACCATGGAGACTATTGGAACAAGTAAAAAAAAAAAAATTAAATACTAAAACATTTTTAAAAATGTAAAAATTCAAATCACCCCCATTTGGCCCATTCAAAGTAAAATAAAAAATACACATATTTGGTATCTCAGCATTCAGAATCACCTAATGTATCAAGATATAAAAAGATTTAATCCGAACTGTAAACGGTATAACGAGAAAAAATCTAAAGGCCAGAATTAAGTTTTTTAGTCGCTGCAACATTGCAATAAAATACAATAACGGGTGATCAAAACATCATATCTACCCCAAATAGTGTCCATAAAAGCATCAGGTCGGCACGCAAAACATATGCACTCTCCCAGCTCCAGATCCTGGGAAAAAGGAGACGCTACGGGTCTTGGAAAATGGCGCCATTTCTAAAGAAATTTGACAAACTTTGGATTTTTTTTCACCACTTAAATAAATAATAACCTTTACATGTTTGGTATCTACGAACTTGTAATCACCTGGGGAATGATAATGGCAGTTTTCCTGAAGATAGTAAAAAAAAATCCAAAACACTATTGTGGAATTGCCCTTTTTTGCCATTTCACCGCACTTAGAATTTTTTTCCCCCCATTTTCCAGTGTACAGTCTGGTAAAAGCAATGGTGTTGTTCAAAAGTAAAATTCGTCCCGCAAAAAAAACAAGCCGTCACGTGTCCGTAGCGATGGAAAAATAACAAAGGTTATGGATCTGAGAAGAAGGGGAGCGAAAAATGGAAACGCAAAATCTTAAATATCATTGGTCTTTAAGGGGTTAATATGTATGTGTTTAGGGTTTATTAGTGAATCGCTAATTACTGGAATAACTTACTTTGACTTGTCATTGCTTCATGACTGTAAATTTGTCACAAGAGCACAATTAACATTCACTCGACTTGATACCTTCAGAAAATCTGCAAGAACGGACTTAAGATTGACTGGGCAGCAGTCATAGTTATTCACAGTAGACGTTGTGAGGTAGCGCTGTCATTCAAGTAAGGGATACTCGCTCAGCAGCCACAAAATCAGATCCGGCACAGGTTTTCCATAAACTCATAACAGTCCATGCGGTTTATTCAGCAGCATAAACCCATAGAAGCAACATAAAGATCATATAACAGCATAGCGTCCATGACAGAGTTCAGCTCTGTAATCCCTGTGGTCACACAGGTTAAACATATACAGGCTTTCTAGCCTCAGCGTTATCTCACCCACATCAGGGTCACTCATGGTTCCTTTAGCATACTGCAGACGTCCATTCCCTCCAGGGAACTATCAGGCACGTGCAGCCATTACACACAGCGCTCACTGCTGTCAGAAGGCAGCCCCCATCTCTCTCTCAGACAGGGCCTTCCACACTGGACCAACCAGGTCCCAGCATTCACCCCATGTGACCTACCCTGGCCACATTACATGGTTCATAGCCACGCCCACCGGGTCACAAGACTCTGACCTCATCACAGGTCCTTCATGCCTTTACACACTCTTTACAACAGTGCTTTAAACACACCCCCTGGGTGGGTTTGTAGGTAACCAGGCTCGCCCATCTCTGTAGTTACCTGGAGATTTCTCCCTTACACATTGAAACAACACCTCAGCAGTATCACTGCTGATCAACACATAAGTCTCATCCCAAAGCCACCCACTTTGAGATACATAACGGCCATTCAGTATTCTGCCATTCATCCTTTCTCCTGGGACATCCACACAGTGCCCCCTAGCGGACTCAGTGGTTACTACACCACAACATAGAGTAAAGTGCTTCATAGATACTTGTGGAGATCTTTGGCCTTTGAGTTGAGGTCAGACATCAGTTCTTAAAATATTTCTTAAAAATTGTCATTACGTCTCATATCTGTGCACTTGAATCTGATTTGGCTGAGACATAAGCAATGGGATGAAACTGAATGGGAGGAGACACAGATTAGATATTAGAAAAAACTTTTTGACAGTTAGAGTGATCAATGAGTGGAACAGGCTGCCACGAGAAGTGGTGAGTTCTCCTTCAATGGAAGTCTTCAAACAGAGGCTGGACAGACATCTGACTGGGATGATTTAGCGAATCCTGCTTTGAGCAGGCGGTTGGACCAGATGGCCCAGGAGGTCCCTTCCAACTGTATGATTCTATGATTCTTCTATGAATCTATGATTCTATAATGGACCACTGACTGAGTTTAGACTGTATATAATGTGATCTGCCACTTTACTAGAAAAAACAGCTGTCTAGAAACGTGTTGGATCTATTTTTTTTGGTTCTGCTGCCATCAAAACTGCAGCAATTCAGTGTGGCATAAATGTGAAAAAGTGATGACATTGTAGTGCAGGAATATTGGAGATAACGACACTATAGCTACTCGCAATTGTCACAAATTAGATAGAAGCCTCAAGGAAGGACTGCTCTTCATATGTCCATCCACAGGTATCAGAGGAGCAGGGTGTACAAAGATAACCTTCCCCGCACCAATATTACACTTATGTCAGTCTGCAGGAAGGAGTCATCCATCCGATATCTGAGGAGCTAGGGTGCACCAAGAAAGCATTCTCCCACCATTTCTCCACCCTATAAATGTTCAACAAGGGGTCATCCATCCACAGGAATAACAGGAGTTAGAGAGTGCCAAGAAAAAAACCCCATCATTATTCTAACCTACTAGCTTGCAGGAACAGGTCATCTATCCACAGGAATCTGAGGAGCTAGGGTGCAATAATAAAACATTCCCCCACCATTACTCCACCATACCAGCCTTCAGCAAGGGTTCATCCATCCACCGGTATCATAGGAGCTGCAGGGAGCCGAGACAACATTCTCCACAACAATACTCCATCTGCATGCCAGAAAGGGGTCATCAATCCAAAGGTCTCAGAGGGGTCACAATGTGCCAAGAAAACATTCCATAGCCCATAACAACCAATCAGAATCCAGCTTTCATTTTTTAAGCAGCTCTGGATAAATGAAAATTGTGCTGTGATAGGTTGCTATGGGCAACAAAGATAGTTTTCTTTTAGACTGATGTAATTACTAGGCCCTCACCTCAATTAGATCAGTGACGATACTTATACTCTAAACAAAGTACAATGCAGTGTGAGAGTTTTCATTGAAAAGCAAATCATGGAGAAAGACATAGTATAGCAAATAAAAATATGTGCGATGGACAACATCAGAGGAGAGGATAGCGCCTGCGCCCATCACTAAAACAAAGGGTTCTTCGGAACATCAAAAGGCAGGACGCCATTTTGCTGGAATCTTATGAAGGCTGAAAGATATAAAAATGCTAAAATATTATGTACATTTACTATAGACCCTCCGTTCACCTTTCCAGAGAGGCCTTACTGGGCCCTGGCGTAAAAGGGAGGCCGACATGACAGGGTTTTGGGAGGAACATTAAGCGAATAGGAGGATTAGTGACAGGAAGGGTTAAGAAAAGGGGGAAGATAAGGGGCAGCATCTGAGTGGGATGGATGTAGGTGGGGGGATTAATAGGTGAGACCGTTAGTGAAGGGGCAGCCATTTTAGGCACAGCCTAGAGTGAAGCAATCTCCTACCATCCTCCCTTTGTTAATGGGCAATTTTACTAGGGGATTCATTTCTAAAAAAAACCAGTGGCAGTTTTATATTTATTGGTCATTTGGGAAATTTCAAAATCTTTGACGTTGGAGGATGTGGCTAAAGGTGGATCAGTGGGGGCAGGGCCGGCTCCAGGTTTTCGTGGGCCCCAGGTGAAAGACTCTCAGTGGGCTCTTCTAATATATACTTACCTTGTAATGTCTTCACATCATGTTCCGTCCAGATGTCTCCGGATCCCAGAATTCCAATCGGCTTAAGTCCACCGACCGCCATATTGGGACACTCAAGTGATAGGTGTCTCAATTTGGAAACTGCTGGTGGTACCAGCCTCTTGCGCGGTACCATCAGCGGAACACTGTTGCACCACACGCATTGTATACGTCGTGCTCATCACACACACAAATACTTACTGTATACGCCGTATGCACCACACACACAGACTCTGTATATGCTATACGCCACACACACACACTGTATACGCCGTATGCAGCCTCTTGAGCCGTACCACCAGCGGAACACTGTCGTGAACACACCGCTGCCGGGTTCAGCAAGATGATTCACTGATCGCTGCCATCTTTGTACAGGAGAAGCGCATGCATAGTGTGGTACAGTAAAGGGTGTTTTATTAGATGGGAGATACATTTCTCCCAGCAGATTAATGTTTGGCCGGGTTTTTCCCTAAAGACAGGACCTGCGATGATGTCATGGTCACGTGATCAGCCCATGTGATGTCTACCTCACTGGTGGGAGGGTTTATGGGCTATGTAATGGAGGTTGGTATATGGCACATGGGGAGTGTGTGTCTGGAAGTTACAGGAACTTGGCTGGACTTAGCCTGAACTTGTATACAGGATCCCCGTGCTGCACGACTATGGCAGCAAGACTCTCAACAGCCCTGGGAATGGCACCTGGAGGATGCCACAGGACCTTGCAGCCACTTAGTTAAGCTCGTCCTGTGCAAGGGGTGATTCTGGGACCAGTGGTTCTCCAAGCTGGAGTACATTTATGTCTTTCCCTTATTTTCTGCTAACCTGCTGTTTGCAAAGTGACATTAAACCACTGAAATTAGACTTTAAGCCTGTGTGTTGCCTCGCTACTGCAGCCCTGCCATTACCTACCAGAGTGAATTCCTACAATAGTTTCAATGTGACTGCCACTATCTTTCTGCACAAAGATGGCGGCGGTCTGATTTACTGCACATGGGGGGAGATATTCTCAACGCTGCAAAGCCTGCCCCTATCGTGACATTACCGCCCTCCCCATGCAATAGCAACGGGCCTCCATCTAGTTTTACATAAACTACAATTAATGATGCACAGATATGGCAGAAAAATAAGGGTACATTACAATGCCAAAGATTTCACTCACTTCTTATATTACATGAGTGATATCTATTGTAAATTCTACTTGAGGTCAAATGTCAGTTCTTACAATATTTCTTAACATTGTCATTAAGTCCGATATCTGTGCACTTAAATCTGAATCTGATTATAAATCCCAAGAAGAAAGATTTGCTGACAGATAATGGACCATTGAATTATTTTAGACTGTATTTAACGTGATCTGACACTTTATTAGAAACAGCCGTCTAGAAACATGTTGGATCAAATTATTTTTATGTTCTTCTGCCATCAGAACTGCAACAATTCGGTGTGGCATAAATGTGAAAAGGTGATGAAATTGTTCTGCAGGAATATTGGGGATGGCGACACTATAGCTACTCGCAATTGCCGGAGAAGAGATAGTAACGCTTACATGGTCTGAATACCCTCTTCTACTTTGTCCCCGGATTAATGTCTGGGGATTGCGATGGCCAGATAAGCAATATACACTCACAGTTACGCTACTGGAAGCAAATCATGACTACAAGACTCTTGTGTCACAGTCCATTGTCCTTCTGCCATAGGGTAAATGGCTGCCATGAAGGGATAAAATTGGCTGGCCTCAAGGAAAGACTGCTGTTCATATGTCCATCTACAGGTATTATAGGAGCAGGGTGGGCAAAGATAACCTTCCTTGCACCATTATTACACTTACGCCAGTCTGCAGGAAGGGGTCATCCATCCAGTATCTGAGGAGCTAGGGTGCACCAAGAAAGCATTCATCCAGCATTATTCCATCCAAGGGGTAATCAGGGATAGCTACAGTCCTTGGGCAGCTCCCCTGGTGTTAGTCAAAAAGAAAGATGGTACAATGCGCATGTGTGTAGATTACAGACAGCTTAACAAAATTACTCACCAAGATGCATACCCCTTACCTCGCAGAGTCTCTAGCAGCATTAAGATCAGCTAGGTTCTTCTCCACTTTGAGCTTAACCAGTGGGTACTGGCAGGTTCCTGTTGCTGAGGCAGACAAAGAAAAAACTGCGTTCACTACTCCTATGGGGCTATGCTAATTTAATTACATGCAGTTCGGATTGAGCAGTGCTCCTGGGACCTTTCAGAGAATTATGGAATGTTGCCTGGGACATATGAACTTTGAGACTGTGCTATTGTACTTGGACGATGTGATTGTATATTTCAGGACCTATGAGGAACATCTGCAACACCTGGCAGAGGTCTGAGAGGCGTTATCCAACTTCGGCTTAAGGGTAAAACCATCTAAGTGTCATCTCCTAAAGCCCAAAGTGCAATATTTAGGCCATGTCGTGAGTGCAGAAAGAGGAGCACCTGACCCAGACAAAGTGACTTTCATAAGAGACTGGCAGGTACCCACCAACATCCAAGAGGTCAGACAATTTCTAGGCCTAGTGGGATACTACAGACGCTTTATCAAAGACTTTACTAAATTGGCAGGCCCCCTTCAAGATCTCCTAGTTGGCCAACCCAAAAAGGCCAGAGGCAAGAGTCTCCTGATTGAGTGGAATGCTAAGTTGGATGAGTCATTCAACAGCCTTAAGCAAAAACTTACTGGAGAAGAGATCTTAGCGTATCCAGACTACGATCAGCTGTTTATCCTGCACACCGATGCCAGCAATGTTGAGTTAGGAGCCGTCCTATCTCAAGTGCAGCAGGGTAAGGAGAAAGTCATTGCTTATGCCAGTCAGAAGCTTTGTCCTACTGAGAGGAACCCAACCAACTATAGCTCCTTCAAGCTAGAATTCTTGGCTATCGTTTGGGCAGTGACTAGAGGTTAAAGCACTATTTGGCCTCATCTAAATTTACCATCTATACAGACAACAATCCTTTAGCCCATCTGGAGACTGCCAGGCTCGGTTCCCTGGAACAAAGATGGATGGCTCGGTTGTCCAATTATAAGTTCGTCATCAAATACCGAGCTGGCACTAAAAATGCCAATGCCGATGTCTTGTCCCGTATGCCAAATGCTCCTGATCCAGCAGAAGATCTACAAGACCTGGAAGAAATAGAGATGCCGGCGTTCCACTGCCACGGTGCCTCCCAAGACTCAAACCACTTGACAGGGAGTCTTGCCATTAACGAAGTTTCCTTTAATCCACTACCCCACCATGGTTGGGCAGAGACGCAGAGCAGTGACCCGGCTATATGTATGGTCAAAGAAATCCTTAGTGAAGCAGATTCGTCTCCAGCTCCTGATGCGCCTGCAGATGTCCAACAGTTGTGGAAAGAGAGAAAGAAGCTGTTCCTTTTTGAAGGCAAGTTAATCCGAAGAGCTATTAACCCACGTACGTATGAACTGGTATAGCAGATCGTGGTCCCCAAAAAGGACGTGCCCATGGTCTTGGAAGCTTACCATAATCAAGCGGGACACTTTGGTTTGAAAAATCTGGAAGTAGTCATCCGCGACCGCTTCTTCTGGACAGGTATGAGCCGGTCCATTGAATAGTGGTGTAGGAAATGCGGCCCATGTAATCTCAGAAGAAAGATTTCTGCCAATCAAAGGGCCCCTTTGAAGGCCATCATCACTAAACAACCTTTGGAACTGGTGGCCCTAGACCACGTGCAACTAACCCCAAGCCGATCTGGGTATGCCTTAAAAATAGTGGATCACTATTCCCGTTTCCTGGTGGTCTTTCCAGTGAAAGACCAAACAGCAAGAACAGCTGCAAAGGCATTCCAGGAATATTTATGCAGACCCCATGGCTACCCAAATCAAGTGCTGACAGACGGAGATCAAGCCTTTGAAGCAGAAGTCTTTCAAGAATTTTGCTCTCTCTATGGATGTAAAAAGATCGGAACTACACCATACCACCCACAAGGCAATGGACTTTGCGAAAAACTGAATCATCTGGTGATCAATTTATTGCAGATCCTACCACTAGAAGAAAGGAACCAATGGCCTGAGAAATGACCTGATTTGATTGAAATGTACAATCATATCCCAACCAGTGCAACAGGATATGCCGCAACTTGCTTGATGCGTGCACGTCCAGGTAAACTCCCCATCGACCTAGAAATGAGAGTCCTAACTCCTGAAACCATATCCAGCCAATTGGACACGGATTGGAATACAGAAAGGCAACTGCAGTATCAAAAAGTTCAGCAATGTGTAGAGGAAAGTCTTGCTCAAGCTAGGCAAAAACAGGAAAGGAACTTTAATAGACATGCTGTGGCAACCCCCTTACCAACAGGTGAACAAGTGCTGAAGAAAAAGAGAAGAAACCACAAGTTAGATGACCAATGGGAGGCTCAGCCTTACACTATTCAACCGTCTAGCTATGACAACAGCAAAGTGTGTACCATCTCCAAAGACTGGAAAAACGTGTGCCCCCGTATCCAGAGACAATCCATAATAATAATAATCTTTATTTTTATATAGCGCTAACATATTCCGCAGCGCTTTACAGTTTGCACACATTATTATCACTGTCCCTGATGGGACTCAAAATTTAAATTCCCTATCTTTGGAATGTGGGAGGAAACCGGAGTACCCAGAGGAAAACCACGCAAACATGGGGAAACATACAAACTCCTTGCAGATGTTGTCCTTGGTGGGATTTGAACCCAGGACTCCAGTACTGCAAAGCATCAGTGCTATCCACTTAGCCACTGTGCTGTCCTAATCTGAAAGTATGTCCAGCACAGCTGCGTGAAAGAGTTGAGACTGTTGTGAATTCCCTTGCTCGAATTTCTGAGCCGAAGCTCCCTCTGGTGGTTACTGAGAGAAGTGGAGCTGGCCAGGTGGATGGAAGTTCTCCACCTGACGACAATTATTGGGAACCTGGGATTACTGGCTGGGAGCATATAATTGAGCTGGCTGCTCTTGGAGGTTGCTGGTGATTTCCTCTGTGTTCATTTAGAGTTCTTTTGTCCCCTACCTGATCTGCATGGTTCAGCTATGTGATTCTTTTGCTAATCCTTTGCATCAAATCTGGTTGTGTCTTTTTTTGCTGTCTGTTTTGCTGCTAGGGTTCAGCGTGCTCCCTGCTGGGAGCAGCGCTGGTGTTGTGAGCTCATTTTCGGGTTTGCCTCTGGTTTCTGGTGAGGGTTATGGAGCTGGCTGTGCTGACAGAGGAGTAGTGAGTTCTCTATCTGGACTCCCTCTGTTGGTGAAGGGAAGTAATGAAGCTGATCTAAATGGCAGAGACCGGCCACTTGAGGAAGAGGACTGCGATTGGACATCAGGAGTTTTTGATTGGATTTAAGGCAGCCGACTCCCTAGTTTCTTGCTGGTGATTTTTCCTGACTGTGGCTTCTGGTTTCCAGTTTGGTTCTTGCCTTCTTAAAGCTAAGTTTTCTCTGCTATTGTTCATATGAGTTTTTGTCTGGTTTACTTAGTTTTTGTGTTCAGCCAGTCCTGGCTGGGACTGGGCTGAATCCCCATTTTGTCTCTGATCAGTTGATCTCTTTTGCTCTGTCTTCAGAATATACCTGAGTGCTGATATAGGGAATTGAAGTCTAGCGACTTCAGGGCTTTTTTTCTATCAGACGTGTTGGACAGGGTTTTCTGCGTGATTGCAGACAGCAGCTTTTCTTTCCTGTCCTTTCTAGTTAATGAGGGCCCCATCGTTTGCTCAGCCTATCTTTCTATCTGTGTTTGTGTTTTCATCTTGTTTCACCGACAATACATGTTGGGGGCTGTCTATTGCTTTGGGGTCTGCTCTGGGGCAGTTTAGATTTTCCCTTTCTTTAGGCTTATTTAGTTCTCCGGCCGTGACGAGGCGTCTAGGACCACCGTAAGCACACTCCACGGCTACTGCTAGTTGTGTGGATAGGATCAGGGGTCTGCAATCCGCTAGTTACCAACCTCTCCGGTTTTCTGGGCTTAGCTTGCTTTTTGTTTTTTCCTCCTCTGTGACTCATTCATAACAGCTGGGTCTTGCTTCATTTGTTCCAGCTTGTTTATTCCCCTGTTATGTTAGTATCTTTTTGCTTTGCTGCCAGTTATACCAGAGTGCTGATCTAGCGGGGTTTTGTCTACGGCGCGACGTCAAGAGTTAAGTAGGCGTAATAAGTTATGCTTTTTTGTGGGGACGCCTGTCATGTTATTTCTGTCTGCCCTAAATGAGAAAAATGTTTTGCTCATGCATTTACGGTGGGCAGTGTACAGCCTAAGTTCCTGTTGGCGGTTACCTTGATCTGCTCCCTTACTACTTTTTCTGCTAAGGCCTTTGTTGATTCAGGACCAGGTTTGAATCTGATGGATCTTGACTATGCCAAGCGTTGTGGTTTCCCCATGGTGCCCCTGAGAACCCCTATTCCCTTGAGGGGGATTGATGGTACCCCTTTTGCATCGAATAAACCTCAGTTTTGAACCCAGGTGGTAATGCGGGTCGCCCCGGACCATCAAGAGAATTGTAAATTTTTGGTGTTGCACAATTTACATGATACTATTGTTCTGGGTTTTCCTTGGTTGCAAACCCATAATCCTATTTTAGATTAGAAATCTCTGTCTGTGGTGAGTTGGGGTTGTCAGTGTGTTCTTGGTGACACTCCTGATTTCTCCACCTCTCCCCAGTCTCAAGACTTTCCTGACTATTTGGCTGATTTTTCTGATGTATTTACAATCAATGATCCGTAGGTCACCGCTTCGGCAAATTATTGGCTGCAGCATTCACACAACCATTTCTGTTGGAAGAAGAAACTATGAGACTGGTGGTGACCAGTCATACTTGGAGAGACCAGTACCACTCATACTTGGAGAGCAATAGTGAGGATCAGTAAATGCATGTACAAGAAGCCACGTACATCTGCTGAATATATCTCCTTTTAACCTACATAAACTTTTTGTTTAGGCTTCAATCTGTTTCTGGTGGCTGCACATGAGTTTGGCCATTCCTTGGGACTCAATCACTCTCAAGACCGGCAGGCCCTGATGTTTCCAACCTACCGCTATGTAAATACAGACAATTACCGCCTGCCACAAGATGACGTCAATGGAATACAGTCACTGTATGGTCGAAGGCGCAAGTAACTCCTATAGAAACCTGCCAGAATGGATTTTATCCAAGAGCAGAAAAGCTAGTTATTGGTATAAACTATAAACGTGCAATAAATATATAAATATAAGATAAGAGTATCTGACAGTACAATATAGATTACAGCAACGTTAGCGTGCCGCATTTGCAATATAACAATACCAATTGTACTAATGATTTGTATAAGGTAGATCTCTACTTATGTTGTATCTAGAAGATTTGAAAATGAAGGTTCAACTAATTTGTATCTCATTTGTATTGTCGGCCCAAAAGAAAGATCTTTTATATCAATGATGCCTTGCCGAAAAGGTTATACCAAAATATACCAATGACATGATAAAGTGCTTTCCCTTATTGTCCAGGAACAGAAAAAACTGTCAACAAAGAGATTTTCAAGAGGTTTTTGGAGCAGTATCTGAACTCCCCAAATCCTCCTCTAAATCTCAAAACACCTCAAAAACGGTGAGTTTCCGTTCGGCTACTGCTTCGAGAACTGAGCAAAAAGACAAATAGAAAATAAGAGTTTAGTTCTCTTTACAGGAACAGCAGCACTTTTGTCGTAGGCTGAGACTGATATTGCAGCTCAGTGTAATTCAAGGGATTAAGGATGAATTGCAATACGAGGGACATACCAAGTACACTGGAAAATGCAAACCCCATCTAATTTGTTACAACTAGTGATGAGCGAGTATACTCGCTGCTTGGGTCTCCCCGAGCATGCTCGGGTGTCCTCCAAGTATTTTGGTGTGCTCGGAGATTTAGTTTTCATCGTCTCAGCTGCATGATTTGTGGCTGCTAGACAGCTTGAATACATGTGTGGAATGCCTGCTTGTTAGGGAATTCCCACATGTATTCAGCCTGTCTACAAGTCGCAAATCATGCAGCTGAGACGACGAAAACTAAATCTCCGAGCACGCCAAAATACTCGGAGATCACCCGAGCAACAATGCTACTCGCCCATCACTAGTTACAACTGCTTGAAATGTGAAAAGTAACGCAAGTAAAATTCTAGTGCAAATTAAAAAATATAAATAAAAAAAAAAATATATATATATATATATATATATATATACACTCACTGGCCACTTTATTAGGTACACCTGTCCAACTGTGTGTTAAGACTTAATTTCTAATCAGCCAATCACATGGCGGCAACTCAGTGCATTTAGGCATGTAGACATGGTCAAGACAATCTCCTGCAGTTCAAACCGAGCATCAGTATGGGGAAGAAAGGTGATTTGAGTGCCTTTGAACGTGGCAAGATTGTTGGTGCCAGAAGGGCTGGTCTGAGTATTTCAGAAACTGCTGATCTACTGGGATTTTCACGCACAACCATCTCTAGGGTTTACAGAGAATGGTCCGAAAAAGAAAAAAAATCCAGTGAGCGGCAGTTCTGTGGCCGGAAATGCCTTGTTGATGCCAGAGGTCAGAGGAGAATGGGCATACTGGTTCGAGCTGATAGAAAGGCAACAGTGACTCAAATTGCCACCCGTTACAACCAAGGTAGGCAGAAGAGCATCTCTGAACGCACAGTGCGTCGAACTTTGAGGCAGATGGGCTACAGCAGCAGAAGACCACACTGGGTACCACTCCTCTCAGCTAAGAACAGGCATCTGATGGCTACTTTCAGCAGGATAATGCGCCATGTCATAAAGCTCGAATCATCTCAGATTGGTTTCTTGAACATGACAATGAGTTCACTGTACTCAAATGGCCTCCTCAGTCACCAGATCTCAATCCAATAGAGCATCTTTGGGATGTGGTGGAACGGGAGATTCGCATCAGGGATGTGCAGCCGACAAATCTGCGCCAACTGTGTGATGCCATCATGTCAATATGGTCCAAAATCTCTGAGGAATGCTTCCAGCACCTTGTTGAATCTCTGTCACGAAGAATTGAGGCAGTTCTGAAGGCAAAAGGGGGTCCAACCCGTTACTAGCATGGTGTACCTAATAAAGTGGCCAGTGAGTGTATATATAGTGAGGTAGCGTTGTCATTTACTTGGGGAATTCTCGCTTGGCAGCGAACAAAACACATCCGGCAGGGGTTTTCCATCAAACATAGCAGTCCATGCGGTTTATTATGCAGCATAAACCGATAGAAGCAATCAACAAAACTTCACATAAAGAGCAGAGCGTCCATTATAGCTTCCCTCAGTAAACCCAGTGTTCACACAGGTTGCTCAATGTCCAGCATACAGGCTCTCTTAGCCTCATTTATCTCACCCACGTCAGGGTCTCCACATGGTTCCGTCACTCATGCTGCAGACGTCCATATCCCTCCAAGGAACTTTCAGCCTCTGGCAGCCATTACACACAGCCACACACCGGCTGTTAGCCAGGAGACAATCCTGGGCACGGGACCTTCCGCTCTGGACCAACCAGATCCCTGCATTCACCACATGTGACCTACCCTGGCCACATTATATGGTCTACAGCCACGCCCACCGGCTCACGTGACTATGACCTCATCACAGGTCCTTCACAGACTCACATAGCCTTTTACTACAGGCATTTTCAGACACTCCCCTGGGTGGGTTTGTAGGTAACCAGACCCCCCCCAACTCTCTAGTTACCTGGAGACTTCTCCCTTACATATTAACGCATCTCAGCAAAGACCTTGCTGATCACACATACATAAGTCTCCATCTCAAAACCACCCCCTTTGAGATACCTAACGGCCATTCAATATTCTGCCATTCATCCATTCTCCTGGGACCTCCGCACAGCGCCTCCTAGCGGACACAATGGCTACTACACCACAATATATATATATATATATATATATGGAAAAATTTAAGCTGGCGCTACTGCCCTTATAACCATGTGTATGGTGTTATGGGGCACTTACAAACCACAAGTCAATGGCTACCTATAGTGCCACCACAATGACATTTCAGAGCTAATCTACTTTTACTATCTTAAATTCAGAATGGCTTCCTTTATACTAAGAGGAATTTTTTCTGTATCGTGCTTTGGTTTTCTGTGCAAATGCAATAATATAATAAATTGATAAAATATTCCTTTGAAACTCTCGAATCTGTATCTACACTTTAGTACTTCTGTAGGGTCTGACCATCTGGCATGACGTGATGCTTCTGTACGCCGGCAGGTCCAAGTGTACCACAACAGTGTTGAGCTTGATAGTCTCCTTTAACCACCCAAGGTGCAGGATGTTCTCGCCACACTGGAAGGCCTAACCTAACCTCACAAGACAAGAGAAGAGATCACATTTTTTATGTGACAGCCTCAGCATTCTCAGAGCCCGCACTACACATAACACAGTGGGGGCGACGTACTGATCCTGTCTATTATTTATACTGGAGGGCACTGTACTGCATAAGGAAAGTGCCCCTGACTGGGGTGCCTTTCCTCCCCTACCCTTAGGGTTAATTGAGCTGGCCCACCCATGTTGCTTTGGGGCAGGTATTTAGTATTGTAGGGACAATGGGGATCAGGAAGGGGTTAGTACAGCCCCTTCCTGTAGTTATATAGCATCAGTCACCAGGCCGCCCTCCCTCTTTCTCATGGCAGCTAATCCTGGAAGTGCTTGTCGAGCACTGTCTGGCGGTATTATGGCAGACCCTCTAATGGAGGCCCTGCGATTGCGCGTGCTGCAAGAGGGAGAGTCCTGGCTGCATAGTTTCCTGGCGGGGATTGACACTCACCTAGCATCCCCACGGGCTGCGGCTTCTCTGGGGGCACCTGGTCCTGGCGCGGCTTCACCGCGGTCGGGTCCGGCCGCCGCCGCGGTGGTACAGGAGGATCAGCCAGCGGCGGTGGGGGTGAGTGGAGGCAGGCGGTCCGAGCGTTGATCCCGCCCTCCTTTAAGGCTGCGCGATGCCTCGCCGGCGCTGGCTGGGGTTTCCCGGCGGCGCGCGGCTAGGCGGAAGTCGCCGCCCCCAGTCTTCCGGTCCAGGGACACAGATCGTGCAGCGGCACCTGCACGTGGGAAAAAGAGGTGCGGGTCCAGGGTTAGGGAGGCGGAGGGTCCCGGGCAAGCGAGCGGCATATCGGCGGTGGTTGGGAGGGATCAGGGCCAGTCGGCACGGGGGAGTAATTTGGTTGGGGACGTGGGAACAATAATGGGAGGGAGGCACAGTGCGTCCTCCTCTGGGTCAACCGAGGACCAGGTCATTGAGCAGCCCATTGCGCCCAGGGTGGAGGAACGGGGGGGGGGCAGTGTGTCCCAGATTACTTTGGCGGGGGTTCAGGCATCCTCTCCTCTCGTAGGGTTGTGTGTGCCGAGCACTACAGTGCTTGCTCCTGCGCCGCAGGGTGGTGGCGTTCAAGGGGATGTCGGTTTGGGCCAGGCTTCGGCTACTGCCGTAGCCGGTGATAGCAGGGAGACTTCCGTGGCTGCTCCAGTGGCTGATTACCCCCCGAAAGGGAGGCGAGGCAGGCGTAGACGCCGGAGATCCTCCTCCTCTTCCACTTACTCATCATCCCCGCAGACGCGTCGGCACGGGCACCACGCATCGCAGCGTCGCCATAAGAAATCAAGGCACTCTGGCCGCAGAGCGTCCTCTCGTGGTCGTCACCGTCCCCGGTCCTCGAGACGTGGCTCTCCATCTTCAATGTCAGAGGTGTCCAGCGCGTCTGTGAGTCCCGAACTGATCCGTGGTCCTCCTCCCGAGCGTCGGGAGTCGAGGGCTCGATCAAGGACTTTCAGCCTAGTTGAGACGGGCGCGACTCCCGAGGCTACAAGTCACGGCATCAACGTTCTGGTGGGTCATCCGGGAGCCGGAGTTCCTCCACCTATGGGAGTCCCTCCTCCAACAGTGAATCCGGGTGAGTGTTCCCTGTTGGGATCTTCAAGTGTGGATAACGCAGCTATGATATCGGTTTTGCGAGCGTTGATAGGGCAATTGCCCCCTACGGCTGGCACAGCAACGGAGTGTCAAAAGGTGGATTCCCCGTTAGCAGGGGTGTATAAGGATACCATGTTTTGTGGGGTTAGTGCGCTAGGGTCGCACATTGATGATGATACCAAAAAGAAGATTTGGAGTAATGATTATATAGATATTTGGTCGCTGGTCTCGGTGGACCAGCACACCGTGGATAAAGAAAGGAGGTCGGTTGAGAGGTTTTCAGAGAGAGTTCGTCCCAAGGTGGCTAAGACTATGAATAATTGGTTGCAAGCTTTCGCTGTACTGGGTTGCATCATGGGGCTGAAGCATCCGAGCCGCTGCTCCGAGCTGTTTATTTACCAGGATATGATTTACAATTCATATAAGGCTCATGGGGGATCGGCTTGGTGGAAGTACGATGAGGAATTCAGGAGGCGTTTACCCCTTCACCCAGAAATTGGCTGGGGGGTGAAGGCGACTGAGGTGTGGCTGCGCCTTATGATGACTCAGAAGCTGTATCCCTTTCCGTCAGCGGCTGCTGGACAAGGATCAACAGGTTCCGGTTCAGTGGTCGTGCGGAGACCGGGTACCTGTTGGTTGTTCAATGAGGGACATTGTCGTTTTTACGGCCTCTGCAAATTCCGACATGAATGTTCGGCATGTGGAGGACCCCAACCGGCTTCCAGGTGTTCCCGCCCTGCGGGAAAGCTGCCAGTCAAGCCGCAGCAACCTGAGAGGAAAGACGCCGGTGAACGTGGTCGCGATGGAGCCATGGTTGGACCGTTATCATAATAAGGAGGCTGCAGGTATGCTGCGTTTTGGTTTTTCAGAAGGTTTTTTCACCCCTTTTAAATTGCATAGGTCCCTCGGTTTTGCGTCAAATTTGAAGTCTGCTCGGGAACACCCGGAGGTCCTGGTGGCGAAAGTGCAGAAGGAGGTAGCGTTGGGTAGAATGGCTGGTCCATTTGTATCCCCGCCTTTTCAGGATTTTTAGAGTATCACCGTTGGGAGTGGTGCCGTAGAAAGACCCGGGTTCCTTTCGTTTGATTCACCATTTGTCTCACCCGAAGGGGTCTTCGGTGAATGATGGTATTTCCCCTGAGGATGCGTCAGTATCGTATGCATCTTTTGACAGGGCTGTGGCTTTGGTCAGGGACGCGGGTAATGGAGCCTGGTTGGCGAAGTCTGATATTGATTCGGCGTTTCGTTTGCTTCCGGTGCACCCGGACTGTTTTCATTTGTTGGGTTGTCAAGTAGAAGGAGAGTTTTATTTTGACATGTGTCTTCCCATGGGATGTTCTATTCCGTGTTATTATTTTGAACTTTTTAGTTCATTTTGGAGTGGGTGGTGAGATGGGAGTCTGGAATGAGGTCTGTCACTCATTACTTGGATGATTTCCTTTTTGTCGGCCCCAAGGACTCAGAGGTGTGCAGCACTTTGCTTTCAACATTCACGTCTATTGCGCGGACCTTTGGTGTACCTTTGTCACCAGAGAAGACCATCGGTCCGGTTCAAACCTTGTTGTTTTTAGGCATTGAAATTGATACGGTGGCAATGGTGTATCGATTGCCAGGCGACAAGATTCAGAAGTTGGTCTCGTTGATTGAGGGTTTCATGTCTGTTCGGAAGGTTACACTGTTGCAGATGCAATCACTGTTGGGATAGTTGTTTTTTGCGAGCAGAGTCATGCCGGTAGGTAGGGCATTTTCACGTCGGCTGTCGTTGGCTACAAACGGGGCCTCCAGCCCGCACCACAGGGTGCGGGTGACGAGGGCCATGAAGGCGGATTTGGAGGTGTGGCTCTCTTTTTTGCAAACATTCAACGGGCATACTTGCTTTATGTTACCGTGCCGGACGGCACAGGATTTGCTTTTGTTTACATCAGTGGATGGTGTCGTTGGTTTCACGGCAGGTTTTGGGAACCGTCTGTGTCGGGAGACTTGGCCGGAGTTTTGGACCAGGTTGGGTTTTGATCGTGACAGGACCCTGTGCGAGATTTTTTCAATTGTTGTATTGATTGAGTTATGGGGCAATTTGCTGTGCAATCAGGAGATTCATTGGAAGACAATTACTCCAGGGGTGTCTCGCTGTCTCAATCATATGTCGTCTAGGTCTCCGCCGGTCTTGGGCCTTCTTCGTAGATTGGCTTTGCTCTGTTTGAAATTCAACATTTGGCTTCAGGGCTCAGTTGGTACAAGGCCCTGATGTTTTGTTGCTTAACTTTTCTGATTTTTCTGACCTCCTTGGTCAGCTCATAGGTATAGCAGGTAAAGTTTGCAGTTCTGCGTTTGAAGCGGCTCTTGTGTCCGCTGCTTTTGGACTGGCAGTTTTCGGAGCCTTACGGGTAGGGGAGTTGGTTCCACGTTCAAAGCTTGATTTGTGGTGTGGTTTGCGGTTTGAGGACGTGGTTTTCTTGGAAGAGTCCGTGCGCGTGAGAATACGTAAATCGAAGACTGATCCTTTGGGTAGGGGTTCCTGGGTTCTGCTACGTGCTGCTAGATTCTCGTTGTGCCCGGTTGCTTTACTTCGGTCGTATGTAGCTGTTAGGACCGGAGTTAGTTTTTTCTTTTCGCATGCAGATGGTTTACCTTTAACTAGGTATCAATTTCAGGCTGTGTTTAATAGATGCTTGAAGGGGTTAGGAGATCCAGCTGGTGAGTATGGCACTCATTCTTTTCGTATTGGGGGAGCTACGGAGGCGGCAAATGAGGGTCTTCCTGATGCCGAAGTTCAAAGGATAGGGAGGTGGAAGTCGGCATGCTTTGCTCGTTACATTCGTCCGGATTTGTTATATTAACAATTTCTTTTTCCGCAGATTCCGTCAGACCGACTGTATGGTTGCTGGGACATTCCTACATCTTCTGGGCGGCGCAACGAGCCGAGGGTCGCCCAGGTGGATGGCACCTTGGATTTCGGGACGTAGCGTTTATGTGGAGAGGCATTAGGGGCCTGCAGTGGCCGCAAGTTTTACCTGAGGTGGTTTCGATTGCAAGGGGAGCTCGGGGGCCGAGCATTCTGGTGCTACATGCGGGGGGTAACGATCTTTGCTCGTACAAGGTGGCGGAGCTTTTGACTATGATGCGGGCTGATATGGAACGCTTTCATAGTTTTTTCCAGGAATTGGTGCTGGTTTGGTGAGAGATTGTCCCGAGGGCGGTGTGGCAAGGGGCTCGAGATGGTATGGCAGTTGAGCGCACGAGGAGGTCTATCAATGCCCGTATCTCGAAGTTTGTGCGTGAGAAATTCGGTGTGGTTATTCGTCACAGACAACTGGAAGGAAATAACAGTGCCCTGCTAAGGCCTGACGGGGTGCAATTGGGCGACATCGGGCTCGATATCTTCTTATCCGGTTTGCAGGATGGGGTAGAGCAAGCTTTGTTATTGATGGGTGGGGGTCGGAGTCCTGTTTAGAAAACAGGATCCTCCGTGGCGGTGTAAGAAGGAATGGCACAAAGCTACGGCTCGCTGGCTGACTTGCCTGCGATTACAGAGCAGGGCATTTGCGGCGAGTGTGTGTTTAGAGAAGCTAAGTGCCTCTAAAATGGTTGTTTGAGATACATTCAATAAAGCTGTGACCGACCTTTCACCCATCATTTGGTTTCCGTGTTTGATTTATTAATGGTTAAGTGGGGTAGAGGAAATGCTATTGGGGTTCTAGCCCTGAGTCACAACAGTCTGGAGGGCACTGTACTGCATAAGGAAAGTGCCCCTGACTGGGGTGCCTTTCCTCCCCTACCCTTAGGGTTAATTGAGCTGGCCCACCCATGTTGCTTTGGGGCAGGTATTTAGTATTGTAGGGCCAATGGGGGATCAGGAAGGGGTTAGTACAGCCCCTTCCTGTAGTTATATAGCATCAGTCACCAGGCCGCCCTCCCTCTTTCTCATGGCAGCTAATCCTGGAAGTGCTTGTCCCACCCTCCCTCCCTTTTGTATGATTGTTTACTAATGTTTATTCTATTCTGTTTTGTAGTTTCAAGTCACAGCGGTGTAAGAAGGAATGGCACAAAGCTACGGCTCGCTGGCTGACTTGCCTGCGATTACAGAGCAGGGCATTTGCGGCGAGTGTGTGTTTAGAGAAGCTAAGTGCCTCTAAAATGGTTGTTTGAGATACATTCAATAAAGCTGTGACCGACCTTTCACCCATCATTTGGTTTCCGTGTTTGATTTATTAATGGTTAAGTGGGGTAGAGGAAATGCTATTGGGGTTCTAGCCCTGAGTCACAACAGTCAGTGTAAACTAATGTGCACTAAATGTTTCTGTGATTCATGCTGACTAATATGTAAATTGTCTCTTCAGGGAGGAACAGTACTAGAACTCTAGTCCCATCTAGTCCTCTGCATATTTAATTTCCCAGAGGAGCACGCATGGCTTATAAGTCAGACATTAACCCCACAAATATTATCCCACTTGCCACTGCACCAGAGCAAGTGGGAAAAGCTGAGCAAAGAGCCAGAATTCTACTTCAGGACCAAGCAGAAACTATCAGAATTTCTCCTAAACGCTACAGAATTGTGAGTGTGACACCGGTGTTCTACTGTGTTAGGGAGTAGAGCAGGATTCTTTAGCTAGGATGCTATAGCAGCATGGCCTGATTATCGGAAGCCAGATAGGAAGTTAGAAGAGAGTAGTTTATAGAAATTTTTTATACTGTCTGTATTGAACTTTGCATTGCCATAGCTGGAGCACAGGTTGTGTAAAACACTCTAGCTACTTCTTCCTGTATCTATTATTGTATTATCATTGCAAGAACCTTTATTCTTATTTTCTGACATAAAATCATTTGCCTTTTAATAAAGCCGGTGTTTTGCTTCTGCTTCTTCGTCCACTGTACTGTATTTGAATCCTGCCTGGCGGTGTCGTTCAGTCACCGCTACACAGCCTAAGACCAAGATCAGATGGCCGTATTCCATGGTCCTTGTATGGAGCACAAAGCCCAGACTGATCGCCAGCCTCCTGACCTAGACTAAACCTCTTAGGCTGCTTTCACACATCCGTCTTTTTTTAATCCGGCACGATGCGGCGAAAAGTGTGAAAATCGGATCCGGAATTGGATCCATTTTTTTCACATAGAATGTAATGATCGCCGCATCGTGCTGGATAGACATGCGGCGCCTCCGTTTTTTGCCGGATATGGCAAACATGCGCCGTCCGGCGTCTGCAAAAAACGTTGCCTGCAACTTTTTTTGCAGCGCCGTAACGGCTTTTTAAACAGCGCATGCCCGGACACTGAGTTTTAACCCCACAAGTTCCCGGCGAATGCGCGTCTCTCTCTCTCCTTACCTTTCAGCGGCTGACTCTCTCGTCCCCCGGTGCTGTGCTGCAGCTCCTTTAAATGTTGTCCAAGCCGGTCCGGCTTTTCGCCGCACGCCGCTGGACCCAAGACACCGGATGTGTGAAAGTAGCCTAAGTCATACACGAGACTGAAGAGCTGAGGTCAGGAGATCCGTGGATGATCCGGTTATTATACTCTGTACATGGACTGTGTAATGCTCCTCTCAAAACCTGTGGTGTTATCGGGGGCTATTTTATTTTTCTTCTCATGGGGCAAAGATCTTACAGACAGGTACTTGCTAACTACTTGCCTGTTCTACCCGGCACTGTCTCTGAACATTCACTGACCGCTCTTGCCAGCAATTCAGCTGCTTCACATAAAAGAGCTGCTCTTTTTCTTCTAGGCTGTTCTGTGGGCGGTGTGTGACCACTGATGTCATGCTGATTAGCAGCCAGCTCCCCACAGTTAGGCCTCCTTTACATGTCTCATATTTCCGGTGCTAAAAAAAAGCACAAGTGAGGTCCGTGGTCTGTATCCATGTGTCAGTGTGACACCATCTGTGTGGCATTCGTATGTCTGTGTGTACATGTCAGTGTGTATACATGTGTACCATCTTGGTGCTGTCCATGTGCACCATCAGTGTGACAAATACTGGAATAAAATGAAAACTACAAATGACAAATGTTTAGGTATTAGATATGCAAAGATAGAGAAAGATGATAGATAGATAGATAGATAGATAGATAGATAGATAGATAGATAGATAGATAGATAGATAGATAGTGTGACAGGGACACTGGTGTCATACGTGAGGGTAGATATGTGTCACAAAGGTTGCTTTCCTGCATGATGTGAAAGCCATAAGTGTTTTCTCCAGCATGATATGTGCTGATAGCATTCCAGTAGCTATATGGGTCTGTCTTTCATGGTGGGTAGGTTAGAGATGGGTGGGATGCCTACCCACCATATCTCCACCTGCAGGGTGTGGCTGGAGGGAGTTAAAGGGAATCTGTCACTTATTTTTTGGGCTATGAGATGCGGCCACCGCTATGAGGGGCTTATTTACAGCATTCTGTAATGCTGTAGATAAGCCGCCGATGTAACCTGAAAGAGAAGAAAAACGAGTTATATTATACTCACCCAGGGGCGGTCCGGGTCCGGTTCGAGTCCGGAGGGTGTCGCGGTCCGGTCCGGCGCCTCCCATATTGTAGCGATGATGTTCTCTTCTTTGCTTCCCAGCACAGGCGCACTGCTTTGCCCTGTTGAGGGCAGAGCAGAGTACTGCAGTGCGCAGGCACTGGACCTCTTCCAGCTACATCGGGGGCTTATCTACAGCGTTACAGAATGCTGCAGATAAGCCCCTGATGGCGGTGGACATATCTCATAGCCCAAAAAATAGGTGACAGATTCAACTTTAAATGTCCAGCTAGTTTTTTTTCTCGGTCTGTGCTGTGTGGAGGAAAGGAAGCCTCCATATTGAAGCTCCTGAGAGAGCTGCCACATGTGATGTCCCAGAAGTACTGGGCAGGACTGTGTATGAACTGTTTACTTTGTTTTGAGCCAGGAAGGTGTGTTTGTTACCAGTTTGGGTTTTTTGGTTTATGAAGTAATAAACCATCCAGAGACTTTAACCAAACGTGGTGTGTCGGATACAGGCAACATTCCAGAACACAGGTAGCAGCGGTAGATAAACCATGTGTCCTGGGTGAAAGTGGCTGCAGGGTTGGAACAGCGGTCAGACAAAATGAAGGACCTACTCAAGCACCTGATCCTGAGCCAACAGCAGCAGCACCAGGTACAGCAGGAGACTAATAAACTCCTGATGTAGCAGATTCAACAACTACAAAGGCAGATGGAACTCCTGGTGTGAGATGTCAGCAGCAGAGAAACCGGCCCTCCCCCTCATCAAGGTGATGACTCCTGCATCTGGAAAGCAGCAAGACAAGTCATGTGACAGATGACCCGAGGGGATGCTATAGAGGCATTTTTGACTGTGTTCGAACGGGTGGCGGAGCGTGAGAAGCTACCACCAGAGCAGTGGGCAGAGGTACTGGCCCCCTATTTGACTGGTAAACCCCAGAAGGCCTATTATGATTTGACATAACAGGATGCCAAGTTGGAAACGGCAATATTGTCAGGTTCAGGTGTCACTATGTCTGTCGGAGCCCTAAGGTTTCATCACTGGCCGTATTATGGTGATAAACCTCCCCACTAACAAATGTTTGACTTGTTGCATTTGGTCCAGAAATGGTTAAAGCCGGAGTCCTCCGCTCCAGCCCAGATGATCGAGCAGGTCGTCATAGACTGGTTTATTCACTCCCTCCCCTGGTTGCTGCAGACGTGGGTTGCCCAGGGAGACCCCCGGAATGTGGATGACCTGGTGGGCCTCGTAGAAAGGTACCAGGTGGTCAAGAGGTCCCTAAGGAAGCCAGGGGTGGTACATCTCCATACTGGGGTATCCAGTAGGAACCCAAGTCCCAAATGAGTGGTAACAGAGCAACCACTGGGGGGAGTCCGAGGTCCCCAGGAGCCGCTGAGGGGCTACCAAAAGCTGCTGGTAAAGACCTGATCTTCTGGCGGTATCACAGTCCAAGATACATAGCGGCCTGTTGTCCTATGTCTTCCGAGCAGACGGACTGTAGCCTAAGCAGTCGTTGTTCGTATTATGCCTACCCAGCCTGCAGTGTGGGCTTTCAGCCCAGAGAGAGGCCGCAGTCATGTCCCGTGACCATAAACGGAGTTCTGGTGTCAGGACTCTTGGACTCCGGGAGTTTGGTGGCCCTGGTAAGGGCCACGTTTCCCCACCAGTTGATCACAGGGACACATATGGACATTTGCTGTATCCACGGGGATGCCAAAGACTACCCTGTTGCCAGAGTATTGATTAAAACGAGCCATGTTACGGGGTTCCATGAGGTTGGGGTTGTCAGAGACTTACTACACCCCATGATAGTCAGGCGGGACTTCAGCCTGTTCTGGGACTTGTGGGGAAAAGCAGGGGTGCCCAGTGTATCAGGTAGGAGCCAGTGCAACCCTGATGAGTCCCCATAGCAGTAGATGAAGGAGTTCCCCTTGTGTGTCCTAGCTGGTGATGAGGACGAACTGGTGACCAGTGAGGACGAGGTTCCTGAGCTGGGAGTTTCTGGGGAAAATTTCAGGATTGCTCAAATGAGAGATCTTACCCTAAAGGGGGCCTTTGAAAATGTGTCTGTGATTGATGGGGTTACTCAAGAGTCGGGGGCTGACACCCACACTTTGCAGTCAATAGAGAATTGTTGTATCGAGTGACTACACTGAGATGAGGTGAAATAGTGGAGCAGCTGTTGGTTCCAGGGCCATACCAGCGGAAGGTTCAAGACATGGCCAATTGGCATGTTTTGGGGGGTCATCTGGGGGTGGAGAAAATGCAGGAGAGAATATTGCAGAGGTTCTATTGGCTGGGATGTTAACAGGAGATCTTGAATTATTATAGGTCCTGCCCCACCTGCCAGATAACTGCTCCCTCATCTCACTTTCAAAGTCCTCTGGTCCCGTTACCGGTAACTCAGATCCAACTAGAGCGAATTGCTATGGATCTATTAGGTCCTTTAGCAGGGGTGTATCTAGAACTGATTGGGCCCCATAGCAAACTTTTAAACGGGGCCCCCTCAAAGACACACCCCCTCAAAGACACACCCCCTTCAAGACATTCCCAGAGGTCCATGCGGCAGGCACCTCTGCAGAGAGCTAATAGACAGCAAGGGCTCAGGGAAGGGGCGGGACTGAACTAGTCTGAAGCAATACACTCTGTGACTGGCTGCAGGCAGGGAGGCGGGCCCAATATGTGCTTTGCTCCACACAGCAGGCATAGAAATGCAGCGTAGGCTGCGAAATCATAGTGTACATTTTCCGCCGGGGCCCCGAATCCCCTACACTACACGCACCGGGCCGGCGGGCCCCCAAGACAGCGCTGGCCACCCACAGCACCTGCCGGAGCACCACAGTAATGTACTTAATTAAATTGCACCACTGGGTAGCGCAGGGGCGGAAACTGACAGCTTGGGGCCCCTGTGCAAGAAATGTGTCTGGGCCCCCCTCCTTTTATGGTGTCAATGCTATATATATATATATATATATATATATATTTTGATATTATATAGCCACACACACACATACAGTGGGGAAAAAAAGTATTTAGTCAGTCAGCAATAGTGCAAGTTCCACCACTTAAAAAGATGAGAGGCGTCTGTAATTTACATCATAGGTAGACCTCAACTATGGGAGACAAACTGAGAAAAAAAAATCCAGAAAATCACATTGTCTGTTTTTTTTTCATTTTATTTGCATATTATGGTGGAAAATAAGTATTTGGTCAGAAACAAGCAATCAAGATTTCTGGCTCTCACAGACCTGTAACTTCTTCTTTAAGAGTCTCCTCTTTCCTCCACTCATTACCTGTAGTAATGGCACCTGTTTAAACTTGTTATCAGTATAAAAAGACACCTGTGCACACCCTCAAACAGTCTGACTCCAAACTCCACTATGGTGAAGACCAAAGAGCTGTCAAAGGACACCAGAAACAAAATTGTAGCCCTGCACCAGGCTGGGAAGACTGAATCTGCAATAGCCAACCAGCTTGGAGTGAAGAAATCAACTGTGGGAGCAATAATTAGAAAATGGAAGACATACAAGACCACTGATAATCTCCCTCGATCTGGTGCTCCACGCAAAATCCCACCCTGTGGGGTCAGAATGATCACAAGAACGGTGAGCAAAAATCCCAGAACCACGCGGGGAGACCTAGTGAATGAACTGCAGAGAGCTGGGACCAATGTAACAAGGCCTACCATAAGTAACACACTACGCCACCATGGACTCAGATCCTGCAGTGCCAGACGTGTCCCACTGCTTAAGCCTGTACATGTCCGGGCCCGTCTGAAGTTTGCTAGAGAGCATTTGGATGATCCAGAGGAGTTTTGGGAGAATGTCCTATGGTCTGATGAAACCAAACTAGAACTGTTTGGTAGAAACACAACTTGTCGTGTTTGGAGGAAAAAGAATACTGAGTTGCATCCATCAAACACCATACCTACTGTAAAGCATGGTGGTGGAAACATCATGCTTTGGGGCTGTTTCTCTGCAAAGGGGCCAGAACGACTGATCCGGGTACATGAAAGAATGAATGGGGCCATGTATCGTGAGATTTTGAGTGCAAACCTCCTTCCATCAGCAAGGGCATTGAAGATGAAACGTGGCTGGGTCTTTCAACATGACAATGATCCAAAGCACACCGCCAGGGCAACGAAGGAGTGGCTTCGTAAGAAGCATTTCAAGGTCCTGGAGTGGCCTAGCCAATCTCCAGATCTCAACCCTATAGAAAACCTTTGGAGGGAGTTGAAAGTCCGTGTTGCCAAGCGAAAAGCCCAAAACATCACTGCTCTAGAGGAGATCTGCATGGAGGAAAGGGCCAACATACCAACAACAGTGTGTGGCAACCTTGTGAAGACTTACAGAAAACGTTTGACCTCTGTCATTGCCAACAAAGGATATATCACAAAGTATTGAGATGAAATTTTGTTTCTGACCAAATACTTATTTTCCACCATAATATGCAAATAAAATGAAAAAAAAAAAACAGACAATGTGATTTTCTGGATTTTTTTTTCTCAGTTTGTCTCCCATAGTTGAGGTCTACCTATGATGTAAATTACAGACGCCTCTCATCTTTTTAAGTGGTGGAACTTGCACTATTGCTGACTGACTAAATACTTTTTTTCCCCACTGTACATATATATATATATATATATATATATATATATATATATTACATAGTCTCCTTTATTATGTATATTGCTGTCCCTTACACAGTGCCCTCTCTTATGTACAGTACCATCCCTTACATGTTGAATTATATAAAGCCCTGTTTTTTATTACATACCGTCCTGTCTTGTTAGCTGTATAATGCAATGATGGCTGATGGAGCATGGGAAAGCTTCCTTTATTATGGAGGAGCTTCCGTTTGGAAGCGGTGAATACCGCGTTCAACCCTGCACACTTGCAACCTACTTCTATAAGCCCCATATTATCCTTAGGCTGCCGGTCTCACCTGCACACCTGCAAGCTACTATTATATGCCCCATACGGGCCTTTTGCTACCTGTCTCAGTACAGACATTTTCTACAGGTATATTTTTACACCGGTCTCAGTACAGACATCTTCCACAGGCAAATTGCTTCAGCAATCCAGCAGGAACCTCTCCTCATTTCCTTATGGAATATATTGCATCTAATTGAATTACCAGCACAGCACACCTTAAGGGTAGCTGGAAGCCTGCTATATGCCTACACCATATTTGGAAGCAGGAACTTACAAAAAAATTATTTTGCTCGTGGACATACGTTTGTTCATACTATATAGACAGCAGTCGGACTGACGAAGGCCAAGTGTAGGCCGAAACGTCTTTTTGTAGGACTGCACATAAATAAAAACTTCACTTAAAAAGGACAATTCAGTTGAGTGCCAAGTTACTTTATTATTACACAGTATCAGTGGGCCAGTGCAACAACAGAGGTAGTAGTGACAGCAGTAGTGGGAACTGGAACTGCAGGAAAAGACACAGCAGTTTAGACTGGCAGGTCGCTCATCATGTGTCACGGGGGCTTAGTTCAACTAAGGCTGTAATTCCCGGGGCCCCTGTGATGTCCCTATAACTAGGGAAAACCCTGTCTGACCCTCAACCCAGGGTTTTTGCTGAAGGTGCAAATGCCTGAGCCTCCACCCTTTCCTTATCTCCTGCTCAGCCCTGCACTTAACCCTCCACCCTCCACCCAGTGAGGAGACACACCACCAAAGCTCCCACACAAATAAAGACAGACAGGGAGAACTTAAACTGCACTGCGCCGCACACACACAGGAATATACAGTAATGTGAACAGGGCACAACTAAACACAAAATATGGGAAGGAGAAAGGATAACGACGGATCATACGACACCAGATACGAATCTCTCTCTCTGCAACACCTCCACTCCAGACCGGAACCACTTGGTATGAAAACACAAGCTATAATCGGCGACGCCCATATGCCAGTATGACTATTTAAAGACCGTGGGCGTGACTAACCTTCCAACCTGGTCTCCAGCAGGATTAACCCCTGAGAGCCTGAAGATCAAGCCGGCGCCACTGAGGCTAAAGTGGCTGGAGGTGGAACTACCTCTGCCTGCTGGACGCTGTGGTGTGAACAGCGTCCGACATGACAGTACCCCGTCTTCTACGAGGGACCCCAGGGCCCTCAAGACTCATAGAACCCGGCTTGTCCGGATGACGACGGTGAAAAGAACTGACCAGCCGATCCGCATGTATGTCTGAGGCTGGAACCCAAGACCTCTCCTCCGGACCATACCCCCGCCAGTGCACCAAATACTGAAGAGTACAGCGTACTACTCGAGAGTCCACTACCTTGGCGACCTCAAACTCTAAATCGCCATCCACCATGACTGGAGGTGGCATCGGCGTCGTGTCCACCAAGCCTACCACCTTTTTCAATAAAGCCCTGTGAAAAACGTTATGTATTTTGTACACCGCAGGAAGTTCCAACCGATAAGCCACTGGGTTAATGATGGCAGAAATCCTAAAAGGCCCAATAAACCTTGGACCCAGTTTTAAAGATGGAATTTTGAGTTTTATGTTCTTCGTAGCTAACCACACCCATTCACCCACACACAGGTCCGGACCTGGCACGCGTCTACTGTCAGCCACCCGTTTGTACCTGGCACTCATGCTCAACAAACGCTGTTTCACCCGCCTCCAGACTGATGACAATTGGGCTCCTAGCTGATCCTCCTCTGGGACACCCCCGGAGTCACCCTGACGTAAGGTACAAAACTGAGGATGTTGACCGTACACACAAAAGAATGGAGACTCTCCTGATGACTCTTGGCGGTGATTATTTAACGCGAATTCGGCCAGAGGAAGGAAAGTAGACCACTCCTCCTGGTTGTCGGACACAAAGCATCGTAAATACTGTTCTAGATTTTGGTCCATGCGCTCAGTTTGTCCATTAGACTGTGGATGAAACGCCGATGAAAGTGACAACTTGATCCCCAACCTTGAGCAAAAAGCTTTCCAAAACCTCGCCACAAATTGCGTACCCCTATCAGATACTATGTCAGACGGTACTCCGTGGAGTCTGACCACCTCCTTCACAAATACCTGAGCCAACGTCTTAGCATTGGGCAAAGAAGACAACGCCACAAAATGCACCATCTTTGAAAAACGGTCAACCACCACCAGGATGACCGTGTTCCCTGCCGAGGCTGGCAAGTCAGTGATAAAATCCATGGAGATTTCTGTCCATGGCCTATTGGGTACCCCCAGAGGCTGTAGCGTGCCAGCAGGACGGGTTCGGGGTGACTTAGCCCTAGCGCACGTGATGCAAGCTGCCACTTACGAGACCACGTCCTGCCGGATTTTGGGCCACCAGAAACGACGCGATACCAGCTCTAAGGTGCCCTTCACCCCTGGATGACCAGCCAGTACCGAATCGTGGTGTTCCTTCAACACCTTAAGCCGAAGATGCAGGGGTACAAATGATTTGTTGGCGGGAAGACCTGGTGGTACCTCCTCTTGGGCCTCGGCAATCTCCGCCTCTACCTCCGTCGTGAGAGCCGAGACCACTACCCCTTTCTGGAGGATGGGTACCGGCTCTTCCCGAGGTTCTCCCCCCGGAAAACACCTAGACAAAGCATCCGCCTTGGTGTTTTTAGCCCCGGGACGGTACGTCACAAGAAAATTGAAACGAGTAAAAAACAATGCCCAGCGAGCCTGCCTAGGAGACAGACGCTTGGCCGACTCCAGATAGAGCAGATTCTTATGGTCGGTGATAACAGTGACCTGGTGAGCCGCCCCCTCCAAGAAGAGTCGCCATTCCTCAAAAGCCAGTTTGATGGCCAACAACTCCCTGTTGCCGATATCATAATTCCGTTCGGCCGGCGACAGCTTCTTGGAGAAGTAGGCGCATGGATGCATCTCGCTCAAGGACGAGCCTTGAGACAGTACTGCCCCCACTCCCACCTCCGACGCATCAACCTCTACCACAAAAGGTTTAGACACGTCTGGTTGCACCAGAATGGGGGCTGAAGCAAAACTATTCTTCAGACGCTCAAATGCACGTATAGCCACCTCAGGCCAGTTCACCAGATCGGCACCCTTTATTGTCATGTCCGTGAGCGGTTTGGCAACAGTCGAAAAGTGTTTTATAAATTTCCTATAATAATTCGCAAGCCCAAGGAACCGCTGGAGTGCTTTCAGACTCTCCGGCCTCTCCCATTGCAGCACCGCTTGCACCTTAGCGGTGTCCATTTTAAAACCGGCTGCGGACACAATATATCCCAAAAAGGGCAACTCCTGGACAAAAAATAAACATTTTTCCAGCTTAGCATAGAGCTGGTTCTCCCGGAGCAACTGTAACACCTGCCTAACATGCTCCAAATGAGTGTCCCGATCGCTAGAATAAATGAGGATATCATCCAGGTATACAATCACAAATCTCCCCAGGACATGAGCAAATACATCATTAATAAAATGTTGGAAAACGGCAGGCGCGGTGGTCAACCCAAACGGCATAACCAGACTCTCAAAATGACCCTCAGGAGTGTTAAACGCCGTCTTCCACTCATCCCCCTGACGGACCCTTATGAGGTTATACGCGCCCCTGAGGTCCAGCTTGGAAAACCATTTCGCCCCCGCTACCTGGTTGAACAAATCCGGGATCAACGGCATTGGGTAGGGATCACGGATAGTAATCTGGTTTAACTCTCGGAAATCCAGACACGGGAGTAACCCCCCATCTTTCTTCTTAATGAAGAAAAACCCCGCGGCTACAGGCGAGGACGAAGGCCGGATGTGTCATTTGCTCAGACTCTCCGCGATGTAGTCTTTCAGAGCTTGCCTCTCAGGACCAGAAATATTAAACATCCTGGCCTTAGGTAATTTGGCCCTGGGTTTTAACCTAATCGCACAGTCATAGGCTCTATGTGGAGGCAGTTCTGAGCAACCCTTCTCAGAGAAAACATCCGCGAAATCCTGCAAAGCCTCCGGCAGGCTGGGTGTCACGGCGGACACACATGTGGCCAAGCAATTGTCTTGGCAGAAACCACTCCATTGTACTATGTCCTGAGTTTTCCAATCAATTACCGGGTTGTGCCTGGACAGCCATGGAAAACCCAGGACCATTTGAGCTGGGAGATTACGGAGGACCCTACATGTAACCGACTCAGAATGTAGGACCCCAATGTGGAGTTTCACCTCTGCCACAAACTCAGTAATCTCCCCTTGAGGGAGGGGAACAGCATTAATGGTCACCACCTGTATGGGGTGAGGAAGTTTTTCGATCTTAAACCCGGCGGTGTGTGCAAACTCCTCATCTATGAGATTGGTGGCGGAACCGCTATCCACAAACACTGATATAGGTAGCTCTCTGCCGGCGATAATAACCTTGGCAGGGAGCATACATTGAGATACCATCATGGAGGATATGCATACGCTCAGTTGGGTCTCCTCCATACCCTCTGAGCTTAACAGTTTTCCGCCGATGTGACCCTCTTAGGTAGTACTGGGCAAACGTTAACATAATGACCTCTTTTACCACAGTAGAAACATGCTCCGGGCTTCCGGAATCCCGGAGCGCGAGGCTGAACCTGTGCCACGCCAGCAATCTGCATAGGTTCAGGGGACTCATCTACTTCAACCACACCTGCACCTCTGCTTTCCCCCAGAGGTGGCGTCTCCTGTGCCCCCTGATGAAAACGGCGATCAATACGTATCACCAAACTTATGGCAGACTCCAATGATGCCGGAGTCTCATACATCAGGAGGGCTTGTTTCACCCTCCCTGATACCCCATGAATAAACTGGCTCCGCAGTGCTGGGTCATTCCACTGTGTGTCTACAGCCCAGCAGCGAAATTCCGAACAATAGTCCTCTGCCAAGCGCTCCCCCTGGCGGAGGGCGCGGATTTTAGATTCCGCTAGAGCCAGTCGGTCAGGGTCATCGTAAATGAGCCCGAGGGCAGAAAAAACATTATCAACCGAATGAAATGTAGCAGAGTCAGCTGGTAAGGAAAATGCCCATGCTTGGGGGTCACCACTCAGTAATGACAACACCAGCCCTACTCGCTGGGCCTCATTACCTGAGGAGATTGGCCGCATGCGGAAGTATAATTTGCAGGCCTCCCGAAATACGACAAATTTGCTGCGATCGCCTGAAAATCGTTCTGGCAGCGGAAACTTCGGCTCTGCACCGATACCTGCAGATGCCGTTTGCACCTTTGCTACTACCAGGCCCTGCTGCTGAACTGCCCCTTTCAACTCGGAGACCTGTAAGGACAGCGCCGCCAACTGGCGGGTTATGGAATCTAATGGATCCATGGACTCCTGAAAAAATGTGGGCCGATTATAATGTCACGGGGGCTTAGTTCAACTAAGGCTGTAATTCCCGGGGCCCCTGTGATGTCCCTATAACTAAGGAAAACCCAGTCTGACCCTCAACCCAGGGTTTTTGCTGAAGGTGCAAATGCCTGAGCCTCCACCCTTTCCTTATCTCATGCTCAGCCCTGCACTTAACCCTCCACCCTCCACCCAGTGAGGAGACACACCACCAAAGCTCCCACACAAATAAAGACAGACAGGGAGAACTTAAACTGCACTGCGCCGCACACACACAGGAATATACAGTAATGTGAACAGGGCACAACTAAACACAAAATATGGGAAGGAGAAAGGATAACGACGAATCATACGACACCAGATACGAATCTCTCTCTCTGCAACACCTCCACTCCAGACCGGAACCACTTGGTATGAAAACACAAGCTATAATCGGCGACGCCCATATGCCAGTATGACTATTTAAAGACCGTGGGCGTGACTAACCTTCCAACCTGGTCTCCAGCAGGATTAACCCCCGAGAGCCTGAAGATCAAGCCGGCGCCACTGAGGCTATAGTGGCTGGAGGTGGAACTACCTCTGCCTGCCGGACGCTGTGGTGTGAACAGTGTCCGACATGACATCATGTGGCAGATCATCGCATGGGCTGATGCCCTCAAATCCAGAGTGAAATGGCTGAGGGAACCCCCAAGCACAGTGATTCTGAACAAGGAGGATGCTGAGGAACCGTATGATGCAGTCCTACCCGGGAACGTGCTGAATATCCAGGAGAGAGGTACAAGGAAAGAGGAGGAGAATCACTATGCGAAAGCTGATGTTGATGCTGTAATGAATATGGATGTGCTGTTTATGAAGAACAGCAAAGTTATGTGTTTAAAAGTTGAAATGAACTGTGTCTCAATTTATGCAACACCGGACAGCGGGAGCTTCCAGCTGCTAAGAGGAGACCCCAACGGTGCAGAAAGTGAAGCCACAGGTATGCTGAGTAATAGACATTGTTTCTATGTGACGGGAACCCAGGGCGTGAATACACAACCAGCCTCTGTAATGACTATGGCCCTGGCATTCCCTGACACTGCAATCGCTTCGGCGGTATCCTAATCCTGAAACTGTCTCAGAGGTACCTGTACCTATACCTGGCCTCTTGTCCTGGGGTGACCAGTCCTGTGCCCACTGTCCCTACTCCTAGTGCAGCCAGCTCCAGAACTGTTTCCTGATATCTATGTGTGTGAACAAGAACCTCTCTTCAACATCAAAGTTGTCCGTACAGTCTGGCAGTCTCCGTATCTTGCTAGTCAGTGACCTTGGTCATGTCTCCCTGCCTCAGTGAACCTGGGATAAGCAGCTGCAGTATTGGTGCCTGCCTAGTAGTGGTACTTAATGGCTACCTGCAGCACAGTCTGTCTCCACATCAGGAGCTCCAGAGAACACCAGGTAGCCGCTTAGTTACGTCCCTTCATAGGCAGATCCGGCCTTGTGGCACAGTGGGTCCTCGAACCATGTGTGCCACCTGCGAGCATGACAGTGAGCAAGATGAATGTAATATATACCATTGATAGAGGCTTGCAAAGATGGGAGTGGAGATGCAGGCTTTAAAATGGGTGCTGATGGTAATTCCAGAGGAGGTCTAAACTGGTTATTGAGTCAGTAGAACATTGGTGACTTTTCTGCCCTATGCGCCTAAACACTTGGTGATCCCATTTTGTAGTTATGGGGTCTCCACTTTGTGGCTGAGTTGCTGCGATTCATTTCACCTCTTATATCACTTACAGGTGATACTTAAATATCACTTACAGGTGATGAAGGAAGATTTAAGAAGCAAGAAATGTCATGAATGGACTTGTTACAGCGGTGGCTCCTATTACAGGACCACGCTGGTATCAGGGAGTTCTGCACCACCAGCCATTATGTCCCATGTTAATAAAGGTGGAAGGCATGTCGGGGGGCCAGACATTACACACCGGAGAACTGGATTTTATAAAACCTGAATTCAGTGAAGCTCTGTTGCGCTTCTCTAATGGACCTCAGTCCTGGTTCAAGAAGGATTCTCTACTGTGTTTTCTCACACTTTTTAAAGCTCTAATTGACTTTACCTTTTCTTTCACCGTATGGGAAAGCAGTCTTAACAAAGGTAGTAAAGGGCCAGCACATGCCACTATATGTCTCTACTTTCTGCTTTCATATCTGAATTAATTAAATTAACATGTAATTTCTTTAGTTTAGTTACTATTGTATTGTGTCCTTATAATGTACTAATTTAGCATTACTGTAATATAGTTTAGAAATGCAGAAGAAAGTGGAAGATGTATTGTCCATTGTACAGTTTACTTTTATTCCACTTGATGGCAAAATTGTGACTTAAAAGGGCTTTCTTCCAGAATAGAAAAAAAATCACAAAAGGAAATATCATTACAAAGAATATCCTAAATACATTTAAGTAGCAAATCAAAATTGTTTTGTCTTGAGAGGTCATCACTATTGAATTAAAATGTCCGGAAACATATACTGTATAAATTAAAACCTAAGTGCTAGCTCAGACCCAACGAGTGAGACAAACAATCCCTGCAGTTTATGTAAAATAGTGTAACTTTATTGAAGATATTTAAATAAAATGTCAGTACATGTACAACACATATTCTTGAAAAGTTGGGATGCTGTGTAAAATGTAAAGAAAATAAGAATATAATGATTAAATCTCTTATAGACATATTTTATTCTCAACAGAACATAGGACACAAATCCCAAGGTGGATGTTGGACATTTCTTCATTTCATTTGGAAAAAAAGTACTTATTTGTTAGTGTTGTTTAACATGTTTAACATTTTTATAAATGATCTAGATAAGGGAACTGAAGGCAAACTAATCTAATTGTAGACGATGCAAAGCTAGGAGGAATAGGTAACACTAGAGAAGGCAGAGAAAGGATTCAGAAGGATCTATATAAGCTTGAACAATGGGCAGTCACTAACAGAATGGTATCTAACATGGAGAAATGCCAGATTCTACATCTGGGCAAGGAAAGCAAAAATTACATCTATAGAATGGGAGGAATAGAACTAAGCAACAGCACATGTGAAAAAGTCTTGGGTATACTAGTAGATCACAGACTGCACATGAGTCAAAAGTGTGATTGTCATGGTCCCCGCTGGTACTTACCAGCACGATCCCGTGCCTGAGCACTACCCGACTCCTCTGCGCGCCTCCCGGCGCGCTCCTGCTCCCCAGCGCGTACCCGCTCCTGACATCCGGGGCTCCCGGCATGTCGGTCCTGCGTGCTTGCGCACTGGCATCTACTCCGGCGCACAGACTCCTGGGAGCTGTGACCCGGTGGCCCCGCCCCCAACATGGCGGCACCCACCGGGTATTTCTGCGCAGCGTCGAGCCAGGTAAGATGCCTGATTTTCGCACGGGGTGGCACTGTGGTCCTTTGCTAGCGCTCGCCCTGTCCTCAGGCCCCAGTGCTTCTACCTTGTGGGCTCTGTCTGAGCTACTACTGTTTAACTCTTGTGTCCCTGTCCTTCCTGCCTTGCTCTGTGTCCCTGCCATTTCCCCTGCGTCTCACCCTCTTGTCCTGTCACCTCTGGCTGTCAGTTGGGTGGCTCCTGCTGTCCCATGTCTGTGTTGGCACCTGTCCTGCCATCCTGAGTCCTCTGCATTACTACTACCTTCTGCCTCTCCCTTGCAGCCTCCAGCCTCTGTCAGTCCCAGGTGCTCCCGGTCCCGTTTGCCTCCCTTGCTCCGCAATCCCTGAAGTCGTCTGTTCTTTAGCGGCACGGATTCCTCTCCGCTGCCTCTCCAATGCTTAGCCCTAAGTCATCCCTTTGGCTACAGACGTTGCGGTTCCATCTCCCTTGGGCCTGCCGCTAACACTCCCTGAATAGGGGGTGGTTCCACCTGGTCTACTCGCCCTCGGGGGCTCTGGAGCCGTGACCCAGAGGGTCCACTTCTGGGTTCCCCCTAGCATCCTACACCGTAACAGTGATGCAGAAGCAAAAAAGGCAAACAAAGTTCTAGGATGTATTAAGAGACAAGAATAGAGTCTAGATCACGTAAAGTAATTATCTCCCTCTACTCCTCCTTGGTCAGGCCTCATCTGGAATACTGAGTCCAGTTCTGGTCTCCACCTTTTAAAAAAGACATTGAAAAACTGGAGCAAGTTCAGAGAAGAGCTACAAGGATGGTGAGCTGACTGCAAAGTATTCTCTTTTAGGATCCGTTAGAGGATTTGGGAATGTTTCACTTGCAAAAAAAAAAGGTTAAGAGGAGACTTAATAGCTGTCTACACATATCTGAAGGGAAGTCGCAGTGATCATCCTTATTCTCATTTGCACATGGAAACATGAGAAGCAATGGAATGAAACTGAAAGGGGGAAGACACACATTATAAAACATTTTTTTACAGTGAGGGTGATCAATTAGTGGAACAGGCTGCCACAAGAGGTGGTGAGTTCTCCTTGAATGGAAGTCTTCAAACAGAGGCTGGACAAACATCTGTCTGAGCAGGTTTGGTGAATCCTGCATTGAGTATGGGGTTGGACACGATGACCCTGGAGGTCCCTTCCAACTCTAATATTCTATGATTCTATTTTGAAAAACAATGATGACAGCATATAACCTTTTCCCAATTTTTTTTACAAAAACATGGAATAGTAAGTGGTACTAATAAAAAACAATGGAGGGTCAGTTGCAATTTTACTATGAGGAACATTTTTCTGAAATTGATGACCTCTTACCATATGACAGATTGGTGATCTCTGACCATCATTTCTTCTGATAGACTCTGCCTCTCCAACATGTTCTTATTATATGCAGCCATGTTACTTAATTGAAAACGGACCCTCCAGTTGTGTATCATTAGTACTGCTTACTTTTCCAGTCTTTTGTTAACCGTATTCCAAATTTGTTATGTGCGGTCTTCAACTTTTACATAAGTTTATTTTTTTAAATGAAATGACGAAAGATCCAACGTTCACCTTTGGATCGGTTTTCTATGTTCTATGGTGAATAAAATATGGGGTAATATGGGGGGCTGGTGGGAAGAGAACATAGTGTTTCATGACTCTATGGCTGATTGGAGTGAGAAAATTGTATTTTGGTTACGCTACATAGACGATGTGTTCATCATATGGAGAGGTACCAGAATGGATTTTGATAACTTTGTGAGAGAACTGAATGTTTATCAGCTAGGACTCCATTTCACTCATGAGACCAGTGAACGTGAGTTGGCATTTCTTGACATCCTTGTCCAAAAAATTGAGAACGGTGAATTGACAACTAAAACATATCGGAAGCCCACTGCCACAAATTCCCTTCTAAGGTGGGAATGTGGCCATCCAAAATCCCCGAAGAGAGGCATACCTAAAGGACAATACCTAAGGGTCCGCCGAAATTGCTCTGATATACGCAATTTTAAAGAGCAGGCGGACGATTTAAAAATGAGATTCCTTGAAAGGGGATATCCAAATAGTGTTTTGAGAGAGGCATATAATACCTCTATGGCCACAAACCGTAAAGATCTATTGAAGCCTACATTGTCCAAAAAGGAAGAGAATGTGACACGTTTTATAACAAAGTTCTCTAACGGGGCAAAAGAGATTAGAAAAATATTTGAACATCACTGGTCTATTCTACACATGGACATGGATGTCAGGGAAACAGTGGGCCCCACTCCTCAGATCACCTTCCGCAGGGGTAGATCACTAAGGGACAGGCTTGTTCATAGCCACTTTCAGTCCCAAAAGAACCAAACATGGCTGAGCTCATCACCAGCAGGATGCTTTAGATGTGGCAAGTGCAAATTCTGTGTGCATGTTTCTCCTGGTAAAACCTTTGTGGGTAACAACACTGGAAGGATGTACTCCATTAGACAGTTTATTAACTGCCAGAGGGTGGGTGTTGTGTATAAGGCAACCTGTGAGTGTGGGATGGAGTACGTAGGAAAAACAAAAAGAGAGTTCTGTAGAAGGATAGGAGAACATGTAGGAGATATTGTGAACAGAAGAGACACATCAATAGCCAATCATATCAACAAGTTTCACCAGGGTGATGTCAAGATGATCATGTTCAGAGGGATTGACAGGATTAGTCAACCTGTGAGAGGTGGAAACTGGGACCAGAGGATCCTACAGAAAGAGACTAAATGGATCTTCTGGCTACAGACTGTATATCCAAAGGGCCTTAACGACCAACTTTCCTTTGTTTCCTATATGTAGTGTAGGGACTGTAGGGCTTATAGAGAGGGAGAGCCGCCGCTGAGTGGGGACGCCACTGCACTGGTTCTAGGGTGCCAATCTCCGTGTGAGGTAGGGTTAGGTAGACTAGGGCCTGTAGGGTATAATTAGGGCATCTATCTCCTTTTCACCCCTCGGTGTTATATTTCCAAGGAAGTGGATGGTACATAAAATTTACCATCACTATAAGAAATGTATATTTATCTTAGATCTATGCCCGACTCCTGTGTATCTAGCTGCTCATGGACTTACATTCATATGATATGAGATTTTTTGAGACGGGTGTCTCTTTTCTGTATTGACGTACATCTGGGATCTTTCATGATATCCAGGGTATCATAGATATTTCTATGTTTGAATTGGAACCTGCACATAGTTATTGTTAAGAAAATTGTAAGGGTCAATATTTCTGATTTGCTTACAAGTTTGGAGAGAGGCTTCATGGGGAGATAAATCATTGCTGTATATTAATGACTATTTCCCCTGGTTATAAGGGTCTGGGTGCGGCGCATGCGCTGTATCTAGACGGTGGACGAAGACATTATGTCTCCTGCGGGAGGCATAAATTGCATGATGTCAGCGTACCAGCCCCCTCCCACAATAGGAGCAGCGCGATGTAGCGCATGCTCTGTTATGTTTGTCCGCTCACTTCGCGCCGAGCGTTCCACGGGAACGGGCGCATGGATGACGTCAGCGGTTCAACCACAGGAAGTGATGAGGAGACCGGAAGTGTTTCTTCCGGTAAGCAAGGCGCGATTATATAAATGAACGACGCGCTATTACAATGTTCATACCATGACGGTCTGAGTACAAAACGGCCACTCATGACGCTTGGCTCCTGTAACCCCATGTGACTCCCCTGATGAGTGTAACGAAACGCGTAGGGAGAAGGGGTAGTGCATCTGGCAATATGGGCAGTATATGATTGAAGCCTGAAAACTGGTGAGACCGTTCCTTTTTTATCATGGGGTTGTCTACTCGTGTTTAACAATCCTTAATTATGGAATGCGGTGTAAGTAGGAGTCTGCACGACAGAAGACACATCCCATAATGTTTATAACATGGCCCGCATGCATATGCTTACCAATGAATCCCTCTGAATTATGAGGGACTAAGCTGATTGTGCTATGGTTTTTGTATATTATAAATGTGAAGTTTCAATATATGGCGGATATATTTCAGTATAGGCATTGGAGGATGATATGCAATACTGGATTACAAGTTAGATTGGTACCGCACTTTATAATTGAATTTGTATGCAACATCCCTATATTGGTTGTGATAAGGTTAATACGAAGTGGTTAATAGACCATTACAACGAGGAGGTACCATAGGCCTACGGGTAGTTGCAATACATTTGTCTATACAGGTACCGGGATAATTGAGTTTATGGTGTGATTTGACACCTAGAAGATGAAAAGAGCTGATGTTTGGGCATATATGTACTACGCCTATTGGCATATTTCATTATAAGGCACCTGTTCCAACAAGAGGAGAGTATTTGTTGGGTTTGCATTATAGCACATCAACTATTTTATGTGTTGTTTGTTTGTTTGTTTGTTTGAGCACCTTGTATTTTATCCTCAAATAATAAAAGTTAGATTTTAAAATATCCGATTGCTACAATACGTATATATAGAGGTGGATATTTCCATTGCTGAGTTTGTGATTATTTAGATACTATGGCAGGGTTCCTTTCAACAGGAATTGACACAAATATTTGGATATCGGAGGCCAGGGAGGTTTTTTCAGATTGTGCGTTTGTACAGAAGAGATACACCCCCTCATACAACGCCGCATTTAAAGAGTTAACAAAGACCTATAAGGACCAGATTGTGTCGTGGTGAGAAGTGCAGAGTTTAGACAATTATATTAGAGCTGGAATAGTCCCAAGACACCTTAGAATAACTCTTGCACCAGGCTATAGATATAAGAGCCCAGGTTTAATAGCCAAGTGGGAGAAAGAAGCCACTGATAGTTCCACTAGGTTGATGAAACTGTTATTGGAAGAAGAAAAAACTACTCTAAGTAAGCTAAATGACAATTTGAAAGAACAGATTGAGGTCACAAAAAAGTTTGTGAGCGAACCCGATTTTGCAGTGAAAGAGCTGAGCTTACAAAATAGTATTGAGAGATTCCAATACCACTTGAAAGATCGTAAACACAAACTTTTTAATAGAGACTTATTGGAATTCGGAGAGAATAAAGCCTATTCTGTATCTTTGGGTCGCAATTTCAAGGTCCCCGAGACCGATATCTCCTCTTCGGAGGCAGAAGTGTCTGATACAGAGACAAGACCGAGGTATCAGAGAGGGAGAGGTGGTCGGGGAGGTAATAGAGGAGGGAATAAGAGGTCACCACAAAGGGATTTTTTAGATCAAAGTTACCCTCTGAGGAATCGACAAAATACTCACAACGCCCCTTAGAACCACAGGTCCTCAATCTCTCTAAACGTCCTCTAATGGATACAGAAATGAGTGTTCTTAGTAAAGGATTGTCTTTTGTTCCCACCACGGACTATGATTGTTTTGAAGCAATAAAAGATTTATATTTGTTTGCTCATAAACTCAAATGGCGTAAACATTTTGTTAAAGAGGACAAAAGAACCTCGAACGAATTGGGTATAGATGATAGTCTTTTGGCGGATGTGCGTTTTTTATTCAATCTGGGAGACCTGAATCCCAATGACAAAGGGGATGGTCCCTTTACTATCCTAAAAAAATAAAAGCACGAGGATGCCACCAGTAACGGGAGATTTAAACTCTATCAATGTATTCGTTAATTTAGTATCAGAGGAGCTTTGGGAGCTGAAAGGTTCTACCAAGGTTAAATTTCATAATCTCTCAAAAAAGGAAATAAGCAGTCTTAGGCTAGTTTCACACTTGCTTTTTTTTGCAGCGCGTTTTTCCCGCAAAAAAACGCATTGAAAAAACGCATACATAAGCATACAACTGCTGCGTTTTTTTCAAGCATTTTTATGAGCATGCATGAAAAAAACGCAGCGTTTTTATGCGTTTGTATGCGTTTTTAGTGCGTTTTTACCGCGTTTGCGTTTTTTTCCAACATTTTTAGGTGGCCCCTCACACTACCCAAACCATGACTTTACTAACCCTAACCCTGACCCTAACCCTAACCCTAACCCTGACCCTAACCCTTAACCAAATCATACTTAACCCTAACCCAAACCCTAAACCCTAACTAACCCTAACCCTAACCCTAACCCTGACCCTAACCCTAACCCTAACCCTGACCCTAACCCTAACCCTAACCCTAACCCTAACCCTGACCCTAACCCTAACCCTAACCCTGACCCTAACCCTTAACAAAACCATACTTAACCCTAACCCTGACCCTAACCCTAACCCTAACCCTAACCCTGACCCTAACCCTAACCCTAACCCTAACCCTAACCCTGACCCTAACCCTAACCCTAACCCTGACCCTAACCCTTAACAAAACCATACTTAACCCTAATCCTGACCCTAACCCTGACCCTAATCCTTAACAAAACCATACTTAACCCTAACCCTGACCCTAACCCTAACCCTGACCCTAACCCTAACCCTAACCCTGACCATAACCCTAACCCTAACCCTAACCCTGACCCTAACCCTTAACAAAACCATACTTAACCCTAATCCTGACCCTAACCCTGACCCTAATCCTTAACAAAACCATACTTAACCCTAACCCTGACCCTAACCCTAACCCTGACCCTAACCCTAACCCTAACCCTAACCCTAACCCTGATCCTAACCCTTAACAAAACCATACTTAACCCTAATCCTGACCCTAACCCTGACCCTAACCCTTAACAAAACCATACTTAACCCTAACCCTGACCCTAACCCTAACCCTGACCCCAACCCTAACCCTAACCCTGACCCTAACCCTAACCCTAACCCTGACCCTAACCCTTAACAAAACCATACTTAACCCTAATCCTGACCCTAACCCTGACCCTAACCCTTAACCAAACCATACTTAACCCTAACCCTGACCCAAACCCCAACCCTAACCCTGACCCTGACCCTAACCCTAACCCTAAACCCCCTTAACTAACCCTAACTCTAACCCAAACCCCTAAATTCCATGGTTAAAAAAAAAAAACGCATATGCAAAAAAACGCATACATGAGCATGCCAGTGCGCACATATGCGCATCCATAGGCTATAATGGCCATTTTTAGCGCAAAACGTGAGCATATGTGCGCATGCGCTTTTTTGCAGGGCCAAAAAATGCAACATGCTGCGTCTGGAAAATACCAACGCACACCCCAAAAAAACGCAGCGCATGAAAATCGCATACATGCGCTTACAAGCGCGCAGGTATGCGCACCCATGTTAAATATAGGGGAAAAAACGCATGCGTTTTTTTCCAGCGCTAAAAAACGCAAATGTGAAACCAGCCTTAGAGATCTGGAGTCGTACAGCAATATTACGATTAAGCCCTCCGATAAAGGGGGCAATGTAGTGGTCATGGACACTTCATTATATAGGACGATGTGCACCACTATCCTGGAAGACAAAGAAAATTATGAAATACTAACATGTAACCCGACCAGTAAGATTGTGGGTAATCTCACTAGGCTAATTAATGATGGCTTCGATGCAGGGGTGATTGATACAAATTAAAGGGGTTTCCTTATCCCTGCATACCCCGTAATGGCCACATTTTATTGTCTTCCAAAGGTCCATAAAGGGGTAAATCCCCTGAAGGGGAGACCAATTGTGGCAGGTATTGGGAGTGTAACACAGAACCTAGGTCTATACCTAGATCAGGTACTTAGACCTTTTGTTCTTTCCCTTAATTCATATGTACGTGATACCACCGACTTCCTTGGAAAACTGGATGGGATATGCTTAGAAACTGATATGATATTGGGGAGCATAGATGTGGAGGCATTATATTCGTCAATTCCCCATGAAATGGGTCTGAAAGCGGTTGAAAGCTATTTACAAACTAGGGGTTTACAGTTTCATAGACACAATGAATTTTTGATCAAAGCATTGGATTTTTGTCTTACCAACAATGTTTTCCTGTTTGATAATAAATTCTTCCACCAGCTCAGGGGCACAGCGATGGGGAGCCCATGTGCGCCCACTTATGCAAATTTGCTCCTGGGCTGGTGGGAAGAGAACATAGTGTTTCATGACTCTATGGCTGATTGGAGTGAGAAAATTGTATTTTGGTTACGCTACATAGACGATGTGTTCGTCATATGGAGAGGTACCAGAATGGATTTTGATAACTTTGTGAGAGAACTGAATGTTAATCACCTAGGACTCCATTTCATCTGAACTACAGTAAATGATGAAGTGACTTTCCTTGTCTCCTGCCTTATTACTCCATGCCTTCTACTTCCATCACAATCTCTGGGGGTCAGCCCTGGTTGGAGAGGGTTAACCATCTGCACTGCCATCACCATCTAGCAATAAACATGCTAGAAATAGGAGGAAACCACTATGGTTAAATAGAGCTGTAAGGGGCGCAATAAGAGACAAAAAGAAAGCATTTAGAGAATTAAAGCAAGTAGGTAGTGATGAGGCATTAAATAAATACAAAAAATTAAATAAATTCTGTTAAAAGCAAATCAAGACAGCAAAGATTGAGACAGAGAGACTCATTGCCAGAGAAAGTAAAAATAATCGAAAAATATTCTTTAACTACATAAATAGTAAGAAACTAAAAAATGATAGTGTTGGCCCCCTTAAAAATAGTCTGGTTGAAATGGTGGATGAGGATGAGGAAAAAGCCAATATGCTAAATGACTTTTTTCAACAGTATTTACACAAGAAAATCCCATGACGGATAACATGATCAGTGATAAAAATTCTCCATTAAATGTCGCCTGCTTAACCCAGCAGGAAGTACGGCGGCGTCTACAAATCACTAAAATTGACAAATCCCCGGGCCCGGATGGGATACACCCCCGAGTACTGCTGGAATTAAGTACAGTCATAGATAGACCATTATTTTTAATCTTTAAAGATTCCATAATAACAGGGTCTGTACCACAGGACTGGCGTATGGCAAATGTGGTGCCAATATTCAAAAAGGGGACAAAAACTGAACTTGGAAATAATAGGCCAGTAAGTTTAAGCTCAACTGTGGGTAAAATCCTGGAGGGTTTTCTAAGAGATAAGTTCTGGACTGGACCAAGGGAATGCAGTGGACGTGGTGTACATTGACTTTTCTAAAGCTTTTGATACGGTGCCACACAAAAGGTTGATACATAAAATGAGAACAATGGGGATAGGGGAAAATATGTGTAAGTGGGTTAAGAGCTGGCTCAGGGATAGGAAACAAAGGGTGGTTATTAATGGGGCACAATCAGACTGGGTCACGGTTAGCAGTGGGGTACCACAGGGGTCAGTATGGGGCCCACTTCTTTTTAACATATTTATGAATGACCTTGTAGGGGGCATAGAAAGTAGAATTTCAATATTTGCAGATGACACTAAAGTCTGCAGGGTAATCAATACAGAGGAGGACAATTTTATATTACAGGATGATTTATGTAAACTAGAAGCTTGGGCTGATAAATGGGAAATGAGCTTTAATAGGGATTACTGTAAGGTCATGCACTTGGGTAGAACAAACAAGATGCATAATTATGTGCTTAATTGTAAAACACTGGGCAAAACTGTCACTGAAAAAGACCTGGGTGTATGGGTGGATGACAAACTCACATTTAGTGGCCAGTGTCAGGCAGCTGCTGCAAAGGCAAATAAAATAATGGGATGCATTAAAAGATGCATAGATGCTCATGAGGAGAACATAATTTTACCTCTATATAAGTCACTAGTGCGACCGCACTTAGAATACTGTGTACAGTTCTGGTCTCCGATGTATAAGAAAGACAAAGCTGAACTGGGGCGGGTGCAGAGAAGAGCGACTAAGGTTATTAGCGCACTGGGGGGTCTGCAATACCAAAATAGGTTATTACACTTGGGGTTATTTAGTTTGGAAAATCTAAGGCTTCGGGGTGATCTTATTACAATGTATAAATATATGTGGGGACAATACAAAGACCTTTCTAATGATCTTTTTACTCTTAGACCTGTGACGGGGACAAGGGGGCATCCTCTACGTCTGGAGGAAAGAAGGTTTAAGCATACTCACAGACGCGGATTCTTTACCGTAAGAGCAGTGAGACTATGGAACTCTCTGCCATATGATGCTGTAATGAGTGATTCCCTACTAAAATTTAAGAAGGGACTGGATGCCTTTCTGGAAAAGTATAATATTACAGGGTATATACACTAGTTTCCTTAATATTATGTTGATGCAGGGAGCTTGTCTGATTGCTGTATGTGGAGTTGGGAAGGAATTTTTTCCCCAATGTGAAGCTTACTGTTTATCACACTGGGGTTTTTTTTTGCCTTCCTCTGGATCAACATGTTAGGGCAAGTTAGGATAGGATATGGGTTGAACTAGATGGACTTAAAGTCTCCCTTCAACCTTAATAACTATGTTACTATGTAAAAATGTATGTATATAATTTAAAATCAATCAACTTTTCCCGGGATGTTATCAGATCTAAAATATAAAAAAAATGAGCGTACTTGGCATTGTTGCATTCATAATTGTCCAAACTAATGAAATATTATAATATTTATCCATAATGGTGAACTGCAAAAGAAGCAAAAAAAATCAAATAACAGGATTATTGTTTTTTGGTCACTTCGACCAGAAAGGCATATGGATCCCAAGATGGTAAAGACAAAACTACAGTTGGTTTCAGAAAAACCCCAAGCCCTCACATAATTCTATCAACCCAAGACTAAACATTTTAGAGCTCTTGGAAAGCAAGAAGGAAAAATAGAATTGAAGAGAGGCCCAATGGGAATCTGTCACCCAAGGGCATGAGTGGGGTGTGCACCAGTCACCCACACAGTATGAGGACCCCACTGCTTCCCACTCAATATAATGGCCCTCACATCCCCCTTTCATTATGATGGTGCCCACATCACTTCACACTTTATGAAGGCCCCACACAGCGCCTCACACAGTATAGTGGTTGGCATATCCCCTCACGTAGTAGACTAGGCCATTATTTTAAAGTGGGAGGCTGGTGAGGTCTTCATGCTGAGTGGGCCATTATACTGAGTGGGGAGATGTGAGAGCCATTTTACTGTGTGAGCGCTATCAAAATGTGTTAGTGGCTGTGGGGAACCATCACACTGTGTGATGGGCTATGGGGGCCACTATAATGGGTGAGGTGCTGTGTGAGGCCACCATAAAGTGTGAGGGGTTGTGGGGGCCATCATACTGAATGAGTGGAAATGGAGCCCTCATTTTTTGTGGAGGGCTGTGGGGGGCCTTCATTCTGTGAGGGGGCGCTGATACTAATTAAGCGGCTGTGGGGCCATCATACTGAATGGGCTGTGGGGGTCTTCACTTTGAGAGTGGGCTGTTGGTTTCACCATACTAAACGAGGGTTGTTATACTGCGTGGGGATCATCATAATGACAGGACATCATGCTGTGTGGAGGCCATGATACTGTTTATGTATGGAGGAGGCGACCATAACTATATCATGCTATGGGGGAACACTATAGGGGCATCATGCTATGGCGGTATTATATTTTGTTGGTGGCACTGCGGTGACATCGCAATGTAAGTGTGAAGTGACTCTGTGGGAGTGATTCACTGTGGGGATATCAAAATCCGTGTGTGTGGGGGTAGGGGCATTACTATAAACATGTTTTATAATGGCCATAAAAGGGGTATCGCTGATGAGGACAATAAGGGACTTCAATTGGAAAATAATTGCTGCTTATGTGTCATAATACATGTCCTTCTCCTGGTTGATGAAGGTTGGGACATTGCCGAATATGTATATGTATGTGTGTGTGTTGTGTATAAATATATATTATGTGTATATTTTTATGTAGGGTGTGAGGGAGTGGGGGCAAGTAGAATGGCAGCCTGGAATGATATGATGACACAGTTCCCAGAACACCGCCCCCTATCAGTGGAAATGAGAGAAAATCCAATGATAACACCAAATGTTTGAAGATTTTATCCTCAGCATTAGAATATATGGTTAGATGTATCTTTCTATACAGAATGAGAAGATAAACGAAACTGTAAGAAAAAGATTAAATGTGATATAATGTCATAAGATGAGAATTGGAAATAGGAAAAGCTCAGCCAAACCTCTGTAACCACGGCTGTAATCTTTTACCTGGAAAACTGCCGGGATTTTACTGTGTTTCATTCATGCCTATGTGTGCCGCCATCATTATTAGCTGCTTTATAAGGGGCAGACAATGAGAGAAAAAGTATTGGTTATTGCGCTGCATTGTGACATCATCACTTTCCTTATATGGAAGCTGGCAGTGATGTCACACAGGTGAGTGATGTCACAATAGAGCGGAACCTATAAACACTCCGTCCCATCTCACTGGCTCAGACTTGGTATTTGTTTGTCTCCTGACTGCACTTACCTAGATCTTCTCCTTGTGGATTAGTGATTTTACTTGCGAATTACTTGTGAATTAGCGGATTACGTCTGTATTAGAGAATTACTTCTGGAATTTCCTGAAGATCATTGACTGAGGACTTCTCTATCTGGAGGTAAATCTATTGTGTGCTTTTATTTATGAAACTGGAAGTTTTTGTCTCATTAGATTTCGTGTATTCATGAAATTTTTCTCTTATGGAAAAACATAACAATCGCATGAAGGATTGTTCGGGAAAATGAGGAAAAAATTCCCAATGCACTAAAACTAAAAAAAAACAAAACAAACCTGAAATGTTGCCATTGTGCTTTGGGTTTTAATTTACAGTGTTAATTATTCAGTAAAAATGACCTGGTAATAGTGGAGTACTGGCAATCATGCCTGGTCATGCCAATACTATGGGGCCTGTTGGGTGAGGGGGCCCGGAGAATGTAGAATTAAATAGTGGGGACATTTCTGTAAGCACCATATAGTAGAAGTGCTATAAAATGGGCGAGAAAACTAAGGGGCCTTCAACAGGAAAACAACTACTGTTCACTTGTTATAATACATGCCCTTCCCCTTGTTTTTGAAGGTTGGGCTCCAAAAAAATTATATACATATATCTGTCTGTGTACATACACATATAATATATATAGACACACACACGTATAAATATGCGTATATACATATAATTTTTTTCTAGGGGGTGAAAGAGTGGGGTCAATTAGAACTTTTGCTATGAGGCCCCAATATGCCATCACTTCTATCATGGAAATGTTATCATCCATCTAATAGACTGTATGAGGAGATGAGGTCCTGGAATGGTCGGACTGGAATCAGATGATGACACAATTCCCAGAACTCTGCCCCATCAGTGAAAATGTGAGAAAATCCAATGACAGCACCAAATGTTTGAAGACTTTATCCTGAACATTAGATTATATAGTTAGATGTATCGTTATAGAGAAAATGAGAAGATAAAGAAAACTGTCAGAAAAAGATTAAATTTGATATAATGTTATATGATGTGAATTAGAAATAGGAAAAGCTCAGCCAAACCTCTGTAACCACCGGCTGTAATCTGTTACCTGGAAAACTGCCAGGATTTTATTTCATTCATCCCTATTTGTACCACCATCATTATCAGCTGATTTATAAGGGGCAGACAATGAGAGAAAAAGTATTGGTTATTACTCTGCATTGTGACATCATCACTTTCCTTATATGGAAGCTGGTAGTGATGTCACACAGGTGAGTGATGATGTCACAAGAGAGCGGAACCTGTAAACACTCCGTCCCATCTCACTGGCTCAGACTTGGTATTTGTTCGTCTCCTGACTGCACTTACCTAGATCTTCTCCTTGTGGATTAGTGATTTACTTGCGATTTACTTGTGAATTAGCGGATTACGTCTGGATTATTGTATTAATTCTGGATTACCGTAATATTTCTGGATTTTTCTGGAGATTTTTCTGGAGATCATTGACTGAGGACTTCTCCATCTGGAGGTAAATTTATTGTGGCTGTTATTTATGAAACTAGAAGTTTTCCTCCTGATTATTTTTCTTGTACCTTGGTGTATGGGAAGCGGCCATTGCCCCTAGAGATGAGTAACTCGTCCGGCAAAATCATGGCACAATACAACAGAGAAACCGTTTTCATGAATTTGGTTTTTATTTGCAAATCAGGAAACAAATCCAGTCCTCAGTGATAAAAGTAGGAATCGCCGACAGAAAACCAGGGAGCAAATCTCCATGTCCAGCTATTTACAGGGGGATGAGGGGATATTTGTTTTAGAGATAAATACTAGTAATAATAATGGCAGCCAGCTCTCTACCTGTATGGGGCATAGCGAGCTGCACCATGGATTATGGCACCATGTAATATGGCTCCAATGTTTTCTCATCCCCTTCAGATCTCCCTCCTGACTCTGTCTGGTCCAGGACCACAGAGGGGACGTCAGTCACCACCTACAGAAGCTGAGAAGAGAACTTCAGCGTGTACAGGACTCAGCAGAGCCGGACATCTTTAGAGTGAGTATAATGGCGGAGGTGCCGGTTTGTGGTGACCGGGTATACCATCGCTGTACACAGCGTCAGACTGGAGCACCTTGGGCTCAGCAGAGAAAATCATTCTTGGGGCCCACTTGTATAGCTACATAGAAATATATGCAAGACCAACAATTGTGTGGTAAAACACACTTGTGTTATGGTATAACATAAGGTAGTACATGTCTTAATGATATAGCAGGAGTTGGGGTAGCCCCCCTCATGGAATATAATGTAGCCCCCCCTCATGGAATATAATGCAGACCCCCTCATAGAATATAATGTAGCCCTCCTCATAGAATATAATGCAGCCCTCATCATAGAATATAATGCAACCCCTCTGAAAGAATATATTGTAGCCCTCCTCAGAGTAAAATGTAGCCCCATCACAGGTTATAATGCAGCCCCCCATAGTATATAATGTAGCCCCCTCATAGACTATAATGCAGCTACCCATAGAATATAATGTAGATTCCACAGAGAATAATGAAGCCCCCTCATAGGGTATAATGCAGCCCGCCATAGAATATAATGCAGCCCGCCATAGAATATAATGCAGCCCGCCATAAAATATAATGTAGCCCCCTCATAGGGTATAATGCAGCCCTACATAGAATATAATGCAGTTTCCACATAGGGTATAATCCAGTCCTACAGTTTTATGGCCACCAGTACCCACTCGTTCCCCTGCTGCTCTAGGATCTGCTCCGTTCTCAGCAGCTACACTGCTGTCTGCCCGACACACATCTTGCGCGATGAAGTGATGTCATTGTGCACTGGCTGTGTCAGAGGCAAAGGGAAATGATGGGGGAGGGAGAATCATCTGACGCCCTCTACTCGATTATTGTTTTCAACTGTATCGGCATCTATGATTCTCCTCCATTATTGTTTTCAACTGTATTGGCATCCATGGGCATTGGGGAGACCACCCTGTAGGGGAAGGGGCTGTAAGCCCTGAAACATTTTAGTATTTATTACCCATTATAAATCAGTTTCAAATATTTCTGAAATTTGAGTGAAACAAGAACAACATCTGTAATGTGAAATATTATATTATTTGCATTTATATTGTAGAAATAATTATCTTTTAATTATAATGAGTATTAATTCCATTGACAATTTCATGACATTTCCTCAAACATCATATTCCATTTTTGGCAGATTTGCTCTTCTGATTATATGATGAAGCCTTCCAGCATGGCATCCAGCGATCAGGATAAAGGCCTGTTGGCTTCGTTGGACCTGCTCGTTGTCCCACTCCTGGAGGACACTATTCCAGGCATTATCAAATCATATGAGCCTGAAAAAATGAAGACCATGACCAGCATGCTAATAAATCAACTGCATGATCTGGATGGACAGGATTTGGTGAATGTCATCCTGTTCTTGTCGACCATAACATCTGCCAGAGCGGACGCTGACAACTTTCTGTCTAATGAGCTCATTGATAAGACCTATCAACACATGCTGAAAGCAGAAAGTGAGAAACATCAGGAAATAACTGGTGCAGCTATGACGCTCCTGGCCAATATTGCTGTGTATCGCTTCGAAGATGTCATGGAGCGCTTGGAAAGTGATGAGGAGCATCCACAGAGCAGCGCGATGAAGATATTGGATCTCATTTCCACCAAAACCATCACAGGTTGGAAAGAGAGAAGTGCAGCGCAGAATATACTGACAGTGGATGACTTGATTACCCCTACACAACATCAAGCTGGACCACCTGCTGGCTTTGATTTTTATTATCATCTCCTGCACCCTAGCTATGGGTTCATAAATCACCTGGATGACGCTGATGTCCTCCATGACACAGACACAACCCAGGCTGGGATGTGTCCTTACATTACATGTGTCTTACCTGATGAGGAAAGAAGAAAGATCATCCATTACCTGCTTATAGCAATGAGATCTGCTGTCAGAAAGAGCAGTCTCATCAGTGTCATGTTCCTCTCGGAGCTGTTACTCCATCATCCTGAGCTCCTGGAGGAGAAAATGGCAAAAGATTTAATCTTATTAATGGCTTCAAAGATGGACAGCTCAGACGAACTTGAGGTCTGTCTTGCTTTAGAAGCTATGGGAAATGCCTGTATAGGTGCACCAAGACAGGCGCATCAACTGAAAGACCTCATCTATTGCTGCCTTTACAGTAAACTAGTGGGTCGTCAGAAGCTAAAAGTGGTCATCGAATGCCTAAAAGCAATGTCAAAGTTTGTCACCCTGCTGAAAAGATCAAAACTTGGCAGTAAATTTGAGAGAATTGTCCAGCGTTGTACAGACTACCTAAACCACCCAAACCCACTGGTTCGGACATACTCCACTTCACTATTTGCAGACCTCGCCAAGAACTGCAACAAGGACAAGAGAGGCTTCAGCCACCATGTCAGGACATTCCTACCTGAGTTACTGATAAAGTTACACAGTAAAAACCAGCCGGATAAGGCATCCGGTATTGCAGCCTTGTTGCATTGTCTACCTTACATCGGATGTAAGAACGTTCAAGAGCTGTTATGTGCTGATGGCGAAAAAGCCTACAAAATATATGAACAGCTTGGGCAAAAGGAACCTGCCCTTCTTGTGAGGATGATGATCCACAGCACTGAATATATTAAGCCATATCTGGCAGACGAGGTAGACGCTGTCATGATACACCTCACTATGATAAGAGACGCTTTACCTTATGAAGAACTCTATCCGTCAGCATTATCTGACGTGTTTATAGGGTTGAGGAGACTCAATTCTAAGATATATAATCCAGTGGTGCATGAGGCAAGTATCCGCGCCATTGACATCCTGGGCACCAAGTGGAAGAGCATCAGCACTGTTAAAGCAGTGAAAGTTGGAACAGAGAGTTTCCTGATCTATGAAAAAGTGAAAAGAGTGGAAGTAATATTTTACGAGACTTCAGTGTGAAACATCCATCACCAGATGTTACACTAAGGGTCAATGAATGAGACATCCTGAATACACTTAGATAAGACTCTTGACTATTGAAGACCATCTCAAGAACAATCCCCACATACCACAATTTTCTTATGAAAAACTTAAAATAAAGAACATAAAAAGAAAACTTAGGGTGTTTCTCTGCTTATTGTAACTGGATGAAATGTTTCTGGACTGTTCCCATAAGTATTTTGATCATAATCCTCTATATATAGCTATATATCATGATACAGCTCTGTCTTAACATGTCTATGTTTGCTATGCTCTTAAATGGGCTTTCTAGACTATGATTTTGATGACATAGGTCATCAACATCAGATTAGTCCCGGTCTGACATGTGAAACTCCTAACGATCAGATGTTAGCAGATCCCTCAGTCAGCAGAAAGCACACAGTGCATTGAGCTGGAGCAACATAGCTTACGTGTCATCAGTACTGTGGTTCCTGTATGATCCGCAGTCTGATGTTGGCTGGTAGTAACAACTCCTGGTATCTCCTGTCTAGCTGACTGCAGAATTCTGACTCCTTACAGCGTGTGCACTACACACTCTCAGTGCTCTCCAGTGTTGCCGGCGACAGTGGCAATTGGATGTCTTTGGCCTTTCTCAATTCACTTGCACTCAATTGAGTGGATGTGATTCTAAGTATGCAAATCACATATTTGCGCTCACATGACCACCTGCTCTTGCCGGCGACACCTGATAGCAATGTCCGCATGCCATGCACATGCTGTAAGGATTCTGAAGTCTACAGTCACAAGACTGATTGCAGTCTTTCATCAGAAGACCGGACAACCCCTTTAACAATGGGAAAAGAGATACTAGGAGTTGTTTTGTACTGATGGTAGTTCTAGTGATGTAGTCACGTACTAACGGTGGTTCTGATTATGTATCCGTGTACTGATGGTGGTTGTAGTAAGGTAGTCATATACTGATGGTGGGTGTAGTGATTTAGATCAGCAAAGATCATGGTTCTGGTGATGTGTTCATGTACTGATGGTGGTTGTAGTGATGTATTCATGTACTAATTGATGGTTCTGGTGCTGTATTCTCTCATTAAAGATAAAGAAGAAAAAAAATGGTACAGCCAGATCAGTAAAAGATTTGGATATCCAAATTGTCAAAATATAAAACTATTTAGCCCATATGGTAATGAGAAAAACATAAGCATTACAAACCAAACATTTTTTTTTTTTAGCAAAATAAGTAATTCAGGAAAGTTTGGTACAGCTGTAATGACACTGACCTGTAGAATCATGTTCACGGGTCTCCTTTATCAAATAATGAATAATTTAAAATCAAATATAAAAAAAACTATGATTTAATTGCATTTGTTTACTTCAGATTTATATTGTACTGCAGGGACGAGAGCAATTTCAATTTTCTCCTTAATTAGCAAAAAAGCTAGAATTGGCCCTGGCTGCAGTCACTACTCTGCTGTTACTTAATGTCTTATACTCTAGTCACATCCAGAGCTGCAGTAACCATTCTTCTGCTGTATCAATTTTTATTCTTTTATCACACCCAGAGCTTCAGTCATTTTTCTGTATTAAATCTTGTTTTATACTCTAGTTATATCCAGAGCTGCATTCACTATACTGCTGTTACATCATGTTTTAAATTTTAGTCCAGACCTGGTCAAAGTTTGACCCATGGACCACATCAGGCTATTTGGTTGTTTCTATCTGGCACATGGAGCGGGACAGCCCAAGGGCAAGAACCTGTGCCATCACACACCACATGGCCTACCCCTGCCTGGCATTTCAATTTCCCAAGGATGCAGATAGCCATGTGTATACAGTTTAACATTCCATGCAGTATGATTGCCCATAGCTCCCATACAAAGTCTGATGCCACATAGCCCCTATATACAGTATGATGACCCATAGCTCTGACCTAGTATGGTACCCCATAGCCTCTATACGTGATATACTTTCCTTTAGTCCCTTATACAAATTATGATGCATCATATCCTCACTTTTCACAGCATGAGGTCCCAAAGCCTCTATGCCGAGTATGATGGCCTCCAAAGTATATTCCTCCATATAATGCCAGCACAGTTCCCTCAACTCCTAGGATATCCAAAAAGCTTATACTCACCCAGCCTTGGTTGAATGTCCACTGCAGCCTCCATCTCCCCTTCCAGCTTGTATAATAAGGAGCAGAAGCTGCCCGTGCCTGTCAGTGTAACTGGTGGAGCAAGGAGCAGATGGCTTTCTGCTCCTCAACAGGGTTTAACAGTATCAGTGTCCAAAGGATACTATTAAAAGTGTTGCATGCTAATGCCGTCCACTGACCATTTGGCATTTGTCGGAATTTCCAGTCCAGCCCTGCTACATCACATTAGAATAACTTCTATGCCAGTCTGTTATTTATCAGAGTCATTAACCCCTTTTTGACATATGATGTGCCGTGTCCATCATAGGTCACCTGCCCCTCTTTGTTGCAGGCTCCAGAGCCTGATCTCATCAGCTGTCATGTGCCCCTAACAGCAGTGGGTGGAATCGCGATCCACTTGCGGCTGTTATCTAGTTAAATGCCACTGTTAATCTCGGCATTTAACTCACGCAAACCAGATGCGTGTCTCAGCTCCGCCCATCTGTGCCCGTGTGACATGACCGTGGGTCGCTGAACTGCCATCAGCATTTTTGTTACACATAGCAGTTCTGCAGCCCTGCTATGTGTAACACAAGCTATCAGATGATCGCAGCTTCTAGTCTACCATGGAGACTATTGGAACAAGTAAAAAAAAATAATTAAATATTAAAACATTTTTAAAAATGTAAAAATTCAAATCACCCCCATTTGGCCCATTCAAAGTAAAATAAAAAATACACATATTTGGTATCTCAGCATTCAGAATCACCTAATGTATCAAGATATAAAAAGATTTAATCCGAACTGTAAACGGTATAACGAGAAAAAAATCTAAAGGCCAGAATTACGTTTTTTAGTCGCTGCAACATTGCAATAAAATACAATAACGGGCGATCAAAACATCATATCTACCCCAAATAGTGTCCATAAAAGCATCAGGTCGGCACGCAAAACATATGCACTCTCCCAGCTCCAGATCCTGGGAAAAAGGAGACGCTACGGGTCTTGGAAAATGGCGCCATTTCTAAAGAAATTTGACAAACTTTGGATTTTTTTTCACCACTTAAATAAATAATAACCTTTACATGTTTGTTATCTACGAACTTGTAATCACCTGGGGAATGATAATGGCAGTTTTCCTGAAGATAGTAAAAAAAAATCCAAAACACTATTGTGGAATTGCCCTTTTTTGCCATTTCACCGCACTTAGAATTTTTTTCCCCCCATTTTCCAGTGTACAGTCTGGTAAAAGCAATGGTGTTGTTCAAAAGTAAAATTCGTCCCGCAAAAAAAACAAGCCGTCACGTGTCCGTAGCGATGGAAAAATAACAAAGGTTATGGATCTGAGAAGAAGGGGAGCGAAAAATGGAAACGCAAAATCTTAAATATCCTTGGTCTTTAAGGGGTTAATATGTATGTGTTTAGGGTTTATTAGTGAATCGCTAATTACTGGAATAACTTACTTTGACTTGTCATTGCTTCATGACTGTAAATTTGTCACAAGAGCACAATTAACATTCACTCGACTTGATACCTTCAGAAAATCTGCAAGAACGGACTTAAGATTGACTGGGCAGCAGTCATAGTTATTCACAGTAGACGTTGTGAGGTAGCGCCGTCATTCAAGTAGGGGATACTCGCTCAGCAGCCACAAAATCAGATACGGCACAGGTTTTCCATAAACTCATAACAAACAGTCCATGCGGTTTATTCAGCAGCATAAACCCATAGAAGCAACATAAAGTTCATATAACAGCATAGCGTCCATGACAGAGTTCAGCTCTGTAATCCCTGTGGTCACACAGGTTAAACATATACAGGCTTTCTAGCCTCAGCGTTATCTCACCCACGTCAGGGTCACTCATGGTTCCTTTAGCATACTGCAGACGTCCATTCCCTCCAGGGAACTATCAGGCACGTGCAGCCATTACACACAGCTCTCACTGCTGTCAGAAGGCAGCCCCCATCTCTCTCTCAGACAGGGCCTTCCACACTGGACCAACCAGGTCCCAGCATTCACCCCATGTGACCTACCCTGGCCACATTATATGGTTCATAGCCACGCCCACTGGGTCACAAGACTCTGACCTCATCACAGGTCCTTCATGCCTTTACACACTCTTTACAACAGTGCTTTAAACACACCCCCTGGGTGGGTTTGTAGGTAACCAGGCTCGCCCATCTCTCTAGTTACCTGGAGACTTCTCCCTTACACATTGAAACAACACCTCAGCAGTATCACTGCTGATCAACACATAAGTCTCCATCCCAAAGCCACCCACTTTGAGATACATAACGGCCATTCAGTATTCTGCCATTCATCCTTTCTCCTGGGACATCCACACAGCGCCCCCTAGCGGACTCAGTGGTTACTACACCACATACCTCCCCCCTCTGTTCAAACTTGTGGGGTTGAACACACAACATTACACCAGGGTCTCGCGACCGTGCACTCACTACACCTTGCTCCACAGGTCGAGAGAACCATCTCCATCTGTCATGCGGCCTCGTTCCTACGTTAGACTTCCCCTGCCTCCAGCCGTCAGAATATCTGTCATTGTCTTTGACCCTCCAGTCACGGTCTGTCTGCGTCGTCAGACACTGTCTAGTCACCACATTCCTCTCTCTGTTTGTTCCACTACCCGACCAGCTACCCCGGTTGGTACGGTCATCAGTTTTAGTTGGGCCTACTGTCTGGCCTGAGTCTGACCCATTCAGCGTCTCACAGGAACTAATGTCTCTCAGCCTCGTACGGCCCATCGAACTGCCACTTGCTGACATTCTTTGGCCATCCACCCTGTCACTTCTTGGCGGAACCCTTCGGGTCCTTACATCTTGGGTTGAAGGCGGCCGCCACCTGATATTCCGTACTTCTTTATTAATTCGCCGACGGTCCAGCCTCAACTGCTCAATTTCTTGTAGGTACCCCACTCGATACTCCACGAGCATCCGAAAGTCTCTCAGGCTCTCTGCGGAGCAAACCACCATGATGGGAATCCTACCCACTTCACTGAATACCTGGTCTTCATCATCAGGAGGGATCCTCACCCTCACCACACCGGAGATATTCACAAGGTCTTGCATTACCTTCCCGGATCTTCCAATGATTCTTCCAATCAGAGCTTTGGGTACCGGAACTACATCTTTCCGCAAACCCAGCCGATCCATAGCCTCCCTTGCTAACTCTAGGCGTCGAGCAGCCTTCATGTTACTCCGCCTAACCAGCTGTTTGGCGTGGAGACATTGTAGGTGCATCTCTTTCAGGACAGCTACTCGGTTTGATGTACCTTCTCTGGCTGATACTTTCACTATCTGCTGAGTCTCAGGTGCCCAGTGCACCATACATGCTTTGACCGCCTCTTTGAAAGCCTCATGCACACCTTCCTCAGCACAGGCTTCTTGCATGTCTTCTGGTACATCAATCACAGACTGGAAGGTCGTGGTCTTGCTCTCTTCCTGACCAGGAGGCTCTGGCTTTACCACGAACTCTTCCCTCACTACAGTTGCCCCTACCGGGTGACTGTCTTCTTCAGTTCTCAGCTCCTCAACCTCACGAGATCTCATCTCTTCACGACCGTCTGCCAAGACGGGCACCGGCAGCTCCGTTCCACCACCAGTCAGACCTGGCCGCTGTTCATCACTGTCCAAGTTCTTCTCCCGCAGAAGACCACTTACAGTTTCTTTGAGCTCTAAGACCTCTTTCTCGAGCTCCTCAACCCTGTGCTCGGCCATTTGTCTCAGGACTTTCCCGTTCGAGATGTCCTTCCACTGTCTACTTTATCAGCTGTATAATAATAATAATAATAATAAATTTTATTTTTATAGCGCCGACATATTCCGCAGCACTTTACATTTCAGAGGGGATTTGTACAGACAATAGACATTACAGCATAACAATAATCACATACAGTAGATTATAACAAATACCAAGAGGAGTGAGGGCCCTGCTCGCAAGCTTACAGTCTATGAGGAAAGAGGTAGACACGAAAGGTGGGTGGTAACAGTTGCCCTGATTGTATGGACCAGCCATAATGTTAAGTGTGTAACAGTACAGACACAGAGGGCTAATGGATGCATAAAGCATGTGGGAACATGATGCTGGGAACCTGGTTATGGTAAAATTTTTGGCTCTGCCACACAGGGATAGGTTAGGTTAATGTGTTGAGGCGATAGGCCAGTCTGAATAAATGCGTTTTCAGGACACGCTTAAAATTGTGGGGACTGGGGACTAATCGTATTGACCTGGGAAGTGCATTCCAAAGAATTGGCGCGGCACGTGTAAAGTCTTGGAGACGGGAGTGGGAGGTTCTGACTATTGAGGATACTAACCTCAGGTCATCAGCAGAACGGAGGGCGCGGGTAGGGTGGTATACTGAAACAAGGGAGGAGATGTAGGGTGGTGCTGAGCCATGGAGGGCTTTGTGGGTGAGGGTAATAAGTTTATACTGAATTCTGGAGTGGATGGGTAGCCAGTGTAATGACTGGCACAAGGTAGAGGCATCGGTGTAACGATTGGTGAGGAATATGATCCTGGCTGCAGCATTCAAGACAGATTGGAGAGGGGAGAGTTTTGTAAGAGGGAGACCGATTAGAAGAGAGTTACAATAGTCGAGACGAGAATGAATAAGAGAAACAGTAAGAGTTTTTGCAGAGTCAAAAGTAAGAAAAGGTCGAATTCTAGAAATGTTTTTGAGGTGCAGATGACAAGAGCGAGCCAGTGATCGAATGTGGGGGGCAAAGGAAAGCTCGGAATCAAGTATGACCCCAAGACAGTGGGCATGTTGCTGGGGAGTAATAGTGGAACCACAGACGGAAATGGCAATGTCGGGTATAGGTACATTAGTAGCGGGAGGAAACACAAGGAGTTCAGTCTTTGATAGGTTCAGTTTCAGATATAGTGAGGACATGATATTAGACACAGCGTTTAGACAATCGCCAGTGTTTTCTAGAAAGGCTGGCGTGATGTCAGGAGAAGAAGCGTATAATTGGGTGTCATCAGCATAGAGATGGTACTGGAAACCAAAACTACTGATTGTTTGACCAATAGGGGCAGTGTACAAGGAGAAGAGGAGGGGGCCTAGAACCGATCCTTGAGGAACCCCAACAGTAAGAGGAAGGTGAGGGGAGGAGGAACCGGCAAAAGAAACAGTAAAGGAGCGGTCGGAGAGATAGGAGGAGAACCAGGAGAGAACGGTGTCCTTGAGGCCAATGGAACGGAGCATAGTGAGGAGGAGCTGATGATCCACAGTGTCGAATGCTGCAGAGAGATCCAAGAGAATTAGCATGGAGTAATGACCATTTGATTTAGCTGTTAGCAGATCATTAGAGACTTTAGTGAGGGCAGTTTCAGTGGAGTGTAAAGAGCGGAAACCGGATTGGAGAGGGTCGAGAACAGAGTTTTCTGAGAGATAGCGGATAAGACGGGAGTGGACCAGGCGTTCCAGGAGTTTAGAGATGAAGGGAAGATTAGAGACAGGTCTATAGTTAGCGGCACAATTTTGGTCGAGGGATGGTTTTTTAAGTAGTGGATGTATGATGGCATGCTTAAATGAGGAGGGAAAAATACCAGAAGAGAGAGAGAGGTTAAATATTTTAGTTAGGTGAGGGGTGACAGCAGGGGAAAGGGACTGGAGGAGATGTGACGGAAATGGGTCACTGGTGCAAGTAGTTGGGCGAGAAGATGCAAGGAGCCTGCTTACTTCTTCTTCTGTGACTGGTTCAAAATCAGAGAGTGAGTTAGATGCAGTGGGGGAGGGAGGACAGTGCATGGTATGAGGGGATTTGGAGATAATTTCCTGTCGGATCTGGTCAATTTTTTCTTTGAAGTAATTGGCCAGATCGTCAGCTCGGAGCTCAGTGGTTGGGGCCTGTACTCTTGGATTGAGTAGAGAATGAAAAGTGTCAAAGAGACGTTTCGGGTTATTGGACAGTGAGATGATGAGGGTGTTGAAATAGGTTTGTTTGGAGAGGTGAAGGGCAGTGTTGTATGTTCTAAGCATAAACTTAAAATGGATGAAATCTTCAGGTAGATTGGATTTTCTCCACAGACGTTCGGCGCACCTGGAGCACCGCTGCAGGAAACGTGTTTGCACCGTGTGCCAGGGTTGTCGCCGTCTGCGTTGTGGTGTTCTATTTATAGGGGGTGCAAATTCATCCAGGGCAGTTTGAAGTGTTTCATTGTAATGCTTCAAAGCAGAATCAGGACATGAGAGGGAAGAGATAGGGGCCAATGAAGACTGCAAGTTCTTCAGAAGTTTCTGGGTGTTAATGGCCTGTGTGTTTCTATAAGTCTGGACAGTGGGGGTGACCTGAGCAGCCTGGCAGTTCTTTATAGAGAATGAAAGAAGATTGTGGTCAGAGAGCGGGAGAGGGGAGTTTGCAAAATCATCCACTGCACAAAGCCGAGAGAAGACCAAATCGAGGGAGTTTCCGTCTTCATGCGTTGGAGAATTAGTAAGCTGCGAAAGGCCAAATGAGGAGGTTAGAGATAAAAGGTGAGTAGCAGATGGGGAGAGGGGAAGAGCAATGGGGATGTTGAAATCTCCCATGATGAGGGTAGGGATGTCACAGGAGAGAAAATGTGGAAGCCAAGTGGCAAAATGATCCAGGAACTGATGGGAGGGGCCGGGAGGACGATATACCACCGCCACTCGCATGGAGAAGGGGGTGTAGAGTCTGACGGCATGGACCTCAAAAGAAGGGAAGACAAGTGAGGGTAGTTGAGGGATAACCTGAAAGGTACATTTTGGTGATAGGAGCAGACCAACGCCTCCACCAGCTCTATTGTCTGATCTTGGGGTATGAGAGAAGTGTAGCCCCCCGTATGAAAGAGCAGCAGCAGCGGTAGTATCTGACTGCTGGATCCAGGTTTCAGTAAGAGCCAGAAGGTTAAGAGAATTAGAAAGGAAGAAGTCATGAATGAAGGAGAGTTTGTTACACACTGAGCGAGAATTCCAAAGTGCACAATTAAGAGAGACAGATGGCATGCAGGGAATATTAATAAGATTAGAGGGGTTTCTGAGTGTAGCAGTGGGGGGGTTTGACTTTCTATAACATGGGGGACCAGGGTTGGGAGCAATGTCTCCTGCAACTAGGAGAAGGAGGATAGAAAGAGTGAGCAGATGGTTAAGTGATTTGTGAGAGCGTCTCTGGTGTTGAATGGTGGGACTGGCTGGATCTGTGCAATTTAACAATGTGAAAAGAGCATGAGTGCTATACATAGGAGAGGAAAGGAGCGAGGGGCCAATATGGATGGAGTGTGGAGAGTTAATGCCAGGGCGGTGGATGTGTGTGAATGCAGCGGCCAGGATATAAATTACACAAATGCATATGGTATATATTTGTTGTACTCCAAATGTACAGAGAGTAGATGTATATAAATGTCTTACCTGTCTCCTGCCCTGTCTAACTGCCATGTTATAACTGCCAGAAGTACTTTGATACATGTACTTCGATAACATGTGCATAAATGCCACCCCTGCATAAATGCTCCCCTTAGCTATGTCTGAATATATAGGAGGTTAAGGCTAAGTTTTTTTTTTTTTTTTTTTTTTGGCTCTCTCTTCTCGTTAATCAATCACACTAAATTGAGACACCAGGACCCAATAAAATGTTGTGGTCAAATAAACACATGTCCAGCACTACATGGATCATAAAGCACTTTGAAAAGTTTCTTGACCTCACAACATAAGGGGACAAGCAGAGTAAGTTGAAATAACTATATACCAGATATAAGCTTGCAGAGTTGAAAACACATAGATAGCATTCAGGATTAACTGCTTGCTGACATTGAATGGAGACACAGGATCTGTATCTGTATCTGTATCTCACGATCCTGTTCTCTTTTGGCCAGCACGTGTCTCACCACTACATCTTTACTTATATTGTCAAAGGGTACCGCTGGGTCAGTCCCACCAGTCGAGTGAACCCTACAGTAACCCTCTGACCGTGTGTCTAGTCCAGTCATCTCATCTCCCAGCCCACCGTCTGTCTTGTCACGAGACATCATGTCCGTAAGTTTGGCAGATGTACTTCTTCTTCCGGTCAGTACTACCTCTGACCTGTCCACGTCAGGAGCCGTCACTGTCTCAGTGTCTGCTGGCCGCACAGTTGACACGTCTTCATCGTCCGACCATACGTCATCAAATACGACAAAGTCTCGGCCCCTCTCAAAGGTATGCACTAAGTTTGGTGGCATACTACCACCTTGACACTTCCCCTTTGCCATCTCAATCATAACTCTGTCCACCGTATAGTTCACCGTGACCCCATGTTTACAGCGAAACCTGGCGTTCTTTTCGGTTAGAGATAACACGAGAGGCGTTCCTGTCAGAGTCACCTGACTATCTGAGTCCAGTCTACCAGAGACCCCTTCCCAGTGTAGCATCACGGTACACACCTGCGGCCCATCATTATCCGGAAAATCCATACTGCACTCCTCAAAACTCATACAGACACACTGCGGGTCCCCAGACATACCCACTGAGTCAACCAGTGCTGCCATTTCCTGAACCACCCCAATTTGGGTCACTGCCCCCTCCCAGGACTCTACCCCTTTTTAGGTTACCACCCCAATTTAGGTCACCACCCCCCTCTGGGACTCCACTTCTTTTTGGGTTACCACCCAAATTTGAGTCACCGCCCCCTTCTGGGACTCCACCCCCTTTTGTGCTGCCACCCAGATTTGGGCCATCGCCGCCCTTCGGGATTTCCCCATATCCGTTATGCCGGTCCTCTCAGACTACAGTTCACACAACAGTTTGTCTCTTTTACGATACCACACAAGTCCCTGTTGGCACCACCACAGCTCCTGCTGTCACCGATCACTGACACCACAACAGTTCCTTCTGGCGCTGCCACAGCTCCTGCTACGCCGTCTTTGTGGACCTGCCGATCCACTGGAAACCGCTTGTCCCCTTCGCAACCCCGCCGGGTTACCGGAAGACGCTTGTCCCCTTCGTAACCCCGCTGAGTTACAGCAAGCCACTTGTCACCTTCTTGACTCCTACTGAGCCACCACAGGCTGAGTTGAGAAAAGAAGAAAGAAAAAAAATAACACACCACAAAAAACTCTTGACTGTGTGCTATTCAGGACATACCGTTTCTGCCTGAGACCGTCCAACACACAGGGCGCGCCGGGTGCTATTAAGGGAGCGGCCCTCCTCCCAGGGTTTCCCAACAGACCGGCCTCACCAGGTCCAGGGGCTTAGCGGGTGCTCTTCAGGACATCCATCTCCTCCTAAGACTGCCCAACACTCACGCCTCACCAGGTCCAAGGTCATACCACGTGTTCCAGGGAGACGATTCTTCTCCTAGAATCTCCCAACACTGACCCTCCAGGACCTTGCTCACTGAACCCTCCATGAACACAGTCTTTATCACTGATCCAGGTCAGTACAACACGAACACCTGTCCGTCACCTGTGTCGGCCACACAGGTCCTCAGATACCTCTTCTCCACTGAGGCACCCTATAGCAATCACCAGTCTCTTTCTCACTGACCCCGGTAAGTACAACACAGTTTTCATGACCGTCACCTGCTAGCCACGCAGGTTCTCGGACCCCTCTACCGCAGAGGTGTCCTATCAGTCTTTTCCACTGACTCCAGTCAGCATATCACGCGGCTTTCCATACCGTCAGCCCTCCTGGCTCAGCGTTGCCCTTAGCAACCAACATTGCAGTCCTTTTCCGTTGCCTCTAGCAACAAGGCTACAATATTGCCCGCATTATCCACCAATTGTGAGGTAGCGCTGTCATTCAAGTAGGGGATACTCGCTCAGCAGCTATAAAATCAGATCCGGCACAGGTTTTCCATAAACTCATAACAGTCCAAGCGGTGTATTCAGCAGCATAAACCCATAGAAGCAACATAAAGTTCATATAACAGCATAGCATCCATGACAGAGTTCAGCTCTGTAATCCCTGTGGTCACACAGGTTAAAAATATACAGGCTTTCTAGCCTTAGCGTTATCTCACCCACGTCAGGGTCACTCATGGCTCCTTTAGCATACTGCAGACGTCCATTCCCTCCAGGGAACTATCAGGCACGTGCAGCCATTACACACAGCGCTTACTGCTGTCAAAAGGCAGCCCCCATCTCTCTCTCAGGCAGGGCCTTTCAATCTGGACCAACCAGGTCCCAGCATTCACCCCATGTGACCTACCCTGGCCACATTATATGGTTCATAGCCATGCCCACCGGGTCACATGACCCTGACCTCATCACAGGTCCTTCAAGCCTTTACACACTCTTTACAACAGTGCTTTAAACACACCCCCTGGGTGGGTTTGTAGGTAACCAGGACTGCCCATCTCTCTAGTTACCTGGAGACTTCTCCCTTACACATTGAAACAACACTTCAGCAGTATCACTGCTGATCAACACATAAGTCTCCATCCCAAAGCCACCCACTTTGAGATACATAACGGCCATTCAGTATTCTGCCATACATCCTTTCTCCTGGGACATCCACACAGCGTCCCCTAGCGGACTCAGTGGTTACTACACCACAACGTAGAGTAAAGTGCTTCATAGATACTTGTGGAGATCTTTGGCCTTTGAGTTGAGGTCAGACATCAGTTCTTAAAATATTTCTTAAAAATTGTCATTACGTCTCATATCTGTGCACTTGAATCTGATTTGGCTGAGAGATAAGTAATGGGATGAAACTGAATGGGAGGAGACACAGATTAGATATTAGAAAAAACTTTTTGACAGTTAGAGTGATCAATGAGTGGAACAGGCTGCCACGAGAAGTGGTGAGTCCTCCTTCAATGGAAGTCTTCAAACAGAGGCTGGACAGACATCTGACTGGGATGATTTAGCGAATCCTGCTTTGAGCAGGGGGTTGGACCAGATGGCCCAGGAGGTCCCTTCCAACTGTATGATTCTATGATTCTTCTATGAATCTATGATTCTATAATGGACCACTGACTGAGTTTAGACTGTATATAATGTGATCTGCCACTTTACTAGAAAAAACAGCTGTCTAAAAACGTGTTGGATCTATTTTTTTTGGTTCTGCTGCCATCAAAACTGCAGCAATTCAGTGTGGCATAAATGTGAAAAAGTGATGACATTGTAGTGCAGGAATATTGGAGATAACGACACTATAGCTACTCACAATTGTCGCAAATTAGATAGAAGCCTCAAGGAAGGACTGCTCTTCATATGTCCATCCACAGGTATCAGAGGAGCAGGGTGTACAAAGATAACCTTCCCCGCACCAATATTACACTTATGTCAGTCTGCAGGAAGGAGTCATCCATCCGATATCTGAGGAGCTAGGGTGCACCAAGAAAGCATTCTCCCACCATTTCTCCACCCTATAAATGTTCAACAAGGGGTCATCCATCCACAGGAATAACAGGAGTTAGAGAGTGCCAAGAAAAAAACCCCATCATTATTCTAACCTACTAGCTTGCAGGAACAGGTCATCTATCCACAGGAATCTGAGGAGCTAGGGTGCAATAATAAAACATTCCCCCACCATTACTCCACCATACCAGCCATCGGCAAGGGTTCATCCTTCAACGGGTATCGTAGGAGATGCAGGGAGCCGAGACAACATTCTCCACAACAATACTCCATCTGCATGCCAGAAAGGGGTCATCAATCCAAAGGTCTCAGAGGGGTCACAATGTGCCAAGAAAACATTCCATAGCCCATAACAACCAATCAGAATCCAGCTTTCATTTTTTAAGCAGCTCTGGATAAATGACAATTGTGCTGTGATAGGTTGCTATGGGCAACAAAGATAGTTTTCTTTTAGACTGATGTAATTACTAGGCCCTCACCTCAATTAGATCAGTGACGATACTTATACTCTAAACAAAGTACAATGCAGTGTGAGAGTTTTCATTGAAAAGCAAATCATGGAGAAAGACATAGTATAGCAACTAAAAATATGTGCGATAGACAACATCAGAGGAGAGGATAGCGCCTGCACCCATCACTAAAACAAAGGGTTCTTCGGAACGTCAAAAGGCAGGACGCCATTTTGCTGGAGTCTTATGAAGGCTGAAAGATATAAAAATGCTAAAATATTATGTACATTTACTTTAGGCCCTCCGTTCACCTTTCCAGAGAGGCCTTACTGGGCCCTGGCGTAAAAGGGAGGCCAACATGACAGGGTTTTGGGAGGAACATTAAGCGAATAGGAGGATTAGTGACAGGAAGGGTTAAGAAAAGGGGGAAGATAAGGGGCAGCATCAGAGTGGGATGGATGTAGGTGGGGGGATTAATAGGTGAGACCGTTAGTGAAGGGGCAGCCATTTTAGGCACAGCCTAGAGTGAAGCAATCTCCTACCATCCTCCCTTTGTTAATGGGCAATTTTACTAGGGGATTCATTTCTAAAAAAAACCAGTGGCAGTTTTATATTTATTGGTCATTTGGGAAATTTCAAAATCTTTGACGTTGGAGGATGTGGCTAAAGGTGGATCAGTGGGGGCAGGGCCGGCTCCAGGTTTTCGTGGGCCCCAGGTGAAAGACTCAGTGGGCTCTTCTAATATATACTTACCTTGTAATGTCTTCACATCATGTTCCGTCCAGATGTCTCCGGATCCCAGAATTCCAATCGGCTTAAGTCCACCGACCGCCATATTGGGACACTCAAGTGATAGGTGTCTCAATTTGGAAACTGCTGGTGGTACCAGCCTCTTGCGCGGTACCATCAGCGGAACACTGTCGCACCACACGCACTGTATACGTCGTGTGCATCACACACACAAACACTTACTGTATACGCCGTATGCACCACACACACAGACTCTGTATATGCTATACGCCACACACACACACACTGTATATGCCGTATGCAGCCTCTTGAGCGGTACCACCAGCGGAACACTGTCGTGAACACACCGCTGCCGGGATCAGCTGGATGATTCACTGATCGCTGCCATCTTTGTACAGGAGAAGCGCATGCATAGTGTGGTACAGTAAAGGGTGTTTCATTGGATGGGAGATACATTTCTCCCAGCAGATTAATGTTTGGCCGGGTTTTTCCCTAAAGACAGGACCTGCGATGATGTCATGGTCACGTGATCAGCCCATGTGATGTCTACCTCACTGGTGGGAGGGTTTATGGGCTATGTAATGGAGGTTGGTATTTGGCACATGGGGAGTGTGTGTCTGGAAGTTACAGGAACTTGGCTGGACTTAGCCTGAACTTGTATACAGGATCCCCGTGCTACACGACTATGGCAGCAAGACTCTCAACAGCCCTGGGAATGGCACCTGGCGGATGCCACAGGACCTTGCAGCCGCTTAGTTAAGCTCGTCCTGTGCAAGGGGTGATTCTGGGACCAGTGGTTCTCCAAGCTGGAGTACATTTATGTTTTTCCTTTATTTTCTGCTAACCTGCTGTTTGCAAAGTGACATTAAACCACTGAAATTAGACTTTAAGCCTGTGTGTTGCCTCGCTACTGCAGCCCTGCCATTACCTACCAGAGTGAATTCCTACAATAGTTTTAATGTGACTGCCACTATCTTTCTGCACAAAGATGGCGGCGGTCTGATTTACTACACATGGGGGGAGATATTCTCAACGCTGCAAAGCCTGCCCCTATCGTGACATTACCACCCTCCCCATGCAATAGCAACGGGCCTCCATCTAGTTTTACATAAACCACAATTAATGATGCACAGATATGGCAGAAAAATAAGGGTACATTACAATGCCAAAGATTTCACTCACTTCTTATATTACATGAGTGATATCTATTGTAAATTCTACAATAGGTCAGAAACCAGACAGTATAGACCTCCATACAGTATTATATTCACCACATAGTCCTCCATACAGCATAATGAGCCCCATATATTTCTCCATACAGGATTATGACACCACATAGTTCTCCATGCAGAATAATGAGCCCCATATAATGCTCATAGAGTATAAGAAGCCCCATATAGTGCTCCATACAGTATTATGGACACCACATAGTGCTCCATACAGAATAATGACCCCATATAATTTTCCATATAGTATTATGGGTATCACATAGTGTTCCATACAGAATAATGGACCCATATGATGCTCTATGCAGTATATAATGGGCCCCATATATTGCTCCATATATAATGGGCCCCATATAAAGCTCCATACAATATATGATGAGCCCCATATAATACTCCATACAGTATAATGAGCTCCATATATTGCTTCATACATTATAATGGGCCCCATATAACGCTCCATATAGTATATGATGGGCCCCATGTATTGCTCCATATTATAATGCTCCATTCAATCTATAATGGGTCCCATACAGTATAATGAGCCCCATATATTGCTCCATATAGTATAATGAGACCCATATATTGCTCCATACAGTATGAGCACCATATATTGCTCCATACATAATGAGCCCCAACTCGGTGTGGCATAAATGTGAAAAGGTGATGAAATTGTTCTGCAGGAATATTGGGGATGGCGACACTATAGCTACTCGCAATTGCCGGAGAAGAGATAGTAACGCTTACATGGTCTGAATACCCTCTTCTACTTTGTCCCCGGATTAATGTCTGGGGATTGCGATGGCCAGATAAGCAATATACACTCACAGTTACGCTACTGGAAGCAAATCATGACTACAAGACTCTTGTGTCACAGTCCATTGTTCTTCTGCCATAGGGTAAATGGCTGCCATGAAGGGATAAAATTGGCTGGCCTCAAGGAAAGACTGCTGTTCATACGTCCATCTACAGGTATTATAGGAGCAGGGTGGGCAAAGATAACCTTCCTTGCACCATTATTACACTTACGCCAGTCTGCAGGAAGGGGTCATCCATCCAGTATCTGAGGAGCTAGGGTGCACCAAGAAAGCATTCATCCAGCATTATTCCATCCCAGGGGTAATCAGGGATAACTACAGTCCTTGGGCAGCTCCCCTGGTGTTAGTCAAAAAGAAAGATAGTAAAATGCGCATGTGTGTAGATTACAGACAGCTTAACAAAATTACTCACCAAGATGCATACCCCTTACCTCGCAGAGTCTCTAGCAGCATTAAGATCAGCTAGGTTCTTCTCCACTTTGAGCTTAACCAGTGGGTACTGGCAGGTTCCTGTTGCTGAGGCAGACAAAGAAAAAACTGCGTTCACTACTCCTATGGGGCTATGATAATTTAATTACATGCAGTTCGGATTGAGCAGTGCTCCTGGGACCTTTCAGAGAATTATGGAATGTTGCCTGGGACATATGAACTTTGAGACTGTGCTATTGTACTTGGATGATGTGATTGTATATTTCAGGACCTATGAGGAACATCTGCAACACCTGGCAGAGGTCTGAGAGGCGTTATCTAACTTCGGCTTAAGGGTAAAACCATCTAAGTGTCATCTCCTAAAGCCCAAAGTGCAATATTTAGGCCATGTTGTGAGTGCAGAAGGAGGAGCACCTGACCCAGACAAAGTGACTTTCATAAGAGACTGGCAGGTACCCACCAACATCCAAGAGGTCAGACAATTTCTAGGCCTAGTGGGATACTACAGACGCTTTATCAAAGACTTTACTAAATTGGCAGGCCCCCTTCAAGATCTCCTAGTTGGCCAACCCAAAAAGGCCAGAGGCAAGAGTCTCCTGATTGAGTGGAATGCTAAGTTGGATGAGTCATTCAACAGCCTTAAGCAAAAACTTACTGGAGAAGAGATCTTAGCGTATCCAGACTACGATCAGCTGTTTATCCTGCACACCGATGCCAGCAATGTTGGGTTAGGAGCCATCCTATCTCAAGTGCAGCAGGGTAAGGAGAAAGTCATTGCTTATGCCAGTCAGAAGCTTTGTCCTAGTGAGAGGAACCCAACCAACTATAGCTCCTTCAAGCTAGAATTCTTGGCTATCGTTTGGGCAGTGACTAGAGGTTAAAGCACTATTTGGCCTCATCTAAATTTACCATCTATACAGACAACAATCCTTTAGCCCATCTGGAGACTGCCAGGCTCGGTTCCCTGGAACAAAGATGGATGGCTCGGTTGTCCAATTATAAGTTCGTCATCAAATACCGAGCTGGCACTAAAAATGCCAATGCCGATGTCTTGTCCCGTATGCCAAATGCTCCTGATCCAGCAGAAGATCTACAAGACCTGGAAGAAATAGAGATGCCGGCGTTCCACTGCCACGGTGCCTCCCAAGACTCGAACCACGTGACAGGGAGTCTTGCCATTAACGAAGTTTCCTTTAACCCAATACACCACCATGGTTGGGCAGAGACGCAGAGCAGTGACCCGGCTATATGTATGGTCAAAGAACTCCTTAGTGAAGCAGATTCGTCTCCAGCTCCTGATGCGCCTGCAGATGTCCAACAGTTGTGGAAAGAGAGAAAGAAGCTGTTCCTTTTTGAAGGCAAGTTAATCCGAAGAGCTATTAACCCACGTACGCATGAACTGGTATAGCAGATCGTGGTCCCCAAAAAGGACGTGCCCATGGTCTTGGAAGCTTACCATAATCAAGCGGGACACTTTGGTTTGAAAAATCTGAAAGTAGTCATCCGCGACCGCTTCTTCTGGACGGGTATGAGCCGGTCCATTGAATAGTGGTGTAGGAAATGCGGCCCATGTAATCTCAGAAGAAAGATTTCTGCCAATCAAAGGGCCCCTTTGAAGCCCATCATCACTAAACAACCTTTGGAACTGGTGGCCCTAGACCACGTGCAACTAACCCCAAGCCGATCAGGGTATGCCTTAAAAATAGTGGATCACTATTCCCGTTTCCTGGTGGTCTTTCCAGTGAAAGACCAAACAGCAAGAACAGCTGCAAAGGCATTCCAGGAATATTTATGCAGACCCCATGGCTACCCAAATCAAGTGCTGACAGACGAAGTCTTTCAAGAATTTTGCTCTCTCTATGGATGTAAAAAGATCGGAACTACACCATACCACCCACAAGGCAATGGACTTTGCGAAAAACTGAATCATCTGGTGATCAATTTATTGCAGATCCTACCACTAGAAGAAAGGAACCAATGGCCTGAGAAATGACCTGATTTGATTGAAATGTACAATCATATCCCAACCAGTGCAACAGGATATGCCGCAACTTACTTGATGCGTGCACATCCAGGTAAACTCCCCATCGACCTAGAAATGAGAGTCCTAACTCCTGAAACCATATCCAGCCAATTGGACACGGATTGGAATACAGAAAGGCAACTGCAGTATCAAAAAGTTCAGCAATGTGTAGAGGAAAGTCTTGCTCAAGCTAGGCAAAAACAGGAAAGGAACTTTAATAGACATGCTGTGGCAATCCCCTTACCAACAGGTGAACAAGTGCTGAAGAAAAAGAGAAGAAACCACAAGTTAGATGACCAATGGGAGGCTCAGCCTTACACTATTCAACTGTCTAGCTATGACAACAGCAAAGTGTGTACAATCTCCAAAGACTGTGGAAAAACGTGTGCTCCCGTATCCAGAGACAATCCATAATAATAATAATCTTTATTTTTATATAGCGCTAACATATTCCACAGCGCTTTACAGTTTGCACACATTAATATCACTGTCCCTGATGGGACTCAAAATCTAAATTCCCTATCTTTGGAATGTGGGAGGAAACCGGAGTACCCAGAGGAAACCCACGCAAACATGGGGAAATATACAAACTCCTTGCAGATGTTGTCCTTGGTGGGATTTGAACCCAAGACTCCAGTACTGCAAAGCAGCAGTGCTATCCACTTAGCCACCGTGCAGCCCTAATCTGAAAGTATGTCCAGCACAGCTGCGTGAAAGAGTTGAGACTGTTGTGAATTCCCTTGCTCGAATTTCTGAGCCGAAGCTCCCTCTGCTCCCTCTGGTGGTTACTGAGAGAAGTGGAGCTGGCCAGGTGGATGGAAGTTCTCCACCTGACGACAATTATTGGGAACCTGGGATTACTCTCTGGGAGCATATTATTGAGCTGGCTGCTCTTGGAGGTTGCTGGTGATTTCCTCTGTGTTCATTTAGAGTTCTTTTGTCCCCTACCTGATCTGCATGGTTCAGCTATGTGATTCTTTTGCTAATCCTTTGCATCAAATCTGGTTGTGTCTTTTTTTGCTTTCTGTTTTGCTGCTAGGGTTCAGCGTGCTCCCTGCTTGGAGCAGCGCTGGTGTTGTGAGCTCATTTTCGGGTTTGCCTCTGGTTTCTGGTGAGGGTTATGGAGCTGGCTGTGCTGACAGAGGAGTAGTGAGTTCTCTATCTGGACTCCCTCTGTTGGTGAAGGGAGGTAATGAAGCTGATCTAAATGGCAGAGACCGGCCACTTGAGGAAGAGGACTGCGATTGGACATCAGGAGTTTTTGATTGGATTTAAGGCAGCCGACTCCCTAGTTTCTTGCTGGTGATTTTTCCTGACTGTGGCTTCTGGTTTCCAGTTTGGTTCTTGCCTTCTTAAAGCTAAGTTTTCTCTGCTATTGTTCATATGAGTTTTTGTCTGGTTTACTTAGTTTTTGTGTTCAGCCAGCCCTGGCTGGGACTGGGCTGAATCCCCATTTTGTCTCTGATCAGTTGATCTCTTTTGCTCTGTCTTCAGAATATACCTGAGTGCTGATATAGGGAATTGAAGTCTAGCGAATTCAGGGCTTTTTTTCTATCAGACGTGTTGGACAGGGTTTTCTGCGTGATTGCAGACAGCAGCTTTTCTTTCTCGTCCTTTCTAGTTAGTGAGGGCCCCATCGTTTGCTCAGCCTATCTTTCTATCTGTGTATGTGTTTTCATTTTGTTTCACCGACAATACATGTTGGGGGCTGTCTATTGCTTTGGGGTCTGCTCTGGGGCAGTTTAGATTTTCCCTTTCTTTCTTTAGGCTTATTTAGTTCTCCGGCCGTGACGAGGCGTCTAGGACCACCGTAAGCACACTCCACGGCTACTGCTAGTTGTGTGGATAGGATCAGGGGTCTGCAATCCGCTAGTTACCAACCTCTCCGGTTTTCTGGGCTTAGCTTGCTTTTTGTTTTTTCCTCCTCTGTGACTCATTCATAACAGCTGGGTCTTGCTTCATTTGTTCCAGCTTGTTCATTCCCCTGTTATGTTAGTATCTTTTTGCTTTGCTGCCAGTTATACCAAGGTGCTGTTCTAGCGGGGTTTTGTCTACGGCGCGACGTCAAGAGTTAAGTAGGCGTAATAAGTTATGCTTTTTTGTGGGGACGCCTGTCATGTTATTTCTGTCTTCCCTAAATGAGAAAAATGTTTTGCTCATGCATTTACGGTTCCTGTTGGCGGTTACCTTGATCTGCTCCCTTACTACTTTTTCTGCTAAGGCCTTTGTTGATTCAGGAGAAGCTTTGAATCTGATGGATCTTGACAATGCCAAGCGTTGTGGTTTCCCCATGGTGCCCCTGAGAACCCCTATTCCCTTGAGGGGGATTGATGCTACCCCTTTTGCAGGGAATAAACCTCAGTTTTGAACCCAGGTGGTAATGCGGGTCGCCCCGGACCATCAAGAGAATTGTAAATTTTTGGTGTTGCACAATTTACATGATACTATTGTTCTGGGTTTTCCTTGGTTGCAAACCCATAATCCTATTTTAGATTGGAAATCTCTGTCTGTGGTGAGTTGGGGTTGTCAGTGTGTTCTTGGTGACACTCCTGATTTCTCCACCTCTCCCCAGTCTCAAGACTTTCTTGACTATTTGGCTGATTTTTCTGATGTATTTACAATCAATGATCCGTAGGTCACCGCTTCGGCAAATTATTGGCTGCAGCATTCACACAACCATTTATGTTGGAAGAAGAAACTATGAGATTGGTGGTGACCAGTCATACTTGGAGAGACCAGTACCACTCATACTTGGAGAGCAATAGTGAGGATCAGTAAATGCACGTACAAGAAGACACGTACATCTGCTGAATATATCTCCTTTTAACCTACATAAACTTTTTGTTTAGGCTTCAATCTGTTTCTGGTGGCTGCACATGAGTTTGGCCATTCCTTGGGACTCAATCACTCTCAAGACCGGCAGGCCCTGATGTTTCCAACCTACCGCTATGTAAATACAGACAAATACCGCCTGCCACAAGATGACGTCAATGGAATACAGTCACTGTATGGTCGAAGGCGCAAGTAACTCCTGTAGAAACCTGCTAGAATGGATTTTATCCAAGAGCGGAAAAGCTAATTATTGGTATAAACTATAAACGTGCAATAAATATATAAATATAAGATAAGAGTATCTGACAGTACAATATAGATTACAGCAGCGTTAGCGTGCCGCATTTGCAATATAACAATACCAATTGTACTAATGATTTGTATAAGGTAGATCTCTACTTATGTTGTATCTAGAAGATTTGAAAATGAAGGTTCAACTAATTTGTATCTCATTTGTATTGTCGGCCCAAAAGAAAGATCTTTTATATCAATGATGCCTTGCCGAAAAGGTTATACCAAAATATACCAATGACATGATCAAGTGCTTTCCCTTATTGTCCAGGAACAGAAAAAAACTGTCAACAAAGAGATTTTCAAGAGGTTTTTGGAGCAGTATCTGAACTCCCCAAATCCTCCTCTAAATCTCAAAACACCTCAAAAACGATGAGTTTCCGTTCGGCTACTGCTTCGAGAACTGAGCAAAAAGACTCAAATAGAAAATAAGAGTTTAGTTCTCTTTACAGGAACAGCAGCACTTTTGTCGTAGGCTGAGACTGATATTGCAGCTCAGTGTAATTCAAGGGATTAAGGATGAATTGCAATACGAGGGACATACCAAGTACACTGGAAAATGCAAACCCCATCTAATTTGTTACAACTAGAGTTGAGCGACTTTTGATTTTTTAGGGTCGCGTTTCGTTTCGTGAAACCCGACTTTTCCAAAAGTCGGGTCGAGCAAGATCGTCCGATTATAGGGAAAAGTCGGGGTCGTCCCGAAACACGAAACCCAATGTAAGTCAATGGTGAATAAAAGTCGGCAGTGAGAGGAGGACAGGAAACACACCTACAGTGCCCATTTGAATGCCAAAAGCATCAATTCTTCTTACTTAAGCTTGTCAACCTTAATTAACTTCATAATACAAGTTACGCACTGAAAAATGGGGGTTATTTGGCTAAAGTTGTGGGGGGGTAGGGCTGGCTCCAGGTTTTCATGTGCCCTTGGCGAAAGAGCGCCCCTTTAACACATACCACAACTCATCATGCTCCGATACGGCAGAGAAATAGCGGTATAGTACAATGAAAAATACTTCACTTTTTACATCTCATGACGAGGCCCATCTATTTCTCAATACAGAATCATTGGTCCCATATAATGTTTGAAACAGTATATGATGAGCTCCACATAATGCTACAGTATATGTTGGTCCCCATGGATGAAGCTCCACTGTCTTATGGGCCCAAATAATGCTCCAAACATAATGGGCCCCATTTCTACTGCTCTAGTGTATAATGGGCCCTGTAAATGCTGCTCCAGTGTCTGATGTCGACCTTTGGAATGTTCCAGTGTATGGTGGGCACCATCTATCATTCTCCAGAGTATAGTGCTCCCCAAAAATTGCTGTCCCAACATTGAAAACAATCAAATAAGTCTCCTCGCTAGGGAATCCCTGTACTTGTCTGAACTCCTCGTCGTCCCCATCTTCAATCTCACTGCATAGTATTTCAACTTTGCAAGTGCTGTGATCCTGAGCAAGCAGGGGGGGGCCCACTCGCTGGCGACGGCACTGGCACTGGGCCCCTGATAGTACGGCGGTGTGTCTGATGGCGGGTGGGCCGAACCTGCACTTTCATCTGCAGCTTCCTCTTTGTCACCGTGTAAGATGGAACTGTATATGGGAAGGGTAACCTGAGTTTCATCAGGGTCAGATTCAGGCCGAGTAGCGTGCGAGGGGAATGTAGTGGTCTGGGTCAATGTACCAGCAGATTCATCGAGCAGTGGCTGGGCATCAGTGCACTTGTGTCGCCCCCAGGAGTACGGTCGCCACAGTGGCATTACCTTCTTCCCTAGGGAGTGTGATGTCATGCTTGGGAGCAACGAACGATCTCTCTAGCAGGTTAACTGATTGGGCGGCGTTATTCCCACGAGTCATGACCCTCCAAACAGCGTTCATGAAGGCAAAGTGTTTGTTTTACGTGGGTAGTATGGTTGCAAAGCTGAACCTTAAAGGAATGTCCAGAAGGGCACCACCAGGAGTGGAGCCTACGGTTAAATTCGACTCCACCTGGGAAACCTCAACCATGCCAGCTACAGAACAGATGCACACATTGCAAGCTTAATTCCGTTAACGAACGAGACTCCGTCATGCCCCGCGGTCCGAGTCCGGCTTACTAGAGGGACACGTGAGGCTCTGGCACATGAGATTGGCCAATAACTGGTGTGTCATGCCATTACATGTCCGTGGCTGCATATGCGCTACACTGAAAAGGCCAGCGTTTGTCGCTTACAGATGCAGATAACCCGCTGAACAACGTTAGTGATGGGGATCACTGATTACAATTATTACCCGCGAACAATGATTTCCCAGTAAGTGCAGGTCAACCGCAGTTCCGGAATTAGGCCTAACCGTCATTCCTGAAAAAATGAAAAACTTACGTATGCAAACCACAGGTGCTGTAGCTTGCTTAACAGCTCGCCAGTCGTTCTCACGCCCACTATGGATTGCACGTGATTGCACAAAGGTTAGAAAGGGTACCGTATCCCCGGATAACATGTATGGATAGCGTACACATTCAAAATATATGTCTATACATCAGGAGGCAGGCTCAGACGGTGTTAGGCCCAGTATGGATTGCACGTGATTGCACAAAGGTTAGAAAGGGTACTGTATCCCCGGATAACATGTATGGATAGCGTACACATTCAAAATATATGTCTATACATCAGGAGGCAGGCTCAGACGGTGTTAGGCATAGCATGGATTGCACGTGATTGCACAAAGGTTAGAAAGGGTACTGTATCCCCGGATAACATGTATGGATAGCGTACACATTCAAAATATATGTCTATACATCAGGAGGCAGGCTCAGACGGTGTTAGGCCCAGTATGGATTGCACGTGATTGCACAAACGTTAGAAAGGGTACCGTATCCCAGGATAACATGTATGGATAGCGTACACATTCAAAATATATGTCTATACATCAGGAGGCAGGCTCAGACGGTGTTAGGCCCAGTATGGATTGCACGCGATTGCACAAAGGTTAGAAAGGGTACCGTATCCCCAGATAACATGTATGGATAGCGTACACATTCAAAATATATGTCTATACATCAGGAGGAAGGCTCAGACGGTGTTAGGCCCAGTATGGATTGCACGTGATTGCACAAAGGTTAGAAAGGGTACCGTATCCCTGGATAACATGTATGGATAGCGTACACATTCAAAATATATGTCTATACATCAGGAGGCAGGCACAGACGGTGCTAGGCCCAGTATGGATTGCACGTGATTGCACAAAGGTTAGAAAGGGTACCGTATCCCCGGATAACATGTATGGATAGCGTACACATTCAAAATATATGTCTATACATCAGGAGGCAGACACAGACGGTACTAGGCCCAGTATGGATTGCACGTGATTGCACAAAGGTTAGAAAGGGTACCGTATCCCCGGATAACATGTATGGATAGCGTACACATTCAAAATATATGTCTATACATCAGGAGGCAGGCTCAGACGGTGTCAGGCACAGTATGGATTTGACGGCCCAGACTACACAGCGGAGGAGCAGGGAGAGGTAAAGATTTCAAATGTTGGGGCCCTGCCCAAGCAAGGGGGGCCCACTCGTGGGCGTTGGTACTGGCACTGGGCCCCTCATAGTACGGTGGTGTGTCTGACGGCGGGTGTGCACCACCACCGTCAGAGACACTTGATTGCACTATGAGGGACCCTGTGCCAGTACCCGCCCCCAAGAGTCGGCCTACCCACCTGTCCAGGGCAACGGCACTCGCACGGTGTCGTGCGCTAGGTGGTGACCCCGGCCATGGGGGGGAGGCAGCACAGTTAGGGAGTTTTAGAAAGTGGCATATGTTGATGTTGGACATTCAGCTGATGCAAAAGGTGAAATAGGTCAAGTCCCAGGAAGAGGTGGACCAAAGCAAGCCATTTTTCTGTCACCCTATGTGTCATCAGGGGAAGGTGGGACAAAATCCTTGGAAACCCATGCGTGGTTCATTTTAATGAAGGTTAGATCATCCACATTTTGGGTTGACAGACGGGTCCTTTTTTCTGTCAGGATTGATCCAGCTGCACGGAAGACTCTTTCCGATAGCACACTTGCAGCTGGGCAAGCGAGCTCCTGTAAGGCATATTGTGCCAATTCAGGCCAGGTGTCCAGTTTAGCGGCCCAATAGTCAAAGGGGAATGACCTGTGTGGTAGAACATCGATATGGGAGGAAAAGTAGTTTGTAACCATAGTTGACAACTGCTGTCTCCTGTCACTTTCCATCGATGCAGTATTACCAGTTGTGTGAGCGGTACTTGAAAAATCATTCCACAACATTGTCATGAAACCCCTGTCTCCAACGCCACTTCTGCTGTGTGCACCACGAACACCTCTGCCAAGCTGCCCCCGGCCCGTACGGCTCGTGTGAGAACCATCACCGCTGCTGTGTGCTGGGAATGCCTCAAGCAACCGATTTACCAGAGTTGCTTGTTTATTAGCCAATATTAGGTCAAGGTTGCCTGTGGCATGATGTTTTGTAATTTGCCTTTATAGCGTGGATCCAGGATGCTGGCCAACCAGTAGTCGTCATCGTTCATCATTTTGGCAATGCGGGGGTCCCTTTTTAGGATCTGCAAGGCATAATCTGACATGTGGGCCAATGTTCCCGGTGTCAATGATGCACTGCGAGTACTGGGTGGAGGAGCACTTTCTGGAAAATCCACATCCCTCCAGTCACGCACAAACCCTGTACCAGACCTTGGCACGCCAACATTTTCACTTGCCCCACGAGATGCATCCTCCTCCCCTAAGTAATCATCCCCATCATCCTCCTCCTCCTCCTCCTCTTCTTCCTCCACCTCGTCCAGGAGAGGTCCCTGAGCAGACAATGGCTGATTGTCATCAAGGATTCCCTCCTCCTCTTCCTCCTCATCAACATTGGCTGCAGAAGCCTGCTCCTTAAGGTGCGTCAAAGTTTGCATGAGCAGACGCATAAGTGGGATGCTCATGCTTAGGATGGCGTCGTCTGCGCTTACCAGCCGTGTGCATTCCTCAAAACACTGAAGGACTTTACAGAGGTCTTTCAGCTTCGACCACTGCACACCTGTCAACTCCATGTCTGCTCTCAAAGTGCCTGGCCGTGTATCCTCCCACAAATGCATTATGGCCTGCCTCTGCTCGCACAGCCGCTCCACCATGTGCAGGGTGGAGTTCCACCTTGTTGCAATGTCGATAATGAGGTGGTGGTTGGGAAGGTGGAGCAATCGCTGCAGCTTCTGCATACGAACGGAGTGTACAGGCGACCGGCGGATGTGCGCGCACAGTCTTCGCACTTTCTGGAGCAGGGCTGTTAACTCCGGATAATTTTTGAGGAAGCACTGCACCACCAGGTTCAAGGTGTGAACCAAGCAAGGTATGTGGCTAAGTTTTGAAAGGGCTATGGCTGCCACAAAATTACGGCCGTTATCACTAACTACCTTGCCTGCCTCAAGATGTACACTGCCCAGCCATGACTCAGTTTGTCGCTTCAAGTACTCGGCCAGCACCTCGGCGGTGTGTCTGTTGCCCAAACACATCATCTGCAACACAGCCTGCTGACGCTTTCCACTAGCTGCTCGATAGGGGGACACCTCGTGTGCAACAGTGGCAGCTGCAGATGGAGTGCTCGTACAACTGCGCTCTGTGGACGAGCTTTCTCTTCTGGAGGAGGAGGAGGGTCGAACGCCTACAGCCAACTGTTTCCTATACCGTGGGCTAGGCAGCACTGTCCCACCACCGCTGTCCCCTGTGGACCCTGCATCCACCACATTAACCCTGTGCGCAGTGATGGACACGTAACGGCCCTGGCCATGCCGACTGGACCATGCATCAGTTGTGAGGTGCACCTTTCCGCTCACTGACTGCTTGAGTGCATGGACAATGCGGTCTTTCACATGATGGTGGAGGGCTGGGATGGCTTTGCGAGAGAAGAAGTGGCGACTGGGTAGGTCATAGCGTGGTACTGCATAGGCCATGAGTTCGCGGAAAGCTGCGCTTTCCACCAACCGAAAGGGCATCATCTCAAACGAGATTAGTTTGGCAATGTGGGCGTTCAAACCCAGTGTACGCGGATGAGAGACTGAGTACTTTCTTGACCTACTCATAGTGTCTGGGAGGGTGAGCTGGACTTGAGAGCTGCATATGGTGGAAGTAGCGGTGGACAGGGCGGACTGAGAGAGGGTTGATGATGGTGATGGAGTTGGTGTTCTTTCTGATGGCCTAGAATCAGTCTTTCGTTGATATAACAGTGGGATTCCCTGACTGCTGTGGCCTTGCAACGACACCTCAACATTTGCTGCTGTGCTAACCGGTGGGCTTACAGTGGGGGAAACAATGTAGCGTTGCTGACTACCTTCGTTGTGATCAGTTGCACATGAGGTTTGGTGTTGTCCACGCTTGCAAGTGCATGGTGGTTAAATGTCTAAGCATGCAACTGGTATTCAAATTTTTCAGATTTTTCCCTCAGCTAAAGGTCTTTGCGCACGTCTTACAGATAACCATGGCCTGATCATGAGGATTTTGTTCAAAAAAGTGCCACACTGCACTCTTCCTACTTTGGCAGACATTTTGCGCCCTAGCACGCTGTGATCTTTTGACCCTCTGGACAAACTGTCCAGCAACTCTTTTGATTTTTGGAACCTGTCTTTTGAGTGCTCCAGGTCTGCCAGATAACAATGTCGATGTCTGCTGTGGATGCTCCTCATCTGAGCTATTGTAAGCAGCACCCTCTTCCCCCAATGGATGCCAATCTGGGTCAACAACTGGGTCATCCATCACCTCCTCTTCAATGTCATGTGCACCTTCCTCTGTGTCACCGTGTATGGTGGTATAGTGTGCGGGAAGGGGCACCTGAGTTTCATCAGGGTCAGAATCTGGCTCTGTACACTGCGAGGACAATGTAGTGCTCTGAGTGAATGTACCAGCAGAATCATCCATCAGTGGCTGTGCATCAGTGCACTCCATGTCAGATTCATCTTGGCCTGGGTAATTCACCATTTCACTTGATAATCCAGGCATGGTATGTGAAAACAGCTCCATGGAGTAATCAGTAGTATGGCCTGCGTCATCCTTCAATCTTGGTTGGGGTGAAGGACACAAGGAAAGGTGTTGTTCATGAACATGAGCCTCCAATGACGACTCAGTGCTTTTACTTTTTACAACTGAAGAAGAGGAGGCGATAGAGCTGGAGGCTGAGTCAGCAATGTAAGACAAAACTTTTTCCTGATGCTCTGGCTTTAAAAGCGGTTTGCCAACTCCTAGAAAACTAAGCCTTCGAAGCCTTATGGAGCCAGACGATGACGCAGGCTCAACACCTCCTGCATTCGGTCCTATTTTGCTCTTGCCACTACCATCAGATCCACCACCAACACCATCATTACCAGCTGCCAACCCCCGCCCAATTCCACGGCCTCTTCCACCAGACTTCCTCATTTTTTGTAGAAATGTAGACAAAATCCAACAAACTATATAGTAATGTAAAACAAGGTACAAGGTGTCTATAGGACAGGGGAGATTTTGAATTTCTGCACACACTAGTGGACACTGGACACTTTTGGATTGTGTGAGGCCCACTGAATATCTGAGCGCTATGTCACAGGCTCGATGGCACAGCTGTGACAAAAGTGACTAGAGGATAAGGGAGATTTTGAATTTCTGCAGACACTTGTGGACACTGGACACTTTTGGATTGTGTGAGGCCCACTGATATCTGAGCGCTATGTCACAGGCTCGATGGCACAGCTGTGACAAAAGTGACGAGAGGATAAGGGAGATTTTGAATTTCTGCAGACACTTGTGGACACTGGACACTTTTGGATTGTGTGAGGCCCACTGATATCTGAGCGCTATGTCACAGGCTCGATGGCACAGCTGTGACAAAAGTGTCGAGAGGATAAGGGAGATTTTGAATTTCTGCAGACACTTGTGGACACTGGACACTTTTGGATTGTGTGAGGCCCACTGATATCTGAGCGCTATGTCACAGGCTCGATGGCACAGCTGTGACAAAAGTGACTAGAGGATAAGGGAGATTTTGAATTTCTGCAGACACTTGTGGACACTGGACACTTTTGGATTGTGTGAGGCCCACTGATATCTGAGCGCTATGTCACAGTCTCGATGGCACAGCTGTGACAAAAGTGACGAGAGGATAAGGGAGATTTTGAATTTCTGCAGACACTTGTGGACACTGGACACTTTTGGATTGTGTGAGGCCCACTGATATCTGAGCGCTATGTCACAGGCTCGATGGCACAGCTGTGACAAAAGTGACTAGAGGATAAGGGAGATTTTGAATTTCTGCAGACACTTGTGGACACTGGACACTTTTGGATTGTGTGAGGCCCACTGATATCTGAGCGCTATGTCACAGGCTCGATGGCACAGCTGTGACAAAAGTGACGAGAGGATAAGGGAGATTTTGAATTTCTGCAGACACTTGTGGACAATGGACACTTTTGGATTGTGTGAGGCCCACTGATATCTGAGCGCTATGTCACAGGCTCGATGGCACAGCTGTGACAAAAGTGACTAGAGGATAAGGGAGATTGGATTGCTTTTAAAAAAGCAGTTTGCAGAGCAGTGGGTAAACAGCAATGCAGCGGTCAGGAAGCCTTAGAAGGCAGCCCAACAACCAACACCACTGATACACCACAATATAGCCTCCCCTTGCACTGCACACACAGTGACTGGTGTGTTGTACAGGCACAATCGCTAGCAGCATAAGCAGTTTTTTTTTCTTCTTCTCTGCCTAACGCTCTCCCTACAGAATCAGCAGCAACCTCTCCCTATGCTAAGATCGGCAGAAGTAAGATGGCGGTCGGCGTGCACGCCCTTTTATACCCCCTGTGACGCCCACTAAAGCAAGCCAATCACTTGCATGCCCTTCTGAAAGATGGTGGTGACCCGTGCCTATGTCATCACGTTGCCCACATTGTCCGTGGATCCTGATTGGCTGAAAAAGAGCGCAAAACAAACTTTTGAAACGCGACTTTGGCACGTAAGCCGCCGACCTCGTGGTCGACCTCATCCTAGGGTCGGGTTTCGTTTCATGAAACCCGACTTTGCCAAAAGTCGGCGACTTTTGAAATTTTTCGACCCGTTTCACTCAACTCTAGTCTCCACTTTGTGGCTGAGTTGCTGCGATTCATTTCACCTCTTATATCACTTGCAGGTGATACTTAAATATCACTTACAGGTGATGAAGGAAGATTTAAGAAGCAAGAAATGTCAAGAATGGACTTGTTACAGCGGTGGCTCCTATTACAGGACCACGCTGGTATCAGGGAGTTCTGCACTACCAGCCATTATGTCCCATGTTAATAAAGGTGGAAGGCCTGTCGGGGGGCCAGACATTACACACCGGGGAACTGGATTTTATAAAACCTGAATTCAGTGAAGCTCTGTTGTGCTTCTCTAATGGACCTCAGTCCTGGTTCATGAAGGATTCTCTACTGTGCTTTCTCAGACTTTTTAAAGCTCTAATTGACTTTTCTTTTACCGTATGGGAAAGCAGTCTTAACAAAGGTAGTCAAGGGCCAGCACATGCCACTATATGTCTCTACTTTCTGCTTTCATATCTGAATTAATTAAATTAACATGTAATTTCTTTAGTTTAGTTACTATTGTATTGTGTCTTTATAATGTACTAATTTAGCATTACTGTAATATAGTTTAGAAATGCAGAAGAAAGTGGAAGATGTATTGTCCATTGTACAGTTTACTTTTATTCCACTAGATGGCAAAATTGTGACTTAAAAGGGCTTTCTTCCAGAATAGAAAAAAAATCACAAAAGGAAATATCATTACAAAGAATATCCTAAATACATTTAAGTAGAAAATCAAAATTGTTTTGTCTTGAGAGATCATCACTATTGAATTAAAATGGCCGGAAACATATACTGTATAAATTAAAACCTAAGTGCTAGCTCAGACCCAACGAGTGAGACAAACAATCCCTGCAGTTTATGTAAAATAGTGTAACTTTATTGAAGATAATTAAATAAAATGTCAGTACATGTACAACACATATTCTTGAAAAGTTGGGATGCTATGTAAAATGTAAAGAAAATAAGAATATAATGATTAAATCTCTTATAGACATATTTTATTCTCAACAGAACATAGGAAACAAATCCCAAGGTGGATGTTGGACATTTCTTCATTTCATTTGGAAAAAAGTACTTATTTGTTAGTGTTGTTTAACATGTTTAACATTTTTATAAATGATCTAGATAAGGGAACTGAAGGCAAACTAATCTAATTGTAGACGATGCAAAACTAGGAGGAATAGGTAACACTAGAGAAGGCAGAGAAAGGATTCAGAAGGATCTATATAAGCTTGAACAATGGGCAGTCACTAACAGAATGGTATCTAACATGGAGAAATGCCAGATTCTACATCTGGGCAAGGAAAGCAAAAATTACATCTATAGAATGGGAGGAATAGAACTAAGCAACAGCACATGTGAAAAAGTCTTGGGTATACTAGTAGATCACAGACTGCACATGAGTCACAAGTGTGATTGTCATGGTCCCCGCTGGTACTTACCAGCATGATCCCGTGCCTGAGCACTTCCCGACTCCTCTGCGCGCCTCCCGGCGCGCTCCTGCTCCCCAGCGCGTACCCACTCCTGACATCCGGGGCTCCCGGCATGTCGGTCCTGTGTGATTGCGCACTGGCATCTCCTCCGGCGCACAGACTCCTGGGAGCTGTGACCCGGTGGCCCCGCCCCCAACATGGCGGCACCCACCGGGTATTTCTGCGCAGCGTCGAGCCAGGTAAGATGCCTGATTTTCGCACAGGGTGGCACTGTGGTCCTTTGCTAGCGCTCACCCTCTCCTCAGGCCCCAGTGCTTCTACCTTGTGGGCTCTGTCTGAGCTACTACTGTTTAACTCTTGTGTCCCTGTCCTTCCTGCCTTGCTCTGTGTCCCTGCCATTTCCCCTGCGTCTCACCCTCTTGTCCTGTCACCTCTGGCTGTCAGTCGGGTAGCTCCTGCTGTCCCATGTCTGTGTTGGCACCTGTCCTGTCATCCTGAGTCCTCTGTGTCCTCTGCATTATTACTACCTTCTGCCTCTCCCTTGCAGCCTCCAGCCTCTGTCAGTCCCAGGTGCTCCCGGTCCCGTTTGCCTCCCTTGCTCCGCAATCCCTGAAGTCGTCTGTTCTTTAGCGGCACGGATTCCTCTCCGCTGCCTCTCCAGTGCTTAGCCCTAAGTCATCCCTTTGGCTACAGACGTTGCGGTTCCATCTCCCTTGTGCCTGCCGCTAACACTCCCTGAATAGGGGGTGGTTCCACCTGGTCTACTCGCCCTCGGGGGCTCTGGAGCCGTGACCCAGAGGGTCCACTTCCGGGTTCCCCCTAGCATCCTACACCGTAACAGTGATGCAGAAACAAAAAAGCAAACAAAGTTCTAGGATGTATTAAGAGACAAGAATAGAGTCTAGATCACGTAAAGTAATTATCTCCCTCTACTCCTCCTTGGTCAGGCTCTTTTAGGATCCGTTAGAGGATTTGGGAATGTTTCGCTTGCAAAAAAAAGGTTAAGAGGAGACTTAATAGCTGTCTACACATATCTGAAGGGAAGTCGCAGTGATCATCCTTATTCTCATTTGCACATGGAAACATGAGAAGCAATGGAATGAAACTGAAAGGGGGAAGACACACATTATAAAACATTTTTTTACAGTGAGGGTGATCAATTAGTGGAACAGGCTGCCACAAGAGGTGGTGAGTTCTCCTTGAATGGAAGTCTTCAAACAGAGGCTGGACAAACATCTGTCTGAGCAGGTTTGGTGAATCCTGCATTGAGTATGGGGTTGGACACGATGACCCTGGAGGTCCCTTCCAACTCTAACATTCTATGATTCTATTTTGAAAAACAATGATGACAGCATATAACCTTTTCCCAATTTTTTTTACAAAAGCAAGGAATAGTAAGTGGTACTAATGAAAAACAACTGGAGGGTCAGTTGCAATTTTACTATGAGGAACATTTTCCTGAAATTGATGACCTCTTACCATATGACAGATTGGTGATCTCTGACCATCTTTTCTTCTGAGAGACTCTGCTTCTCCAACATGTTCTTATTATATACAGCCATGTTACTTAATTGAAAACGGACCCTCCAGTTGTGTATCATTAGTACTGCTTACTTTTCCAGTCTTTTGTTAACTGTATTCCAATTTTTTTATGTGCGGTCTTCAACTTTTACATAAGTTTATTTTTTTAAATGAAATGACGAAAGATCCAACGTTCACCTTTGGATCAGTTTTCTATGTTCTATGGTAAATAAAATATGGGGTAATATGGGGGGGCTGGTGGGAAGAGAACATAGTGTTTCATGACTCTATGGCTGATTGGAGTGAGAAAATTGTATTTTGGTTACGCTACATAGATGATGTGTTCGTCATATGGAGAGGTACCAGAATGGATTTTGATAACTTTGTGAGAGAACTGAATGTTAATCAGCTAGGACTCCATTTCACCCATGAGACCAGTGAATGTGAGCTGGCGTTTCTTGGCATCCTTGTCCAAAAAAGTGTGAATGGTGAATTGACAACTAAAACATATCGGAAGCCCACTGCCACAAATTCCCTTCTAAGGTGGGAATGTGGCCATCCAAAATCCCTGAAGAGAGGCATACCTAAAGGACAATACCTAATGGTCTGCCGAAATTGCTCTGATATACGCAATTTTAAAGAGCAGGCGGACGATTTAAAATGAGATTCCTTGAAAGGGGGTATCCAAATAGTGTTTTGAGAGAGGCATATAATACCTCTATGGCCACAAACCGTAAAGATCTATTGAAGCCTACATTGTCCAAAAAGGAAGAGAATGTGACACGTTTTATAACAAAGTTCTCTAACGGGGCAAAAGAGATTAGAAAAATATTTGAACGTCACTGGTCTATTCTACGCATGGACATGGATGTCAGGGAAACAGTGGGCCCCACTCCTCAGATCACCTTCCGCAGGGGTAGATCACTAAGGGACAGGCTTGTTCATAGCCACTTTCAGTCCCAAAAGAACCAAACATGGCTGAGCTCATCACCAGCAGGATGCTTTATATGTGGCAAGTGCAAATTCTGTGTGCATGTTTCTCCTGGTAAAACATTTGTGGGTAGCAACACTGGAAGGATGTACTCCATTAGACAGTTTATTAACTGCCAGAGTGTGGGTGTTGTGTATAAGGCAACCTGTGAGTGTGGGATGGAGTATGTAGGAAAAACAAAAAGAGAGTTCCGAAAGAAGGATAGGAGAACATGTAGGAGATATTGTGAACAGAAGAGACACATCAATAGCCAATCATATCAACAAGTTTCACCAGGGTGATGTCAAGATGATCATGTTCAGAGGGATTGACAGGATTAGTCAACCTGTGAGAGGTGGAAACTGGGACCAGAGGATCCTACAGAAAGAGACTAAATGGATCTTCTGGCTACAGACTGTATATCCAAAGGGCCTTAACAACCAACTTTCCTTTGTTTCCTATATGTAGTGTAGGGACTGTAGGGCTTATAGAGAGGGAGAGCCGCCGTTGAGTGGGGACGCCAATGCGCAGGTTCTAGGGTGCCAATCTTCGCGTGAAGTAGGGTTAGGTAGACTAGGGCCTGTAGGGTATAATTAGGGCATCTATCTCCTTTTCACCCCTCGGTGTTATACAGTATTTCCAAGGAAGTGGATGGTACATAAAATTTACCATCACTATAAGAAATGTATATTTATCTTAGATCTATGTCCGACTCCTGTGTATCTAGCTGCTCATGGACTTACATTTATATGATATGAGATTTTTTGAGACGGGTGTCTCTTTTCTGTATTGACGTACATCTGGGATCTTTCATGATATCCAGGGTATCATAGATATTTCTATGTTTGAATTGGAACCTGCACATAGTTATTGGTAAGAAAATTGTAAGGGTCAATATTTCTGATTTGCTTACAAGTTTGGAGAGAGGTTTCATGGGGAGATAAATCATTGCTGTATATAAATGACTATTTCCCCTGGTTTTAAGGGTCTGGGTGCGGCGCATGCGCTGTATCTAGATGGTGGACGAAGACATTATGTCTCCTGCGGGAGGCATAAATTACATGATGTCAGCGTACCAGCCCCCTCCCACAATAGGAGCAGCGCGATGTTGCGCATGCTCTGTTATGTTTGTCCGCTCACTTCGCGCCGAGCGTTCCACGGGAACGGGCGCATGGATGACGTCAGCGGTTCAACCACAGGAAGTGATGAGGAGACCGGAAGTGTTTCTTCCGGTAAGCAAGGCGCGATTATATAAATGAACGACGCGCTATTACAATGTTCATACCATGACGGTCTGAGTACAAAACGGCCACTCATGACGCTTGGCTCCTGTAACCCCATGTGACTTCCCTGATGAGTGTAACGAAACGCATAGGGAGAAGGGGTAGTGCATCTGGCAATATGGGCAGTATATGATTGAAGCCTGAAAACTGGTGAGACCGTTCCTTTTTTATCATGGGGTTGTCTACTCGTGTTTAACAATCCTTAATTATGGAATGCGGTGTAAGTAGGAGTGTGCACGATAGAAGACACATCCCATAATGTTTATAACATGGCCCGCATGCATATGTTTACCAATGAATCCCTCTGAATTATGAGGGACTAAGCTGATTGTGCTATGGTTTTTGTATATTATAAATGTGAAGTTTCAATATATGGCGGATATATTTCAGTATAGGCATTGGAGGATGATATGCAATACTGGATTACAAGTTAGATTGGTACCGCACTTTATAATTGAATTTGTATTTGTATGCAACATCCCTATATTGGTTGTGATAAGTTTAATACGAAGTGGTTAATAGACCGTTACAACTAGGAGGTACCATAGGCCTACGGGTAGTTGCAATACATTTGTCTATACAGGTACCGGGATAATTGAGTTTATGGTATGATTTGACACCTAGAAGATGAAAAGGGCTGATGTTTGGGCATATATGTACTACGCCTATTGGCATATTTCATTATAAGGCACCTGTTCCAACAAGAGGAGAGTATTTGTTGGGTTTGCATTATAGCACATCAACTATTTTATGTGTTGTTTGTTTGTTTGTTTGAGCACCTTGTATTTTATCCTCAAATAATAAAAGTTAGATATTAAAATATCCGATTGCTACAATACGTATATATAGAGGTGGATATTTCCATTGCTGAGTTTGTGAATATTTAGATACTATGGCAGGGTTCCTTTCAACATGAATTGACACAAATATTTGGATATCGGAGGCCAGGGAGGTTTTTTCAGATCGTGCGTTTGTACAGAAGAGATACACCCCCTCATACAACGCCGCATTTAAAGAGTTAACAAAGACCTATAAGGACCAGATTGCGTCGTGGTGAGAAGTGCAGAGTTTAGACAATTATATTAGAGATGGAATAGTCCCAAGGCACCTTAGAATAACTCTTGCACCAGGCTATAGATATAAGAGCCCAGGTGTAATAGCCAAGTGGGAGAAAGAAGCCACTGATAGTTCCATTAGGTTGATGAAACTGTTATTGGAAGAAGAAAAAACTACTCTAAGTAAGCTAAATGACAATTTGAAAGAACAGATTGAGGTCACAAAAAAGTTTGTGAGCGAACCCGATTTTGCAGTGAAAGAGCTGAGCTTACAATATAGTATTGAGAGATTCCAATACCACTTGAAAGATCGTAAACACAAACTTTTTAATAGAGACTTATTGGAATTCGGAGAGAATAAAGCCTATTCTGTATCTTTGGGTCGCAATTTCAAGGTCCCTGAGACCGATATCTCCTCTTCGGAGGCAAAAGTGTCTGATACAGAGACAAGACCGAGGTATCAGAGAGGGAGAGGTAGAGGGAGAGGTGGTCGGGGAGGTAATAGAGGAGGGAATAAGAGGTCACCATAAAGGGATTTTTTAGATCAAAGTTACCCTCTGAGGAATCGACAAAATACTCACAACGCCCCTTAGAACCACAGGTCCTCAATCTCTCTAAACGTCCTCTAACGGATACAGAAATGAGTGTTCTTAGTAAAGGATTGTCTTGTGTTCCCACCACGGACTATGATTGTTTTGAAGCAATAAAAGATTTATATTTGTTTGCTCGTAAACTCAAATGGCGTAAACATTTTGTTAAAGAGGACAAAAGAACCTCGAACGAATTGGGTATAGATGATAGTCTTTTGGCGGATGTGCGTTTTTTATTCAATCTGGGAGACCTGAATCCCAATGACAAAGGGGATGGTCCCTTTACCACCTTAAGAAATAAAAGCACGAGGATGCCACCAGTAACGAGAGATTTAAACTCTATCAATGTATTCGTTAATTTAGTATCAGAGGAGCTTTTGGAGCTGAAAGGTTCTACCAAGGTTAAATTTCAAAATCTCTCAAAAAAGGAAATAAGCAGTCTTAGAGATTTGGAGTCGTACAGCAATATTACGATTAAGCCCTCCGATAAAGGGGGCAATCTAGTGGTCATGGACACTTCATTATATAGGACGATGTGCACCATTATCCTGGAAGACAAAGAAAATTATGAAATACTAACATGTAACCCGACCAGTAAGATTGTGGGTAATCTCACTAGGCTAATTAATGATGGCTTCGATGCAGGGGTGATCGATACAAATGAAAGGGGTTTCCTTATCCCTGCATACCCCATAATGGCCACATTTTATTGTCTTCCAAAGGTCCATAAAGGGGTAAATCCCCTGAAGGGGAGACCAATTGTCGCAGGTATTGGGAGTGTAACACAGAACCTAGGTCTATACCTAGATCAGGTACTTAGACCTTTTGTTCTTTCCCTTAATTCATATGTACGTGATACCACCGACTTCCTTGGAAAACTGGATGGGATATGCTTAGAAACTGATATGATATTGGGGAGCATAGAAGTGGAGGCATTATATTCGTCAATTCCCCATGAAGTGGGTCTGAAAGCGGTTGAAAGCTATTTACAAACTAGGGGTTTACAGTTTCATAGACACAATGAATTTTTGATCAAAGCATTGGATTTTTGTCTTACCAACGTTTTCCTGTTTGATAATAAATTCTTCCACCAGCTCAGGGGCACAGCGATGGGGAGCCCATGTGCGCCCACTTATGCAAATTTGCTCCTGGGCTGGTGGGAAGAGAACATAGTGTTTCATGACTTTATGGCTGATTGGAGTGAGAAAATTGTATTTTGGTTATGCTACATAGACGATGTGTTCGTCATATGGAGAGGTACCAGAATGGATTTTGATAACTTTGTGAGAGAACTGAATGTTAATCACCTAGGACTCCATTTCATCTGAACTACAGTAAATGATAAAGTGACTTTCCTTGTCTCCTGCCTTATTACTCCATGCCTTCTACTTCTATCACAATCTCTGGGGGTCAGCTCTGGTTGGAGAGGGTTAACCATATGCACTGCCATCACCATCTAGCAATAAACATGCTAGAAATAGGAGGAAACCACTATGGTTAAATAGAGCTGTAAGGGGCGCAATAAGAGACAAAAAGAAAGCATTTAGAGAATTAAAGCAAGTAGGTAGTGATGAGGCATTAAATAAATACAAAAAATTAAATAAATTCTGTTAAAAGCAAATCAAGACAGCAAAGATTGAGACAGAGAGACTCATTGCCAGAGAAAGTAAAAATAACCGAAAAATATTCTTTAACTACATAAATAGTAAGAAACTAAAAAATGATAGTGTTGGCCCCCTTAAAAATAGTCTGGTTGAAATGGTGGATGAGGATGAGGAAAAAGCCAATATGCTAAATGACTTTTTTTAAACAGTATTTACTAGAGTTGAGCGAAACGGGTCAAAAAAATTCAAAAGTCGCCGACTTTTGGCAAAGTCGGGTTTCATGAAACGAAACCCGACTCTAGGATGAGGTCGGCCACGAGGTCGGCGACTTACGCGCCAAAGTCGCGTTTCAAAAGTTTGTTTTGCGCTCTTTTTCAGCCAATCAGGATCCACGGACACTGTGGGCAACGTGATGACATAGGCACGGGTCACCACCATCTTTCAGAAGGGCATGCAAGTGATTGGCTTGCTTTGGTGGGCGTCACAGGGGGTATAAAAGGGCGTGCACGCCGACCGCCATCTTACTTCTGCCGATCTTAGTATAGGGAGAGGTTGCTGCTGATTCTGTAGGGAGAGCGTTAGGCAGGGAAGAAGACAAAAAAACTGCTTCTGCTGCTAGCAATTTGGCCTGCACAACACACAAGTCACTATGTGTGCAGTGCAAGGGGAGGCTATATAGTGGTGTATCAGTGGTGTTGGTTGTTGGGCTGCCTTCTAAGGCTTCCTGACACGCTGGCATTGCTGTTTACCCACTGCTCCGCAAACTGCTTTTTTAAAAGCAATCCAATCTCCCTTATCCTCTCGTCACTTTGGTCACAGGCAGCTGTGCCATCGAGCGTGTCACATAGCGCTCAGATATCAGTGGGCCGCACACAATCCACAAGTGTCCAGTGTCCAAAAGTGTACGCAGAGATTCAAAATCTCCATTATCCTCTCGTCACTTTGGTCACAGGCAGCTGTGCCATCGAGCGTGTCACATAGCGCTCAGATATCAGTGGGCCGCACACAATCCACAAGTGTCCAGTGTCCAAAAGTGTACGCAGAGATTCAAAATCTCCATTATCCTCTCGTCACTTTGGTCACAGGCAGCTGTGCCATCGAGCGTGTCACATAGCGCTCAGATATCAGTGGGCCGCACACAATCCACAAGTGTCCAGTGTCCAAAAGTGTACGCAGAGATTCAAAATCTCCATTATCCTCTCGTCACTTTGGTCACAGGCAGCTGTGCCATCGAGCGTGTCACATAGCGCTCAGATATCAGTGGGCCTCACACAATCCACAAGTGTCTACTGTCCACAAGTGTACGCAGAGATTCAAAATCTCCATTATCCTCTCGTCACTTTGGTCACAGGCAGCTGTGCCATCGAGCGTGTCACATAGCGCTCAGATATCAGTGGGCCGCACACAATCCACAAGTGTCTACTGTCCACAAGTGTACGCAGAGATTCAAAATCTCCATTATCCTCTCGTCACTTTGGTCACAGGCAGCTGTGCCATCGAGCGTGTCACATAGCACTCAGATATCAGTGGGCCGCACACAATCCACAAGTGTCCACTGTCCACAAGTGTACGCAGAGATTCAAAATCTCCATTATCCTCTCGTCACTTTGGTCACAGGCAGCTGTGCCATCGAGCGTGTCACAAAGCGCTCAGATATCAGTGGGCCGCACACAATCCACAAGTGTCCACTGTCCACAAGTGTACGCAGAGATTCAAAATCTCCATTATCCTCTCGTCACTTTGGTCACAGGCAGCTGTGCCATCGAGCGTGTCACATAGCGCTCAGATATCAGTGGGCCGCACACAATCCACAAGTGTCCAGTGTCCAAAAGTGTACGCAGAGATTCAAAATCTCCATTATCCTCTCGTCACTTTGGTCACAGGCAGCTGTGCCATCGAGCGTGTCACATAGCGCTCAGATATCAGTGGGCCGCACACAATCCACAAGTGTCCAGTGTCCAAAAGTGTACGCAGAGATTCAAAATCTCCATTATCCTCTCGTCACTTTGGTCACAGGCAGCTGTGCCATCGAGCGTGTCACATAGCGCTCAGATATCAGTGGGCCGCACACAATCCACAAGTGTCCACTGTCCTCAAGTGTACGCAGAGATTCAAAATCTCCATTATCCTCTCGTCACTTTGGTCACAGGCAGCTGTGCCATTGAGCGTGTCACATAGCGCTCAGATATCAGTGGGCCGCACACAATCCACAAGTGTCCACTGTCCACAAGTGTACGCAGAGATTCAAAATCTCCATTATCCTCTCGTCACTTTGGTCACAGGCAGCTGTGCCATCGAGCGTGTCACATAGCGCTCAGATATCAGTGGGCCGCACACAATCCACAAGTGTCCACTGTCCACAAGTGTGTGCAGAAATTCTAAAACTCCCCTGTCCTATAGACACCTTGTACCTTGTTTTACATTACTATATAGTTTGTTGGATTTTGTCTACATTTCTACCAAAAATGAGGAAGGCTGGTGGAAGAGGCCGTGGAATTGGGCGGGGGTTGGCAGCTGGTAATGATGGTGTTGGTGGTGGATCTGATGGTAGTGGCAAGAGCAAAATTGGACCAAATGGAGGAGGTGCTGACCCTGCGTCATCGTCTGTCTACATAAGGCCTCGAACGCTTAGTTTTCTAGGAGTTGGCAAACCGCTTTTAAAGGCAGAGCATCAGGAAAAAGTTTTGTCTTACATTGCTGACTCAGCCTCCAGCTCTATCGCCTCTTCTTCTTCAGTTGTAAAAAGTAAAAGCACTGAGTCGTCATTGGAGGCTCATTTTCATGAACCACACCTTTCCTTGTGTCCTTCACCCCAACCAAGATTGAAGGATGACGCAGGCCATACTACTGATTACTCCATGGAGCTGTTTTCACATACCATGCCTGGATTATCAAGTCAAATGGTGAATTACCCAGGCCAAGATGAATCTGACATGGAGTGCACTGATGCACAGCCGCTGATGGATGATTCTGCTGGTACATTCACTCAGAGCACTACATTGTCCTCGCAGTGTACAGAGCCAGATTTTGACCCTGATGAGACTCAGGTGCCCCTTCCCGCACACTATACCACCATACACGGTGACACAGAGAAAGGTGCACATGACATAGAAGAGGAGGTGATGGATGACCCAGTTGTTGACCCAGATTGGCATCCATTGGGGGAAGAGGGTGCTGCTTCCAATAGCTCAGATGAGGAGCATCCACAGCAGACATCGACATCGCAACAGCTGTTATCTGGCAGGCCTGGAGCACTCCAAAGACAGGTTCCAAACATCAAAAGAGTTGCTGGACAGCTTGTCCAGAGGGTCAAAAGATCACAGCGTGCTAGGCCGCAAAATGTCTGCCAAAGTAGGAAGAGTGCAGTGTGGCAGTTTTTTGAACAAAATCCTCATGATCAGGCCAAGGTTATCTGTAAGAAGTGCGCAAAGACCTTTAGCCGAGGGAAAAATCTGAAAAATTTGAATACCAGTTGCATGCTTAGACATTTAACCAGCATGCACTTGCAAGCGTGGACACAACACCAAACCTCAAGTGCCACATGTGCAACTGATCACAACGAAGGTAGTCAGCAACGCTACATTGTTTCCCCCACTGTAAGCACACCGGTTAGCACAGCAGCAAATGTTGAGGTGTCGTTGCAAGGCCACAGCAGTCAGGGAATCCCACTGTTATATCAACGAAAGACTGATTCTAGGCCATCAGAAAGAACACCAACTCCATCACCATCATCAACCCTCTCTCAGTCCGCCCTGTCCACCGCTACTTCCACCATATGCAGCTCTCAAGTCCAGCTCACCCTCCCAGACACTATGAGTAGGTCAAGAAAGTACTCAGTCTCTCATCCACGTACACTGGGTTTGAACGCCCACATTGCCAAACTAATCTCGTTTGAGATTATGCCCTTTCGGTTGGTGGAAAGCACAGCTTTCCGCGAACTCATGGCCTATGCAGTACCACGCTATAACCTACCCAGTCGCCACTTCTCTCGCAAAGCCATCCCAGCCCTCCACCATCATGTGAAAGACCGCATTGTCCATGCACTCAAGCAGTCAGTGAGCGGAAAGGTGCACCTCACAACTGATGCATGGTCCAGTCGGCATGGCCAGGGCCGTTACGTGTCCATCACTGCGCACTGGGTTAATGTGGTGGATGCAGGGTCCACAGGGGACAGCGGTGGTGGGACAGTGCTGCCTAGCCCACGGTCTAGGAAACAGTTGGCTGTAGGCGTTCGACCCTCCTCCTCCTCCTCCAGAAGCGACAGCTCGTCCACAGAGGGCAGTCGTACGAGCACTCCATCTGCAGCTGCCACTGTTGCACACGATGTGTCCCCCTATCAAGCAGCTAGTGGAAAGCGTCAGCAGGCTGTGTTGCAGATGATGTGTTTGGGCGACAGACACACCGACGAGGTGCTGGCCGAGTACTTGAAGCGACAAACTGAGTCATGGCTGGGCAGTGTACATCTTGAGGCAGGCAAGGTAGTTAGTGATAACGGCCGTAATTTTGTGGCAGCCATAGCCCTTTCAAAACTCAGCCACATACCTTGCTTGGCTCACACCTTGAACCTGGTGGTGCAGTGCTTCCTCAAAAATTATCCGGAGTTAACAGCCCTGCTCCAGAAGGTGCGAAGACTGTGCGCGCACATCCGCCGGTCGCCTGTACACTCCGTTCGTATGCAGAAGCTGCAGCGATTGCTCCACCTTCCCAACCACCGCCTCATTATCGACATTGCAACAAGGTGGAACTCCACCCTGCACATGGTGGAGCGGCTGTGCGAGCAGAGGCAGGCCATAATGCATTTGTGGGAGGATACACGGCCAGGCACTTTGAGAGCAGACATGGAGTTGACAGGCGTGCAGTGGTCGAAGCTGAAAGACCTTTGTAAAGTCCTTCAGTGTTTTGAGGAATGCACACGGCTGGTAAGCGCAGACGACGCCATCCTAAGCATGAGCATCCCACTTATGCGTCTGCTCATGCAAACTTTGACGCACCTTAAGGAGCAGGCGTCTGCAGCCAATGTTGATGAGGAGGAAGAGGAGGAGGGAATCCTTGATGACATTCAGCCATTGTCTGCTCAGGGACCTCTCCTGGACGAGGTGGAGGAAGAAGAGGAGGAGGAGGAGGAGGATGATGGGGATGATTACTTAGGGGAGGAGGATGCATCTCGTGGGGCAAGTGAAAATGTTGGCGTGGCAAGGTCTGGTACAGGGTTTGTGCGTGACTGGAGGGATGTGGATTTGCCAGAAAGTGCTCCTCCACCCAGCACTCGCAGTGCATCATTGACACCGGGAACATTGGCCCACATGTCAGATTATGCCTTGCGGATCCTAAAAAGGGACCCCCGCATTGCCAAAATGATGAACGATGACGACTACTGGTTGGCCAGCATCCTGGATCCACGCTATAAAGGCAAATTACAAAACATCATGCCACAGGAGAACCTTGACCTAACATTGGCTAATAAACAAGCAACCCTGGTAAATCGGTTGCTTGAGGCATTCCCAGCACACAGCAGCGGTGATGGTTCTCACACGAGCCGTACGGGCCGGGGGCAGCTTGGCAGAGGTGTTCGTGGTGCACACAGCAGAAGTGGCTTTGGAGACAGGGGTTTCATGACAATGTTGTGGACTGATTTTTCAAATACCGCTCACACAACTGGTAATACTGCATTGATGGAAAGTGACAGGAGACAGCAGTTGTCAACTATGGTTACAAACTACTTTTCCTCCCATATCGATGTTCTCCCACACAGGTCATTCCCTTTGACTATTGGGCCGCTAAACTGGACACCTGGCCTGAATTGGCCCAATATGCCTTACAGGAGCTCGCTTGCCCAGCTGCAAGTGTGCTATAGGAAAGAGTCTTCAGTAGTGTTGAGCATTCCGATACCGCAAGTATCGGGTATCGGCCGATACTTGCTGTATCGGAATTCCGATACCGACTTCCGATATTTTTTCAATATCGGAATTCGGCATCGGAATCGGAAGTTCAAAGTTGATTGACGGCCTGACGTCATCATGATGCGCGGTATGTGCGCATCATGATGCTCCGTCATTTCGGGCCTTCCGGGGGTCTCTGCCGGCCTGCCGGGGGGCTGTGTGGACTGCCCGGGGTTGGTACCGGCCTGCCGGGGGGCTGTGCCGGCCTGCCGGTGGTCTGTGCACCCTGTGGGGGTCTGTACCGGCCTGCCGGGGGGCTGTGCCGGCCTGCCGGTGGTCTGTGCACCCTGTGGGGGTCTGTACCGGCCTGCCGGGGGGCTGTGCCGGCCTGCCGGTGGTCTGTGCACCCTGTGGGGGGTCTGTACCGGCCTGCCGGGGGGCTGTGCCGGCCTGCCGGGGGGCTGTGCTGATGTCCGGGGGTCTGTGCAAGCATCGTCCGATGGGACTACAAGTCCCATCTGGCGATGCCTGCTACCATGACAGTGATTGACACATTAGCCAATGATGGGACAGTAGTAGTCCCATCATCCGGCTAATGTGTTAAATGTTAAAAAAAAAAAAAAAAATACTACATACATACTACATGCTACATACATACTACATATATACTACATGCATGCTACATACATACTACATGCTACATACATACTACATATATACTACATGCATGCTACATACATACTACATGCTACATACATACTACATATATACTACATGCATGCTACATACATACTACATGCTACATACATACTACATATATTCTACATACATACTACATACATGCTACATACATGCTGCATGCTACATACATACTACATACATACTACATACATACTACATACATACTACATGCATACTACATACATACATACTACATGCTACATACATACCACATACATACTACATACATACTACATGCTACATACATACTACATATATACTACATGCATGCTACATACATACTACATGAATGCTACATGCATGCTACATACATACTACATGCTACATACATACCACATACATACTACATACATACTACATACATACTACATGCTACATACATACTACATATATACTACATGCATGCTACATACATACTACATGCTACATACATACCACATACATACTACATACATGCTACATGCTACATACATACTACATACATACTACATACATACTACATGCATGCTACATACATACTACATGTATACTACATGCATGCTACATACATACTACATGCATGCTACATACATACTACATGCATGCTACATACATACTACATGCTACATACATACCACATACATACTACATACATACTACATACATGCTACATGCTACATACATACTACATATATACTACATGCATGCTACATACATACTACATATATACTACATGCATGCTACATACATACTGCATGCTACATACATACCACATATATACTACATACATACAATACATTCATACAATACATACATAGACATACAGTACATATAACATAGAGTAACATACTTACCAATACTTGTCACATTGTTCCCCGAAGCCATTGTCTTTTCCGGAATAAATATTAACATAACAAACCACAAAAATACTCACCCACGATCCGAAGCAGTCCACGAGTGTGTCCCACGACGATCTTGGGTAGAGAACTGCAGCATCAGATGATGCTGCCGTTCTCTACGGGCTGCAGGAATCCAATGACGGAAGGTAGGTATCCTTCCGCACTGTATTCCTCCGCCACTTAAAAAAAAAAAAGTCCCTAGTCTCACTTTATGCCATTGCTGTGTGGGAATTTCCCACGCAGCAATGGCATAAAGTGAGACTAGGGACTTTTTTTTTTTTTAAGTGGCGGAGGAATACAGTGCGGAAGGATACCTACCTTCCGTCATTGGATTCCTGCAGCCCGTAGAGAACGGCAGCATCATCTGATGCTGCCGTTCTCTACCCAAGATCGTCGTGGGACACACTCGTGGACTGCTTCGGATCGTGGGTGAGTTTTTTTGTGGTTTGTTATGTTAATATTTATTCCGGAAAAGACAATGGCTTCGGGGAACAATGTGACAAGTATTGGTAAGTATGTTACTCTATGTTATATGTACTGTATGTCTATGTATGTATTGTATGAATGTATTGTATGTATGTAGTATATATGTGGTATGTATGTAGCATGTAGTATGTATGTAGTATGTATGTAGCATGCATGTAGCATGCAGTATGTATGTAGCATGCATGTAGTATATATGTAGTATGTATGTAGCATGTATGTAGTATGTATGTGGTATGTATGTAGCATGTAGTATGTATGTAGCATGCATGTAGTATATATGTAGTATGTATGTAGCATGTAGTATGTATGTAGTATGTATGTGGTATGTATGTAGCATGTAGTATGTATGTAGCATGCATGTAGCATGCATGTAGTATGTATGTAGCATGCATGTAGTATGTATGTAGTATGTATGTAGTATGTATGTAGCATGCAGTATGTATGTAGCATGCATGTAGCATGCATGTAGTATGTATGTAGTATGTATGTAGTATGTATGTAGCATGCAGTATGTATGTAGTATGTATGTAGTATATATGTAGTATGTATGTAGCATGTAGTATGTATGTAGCATGTAGTATGTATGTAGCATGCATGTAGTATATATGTAGTATGTATGTAGCATGTAGTATGTATGTAGCATGTAGTATGTATGTAGCATGTAGTATGTATGTAGCATGCATGTAGTATGTATGTAGTATTTTTTTTTTTTTTTTAACATTTAACACATTAGCCGGATGATGGGACTACTACTGTCCCATCATTGGCTAATGTGTCAATCACTGTCATGGTAGCAGGCATCGCCCGATGGGACTTGTAGTCCCATCGGACGATGCCTGCACAGACCCCCAAAGCCTGCACAGACCACCGGCAGGCCGGCACAGCCCCCCGGCAGGCCGGCACAGCCCCCCGGAGCCTGCACAGACCACCGGCAGGCCGGCACAGCCCCCCGGCAGGCCGGCACAGCCCACCGGAGCCTGCACAGACCACCGGCAGGCCGGCACAGCCCACCGGAGCCTGCACAGACCACCGGCAGGCCGGCACAGCCCCCCGACAGGCCGGCACAGACCACCGGAGCCTGCACAGACCCCCTGGCAGGCCGGCACAGCCCCCCGAAAGGCCCGTACAGACCCCAGAGAGGCTGTACAAGGCAAAAACAGGGTTTTTCTTATTCCGATACCGGAAGTCCCATAGACTTGAATGGGACTTCCGGTATCGGAATCGGCGATACCGATACTTTTTTTAAAGATCGGCCGATCGATTCCGATCCGATACTTTGAAGTATCGGACGGTATCGCTCAACTCTAGTCTTCAGTGCAGCTGGATCAATCCTGACAGAAAAAAGGACCCGTCTGTCAACCCAAAATGTGGATGATCTAACCTTCATTAAAATGAACCACGCATGGGTTTCCAAGGATTTTGTCCCACCTTCCCCTGATGACACATAGGGTGACAGAAAAATGGCTTGCTTTGGTCCACCTCTTCCTGGTACTTCACCTATTTCGCCTTTTGCATCAGTTGAATGTCCAACATCAACATATGCCACTTTCTAAAACTCCCTAACTGTGCTGCCTCCCCCCCCATGGCCGGGGTCACCACCTAGCGCACGACACCGTGCGAGTGCCGTTGCCCTGGACAGGTGGGTAGGCCGACTCTTGGGCGCGGGCACTGGCACAGGGTCCCTCATAGTGCAATCAAGTGTCTCTGACGGTGGTGGTGCACACCCGCCGTCAGACACACCGCTGTACTATGAGGGGCCCAGTGCCAGTACCGACGCCCACGAGTGTGCCCCCCTTGCTTGGCCAGGGCCCCAGCATTTGCAATCTTTACCTCTCCCTGCTCCTCCGCTGTGTAATCTGGGCCGTCAAATCCATACTGTGCCTGACACCGTCTGAGCCTGCCTCCTGATGTATAGACATATATTTTGAATGTGTACGCTATCCATACATGTTATCCGGGGATACGGTACCCCTTCTAACCTTTGTGCAATGACGTGCAATCCATACTGGGCCTAACACCGTCTGAGCCTGCCTCATGCTGTATAGACATATATTTTGAATGTGTACGCTATCCATACATGTTATCCTGGGATACGGTACCCCTTCTAACCTTTGTGCAATGACGTGCAATCCATACTGGGCCTAACACCGTCTGAGCCTGCCTCATGCTGTATAGACATATATTTTGAATGTGTACGCTATCCATACATGTTATCCAGGGATACGGTACCCTTTCTAACCTTTGTGCAATGACGTGCAATCCATACTGAGCCTAACACCGTCTGAGCCTGCCTCATGCTGTATAGACATATATTTTGATTGTGTACGCTATCCATACATGTTATCCGGGGATACGGTACCCTTTCTAACCTTTGTGCAATGACGTGCAATCCATACTGGGCCTAACACCGTCTGAGCCTGCCTCATGCTGTATAGACATATATTTTGAATGTGTACGCTATCCATACATGTTATCCGGGGATACGGTACCCCTTCTAACCTTTGTGCAATGACGTGCAATCCATACTGGGCCTAACACCATCTGAGCCTGCCTCATGCTGTATAGACATATATTTTGAATGTGTACGCTATCCATACATGTTATCCAGGGATACGGTACCCTTTCTAACCTTTGTGCAATGACGTGCAATCCATACTGGGCCTAACACCGTCTGAGCCTGCCTCATGCTGTATAGACATATATTTTGAATGTGTACGCTATCCATACATGTTATCCGGGGATACGGTACCCTTTCTAACCTTTGTGCAATGACGTGCAATCCATACTGGGCCTAACACCGTCTGAGCCTGCCTCATGCTGTATAGACATATATTTTGAATGTGTACGCTATCCATACATGTTATCCGGGGATACGGTACCCCTTCTAACCTTTGTGCAATGACGTGCAATCCATACTGGGCCTAACACCGTCTGAGCCTGCCTCATGCTGAATAGACATATATTTTGAATGTGTACGCTATCCATACATGTTATCCAGGGATACGGTACCCCTTCTAACCTTTGTGCAATGACGTGCAATCCATACTGGGCCTAACACCGTCTGAGCCTGCCTCATGCTGTATAGACATATATTTTGAATGTGTACGCTATCCATACATGTTATCCGGGGATACGGTACCCCTTCTAACCTTTGTGCAATGACGTGCAATCCATACTGGGCCTAACACCGTCTGAACCTGCCTCATGCTGTATAGACATATATTTTGAATGTGTACGCTATCCATACATGTTATCCAGGGATACGGTACCCTTTCTAACCTTTGTGCAATGACGTGCAATCCATACTGGGCCTAACACCGTCTGAGCCTGCCTCATGCTGTATAGACATATATTTTGAATGTGTACGCTATCCATACATGTTATCCGGGGATACGGTACCCTTTCTAACCTTTGTGCAATGACGTGCAATCCATACTGGGCCTAACACCGTCTGAGCCTGCCTCATGCTGTATAGACATACACTCACTGGCCACTTTATTAGGTACACCATGCTAGTAAGGGGTTGGACCCCCTTTTGCCTTCAGAACTGCCTCAATTCTTCGTGGCAGAGATTCAACAAGGTGCTGGAAGCATTCCTCAGAGATTTTGGACCATATTGACATGATGGCATCACACAGTTGGCGCAGATTTGTCGGCTGCACATCCCTGATGCGAATCTCCCGTTCCACCACATCCCAAAGATGCTCTATTGGATTGAGATCTGGTGACTGAGGAGGCCATTTGAGTACAGTAAACTCATTGTCATGTTCAAGAAACCAATCTGAGATGATTCGAGCTTTATGACATGGCGCATTATCCTGCTGAAAGTAGCCATCAGATGTTGGGTACATTGTGGTCATAAAGGGATGGACATGGTCAGCAACAATACTCAGGTAGGCTGTGGCGTTGCAACGATGCTCAATTGGTACCAAGGGGCCCAAAGAGTGCCCAGAAAAAATTCCCCACACCATGACACCACCACCACCAGCCTGAACCGTTGATACAAGGCAGGATGGATCCATGCTTTCATGTTGTTTACGCCAAATTCTGACCCTACCATCCGAATGTCGCAGCAGAAATCGAGACTCATCAGACCAGGCAACGTTTTTCCAATCTTCTACTGTCCAATTTCGATGAGCTTGTGCAAATTGTAGCCTCAGTTTCCTGTTCTTAGCTGAGAGGAGTGGTACCCAGTGTGGTCTTCTGCTGCTGTAGCCCATCTGCCTCAAAGTTCGACGCACTGTGCGTTCAGAGATGCTCATCTGCCTACCTTGGTTGTAACGGGTGGCAATTTGAGTCACTGTTGCCTTTCTATCAGCTCGAACCAGTCTGCCCATTCTCCTCTGACCTCTGGCATCAACATGGCATTTCCGGCCACAGAACTGCCGCTCACTGGATTTTTTTTCTTTTTCGGACCATTCTCTGTAAACCCTAGAGATGGTTGTGCGTGAAAATCCCAGTAGATCAGCAGTTTCTGAAATTCTCAGACCAGCCCTTCTGGCACCAACAATCATGCCACGTTCAAAGGCACTCAAATCACCTTTCTTCCCCATACTGATGCTCGGTTTGAACTGCAGGAGATTGTCTTGACCATGTCTACATGCCTAAATGCACTGAGTTGCCGCCATGTGATTGGCTGATTAGAAATTAAGTCTTAACACACAGTTGGACAGGTGTACCTAATAAAGTGGCCAGTGAGTGTATATTTTGAATGTGTACGCTATCCATACATGTTATCCGGGGATACGGTACCCCTTCTAACCTTTGTGCAATGACGTGCAATCCATACTGGGCCTAACACCGTCTGAGCCTGCCTCATGCTGTATAGACATATATTTTGAATGTGTACGCTATCCATACATGTTATCCGGGGATACGGTACCCTTTCTAACCTTTGTGCAATGACGTGCAATCCATACTGGGCCTAACACCGTCTGAGCCTGCCTCATGCTGTATAGACATATATTTTGAATGTGTACGCTATCCATACATGTTATCCGGGGATACGGTACCCCTTCTAACCTTTGTGCAATGACGTGCAATCCATACTGGGCCTAACACCGTCTGAGCCTGCCTCATGCTGTATAGACATATATTTTGAATGTGTACGCTATCCATACATGTTATCCGGGGATACGGTACCCCTTCTAACCTTTGTGCAATGACGTGCAATCCATACTGGGCCTAACACCGTCTGAGCCTGCCTCATGCTGTATAGACATATATTTTGAATGTGTACGCTATCCATACATGTTATCCGGGGATACGGTACCCCTTCTAACCTTTGTGCAATGACGTGCAATCCATACTGGGCCTAACACCGTCTGAGCCTGCCTCATGCTGTATAGACATATATTTTGAATGTGTACGCTATCCATACATGTTATCCAGGGATACGGTACCCTTTCTAACCTTTGTGCAATGACGTGCAATCCATACTGGGCCTAACACCGTCTGAGCCTGCCTCATGCTGTATAGACATATATTTTGAATGTGTACGCTATCCATACATGTTATCCGGGGATACGGTACCCTTTCTAACCTTTGTGCAATCACGTGCAATCCATACTGGGCCTAACACCGTCTGAGCCTGCCTCATGCTGTATAGACATATATTTTGAATGTGTACGCTATCCATACATGTTATCCAGGGATACGGTACCCTTTCTAACCTTTGTGCAATCACGTGCAATCCATACTGGGCGTGAGAATGGCTGGCGCGCTGTTAAGCAAGCTACAGCACCTGTCCAGACAAGTACAGGGATTCCCTAGCGAGGAGACTTATTTGATTGTTTTCTATGTTGGGACAGCAATTTTTGGGGAGCACTATACTCTGGAGAATGATAGATGGGGCCCACCATACACTGGAACATTCCAAAGGTGGACATCAGACACTGGAGCAGCATTTACAGGGCCCATTATACACTAGAGCATTAGAAATGGGGCCCATTATGTTTGGAGCATTATTTGGGCCCATAAGACAGTGGAGCTTCATCCATGGGGACCAACATATACTGTAGCATTATGTGGAGCTCATCATATACTGTTTCAAACATTATATGGGACCAATGATTTTGTATGGAGAAATAGATGGGCCTCGTCATGAGATGTAAAAAGTGATGTATTTTTCATTGTACTATACCGCTATTTCTCTGCCGTATCGGAGCATGATGAGTTGTGGTATGTGTTAAAGGGGCGCTCTTTCGCCCAGGGCACATGAAAACCTGCAGCCAGCCCCCCCCCACACAAATTTAGCCAAATAACCCCCATTTTTCAGTGCGTAACTTGTATTATGAAGTTAATTAAGGTTGACAAGCTTAAGTAAGAAGAATTGATGCTTTTGGCATTCAAATGGGCACTGTAGGTGTGTTTCCTGTCCTCCTCTCACTGCCGACTTTTATTCCCCATTGACTTACATTGGGTTTCGTGTTTCGGGACGACCCCGACTTTTCCCTATAATCGGACGATCTTGCTCGACCCGACTTTTGGAAAAGTCGGGTTTCACGAAACGAAACGCGACCCTAAAAAAGCAAAAGTCGCTCAACTCTAGTATTTACACAAGAAAATCCCATGATGGATAACATTATCAGTGATAAAAATTCTCCATTAAATGTCACCTGCTTAACCCAGCAGGAAGTACGGTGGCGTCTAAAAATCACTAAAATTGACAAATCCCCGGGCCCGGATGGGATACACCCCCGAGTACTGCTGGAATTAAGTACAGTCATAGATAGACCATTATTTTTAATCTTTAAAGATTCCATAATAACAGGGTCTGTACCACAGGACTGGCGTATGGCAAATGTGGTGCCAATATTCAAAAAGGGGACAAAAACTGAACTTGGAAATAATAGGCCAGTAAGTTTAAGCTCAACTGTGGGTAAAATCCTGGAGGGTTTTCTAAGAGATACTATACTGGAGTATCTGATGAAGAATAACCTCATGATCCAATATCAACATGGGTTTACAAGGGACTATTCCTGTCAGACTAATCTGATAAGCTTTTATGAAGAGGTAAGTTCTGGACTGGACCAAGGGAATGCAGTGGACATGGTGTACATTGACTTTTCTAAAGCTTTTGATACGGTGCCACACAAAAGGTTGATACATAAAATGAGAACAATGGGGATAGGGAAAAATATGTGTAAGTGGGTTAAGAGCTGGCTCAGGGATAGGAAACAAAGGGTGGTTATTAATGGGGCACACTCAGACTGGGTCACGTTTAGCAGTGGGGTACCACAGGGGTCAGTATGGGGCCCACATCTTTTTAACATATTTATGAATGACTTAGTAGGGGGCATAGAAAGTAGAATTTCAATATTTGCAGATGACACTAAAGTCTGCAGGGTAATCAATACAGAGGAGGACAATTTTATATTACAGGATGATTTATGTAAACTAGAAGCTTGGGCTGATAAATGGGAAATGAGCTTTAATAGGGATTACTGTAAGGTCATGCACTTGGGTAGAACAAACAAGATGCATAATTATGTGCTTAATTGTAAAACACTGGGCAAAACTGTCACTGAAAAAGACCTGGGTGTATGGGTGGATGACAAACTCACATTTAGTGGCCAGTGTCAGGCAGCTGCTGCAAAGGCAAATAAAATAATGGGATGCATTAAAAGATGCATAGATGCTCATGAGGAGAACATAATTTTACCTCTATATAAGTCACTAGTGCGACCGCACTTAGAATACTGTGCACAGTTCTGGTCTCCGATGTATAAGAAAGACAAAGCTGAACTGGGGCGGGTGCAGAGAAGAGCGACTAAGGTTATTAGCGCACTGGGGGGTCTGCAATACCAAAATAGGTTATTACACTTGGGGTTATTTAGTTTGGAAAATCTAAGGCTTCGGGGTGATCTTATTACAATGTATAAATATATGTGGGGACAGTACAAAGACCTTTCTAATGATCTTTTTACTCTTAGACCTGTGACGGGGACAAGGGGGCATCCTCTACGTCTGGAGGAAAGAATGTTTAAGCATAATCACAGACGTGGATTCTTTACTGTTGGAGCAGTGAGACTATGGAACTCTCTGCCATATGATGTTGTAATGAGTGATTCCCTACTAAAATTTAAGAAGGGACTGGATGCCTTTCTGGAAAAGTATAATATTACAGGGTATATACACTAGTTTCCTTAATATTATGTTGATGCAGGGAGCTAGTCTGATTGCTGTATGTGGAGTTGGGAAGGAATTTTTTCCCCAATGTGAAGCTTACTGTTTATCACACTGGGGTTTTTTTTTGCCTTCCTCTGGATCAACATGTTAGGGCAAGTTAGGATAGGATATGGGTTGAACTAGATGGACTTAAAGTCTCCCTTCAACCTTAATAACTATGTTACTATGTAAAAATGTATGTATATAATTTAAAATCAATCAACTTTTCCCGGGATGTTATCAGATCTAAAATATAAAAAAATGAGCGTACTTGGCATTGTTGCATTCATAATTGTCCAAACTAATGAAATATTATAATATTTATCCATAATGGTGAACTGCAAAAGAAGCAAAAAAAATCAAATAACAGGATTATTGTTTTTTGGTCACTTCGACCAGAAAGGCATATGGATCCCTAGATGGTAAAGACAAAACTACAGTTGGTTTCAGAAAAACCCCAAGCCCTCACATAATTCTATCAACCCAAGACTAAACATTTTAGAGCTCTTGGAAAGCAAGAAGGAAAAATAGAATTGAAGAGAGGCCCAATGGGAATCTGTCACCCAAGGGCATGAGTAGGGTGTGCACCAGTCACCCACACAGTATGAGGACCCCACTGCTTCCCACTCAATATAATGGCCCTCACCATCCCCCTTTCATTATGATGGTGCTCACATCACTTCACACTTTATGAAGGCCCCACACAGCACCTCACATAGTATAGTGGTTGGCATATCCCCTCACGTAGTAGACTAGGCCATTATTTTAAAGTGGGAGGCTGGTGAGGCCTTCATGCTGAGTGGGACATTATACTGAGTGGGGAGATGTGAGAGCCATTTTACTGTGTGAGCGCTATCAAAATGTGTTAGTGGCTGTGGGGAACCATCACACTGTGTGATAGGATATGGGGGCCACTATAATGGGTGAGGTGCTGTGTGAGGCCACCATAAAGTGTGAGGGGTTGTGGGGGCCATCATACTGAATGAGTGGAAATGGAGCCCTCATTTTGTGTGGAGGGCTGTGGGGGGGCTTCTTTCTGTGAGGGGGCGCTGATACTAATTAAGCGGCTGTGGGGCCATCATACTGAATGGGCTGTGGGGGTCTTCACTTTGAGAGTGGGCTGTTGGTTTCACCATACTAAACGAGGGTTGTTATACTGCGTGGGGATCATCATAATGACAGGATATCATGCTGTGTGGAGGCCATGATACTGTTTATGTATGGAGGAGGTGACCATAACTATATCATACTATGGGGGAACACTATAGGGGCATCATGCTATGGCGGTATTATATTTTGTTGGTGGCACTGCGGGGACATCGCAATGTAAGTGTGAAGTGACTCTGTGGAAGTGATTCACTGTGGGAATATCAAAATCAGTGTGTGTGGGGGTAGGGGCATTACTATAAACATGTTTTATAATGGCCATAAAAGGGGAATCACTGAAGAGGACAATAAGGGGCTTCAATTGTTAAATAATTGCTGTTTATGTGTCATAATACATGTCCTTCTCCTGGTTGATGAAGGTTGGGACATTGCCGAATATGTATATGTATGTGTGTGTGTTGTGTATAAATATATATTGTGTATATTTTTATGTAGGGTGTGAGGGAGTGGGGGCAAGTAGAATGGCAGCCTGGAATCATATGATGACACAGTTCCCAGAACACCGCCCCCTATCAGTGGAAATGAGAGAAAATCCAATGATAACACCAAATGTTTGAAGATTTTATCCTCAGCATTAGAATATATGGTTAGATGGATCTTTCTATACAGAATGAGAAGATAAACGAAACTGTAAGAAAAAGATTAAATGTGATATAATGTCATAAGATGAGAATTGGAAATAGGAAAAGCTCAGCCAAACCTCTGTAACCACGGCTGTAATCTTTTACCTGGAAAACTGCCGGGATTTTACTGTGTTTCATTCATGCCTATGTGTGCCGCCATCATTATTAGCTGCTTTATAAGGGGCAGACAATGAGAGAAAAAGTATCGGTTATTGCGCTGCATTGTGACATCATCACTTTCCTTATATGGAAGCTGGTAGTGATGTCACACAGGTGAGTGATGTCACAATAGAGCGGAACCTATAAACACTCCGTCCCATCTCACTGGCTCAGACTTGGTATTTGTTCGTCTCCTGACTGCACTTACCTAGATCTTCTCCTTGTGGATTAGTGATTTTACTTGCGAATTACTTGTGAATTAGCGGATTATGTCTGTATTAGAGAATTACTTCTGGAATTTCCTGAAGATCATTGACTGAGGACTTCTCCATCTGGAGGTAAATCTATTGTGTGATTTTATTTATGAAACTAGAAGTTTTTGTCTCATTAGATTTCATGTATTCATGAAATTTTTCTCTTATGGAAAAACATAACAATCGCATGAAGGATTGTTCGGGAAAATGAGGAAAAAATTCCCAATGCACTAAAACCGAAAAAAACAAACAAACCTGAAATGTTGCCATTGTGCTTTGGGTTTTAATTTACAGTGTTAATTATTCAGTAAAAATGACCTGGTAATAGTGGAGTACTGGCAATCATGCCTGGTCATGCCAATACTATGGGGCCTGTTGGGTGAGGGGGCCCGGAGAATGTAGAATTAAATAGTGGGGACATTTCTGTAAGCACCATATACTAGAATTGCTATAAAATGGGCGAGAAAACTAAGGGGCCTTCAACAGGAAAACAACCACTGTTCACTTGTTATAATACATGCCCTTCCCCTTGTTTTTGAAGCTTGGGGCTCCACCAAAATTTTATATATATATCTGTCTGTGTACATACATATATAATATATATAGACACACACACACGTATAAATATGCGTATATACATATAATTTTTTTCTAGGGGGTGAAAGAGTGGGGTCAATTAGAACTTTTGCTATGAGGTCCCAATATGCCATCACTTCTATCATGGAAATGTTATCATCCATCTAATAGACTGTATGAGGAGATGAGGTCCTGGTGATGGTCGGCCTGGAATCAGATGATGACACAATTCCCAGAACTCTGCCCCCATCAGTGAAAATGTGAGAAAATCCAATGACAGCACCAAATGTTTGAAGACTTTATTCTGAACATTAGATTATATAGTTAGATGTATCGTTATAGAGAAAATGAGAAGATAGAGAAAACTGTCAGAAAAAGATTAAATTTGATATAATGTTATATGATGTGAATTAGAAATAGGAAAAGCTCAGCCAAACCTCTGTAACCACCGGCTGTAATCTTTTACCTGGAAAACTGCCAGGATTTTATTTCATTCATTCCTATTTGTACCACCATCATTATCAGCTGCTTTATAAGGGGCAGACAATGAGAGAAAAAGTATCGGTTATTGCGCTGCATTGTGACATCATCACTTTCCTTATATGGAAGCTGGCAGTGATGTCACACAGGTGAGTGATGTCACAATAGAGCGGAACCTATAAACACTCCGTCCCATCTCACTGGCTCAGACTTGGTATTTGTTTGTCTCCTGACTGCACTTACCTAGATCTTCTCCTTGTGGATTAGCGATTTACTTGCGAATTACTTGTGAATTAGCGGATTACGTCTGGATTATTGTATTAATTCTGGATTACCGTAATATTTCTGGATTTTTCTGGAGATTTTTCTGGAGATCATTGACTGAGGACTTCTCCATCTGGAGGTAAATTTATTGTGGCTGTTATTTATGAAACTAGAAGTTTTCCTCCTGATTATTTTTCTTGTACCTTGGTGTATGGGAAGCGGCCATTGCCCCTAGAGATGAGTAACTCGTCCGGCAAAATCATGGCACAATACAACAGAGAAACCGTTTTCATGAATTTGGTTTTTATTTGCAAATCAGGAAACAAATCCAGTCCTCAATGATAAAAGTAGGAATCGCCGACAGAAAACCAGGGAGCAAATCTCCATGTCCAGCTATTTACAGGGGGATGAGGGGATATTTGTTTTAGAGATAAATACTAGTAATAATAATGGCAGCCAGCTCTCTACCTGTATGGGGCATAGCGAGCTGCACCATGGATTATGGCACCATGTAATATGGCTCCAATGTTTTCTCATCCCCTTCAGATCTCCCTCCTGACTCTGTCTGGTCCAGGACCACAGAGGGGACGTCAGTCACCACCTACAGAAGCTGAGAAGAGAACTTCAGCGTGTACAGGACTCAGCAGAGCCGGACATCTTTAGAGTGAGTATAATGGCGGAGGTGCCGGTTTGTGGTGACCGGGTATACCATCGCTGTACACAGCGTCAGACTGGAGCACCTTGGGCTCAGCAGAGAAAATCATTCTTGGGGCCCACTTGTATAGCTACATAGAAATATATGCAAGACCAACAATTGTGTGTTAAAACACACTTGTGTTATGGTATAACATAAGGTAGTACATGTCTTAATGATATAGCAGGAGTTGGGGTAGCCCCCCTCATGGAATATAATGTAGCCCCCCCTCATGGAATATAATGCAGACCCCCTCATAGAATATAATGTAGCCCTCCTCATAGAATATAATGCAGCCCTCATCATAGAATATAATGCAACCCCTCTGAAAGAATATGTTGTAGCCCTCCTCAGAGTAAAATGTAGCCCCATCACAGGTTATAATGCAGCCCCCCATAGTATATAATGTAGCCCCCTCATAGACTATAATGCAGCTACCCATAGAATATAATGTAGATTCCACAGAGAATAATGAAGCCCCCTCATAGGGTATAATGCAGCCCGCCATAGAATATAATGCAGCCCGCCATAGAATATAATGCAGCCCGCCATAGAATATAATGTAGCCCCCTCATAGGGTATAATGCAGCCCTACATAGAATATAATGTAGTTTCCACATAGGGTATAATCCAGTCCTACAGTTTTATGGCCACCAGTACCCACTCGTGCCCCTGCTGCTCTAGGATCTGCTCCGTTCTCAGCAGCTACACTGCTGTCTGCCCGACACACATCTTGCGCGATGAAGTGATGTCATTGTGCACTGGCTGTGTCAGAGGCAAAGGGAAATGATGGGGGAGGGAGAATCATCTGACGCCCTCTACTCCATTATTGTTTTCAACTGTATCGGCATCTATGATTCTCCTCCATTATTGTTTTCAACTGTATTGGCATCCATGGGCACTGGGGAGACCACCCTGTAGGGGAAGGGGCTGTAAGCCCTGAAACATTTTAGTATTTATTACCCATTATAAATCAGTTTCAAATATTTCTGAAATTTGAGCGAAACAAGAACAACATCTGTAATGTGAAATATTATATTATTTGCATTTATATTGTAGAAATAATTATCTTTTAATTATAATGAGTGTATTAATTCCATTGACAATTTCATGACATTTCCTCAAACATCATATTCCATTTTTGGCAGATTTGCTCTTCTGATTATATGATAAAGCCTTCCAGCATGGCATCCAGCGATCAGGATAAAGGCCTGTTGGCTTCGTTGGACCTGCTCGTTGTCCCACTCCTGGAGGACACTATTCCAGGCATTATCAAATCATATGAGCCTGAAAAAATGAAGACCATGACCAGCATGCTAATAAATCAACTGCATGATCTGGATGGACAGGATTTGGTGAATGTCATCCTGTTCTTGTCGACCATAACATCTGCCAGAGCGGACGCTGACAACTTTCTGTCTAATGAGCTCATTGATAAGACCTATCAACACATGCTGAAAGCAGAAAGTGAGAAACATCAGGAAATAACTGGTGCAGCTATGACGCTCCTGGCCAATATTGCTGTGTATCGCTTCGAAGATGTCATGGAGCGCTTGGAAAGTGATGAGGAGCATCCACAGAGCAGCGCGATGAAGATATTGGATCTCATTTCCACCAAAACCATCACAGGTTGGAAAGAGAGAAGTGCAGCGCAGAATATACTGACAGTGGATGACTTGATTACCCCTACACAACATCAAGCTGGACCACCTGCTGGCTTTGATTTTTATTATCATCTCCTGCACCCTAGCTATGGGTTCATAAATCACCTGGATGACGCTGATGTCCTCCATGACACAGACACAACCCAGGCTGGGATGTGTCCTTACATTACATGTGTCTTACCTGATGAGGAAAGAAGAAAGATCATCCATTACCTGCTTATAGCAATGAGATCTGCTGTCAGAAAGAGCAGTCTCATCAGTGTCATGTTCCTCTCGGAGCTGTTACTCCATCATCCTGAGCTCCTGGAGGAGAAAATGGCAAAAGATTTAATCTTATTAATGGCTTCAAAGATGGACAGCTCAGACGAACTTGAGGTCTGTATTGCTTTAGAAGCTATGGGAAATGCCTGTAAAGGTGCACCAAGACAGGTGCATCAACTGAAGGACCTCATCTATCGCTGCCTTTACAGTAAACTAGTGGGTCGTCAGAAGCTAAAAGTGGTCATCGAATGCCTAAAAGCAATGTCAAAGTTTGTCACCCTGCTGAAAAGATCAAAACTTGGCAGTAAATTTGAGAGAATTGTCCAGCGTTGTACTGACTACCTAAACCACCCAAACCCACTGGTTCGGACATACTCCACTTCACTATTTGCAGACCTCGCCAAGAACTGCAACAAGGACAAGAGAGGCTTCAGCCACCATGTCAGGACATTCCTACCTGAGTTACTGATAAAGTTACACAGTAAAAACCAGCCGGATAAGGCATCCGGTATTGCAGCCTTGTTGCATTGTCTACCTTACATCGGATATAAGAACGTTCAAGAGCTGTTATGTGCTGATGGCGAAAAAGCCTACAAAATATATGAACAGCTCGGGCAAAAGGAACCTGCCCTTCTTGTGAGGATGATGATCCACAGCACTGAATATATTAAGCCGTATATGGCAGACGAGGTAGACGCTGTCATGAAACACCTCACTATGATAAGAGACGCTTTACCTTATGAAGAACTCTATCCGTCAGCATTATCTGACGTGTTTATAGGGTTGAGGAGACTCAATTCTAAGATATATAATCCAGTGGTGCATGAGGCAAGTATCCGCGCCATTGACATCCTGGGCACCAAGTGGAAGAGCATCAGCACTGTTAAAGCAGTGAAAGTTGGAACAGAGAGTTTCCTGATCTATGAAAAAGTGAAAAGAGTGGAAGTAATATTTTACGAGACTTCAGTGTGAAACATCCATCACCAGATGTTACACTAAGGGTCAATGAATGAGACATCCTGAATACACTTAGATAAGACTCTTGACTATTGAAGACCATCTCAAGAACAATCCCCACATACCACAATTTTCTTATGAAAAACTTAAAATAAAGAACATAAAAAGAAAACTTAGGGTGTTTCTCTGCTTATTGTAACTGGATGAAATGTTTCTGGACTGTTCCCATAAGTATTTTGATCATAATCCTCTATATATAGCTATATATCATGATACAGCTCCGTCTTAACATGTCTATGTTTGCTATGCTCTTAAATGGGCTTTCTAGACTATGATTTTGATGACATAGGTCATCAACATCAGATTAGTCCCGGTCTGACATGTGAAACTCCTAACGATCAGATGTTAGCAGATCCCTCAGTCAGCAGAAAGCACACAGTGCATTGAGCTGGAGCAACATAGCTTACGTGTCATCAGTACTGTGGTTCCTGTATGATCCGCAGTCTGATGTTGGCTGGTAATAACAACTCCTGGTATCTCCTGTCTAGCTGACTGCAGAATTCTGACTCCTTACAGCGTGTGCACTACACACTCTCAGTGCTCTCCAGTGTTGCCGGCGACAGTGGCAATTGGATGTCTTTGGCCATTCTCAATTCACTTGCACTCAATTGAGTGGATGTGATTCTAAGTATGCAAATCACATATTTGCGCTCACATGACCACCTGCTCTTGCCGGCGACACCTGATAGCAATGTCCGCATGCCATGCACATGCTGTAAGGATTCTGAAGTCTACAGTCACAAGACTGATTGCAGTCTTTCATCAGAAGACCGGACAACCCCTTTAACAATGGGAAAAGAGATACTAGGAGTTGTTTTGTACTGATGGTAGTTCTAGTGATGTAGTCACGTACTAACGGTTGTTCTGGTTATGTATCCGTGTACTGATGGTGGTTGTAGTAAGGTAGTCATATACTGATGGTGGGTGTAGTGATTTAGATCAGCAAAGATCATGGTTCTGGTGATGTGTTCATGTACTGATGGTGGTTGTAGTGATGTATTCATGTACTAATTGATGGTTCTGGTGCTGTATTCTCTCATTAAAGATAAAGAAGAAAAAAAATGGTACAGCCAGATCAGTAAAAGATTTGGATATCCAAATTGTCAAAATATAAAACTATTTAGCCCATATGGTAATGAGAAAAACATAAGCATTACAAACCAAACATTTTTTTTTTTTAGCAAAATAAGTAATTCAGGAAAGTTTGGTCCAGCTGTAATGACACTGACCTGTAGAATCATGTCCACGGGTCTCCTTTATCAAATAATGAATAATTTAAAATCAAATATAAAAAAAACTATGATTTAATTGCATTTGTTTACTTCAGATTTATATTGTACTGCAGGGACGAGAGCAATTTCAATTTTCTCCTTAATTAGCAAAAAAGCTAGAATTGGCCCTGGCTGCAGTCACTACTCTGCTGTTACTTAATGTCTTATACTCTAGTCACATCCAGAGCTGCAGTAACCATTCTTCTGCTGTATCAATTTTTATTCTTTTATCACACCCAGAGCTTCAGTCATTTTTCTGTATTAAATCTTGTTTTATACTCTAGTTATATCCAGAGCTGCATTCACTATACTGCTGTTACATCATGTTTTAAATTTTAGTCCAGACCTGGTCAAAGTTTGACCCATGGACCACATCAGGCTATTTGGTTGTTTCTATCTGGCACATGGAGCGGGACAGCCCAAGGGCAAGAACCTGTGCCATCCCACACCACATGGCCTACCCCTGCCTGGCATTTCAATTTCCCAAGGATGCAGATAGCCATGTGTATACAGTTTGACATTCCATGCAGTATGATTGCCCATAGCTCCCATACAAATTCTGATGCCACATAGCCCCTATATACAGTATGATGACCCATAGCTCTGACCTAGTATGGTACCCCATAGCCTCTATACGTGATATACTTTCCTTTAGTCCCTTATACAAATTATGATGCACCATATCCTCACTTTTCACAGCATGAGGTCCCAAAGTCTCTATGCCGAGTATGATGGCCTCCAAAGTATATTCCTCCATATAATGCCACCACAGTTCCCTCAACTCCTAGGATATCCAAAAAGCTTATACTCACCTAGCCTTGGTTCAATGTCCACTGCAGCCTCCATCTCCCCTTCCAGCTTGTATAATAATGAGCAGAAGTTGCCCGTGCCTGTCAGTGTAACTGGTGGAGCAAGGAGCAGATGGCTTTCTGCTCCTCAACAGGGTTTAACAGTATCAGTGTCCAAAGGATACTATTAAAAGTGTTGCATGCTAATGCCGTCCACTGACCATTTGGCATTTGTCGGAATTTCCAGTCCAGCCCTGCTACATCACATTAGAATAACTTCTATGCCAGTCTGTTATTTATCAGAGTCATTAACCCCTTTTTGACATATGATGTGCCGTGTCCATCATAGGTCACCTGCCCCTCTTTGTTGCAGGCTCCAGAGCCTGATCTCATCAGCTGTCATGTGCCCCTAACAGCAGTGGGTGGAATCGCGATCCACTTGCGGCTGTTATCTAGTTAAATGCCACTGTTAATCTCGGCATTTAACTCACGCAAACCAGATGCGTGTCTCAGCTCCGCCCATCTGTGCCCGTGTGACATGACCGTGGGTCGCTGAACTGCCATCAGCATTTTTGTTACACATAGCAGTTCTGCAGCCCTGCTATGTGTAACACAAGCTATCAGATGATCGCAGCTTCTAGTCTACCATGGAGACTATTGGAACAAGTAAAAAAAAATAATTAAATATTAAAACATTTTTAAAAATGTAAAAATTCAAATCACCCCCATTTGGCCCATTCAAAGTAAAATAAAAAATACACATATTTGGTATCTCAGCATTCAGAATCACCTAATGTATCAAGATATAAAAAGATTTAATCCGAACTGTAAACGGTATAACGAGAAAAAAATCTAAAGGCCAGAATTAAGTTTTTTAGTCGCTGCAACATTGCAATAAAATACAATAACGGGCGATCAAAACATCATATCTACCCCAAATAGTGTCCATAAAAGCATCAGGTCGGCACGCAAAACATATGCACTCTCCCAGCTCCAAATCCTGGGAAAAAGGAGACGCTACGGGTCTTGGAAAATGGCGCCATTTCTAAAGAAATTTGACAAACTTTGGATTTTTTTTCACCACTTAAATAAATAATAACCTTTACATGTTTGTTATCTACGAACTTGTAATCACCTGGGGAATGATAATGGCAGTTTTCCTGAAGATAGTAAAAAAAAAATCCAAAACACTATTGTGGAATTGCCCTTTTTTGCCATTTCACCGCACTTAGAATTTTTTTCCCCCCATTTTCCAGTGTACAGTCTGGTAAAAGCAATGGTGTTGTTCAAAAGTAAAATTCGTCCCGCAAAAAAAACAAGCCGTCACGTGTCCGTAGCGATGGAAAAATAACAAAGGTTATGGATCTGAGAAGAAGGGGAGCGAAAAATGGAAACGCAAAATCTTAAATATCCTTGGTCTTTAAGGGGTTAATATGTATGTGTTTAGGGTTTATTAGTGAATCGCTAATTACTGGAATAACTTACTTTGACTTGTCATTGCTTCATGACTGTAAATTTGTCACAAGAGCACAATTAACATTCACTCGACTTGATACCTTCAGAAAATCTGCAAGAACGGACTTAAGATTGACTGGGCAGCAGTCATAGTTATTCACAGTAGACGTTGTGAGGTAGCGCCGTCATTCAAGTAGGGGATACTCGCTCAGCAGAAACAAAATCAGATACGGCACAGGTTTTCCATAAACTCATAACAGTCCATGCGGTTTATTCAGCAGCATAAACCCATAGAAGCAACATAAAGTTCATATAACAGCATAGCGTCCATGACAGAGTTCAGCTCTGTAATCCCTGTGGTCACACAGGTTAAACATATACAGGCTTTCTAGCCTCAGCGTTATCTCACCCACGTCAGGGTCACTCATGGTTCCTTTAGCATACTGCAGACGTCCATTCCCTCCAGGGAACTATCAGGCACGTGCAGCCATTACACACAGCTCTCACTGCTGTCAGAAGGCAGCCCCCATCTCTCTCTCAGACAGGGCCTTCCACACTGGACCAACCAGGTCCCAGCATTCACCCCATGTGACCTACCCTGGCCACATTATATGGTTCATAGCCACGCCAACCGGGTCACAAGACTCTGACCTCATCACAGGTCCTTCATGCCTTTACACACTCTTTACAACAGTGCTTTAAACACACCCCCTGGGTGGGTTTGTAGGTAACCAGGCTCGCCCATCTCTCTAGTTACCTGGAGACTTCTCCCTTACACATTGAAACAACACCTCAGCAGTATCACTGCTGATCAACACATAAGTCTCCATCCCAAAGCCACCCACTTTGAGATACATAACGGCCATTCAGTATTCTGCCATTCATCCTTTCTCCTGGGACATCCACACAGCGCCCCCTAGCGGACTCAGTGGTTACTACACCACATACCTCCCCCCTCTGTTCAAACTTGTGGGGTTGAACACACAACATTACACCAGGGTCTCGCGACCGTGCACTCACTACACCTTGCTCCACAGGTCGAGAGAACCATCTCCATCTGTCATGCGGCCTCGTTCCTACGTTAGACTTCCCCTGCCTCCAGCCGTCAGAATATCTGTCATTGTCTTTGACCCTCCAGTCACGGTCTGTCTGCGTCGTCAGACACTGTCTAGTCACCACATTCCTCTCTCTGTTTGTTCCACTACCCGACCAGCTACCCCGGTTGGTACGGTCATCAGTTTTAGTTGGGCCTACTGTCTGGCCTGAGTCTGACCCATTCAGCGTCTCACAGGAACTAATGTCTCTCAGCCTCGTACGGCCCATCGAACTGCCACTTGCTGACATTCTTTGGCCATCCACCCTGTCACTTCTTGGCGGAACCCTTCGGGTCCTTACATCTTGGGTTGAAGGCGGCCGCCACCTGATATTCCGTACTTCTTTATTAATTCGCCGACGGTCCAGCCTCAACTGCTCAATTTCTTGTAGGTACCCCACTCGATACTCCACGAGCATCCGAAAGTCTCTCAGGCTCTCTGCGGAGCAAACCACCATGATGGGAATCCTACCCACTTCACTGAATACCTGGTCTTCATCATCAGGAGGGATCCTCACCCTCACCACACCGGAGATATTCACAAGGTCTTGCATTACCTTCCCGGATCTTCCAATGATTCTTCCAATCAGAGCTTTGGGTACCTGAACTACATCTTTCCGCAAACCCAGCCGATCCATAGCCTCCCTTGCTAACTCTAGGCGTCGAGCAGCCTTCATGTTACTCCGCCTAACCAGCTGTTTGGCGTGGAGACATTGTAGGTGCATCTCTTTCAGGACAGCTACTCGGTTTGATGTACCTTCTCTGGCTGATACTTTCACTATCTGCGGAGTCTCAGGTGCCCAGTGCACCATACATGCTTTGACCGCCTCTTTGAAAGCCTCATGCACACCTTCCTCAGCACAGGCTTCTTGCATGTCTTCTGGTACATTAATCACAGACTGGAAGGTCGTGGTCTTGCTCTCTTCCTGACCAGGAGGCTCTGGCTTTACCACGGACTCTTCCCTCACTACAGTTGCCCCTACCGGGTGACTGTCTTCTTCAGTTCTCAGCTCCTCAACCTCACGAGATCTCATCTCTTCACGACCGTCTGCCAAGACGGGCACCGGCAGCTCCGTTCCACCACCAGTCAGACCTGGCCGCTGTTCATCACTGTCCAAGTTCTTCTCCCGCAGAAGACCACTTACAGTTTCTTTGAGCTCTAAGACCTCTTTCTCGAGCTCCTCAACCCTGTGCTCGGCCATTTGTCTCAGGACTTTCCCGTTCGAGATGTCCTTCCACTGTCTACTTTATCAGCTGTATCTCACGATCCTGTTCTCTTTTGGCCAGCACGTGTCTCACCACTACATCTTTACTTATATTGTCAAAGGGTACCGCTGGGTCAGTCCCACCAGTCGAGTGAACCCTACAGTAACCCTCTGACCGTGTGTCTAGTCCAGTCATCTCATCTCCCAGCCCACCGTCTGTCTTGTCACGAGACATCATGTCCGTAAGTTTGGCAGATGTACTTCTTCTTCCGGTCAGTACTACCAATGACCTGTCCACGTCAGGAGCCGTCACTGTCTCAGTGTCTGCTGGCCGCACAGTTGACACGTCTTCATCGTCCGACCATACGTCATCAAATACGACAAAGTCTCGGCCCCTCTCAAAGGTATGCACTAAGTTTGGTGGCATACTACCACCTTGACACTTCCCCTTTGCCATCTCAATCATAACTCTGTCCACCGTATAGTTCACCGTGACCCCATGTTTACAGCGAAACCTGGCGTTCTTTTCGGTTAGAGATAACACGAGAGGCGTTCCTGTCAGAGTCACCTGACTATCTGAGTCCAGTCTACCAGAGACCCCTTCCCAGTGTAGCATCACGGTACACACCTGCGGCCCATCATTATCCGGAAAATCCATACTGCACTCCTCAAAACTCATACAGACACACTGCGGGTCCCCAGACATACCCACTGAGTCAACCAGTGCTGCCATTTCCTGAACCACCCCAATTTGGGTCACTGCCCCCTCCCAGGACTCTACCCCTTTTTAGGTTACCACCCCAATTTAGGTCACCACCCCCCTCTGGGACTCCACTTCTTTTTGGGTTACCACCCAAATTTGGGTCACCGCCCCCTTCTGGGACTCCACCCCCTTTTGTGCTGCCACCCAGATTTGGGCCATCGCCGCCCTTCGGGATTTCCCCATATCCGTTATACCGGTCCTCTCAGACTACAGTTCACACAACACAGTTTGTCTCTTTTACGATACCACACAAGTCCCTGTTGGCACCACCACAGCTCCTGCTGTCACCGATCACTGACACCACAACAGTTCCTTCTGGCGCTGCCACAGCTCCTGCTACGCCGTCTTTGTGGACCTGCCGATCCACTGGAAACCGCTTGTCCCCTTCGCAACCCCGCCGGGTTACCGGAAGACGCTTGTCCCCTTCGTAACCCCGCTGATTTACAGCAAGCCACTTGTCACCTTCTTGACTCCTACTGAGCCACCACAGGCTGAGTTGAGAAAAGAAGAAAGAAAAAAAATAACACACCACAAAAAACTCTTGACTGAGTGCTATTCAGGACATACCGTTTCTGCCTGAGACCGTCCAACACACAGGGCACGCCGGGTGCTATTAAGGGAGCGGCCCTCCTCCCAGGGTTTCCCAACAGACCGGCCTCACCAGGTCCAGGGGCTCAGCGGGTGCTCTTCAGGACATCCATCTCCTCCTAAGACTGCCCAACACTCACGCCTCACCAGGTCCAAGGTCATACCACGTGTTCCAGGGAGACGATTCTTCTCCTAGAATCTCCCAACACTGACCCTCCAGGACCTTGCTCACTGAACCCTCCATGAACACAGTCTTTATCACTGATCCAGGTCAGTACAACACGAACACCTGTCCGTCACCTGTGTCGGCCACACAGGTCCTCAGATACCTCTTCTCCACTGAGGCACCCTATAGCAATCACCAGTCTCTTTCTCACTGACCCCGGTAAGTACAACACAGTTTTCATGACCGTCACCTGCTGGCCACGCAGGTTCTCGGACCCCTCTACCGCAGAGGTGTCCTATCAGTCTTTTCCACTGACTCCAGTCAGCATATCACGCGGCTTTCCATACCGTCAGCCCTCCTGGCTCAGCGTTGCCCTTAGCAACCAACATTGCAGTCCTTTTCCGTTGCCTCTAGCAACAAGGCTACAATATTGCCCGCATTATCCACCAATTGTGAGGTAGCACTGTCATTCAAGTAGGGGATACTCGCTCAGCAGCTATAAAATCAGATCCGGCACAGGTTTTCCATAAACTCATAACAGTCCAAGCGGTGTATTCAGCAGCATAAACCCATAGAAGCAACATAAAGTTCATATAACAGCATAGCATCCATGACAGAGTTCAGCTCTGTAATCCCTGTGGTCACACAGGTTAAAAATATACAGGCTTTCTAGCCTTAGCGTTATCTCACCCACGTCAGGGTCACTCATGGCTCTTTTAGCATACTGCAGACGTCCATTCCCTCCAGGGAACTATCAGGCACGTGCAGCCATTACACACAGCGCTTACTGCTGTCAAAAGGCAGCCCCCATCTCTCTCTCAGGCAGGGCCTTTCAATCTGGACCAACCAGGTCCCAGCATTCACCCCATGTGACCTACCCTGGCCACATTATATGGTTCATAGCCATGCCCACCGGGTCACATGACCCTGACCTCATCACAGGTCCTTCAAGCCTTTACACACTCTTTACAACAGTGCTTTAAACACACCCCCTGGGTGGGTTTGTAGGTAACCAGGCCTGCCCATCTCTCTAGTTACCTGGAGACTTCTCCCTTACACATTGAAACAACACTTCAGCAGTATCACTGCTGATCAACACATAAGTCTCCATCCCAAAGCCACCCACTTTGAGATACATAACGGCCATTCAGTATTCTGCCATACATCCTTTCTCCTGGGACATCCACACAGCGTCCCCTAGCGGACTCAGTGGTTACTACACCACAACGTAGAGTAAAGTGCTTCATAGATACTTGTGGAGATCTTTGGCCTTTGAGTTGAGGTCAGACATCAGTTCTTAAAATATTTCTTAAAAATTGTCATTACGTCTCATATCTGTGCACTTGAATCTGATTTGGCTGAGAGATAAGCAATGGGATGAAACTGAATGGGAGGAGACACAGATTAGATATTAGAAAAAACTTTTTGACAGTTAGAGTGATCAATGAGTGGAACAGGCTGCCACGAGAAGTGGTGAGTTCTCCTTCAATGGAAGTCTTCAAACAGAGGCTGGACAGACATCTGACTGGGATGATTTAGCGAATCCTGCTTTGAGCAGGGGGTTGGACCAGATGGCCCAGGAGGTCCCTTCCAACTGTATGATTCTATGATTCTTCTATGAATCTATGATTCTATAATGGACCACTGACTGAGTTTAGACTGTATATAATGTGATCTGCCACTTTACTAGAAAAAACAGCTGTCTAGAAACGTGTTGGATCTATTTTTTTTGGTTCTGCTGCCATCAAAACTGCAGCAATTCAGTGTGGCATAAATGTGAAAAAGTGATGACATTGTAGTGCAGGAATATTGGAGATAACGACACTATAGCTACTCGCAATTGTCGCAAATTAGATAGAAGCCTCAAGGAAGGACTGCTCTTCATATGTCCATCCACAGGTATCAGAGGAGCAGGGTGTACAAAGATAACCTTCCCCGCACCAATATTACACTTATGTCAGTCTGCAGGAAGGAGTCATCCATCCGGTATCTGAGGAGCTAGGGTGCACCAAGAAAGCATTCTCCCACCATTTCTCCACCCTATAAATGTTCAACAAGGGGTCATCCATCCACAGGAATAACAGGAGTTAGAGAGTGCCAAGAAAAAAACCCCATCATTATTCTAACCTACTAGCTTGCAGGAACAGGTCATCTATCCACAGGAATCTGAGGAGCTAGGGTGCAATAATAAAACATTCCCCCACCATTACTCCACCATACCAGCCATCGGCAAGGGTTCATCCTTCAACGGGTATCGTAGGAGCTGCAGGGAGCCGAGACAACATTCTCCACAACAATACTCCATCTGCATGCCAGAAAGGGGTCATCAATCCAAAGGTCTCAGAGGGGTCACAATGTGCCAAGAAAACATTCCATAGCCCATAACAACCAATCAGAATCCAGCTTTCATTTTTTAAGCAGCTCTGGATAAATGAAAATTGTGCTGTGATAGGTTGCTATGGGCAACAAAGATAGTTTTCTTTTAGACTGATGTAATTACTAGGCCCTCACCTCAATTAGATCAGTGACGATACTTATACTCTAAACAAAGTACAATGCAGTGTGAGAGTTTTCATTGAAAAGCAAATCATGGAGAAAGACATAGTATAGCAACTAAAAATATGTGCGATAGACAACATCAGAGGAGAGGATAGCGCCTGCACCCATCACTAAAACAAAGGGTTCTTCGGAACGTCAAAAGGCAGGACGCCATTTTGCTGGAGTCTTATGAAGGCTGAAAGATATAAAAATGCTAAAATATTATGTACATTTACTTTAGGCCCTCCGTTCACCTTTCCAGAGAGGCCTTACTGGGCCCTGGCGTAAAAGGGAGGCCAACATGACAGGGTTTTGGGAGGAACATTAAGCGAATAGGAGGATTAGTGACAGGAAGGGTTAAGAAAAGGGGGAAGATAAGGGGCAGCATCAGAGTGGGATGGATGTAGGTGGGGGGATTAATAGGTGAGACCGTTAGTGAAGGGGCAGCCATTTTAGGCACAGCCTAGAGTGAAGCAATCTCCTACCATCCTCCCTTTGTTAATGGGCAATTTTACTAGGGGATTCATTTCTAAAAAAAACCAGTGGCAGTTTTATATTTATTGGTCATTTGGGAAATTTCAAAATCTTTGACGTTGGAGGATGTGGCTAAAGGTGGATCAGGGGGGGCAGGGCCGGCTCCAGGTTTTCGTGGGCCCCAGGTGAAAGACTCTCAGTGGGCTCTTCTAATATATACTTACCTTGTAATGTCTTCACATCATGTTCCGTCCAGATGTCTCCGGATCCCAGAATTCCAATCGGCTTAAGTCCACCGACCACCATATTGGGACACTCAAGTGATAGGTGTCTCAATTTGGAAACTGCTGGTGGTACCAGCCTCTTGCGCGGTACCATCAGCGGAACACTGTCGCACCACACGCACTGTATACGTCGTGTGCATCACACACACAAACACTTACTGTATACGCCGTATGCACCACACACACAGACTCTGTATATGCTATACGCCACACACACACACACACTGTATATGCCGTATGCAGCCTCTTGAGCGGTACCACCAGCGGAACACTGTCGTGAACACACCGCTGCCGGGATCAGCTGGATGATTCACTGATCGCTGCCATCTTTGTACAGGAGAAGCGCATGCATAGTGTGGTACAGTAAAGGGTGTTTCATTGGATGGGAGATACATTTCTCCCAGCAGATTAATGTTTGGCCGGGTTTTTCCCTAAAGACAGGACCTGCGATGATGTCATGGTCACGTGATCAGCCCATGTGATGTCTACCTCACTGGTGGGAGGGTTTATGGGCTATGTAATGGAGGTTGGTATTTGGCACATGGGGAGTGTGTGTCTGGAAGTTACAGGAACTTGGCTGGACTTAGCCTGAACTTGTATACAGGATCCCCGTGCTACACGACTATGGCAGCAAGACTCTCAACAGCCCTGGGAATGGCACCTGGCGGATGCCACAGGACCTTGCAGCCGCTTAGTTAAGCTCGTCCTGTGCAAGGGGTGATTCTGGGACCAGTGGTTCTCCAAGCTGGAGTACATTTATGTTTTTCCCTTATTTTCTGCTAACCTGCTGTTTGCAAAGTGACATTAAACCACTGAAATTAGACTTTAAGCCTGTGTGTTGCCTCGCTACTGCAGCCCTGCCATTACCTACCAGAGTGAATTCCTACAATAGTTTTAATGTGACTGCCACTATCTTTCTGCACAAAGATGGCGGCGGTCTGATTTACTACACATGGGGGGAGATATTCTCAACGCTGCAAAGCCTGCCCCTATCGTGACATTACCGCCCTCCCCATGCAATAGCAACGGGCCTCCATCTAGTTTTACATAAACCACAATTAATGATGCACAGATATGGCAGAAAAATAAGGGTACATTACAATGCCAAAGATTTCACTCACTTCTTATATTACATGAGTGATATCTATTGTAAATTCTACAATAGGTCAGAAACCAGACAGTATAGACCTCCATACAGTATTATATTCACCACATAGTCCTCCATACAGCATAATGAGCCCCATATATTTCTCCATACAGGATTATGACACCACATAGTTCTCCATGCAGAATAATGAGCCCCATATAATGCTCATAGAGTATAAGAAGCCCCATATAGTGCTCCATACAGTATTATGGACACCACATAGTGCTCCATACAGAATAATGACCCCATATAATTTTCCATATAGTATTATGGGTATCACATAGTGTTCCATACAGAATAATGGACCCATATGATGCTCTATGCAGTATATAATGGGCCCCATATATTGCTCCATATATAATGGGCCCCATATAAAGCTCCATACAATATATGATGAGCCCCATATAATACTCCATACAGTATAATGAGCTCCATATATTGCTTCATACATTATAATGGGCCCCATATAACGCTCCATATAGTATATGATGGGCCCCATGTATTGCTCCATATTATAATGCTCCATTCAATCTATAATGGGTCCCATACAGTATAATGAGCCCCATATATTGCTCCATATAGTATAATGAGACCCATATATTGCTCCATACAGTATGAGCACCATATATTGCTCCATACATAATGAGCCCCAACTCGGTGTGGCATAAATGTGAAAAGGTGATGAAATTGTTCTGCAGGAATATTGGGGATGGCGACACTATAGCTACTCGCAATTGCCGGAGAAGAGATAGTAACGCTTACATGGTCTGAATACCCTCTTCTACTTTGTCCCCGGATTAATGTCTGGGGATTGCGATGGCCAGATAAGCAATATACACTCACAGTTACGCTACTGGAAGCAAATCATGACTACAAGACTCTTGTGTCACAGTCCATTGTTCTTCTGCCATAGGGTAAATGGCTGCCATGAAGGGATAAAATTGGCTGGCCTCAAGGAAAGACTGCTGTTCATATGTCCATCTACAGGTATTATAGGAGCAGGGTGGGCAAAGATAACCTTCCTTGCACCATTATTACACTTACGCCAGTCTGCAGGAAGGGGTCATCCATCCAGTATCTGAGGAGCTAGGGTGCACCAAGAAAGCATTCATCCAGCATTATTCCATCCCAGGGGTAATCAGGGATAACTACAGTCCTTGGGCAGCTCCCCTGGTGTTAGTCAAAAAGAAAGATAGTAAAATGCGCATGTGTGTAGATTACAGACAGCTTAACAAAATTACTCACCAAGATGCATACCCCTTACCTCGCAGAGTCTCTAGCAGCATTAAGATCAGCTAGGTTCTTCTCCACTTTGAGCTTAACCAGTGGGTACTGGCAGGTTCCTGTTGCTGAGGCAGACAAAGAAAAAACTGTGTTCACTACTCCTATGGGGCTATGATAATTTAATTACATGCAGTTCGGATTGAGCAGTGCTCCTGGGACCTTTCAGAGAATTATGGAATGTTGCCTGGGACATATGAACTTTGAGACTGTGCTATTGTACTTGGATGATGTGATTGTATATTTCAGTACCTATGAGGAACATCTGCAACACCTGGCAGAGGTCTGAGAGGCGTTATCTAACTTCGGCTTAAGGGTAAAACCATCTAAGTGTCATCTCCTAAAGCCCAAAGTGCAATATTTAGGCCATGTTGTGAGTGCAGAAGGAGGAGCACCTGACCCAGACAAAGTGACTTTCATAAGAGACTGGCAGGTACCCACCAACATCCAAGAGGTCAGACAATTTCTAGGCCTAGTGGGATACTACAGACGCTTTATCAAAGACTTTACTAAATTGGCAGGCCCCCTTCAAGATCTCCTAGTTGGCCAACCCAAAAAGGCCAGAGGCAAGAGTCTCCTGATTGAGTGGAATGCTAAGTTGGATGAGTCATTCAACAGCCTTAAGCAAAAACTTACTGGAGAAGAGATCTTAGCGTATCCAGACTACGATCAGCTGTTTATCCTGCACACCGATGCCAGCAATGTTGGCTTAGGAGCCATCCTATCTCAAGTGCAGCAGGGTAAGGAGAAAGTCATTGCTTATGCCAGTCAGAAGCTTTGTCCTACTGAGAGGAACCCAACCAACTATAGCTCCTTCAAGCTAGAATTCTTGGCTATCGTTTGGGCAGTGACTAGAGGTTAAAGCACTATTTGGCCTCATCTAAATTTACCATCTATACAGACAACAATCCTTTAGCCCATCTGGAGACTGCCAGGCTCGGTTCCCTGGAACAAAGATGGATGGCTCGGTTGTCCAATTATAAGTTCGTCATCAAATACCGAGCTGGCACTAAAAATGCCAATGCCGATGTCTTGTCCCGTATGCCAAATGCTCCTGATCCAGCAGAAGATCTACAAGACCTGGAAGAAATAGAGATGCCGGCGTTCCACTGCCACGGTGCCTCCCAAGACTCAAACCACGTGACAGGGAGTCTTGCCATTAACGAAGTTTCCTTTAATCCAATACCCCACCATGGTTGGGCAGAGACGCAGAGCAGTGACCCGGCTATATGTATGGTCAAAGAACTCCTTAGTGAAGCAGATTCGTCTCCAGCTCCTGATGCGCCTGCAGATGTCCAACAGTTGTGGAAAGAGAGAAAGAAGCTGTTCCTTTTTGAAGGCAAGTTAATCCGAAGAGCTATTAACCCACGTACGCATGAACTGGTATAGCAGATCGTGGTCCCCAAAAAGGACGTGCCCATGGTCTTGGAAGCTTACCATAATCAAGCGGGACACTTTGGTTTGAAAAATCTGAAAGTAGTCATCCGCGACCGCTTCTTCTGGACGGGTATGAGCCGGTCCATTGAATAGTGGTGTAGGAAATGCGGCCCATGTAATCTCAGAAGAAAGATTTCTGCCAATCAAAGGGCCCCTTTGAAGCCCATCATCACTAAACAACCTTTGGAACTGGTGGCCCTAGACCACGTGCAACTAACCCCAAGCCGATCAGGGTATGCCTTAAAAATAGTGGATCACTATTCCCGTTTCCTGGTGGTCTTTCCAGTGAAAGACCAAACAGCAAGAACAGCTGCAAAGGCATTCCAGGAATATTTATGCAGACCCCATGGCTACCCAAATCAAGTGCTGACAGACGAAGTCTTTCAAGAATTTTGCTCTCTCTATGGATGTAAAAAGATCGGAACTACACCATACCACCCACAAGGCAATGGACTTTGCGAAAAACTGAATCATCTGGTGATCAATTTATTGCAGATCCTACCACTAGAAGAAAGGAACCAATGGCCTGAGAAATGACCTGATTTGATTGAAATGTACAATCATATCCCAACCAGTGCAACAGGATATGCCGCAACTTACTTGATGCGTGCACGTCCAGGTAAACTCCCCATCGACCTAGAAATGAGAGTCCTAACTCCTGAAACCATATCCAGCCAATTGGACACGGATTGGAATACAGAAAGGCAACTGCAGTATCAAAAAGTTCAGCAATGTGTAGAGGAAAGTCTTGCTCAAGCTAGGCAAAAACAGGAAAGGAACTTTAATAGACATGCTGTGGCAATCCCCTTACCAACAGGTGAACAAGTGCTGAAGAAAAAGAGAAGAAACCACAAGTTAGATGACCAATGGGAGGCTCAGCCTTACACTATTCAACTGTCTAGCTATGACAACAGCAAAGTGTGTACAATCTCCAAAGACTGTGGAAAAACGTGTGCTCCCGTATCCAGAGACAATCCATAATAATAATAATCTTTATTTTTATATAGCGCTAACATATTCCACAGCGCTTTACAGTTTGCACACATTAATATCACTGTCCCTGATGGGACTCAAAATCTAGATCCCCTATCTTTGGAATGTGGGAGGAAACCGGAGTACCCAGAGGAAACCCACGCAAACATGGGGAAATATACAAACTCCTTGCAGATGTTGTCCTTGGTGGGATTTGAACCCAAGACTCCAGTACTGCAAAGCAGCAGTGCTATCCACTTAGCCACCGTGCAGCCCTAATCTGAAAGTATGTCCAGCACAGCTGCGTGAAAGAGTTGAGACTGTTGTGAATTCCCTTGCTCGAATTTCTGAGCCGAAGCTCCCTCTGCTCCCTCTGGTGGTTACTGAGAGAAGTGGAGCTGGCCAGGTGGATGGAAGTTCTCCACCTGACGACAATTATTGGGAACCTGGGATTACTCTCTGGGAGCATATTATTGAGCTGGCTGCTCTTGGAGGTTGCTGGTGATTTCCTCTGTGTTCATTTAGAGTTCTTTTGTCCCCTACCTGATCTGCATGGTTCAGCTATGTGATTCTTTTGCTAATCCTTTGCATCAAATCTGGTTGTGTCTTTTTTTGCTTTCTGTTTTGCTGCTAGGGTTCAGCGTGCTCCCTGCTTGGAGCAGCGCTGGTGTTGTGAGCTCATTTTCGTGTTTGCCTCTGGTTTCTGGTGAGGGTTATGGAGCTGGCTGTGCTGACAGAGGAGTAGTGAGTTCTCTATCTGGACTCCCTCTGTTGGTGAAGGGAGGTAATGAAGCTGATCTAAATGGCAGAGACCGGCCACTTGAGGAAGAGGACTGCGATTGGACATCAGGAGTTTTTGATTGGATTTAAGGCAGCCGACTCCCTAGTTTCTTGCTGGTGATTTTTCCTGACTGTGGCTTCTGGTTTCCAGTTTGGTTCTTGCCTTCTTAAAGCTAAGTTTTCTCTGCTATTGTTCATATGAGTTTTTGTCTGGTTTACTTTGTTTTTGTGTTCAGCCAGCCCTGGCTGGGACTGGGCTGAATCCCCATTTTGTCTCTGATCAGTTGATCTCTTTTGCTCTGTCTTCAGAATATACCTGAGTGCTGATATAGGGAATTGAAGTCTAGCGAATTCAGGGCTTTTTTTCTATCAGACGTGTTGGACAGGGTTTTCTGCGTGATTGCAGACAGCAGCTTTTCTTTCTCGTCCTTTCTAGTTAGTGAGGGCCCCATCGTTTGCTCAGCCTATCTTTCTATCTGTGTATGTGTTTTCATTTTGTTTCACCGACAATACATGTTGGGGGCTGTCTATTGCTTTGGGGTCTGCTCTGGGGCAGTTTAGATTTTCCCTTTCTTTCTTTAGGCTTATTTAGTTCTCCGGCCGTGACGAGGCGTCTAGGACCACCGTAAGCACACTCCACGGCTATTGCTAGTTGTGTGGATAGGATCAGGGGTCTGCAATCCGCTAGTTACCAACCTCTCTGGTTTTCTGGGCTTAGCTTGCTTTTTGTTTTTTCCTCCTCTGTGACTCATTCATAACAGCTGGGTCTTGCTTCATTTGTTCCAGCTTGTTCATTCCCCTGTTATGTTAGTATCTTTTTGCTTTGCTGCCAGTTATACCAAGGTGCTGTTCTAGCGGGGTTTTGTCTACGGCGCGACGTCAAGAGTTAAGTAGGCGTAATAAGTTATGCTTTTTTGTGGGGACGCCTGTCATGTTATTTCTGTCTTCCCTAAATGAGAAAAATGTTTTGCTCATGCATTTACGGTGGGCAGTGTACAGCCTAAGTTCCTGTTGGCGGTTACCTTGATCTGCTCCCTTACTACTTTTTCTGCTAAGGCCTTTGTTGATTCAGGAGAAGCTTTGAATCTGATGGATCTTGACAATGCCAAGCGTTGTGGTTTCCCCATGGTGCCCCTGAGAACCCCTATTCCCTTGAGGGGGATTGATGCTACCCCTTTTGCAGGGAATAAACCTCAGTTTTGAACCCAGGTGGTAATGCGGGTCGCCCCGGACCATCAAGAGAATTGTAAATTTTTGGTGTTGCACAATTTACATGATACTATTGTTCTGGGTTTTCCTTGGTTGCAAACCCATAATCCTATTTTAGATTGGAAATCTCTGTCTGTGGTGAGTTGGGGTTGTCAGTGTGTTCTTGGTGACACTCCTGATTTCTCCACCTCTCCCCAGTCTCAAGACTTTCCTGACTATTTGGCTGATTTTTCTGATGTATTTACAATCAATGATCCGTAGGTCACCGCTTCGGCAAATTATTGGCTGCAGCATTCACACAACCATTTATGTTGGAAGAAGAAACTATGAGACTGGTGGTGACCAGTCATACTTGGAGAGACCAGTACCACTCATACTTGGAGAGCAATAGTGAGGATCAGTAAATGCACGTACAAGAAGACACGTACATCTGCTGAATATATCTCCTTTTAACCTACATAAACTTTTTGTTTAGGCTTCAATCTGTTTCTGGTGGCTGCACATGAGTTTGGCCATTCCTTGGGACTCAATCACTCTCAAGACCGGCAGGCCCTGATGTTTCCAACCTACCGCTATGTAAATACAGACAATTACCGCCTGCCACAAGATGACGTCAATGGAATACAGTCACTGTATGGTCGAAGGCGCAAGTAACTCCTGTAGAAACCTGCTAGAATGGATTTTATCCAAGAGCGGAAAAGCTAATTATTGGTATAAACTATAAACGTGCAATAAATATATAAATATAAGATAAGAGTATCTGACAGTACAATATAGATTACAGCAGCGTTAGCGTGCCGCATTTGCAATATAACAATACCAATTATACTAATGATTTGTATAAGGTAGATCTCTACTTATGTTATATCTAGAAGATTTGAAAATGAAGGTTCAACTAATTTGTATCTCATTTGTATTGTCGGCCCAAAAGAAAGATCTTTTATATCAATGATGCCTTGCCGAAAAGGTTATACCAAAATATACCAATGACATGATCAAGTGCTTTCCCTTATTGTCCAGGAACAGAAAAAAACTGTCAACAAAGAGATTTTCAAGAGGTTTTTGGAGCAGTATCTGAACTCCCCAAATCCTCCTCTAAATCTCAAAACACCTCAAAAACGGTGAGTTTCCGTTCGGCTACTGCTTCGAGAACTGAGCAAAAAGACTCAAATAGAAAATAAGAGTTTAGTTCTCTTTACAGGAACAGCAGCACTTTTGTCGTAGGCTGAGACTGATATTGCAGCTCAGTGTAATTCAAGGGATTAAGGATGAATTGCAATACGAGGGACATACCAAGTACACTGGAAAATGCAAACCCCATCTAATTTGTTACAACTAGAGTTGAGCGACTTTTGTTTTTTTAGGGTCGCGTTTCGTTTCGTGAAACCCGACTTTTCCAAAAGTCGGGTCGAGCAAGATCGTCCGATTATAGGGAAAAGTCGGGGTCGTCCCGAAACACGAAACCCAATGTAAGTCAATGGTGAATAAAAGTCGGCAGTGAGAGGAGGACAGGAAACACACCTACAGTGCCCATTTGAATGCCAAAAGCATCAATTCTTCTTACTTAAGCTTGTCAACCTTAATTAACTTCATAATACAAGTTACGCACTGAAAAATGGGGGTTATTTGGCTAAAGTTGTGGGGGGGTAGGGCTGGCTCCAGGTTTTCATGTGCCCTTGGCGAAAGAGCGCCCCTTTAACACATACCACAACTCATCATGCTCCGATACGGCAGAGAAATAGCGGTATAGTACAATGAAAAATACTTCACTTTTTACATCTCATGACGAGGCCCATCTATTTCTCAATACAGAATCATTGGTCCCATATAATGTTTGAAACAGTATATGATGAGCTCCACATAATGCTACAGTATATGTTGGTCCCCATGGATGAAGCTCCACTGTCTTATGGGCCCAAATAATGCTCCAAACATAATGGGCCCCATTTCTACTGCTCTAGTGTATAATGGGCCCTGTAAATGCTGCTCCAGTGTCTGATGTCCACCTTTGGAATGTTCCAGTGTATGGTGGGCACCATCTATCATTCTCCAGAGTATAGTGCTCCCCAAAAATTGCTGTCCCAACATTGAAAACAATCAAATAAGTCTCCTCGCTAGGGAATCCCTGTACTTGTCTGAACTCCTCGTCGTCCCCATCTTCCATCTCACTGCATAGTATTTCAACTTTGCAAGTGCTGTGATCCTGAGCAAGCAGGGGGGGGGCCCACTCGCTGGCGACGGCACTGGCACTGGGCCCCTGATAGTACGGCGGTGTGTCTGATAGCGGGTGGGCCGAACCTGCACTTTCATCTGCAGCTTCCTCTTTGTCACCGTGTAAGATGGAACTGTATATGGGAAGGGTAACCTGAGTTTCATCAGGGTCAGATTCAGGCCGAGTAGCGTGCGAGGGGAATGTAGTGGTCTGGGTCAATGTACCAGCAGATTCATCGAGCAGTGGCTGGGCATCAGTGCACTTGTGTCGCCCCCAGGAGTACGGTCGCCACAGTGGCATTACCTTCTTCCCTAGGGAGTGTGATGTCATGCTTGGGAGCAACGAACGATCTCTCTAGCAGGTTAACTGATTGGGCGGCGTTATTCCCACGAGTCATGACCCTCCAAACAGCGTTCATGAAGGCAAAGTGTTTGTTTTACGTGGGTAGTATGGTTGCAAAGCTGAACCTTAAAGGAATGTCCAGAAGGGCACCACCAGGAGTGGAGCCTACGGTTAAATTCGACTCCACCTGGGAAACCTCAACCATGCCAGCTACAGAACAGATGCACACATTGCAAGCTTAATTCCGTTAACGAACGAGACTCCGTCATGCCCCGCGGTCCGAGTCCGGCTTACTAGAGGGACACGTGAGGCTCTGGCACATGAGATTGGCCAATAACTGGTGTGTCATGCCATTACATGTCCGTGGCTGCATATGCGCTACACTGAAAAGGCCAGCGTTTGTCGCTTACAGATGCAGATAACCCGCTGAACAACGTTAGTGATGGGGATCACTGATTACAATTATTACCCGCGAACAATGATTTCCCAGTAAGTGCAGGTCAACCGCAGTTCCGGAATTAGGCCTAACCGTCATTCCTGAAAAAATGAAAAACTTACGTATGCAAACCACAGGTGCTGTAGCTTGCTTAACAGCTCGCCAGTCGTTCTCACGCCCACTATGGATTGCACGTGATTGCACAAAGGTTAGAAAGGGTACCGTATCCCCGGATAACATGTATGGATAGCGTACACATTCAAAATATATGTCTATACATCAGGAGGCAGGCTCAGACGGTGTTAGGCCCAGTAAGGATTGCACGTGATTGCACAAAGGTTAGAAAGGGTACTGTATCCCCGGATAACATGTATGGATAGCGTACACATTCAAAATATATGTCTATACATCAGGAGGCAGGCTCAGACGGTGTTAGGCATAGCATGGATTGCACGTGATTGCACAAAGGTTAGAAAGGGTACCGTATCCCCGGATAACATGTATGGATAGCGTACACATTCAAAATATATGTCTATACATCAGGAGGCAGGCTCAGACGGTGTTAGGCCCAGTATGGATTGCACGTGATTGCACAAACGTTAGAAAGGGTACCGTATCCCAGGATAACATGTATGGATAGCGTACACATTCAAAATATATGTCTATACATCAGGAGGCAGGCTCAGACGGTGTTAGGCCCAGTATGGATTGCACGTGATTGCACAAAGGTTAGAAAGGGTACCGTATCCCCAGATAACATGTATGGATAGCGTACACATTCAAAATATATGTCTATACATCAGGAGGAAGGCTCAGACGGTGTTAGGCCCAGTATGGATTGCACGTGATTGCACAAAGGTTAGAAAGGGTACCGTATCCCTGGATAACATGTATGGATAGCGTACACATTCAAAATATATGTCTATACATCAGGAGGCAGGCACAGACGGTGCTAGGCCCAGTATGGATTGCACGTGATTGCACAAAGGTTAGAAAGGGTACCGTATCCCCGGATAACATGTATGGATAGCGTACACATTCAAAATATATGTCTATACATCAGGAGGCAGACACAGACGGTGCTAGGCCCAGTATGGATTGCACGTGATTGCACAAAGGTTAGAAAAGGTACCGTATCCCCGGATAACATGTATGGATAGCGTACACATTCAAAATATATGTCTATACATCAGGAGGCAGGCTCAGACGGTGTCAGGCACAGTATGGATTTGACGGCCCAGACTACACAGCGGAGGAGCAGGGAGAGGTAAAGATTGCAAATGTTGTGGCCCTGCCCAAGCAAGGGGGGCCCACTCGTGGGCGTTGGTACTGGCACTGGGCCCCTCATAGTACGGTGGTGTGTCTGACGGCGGGTGTGCACCACCACCGTCAGAGACACTTGATTGCACTATGAGGGACCCTGTGCCAGTACCCGCCCCCAAGAGTCGGCCTACCCACCTGTCCAGGGCAACGGCACTCGCACGGTGTCGTGCGCTAGGTGGTGACCCCGGCCATGGGGGGGGAGGCAGCACAGTTAGGGAGTTTTAGAAAGTGGCATATGTTGATGTTGGACATTCAGCTGATGCAAAAGGTGAAATAGGTCAAGTCCCAGGAAGAGGTGGACCAAAGCAAGCCATTTTTCTGTCACCCTATGTGTCATCAGGGGAAGGTGGGACAAAATCCTTGGAAACCCATGCGTGGTTCATTTTAATGAAGGTTAGATCATCCACATTTTGGGTTGACAGACGGGTCCTTTTTTCTGTCAGGATTGATCCAGCTGCACGGAAGACTCTTTCCGATAGCACACTTGCAGCTGGGCAAGCGAGCTCCTGTAAGGCATATTGTGCCAATTCAGGCCAGGTGTCCAGTTTAGCGGCCCAATAGTCAAAGGGGAATGACCTGTGTGGTAGAACATCGATATGGGAGGAAAAGTAGTTTGTAACCATAGTTGACAACTGCTGTCTCCTGTCACTTTCCATCGATGCAGTATTACCAGTTGTGTGAGCGGTACTTGAAAAATCATTCCACAACATTGTCATGAAACCCCTGTCTCCAACGCCACTTCTGCTGTGTGCACCACGAACACCTCTGCCAAGCTGCCCCCGGCCCGTACGGCTCGTGTGAGAACCATCACCGCTGCTGTGTGCTGGGAATGCCTCAAGCAACCGATTTACCAGAGTTGCTTGTTTATTAGCCAATATTAGGTCAAGGTTGCCTGTGGCATGATGTTTTGTAATTTGCCTTTATAGCGTGGATCCAGGATGCTGGCCAACCAGTAGTCGTCATCGTTCATCATTTTGGCAATGCGGGGGTCCCTTTTTAGGATCTGCAAGGCATAATCTGACATGTGGGCCAATGTTCCCGGTGTCAATGATGCACTGCGAGTGCTGGGTGGAGGAGCACTTTCTGGAAAATCCACATCCCTCCAGTCACGCACAAACCCTGTACCAGACCTTGGCACGCCAACATTTTCACTTGCCCCACGAGATGCATCCTCCTCCCCTAAGTAATCATCCCCATCATCCTCCTCCTCCTCCTCCTCTTCTTCCTCCACCTCGTCCAGGAGAGGTCCCTGAGCAGACAATGGCTGATTGTCATCAAGGATTCCCTCCTCCTCTTCCTCCTCATCAACATTGGCTGCAGAAGCCTGCTCCTTAAGGTGCGTCAAAGTTTGCATGAGCAGACGCATAAGTGGGATGCTCATGCTTAGGATGGCGTCGTCTGCGCTTACCAGCCGTGTGCATTCCTCAAAACACTGAAGGACTTTACAGAGGTCTTTCAGCTTCGACCACTGCACACCTGTCAACTCCATGTCTGCTCTCAAAGTGCCTGGCCGTGTATCCTCCCACAAATGCATTATGGCCTGCCTCTGCTCGCACAGCCGCTCCACCATGTGCAGGGTGGAGTTCCACCTTGTTGCAATGTCGATAATGAGGTGGTGGTTGGGAAGGTGGAGCAATCGCTGCAGCTTCTGCATACGAACGGAGTGTACAGGCGACCGGCGGATGTGCGCGCACAGTCTTCGCACTTTCTGGAGCAGGGCTGTTAACTCCGGATAATTTTTGAGGAAGCACTGCACCACCAGGTTCAAGGTGTGAGCCAAGCAAGGTATGTGGCTGAGTTTTGAAAGGGCTATGGCTGCCACAAAATTACGGCCGTTATCACTAACTACCTTGCCTGCCTCAAGATGTACACTGCCCAGCCATGACTCAGTTTGTCGCTTCAAGTACTCGGCCAGCACCTCGGCGGTGTGTCTGTTGCCCAAACACATCATCTGCAACACAGCCTGCTGACGCTTTCCACTAGCTGCTCGATAGGGGGACACCTCGTGTGCAACAGTGGCAGCTGCAGATGGAGTGCTCGTACAACTGTGCTCTGTGGACGAGCTTTCGCTTCTGGAGGAGGAGGAGGGTCGAACGCCTACAGCCAACTGTTTCCTATACCGTGGGCTAGGCAGCACTGTCCCACCACCGCTGTCCCCTGTGGACCCTGCATCCACCACATTAACCCTGTGCGCAGTGATGGACACGTAACGGCCCTGGCCATGCCGACTGGACCATGCATCAGTTGTGAGGTGCACCTTTCCGCTCACTGACTGCTTGAGTGCATGGACAATGCGGTCTTTCACATGATGGTGGAGGGCTGGGATGGCTTTGCGAGAGAAGAAGTGGCGACTGGGTAGGTCATAGCGTGGTACTGCATAGGCCATGAGTTCGCGGAAAGCTGCGCTTTCCACCAACCGAAAGGGCATCATCTCAAACGAGATTAGTTTGGCAATGTGGGCGTTCAAACCCAGTGTACGCGGATGAGAGACTGAGTACTTTCTTGACCTACTCATAGTGTCTGGGAGGGTGAGCTGGACTTGAGAGCTGCATATGGTGGAAGTAGCGGTGGACAGGGTGGACTGAGAGAGGGTTGATGATGGTGATGGAGTTGGTGTTCTTTCTGATGGCCTACAATCAGTCTTTCGTTGATATAACAGTGGGATTCCCTGACTGCTGTGGCCTTGCAACGACACCTCAACATTTGCTGCTGTGCTAACCGGTGGGCTTACAGTGGGGGAAACAATGTAGCGTTGCTGACTACCTTCGTTGTGATCAGTTGCACATGAGGTTTGGTGTTGTCCACGCTTGCAAGTGCATGGTGGTTAAATGTCTAAGCATGCAACTGGTATTCAAATTTTTCAGATTTTTCCCTCAGCTAAAGGTCTTTGCGCACGTCTTACAGATAACCTTGGCCTGATCATGAGGATTTTGTTCAAAAAAGTGCCACACTGCACTCTTCCTACTTTGGCAGACATTTTGCGGCCTAGCACGCTGTGATCTTTTGACCCTCTGGACAAACTGTCCAGCAACTCTTTTGATTTTTGGAACCTGTCTTTTGAGTGCTCCAGGTCTGCCAGATAACAATGTCGATGTCTGCTGTGGATGCTCCTCATCTGAGCTATTGTAAGCAGCACCCTCTTCCCCCAATGGATGCCAATCTGGGTCAACAACTGGGTCATCCATCACCTCCTCTTCAATGTCATGTGCACCTTCCTCTGTGTCACCGTGTATGGTGGTATAGTGTGCGGGAAGGGGCACCTGAGTTTCATCAAGGTCAGAATCTGGCTCTGTACACTGCGAGGACAATGTAGTGCTCTGAGTGAATGTACCAGCAGAATCATCCATCAGTGGCTGTGCATCAGTGCACTCCATGTCAGATTCATCTTGGCCTGGGTAATTCACCATTTCACTTGATAATCCAGGCATGGTATGTGAAAACAGCTCCATGGAGTAATCAGTAGTATGGCCTGCGTCATCCTTCAATCTTGGTTGGGGTGAAGGACACAAGGAAAGGTGTTGTTCATGAACATGAGCCTCCAATGACGACTCAGTGCTTTTACTTTTTACAACTAAAGAAGAGGAGGCGATAGAGCTGGAGGCTGAGTCAGCAATGTAAGACAAAACTTTTTCCTGATGCTCTGGCTTTAAAAGCGGTTTGCCAACTCCTAGAAAACTAAGCCTTCGAAGCCTTATGGAGCCAGACGATGACGCAGGCTCAACACCTCCTGCATTCGGTCCTATTTTGCTCTTGCCACTACCATCAGATCCACCACCAACACCATCATTACCAGCTGCCAACCCCCGCCCAATTCCACGGCCTCTTCCACCAGACTTCCTCATTTTTTGTAGAAATGTAGACAAAATCCAACAAACTATATAGTAATGTAAAACAAGGTACAAGGTGTCTATAGGACAGGGGAGATTTTGAATTTCTGCACACACTAGTGGACACTGGACACTTTTGGATTGTGTGAGGCCCACTGAATATCTGAGCGCTATGTCACAGGCTCGATGGCACAGCTGTGACAAAAGTGACTAGAGGATAAGGGAGATTTTGAATTTCTGCAGACACTTGTGGACACTGGACACTTTTGGATTGTGTGAGGCCCACTGATATCTGAGCGCTATGTCACAGGCTCGATGGCACAACTGTGACAAAAGTGACGAGAGGATAAGGGAGATTTTGAATTTCTGCAGACACTTGTGGACACTGGACACTTTTGGATTGTGTGAGGCCCACTGATATCTGAGCGCTATGTCACAGGCTCGATGGCACAGCTGTGACAAAAGTGTCGAGAGGATAAGGGAGATTTTGAATTTCTGCAGACACTTGTGGACACTGGACACTTTTGGATTGTGTGAGGCCCACTGATATCTGAGCGCTATGTCACAGTCTCGATGGCACAGCTGTGACAAAAGTGACGAGAGGATAAGGGAGATTTTGAATTTCTGCAGACACTTGTGGACACTGGACACTTTTGGATTGTGTGAGGCCCACTGATATCTGAGCGCTATGTCACAGGCTCGATGGCACAGCTGTGACAAAAGTGTCGAGAGGATAAGGGAGATTTTGAATTTCTGCAGACACTTGTGGACACTGGACACTTTTGGATTGTGTGAGGCCCACTGATATCTGAGCGCTATGTCACAGGCTCGATGGCACAGCTGTGACAAAAGTGACTAGAGGATAAGGGAGATTTTGAATTTCTGCAGACACTTGTGGACACTGGACACTTTTGGATTGTGTGAGGCCCACTGATATCTGAGCGCTATGTCACAGTCTCGATGGCACAGCTGTGACAAAAGTGACGAGAGGATAAGGGAGATTTTGAATTTCTGCAGACACTTGTGGACACTGGACACTTTTGGATTGTGTGAGGCCCACTGATATCTGAGCGCTATGTCACAGGTTCGATGGCACAGCTGTGACAAAAGTGACGAGAGGATAAGGGAGATTTTGAATTTCTGCAGACACTTGTGGACAATGGACACTTTTGGATTGTGTGAGGCCCACTGATATCTGAGCGCTATGTCACAGGCTCGATGGCACAGCTGTGACAAAAGTGACTAGAGGATAAGGGAGATTGGATTGCTTTTAAAAAAGCAGTTTGCAGAGCAGTGGGTAAACAGCAATGCAGCGGTCAGGAAGCCTTAGAAGGCAGCCCAACAACCAACACCACTGATACACCACAATATAGCCTCCCCTTGCACTGCACACACAGTGACTGGTGTGTTGTACAGGCACAATCGCTAGCAGCATAAGCAGTTTTTTTTTCTTCTTCTCTGCCTAACGCTCTCCCTACAGAATCAGCAGCAACCTCTCCCTATGCTAAGATCGGCAGAAGTAAGATGGCGGTCGGCGTGCACGCCCTTTTATACCCCCTGTGACGCCCACTAAAGCAAGCCAATCACTTGCATGCCCTTCTGAAAGATGGTGGTGACCCGTGCCTATGTCATCACGTTGCCCACATTGTCCGTGGATCCTGATTGGCTGAAAAAGAGCGCAAAACAAACTTTTGAAACGCGACTTTGGCGCGTAAGTCGCCGACCTCGTGGCCGACCTCATCCTAGGGTCGGGTTTCGTTTCATGAAACCCGACTTTGCCAAAAGTCGGCGACTTTTGAAATTTTTCGACCCGTTTCACTCAACTCTAGTCTCCACTTTGTGGCTGAGTTGCTGCGATTCATTTCACCTCTTATATCACTTGCAGGTGATACTTAAATATCACTTACAGGTGATGAAGGAAGATTTAAGAAGCAAGAAATGTCATGAATGGACTTGTTACAGCGGTGGCTCCTATTACAGGACCACGCTGGTATCAGGGAGTTCTGCACTACCAGCCATTATGTCCCATGTTAATAAAGGTGGAAGGCCTGTCGGGGGGCCAGACATTACACACCGGGGAACTGGATTTTATAAAACCTGAATTCAGTGAAGCTCTGTTGTGCTTCTCTAATGGACCTCAGTCCTGGTTCAAGAAGGATTCTCTACTGTGCTTTCTCAGACTTTTTAAAGCTCTAATTGACTTTACCTTTTCTTTTACCGTATGGGAAAGCAGTCTTAACAAAGGTAGTCAAGGGCCAGCACATGCCACTATATGTCTCTACTTTCTGCTTTCATATCTGAATTAATTAAATTAACATGTAATTTCTTTAGTTTAGTTACTATTGTATTGTGTCTTTATAATGTACTAATTTAGCATTACTGTAATATAGTTTAGAAATGCAGAAGAAAGTGGAAGATGTATTGTCCATTGTACAATTTACTTTTATTCCACTAGATGGCAAAATTGTGACTTAAAAGGGCTTTCTTCCAGAATAGAAAAAAAATCACAAAAGGAAATATCATTGCAAAGAATATCCTAAATACATTTAAGTAGAAAATCAAAATTGTTTTGTCTTGAGAGATCATCACTATTGAATTAAAATGTCCGGAAACATATACTGTATAAATTAAAACCTAAGTGCTAGCTCAGACCCAACGAGTGAGACAAACAATCCCTGCAGTTTATGTAAAATAGTGTAACTTTATTGAAGATAATTAAATAAAATGTCAGTACATGTACAACACATATTCTTGAAAAGTTGGGATGCTATGTAAAATGTAAAGAAAATAAGAATATAATGATTAAATCTCTTATAGACATATTTTATTCTCAACAGAACATAGGACACAAATCCCAAGGTGGATGTTGGACATTTCTTCATTTCATTTGGAAAAAAGTACTTATTTGTTAGTGTTGTTTAACATGTTTAACATTTTTATAAATGATCTAGATAAGGGAACTGAAGGCAAACTAATCTAATTGTAGACGATGCAAAACTAGGAGGAATAGGTAACACTAGAGAAGGCAGAGAAAGGATTCAGAAGGATCTATACAGTGGGGCAAAAAAGTATTTAGTCAGTCAGCAATAGTGCAAGTTCCACCACTTAAAAAGATGAGAGGCGTCTGTAATTTACATCATAGGTAGACCTCAACTATGGGAGACAAACTGAGAAAAAAAAATCCAGAAAATCACATTGTCTGTTTTTTTTTCCTTTTATTTGCATATTATGGTGGAAAATAAGTATTTGGTCAGAAACAAGCAATCAAGATTTCTGGCTCTCACAGACCTGTAACTTCTTCTTTAAGAGTCTCCTCTTTCCTCCACTCATTACCTGTAGTAATGGCACCTGTTTAAACTTGTTATCAGTATAAAAAGACACCTGTGCACACCCTCAAACAGTCTGACTCCAAACTCCACTATGGTGAAGACCAAAGAGCTGTCAAAGGACACCAGAAACAAAATTGTAGCCCTGCACCAGGCTGGGAAGACTGAATCTGCAATAGCCAACCAGCTTGGAGTGAAGAAATCAACTGTGGGAGCAATAATTAGAAAATGGAAGACATACAAGACCACTGATAATCTCCCTCTCTCTGGTGCTCCACGCAAAATCCCACCCCGTGGGGTCAGAATGATCACAAGAACAGTGAGCACAAATCCCAGAACCACGCGGGGGGACCTAGTGAATGAACTGCAGAGAGCTGGGACCAATGTAACAAGGCCTACCATAAGTAACACACTACACCACCATGGACTCAGATCCTGCAGTGCCAGACGTGTCCCACTGCTTAAGCCTGTACATGTCCGGGCCCGTCTGAAGTTTGCTAGAGAGCATTTGGATGATCCAGAGGAGTTTTGGGAGAATGTCCTATGGTCTGATGAAACCAAACTGGAACTGTTTGGTAGAAACACAACTTGTCGTGTTTGGAGGAAAAAGAATACTGAGTTGCATCCATCAAACACCATACCTACTGTAAAGCATGGTGGTGGAAACATCATGCTTTGGGGCTGTTTCTCTGCAAAGGGGCCAGGACGACTGATCCGGGTACATGAAAGAATGAATGGGGCCATGTATCGTGAGATTTTGAGTGCAAACCTCCTTCCATCAGCAAGGGCATTGATGATGAAACGTGGCTGGGTCTTTCAACATGACAATGATCCAAAGCACACCGCCAGGGCAATGAAGGAGTGGCTTCGTAAGAAGCATTTCAAGGTCCTGGAGTGGCCTAGCCAGTCTCCAGATCTCAACCCTATAGAAAACCTTTGGAGGGAGTTGAAAGTCCGTGTTGCCAAGCGAAAAGCCAAAAACATCACTGCTCTAGAGGAGATCTGCATGGAGGAATGGGCCAACATACCAACAACAGTGTGTGGCAACCTTGTGAAGACTTACAGAAAACGATTGACCTCTGTCATTGCCAACAAAGGATATATCACAAAGTATTGAGATGAAATTTTGTTTCTGACCAAATACTTATTTTCCACCATAATATGCAAATAAAAGGAAAAAAAAACAGACAATGTGATTTTCTGGATTTTTTTTTCTCAGTTTGTCTCCCATAGTTGAGGTCTACCTATGATGTAAATTACAGACGCCTCTCATCTTTTTAAGTGGTGGAACTTGCACTATTGCTGACTGACTAAATACTTTTTTTCCCCACTGTATAAGCTTGAACAATGGGCAGTCACTAACAGAATGGTATCTAACATGGAGAAATGCCAGATTCTACATCTGGGCAAGGAAAGCAAAAATTACATCTATAGAATGGGAGGAATAGAACTAAGCAACAGCACATGTGAAAAAGTCTTGGGTATACTAGTAGATCACAGACTGCACATGAGTCACAAGTGTGATTGTCATGGTCCCCGCTGGTACTTACCAGCATGATCCCGTGCATGAGCACTTCCCGACTCCTCTGCGCGCCTCCAGGCGAGCTCCTGCTCCCCAGCGCGTACCCACTCCTGACATCCGGGGCTCCCGGCATGTCGGTCCTGTGTGCTTGCGCACTGGCATCTCCTCCGGCGCACAGACTCCTGGGAGCTGTGACCCGGTGGCCCCGCCCCCAACATGGCGGCACCCACCGGGTGTTTCTGCGCAGCGTCGAGCCAGGTAAGATGCCTGATTTTCGCACAGGGTGGCACTGTGGTCCTTTGCTAGCGCTCACCCTGTCCTCAGGCCCCAGTGCTTCTACCTTGTGGGCTCTGTCTGAGCTACTACTGTTTAACTCTTGTGTCCCTGTCCTTCCTGCCTTGCTCTGTGTCCCTGCCATTTCCCCTGCGTCTCACCCTCTTGTCCTGTCACCTCTGGCTGTCAGTCGGGTAGCTCCTGCTGTCCCATGTCTGTGTTGGCACCTGTCCTGTCATCCTGAGTCCTCTGTGTCCTCTGCATTATTACTACCTTCTGCCTCTCCCTTGCAGCCTCCAGCCTCTGTCAGTCCCAGGTGCTCCCGGTCCCGTTTGCCTCCCTTGCTCCGCAATCCCTGAAGTCGTCTGTTCTTTAGCGGCACGGATTCCTCTCCGCTGCCTCTCCAGTGCTTAGCCCTAAGTCATCCCTTTGGCTACAGACGTTGCGGTTCCATCTCCCTTGTGCCTGCCGCTAACACTCCCTGAATAGGGGGTGGTTCCACCTGGTCTACTCGCCCTCGGGGGCTCTGGAGCCGTGACCCAGAGGGTCCACTTCCGGGTTCCCCCTAGCATCCTACACCGTAACAGTGATGCAGAAACAAAAAAGCAAACAAAGTTCTAGGATGTATTAAGAGACAAGAATAGAGTCTAGATCACGTAAAGTAATTATCTCCCTCTACTCCTCCTTGGTCAGGCTCTTTTAGGATCCGTTAGAGGATTTGGGAATGTTTCGCTTGCAAAAAAAAGGTTAAGATGAGACTTAATAGCTGTCTACACATATCTGAAGGGAAGTCGCAGTGATCATCCTTATTCTCATTTGCACATGGAAACATGAGAAGCAATGGAATGAAACTGAAAGGGGGAAGACACACATTATAAAACATTTTTTTACAGTGAGGGTGATCAATTAGTGGAACAGGCTGCCACAAGAGGTGGTGAGTTCTCCTTGAATGGAAGTCTTCAAACAGAGGCTGGACAAACATCTGTCTGAGCAGGTTTGGTGAATCCTGCATTGAGTATGGGGTTGGACACGATGACCCTGGAGGTCCCTTCCAACTCTAACATTCTATGATTCTATTTTGAAAAACAATGATGACAGCATATAACCTTTTCCCAATTTTTTTTACAAAAGCATGGAATAGTAAGTGGTACTAATGAAAAACAACTGGAGGGTCAGTTGCAATTTTACTATGAGGAACATTTTTCTGAAATTGATGACCTCTTACCATATGACAGATTGGTGATCTCTGACCATCTTTTCTTCTGAGAGACTCTGCTTCTCCAACATGTTCTTATTATATACAGCCATGTTACTTAATTGAAAACGGACCCTCCAGTTGTGTATCATTAGTACTGCTTACTTTTCCAGTCTTTTGTTAACTGTATTCCAATTTTTTTATGTGCGGTCTTCAACTTTTACATAAGTTTATTTTTTTAAATGAAATGACGAAAGATCCAACGTTCACCTTTGGATCAGTTTTCTATGTTCTATGGTAAATAAAATATGGAGTAATATGGGGGGGCTGGTGGGAAGAGAACATAGTGTTTCATGACTCTATGGCTGATTGGAGTGAGAAAATTGTATTTTGGTTACGCTACATAGACGATGTGTTCATCATATGGAGAGGTACCAGAATGGATTTTGATAACTTTGTGAGAGAACTGAATGTTAATCAGCTAGGACTCCATTTCACCCATGAGACCAGTGAACGTGAGTTGGCGTTTCTTGGCATCCTTGTCCAAAAAAGTGTGAATGGTGAATTGACAACTAAAACATATCGGAAGCCCACTGCCACAAATTCCCTTCTAAGGTGGGAATGTGGCCATCCAAAATCCCTGAAGAGAGGCATACCTAAAGGACAATACCTAATGGTCTGCCGAAATTGCTCTGATATACGCAATTTTAAAGAGCAGGCGGACGATTTAAAATGAGATTCCTTGAAAGGGGGTATCCAAATAGTGTTTTGAGAGAGGCATATAATACCTCTATGGCCACAAACCGTAAAGATCTATTGAAGCCTACATTGTCCAAAAAGGAAGAGAATGTGACACGTTTTATAACAAAGTTCTCTAACGGGGCAAAAGAGATTAGAAAAATATTTGAACGTCACTGGTCTATTCTACGCATGGACATGGATGTCAGGGAAACAGTGGGCCCCACTCCTCAGATCACCTTCCGCAGGGGTAGATCACTAAGGGACAGGCTTGTTCATAGCCACTTTCAGTCCCAAAAGAACCAAACATGGCTGAGCTCATCACCAGCAGGATGCTTTAGATGTGGCAAGTGCAAATTCTGTGTGCATGTTTCTCCTGGTAAAACCTTTGTGGGTAACAACACTGGAAGGATGTACTCCATTAGACAGTTTATTAACTGCCAGAGGGTGGGTGTTGTGTATAAGGCAACCTGTGAGTGTGGGATGGAGTATGTAGGAAAAACAAAAAGAGAGTTCCGAAAGAAGGATAGGAGAACATGTAGGAGATATTGTGAACAGAAGAGACACATCAATAGCCAATCATATCAACAAGTTTCACCAGGGTGATGTCAAGATGATCACGTTCAGAGGGATTGACAGGATTAGTCAAACTGTGAGAGGTGGAAACTGGGACCAGAGGATCCTACAGAAAGAGACTAAATGGATCTTCTGGCTACAGACTGTATATCCAAAGGGCCTTAACAACCAACTTTTCTTTGTTTCCTATATGTAGTGTAGGGACTGTAGGGCTTATAGAGAGGGAGAGCCGCCGTTGAGTGGGGACGCCACTGCGCAGGTTCTAGGGTGCCAATCTTCGCGTGAAGTAGGGTTAGGTAGACTAGGGCCTGTAGGGTATAATTAGGGCATCTATCTCCTTTTCACCCCTCGGTGTTATACAGTATTTCCAAGGAAGTGGATGGTACATAAAATTTACCATCACTATAAGAAATGTATATTTATCTTAGATCTATGTCCGACTCCTGTGTATCTAGCTGCTCATGGACTTACATTTATATGATATGAGATTTTTTGAGACGGGTGTCTCTTTTCTGTATTGACGTACATCTGGGATCTTTCATGATATCCAGGGTATCATAGATATTTCTATGTTTGAATTGGAACCTGCACATAGTTATTCGTAAGAAAATTGTAAGGGTCAATATTTCTGATTTGCTTACAAGTTTGGAGAGAGGCTTCATGGGGAGATAAATCATTGCTGTATATTAATGACTATTTCCCCTGGTTTTAAGGGTCTGGGTGCGGCGCATGCGCTGTATCTAGATGGTGGACGAAGACATTATGTCTCCTGCGGGAGGCATAAATTACATGATGTCAGCATACCAGCCCCCTCCCACAATAGGAGCAGCGCGATGTTGCGCATGCTCTGTTATGTTTGTCCGCTCACTTCGCGCCGAGCGTTCCACGGGAACGGGCGCATGGATGACGTCAGCAGTTCAACCACAGGAAGTGATGAGGAGACCGGAAGTGTTTCTTCCGGTAAGCAAGGCGCGATTATATAAATGAACGACGCGCTATTACAATGTTCATACCATGACGGTCTGAGTACAAAACGGCCACTCATGACGCTTGGCTCCTGTAACCCCATGTGACTCCCCTGATGAGTGTAACGAAACGCGTAGGGAGAAGGGGTAGTGCATCTGGCAATATGGGCAGTATATGATTGAAGCCTGAAAACTGGTGAGACCGTTCCTTTTTTATCATGGGGTTGTCTACTCGTGTTTAACAATCCTTAATTATGGAATGCGGTGTAAGTAGGAGTGTGCACGATAGAAGACACATCCCATAATGTTTATAACATGGCCCGCATGCATATGTTTACCAATGAATCCCTCTGAATTATGAGGGACTAAGCTGATTGTGCTATGGTTTTTGTATATTATAAATGTGAAGTTTCAATATATGGCGGATATATTTCAGTATAGGCATTGGAGGATGATATGCAATACTGGATTACAAGTTAGATTGGTACCGCACTTTATAATTGAATTTGTATTTGTATGCAACATCCCTATATTGGTTGTGATAAGTTTAATACGAAGTGGTTAATAGACCATTACAACTAGGAGGTACCATAGGCCTACGGGTAGTTGCAATACATTTGTCTATACAGGTACCGGGATAATTGAGTTTATGGTGTGATTTGACAACTAGAAGATGAAAAGGGCTGATGTTTGGGCATATATGTACTACGCCTATTGGCATATTTCATTATAAGGCACCTGTTCCAACAAGAGGAGAGTGTTTGTTGGGTTTGCATTATAGCACATCAACTATTTTATGTGTTGTTTGTTTGTTTGTTTGTTTGTTTGAGCACCTTGTATTTTATCCTCAAATAATAAAAGTTAGATTTTAAAATATCCGATTGCTACAATACGTATATATAGAGGTGGATATTTCCATTGCTGAGTTTGTGAATATTTAGATACTATGGCAGGGTTCCTTTCAACAGGAATTGACACAAATATTTGGATATCGGAGGCCAGGGAGGTTTTTTCAGATCGTGCGTTTGTACAGAAGAGATACACCCCCTCATACAACGCCGCATTTAAAGAGTTAACAAAGACCTATAAGGACCAGATTGCGTCGTGGTGAGAAGTGCAGAGTTTAGACAATTATATTAGAGCTGGAATAGTCCCAAGGCACCTTAGAATAACTCTTGCACCAGGCTATAGATATAAGAGCCCAGGTTTAATAGCCAAGTGGGAGAAAGAAGCCACTGATAGTTCCATTAGGTTGATGAAACTGTTATTGGAAGAAGAAAAAACTACTCTAAGTAAGCTAAATGACAATTTGAAAGAACAGATTGAGGTCACAAAAAGTTTGTGAGTGAACCCGATTTTGCAGTGAAAGAGCTGAGCTTACAAAATAGTATTGAGAGATTCCAATACCACTTGAAAGATCGCAAACACAAACTTTTTAATAGAGACTTATTGGAATTCGGAGAGAATAAAGCCTATTCTGTATCTTTGGGTCGCAATTTCAAGGTCCCTGAGACCGATATCTCCTCTTCGGAGGCAGAAGTGTCTGATACAGAGACAAGACCGAGGTATCAGAGAGGGAGAGGTAGAGGGAGAGGTGGTCGGGGAGGTAATAGAGGAGGAAATAAGAGGTCACCATAAAGGGATTTTTTAGATCAAAGTTACCCTCTGAGGAATCGACAAAATACTCACAACGCCCCTTAGAACCACAGGTCCTCAATCTCTCTAAACGTCCTCTAACGGATACAGAAATGAGTGTTCTTAGTAAAGGATTGTCTTGTGTTCCCACCACGGACTATGATTGTTTTGAAGCAATAAAAGATTTATATTTGTTTGCTCGTAAACTCAAATGGCGTAAACATTTTGTTAAAGAGGACAAAAGAACCTCGAACGAATTGGGTATAGATGATAGTCTTTTGGCGGATGTGCGTTTTTTATTCAATCTGGGAGACCTGAATCCCAATGACAAAGGGGATGGTCCCTTTACCACCTTAAGAAATAAAAGCACGAGGATGCCACCAGTAACGAGAGATTTAAACTCTATCAATGTATTCGTTAATTTAGTATCAGAGGAGCTTTTGGAGCTGAAAGGTTCTACCAAGGTTAAATTTCAAAATCTCTCAAAAAAGGAAATAAGCAGTCTTAGAGATTTGGAGTCGGACAGCAATATTACGATTAAGCCCTCCGATAAAGGGGGCAATGTAGTGGTCATGGACACTTCATTATATAGGACGATGTGCACCACTATCCTGGAAGACAAAGAAAATTATGAAATACTAACATGTAACCCGACCAGTAAGATTGTGGGTAATCTCACTAGGCTAATTAATGATGGCTTCGATGCAGGGGTGATCGATACAAATGAAAGGGGTTTCCTTATCCCTGCATACCCCATAATGGCCACATTTTATTGTCTTCCAAAGGTCCATAAAGGGGTAAATCCCCTGAAGGGGAGACCAATTGTCGCAGGTATTGGGAGTGTAACACAGAACCTAGGTCTATACCTAGATCAGGTACTTAGACCTTTTGTTCTTTCCCTTAATTCATATGTACGTGATACCACCGACTTCCTTGGAAAACTGGATGGGATATGCTTAGAAACTGATATGATATTGGGGAGCATAGAAGTGGAGGCATTATATTCGTCAATTCCCCATGAAGTGGGTCTGAAAGCGGTTGAAAGCTATTTACAAACTAGGGGTTTACAGTTTCATAGACACAATGAATTTTTGATCAAAGCATTGGATTTTTGTCTTACCAACGTTTTCCTGTTTGATAATAAATTCTTCCACCAGCTCAGGGTCACAGCGATGGGGAGCCCATGTGCGCCCACTTATGCAAATTTGCTCCTGGGCTGGTGGGAAGAGAACATAGTGTTTCATGACTCTATGGCTGATTGGAGTGAGAAAATTGTATTTTGGTTATGCTACATAGACGATGTGTTCGTCATATGGAGAGATACCAGAATGGATTTTGATAACTTTGTGAGAGAACTGAATGTTAATCACCTAGGACTCCATTTCATCTGAACTACAGTAAATGATAAAGTGACTTTCCTTGTCTCCTGCCTTATTACTCCATGCCTTCTACTTCCATCACAATCTCTGGGGGTCAGCTCTGGTTGGAGAGGGTTAACCATCTGCACTGCCATCACCATCTAGCAATAAACATGCTAGAAATAGGAGGAAACCACTATGGTTAAATAGAGCTGTAAGGGGCGCAATAAGAGACAAAAAGAAAGCATTTAGAGAATTAAAGCAAGTAGGTAGTGATGAGGCATTAAATAAATACAAAAAATTAAATAAATTCTGTTAAAAGCAAATCAAGACAGCAAAGATTGAGACAGAGAGACTCATTGCCAGAGAAAGTAAAAATAACCGAAAAATATTCTTTAACTACATAAATAGTAAGAAACTAAAAAATGATAGTGTTGGCCCCCTTAAAAATAGTCTGGTTGAAATGGTGGATGAGGATGAGGAAAAAGCCAATATGCTAAATGACTTTTTTTAAACAGTATTTACTAGAGTTGAGCGAAACGGGTCGAAAAAATTCAAAAGTCGCCGACTTTTGGCAAAGTCGGGTTTCATGAAACGAAACCCGACCCTAGGATGAGGTCGGCCACGAGGTCGGCGACTTACGCGCCAAAGTCGCGTTTCAAAAGTTTGTTTTGCGCTCTTTTTCAGCCAATCAGGATCCACGGACACTGTGGGCAACGTGATGACATAGGCACGGGTCACCACCATCTTTCAGAAGGGCATGCAAGTGATTGGCTTGCTTTGGTGGGCGTCACAGGGGGTATAAAAGGGCGTGCACGCCGACCGCCATCTTACTTCTGCCGATCTTAGTATAGGGAGAGGTTGCTGCTGATTCTGTAGGGAGAGCGTTAGGCAGGGAAGAAGACAAAAAAACTGCTTCTGCTGCTAGCGATTTGGCCTGCACAACACACAAGTCACTATGTGTGCAGTGCAAGGGGAGGCTATATAGTGGTGTATCAGTGGTGTTGGTTGTTGGGCTGCCTTCTAAGGCTTCCTGACACGCTGGCATTGCTGTTTACCCACTGCTCCGCAAACTGCTTTTTTAAAAGCAATCCAATCTCCCTTATCCTCTCGTCACTTTGGTCACAGGCAGCTGTGCCATCGAGCGTGTCACATAGCGCTCAGATATCAGTGGGCCGCACACAATCCACAAGTGTCCAGTGTCCAAAAGTGTACGCAGAGATTCAAAATCTCCATTATCCTCTCGTCACTTTGGTCACAGGCAGCTGTGCCATCGAGCGTGTCACATAGCGCTCAGATATCAGTGGGCCGCACACAATCCACAAGTGTCCAGTGTCCAAAAGTGTACGCAGAGATTCAAAATCTCCATTATCCTCTCGTCACTTTGGTCACAGGCAGCTGTGCCATCGAGCGTGTCACATAGCGCTCAGATATCAGTGGGCCGCACACAATCCACAAGTGTCCAGTGTCCAAAAGTGTACGCAGAGATTCAAAATCTCCATTATCCTCTCGTCACTTTGTTCACAGGCAGCTGTGCCATCGAGCGTGTCACATAGCGCTCAGATATCAGTGGGCCGCACACAATCCACAAGTGTCTACTGTCCACAAGTGTACGCAGAGATTCAAAATCTCCATTATCCTCTCGTCACTTTGGTCACAGGCAGCTGTGCCATCGAGCGTGTCACATAGCACTCAGATATCAGTGGGCCGCACACAATCCACAAGTGTCCACTGTCCACAAGTGTACGCAGAGATTCAAAATCTCCATTATCCTCTCGTCACTTTGGTCACAGGCAGCTGTGCCATCGAGCGTGTCACATAGCGCTCAGATATCAGTGGGCCGCACACAATCCACAAGTGTCCACTGTCCACAAGTGTACGCAGAGATTCAAAATCTCCATTATCCTCTCGTCACTTTGGTCACAGGCAGCTGTGCCATCGAGCGTGTCACATAGCGCTCAGATATCAGTGGGCCGCACACAATCCACAAGTGTCCAGTGTCCAAAAGTGTACGCAGAGATTCAAAATCTCCATTATCCTCTCGTCACTTTGGTCACAGGCAGCTGTGCCATCGAGCGTGTCACATAGCGCTCAGATATCAGTGGGCCGCACACAATCCACAAGTGTCCAGTGTCCAAAAGTGTACGCAGAGATTCAAAATCTCCATTATCCTCTCGTCACTTTGGTCACAGGCAGCTGTGCCATCGAGCGTGTCACATAGCGCTCAGATATCAGTGGGCCGCACACAATCCACAAGTGTCCACTGTCCACAAGTGTACGCAGAGATTCAAAATCTCCATTATCCTCTCGTCACTTTGGTCACAGGCAGCTGTGCCATCGAGCGTGTCACATAGCGCTCAGATATCAGTGGGCCGCACACAATCCACAAGTGTCCACTGTCCACAAGTGTGTGCAGAAATTCTAAAACTCCCCTGTCCTATAGACACCTTGTACCTTGTTTTACATTACTATATAGTTTGTTGGATTTTGTCTACATTTCTACCAAAAATGAGGAAGGCTGGTGGAAGAGGCCGTGGAATTGGGCGGGGCACTACATTGTCCTCGCAGTGTACAGAGCCAGATTTTGACCCTGATGAGACTCAGGTGCCCCTTCCCGCACACTATACCACCATACACGGTGACACAGAGAAAGGTGCACATGACATAGAAGAGGAGGTGATGGATGACCCAGTTGTTGACCCAGATTGGCATCCATTGGGGGAAGAGGGTGCTGCTTCCAATAGCTCAGATGAGGAGCATCCACAGCAGACATCGACATCGCAACAGCTGTTATCTGGCAGGCCCGGAGCACTCCAAAGACAGGTTCCAAAAATCAAAAGAGTTGCTGGACAGCTTGTCCAGAGGGTCAAAAGATCACAGCGTGCTAGGCCGCAAAATGTCTGCCAAAGTAGGAAGAGTGCAGTGTGGCAGTTTTTTGAACAAAATCCTCATGATCAGGCCAAGGTTATCTGTAAGAAGTGCGCAAAGACCTTTAGCCGAGGGAAAAATCTGAAAAATTTGAATACCAGTTGCATGCTTAGACATTTAACCAGCATGCACTTGCAAGCGTGGACACAACACCAAACCTCAAGTGCCACATGTGCAACTGATCACAACGAAGGTAGTCAGCAACGCTACATTGTTTCCCCCACTGTAAGCACACCGGTTAGCACAGCAGCAAATGTTGAGGTGTCGTTGCAAGGCCACAGCAGTCAGGGAATCCCACTGTTATATCAACGAAAGACTGATTCTAGGCCATCAGAAAGAACACCAACTCCATCACCATCATCAACCCTCTCTCAGTCCGCCCTGTCCACCGCTACTTCCACCATATGCAGCTCTCAAGTCCAGCTCACCCTCCCAGACACTATGAGTAGGTCAAGAAAGTACTCAGTCTCTCATCCACGTACACTGGGTTTGAACGCCCACATTGCCAAACTAATCTCGTTTGAGATGATGCCCTTTCGGTTGGTGGAAAGCACAGCTTTCCGCGAACTCATGGCCTATGCAGTACCACGCTATGACCTACCCAGTCGCCACTTCTCTCGCAAAGCCATCCCAGCCCTCCACCATCATGTGAAAGACCGCATTGTCCATGCACTCAAGCAGTCAGTGAGCGGAAAGGTGCACCTCACAACTGATGCATGGTCCAGTCGGCATGGCCAGGGCCGTTACGTGTCCATCACTGCGCACTGGGTTAATGTGGTGGATGCAGGGTCCACAGGGGACAGCGGTGGTGGGACAGTGCTGCCTAGCCCACGGTCTAGGAAACAGTTGGCTGTAGGCATTCGACCCTCCTCCTCCTCCTCCTCCTCCAGAAGCGACAGCTCGTCCACAGAGGGCAGTCGTACGAGCACTCCATCTGCAGCTGCCACTGTTGCACACGATGTGTCCCCCTATCGAGCAGCTAGTGGAAAGCGTCAGCAGGCTGTGTTGCAGATGATGTGTTTGGGCGACAGACACACCGACGAGGTGCTGGCCGAGTACTTGAAGCGACAAACTGAGTCATGGCTGGGCAGTGTACATCTTGAGGCAGGCAAGGTAGTTAGTGATAACGGCCGTAATTTTGTGGCAGCCATAGCCCTTTCAAAACTCAGCCACATACCTTGCTTGGCTCACACCTTGAACCTGGTGGTGCAGTGCTTCCTCAAAAATTATCCGGAGTTAACAGCCCTGCTCCAGAAGGTGCAAAGACTGTGCGCGCACATCCGCCGGTCGCCTGTACACTCCGTTCGTATGCAGAAGCTGCAGCGATTGCTCCACCTTCCCAACCACCGCCTCATTATCGACATTGCAACAAGGTGGAACTCCACCCTGCACATGGTGGAGCGGCTGTGCGAGCAGAGGCAGGCCATAATGCATTTGTGGGAGGATACACGGCCAGGCACTTTGAGAGCAGACATGGAGTTGACAGGCGTGCAGTGGTCGAAGCTGAAAGACCTTTGTAAAGTCCTTCAGTGTTTTGAGGAATGCACACGGCTGGTAAGCGCAGACGACGCCATCCTAAGCATGAGCATCCCACTTATGCGTCTGCTCATGCAAACTTTGACGCACCTTAAGGAGCAGGCGTCTGCAGCCAATGTTGATGAGGAGGAAGAGGAGGAGGGAATCCTTGATGACATTCAGCCATTGTCTGCTCAGGGACCTCTCCTGGACGAGGTGGAGGAAGAAGAGGAGGAGGAGGATGATGGGGATGATTACTTAGGGGAGGAGGATGCATCTCGTGGGGCAAGTGAAAATGTTGGCGTGGCAAGGTCTGGTACAGGGTTTGTGCGTGACTGGAGGGATGTGGATTTGCCAGAAAGTGCTCCTCCACCCAGCACTCGCAGTGCATCATTGACACCGGGAACATTGGCCCACATGACAGATTATGCCTTGCGGATCCTAAAAAGGGAACCCCGCATTGCCAAAATGATGAACGATGACGACTACTGGTTGGCCAGCATCCTGGATCCACGCTATAAAGGCAAATTACAAAACATCATGCCACAGGAGAACCTTGACCTAACATTGGCTAATAAACAAGCAACCCTGGTAAATCGGTTGCTTGAGGCATTCCCAGCACACAGCAGCGGTGATGGTTCTCACACGAGCCGTACGGGCCGGGGGCAGCTTGGCAGAGGTGTTCGTGGTGCACACAGCAGAAGTGGCGTTGGAGACAGGGGTTTCATGACAATGTTGTGGACTGATTTTTCAAATACCGCTCACACAACTGGTAATACTGCATCGATGGAAAGTGACAGGAGACAGCAGTTGTCAACTATGGTTACAAACTACTTTTCCTCCCATATCGATGTTCTCCCACACAGGTCATTCCCCTTTGACTATTGGGCCGCTAAACTGGACACCTGGCCTGAATTGGCCCAATATGCCTTACAGGAGCTCGCTTGCCCAGCTGCAAGTGTGCTATCGGAAAGAGTCTTCAGTAGTGTTGAGCATTCCGATACCGCAAGTATCGGGTATCGGCCGATACTTGCTGTATCGGAATTCCGATACGACTTCCGATATTTTTTCAATATCGGAATTCGGCATCGGAATCGGAAGTTCAAAGTTGATTGACGGCCTGACGTCATCATGATGCGCGGTATGTGCGCATCATGATGCGCCGTCATTTCGGGCCTTCCGGGGGTCTCTGCCGGCCTGCCGGGGGGCTGTGTGGACTGCCCGGGGTCGGTACCGGCCTGCCGGGGGGCTGTGCCGGCCTGCCGGTGGTCTGTGCACCCTGTGGGGGTCTGTACCGGCCTGCCGGGGGGCTGTGCCGGCCTGCCGGTGGTCTGTGCACCCTGTGGGGGTCTGTACCGGCCTGCCGGGGGGCTGTGCCGGCCTGCCGGTGGTCTGTGCACCCTGTGGGGGTCTGTACCGGCCTGCCGGGGGGCTGTGCCGGCCTGCCGGGGGGCTGTGCTGATGTCCGGGGGTCTGTGCAAGCATCGTCCGATGGGACTACAAGTCCCATCTGGCGATGCCTGCTACCATGACAGTGATTGACACATTAGCCAATGATGGGACAGTAGTAGTCCCATCATCCGGCTAATGTGTTAAATGTTAAAAAAAAAAAAAAAAAAAATACTACATACATACTACATGCTACATACATACTACATATATACTACATGCATGCTACATACATACTACATGCTACATACATACTACATATATACTACATGCATGCTACATACATACTACATGCTACATACATACTACATATATACTACATGCATGCTACATACATGCTACATACATGCTGCATGCTACATACATACTACATACATACTACATACATACTACATACATACTACATACATACTACATGCATACTACATACATACATACTACATGCATGGTACATACATACTACATGCATGCTACATACATACTACATGCTACATACATACCACATACATACTACATACATACTACATGCTACATACATACTACATATATACTACATGCATGCTACATACATACTACATGCATGCTACATGCATGCTACATACATACTACATGCTACATACATACCACATACATACTACATACATACTACATGCTACATACATACTACATATATACTACATGCATGCTACATACATACTACATGCTACATACATACCACATACATACTACATACATGCTACATACATACTACATACATACTACATACATACTACATGCATGCTACATACATACTACATGCATACTACATGCATGCTACATACATACTACATGCATGCTACATACATACTACATGCATGCTACATACATGCTACATGCTACATACATATCACATACATACTACATACATACTACATACATGCTACATGCTACATACATACTACATATATACTACATGCATGCTACATACATACTACATATATACTACATGCATGCTACATACATACTGCATGCTACATGCATGCTACATACATACTACATACATACTACATGCTACATACATACCACATATATACTACATACATACAATACATTCATACAATACATACATAGACATACAGTACATATAACATAGAGTAACATACTTACCAATACTTGTCACATTGTTCCCCGAAGCTATTGTCTTTTCCGGAATAAATATTAACATAACAAACCACAAAAATACTCACCCACGATCCGAAGCAGTCCACGAGTGTGTCCCACGACGATCTTGGGTAGAGAACTGCAGCATCAGATGATGCTGCCGTTCTCTACGGGCTGCAGGAATCCAATGACGGAAGGTAGGTATCCTTCCGCACTGTATTCCTCCGCCACTTAAAAAAAAAAAAGTCCCTAGTCTCACTTTATGCCATTGCTGTGTGGGAATTTCCCACGCAGCAATGGCATAAAGTGAGACTAGGGACTTTTTTTTTTTTAAGTGGCGGAGGAATACAGTGCGGAAGGATACCTACCTTCCGTCATTGGATTCCTGCAGCCCGTAGAGAACGGCAGCATCATCTGATGCTGCCGTTCTCTACTCAAGATCGTCGTGGGACACACTCGTGGACTGCTTCGGATCGTGGGTGAGTATTTTTGTGGTTTGTTATGTTAATATTTATTCCGGAAAAGACAATGGCTTCGGGGAACAATGTGACAAGTATTGGTAAGTATGTTACTCTATGTTATATGTACTGTATGTCTATTTATGTATTGTATGAATGTATTGTATGTATGTAGTATATATGTGGTATGTATGTAGCATGTAGTATGTATGTAGTATGTATGTAGCATGCATGTAGCATGCAGTATGTATGTAGCATGCATGTAGTATATATGTAGTATGTATGTACCATGTATGTAGTATGTATGTGGTATGTATGTAGCATGTAGTATGTTTGTAGCATGCATGTAGTATATATGTAGTATGTATGTAGCATGTATGTATGTAGTATGTATGTGGTATGTATGTAGCATGTAGTATGTATGTAGCATGCATGTAGCATGCATGTAGTATGTATGTAGCATGCATGTAGTATGTATGTAGTATGTATGTAGTATGTATGTAGCATGCAGTATGTATGTAGCATGCATGTAGCATGCATGTAGCATGCATGTAGTATGTATGTAGTATGTATGTAGCATGCAGTATGTATGTAGTATGTATGTAGTATATATGTAGTATGTATGTAGCATGTAGTATGTATGTAGCATGTAGTATGTATGTAGCATTCATGTAGTATATATGTAGTATGTATGTAGCATGTAGTATGTATGTAGCATGTAGTATGTATGTAGCATGTAGTATGTATGTAGCATGCATGTAGTATGTATGTAGTTTTTTTTTTTTTTTTTTTAACATTTAACACATTAGCCGGATGATGGGACTACTACTGTCCCATCATTGGCTAATGTGTCAATCACTGTCATGGTAGCAGGCATCGCCCGATGGGACTTGTAGTCCCATCGGACGATGCCTGCACAGACCCCCGAAGCCTGCACAGACCACCGGCAGGCCGGCACAGCCCCCCGGCAGGCCGGCACAGCCCCCCGGAGCCTGCACAGACCACCGGCAGGCCGGCACAGCCCCCCGGCAGGCCGGCACAGCCCACCGGAGCCTGCACAGACCACCGGCAGGCCGGCACAGCCCACCGGAGCCTGCACAGACCACCGGCAGGCCGGCACAGCCCCCCGACAGGCCGGCACAGACCACCGGAGCCTGCACAGACCCCCTGGCAGGCCGGCACAGCCCCCCGAAAGGCCCGTACAGACCCCAGAGAGGCTGTACAAGGCAAAAACAGGGTTTTTCTTATTCCGATACCGGAAGTCCCATAGACTTGAATGGGACTTCCGGTATCGGAATCGGCGATACCGATACTTTTTTTAAAGATCGGCCGATCCATTCCGATCCGATACTTTGAAGTATCGGACGGTATCGCTCAACTCTAGTCTTCAGTGCAGCTGGATCAATCCTGACAGAAAAAAGGACCCGTCTGTCAACCCAAAATGTGGATGATCTAACCTTCATTAAAATGAACCACGCATGGGTTTCCAAGGATTTTGTCCCACCTTCCCCTGATGACACATAGGGTGACAGAAAAATGGCTTGCTTTGGTCCACCTCTTCCTGGTACTTCACCTATTTCGCCTTTTGCATCAGTTGAATGTCCAACATCAACATATGCCACTTTCTAAAACTCCCTAACTGTGCTGCCTCCCCCCCCATGGCCGGGGTCACCACCTAGCGCACGACACCGTGCGAGTGCCGTTGCCCTGGACAGGTGGGTAGGCCGACTCTTGGGCGCGGGCACTGGCACAGGGTCCCTCATAGTGCAATCAAGTGTCTCTGACGGTGGTGGTGCACACCCGCCGTCAGACACACCGCTGTACTATGAGGGGCCCAGTGCCAGTACCGACGCCCACGAGTGTGCCCCCCTTGCTTGGCCAGGGCCCCAGCATTTGCAATCTTTACCTCTCCCTGCTCCTCCGCTGTGTAATCTGGGCCGTCAAATCCATACTGTGCCTGACACCGTCTGAGCCTGCCTCCTGATGTATAGACATATATTTTGAATGTGTACGCTATCCATACATGTTATCCGGGGATACGGTACCCCTTCTAACCTTTGTGCAATGACGTGCAATCCATACTGGGCCTAACACCGTCTGAGCCTGCCTCATGCTGTATAGACATATATTTTGAATGTGTACGCTATCCATACATGTTATCCTGGGATACGGTACCCCTTCTAACCTTTGTGCAATGACGTGCAATCCATACTGGGCCTAACACCGTCTGAGCCTGCCTCATGCTGTATAGACATATATTTTGAATGTGTACGCTATCCATACATGTTATCCAGGGATACGGTACCCTTTCTAACCTTTGTGCAATGACGTGCAATCCATACTGGGCCTAACACCGTCTGAGCCTGCCTCATGCTGTATAGACATATATTTTGATTGTGTACGCTATCCATACATGTTATCCGGGGATACGGTACCCTTTCTAACCTTTGTGCAATGACGTGCAATCCATACTGGGCCTAACACCGTCTGAGCCTGCCTCATGCTGTATAGACATATATTTTGAATGTGTACGCTATCCATACATGTTATCCGGGGATACGGTACCCCTTCTAACCTTTGTGCAATGACGTGCAATCCATACTGGGCCTAACACCATCTGAGCCTGCCTCATGCTGTATAGACATATATTTTGAATGTGTACGCTATCCATACATGTTATCCAGGGATACGGTACCCTTTCTAACCTTTGTGCAATGACGTGCAATCCATACTGGGCCTAACACCGTCTGAGCCTGCCTCATGCTGTATAGACATATATTTTGAATGTGTACGCTATCCATACATGTTATCCGGGGATACGGTACCCTTTCTAACCTTTGTGCAATGACGTGCAATCCATACTGGACCTAACACCGTCTGAGCCTGCCTCATGCTGTATAGACATATATTTTGAATGTGTACGCTATCCATACATGTTATCCGGGGATACGGTACCCCTTCTAACCTTTGTGCAATGACGTGCAATCCATACTGGGCCTAACACCGTCTGAGCCTGCCTCATGCTGTATAGACATATATTTTGAATGTGTACGCTATCCATACATGTTATCCAGGGATACGGTACCCCTTCTAACCTTTGTGCAATGACGTGCAATCCATACTGGGCCTAACACCGTCTGAGCCTGCCTCATGCTGTATAGACATATATTTTGAATGTGTACGCTATCCATACATGTTATCCGGGGATACGGTACCCCTTCTAACCTTTGTGCAATGACGTGCAATCCATACTGGGCCTAACACCGTCTGAACCTGCCTCATGCTGTATAGACATATATTTTGAATGTGTACGCTATCCATACATGTTATCCAGGGATACGGTACCCTTTCTAACCTTTGTGCAATGACGTGCAATCCATACTGGGCCTAACACCGTCTGAGCCTGCCTCATGCTGTATAGACATATATTTTGAATGTGTACGCTATCCATACATGTTATCCGGGGATACGGTACCCTTTCTAACCTTTGTGCAATGACGTGCAATCCATACTGGGCCTAACACCGTCTGAGCCTGCCTCATGCTGTATAGACATATATTTTGAATGTGTACGCTATCCATACATGTTATCCGGGGATACGGTACCCCTTCTAACCTTTGTGCAATGACGTGCAATCCATACTGGGCCTAACACCGTCTGAGCCTGCCTCATGCTGTATAGACATATATTTTGAATGTGTACGCTATCCATACATGTTATCCAGGGATACGGTACCCTTTCTAACCTTTGTGCAATGACGTGCAATCCATACTGGGCCTAACACCGTCTGAGCCTGCCTCATGCTGTATAGACATATATTTTGAATGTGTACGCTATCCATACATGTTATCCGGGGATACGGTACCCTTTCTAACCTTTGTGCAATGACGTGCAATCCATACTGGGCCTAACACCGTCTGAGCCTGCCTCATGCTGTATAGACATATATTTTGAATGTGTACGCTATCCATACATGTTATCCAGGGATACGGTACCCTTTCTAACCTTTGTGCAATCACGTGCAATCCATACTGGGCGTGAGAACGGCTGGCGCGCTGTTAAGCAAGCTACAGCACCTGTCCAGACAAGTACAGGGATTCCCTAGCGAGGAGACTTATTTGATTGTTTTCTATGTTGGGACAGCAATTTTTGGGGAGCACTATACTCTGGAGAATGATAGATGGGGCCCACCATACACTGGAACATTCCAAAGGTGGACATCAGACACTGGAGCAGCATTTACAGGGCCCATTATACACTAGAGCATTAGAAATGGGGCCCATTATGTTTGGAGCATTATTTGGGCCCATAAGACAGTGGAGCTTCATCCATGGGGACCAACATATACTGTAGCATTATGTGGAGCTCATCATATATTGTTTCAAACATTATATGGGACCAATGATTTTGTATGGAGAAATAGATGGGCCTCGTCATGAGATGTAAAAAGTGATGTATTTTTCATTGTACTATACCGCTATTTCTCTGCCGTATCGGAGCATGATGAGTTGTGGTATGTGTTAAAGGGGCGCTCTTTCGCCCAGGGCACATGAAAACCTGCAGCCAGCCCTCCCCCCCCACAAATTTAGCCAAATAACCCCCATTTTTCAGTGCGTAACTTGTATTATGAAGTTAATTAAGGTTGACAAGCTTAAGTAAGAAGAATTGATGGTGTGTTTCCTGTCCTCCTCTCACTGCCGACTTTTATTCCCCATTGACTTACATTGGGTTTCGTGTTTCGGGACGACCCCGACTTTTCCCCATAATCGGACGATCTTGCTCGACCCGACTTTTGGAAAAGTCGGGTTTCACGAAACGAAACGCGACCCTAAAAAAGCAAAAGTCGCTCAACTCTAGTATTTACACAAGAAAATCCCATGACGGATAACATGATCAGTGATAAAAATTCTCCATTAAATGTCACCTGCTTAACCCAGCAGGAAGTACGGTGGCGTCTAAAAATCACTAAAATTGACAAATCCCCGGGCCCGGATGGGATACACCCCCGAGTACTGCTGGAATTAAGTACAGTCATAGATAGACCATTATTTTTAATCTTTAAAGATTCCATAATAACAGGGTCTGTACCACAGGACTGGCGTATGGCAAATGTGGTGCCAATATTCAAAAAGGGGACAAAAACTGAACTTGGAAATAATAGGCCAGTAAGTTTAAGCTCAACTGTGGGTAAAATCCTGGAGGGTTTTCTAAGAGATACTATACTGGATTATCTGATGAAGAATAACCTCATGATCCAATATCAACATGGGTTTACAAGGGACTATTCCTGTCAGACTAATCTGATAAGCTTTTATGAAGAGGTAAGTTCTGGACTGGACCAAGGGAATGCAGTGGACATGGTGTACATTGACTTTTCTAAAGCTTTTGATACGGTGCCACACAAAAGGTTGATACATAAAATGAGAACAATGGGGATAGGGAAAAATATGTGTAAGTGGGTTAAGAGCTGGCTCAGGGATAGGAAACAAAGGGTGGTTATTAATGGGGCACACTCAGACTGGGTCACGTTTAGCAGTGGGGTACCACAGGGGTCAGTATGGGGCCCACATCTTTTTAACATATTTATGAATGACCTTGTAGGGGGCATAGAAAGTAGAATTTCAATATTTGCAGATGACACTAAAGTCTGCAGGGTAATCAATACAGAGGAGGACAATTTTATATTACAGGATGATTTATGTAAACTAGAAGCTTGGGCTGATAAATGGGAAATGAGCTTTAATAGGGATTACTGTAAGGTCATGCACTTGGGTAGAACAAACAAGATGCATAATTATGTGCTTAATTGTAAAACACTGGGCAAAACTGTCACTGAAAAAGACCTGGGTGTATGGGTGGATGACAAACTCACATTTAGTGGCCAGTGTCAGGCAGCTGCTGCAAAGGCAAATAAAATAATGGGATGCATTAAAAGAGGCATAGATGCTCATGAGGAGAACATAATTTTACCTCTATATAAGTCACTAGTGCGACCGCACTTAGAATACTGTGCACAGTTCTGGTCTCCGATGTATAAGAAAGACAAAGCTGAACTGGGGCGGGTGCAGAGAAGAGCGACTAAGGTTATTAGCGCACTGGGGGGTCTGCAATACCAAAATAGGTTATTACACTTGGGGTTATTTAGTTTGGAAAATCTAAGGCTTCGGGGTGATCTTATTACAATGTATAAATATATGTGGGGACAGTACAAAGACCTTTCTAATGATCTTTTTACTCTTAGACCTGTGACGGGGACAAGGGGGCATCCTCTACGTCTGGAGGAAAGAAGGTTTAAGCATAATCACAGACGTGGATTCTTTACTGTTGGAGCAGTGAGACTATGGAACTCTCTGCCATATGATGTTGTAATGAGTGATTCCCTACTAAAATTTAAGAAGGGACTGGATGCCTTTCTGGAAAAGTATAATATTACAGGGTATATACACTAGTTTCCTTAATATTATGTTGATGCAGGGAGCTTGTCTGATTGCTGTATGTGGAGTCGGGAAGGAATTTTTTCCCCAATGTGAAGCTTACTGTTTATCACACTGGGGTTTTTTTTGCCTTCCTCTGGATCAACATGTTAGGGCAAGTTAGGATAGGATATGAGTTGAACTAGATGGACTTAAAGTCTCCCTTCAACCTTAATAACTATGTTACTATGTAAAAATGTATGTATATAATTTAAAATCAATCAATCAACTTTTCCCAGGATGTTATCAGATCTAAAATATAAAAAAATGAGCGTACTTGGCATTGTTGCATTCATAATTGTCCAAACTAATGAAATATTATAATATTTATCCATAATGGTGAACTGCAAAAGAAGCAAAAAAAATCAAATAACAGGATTATTGTTTTTTGGTCACTTCGACCAGAAAGGCATATGGATCCCAAGATGGTAAAGACAAAACTACAGTTGGTTTCAGAAAAACCCCAAGCCCTCACATAATTCTATCAACCCAAGACTAAACATTTTAGAGCTCTTGGAAAGCAAGAAGGAAAAATAGAATTGAAGAGAGGCCCAATGGGAATCTGTCACCCAAGGGCATGAGTGGGGTGTGCACCAGTCACCCACACAGTATGAGGACCCCACTGCATCCCACTTAATATAATGGCCCTCACCATCCCCCTTTCATTATGATGGTGCCCACATCACTTCACACTTTATGAAGACCCCACACAGCACCTCACACAGTATAGTGGTTGGCATATCCCCTCACGTAGTAGACTAGGCCATTATTTTAAAGTGGGAGGCTGGTGAGGCCTTCATGCTGAGTGGGACATTATACTGAGTGGGGAGATGTGAGAGCCATTTTACTGTGTGAGCGCTATCAAAATGTGTTAGTGGCTGTGGGGAACCATCACACTGTGTGATAGGATATGGGGGCCACTATAATGGGTGAGGTGCTGTGTGAGGCCACCATAAAGTGTGAGGGGTTGTGGGGGCCATGATACTGAATGAGTGGAAATGGAGCCCTCATTTTGTGTGGAGGGCTGTGGGGGGGCTTCTTTCTGTGAGGGGGCGCTGATACTAATTAAGCGGCTGTGGGGCCATCATACTGAATGGGCTGTGGGGGTCTTCACTTTGAGAGTGGGCTGTTGGTTTCACCATACTAAACGAGGGTTGTTATACTGCGTGGGGATCATCATAATGACAGGACATCATGCTGTGTGGAGGCCATGATACTGTTTATGTATGGAGGAGGTGACCATAACTATATCATACTATGGGGGAACACTATAGGGGCATCATGCTATGGCGGTATTATATTTTGTTGGTGGCACTGCGGGGACATCGCAATGTAAGTGTGAAGTGACTCTGTGGGAGCGATTCACTGTGGGGATATCAAAATCCGTGTGTGGGGGGGTAGGGGCATTACTATAAACATGTTTTATAATGGCCATAAAAGGGTATCGCTGATGAGGACAATAAGGGGCTTCAACTGGAAAATAATTGCTGCTTATGTGTCATAATACATGTCCTTCTCCTGGTTGATGAAGGTTGGGACATTGCCGAATATGTATATGTATGTGTGTGTGTTGTGTATAAATATATATTATGTGTATATTTTTATGTAGGGTGTGAGGGAGTGGGGGCAAGTAGAATGGCAGCCTGGAATCATATGATGACACAGTTCCCAGAACACCGCCCCCTATCAGTGGAAATGAGAGAAAATCCAATGATAACACCAAATGTTTGAAGATTTTATCCTCAGCATTAGAATATATGGTTAGATGGATCTTTCTATACAGAATAAGAAGATAAACGAAACTGTAAGAAAAAGATTAAATGTGATATAATGTCATAAGATGAGAATTGGAAATAGGAAAAGCTCAGCCAAACCTCTGTAACCACGGCTGTAATCTTATACCTGGAAAACTGCCGGGATTTTACTGTGTTTCATTCATGCCTATGTGTGCCGCCATCATTATTAGCTGCTTTATAAGGGGCAGACAATGAGAGAAAAAGTATTGGTTATTGCGCTGCATTGTGACATCATCACTTTCCTTATATGGAAGCGGGCAGTGATGTCACACAGGTGAGTGATGTCACAATAGAGCGGAACCTATAAACACTCCGTCCCATCTCACTGGCTCAGACTTGGTATTTGTTTGTCTCCTGAGTGCACTTACCTAGATCTTCTCCTTGTGGATTAGTGATTTTACTTGCGAATTACTTGTGAATTAGCGGATTACGTCTGTATTAGAGAATTACTTCTGGAATTTCCTGAAGATCATTGACTGAGGACTTCTCCATCTGGAGGTAAATCTATTGTGTGATTTTATTTATGAAACTAGAAGTTTTTGTCTCATTAGATTTCGTGTATTCATGAAATTTTTCTCTTATGGAAAAACATAACAATCGCATGAAGGATTGTTCGGGAAAATGAGGAAAAAATTCCCAATGCACTAAAACTGAAAAAAACAAACAAACCTGAAATGTTGCCATTGTGCTTTGGGTTTTAATTTACAGTGTTAATTATTCAGTAAAAATGACCTGGTATAGTGGAGTACTGGCAATCATGCCTGGTCATGCCAATACTAAGGGGCCTGATGGGTGAGGGGGCCCGGAGAATGTAGAATTAAATAGTGGGGACATTTCTGTAAGCACCATATAGTAGAATTGCTATAAAATGGGCGAGAAAACTAAGGGGCCTTCAACAGGAAAACAACTACTGTTCACTTGTTATAATACATGCCCTTCCCCTTGTTTTTGAAGCTTGGGGCTCCACCAAAATTTTATATATATATATCTGTCTGTGTACATACATATATAATATATATAGACACACACACGTATAAATATGCGTATATACATATAATTTTTTTCTAGGGGGTGAAAGAGTGGGGTCAATAAGAACTTTTGCTATGAGGTCCCAATATGCCATCACTTCTATCATGGAAATGTTATCATCCATCTAATAGACTGTATGAGGAGATGAGGTCCTGGTGATGGTCGGACTGGAATCAGATGATGACACAATTCCCAGAACTCTGCCCCCATCAGTGAAAATGTGAGAAAATCCAATGACAGCCCCAAATGTTTGAAGACTTTATTCTGAACATTAGATTATATAGTTAGATGTATCGTTATAGAGAAAATGAGAAGATAGAGAAAACTGTCAGAAAAAGATTAAATTTGATATAATGTTATATGATGTGAATTAGAAATAGGAAAAGCTCAGCCAAACCTCTGTAACCACCGGCTGTAATCTTTTACCTGGAAAACTGCCAGGATTTTATTTCATTCATTCCTATTTGTACCACCATCATTATCAGCTGCTTTATAAGGGGCAGACAATGAGAGAAAAAGTATTGGTTATTACTCTGCATTGTGACATCATCACTTACCTTATATGGAAGCTGGTAGTGATGTCACACAGGTGAGTGATGTCACAATAGAGCGGAACCTATAAACACTCCGTCCCATCTCACTGGCTCAGACTTGGTATTTGTTTGTCTCCTGACTGCACTTACCTAGATCTTCTCCTTGTGGATTAGCGATTTACTTGCGAATTACTTGTGAATTAGCGGATTACGTCTGGATTATTGTATTAATTCTGGATTACCGTAATATTTCTGGATTTTTCTGGAGATTTTTCTGGAGATCATTGACTGAGGATTTCTCCATCTGGAGGTAAATTTATTGTGGCTGTTATTTATGAAACTAGAAGTTTTCCTCCTGATTATTTTTCTTGTACCTTGGTGTATGGGAAGCGGCCATTGCCCCTAGAGATGAGTAACTCGTCCGGCAAAATCATGGCACAATACAACAGAGAAACCATTTTCATGAATTTGGTTTTTATTTGCAAATCAGGAAACAAATCCAGTCCTCAATGATAAAAGTAGGAATCGCCGACAGAAAACCAGGGAGCAAATCTCCATGTCCAGCTATTTACAGGGGGATGAGGGGATATTTGTTTTAGAGATAAATACTAGTAATAATAATGGCAGCCAGCTCTCTACCTGTATGGGGCATAGCGAGCTGCACCATGGATTATGGCACCATGTAATATGGCTCCAATGTTTTCTCATCCCCTTCAGATTTTCCTCCTGACTCTGTCTGGTCCAGGACCACAGACGGGACGTCAGTCACCACCTACAGAAGCTGAGAAGAGAACTTCAGCGTGTACAGGACTCAGCAGAGCCGGACATCTTTAGAGTGAGTATAATGGCGGAGGTGCCGGTTTGTGGTGACCGGGTATACCATCGCTGTACACAGCGTCAGACTGGAGCACCTTGGGCTCACCAGAGAAAATCATTCTTGGGGCCCACTTGTATAGCTACATAGAAATATATGCAAGACCAACAATTGTGTGTTAAAACACACTTGTGTTATGGTATAACATAAGGTAGTACATGTCTTAATGATATAGCAGGAGTTGGGGTAGCCCCCCTCATGGAATATAATGTAGCCCCCCCTCATGGAATATAATGCAGACCCCCTCATAGAATATAATGTAGCCCTCCTCATAGAATATAATGCAGCCCTCATCATAGAATATAATGCAACCCCTCTGAAAGAATATGTTGTAGCCCTCCTCAGAGTAAAATGTAGCCCCATCACAGGTTATAATGCAGCCCCCCATAGTATATAATGTAGCCCCCTCATAGACTATAATGCAGCTACCCATAGAATATAATGTAGATTCCACAGAGAATAATGAAGCCCCCTCATAGGGTATAATGCAGCCCGCCATAGAATATAATGCAGCCCGCCATAGAATATAATGCAGCCCGCCATAGAATATAATGTAGCCCCCTCATAGGGTATAATGCAGCCCTACATAGAATATAATGTAGTTTCCACATAGGGTATAATCCAGTCCTACAGTTTTATGGCCACCAGTACCCACTTGTTCCCCTGCTGCTCTAGGATCTGCTCCGTTCTCAGCAGCTACACTGCTGTCTGCCCGACACACATCTTGCGCGATGAAGTGATGTCATTGTGCACTGGCTGTGTCAGAGGCAAAGGGAAATGATGGGGGAGGGAGAATCATCTGACGCCCTCTACTCCATTATTGTTTTCAACTGTATCGGCATCTATGATTCTCCTCCATTATTGTTTTCAACTGTATTGGCATCCATGGGCATTGGGGAGACCACCCTGTAGGGGAAGGGGCTGTAAGCCCTGAAACATTTTAGTATTTATTACCCATTATAAATCAGTTTCAAATATTTCTGAAATATGAGCGAAACAAGAACAACATCTGTAATGTGAAATATTATATTATTTGCATTTATATTGTAGAAATAATTATCTTTTAATTATAATGAGTGTATTAATTCCATTGACAATTTCATGACATTTCCTCAAACATCATATTCCATTTTTGGCAGATTTGCTCTTCTGATTATATGATAAAGCCTTCCAGCATGGCATCCAGCGATCAGGATAAAGGCCTGTTGGCTTCGTTGGACCTGCTCGTTGTCCCACTCCTGGAGGACACTATTCCAGGCATTATCAAATCATATGAGCCTGAAAAAATGAAGACCATGACCAGCATGCTAATAAATCAACTGCATGATCTGGATGGACAGGATTTGGTGAATGTCATCCTGTTCTTGTCGACCATAACATCTGCCAGAGCGGACGCTGACAACTTTCTGTCTAATGAGCTCATTGATAAGACCTATCAACACATGCTGAAAGCAGAAAGTGAGAAACATCAGGAAATAACTGGTGCAGCTATGACGCTCCTGGCCAATATTGCTGTGTATCGCTTCGAAGATGTCATGGAGCGCTTGGAAAGTGATGAGGAGCATCCACAGAGCAGCGCGATGAAGATATTGGATCTCATTTCCACCAAAACCATCACAGGTTGGAAAGAGAGAAGTGCAGCGCAGAATATACTGACAGTGGATGACTTGATTACCCCTACACAACATCAAGCTGGACCACCTGCTGGCTTTGATTTTTATTATCATCTCCTGCACCCTAGCTATGGGTTCATAAATCACCTGGATGACGCTGATGTCCTCCATGACACAGACACAACCCAGGCTGGGATGTGTCCTTACATTACATGTGTCTTACCTGATGAGGAAAGAAGAAAGATCATCCATTACCTGCTTATAGCAATGAGATCTGCTGTCAGAAAGAGCAGTCTCATCAGTGTCATGTTCCTCTCGGAGCTGTTACTCCATCATCCTGAGCTCCTGGAGGAGAAAATGGCAAAAGATTTAATCTTATTAATGGCTTCAAAGATGGACAGCTCAGACGAACTTGAGGTCTGTCTTGCTTTAGAAGCTATGGGAAATGCCTGTATAGGTGCACCAAGACAGGTGCATCAACTGAAAGACCTCATCTATTGCTGCCTTTACAGTAAACTAGTGGGTCGTCAGAAGCTAAAAGTGGTCATCGAATGCCTAAAAGCAATGTCAAAGTTTGTCACCCTGCTGAAAAGATCAAAACTTGGCAGTAAATTTGAGAGAATTGTCCAGCGTTGTACTGACTACCTAAACCACCCAAACCCACTGGTTCGGACATACTCCACTTCACTATTTGCAGACCTCGCCAAGAACTGCAACAAGGACAAGAGAGGCTTCAGCCACCACGTCAGGACATTCCTACCTGAGTTACTGATAAAGTTACACAGTAAAAACCAGCCGGATAAGGCATCCGGTATTGCAGCCTTGTTGCATTGTCTACCTTACATCGGATATAAGAACGTTCAAGAGCTGTTATGTGCTGATGGCGAAAAAGCCTACAAAATATATGAACAGCTCGGGCAAAAGGAACCTGCCCTTCTTGTGAGGATGATGATCCACAGCACTGAATATATTAAGCCATATCTGGCAGACGAGGTAGACGCTGTCATGATACACCTCACTATGATAAGAGACGCTTTACCTTATGAAGAACTCTATCCGTCAGCATTATCTGACGTGTTTATAGGGTTGAGGAGACTCAATTCTAAGATATATAATCCAGTGGTGCATGAGGCAAGTATCCGCGCCATTGACATCCTGGGCACCAAGTGGAAGAGCATCAGCACTGTTAAAGCAGTGAAAGTTGGAACAGAGAGTTTCCTGATCTATGAAAAAGTGAAAAGAGTGGAAGTAATATTTTACGAGACTTCAGTGTGAAACATCCATCACCAGATGTTACACTAAGGGTCAATGAATGAGACATCCTGAATACACTTAGATAAGACTCTTGACTATTGAAGACCATCTCAAGAACAATCCCCACATACCACAATTTTCTTATGAAAAACTTAAAATAAAGAACATAAAAAGAAAACTTAGGGTGTTTCTCTGCTTATTGTAACTGGATGAAATGTTTCTGGACTGTTCCCATAAGTATTTTGATCATAATCCTCTATATATAGCTATATATCATGATACAGCTCTGTCTTAACATGTCTATGTTTGCTATGCTCTTAAATGGGCTTTCTAGACTATGATTTTGATGACATAGGTCATCAACATCAGATTAGTCCCGGTCTGACATGTGAAACTCCTAACGATCAGATGTTAGCAGATCCCTCAGTCAGCAGAAAGCACACAGTGCATTGAGCTGGAGCAACATAGCTTACGTGTCATCAGTACTGTGGTTCCTGTATGATCCGCAGTCTGATGTTGGCTGGTAATAACAACTCCTGGTATCTCCTGTCTAGCTGACTGCAGAATTCTGACTCCTTACAGCGTGTGCACTACACACTCTCAGTGCTCTCCAGTGTTGCCGGCGACAGTGGCAATTGGATGTCTTTGGCCTTTCTCAATTCACTTGCACTCAATTGAGTGGATGTGATTCTAAGTATGCAAATCACATATTTGCGCTCACATGACCACCTGCTCTTGCCGGCGACACCTGATAGCAATGTCCGCATGCCATGCACATGCTGTAAGGATTCTGAAGTCTACAGTCACAAGACTGATTGCAGTCTTTCATCAGAAGACCGGACAACCCCTTTAACAATGGGAAAAGAGATACTAGGAGTTGTTTTGTACTGATGGTAGTTCTAGTGATGTAGTCACGTACTAACGGTGGTTCTGATTATGTATCCGTGTACTGATGGTGGTTGTAGTAAGGTAGTCATATACTGATGGTGGGTGTAGTGATTTAGATCAGCAAAGATCATGGTTCTGGTGATGTGTTCATGTACTGATGGTGGTTGTAGTGATGTATTCATGTACTAATTGATGGTTCTGGTGCTGTATTCTCTCATTAAAGATAAAGAAGAAAAAAAATGGTACAGCCAGATCAGTAAAAGATTTGGATATCCAAATTGTCAAAATATAAAACTATTTAGCCCATAAGGTCAGTGGCGGATTAAGTGGACTATGGGCCCGGGGCTGTTTATAAAACCTGGGCCCCTGTACCCCCCTTCCCACCTGAGCGCTGCGGTCCCCGTGCGGGAATTGACAGCCGTACGGACCGCAGCACTTGGTTTGCTGCGGGTCCATACGGAAAACCCGCCACCATTCCACCACGTGTGGACATGGCCTAAAAAGACGTTGCACATAAGCTGTAGGCCTACGGCCAATACGCACAAGATCGCCCAACGTGATCCTGGCCACAGGGGATCCACTTTAATGTCCCCACTTTAATTTGAAGTCCCCTTACTTCGTCCATTGCAGTCCCCTATCACCCACTCACTTCATCTGCAGTGCCGCTTCATCATTTGCAGCCCCTTATCCCCCCTTCCATTTCATCATGTGCAGTCCCCTTCCCCCCCAACTTCATGTGCAGCCCCACTCCCCATCATCATGTGCAGTTAATTTTACCCCCACATCATGTGCAGTCCCCCTTACCCCCAATTCATCATGTGCAGTCCCCCTTACCCCCAATTCATCATGTGCAGTCCCCCTTACCCCCAATTCATCATGTGCAGTCCCACTTACCCCTTAATTCATCATGTGCAGTCCCACTTACCCCTTAATTCATCATGTGCAGTCCCCCTTATCCCCCACTTCATCATGTTCAGCCCCACTCACCCCCCCTTCATCATATGCAGCCCCACTCACCCCCCTTCATCATGTGCAGCCCCACTCACCGCCCTTCATCATGTGAAGCCCCCCACTCATCCCCCCTTCATCCTGTGAAGCGCCCACTCATCCCCCCTTCATCCTGTACAACCCCAGTCACCCCCCTTCATCCTGTATAACCCCAGTCACCCCCCTTCATCCTGTACAACCCCACTCAACCCCCTTCATCCTGTGTAGCCCCACTCACCCCCCTTCATCATGTGAAGCCCCCACTCATCCCCCCTTCATCCTGTGAAGCCCCCACTCATCCCCCCTTCATCCTGTACAACCCCAGTCACCCCCTTCATCCTGTACAACCCCAGTCACCCCCCTTCATCCTGTACAACCCCACTCAACCCCCTTCATCCTGTGTAGCCCCACTCACCCCCCTTCATCATGTGAAGCCCCCACTCATCCCCCTTCATCCTGTGAAGCCCCCACTCATCCCCCCTTCATCCTGTACAACCCCAGTCACCCCCCTTCATCCTGTACAACCCCACTCAACCCCCTTCATCCTGTGTAGCCCCACTCACCCCCCTTCATCATATACAGCCCCCAGTCACACCCCCGTCATCATATACAGGCCCCAGTCACCCCCCCTTCATTGTGTACAGCCCCCACTCACCCCCTCCCCCATTTAATTCATTTTATAAATAAAAAAAAAATAAAAAAAGTTCCCCATACTTACCTCACAGCCGGCTCGCTCCCCAGCAGCGCCTCTGCTTTCAGCATCCTCCGGGACATGTCGGCGCGTGCACGATGACGTCATCGCGCACGCCTGACATCTGACCCGGAAGTACAGCCGGAGGGAGCCGGAGCTGAGCAGCCGTCAAGGTGACGGCCGTGCACAGCTCCCGGCCCCGTCCTCATAGAATGTGACGCGGGCGGCTGTCTGCTGCCGGCGGCGTCACAGCACAGGGCACGGCCGGCACTGTACAGGTGCTGGGGGAGCGGCCCGGGGGGAATTTGCCTCTCTGACACCCGGCCCAGCCCGCCCCTGCCCCTGGGCCCCCAAAAAACCTTGGGCCCGGGGCGACTGCCCCATCCGCCCCTATTAAGATCCGCCACTGCATAAGGTAATGAGAAAAACATAAGCATTACAAACCAAACATTTTTTTTTTTTAGCAAAATAAGTAATTCAGGAAAGTTTGGTCCAGCTGTAATGACACTGACCTGTAGAATCATGTCCACGGGTCTCCTTTATCAAATAATGAATAATTTAAAATCAAATATAAAAAAAACTATGATTTAATTGCATTTGTTTACTTCAGATTTATATTGTACTGCAGGGACGAGAGCAATTTCAATTTTCTCCTTAATTAGCAAAAAAGCTAGAATTGGCCCTGGCTGCAGTCACTACTCTGCTGTTACTTAATGTCTTATACTCTAGTCACATCCAGAGCTGCAGTAACCATTCTTCTGCTGTATCAATTTTTATTCTTTTATCACACCCAGAGCTTCAGTCATTTTTCTGTATTAAATCTTGTTTTATACTCTAGTTATATCCAGAGCTGCATTCACTATACTGCTGTTACATCATGTTTTAAATTTTAGTCCAGACCTGGTCAAAGTGTGACCACATCAGGCTATTTGGTTGTTTCTATCTGGCACATGGAGCGGGACAGCCCAAGGGCAAGAACCTGTGCCATCCCACACCTGCCTGGCATTTCAATTTCTCAAGGATGCAGATAGCCATGTGTATACAGTTTGACATTCCATGCAGTATGATTGCCCATAGCTCCCATACAAAGTCTGATGCCACATAGCCCCTATATACAGTATGATGACCCATAGCTCTGACCTAGTATGGTACCCCATAGCCTCTATACGTGATATACTTTCCTTTAGTCCCTTATACAAATTATGATGCATCATATCCTCACTTTTCACAGCATGAGGTCCCAAAGCCTCTATGCCGAGTATGATGGCCTCCAAAGTATATTCCTCCATATAATGCCACCACAGCTCCCTCAACTCCTAGGATATCCAAAAAGCTTATACTCACCCAGCCTTGGTTCAATGTCCACTGCAGCCTCCATCTCCCCTTCCAGCTGGTATAATAAGGAGCAGAAGCTGCCCGTGCCTGTCAGTGTAACTGGTGGAGCAAGGAGCAGATGGCTTTCTGCTCCTCAACAGGGTTTAACAGTATCAGTGTCCAAAGGATACTATTAAAAGTGTTGCATGCTAATGCCGTCCACTGACCATTTGGCATTTGTCGGAATTTCCAGTCCAGCCCCGCTACATCACATTAGAATAACTTCTATGCCAGTCTGTTATTTATCAGAGTCATTAACCCCTTTTTGACCTATGATGTGCCGTGTCCATCATAGGTCACCTGCCCCTCTTTGTTGCAGGCTCCAGAGCCTGATCTCATCAGCTGTCATGTGCCCCTAACAGCAGTGGGTGGAATCGCGATCCACTCGCGGCTGTTATCTAGTTAAATGCCACTGTTAATCTCGGCATTTAACTCACGCAAACCAGATGCGTGTCTCAGCTCCGCCCATCTGTGCCCGTGTGACATGACCGTGGGTCGCTGAACTGCCATTAGCATTTTTGTTACACATAGCAGTTCTGCAGCCCTGCTACGTGTAACACAAGCTATCAGATGATCGCAGCTTCTAGTCTACCATGGAGACTATTGGAACAAGTAAAAAAAAAAAAATTAAATATTAAAACATTTTTAAAAATGTAAAAATTCAAATCACCCCCATTTGGCCCATTCAAAGTAAAATAAAAAATACACATATTTGGTATCTCAGCATTCAGAATCACCTAATGTATCAAGATATAAAAAGATTTAATCCGAACTGTAAACGGTATAACGAGAAAAAAATCTAAAGGCCAGAATTAAGTTTTTTAGTCGCTGCAACATTACAATAAAATACAATAACGGGCGATCAAAACATCATATCTACCCCAAATAGTGTCCATAAAAGCATCAGGTCGGCACGCAAAACATATGCACTCTCCCAGCTCCAGATCCTGGGAAAAAGGAGACGCTTCGGGTCTTGGAAAATGGCGCCATTTCTAAAGAAATTTTACAAACTTTGGATTTTTTTTCACCACTTAAATAAATAATAACCTTTACATGTTTGTTATCTACGAACTTGTAATCACCTGGGGAATGATAATGGCAGTTTTCCTGAAGATAGTAAAAAAAAATCCAAAACACTATTGTGGAATTGCCCTTTTTTGCCATTTCACCGCACTTAGAATTTTTTTCCCCCTATTTTCCAGTGTACAGTCTGGTAAAAGCAATGGTGTTGTTCAAAAGTAAAATTCGTCCCGCAAAAAAAACAAGCCGTCACGTGTCCGTAGCGATGGAAAAATAACAAAGGTTATGGATCTGAGAAGAAGGGGAGCGAAAAATGGAAACGCAAAATCTTAAATATCCTTGGTCTTTAAGGGGTTAATATGTATGTGTTTAGGGTTTATTAGTGAATCGCTAATTACTGGAATAACTTACTTTGACTTGTCATTGCTTCATGACTGTAAATTTGTCACAAGAGCACAATTAACATTCACTCGACTTGATACCTTCAGAAAATCTGCAAGAACGGACTTAAGATTGACTGGGCAGCAGTCATAGTTATTCACAGTAGACGTTGTGAGGTAGCGCTGTCATTCAAGTAGGGGATACTCGCTCAGCAGCCACAAAATCAGATACGGCACAGGTTTTCCATAAACTCATAACAGTCCATGCGGTTTATTCAGCAGCATAAACCCATAGAAGCAACATAAAGTTCATATAACAGCATAGCGTCCATGACAGAGTTCAGCTCTGTAATCCCTGTGGTCACACAGGTTAAACATATACAGGCTTTCTAGCCTCAGCGTTATCTCACCCACGTCAGGGTCACTCATGGTTCCTTTAGCATACTGCAGACGTCCATTCCCTCCAGGGAACTATCAGGCACGTGCAGCCATTACACACAGCTCTCACTGCTGTCAGAAGGCAGCCCCCATCTCACTCTCAGACAGGGCCTTCCACACTGGACCAACCAGGTCCCAGCATTCACCCCATGTGACCTACCCTGGCCACATTATATGGTTCATAGCCACGCCCACCGGGTCACAAGACTCTGACCTCATCACAGGTCCTTCATGCCTTTACACACTCTTTACAACAGTGCTTTAAACACACCCCCTGGGTGGGTTTATAGGTAACCAGGCTCGCCCATCTCTCTAGTTACCTGGAGACTTCTCCCTTACACATTGAAACAACACCTCAGCAGTATCACTGCTGATCAACACATAAGTCTCCATCCCAAAGCCACCCACTTTGAGATACATAACGGCCATTCAGTATTCTGCCATTCATCCTTTCTCCTGGGACATCCACACAGCGCCCCCTAGCGGACTCAGTGGTTACTACACCACATACCTCCCCCCTCTGTTCAAACTTGTGGGGTTGAACACACAACATTACACCAGGGTCTCGCGACCGTGCACTCACTACACCTTGCTCCACAGGTCGAGAGAACCATCTCCATCTGTCATGCGGCCTCGTTCCTACGTTAGACTTCCCCTGCCTCCAGCCGTCAGAATATCTGTCATTGTCTTTGACCCTCCAGTCACGGTCTGTCTGCGTCGTCAGACACTGTCTAGTCACCACATTCCTCTCTCTGTTTGTTCCACTACCCGACCAGCTACCCCGGTTGGTACGGTCATCAGTTTTAGTTGGGCCTACTGTCTGGCCTGAGTCTGACCCATTCAGCGTCTCACAGGAACTAATGTCTCTCAGCCTCGTACGGCCCATCGAACTGCCACTTGCTGACATTCTTTGGCCATCCACCCTGTCACTTCTTGGCGGAACCCTTCGGGTCCTTACATCTTGGGTTGAAGGCGGCCGCCACCTGATATTCTGTACTTCTTTATTAATTCGCCGACGGTCCAGCCTCAACTGCTCAATTTCTTGTAGGTACCCCACTCGATACTCCACGAGCATCCGAAAGTCTCTCAGGCTCTCTGAGGAGCAAACCACCATGATGGGAATCCTACCCACTTCACTGAATACCTGGTCTTCATCATCAGGAGGGATCCTCACCCTCACCACACCGGAGATATTCACAAGGTCTTGCATTACCTTCCCGGATCTTCCAATGATTCTTCCAATCAGAGCTTTGGGTACCGGAACTACATCTTTCCGCAAACCCAGCCGATCCATAGCCTCCCTTGCTAACTCTAGGCGTCGAGCAGCCTTCATGTTACTCCGCCTAACCAGCTGTTTGGTGTGTAGACATTGTAGGTGCATCTCTTTCAGGACAGCTACTCGGTTTGATGTACCTTCTCTGGCTGATACTTTCACTATCTGCTGAGTCTCTGGTGCCCAGTGCACCATACATGCTTTGACCGCCTCTTTGAAGCCTCATGCACACCTTCCTCAGCACAGGCTTCTTGCATGTCTTCTGGTACATCAATCACAGACTGGAAGGTCGTGGTCTTGCTCTCTTCCTGACCAGGAGGCTCTGGCTTTACCACGGACTCTTCCCTCACTACAGTTGCCCCTACCGGGTGACTGTCTTCTTCAGTACTCAGCTCTTCAACCTCACGAGATCTCATCTCTTCATGACCGTCTGCCAAGACGGGCACCGGCAGCTCCGTTCCACCACCAGTCAGACCTGGCCGCTGTTCATCACTGTCCAAGTTCTTCTCCCGCAGAAGACCACTTACAGTTTCTTTGAGCTCTAAGACCTCTTTCTCGAGCTCCTCAACCCTGTGCTCGGCCATTTGTCTCAGGACTTTCCCGTTCGAGATGTCCTTCCACTGTCTACTTTATCAGCTGTATCTCACAATCCTGTTCTCTTTTGGCCAGCACGTGTCTCACCACTACATCTTTACTTATATTGTCAAAGGGTACCGCTGGGTCAGTCCCACCAGTCGAGTGAACCCTACAGTAACCCTCTGACCGTGTGTCTAGTCCAGTTATCTCATCTCCCAGCCCACCGTCTGTCTTGTCACGAGACATCATGTCCGTAAGTTGGGCAGATGTACTTCTTCTTCCGGTCAGTACTACCTCTGACCTGTCCACGTCAGGAGCCGTCACTGTCTCAGTGTCTGCTGGCCCCACAGTTGACACGTCTTCATCGTCCGACCATACGTCATCAAATACGACAAAGTCTCGGCCCCTCTCAAAGGTATGCACTAAGTTTGGTGGCATACTACCACCTTGACACTTCCCCTTTGCCATCTCAATCATAACTCTGTCCACCGTATAGTTCACCGTGACCCCATGTTTACAGCGAAACCTGGCGTTCTTTTCGGTTAGAGATAACACGAGAGGAGTTCCTGTCAGAGTCACCTGACTATCTGAGTCCAGTCTACCAGAGACCCCTTCCCAGTGCAGCATCATGGTACACACCTGTGGCCCATCATTATCCGGAAAATCCATACTGCACTCCTCAAAACTCATACAGACACACCGCGGGTCCCCAGACATACCCACTGAGTCAACCAGTGCTGCCATTTCCTGAACCACCCCAATTTGGGTCACTGCCCCCTCCCAGGACTCTACCCCTTTTTAGGTTACCACCCCAATTTAGGTCACCACCCCCCTCTGGGACTCCACTTCTTTTTGGGTTACCACCCAAATTTGGGTCACCGCCCCCTTCTGGGACTCCACCCCCTTTTGTGCTGCCACCCAGATTTGGGCCATCGCCGCCCTTTGGGATTTCCCATTATCCGTTATACCGGTCCTCTCAGACTACAGTTCACACAACACAGTTTGTCTCTTTTACGATACCACACAAGTCCCTGTTGGCACCACCACAGCTCCTGCTGTCACCGATCACTGACACCACAACAGTTCCTTCTGGCGCTGCCACAGCTCCTGCTACGCCATCTTTGTGGACCCGCCGATCCACTGGAAACCGCTTGTCCCCTTCGCAACCCCGCCGGGTTACCAGAAGACGCTTGTCCCCTTCGTAACCCCGCTGAGTTACAGCAAGCCGCTTGTCACCTTCTTGACTCCTACTGAGCCACCACAGGCTGAGTTGAGAAAAGAAGAAAGAAAAAAAATAACACACCACAAAAAACTCTTGACTGTGTGCTATTCAGGACATACCGTTTCTGCCTGAGACCGTCCAACACACAGGGCGCACCGGGTGCTATTAAGGGAGCGGCCCTCCTCCCAGGGTTTCCCAACAGACCGGCCTCACCAGGTCCAGGGGCTCAGCGGGTGCTCTTCAGGACATCCATCTCCTCCTGAGACTGCCCAACACTCACGCCTCACCAGGTCCAAGGTCATACCACGTGTTCCAGGGAGACGATTCTTCTCCTAGAATCTCCCAACACTGACCCTCCAGGACCTTGCTCACTGAACCCTCCATGAACACAGTCTTTATCACTGATCCAGGTCAGTACAACACGAGCGCCTGTCCGTCACCTGTGTCGGCCACACAGGTCCTCGGATACCTCTTCTCCACAGAGGCACCCTATAGCAATCACCAGTCTCTTTCTCACTGACCCCGGTAAGTACAACACAGTTTTCACGACCGTCACCTGCTGGCCACGCAGGTTCTCGGACCCCTCTACCGCAGAGGTGTCCTATCAGTCTTTTCCACTGACTCCAGTCAGCATATCACGTGGCTTTCCATACCGTCAGCCCTCCTGGCTCAGCGTTGCCCTTAGCAACCAACATTGCAGTCCTTTTCCGTTGCCTCTAGCAACAAGGCTACAATATTGCCCGCATTATCCACCAATTGTGAGGTAGCACTGTCATTCAAGTAGGGGATACTCGCTCAGCAGCTATAAAATCAGATCCGGCACAGGTTTTCCAGAAACTCATAACAGTCCAAGCGGTGTATTCAGCAGCATAAACCCATAGAAGCAACATAAAGTTCATATAACAGCATAGCATCCATGACAGAGTTCAGCTCTGTAATCCCTGTGGTCACACAGGTTAAAAATATACAGGCTTTCTAGACTTAGCGTTATCTCACCCACGTCAGGGTCACTCATGGCTCTTTTAGCATACTGCAGACGTCCATTCCCTCCAGGGAACTATCAGGCACGTGCAGCCATTACACACAGCGCTTACTGCTGTCAAAAGGCAGCCCCCATCTCTCTCTCAGGCAGGGCCTTTCAATCTGGACCAACCAGGTCCCAGCATTCACCCCATGTGACCTACCCTGGCCACATTATATGGTTCATAGCCATGCCCACCGGGTCACATGACCCTGACCTCATCACAGGTCCTTCAAGCCTTTACACACTCTTTACAACAGTGCTTTAAACACACCCCCTGGGTGGGTTTGTAGGTAACCAGGCCTGCCCATCTCTCTAGTTACCTGGAGACTTCTCCCTTACACATTGAAACAACACTTCAGCAGTATCACTGCTGATCAACACATAAGTCTCCATCCCAAAGCCACCCACTTTGAGATACATAACGGCCATTCAGTATTCTGCCATACATCCTTTCTCCTGGGACATCCACACAGCGTCCCCTAGCGGACTCAGTGGTTACTACACCACAACGTAGAGTAAAGTGCTTCATAGATACTTGTGGAGATCTTTGGCCTTTGAGTTGAGGTCAGACATCAGTTCTTAAAATATTTCTTAAAAATTGTCATTACGTCTCATATCTGTGCACTTGAATCTGATTTGGCTGAGAGATAAGCAATGGGATGAAACTGAATGGGAGGAGACACAGATTAGATATTAGAAAAAACTTTTTGACAGTTAGAGTGATCAATGAGTGGAACAGGCTGCCACGAGAAGTGGTGAGTTCTCCTTCAATGGAAGTCTTCAAACAGAGGCTGGACAGACATCTGACTGGGATGATTTAGCGAATCCTGCTTTGAGCAGGGGGTTGGACCAGATGGCCCAGGAGGTCCCTTCCAACTGTATGATTCTATGATTCTTCTATGAATCTATGATTCTATAATGGACCACTGACTGAGTTTAGACTGTATATAATGTGATCTGCCACTTTACTAGAAAAAACAGCTGTCTAGAAACGTGTTGGATCTATTTTTTTTGGTTCTGCTGCCATCAAAACTGCAGCAATTCAGTGTGGCATAAATGTGAAAAAGTGATGACATTGTAGTGCAGGAATATTGGAGATAACGACACTATAGCTACTCGCAATTGTCGCAAATTAGATAGAAGCCTCAAGGAAGGACTGCTCTTCATATGTCCATCCACAGGTATCAGAGGAGCAGGGTGTACAAAGATAACCTTCCCCGCACCAATATTACACTTATGTCAGTCTGCAGGAAGGGGTCATACATCCGGTATCTGAGGAGCTAGGGTGCACCAAGAAAGCATTCTCCCACCATTATTCCACCCTATGAATGTTCAACAAGGGGTCATCCATCCACAGGAATCACCGGAGTTAGAGAGTGCCAAGAAAAAAACCCCCATCATTATTCTAACCTACTAGCTTGCAGGAACAGGTCATCTATCCACAGGAATCTGAGGAGCTAGGGTGCAATAATAAAACATTCCCCCACCATTACTCCACCATACCAGCCATCGGCAAGGGTTCATCCTTCAACGGGTATCGTAGGAGCTGCAGGGAGCCGAGACAACATTCTCCACAACAATACTCCATCTGCATGGCAGAAAGGGGTCATCAATCCAAACGTCTCAGAGGGGTCACAATGTGCCAAGAAAACATTCCATAGCCCATAACAACCAATCAGAATCCAGCTTTCATATTTTAAGCAGCTCTGGATAAATGAAAATTGTGCTGTGATAGGTTGCTATGGGCAACAAAGATAGTTTTCTTTTAGACTGATGTAATTACTAGGCCCTCACCTCAATTAGATCAGTGACGATACTTATACTCTAAACAAAGTACAATGCAGTGTGAGAGTTTTCATTGAAAAGCAAATCATGGAGAAAGACATAGTATAGCAAATAAAAATATGTGCGATAGACAACATCAGAGGAGAGGGTTCCCTAAAACAAAGGGTTCTTCGGAACGTCAAAAGGCAGGACGCCATTTTGCTGGAGTCTTATGAAGGCTGAAAGATATAAAAATGCTAAAATATTATGTACATTTACTTTAGACCCTCCGTTCACCTTTCCAGAGAGGCCTTACTGGGCCCTGGCGTAAAAGGGAGGCCGACATGACAGGGTTTTGGGAGTAACATTAAGCGAATAGGAGGATTAGTGACAGGAAGGGTTAAGAAAAGGGGGAAGATAAGGGGCAGCATTTGAGTGGGATGGATGTAGGTGGGGGGATTAATAGGTGAGACCGTTAGTGAAGGGGCAGCCATTTTAGGCACAGCCTAGAGTGAAGCAATCTCCTACCATCCTCCCTTTGTTAATGGGCAATTTTACTAGGGGATTCATTTCTAAAAAAAACCAGTGGCAGTTTTATATTTATTGGTCATTTGGGAAATTTCAAAATCTTTGACGTTGGAGGATGTGGCTAAAGGTGGATCAGGGGGGGCAGGGCCGGCTCCAGGTTTTCATGGGCCCCAGGTGAAAGACTCTCAGTGGGCTCTTCTAATATATACTTACCTTGTAATGTCTTCACATCATGTTCCGTCCAGATGTCTCCGGATCCCAGAATTCCAATCGGCTTAAGTCCACCGACCACCATATTGGGACACTCAAGTGATAGGTGTCTCAATTTGGAAACTGCTGGTGGTACCAGCCTCTTGCGCGGTACCATCAGCGGAACACTGTCGCACCACATGCACTGTATACGTCGTGCGCATCACACACACAAATACTTACTGTATACGCCGTATGCACCACACACACAGACTCTGTATATGCTATACGCCACACACACACACTGTATATGCCATATGCAGCCTCTTGAGCGGTACCACCAGCGGAACACTGTCGCACCACAAGCACTGTATATGTCGTGCGCATCACACACACAAACACTGTATACGCCGTATGCACCACACACACACACAGACTCTGTATATGCCACACACACACACTGTATAAGCCGTATGCAGCCTCTTGAGCGGTACCAACAGCGGAATACTGTCTTGAACACACCGCTGACGGGATCAGCTGGATGATTCACTGATCGCTGCCATCTTTGTACAGGAGAAGCGCATGCATAGTGTGGTACAGTAAAGGGTGTTTTATTAGATGGGAGATACATTTCTCCCAGCAGATTAATGTTTGGCCGGGTTTTTCCCTAAAGACAGGACCTGCGATGATGTCATGGTCACATGATCAGCCCATGTGATGTCTACCTCACTGGTGGGAGTGTTTATGGGCTATGTAATGGAGGTTGGTATTTGGCACATGGGGAGTGTGTGTCTGGAAGTTACAGGAACTTGGCTGGACTTAGCCTGAACTTGTATACAGGATCCCCGTGCTGCACGACTATGGCAGCAAGACTCTCAACAGCCCTGGGAATAGCACCTGGTGGATGCCACAGGACCTTGCAGCCGCTTAGTTAAGCTCGTCCTGTGCAAGGGGTGATTCTGGGACCAGTGGTTCTCCAAGCTGGAGTACATTTATGTTTTTCCCTTATTTTCTGCTAACCTGCTGTTTGCAAAGTGACATTAACCCCTTCACCCCCAAGGGTGGTTTGCACGTTCATGACCGGGCCAATTTTTACAATTCTGACCACTGTACCTTTATGAGGTCATAACTCTCGAACGCTTCCATGGATCCCGGTGATTCTGACATTGTTTTCTCGTGACATATTGTACTTCATGTTAGTGGTAAAATTTCATTCAAATAACTTGCGTTTATTTGTGAGAAAAACGGAAATTTGGCAAAAATTTTGAAAATTTCGCAATTTTCCAACTTTGAATTTTTATGCCCTTAAATCACAGAGATAAGGCACACAAAAAACTTGATAACTAACATTTCCCACATGTTTACTTTACATCAGCACAATTTTGGAACCAAAATTTTTTTTTGTTAGGAAGTTATAAGGGTTAAAAGTTGACCAGCGATTTCTCATTTTTACAACACCATTTTATTTTTAGGACCACATCACATTTGAAGCCACTTTGAGGGGTCTATATGATAGAAAATACACAAAAGTGACACCATTCTAAAAACTGCACCCCTTAAGGTGCTCAAAACCACATTCAAGAAGTTTATTAACCCTTTAGGTGCGTCACAGGAATTTTTTTGAATATTTAAAAAAAAATGAACATCTAACTTTTTTTCATAAAAAAAATACTTCAGGTTCAATTTTTTTTATTTTACCAAGGGTAACAGGAGAAATTGAACTGCAAAAGTTATTGTGCAATTTGTCCTGAGTACGCAGATACCTGATATGTGGGGGGGAACGACTGTTTCGGCGCATGGCAGAGCTCAGAATGGAAGGAGCGCCGTTTGACTTTTTCAATGCAAAATTGGCTGGAATTCAGATTGGACGCCATGTCACGTTTGGAGAGTCCCTGATGTACCTAAACAGTGGAAACCCCCTACAAGTGACCCCATTTTGGAAACTAGACCCCCCAAGGAACTTATCTAGATATGTGGTGAGAACTTTGAACCCACAAGGGCTTTACAGAAGTTTATAACGTACAGCGGTACAATTAAAAAATCATATTTTTTCCACAAAAATGATCTTTTCACCCCAATTTTTATTTTCCCAAGGGTAACAGGACCCTAAAAGTTATTGTGCAATTTGTCCTGAGTACGCTGATACCCCACATGTGGGGGTAAACCACTATTTGGGCGCATGGCAGAGCTCGGAAGGGAAGCAGCGCCATTTGACGTTTTTGGCTGGAATTGAGATCGGACACCATGTCGCGTTTGGAAAACCCCTGATGTACCAAAACAGTGGAAACCCCCCACAAATGACACCATTTTGGAAACTAGACCCCCTAAGGAACTTATCTAGATGTGTGGTGAGAACTTTGAACCCCCATGGGCTTCACAGAAGTTTATAACATAAAGCCATACTATTAAAAAATCATATTTTTTAAACAAAAATGATCTTTTCACCCTCAATTCTTATTTTTCCAAGGGTAACAGGACCCTAAAAGTTATTGTGCAATTTGTCCTGAGTACGCTGATACCCCACATGTGGGGGTAAACCACTATTTGGGCGCATGGCAGAGCTCGGAAGGGAAGCAGCGCCATTTGACGTTTTTGGCTGGAATTGAGATCGGACACCATGTCTCGTTTGGAAAACCCCTGATGTACCAAAACAGTGGAAACCCCCCACAAATGACACCATTTTGGAAACTAGACACCCTAAGGAACTTATCTAGATGTGTGGTGAGAACTTTGAACCCCCATGGGCTTCACAGAAGTTTATAACATAAAGCCATACAATTAAAAAATAATATTTTTTCCACAAAAATGATCTTTTCACCCTCAATTCTTATTTTTCCAAGGGTAACAGGACCCTAAAAGTTATTGTGCAATTTGTCCTGAGTACGCTGATACCCCACATGTGGGGGTAAACCACTATTTGGGGGCATGGCAGAGCTCGGAAGGGAAGCAGCGCCATTTGACGTTTTTGGCTGGAATTGAGATCGGACACCATGTCGCGTTTGGAAAACTCCTGATGTACCAAAACAGTGGAACCCCCCACAAATGACACCATTTTGGAAACTAGACCCCCTAAGGAACTTATCTAGATGTGTGGTGAGCACTTTGACCCCCCCAGTGCTTCACAGAAGTTTACAACGCCCGGGCGTGAAAATAAAAAATTCGTATTTTTTCCACAAACATGATCTTTTAGTCACCATTTTTTTATTTTCCCAAGGGTACCAGGAGAAATTGGACCCCAAAAGTTGTTGTCCAATTTGTCCTGAGTATGCTGATACCCCATATGTGGGAGAAAACTACTGTATGGGCACACGTCGGGGCTCGGAAGGGAAGTAGTGACGTTTTGGAATGCAGACTTTGATGGAATGGTCTGCGGGTGTGATATTGCCTTTGGAGAGCCCCTAATGTACCTAAACAGTGGAAACCCCCCACAAATGACACCATTTTGTAAACTAGACCCCCCAAGGAACTTATCTAGATGTGTGGTGAGCACTTTGACCCCCCCAGTGCTTCACAGAAGTTTACAACGCCCGGGCGTGAAAATAAAAAATTCGTATTTTTTCCACAAACATGATCTTTTAGTCACCATTTTTTTATTTTCCCAAGGGTACCAGGAGAAATTGGACCCCAAAAGTTGTTTTCCAATTTGTCCTGAGTACGCTGCTACCCCATATGTGGGAGAAAACTACTGTATGGGCACACGTCAGGGCTCGGAAGGGAAGTAGTGACGTTTTGGAATGCAGACTTTGATGGAATGGTCTGCGGGTGTCATGTTGCCTTTGGAGAGCCCCTAATGTACCTAAACAGTGGAAACCCCCCACAAATGACACCATTTTGTAAACTAGACCCCCCAAGCAACTTATCTAGATGTGTGGTGAGCACTTTGACCCCCCCAGTGCTTCACAGAAGTTTACAACGCCCGGGCGTGAAAATAAAAAATTCGTATTTTTTCCACAAACATGATCTTTTAGTCACCATTTTTTTTATTTTCCCAAGGGTACCAGGAGAAATTGGACCCCAAAAGTTGTTTTCCAATTTGTCCTGAGTACGCTGCTACCCCATATGTGGGAGAAAACTACTGTATGGGCACACGTCAGGGCTCGGAAGGGAAGTAGTGACGTTTTGGAATGCAGACTTTGATGGAATGGTCTGCGGGTGTCATGTTGCCTTTGGAGAGCCCCTAATGTACCTAAACAGTGGAAACCCCCCACAAATGACACCATTTTGTAAACTAGACCCCCCAAGGAACTTATCTAGATGTGTGGTGAGCACTTTGACCCCCCCAGTGCTTCACAGAAGTTTACAACGCCCGGGCGTGAAAATAAAAAATTCGTATTTTTTCCACAAACATGATCTTTTAGTCACCATTTTTTTTATTTTCCCAAGGGTACCAGGAGAAATTGGACCCCAAAAGTTGTTGTCCAATTTGTCCTGAGTACGCTGACACCCCATATGTGGGAGAAAACTACTGTATGGACACACGTCGGGGCTCGGAAGGGAAGCAGTGACGTTTTGGAACGCAGACTTTGATGGAATGGTCTGCGGTTGTCATGTGCGTTTGGAGAGCCCCTGATGTACCTAAACTATTGAAACTCCCCACAAGTGACCCCATTTTGGACAGTAGACCCCCCACGGAACTTATCTAGATGTGTGGTGAGCACTTTGAACCCCCAAGTGCTTCACAGAAGTTTATAACACTCGGACGTGAAAATAAAAAAATCATTTTTTTTCCACAAAAATGATATTTTTGCCCCCAATTTTTTATTTTCCTAAGGGTAACAGGAGAAATTGGACCCCAAAAATTGTTTTGCAATTTGTCCTGAGTAGGCTGATACCCTACATGAGGGGGTAAAACACTGTTTGGGCGCATAGCAGAGCTTGGAAGGGAAGGAGCACCATTTGACTTTTTCAACTCAGAATTGGCTGGAATTGAGATCAGACGCCATGTTGCATTTGGAGAGCCCCTGATGTGCCCAAACAGTGGAAACCCCCAATTCTAACTCCAACCTGAACCCCAACACGCCCCTAACCCTAGCCCTAACCCTAGCCCTAACCCTAGCCCTAACCCTAGCCCTAACCCTAGCCCTAGCCCTAACCCTAACCCTAGCCCTAACCCTAACCCTAACCCTAACCTAACCCTACCCCAACACACCCCTAGCCCTAACCCTAGCCCTAACCCTAATGGAAAAATGGAAATAAATACATTTTTTTAATTTTATTATTTTTCCCTAACTAAAGGGGTGATAACGGGGGGGTTTGATTTACTATTTATGGCGGTTTTTATGTTTGGCGGCTGTCGCACGCTAAAAGACGCTTTTTATTGTAAAAATAGTTTTTGCATCACCACATATTGAGAGCTATAATTTTTCCGTATTTTGACCCACCGAGTCATGTGAGGTCTTATTTTTTGCGGGACGAGTTGACGTTTTTATTGGTACCATTTTCGGGCACGTGAAATTTTTTGATCGCTTTTTATTCCGATTTTTGGGACGCAGAATGAACAAAAACCAGCGTTTCATGAATTTCTTTTGGGGGGGGTGCGTTTACACCGTTCCGCGTGCGGTAAAATTGATAAAGCGCTTTTATTCTTCGGGTCAGTACGGTTACAGCGATACCTCATTTAGGTCTTTTTTTATGTTTTTGTCGGTTTTATGCAATGAAAACTATTTTATATAAAAAATAATTATTTTTGCATCGCTTTATTCTGCGAGTTATAACTTTTTTATTTTTTTGCTGATGATGCTGTGTGGCGGCTTGTTTTTTGCGGGACAAGATGACGTTTTCAGCGGTACCATGGATATTTATATGCGTCTTTTTGATCTCGCGTTATTGCACTTTTTGTTTGGCGGTATGATAATAAATCATTATTTTTTGCTTCGTTTTTTATTTTTATTTTTTAAGGGGTTCGCTAAAGGGGTTAACTAATGGGACAGTTTTATAGGGCAGGTCGTTACGGACGCGGCGATACCTAATATGTGTACATTTATTGTTTTTTTTTTTTATTATTTTAAAAAAATGAATTTATTGGGGAATATTTTTTTTTTTTTTTACTAATTTATTTGGCGATTTTTTTTAATTTATTTTTACACTTTTTTTTTTAATTTTTTTTTACTTTATTACATAGTCCCAGGTGGGACATCACTGTCCTGTGACAGATCGCTGATCTGTCACATCACAGATCACTGTGACAGATCAGCAATCTGTCACAGGCAGTGCACAAGGCTTCCTCATGCCTGCGCTTTGCAGGCACTGAGGAAGCCAGCTTCCCCAGGCCCCCGAAGGCCCCCGTCGCCATCTTGGATTCGGGGGCCTGGGGGATAGGAGTCCCCCGCAGCAGCGCTGCACATTGCGCTGCCGTGGGGGGCTCAGGGAAGCACGGAGGGAGCCCCCTCCCTGCCGATGCTTCCCTTTAACTCCCGGTACACCGCGATCGCGTTTGATCGCGGTGTGCAAGGGGTTAATGTGTCGGGGGCGGTCCGTGACCGCCCCTGACACATTGTGCCGGGTGTCAGCTGTGATAATCAGCTGACACCCGGCCGCGATCAGCGGCGCTCACCACGTGGGCGCCGCTGATCGCGGTAGACGTACTATCCCGTCCCCGGTCATACGGGCCCGGGTACCGTGGACGGGATAGTACGTCTCATGTCAGGAAGGGGTTAAACCACTGAAATTAGACTTTAAGCCTGTGTGTTGCCTCGCTACTGCAGCCCTGCCATTACATACCAGAGTGAATTCCTACAATAGTTTTAATGTGACTGCCACTATCTTTCTGCACAAAGATGGCGGCGGTCTGATTTACTGCACATGGGGGAAGATATTCTCAACGCTGCAAAGCCTGCCCCTATCGTGACATTACCGCCCTCCCCATGCAATAGCAACGGGCCTCCATCTAGTTTTACATAAACCACAATTAATGATGCACAGATATGGCAGAAAAATAAGGGTACATTACAATGCCAAAGATTTCACTCACTTCTTATATTACATGAGTGATATCTATTGTAAATTCTACAATAGGTCAGAAACCAGACAGTATAGACCTCCATACAGTATTATATTCACCACATAGTCCTCCATACAGCATAATGAGCCCCATATATTTCTCCATACAGGATTATGACACCACATAGTTCTCCATGCAGAATAATGAGCCCCATATAATGCTCATAGAGTATAAGAAGCCCCATATAGTGCTCCATACAGTATTATGGACACCACATAGTGCTCCATACAGAATAATGACCCCATATAATTTTCCATATAGTATTATGGGTATCACATAGTGTTCCATACAGAATAATGGACCCATATGATGCTCTATGCAGTATATAATGGGCCCCATATATTGCTCCATATATAATGGGCCCCATATAAAGCTCCATACAATATATGATGGGCCCCATATAATGCTCCATACAGTATAATTTGCTCCATATATTGCTTCATACATTATAATGGGCCCCATATAACGCTCCATACAGTATATGATGGGCCCCATGTATTGCTCCATATTATAATGCTCCATTCAATCTATAATGGGTCCCATACAGTATAATGAGCCCCATATATTGCTCCATATAGTATAATGAGACCCATATATTGCTCCATACAGTATGAGCACCATATATTGCTCCATACATAATGAGCCCCATATAATGCTAAATACAGTTTATGATGGGGCCCCATTTATTGCTCCATACAGAATAGGCCCCATATAATGCTCCATACAGTATACAATGGCCCCTATATACTGATCCAGTATATAATGGGCCTCATATGATGCTCCATATATAGAGTCATTATTACGTATGTGTTCAAGGTTTATTAGTGAATTGCTAATTACTGCAATAACTTACTTAGACTTGCCTTTGTTCCATGACTATGATTTTGCAAAAACGGACTTATGATTGACTTGGCAGCAGTCATTGTTATTCATAGTAGACATAGACTAAAGTGCTTCATAGATGCTTGTGGAGATCTTTGGCCTTTGACTTGAGGTCAAATGTCAGTTCTTACAATATTTCTTAACATTGTCATTAAGTCCGATATCTGTGTACTTAAATCTGAATCTGATTATAAATCCCAAGAAGAAAGATTTGCTGACAGATAATGGACCATTGAATTATTTTAGACTGTATTTAACGTGATCTGACACTTTATTGGAAACAGCCGTCTAGAAACATGTTGGATCAAATTATTTTTATGTTCTTCTGCCATCAGAACTGCAACAATTCGGTGTGGCATAAATGTGAAAAGGTGATGAAATTGTTCTGCAGGAATATTGGGGATGGCGACACTATAGCTACTCGCAATTGCCAGAGAAGAGATAGTAACGCTTACATGGTCTGAATACCCTCTTCTACTTTGTCCCCGGATTAATGTCTGGGGATTGCGATGGCCAGATAAGCAATATACACTCACAGTTACGCTACTGGAAGCAAATCATGACTACAAGACTCTTGTGTCACAGTCCACTGTCCTTCTGCCACAGGGTAAATGGCTGCCATGAAGGGATAAAATTGGCTGGCCTCAAGGAAAGACTGCTGTTCATATGTCCATCTACAGGTATTACAGGAGCAGGGTGGGCAAAGATAACCTTCCTTGCACCATGATTACACTTACGCCAGTCTGCAGGAAGGGGTCATCCATCCAGTATCTGAGGAGCTAGGGTGCACCAAGAAAGCATTCATCCAGCATTATTCCATCCCAGGGGTAATCAGGGATAACTACAGTCCTTGGGCAGCTCCCCTGGTGTTAGTCAAAAAGAAAGATGGTACAATGCGCATGTGTGTAGATTACAGACAGCTTAACAAAATTACTCACCAAGATGCATACCCCTTACCTCGCAGAGTCTCTAGCAGCATTAAGATCAGCTAGGTTCTTCTCCACTTTGAGCTTAACCAGTGGGTACTGGCAGGTTCCTGTTGCTGAGGCAGACAAAGAAAAAACTGCGTTCACTACTCCTATGGGGCTATGATAATTTAACTACATGCAGTTCGGATTGAGCAGTGCTCCTGGGACCTTTCAGAGAATTATGGAATGTTGCCTGGGACATATGAACTTTGAGACTGTGCTATTGTACTTGGATGATGTGATTGTATATTTCAGGACCTATGAGGAACATCTGCAACACCCGGCAGAGGTCTGAGAGGCGTTATCCAACTTCGGCTTAAGGGTAAAACATCTAAGTGTCATCTCCTAAAGCCCAAAGTGCAATATTTAGGCCATGTCTTGAGTGCAGAAAGAGGAGCACCTGACCCAGACAAAGTGACTTTCATAAGAGACTGGCAGGTACCCACCAACATCCAAGAGGTCAGACAATTTCTAGGCCTAGTGGGATACTACAGACGCTTTATCAAAGACTTTACTAAATTGGCAGGCCCCCTTCAAGATCTCCTAGTTGGCCAACCCAAAAAGGCCAGAGGCAAGAGTCTCCTGATTGAGTGGAATGCTAAGTTGGATGAGTCATTCAACAGCCTTAAGCAAAAACTTACTGGAGAAGAGATCTTAGCGTATCCAGACTACGATCAGCTGTTTATCCTGCACACCGATGCCAGCAATGTTGGGTTAGGAGCCGTCCTATCTCAAGTGCAGCAGGGTAAGGAGAAAGTCATTGCTTATGCCAGTCAGAAGCTTTGTCCTACTGAGAGGAACCCAACCAACTATAGCTCCTTCAAGCTAGAATTCTTGGCTATCGTTTGGGCAGTGACTAGAGGTTAAAGCACTATTGGCCTCATCTAAATTTACCATCTATACAGACAACAATCCTTTAGCCCATCTGGAGACTGCCAGGCTCGGTTCCCTGGAACAAAGATGGATGGCTCGGTTGTCCAATTATAAGTTCGTCATCAAATACCGAGCTGGCACTAAAAATGCCAATGCCGATGTCTTGTCCCGTATGCCAAATGCTCCTGATCCAGCAGAAGATCTACAAGACCTGGAAGAAATAGAGATGCCGGCGTTCCACTGCCACGGTGCCTCCCAAGACTCAAACCACGTGACAGGGAGTCTTGCCATTAACGAAGTTTCCTTTAATCCACTACCCCACCATGGTTGGGCAGAGATGCAGAGCAGTGACCCGGCTATATGTATGGTCAAAGAACTCCTTAGTGAAGCAGATTCGTCTCCAGCTCCTGATGCGCCTGTAGATGTCCAACAGTTGTGGAAAGAGAGAAAGAAGCTGTTCCTTTTTGAAGGCAAGTTAATCCGAAGAGCTATTAACCCACGTACGCATGAACTGGTATAGCAGATCGTGGTCCCCAAAAAGGACGTGCCCATGGTCTTGGAAGCTTACCATAATCAAGCGGGACACTTTGGTTTGAAAAATCTGGAAGTAGTCATCCGCGACCGCTTCTTCTGGACGGGTATGAGCCGGTCCATTGAATAGTGGTGTAGGAAATGCGGCCCATGTAATCTCAGAAGAAAGATTTCTGCCAATCAAAGGGCCCCTTTGAAGCCCATCATCACTAAACAACCTTTGGAACTGGTGGCCCTAGACCACGTGCAACTAACCCCAAGCCGATCTGGGTATGCCTTAAAAATAGTGGATCACTATTCCCGTTTCCTGGTGGTCTTTCCAGTGAAAGACCAAACAGCAAGAACAGCTGCAAAGGCATTCCAGGAATATTTATGCAGACCCCATGGATACCCAAATCAAGTGCTGACAGACGGAGATCAAGCCTTTGAAGCAGAAGTCTTTCAAGAATTTTGCTCTCTCTATGGATGTAAAAAGATCGGAACTACACCATACCACCCACAAGGCAATGGACTTTGCAAAAAACTGAATCATCTTGTGTTCAATTTATTGCAGATCCTACCACTAGAAGAAAGGAACCAATGGCCTGAGAAATGACCTGATTTGATTGAAATGTACAATCATATCCCAACCAGTGCAACAGGATATGCCGCAACTTGTTTGATGCGTGCACGTCCAGGTAAACTCCCCATCGACCTAGAAATGAGAGTCCTAACTCCTGAAACCATATCCAGCCAATTGGACACGGATTCAATACAGAAAGGCAACTGCAGTATCAAAAAGTTCAGCAATGTGTAGAGGAAAGTCTTGCTCAAGCTAGGCAAAAACAGGAAAGGAACTTTAATAGACATGCTGTGGCAACCCCCTTACCAACAGGTGAACAAGTGCTGAAGAAAAAGAGAAGAAACCACAAGTTAGATGACCAATGGGAGGCTCAGCCTTACACTATTCAACTGTCTAGCTATGACAACAGCAAAGTGTGTACCATCTCCAAAGACTGGAAAAACGTGTGCTCCCGTATCCAGAGACAATCCATAATAATAATAATCTTTATTTTTATATAGCGCTAACATATTCCACAGCGCTTTACAGTTTGCACACATTATTATCACTGTCCCTGATGGGACTCAAAATCTAGATTCCCTATCTTTGGAATGTGGGAGGAAACCGGAGTACCCAGAGGACAACCACGCAAACATGAGGAAACATACAAACTCCTTGCAGATGTTGTCCTTGGTGGGATTTGAACCCAGGACTCCAGTACTGCAAAGCATCAGTGCTATCCACTTAGCCACTGTGCTGCCCTAATCTGAAAGTATGTCCAGCACAGCTGCGTGAAAGAGTTGAGACTGTTGTGAATTCCCTTGCTCGAATTTCTGAGCCGAAGCTCCCTCTGGTGGTTACTGAGAGAAGTGGAGCTGGCCAGGTGGATGGAAGTTCTCCACCTGATGACAATTATTGGGAACCTGGGATTACTGGCTGGGAGCATATAATTGAGCTGGCTGCTCTTGGAGATTGCTGTTGATTTCCTCTGTGTTCATTTAGAGTTCTTTTGTCCCCTACCTGATCTGCATGGTTCAGCTATGTGATTCTTTTGCTAATCCTTTGCATCAAATCTGGTTGTGTCTTTTTTTGCTTTCTGTTTTGCTGCTAGGGTTCAGCGTGCTCCCTGCTGGGAGCAGCGCTGGTGTTGTGAGCTCATTTTCGGGTTTGCCTCTGGTTTCTGGTGAGGGTTATGGAGCTGGCTGTGCTGACAGAGGAGTAGTGAGTTCTCTATCTGGACTCCCTCTGTTGGTGAAGGGAGGTAATGAAGCTGATCTAAATGGCAGAGACCGGCCACTTGAGGAAGAGGACTGCGATTGGACATCAGGAGTTTTTGATTGGATTTAAGGCAGCCGACTCCCTAGTTTCTTGCTGGTGATTTTTCCTGACTGTGGCTTCTGGTTTCCAGTTTGGTTCTTGCCTTCTTAAAGCTAAGTTTTCTCTGCTATTGTTCATATGAGTTTTTGTCTGGTTTACTTAGTTTTTGTGTTCAGCCAGCCCTGGCTGGGACTGGGCTGAATCCCCATTTTGTCTCTGATCAGTTGATCTCTTTTGCTCTGTCTTCAGAATATACTAATGCACAAAGCATGGGCAACAAACAAGGAGAATTGGAACTACTAACACAGGAAAAGAAATATGATGTCATTGGAATCACTGAAACTTGGTGGGACAATACACATGATTGGAATACAAGACTAGAAGGATACAACTTATTTGCAAGAAACAGACTTGATAAACTAGGAGGGGGTGTCGCATTGTATGTTAGAAACGCGTATATCTGCACAGAGATTGAAGCTTCAGAGACTGGGAGTTCTGTGGAAACTGTTTGGGTAAGAATACAAGGACAGAACAATGGAAAGGACACCATTGTAGGCATTTACTACAGGCCGCCTGTGCAAGCTGAAGATATGGATGAACTCTTTATGCATCAAATGGCCAAGTTCTCCAAAAAATATGACATAGTTGTCATGGGAGATTTCAACTATACAGACATTTGTTGGGAATCTCTCTCAGGCAAAACTAACAGGTCAAGGAAATTCTTATCCTCTCTTGCTGACAACTTTATCTTCCAAAAGGTAAGGGAGAAAACAAGGGGAACTGCTACCTTGGATCTAATCCTTATAAACAGGGAGGAAATGGTTGAGGAGGTAAAAGTGGCTGGGACCCTAGGAGGTAGCGACCATGCTATTTTAGAATTTTGGATAACTAGAGGCGGAAGACCTGTGAAGACTCAGACGTCAAGGTTAGATTTCAGAAAGGCAGATTTTAAGGGATTCAGAAAGAGAATTGGAGGGATCCAATGGCTGGATATCCTTAAAGACAAAAATGTCCAGGAAGGATGGGAAATCTTGAAAAATGAAATTCTCAAAGCACAGTTGTTAACAATTCCGAAAAGAGGGAAGAATAGGAAGCAGTTAAGGAAACCAGGATGGATGAACACAGAACTTAAGCACATGCTAAAAAGGAAGAAAAAAATGTTTATAAAATGGAAAGAGGGAGGCATATCTAAAGAAGAATATAATGCTGTCTGCAGAACCTGCAGGGCACAAATCAGATTATATAAAGCTGAAAATGAATTGAGGCTTGCAAGAGATGTCAAAAGCAATAATAAAGGATTTTGGGGATATGTCAAAAGTAAAAGAAAAGTCAAAGATGCTATAGGATTTTTACAGGATGAAAATGATGAAATGGTAAGACAGGATGTTGAGAAGGCTGAACTTTTAAATTCCTATTTTGCATCTGTTTTCTCTCAGAAAGGAAATGTAACATCAACTGTTATTCACTGTCCTATTAAGGGAATAGAAGAATCCAGGATATCTATAAACAGAAAGATAGTGAGGAAACACTTAGCTAGCCTAAATGAATTCAAGTCTCCAGGTCCAGATGAATTACACCCCAGAGTACTGAAGGAGATAGCAGAAGAAATTTTTGAACCCCTCTCTATAATCTTTGAAAATTCTTGGAGAACAGGAGAAGTGCCAGAAGACTGGAGAAGAGCAAATGTTGTTCCTATCTTCAAAAAGGGGAAGAAGGTGGACCCAGGTAACTATAGGCCGGTGAGTCTGACTTCTATACCAGGAAAGATCTTTGAACAAATTATTAAACAACATGTATGTCAATACCTGGATAAGAATGAAGTGATTAAACAGAGTCAGCATGGGTTTGTAACTAATAAGTCATGTCAGACTAACTTAATTTCCTTCTATGACGGTATCACTGATTGGGTGGATCAAGGAAATGCTGTAGATATAGTATATCTTGACTTCAGCAAAGCATTTGACAAAGTCTCTCATACAATCCTTATTGAAAAAATGATTAAGTATGGAATGGACAAGGCAACTGTTAGGTGGATTCATAACTGGCTTAGTGATCGGACCCAAAGAGTGGTCGTAAATGGCTGCACATCCAGTTGGAAGAATGTCTCAAGTGGGGTACCACAGGGCTCTGTCCTGGGCCCTGTATTGTTCAACATCTTTATCAACGATTTAGATGAAGGAATTGAGGGTAAACTGATTAAATTTGCTGATGACACAAAGCTAGGAGGGATAGCTAATACTAGAGAAGAGAGAGAGAGGATTCAAAAAGATTTAAATAAACTGGAGAAGTGGGCAGCAACTAACAGAATGGTTTTTAACAGGGAGAAATGCAAAGTACTACATCTGGGCAATAAAAATGGAAAAAGCATATATAGAATGGGAGGAATAGGGCTAAGTGACAGCACATGTGAAAAAGACTTGGGTATACTAATAGATCACAGACTGAATATGAGTCAACAGTGTGATGCAGCAGCAAAAAAGGCAAATGCAATTCTAGGATGTATTAACAGAAGCATACAGTCTAGATCACGTGAAGTCATTATTTCCCTCTACTCCTCTTTGGTCAGACCTCATCTGGAATATTGTGTCCAGTTTTGGGCACCACATTTTAAAAAAGACATCAACAAACTGGAGCAAGTTCAGAAAAGAGCGACCAGAATGGTGACCGGTCTGCAAACCCTGTCTTATGAAGAAAGGTTGCAGGATTTGGGAATGTTTAGTTTGCAAAAGAGAAGACTGAGAGGAGACTTAATAGCTGTCTACAAATATCTAAAGGGCTGTCACATTGTAGAAGGATCAACTTTATTCTCATTTGCACAAGGAAAGACTAGAAGCAATGGGATGAAACTGAATGGGAGGAGACACAGATTAGATATTAGAAAAAACTTTTTGACAGTTAGAGTGATCAATGAGTGGAACAGGCTGCCACGAGAAGTGGTGAGTTCTCCTTCAATGGAAGTCTTCAAACAGAGGCTGGACAGACATCTGACTGGGATGATTTAGCGAATCCTGCTTTGAGCAGGGGGTTGGACCAGATGGCCCAGGAGGTCCCTTCCAACTCTACAATTCTATAATATACCTGAGTGCTGATATAGGGAATTGAAGTCTAGCGACTTCAGGGCTTTTTTTCTATCAGACGTGTTGGACAGGGTTTTCTGCGTGATTGCAGACAGCAGCTTTTCTTTCCTGTCCTTTCTAGTTAGTGAGGGCCCCATCGTTTGCTCAGCCTATCTTTCTATCTGTGTTTGTGTTTTCATCTTGTTTCACCGACAATACATGTTGGGGGCTGTCTATTGCTTTGGGGTCTGCTCTGGGGCAGTTTAGATTTTCCCTTTCTTTCTTTAGGCTTATTTAGTTCTCCGGCCGTGACGAGGCGTCTAGGACCACCGTAAGCACACTCCACGGCTACTGCTAGTTGTGTGGATAGGATCAGGGGTCTGCAATCCGCTAGTTACCAACCTCTCCGGTTTTCTGGGCTTAGCTTGCTTTTTGTTTTTTCCTCCTCGGTGACTCATTCATTACAGCTGGGTCTTGCTTCATTTGTTCCAGCTTGTTTATTCCCCTGTTATGTTAGTATCTTTTTGCTTTGCTGCCAGTTATACCAGAGTGCTGATCTAGCGGGGTTTTGTCTACGGCGCGACGTCAAGAGTTAAGTAGGCGTAATAAGTTATGCTTTTTTGTGGGGACGCCTGTCATGTTATTTCTGTCTGCCCTAAATGAGAAAAATGTTTTGCTCATGCATTTACGGTGGGCAGTGTACAGCCTAAGTTCCTGTTGGCGGTTACCTTGATCTGCTCCCTTACTACTTTTTCTGCTAAGGCCTTTGTTGATTCAGGACCAGCTTTGAATCTGATGGATCTTGACTATGCCAAGCGTTGTGGTTTCCCCATGGTGCCCCTGAGAACCCCTATTCCCTTGAGGGGGATTGATGCTACCCCTTTTGCAGGGAATAAACCTCAGTTTTGAACCCAGGTGGTAATGCGGGTCGCCCCGGACCATCAAGAGAATTGTAAATTTTTGGTGTTGCACAATTTACATGATACTATTGTTCTTGGTTCTCCTTGGTTGCAAACCCATAATCCTATTTTAGATTGGAAATCTCTGTCTGTGGTGAGTTGGGGTTGTCAGTGTGTTCTTGGTGACACTCCTGATTTCTCCACCTCTCCCCAGTCTCAAGACTTTCCTGACTATTTGGCTGATTTTTCTGATGTATTTACAATCAATGATCCGTAGGTCACCGCTTCGGCAAATTATTGGCTGCAGCATTCACACAACCATTTCTGTTGGAAGAAGAAACTATGAGACTGGTGGTGACCAGTCATACTTGGAGAGACCAGTACCACTCATACTTGGAGAGCAATAGTGAGGATCAGTAAATGCATGTACAAGAAGCCACGTACATCTGCTGAATATATCTCCTTTTAACCTACATAAACTTTTTGTTTAGGCTTCAATCTGTTTCTGGTGGCTGCACATGAGTTTGGCCATTCCTTGGGACTCAATCACTCTCAAGACCGGCAGGCCCTGATGTTTCCAACCTACCGCTATGTAAATACAGACAATTACCGCCTGCCACAAGATGACGTCAATGGAATACAGTCACTGTATGGTCGAAGGCGCAAGTAACTCCTATAGAAACCTGCCAGAATGGATTTTATCCAAGAGCGGAAAAGCTAATTATTGGTATAAACTATAAACGTGCAATAAATATATAAATATAAGATAAGAGTATCTGAAAATACAATATAGATTACAGCAACGTTAGCGTGCCGCATTTGCAATATAACAATACCAATTGTACTAATGATTTGTATAAGGTAGATCTCTACTTATGTTGTATCTAGAAGATTTGAAAATGAAGGTTCAACTAATTTGTATCTCATTTGTATTGTCGGCCCAAAAGAAAGATCTTTTATATCAATGATGCCTTGCCGAAAAGGTTATACCAAAATATACCAATGACATGATAAAGTGCTTTCCCTTATTGTCCAGGAACAGAAAAAACTGTCAACAAAGAGATTTTCAAGAGGTTTTTGGAGCAGTATCTGAACTCCCCAAATCCTCCTCTAAATCTCAAAACACCTCAAAAACGGTGAGTTTCCGTTCGGCTACTGCTTCGAGAACTGAGCAAAAAGACAAATAGAAAATAAGAGTTTAGTTCTCTTTACAGGAACAGCAGCACTTTTGTCGTAGGCTGAGACTGATATTGCAGCTCAGTGTAATTCAAGGGATTAAGGATGAATTGCAATACGAGGGACATACCAAGTACACTGGAAAATGCAAACCCCATCTAATTTGTTACAACTAGTGATGAGCGAGTATACTCGCTGCTTGGGTCTCCCCGAGCATGCTCGGGTGTCCTCCAAGTATTTTGGTGTGCTCGGAGATTTAGTTTTCATCGTCTCAGCTGCATGATTTGTGGCTGCTAGACAGCTTGAATACATGTGTGGAATGCCTGCTTGTTAGGGAATTCCCACATGTATTCAGCCTGTCTACAAGTCGCAAATCATGCAGCTGAGACGACGAAAACTAAATCTCCGAGCACGCCAAAATACTCGGAGATCACCCGAGCAACAATGCTACTCGCCCATCACTAGTTACAACTGCTTGAAATGTGAAAAGTAACGCAAGTAAAATTCTAGTGCAAATTAAAAAATATAAATAAAAAAAAAAAAATATATATATATATATATATAGTGAGGTAGCGCTGTCATTTACTTGGGGAATTCTCGCTTGGCAGCGAACAAAACACATCCGGCAGGGGTTTTCCATCAAACATAGCAGTCCATGCGGTTTATTATGCAGCATAAACCGATAGAAGCAATCAACAAAACTTCACATAAAGAGCAGAGCGTCCATTATAGCTTCCCTCAGTAAACCCAGTGTTCACACAGGTTGCTCAATGTCCAGCATACAGGCTCTCTTAGCCTCATTTATCTCACCCACGTCAGGGTCTCCACATGGTTCCGTCACTCATGCTGCAGACGTCCATATCCCTCCAAGGAACTTTCAGGCTCTGGTAGCCATTACACACAGCCACACACCGGCTGTTAGCCACGAGACAATCCTGGGCACGGGACCTTCCGCTCTGGACCAACCAGATCCCTGCATTCACCACATGTGACCTACCCTGGCCACATTATATGGTCTACAGCCACGCCCACCGGCTCACGTGACTATGACCTCATCACAGGTCCTTCACAGACTCACATAGCCTTTTACTACAGGCATTTTCAGACACTCCCCTGGGTGGGTTTGTAGGTAACCAGACCCCCCCAACTCTCTAGTTACCTGGAGACTTCTCCCTTACATATTAACGCATCTCAGCAAAGACCTTGCTGATCACACATACATAAGTCTCCATCTCAAAACCACCCCCTTTGAGATACCTAACGGCCATTCAATATTCTGCCATTCATCCATTCTCCTGGGACCTCCGCACAGCGCCTCCTAGCGGACACAATGGCTACTACACCACAATATATATATATATGGAAAAATTTAAGCTGGCGCTACTGCCCTTATAACCATGTGTATGGTGTTATGGGGCACTTACAAACCACAAGTCAATGGCTACCTGTAGTGCCACCACAATGACATTTCAGAGCTAATCTACTTTTACTATCTTAAATTCAGAATGGTTTCCTTTATACTAAGAGGAATTTTTTCTGTAACGTGCTTTGGTTTTCTGTGCAAATGCAATAATATAATAAATTGATAAAATATTCCTTTGAAACTCTCGAATCTGTATCTACACTTTAGTACTTCTGTAGGGTCTGACCATCTGGCATGACGTGATGCTTCTGTACGCCGGCAGGTCCAAGTGTACCACAACAGTGTTGAGCTTGATAGTCTCCTTTAACCACCCAAGATGCAGGATGTTCTCGCCACACTGGAAGGCCTAACCTAACCTCACAAGACAAGAGAAGAGATCACATTTTTTATGTGACAGCCTCAGCATTCTCAGAGCCCGCACTACACATAACACAGTGGGGGCGACGTACTGATCCTGTCTATTATTTATACAGTGTAAACTAATGTGCACTAAATGTTTCTGTGATTCATGCTGAATAATATGTAAATTGTCTCTTCAGGGAGGAACAGTACTAGAACTCTAGTCCCATCTAGTCCTCTGCATATTTAATTTCCCAGAGGAGCACGCATGGCTTATAAGTCAGACATTAACCCCACAAATATTATCCCACTTGCCACTGCACCAGAGCAAGTGGGAAAAGCTGAGCAAAGAGCCAGAATTCTACTTCAGGACCAAGCAGAAACTATCAGAATTTCTCCTAAACGCTACAGAATTGTGAGTGTGACACCGGTGTTCTACTGTGTTAGGGAGTAGAGCAGGATTCTTTAGCTAGGATGCTATAGCAGCATGGCCTGATTATCGGAAGCCAGATAGGAAGTTAGAAGAGAGTAGTTTATAGAAATTTTTTATACTGTCTGTATTGAACTTTGCATTGCCATAGCTGGAGCACAGGTTGTGTAAAACACTCTAGCTACTTCTTCCTGTATCTATTATTGTATTATCATTGCAAGAACCTTTATTCTTATTTTCTGACATAAAATCATTTGCCTTTTAATAAAGCCGGTGTTTTGCTTCTGCTTCTTCGTCCACTGTACTGTATTTGAATCCTGCCTGGCGGTGTCGTTCAGTCACCGCTACACAGCCTAAGACCAAGATCAGATGGCTGTATTCCATGGTCCTTGTATGGAGCACAAAGCCCAGACTGATCGCCAGCCTCCTGACCTAGACTAAACCTCTTAGGCTGCTTTCACACATCCGCCTTTTTTTAATCCGGCACGATGCGGCGAAAAGTGTGAAAATCGGATCCGGAATTGGATCCATTTTTTTCACATAGAATGTAATGATCGCCGCATCGTGCCGGATAGACATGCGGCGCCTCCGTTTTTTGCCGGATATGGCAAACATGCGCCGTCCGGCGTCTGCAAAAAACGTTGCCTGCAACTTTTTTTGCAGCGCCGTAACGGCTTTTTAAACAGCGCATGCCCGGACACTGTGAGTTTTAACCCCACAAGTTCCCTGGCGAATGCGCTTCTCTCTCTCTCCTTACCTTTCAACGGCTGACTCTCTCGTCCCCCGGTGCTGTGCTGCAGCTCCTTTAAATGTTGTCCAAGCCGGTCCGGCTTTTCGCCGCACGCCGCTGGACCCAAGACACCGGATGTGTGAAAGTAGCCTAAGTCATACACGAGACTGAAGAGCTGAGGTCAGGAGATCCGTGGATGATCCGGTTATTATACTCTATACATGGACTGTGTAATGCTCCTCTCAAAACCTGTGGTGTTATCGGGGGCTATTTTATTTTTCTTCTCATGGGGCAAAGATCTTACAGACAGGTACTTGCTAACTACTTGCCTGTTCTACCCGGCACTGTCTCTGAACATTCACTGACCGCTCTTGCCAGCAATTCAGCTGCTTCACATAAAAGAGCTGCTCTTTTTCTTCTAGGCTGTTCTGTGGGCGGTGTGTGACCACTGATGTCATGCTGATTAGCAGCCAGCTCCCCACAGTTAGGCCTCCTTTACATGTCTCATATTTCCGGTGCTAAAAAATAGCACAAGTGAGGTCCGTGGTCTGTATCCATGTGTCAGTGTGACACCATCTGTGTGGCATTCGTATGTCTGTGTGTACATGTCAGTGTGTATACATGTGTACCATCTTGGTGCTGTCCATGTGCTGCCCGTGTGCACCATCAGTGTGACAAATACTGGAATAAAATGAAAACTACAAATGACAAATGTTTAGGTATTAGATATGCAAAGATAGAGAAAGATGATAGATAGATAGATAGATAGATAGATAGTGTGACAGGGACACTGGTGTCATACGTGAGGGTAGATATGTGTCACAAAGGTTGCTTTCCTGCATGATGTGAAAGCCATAAGTGTTTTCTCCAGCATGATATGTGCTGAGAGCATTCCAGTAGCTATATGGGTCTGTCTTTCATGGTGGGTAGGTTAGAGATGGGTGGGATGCCTACCCACCATATCTCCACCTGCAGGGTGTGGCTGGAGGGAGTTAAAGGGAATCTGTCACTTATTTTTTGGGCTATGAGATGCGGCCACCGCTATGAGGGGCTTATTTACAGCATTCTGTAATGCTGTAGATTAGCCGCCGATGTAACCTGAAAGAGAAGAAAAACGAGTTATATTATACTCACCCAGGGGCGGTCCGGGTCCGGTTCGAGTCCGGAGGGTGTCGCGGTCCGGTCCGGCGCCTCCCATATTGTAGCGATGATGTTCTCTTCTTTGCTTCCCAGCACAGGCGCACTGCTTTGCCCTGTTGAGGGCAGAGCAGAGTACTGCAGTGCGCAGGCACTGGACCTCTTCCAGCTACATCGGGGGCTTATCTACAGCATTACAGAATGCTGTAGATAAGCCCCTGATGGCGGTGGACATATCTCATAGCCCAAAAAATAGGTGACAGATTCAACTTTAAATGTCCAGCTAGTTTTTTTTCTCGGTCTGTGCTGTGTGGAGGAAAGGAAGCCTCCATATTGAAGCTCCTGAGAGAGCTGCCACATGTGATGTCCCAGAAGTACTGGGCAGGACTGTGTATGAACTGTTTACTTTGTTTTGAGCCAGAAAGGTGTGTTTCTGTTACCAGTTTGGGTTTTTTGGTTTCTGAAGTAATAAACCACCCAGAGACTTTAACCAAACGTGGTGTGTCGGATACAGGCAACATTCCAGAACACAGGTAGAAGCGGTAGATAAACCATGTGTCCTGGGTGAAAGTGGCTGCAGGGTTGGAACAGCGGTCAGACAAAATGAAGGACCTACTCAAGCACCTGATCCTGAGCCAAAAGCAGCAGCACCAGGTACAGCAGGAGACTAATAAACTCCTGATGTAGCAGATTCAACAACTACAAAGGCAGATGGAACTCCTGGTGTGAGATGTCAGCAGCAGAGAAACCGGCCCTCCCCCTCATCAAGGTGATGACTCCTGCATCTGGAAAGCAGCAAGACAAGTCATGTGACAGATGACCCGAGGGGATGCTATAGAGGCATTTTTGACTGTGTTCGAACGGGTGGCGGAGCGTGAGAAGCTACCACCAGAGCAGTGGGCAGAGGTACTGGCCCCCTATTTGACTGGTAAACCCCAGAAGGCCTATTATGATTTGACATAACAGGATGCCAAGTTGGAAACGGCAATATTGGCAGGTTCAGGTGTCACTATGTCTGTTGGAGCCCTAAGGGTTCATCACTGGCCGTATTATGGTGATAAACCTCCCCACTAACAAATGTTTGACTTGTTGCATTTGGTCCAGAAATGGTTAAAGCCGGAGTCCTCCGCTCCAGCCCAGATGATCGAGCAGGTCGTCATAGACCGGTTTATTCACTCCCTCCCCTGGTTGCTGCAGACGTGGGTTGCCCAGGGAGACCCCCGGAATGTGGATGACCTGGTGGGCCTCGTAGAAAGGTACCAGGTGGTCAAGAGGTCCCTAAGGAAGCCAGGGGTGGTACATCTCCATACTGGGGTATCCAGTAGGAACCCAAGTCCCAAATGAGTGGTAACAGAGCAACCACTGGGGGGAGTCCGAGGTCCCCAGGAGCCGCTGAGGGGCTACCAAAAGCTGCTGGTAAAGACCTGATCTTCTGGCGGTATCACAGTCCAAGATACATAGCGGCCTGTTGTCCTATGTCTTCCGAGCAGATGGACTGTAGCCTAAGCAGTCGTTGTTCGTATTATGCCTACCCAGCCTGCAGTGTGGGCTTTCAGCCCAGAGAGAGGCCGCAGTCATGTCCCGTGACCATAAACGGAGTTCTGGTGTCAGGATTCTTGGACTCCGGGAGTTTGGTGGCCCTGGTAAGGGCCACGTTTCCCCACCAGTTGATCACAGGGACACATATGGACATTTGCTGTATCCACAGGGATGCCAAAGACTACCCTGTTGCCAGAGTATTGATTAAAACAAGCCATGTTACGGGGTTCCATGAGGTTGGGGTTGTCAGAGACTTACTACACCCCATGATAGTCAGGCGGGACTTCAGCCTGTTCTGGGACTTGTGGGGAAAAGCAGGGGTGCCCAGTGTATCAGGTAGGAGCCAGTGCAACCCTGATGAGTCCCCATAGCAGTAGATGAAGGAGTTCCCCTTGTGTGTCCTAGCTGGTGATGAGGACGAACTGGTGACCAGTGAGGACGAGGTTCCTGAGCTGGGAGTTTCTGGGGAAAATTTCAGGATTGCTCAAATGAGAGATCTTACCCTAAAGGGGGCCTTTGAAAATGTGTCTGTGATTGATGGGGTTACTCAAGAGTCGGGGGCTGACACCCACACTTTGCAGTCAATAGAGAATTGTTGTATCGAGTGACTACACTGAGATGAGGTGAAATAGTGGAGCAGCTGTTGGTTCCAGGGCCATACCAGCGGAAGGTTCAAGACATGGCCCATTGGCATGTTTTGGGGGGACATCTGGGGGTGGAGAAAATGCAGGAGAGAATATTGCAGAGGTTCTATTGGCTGGGATGTTAACAGGAGATCTTGAATTATTATAGGTCCTGCCCCACCTGCCAGATAACTGCTCCCTCATCTCACTTTCAAAGTCCTCTGGTCCCGTTACCGGTAACTCAGATCCAACTAGAGCGAATTGCTATGGATCTATTAGGTCCTTTAGCAGGGGTGTATCTAGAACTGATTGGGCCCCATAGCAAACTTTTAAACTGGGCCCCCTCAAAGACACACCCCCTCAAAGACACACCCCCTTCAAGACATTCCCAGAGGTCCATGCGGCAGGCAGCTCTGCAGAGAGCTAATAGACAGCGAGGGCTCAGGGAAGGGGCGGGACTGAACTAGTCTGAAGCAATACACTCTGTGACTGGCTGCAGGCAGGGAGTCGGGCCCAATATGTGCTTCGCTCCACACAGCAGGCATAGAAATGCAGCGTAGGCTGCGAAATCATAGTGTACATTTTCCGCCGGGGCCCCGAATCCCCTACACTACACGCACCGGGCCGGCGGGCCCCCAAGACAGCGCTGGCCACCCACAGCACCTGCCAGAGCGCCACAGTAATGTACTTAATTAAATTGCACCACTGGGTAGCGCAGGGGCGGAAACTGACAGCTTTGGCCCCTGTGCAAGAAATGTGTCTGGGCCCCCCTCCTTTTATGGTGTCAAAGCTATATATATATATATATATATATATATATATATATATATATATATATTTTGATATTATATAGCCACACACACATACTGTACATGTATATATATATATATATATTACATAGTCTCCTTTATTATGTATATTGCTGTCCCTTACACAGTGCCCTCTCTTATGTACAGTACCATCCCTTACATGTTGAATTATATAGAGCCCTGTTTTTTAATACATACCGTCCTGTCTTGTTAGCTGTATAATGCAATGATGGCTGATGGAGCATGGGAAAGCTTCCTTTATTATGGAGGAGCTTCCGTTTGGAAGCGGTGAATACCGCGTTCAGCCCTGCACACTTGCAACCTACTTCTATAAGCCCCATATTATCCTTAGGCTGCCGGTCTCACCTGCACACCTGCAAGCTACTATTATATGCCCCATACGGGCCTTTTGCTACCTGTCTCAGTACAGACATTTTCTACAGGTATATTTTTACACCGGTCTCAGTACAGACATCTTCCACAGGCAAATTGCTTCAGCAATCCAGCAGGAACCTCTCCTCATTTCCTTATGGAATATATTGCATCTAATTGAATTACCAGCACAGCACACCTTAAGGGTAGCTGGAAGCCTGCTATATGCCTACACCATATTTGGAAGCAGGAACTTACAAAAAATTATTTTGCTCGTGGACATACGTTTGTTCATACTATATAGACAGCATTCGGACTGACGAAGGCCAAGTGTAGGCCGAAACGTCTTTTTGTAGGACTGCACATAAATAAAAACTTCACTTAAAAAGGACAATTCAGTTGAGTGCCAAGTTACTTTATTATTACACAGTATCAGTGGGTCAGTGCAACAACAGAGGTAGCAGTGACAGCAGTAGTGGGAACTGGAACTGCAGGAAAAGACACAGCAGTTTAGACGGGCAGGTCGCTCATCATGTGTCACGGGGGCTTAGTTCAATTAAGGCTGTAATTCCCGGGGCCCCTGTGATGTCCCTATAACTAGGGAAAACCCTGTCTGACCCTCAACCCAGGGTTTTTGCTGAAGGTGCAAATGCCTGAGCCTCCACCCTTTCCTTATCTCCTGCTCAGCCCTGCACTTAACCCTCCACCCTCCACCCAGTGAGGAGACACACCACCAAAGCTCCCACACAAATAAAGACAGACAGGGAGAACTTAAACTGCACTGCGCCGCACACACACAGGAATATACAGTAATGTGAACAGGGCACAACTAAACACAAAATATGGGAAGGAGAAAGGATAACGACGGATCATACGACACCAGATACGAATCTCTCTCTCTGCAACACCTCCACTCCAGACTGGAACCACTTGGTATGAAAACACAAGCTATAATCGGCGAAGCCCATATGCCAGTATGACTATTTAAAGACCGTGGGCGTGACTAACCTTCCAACCTGGTCTCCAGCAGGATTAACCCCCGAGAGCCTCAAGATCAAGCCGGCGCCACTGAGGCTAAAGTGGCTGGAGGTGGAACTACCTCTGCCTGCTGGACGCTGTGGTGTGAACAGCGCCCGACATGACAGTACCCCGTCTTCTACGAGGGACCCCAGGGCCCTCAAGACTCATAGAACCCGGCTTGTCCGGATGATGACGGTGAAAAGAACTGACCAGCCGATCCGCATGTATGTCTGAGGCTGGAACCCAAGACCTCTCCTCCGGACCATACCCCCGCCAGTGCACCAAATACTGAAGAGTACGGCGTACTACTCGAGAGTCCACTACCTTGGCGACCTCAAACTCTAAATCGCCATCCACCATGACTGGAGGTGGCATCGGCGTCGTGTCCACCAAGCCTACCACCTTTTTCAATAAAGCCCTGTGAAAAACGTTATGTATTTTGTACACCGCAGGAAGTTCCAACCGATAAGCCACTGGGTTAATGATGGCAGAAATCCTAAAAGGCCCAATAAACCTTGGACCCAGTTTTAAAGATGGAATTTTGAGTTTTATGTTCTTCGTAGCTAACCACACCCATTCACCCACACACAGGTCCGGACCTGGCACGCGTCTACTGTCAGCCACCCGTTTGTACCTGGCACTCATGCTCAACAAACGCTGTTTCACCCGCCTCCAGACTGATGACAATTGGGCTCCTAGCTGATCCTCCTCCGGGACACCCCCGGAGTCACCCTGACGTAAGGTACAAAACTGAGGATGTTGACCGTACACACAAAAGAATGGAGACTCTCCTGATGACTCTTGGCGGTGATTATTTAACGCGAATTCGGCCAGAGGAAGGAAAGTAGACCACTCCTCCTGGTTGTCGGACACAAAGCATCGTAAATACTGTTCTAGATTTTGGTTCATGCGCTCAGTTTGTCCATTAGACTGTGGATGAAACGCCGATGAAAGTGACAACTTGATCCCCAACCTTGAGCAAAAAGCTTTCCAAAACCTCGCCACAAATTGCGTACCCCTATCAGATACTATGTCAGACGGTACTCCGTGGAGTCTGACCACCTCCTTCACAAATACCTGAGCCAACGTCTTAGCATTGGGCAAAAAAGACAACGCCACAAAATGCGCCATCTTTGAAAAACGGTCAACCACCACCAGGATGACCGTGTTCCCTGCCGAGGCTGGCAAGTCAGTGATAAAATCCATGGAGATTTCTGTCCATGGCCTATTGGGTACCCCCAGAGGCTGTAGCGTGCCAGCAGGACGGGTTCGGGGTGACTTAGCCCTAGCGCACGTGATGCAAGCTGCCACGTACGAGACCACGTCCTGCCGGATTTTGGGCCACCAGAAACGACGCGATACCAGCTCTAAGGTGCCCTTCACCCCTGGATGACCAGCCAGTACCGAATCGTGGTGTTCCTTCAACACCTTAAGCCGAAGATGCAGGGGTAAAAAATGATTTGTTGGCGGGAAGACCTGGTGGTACCTCCTCTTGGGCCTCGGCAATCTCCGCCTCTACCTCCGTCGTGAGAGCCGAGACCACTACCCCTTTCTGGAGGATGGGTACCGGCTCTTCCCGAGGTTCTCCCCCCGGAAAACACCTAGACAAAGCATCCGCCTTGGTGTTTTTAGCCCCGGGACGGTACGTCACAAGAAAATTGAAACGAGTAAAAAACAATGCCCAGCGAGCCTGCCTAGGAGACAGACGCTTGGCCGACTCCAGATAGAGCAGATTCTTATGGTCGGTGATAACTGTGACCTGGTGAGCCGCCCCCTCCAAGAAGAGTCGCCATTCCTCAAAAGCCAGTTTGATGGCCAACAACTCCCTGTTGCCGATATCATAATTCCGTTCGGCCGGCGACAGCTTCTTGGAGAAGTAGGCGCATGGATGCATCTCGCTCAAGGACGAGCCTTGAGACAGTACTGCCCCCACTCCCACCTCCGACGCATCAACCTCTACCACAAAAGGTTTAGACACGTCTGGTTGCACCAGAATGGGGGCTGAAGCAAAACTATTCTTCAGACACTCAAATGCACGTATAGCCACCTCAGGCCAGTTCACCAGATCGGCACCCTTTATTGTCATGTCCGTGAGCGGTTTGGCGACAGTCGAAAAGTGTTTTATAAATTTCCTATAATAATTCGCAAGCCCAAGGAACCGCTGGAGTGCTTTCAGACTCTCCGGCCTCTCCCATTGCAGCACCGCTTGCACCTTAGCGGTGTCCATTTTAAAACCGGCTGCGGACACAATATATCCCAAAAAGGGCAACTCCTGGACAAAAAATAAACATTTTTCCAGCTTAGCATAGAGCTGGTTCTCCCGGAGCAACTGTAACACCTGCCTAACATGCTCCAAATGAGTGTCCCGATCGCTAGAATAAATGAGGATATCATCCAGGTATACAATCACAAATCTCCCCAGGACATGAGCAAATACATCATTAATAAAATGTTGGAAAACGGCAGGCGCGGTGGTCAACCCAAACGGCATAACCAGACTCTCAAAATGACCCTCAGGAGTGTTAAACGCCGTCTTCCACTCATCCCCCTGACGGACCCTTATGAGGTTATACGCCCCCCTGAGGTCCAGCTTGGAAAACCATTTCGCCCCCGCTACCTGGTTGAACAAATCCGGGATCAACGGCATTGGGTAGGGATCACGGATAGTAATCTGGTTTAACTATCGGAAATCCAGACACGGGAGTAACCCCCCATCTTTCTTCTTAATGAAGAAAAACCCCGCGGCTACAGGCGAGGACGAAGGCCGGATGTGTCATTTGCTCAGACTCTCCGCGATGTAGTCTTTCAGAGCTTGCCTCTCAGGACCAGAAATATTAAACATCCTGGCCTTAGGTAATTTGGCCCTGGGTTTTAACCTAATCGCACAGTCATAGGCTCTATGTGGAGGCAGTTCTGAGCAACCCTTCTCAGAGAAAACATCCGCGAAATCCTGCAAAGCCTCCGGCAGGCTGGGTGTCACGGCGGACACACATGTGGCCAAGCAATTGTCTTGGCAGAAACCACTCCATTGTACTATGTCCTGAGTTTTCCAATCAATTACCGGGTTGTGCCTGGACAGCCATGGAAAACCCAGGACCATTTGAGCTGGGAGATTACGGAGGACCCTACATGTAACCGACTCAGAATGTAGGACCCCAATGTGGAGTTTCACCTCTGCCACAAACTCAGTAATCTCCCCTTGAGGGAGGGGAACAGCATTAATGGTCACCACCTGTATGGGGTGAGGAAGTTTTTCGATCTTAAACCCGGCGGTGTGTGCAAACTCCTCATCTATGAGATTGGTGGCGGAACCGCTATCCACAAACACTGATATAGGTAGCTCTCTGCCGGCAATAATAACCTTGGCAGGGAGCATACATTGAGATACCATCATGGAGGATATGCATACGCTCAGTTGGGTCTCCTCCATACCCTCTGAGCTTAACAGTTTTCCACCGATGTGACCCTCTTAGGTAGTACCGGGCAAACGTTAACATAATGACCTCTTTTACCACAGTAGAAACATGCTCCGGGCTTCCGGAATCCCGGAGCGCGAGGCTGAACCTGTGCCACGCCAGCAATCTGCATAGGTTCAGGGGACTCATCTACTTCAACCACACCTGCACCTCTGCTTTCTCCCAGAGGTAGCGTCTCCTGTGCCCCCTGATGAAAACGGCGATCAATACGTATCACCAAACTCATGGCAGACTCCAATGATGCCGGAGTCTCATACATCAGGAGGGCTTGTTTCACCCTCCCTGATACCCCATGAATAAACTGGCTCCGCAGTGCTGGGTCATTCCACTGTGTGTCTACAGCGCAGCGGCGAAATTCCGAACAATAGTCCTCTGCCAAGCGCTCCCCCTGGCGGAGGGCGCGGATTTTAGATTCCGCTAGAGCCAGTCGGTCAGGGTCATCGTAAATGAGCCCGAGGGCAGAAAAAACATTATCAACCGAATGAAATGTAGCAGAGTCAGCTGGTAAGGAAAATGCCCATGCTTGGGGGTCACCACTCAGTAATGACAACACCAGCCCTACTCGCTGGGCCTCATTACCTGAGGAGATTGGCCGCATGCGGAAGTATAATTTGCAGGCCTCCCGAAATACGACAAATTTGCTGCGATCGCCTGAAAATCGTTCTGGCAGCGGAAACTTCGGCTCTGCACCGATACCTGCAGATGCCGTTTGCACCTTTGCTACTACCAGGCCCTGCTGCTGAACTGCCCCTTTCAACTCGGAGACCTGTAAGGACAGCGCCGCCAACTGGCGGGTTATGGAATCTAATGGATCCATGGACTCCTGAAAAAATGTGGGCCGATTATAATGTCACGGGGGCTTAGTTCAACTAAGGCTGTAATTCCCGGGGCCCCTGTGATGTCCCTATAACTAAGGAAAACCCAGTCTGACCCTCAACCCAGGGTTTTTGCTGAAGGTGCAAATGCCTGAGCCTCCACCCTTTCCTTATCTCATGCTCAGCCCTGCACTTAACCCTCCACCCTCCACCCAGTGAGGAGACACACCACCAAAGCTCCCACACAAATAAAGACAGACAGGGAGAACTTAAACTGCACTGCGCCGTACACACACAGGAATATACAGTAATGTGAACAGGGCACAACTAAACACAAAATATGGGAAGGAGAAAGGATAACGACGAATCATACGACACCAGATACGAATCTCTCTCTCTGCAACACCTCCACTCCAGACCGGAACCACTTGGTATGAAAACACAAGCTATAATTTGCGACGCCCATATGCCAGTATGACTATTTAAAGACCGTGGCCGTGACTAACCTTCCAACCTGGTCTCCAGCAGGATTAACCCCCGAGAGCCTGAAGATCAAGCCGGCGCCACTGAGGCTATAGTGGCTGGAGGTGGAACTACCTCTGCCTGCCGGACGCTGTGGTGTGAACAGCGTCCGACATGACATCATGTGGCAGATCATCGCATGGGCTGATGCCCTCAAATCCAGAGTGAAATGGCTGAGGGAACCCCCAAGCACAGTGATTCTGAACAAGGAGGATGCTGAGGAACCGTATGATGCAGTCCTACCCGGGAACGTGCTGAATAACCAGGAGAGAGGTACAAGGAAAGAGGAGGAGAATCACTATGCGAAAGCTGATGTTGATGCTGTAATGAATATGGATGTGCTGTTTATGAAGAACAGCAAAGTTATGCGTTTAAAAGTTGAAATGAACTGTGTCTCAATTTATGCAACACCGGACAGCGGGAGCTTCCAGCTGCTAAGAGGAGACCCCAACGGTGCAGAAAGTGAAGCCACAGGTATGCTGAGTAATAGACATTGTTTCTATGTGACGGGAACCCAGGGCGTGAATACACAACCAGCCTCTGTAATGACTATGGCCCTGGCATTCCCTGACACTGCAATCGCTTCGGCGGTATCCTAATCCTGAAACTGTCTCAGAGGTACCTGTACCTATACCTGGCCTCTTGTCCTGGGGTGACCAGTCCTGTGCCCACTGTCCCTACTCCTAGTGCAGCCAGCTCCAGAACTGTTTCCTGATATCTATGTGTGTGAACAAGAACCTCTCTTCAACATCAAAGTTGTCCGTACAGTCTGGCAGTCTCCGTATCTTGCTAGTCAGTGACCTTGGTCATGTCTCCCCGCCTCAGTGAACCTGGGATAAGCAGCTGCAGTATTGGTGCCTGCCTAGTAGTGGTACTTAATGGCTACCTGCAGCACAGTCTGTCTCCACATCAGGAGCTCCAGAGAACACCAGGTAGCCGCTTAGTTACGTCCCTTCATAGGCAGATCCGGCCTTGTGGCACAGTGGGTCCTCGAACCATGTGTGCCACCTGCGAGCATGACAGTGAGCAAGATGAATGTAATATATACCATTGATAGAGGCTTGCAAAGATGGGAGTGGAGATGCAGGCTTTAAAATGGGTGCTGATGGTAATTCCAGAGGAGGTCTAAACTGGTTATTGAGTCAGTAGAACATTGGTGACTTTTCTGCCCTCTGCGCCTAAACACTTGGTGATCCCATTTTGTAGTTATGGGGTCTCCACTTTGTGGCTGAGTTGCTGCGATTCATTTCACCTCTTATATCACTTACAGGTGATACTTAAATATCACTTACAGGTGATGAAGGAAGATTTAAGAAGCAAGAAATGTCATGAATGGACTTGTTACAGCGGTGGCTCCTATTACAGGACCACGCTGGTATCAGGGAGTTCTGCACCACCAGCCATTATGTCCCATGTTAATAAAGGTGGAAGGCATGTCGGGGGGCCAGACATTACACACCGGAGAACTGGATTTTATAAAACCTGAATTCAGTGAAGCTCTGTTGCGCTTCTCTAATGGACCTCAGTCCTGGTTCAAGAAGGATTCTCTACTGTGTTTTCTCACACTTTTTAAAGCTCTAATTGACTTTACCTTTTCTTTCACCGTATGGGAAAGCAGTCTTAACAAAGGTAGTCAAGGGCCAGCACATGCCACTATATGTCTCTACTTTCTGCTTTCATATCTGAATTAATTAAATTAACATGTAATTTCTTTAGTTTAGTTACTATTGTATTGTGTCCTTATAATGTACTAATTTAGCATTACTGTAATATAGTTTAGAAATGCAGAAGAAAGTGGAAGATGTATTGTCCATTGTACAGTTTACTTTTATTCCACTTGATGGCAAAATTGTGACTTAAAAGGGCTTTCTTCCAGAATAGAAAAAAAATCACAAAAGGAAATATCATTACAAAGAATATCCTAAATACATTTAAGTAGCAAATCAAAATTGTTTTGTCTTTAGAGGTCATCACTATTGAATTAAAATGTCCGGAAACATATACTGTATAAATTAAAACCTAAGTGCTAGCTCAGACCCAACGAGTGAGACAAACAATCCCTGCAGTTTATGTAAAATAGTGTAACTTTATTGAAGATATTTAAATAAAATGTCAGTACATGTACAACACATATTCTTGAAAAGTTGGGATGCTGCGTAAAATGTAAAGAAAATAAGAATATAATGATTAAATCTCTTATAGACATATTTTATTCTCAACAGAACATAGGACACAAATCCCAAGGTGGATGTTGGACATTTCTTCATTTCATTTGGAAAAAAAGTACTTATTTGTTAGTGTTGTTTAACATGTTTAACATTTTTATAAATGATCTAGATAAGGGAACTGAAGGCAAACTAATCTAATTGTAGACGATGCAAAGCTAGGAGGAATAGGTAACACTAGAGAAGGCAGAGAAAGGATTCAGAAGGATCTATATAAGCTTGAACAATGGGCAGTCACTAACAGAATGGTATATAACATGGAGAAATGCCAGATTCTACATCTGGGCAAGGAAAGCAAAAATTACATCTATAGAATGGGAGGAATAGAACTAAGCAACAGCACATGTGAAAAAGTCTTGGGTATACTAGTAGATCACAGACTGCACATGAGTCAAAAGTGTGATTGTCATGGTCCCCGCTGGTACTTACCAGCACGATCCCATGCCTGAGCACTACCCGACTCCTCTGCGCGCCTCCCGGCGTGCTCCTGCTCCCCAGCGCGTACCCGCTCCTGACATCCAGGGCTCCCGGCATGTCGGTCCTGCGTGCTTGCGCACTGGCATCTCCTCCGGCGCACAGACTCCTGGGAGCTGTGACCCGGTGGCCCCGCCCCCAACATGGCGGCACCCACCGGGTATTTCTGCGCAGCATCGAGCCAGGTAAGATGCCTGATTTTCGTACGGGGTGGCACTGTGGTCCTTTGCTAGCGCTCGCCCTGTCCTCAGGCCCCAGTGCTTCTACCTTGTGGGCTCTGTCTGAGCTACTACTGTTTAACTCTTGTGTCCCTGTCCTTCCTGCCTTGCTCTGTGTCCCTGCCATTTCCCCTGCGTCTCACCCTCTTGTCCTGTCACCTCTGGCTGTCAGTTGGGTGGCTCCTGCTGTCCCATGTCTGTGTTGGCACCTGTCCTGCCATCCTGAGTCCTCTGCATTACTACTACCTTCTGCCTCTCCCTTGCAGCCTCCAGCCTCTGTCAGTCCCAGGTGCTCCCGGTCCCGTTTGCCTCCCTTGCTCCGCAATCCCTGAAGTCGTCTGTTCTTTAGCGGCACAGATTCCTCTCCGCTGCCTCTCCAGTGCTTAGCCCTAAGTCATCCCTTTGGCTACAGACGTTGCGGTTCCATCTCCCTTGGGCCTGCCGCTAACACTCCCTGAATAGGGGGTGGTTCCACCTGGTCTACTCGCCCTCGGGGGCTCTGGAGCCGTGACCCAGAGGGTCCACTTCTGGGTTCCCCCTAGCATCCTACACCGTAACAGTGATGCAGAAACAAAAAAGGCAAACAAAGTTCTAGGATGTATTAAGAGACAAGAATAGAGTCTAGATCACGTAAAGTAATTATCTCCCTCTACTCCTCCTTGGTCAGGCCTCATCTGGAATACTGAGTCCAGTTCTGGTCTCCACCTTTTAAAAAAGACATTGAAAAACTGGCGCAAGTTCAGAGAAGAGCTACCAGGATGGTGAGCTGACTGCAAAGTATTCTCTTTTAGGATCCGTTAGAGGATTTGGGAATGTTTCGCTTGCAAAAAAAAAAGGTTAAGAGGAGACTTAATAGCTGTCTACACATATCTGAAGGGAAGTCGCAGTGATCATCCTTATTCTCATTTGCACATGGAAACATGAGAAGCAATGGAATGAAACTGAAAGGGGGAAGACACACATTATAAAACATTTTTTTACAGTGAGGGTGATCAATTAGTGGAACAGGCTGCCACAAGAGGTGGTGAGTTCTCCTTGAATGGAAGTCTTCAAACAGAGGCTGGACAAACATCTGTCTGAGCAGGTTTGGTGAATCCTGCATTGAGTATGGGGTTGGACACGATGACCCTGGAGGTCCCTTCCAACTCTAATATTCTATGATTCTATTTTGAAAAACAATGATGACAGCATATAACCTTTTCCCAATTTTTTTTACAAAAACATGGAATAGTAAGTGGTACTAATGAAAACAACTGGAGGGTCAGTTGCAATTTTACTATGAGGAACATTTTTCTGAAATTGATGACCTCTTTCCATATGACAGATTGGTGATCTCTGACCATCATTTCTTCTGAGAGACTCTGCCTCTCCAACATGTTCTTATTATATGCAGCCATGTTACTTAATTGAAAACGGACCCTCCAGTTGTGTATCATTAGTACTGCTTACTTTTCCAGTCTTTTGTTAACCGTATTCCAATTTTTTTACGTGCGGTCTTCAACTTTTACATAAGTTTATTTTTTTAAATGAAATGACGAAAGATCCAACGTTCACCTTTGGATCGGTTTTCTATGTTCTATGGTGAATAAAATATGGGGTAATATGGGGGGGCTGGTGGGAAGAGAACATAGTGTTTCATGACTTTATGGCTGATTGGAGTGAGAAAATTGTATTTTGTTTACGCTACATAGACGATCTGTTCATCATATGGAGAGGTACCAGAATGGATTTTGATAACTTTGTGAGAGAACTGAATGTTAATCAGCTAGGACTCCATTTCACTCATGAGACCAGTGAACGTGAGTTGGCATTTCTTGACATCCTTGTCCAAAAAATTGAGAACGGTGAATTGACAACTAAAACATATCGGAAGCCCACTGCCACAAATTCCCTTCTAAGGTGGGAATGTGGCCATCCAAAATCCCCGAAGAGAGGCATACCTAAAGGACAATACCTAAGGGTCCGCCGAAATTGCTCTGATATACGCAATTTTAAAGAGCAGGCGGACGATTTAAAAATGAGATTCCTTGAAAGGGGATATCCAAATAGTGTTTTGAGAGAGGCATATAATACCTCTATGGCCACAAACCGTAAAGATCTATTGAAGCCTACATTGTCCAAAAAGGAAGAGAATGTGACACGTTTTATAACAAAGTTCTCTAACGGGGCAAAAGAGATTAGAAAAATATTTGAACATCACTGGTCTATTCTACACATGGACATGGATGTCAGGGAAACAGTGGGCCCCACTCCTCAGATCACCTTCCGCAGGGGTAGATCACTAAGGGACAGGCTTGTTCATAGCCACTTTCAGTCCCAAAAGAACCAAACATGGCTGAGCTCATCACCAGCAGGATGCTTTAGATGTGGCAAGTGCAAATTCTGTGTGCATGTTTCTCCTGGTAAAACCTTTGTGGGTAACAACACTGGAAGGATGTACTCCATTAGACAGTTTATTAACTGCCAGAGGGTGGGTGTTGTGTATAAGGCAACCTGTGAGTGTGGGATGGAGTACGTAGGAAAAACAAAAAGAGAGTTCCGTAGAAGGATAGGAGAACATGTAGGAGATATTGTGAACAGAAGAGACACATCAATAGCCAATCATATCAACAAGTTTCACCAGGGTGATGTCAAGATGATCATGTTCAGAGGGATTGACAGGATTAGTCAACCTGTGAGAGGTGGAAACTGGGACCAGAGGATCCTACAGAAAGAGACTAAATGGATCTTCTGGCTACAGACTGTATATCCAAAGGACCTTAACGTCCAACTTTCCTTTGTTTCCTATATGTAGTGTAGGGACTGTAGGGCTTATAGAGAGGGAGAGCCGCCTTTGAGTGGGGACGCCACTGCACTGGTTCTAGGGTGCCAATCTCCGTGTGAGGTAGGGTTAGGTAGACTAGGGCCTGTAGGGTATAATTAGGGCATCTATCTCCTTTTCACCCCTCGGTGTTATATTTCCAAGGAAGTGGATGGTACATAAAATTTACCATCACTATAAGAAATGTATATTTATCTTAGATCTATGCCCGACTCCTGTGTATCTAGCTGCTCATGGACTTACATTCATATGATATGAGATTTTTTGAGACGGGTGTCTCTTTTCTGTATTGACGTACATCTGGGATCTTTCATGATATCCAGGGTATCATAGATATTTCTATGTTTGAATTGGAACCTGCACATAGTTATTGGTAAGAAAATTGTAAGGGTCAATATTTCTGATTTGCTTACAAGTTTGGAGAGAGGCTTCATGGGGAGATAAATCATTGCTGTATATTAATGACTATTTCCCCTGGTTTTAAGGGTCTGTGTGCGGCGCATGCGCTGTATCTAGACGGTGGACGAAGACATTATGTCTCCTGCGGGAGGCATAAATTACATGATGTCAGCGTACCAGCCCCCTCCCACAATAGGAGCAGCGCGATGTAGCGCATGCTCTGTTATGTTTGTCCGCTCACTTCGCGCCGAGCGTTCCACGGGAACGGGCGCATGGATGATGTCAGCGGTTCAACCACAGGAAGTGATGAGGAGACCGGAAGTGTTTCTTCCGGTAAGCAAGGCGCGATTATATAAATGAACGACGCGCTATTACAATGTTCATAACATGACGGTCTGAGTACAAAACGGCCACTCATGACGCTTGGCTCCTGTAACCCCATGTGACTCCCCTGATGAGTGTAACGAAACGAGTAGGGAGAAGGGGTAGTGCATCTGGCAATATGGGCAGTATATGATTGAAGCCTGAAAACTGGTGAGACCGTTCCTTTTTTATCATGGGGTTGTCTACTCGTGTTTAACAATCCTTAATTATGGAATGCGGTGTAAGTAGGAGTGTGCACGATAGAAGACACATCCCATAATGTTTATAACATGGCCCGCATGCATATGCTTACCAATGAATCCCTCTGAATTATGAGGGACTAAGCTGATTGTGCTATGGTTTTTGTATATTATAAATGTGAAGTTTCAATATATGGCGGATATATTTCAGTATAGGCATTGGAGGATGATATGCAATACTGGATTACAAGTTAGATTGGTACCGCACTTTATAATTGAATTTGTATTTGTATGCAACATCCCTATATTGGTTGTGATAAGTTTAATACGAAGTGGTTAATAGACCGTTACAACTAGGAGGTACCATAGGCCTACGGGTAGTTGCAATACATTTGTCTATACAGGTACCGGGATCATTGAGTTTATGGTGTGATTTGACACCTAGAAGATGAAAAGGGCTGATGTTTGGGCATATATGTACTACGCCTATTGGCATATTTCATTATAAGGCACCTGTTCCAACAAGAGGAGAGTATTTGTTGGGTTTGCATTATAGCACATCAACTATTTTATGTGTTGTTTGTTTGTTTGTTTGTTTGAGCACCTTGTATTTTATCCTCAAATAATAAAAGTTAGATTTTAAAATATCCGATTGCTACAATACGTATATATAGAGGTGGATATTTCCATTGCTGAGTTTGTGAATATTTAGATACTATGGCAGGGTTCCTTTCAACAGGAATTGACACAAATATTTGGATATCGGATGCCAGGGAGGTTTTTTCAGATCGTGCGTTTGTACAGAAGAGATACACCCCCTCATACAACGCCGCATTTAAAGAGTTAACAAAGACCTATAAGGACCAGATTGCGTCGTGGTGAGAAGTGCAGAGTTTAGACAATTATATTAGAGCTGGAATAGTCCCAAGGCACCTTAGAATAACTCTTGCACCAGGCTATAGATATAAGAGCCCAGGTGTAATAGCCAAGTGGGAGAAAGAAGCCACTGATAGTTCCATTAGGTTGATGAAACTGTTATTGGAAGAAGAAAAAACTACTCTAAGTAAGCTAAATGACAATTTGAAAGAACAGATTGAGGTCACAAAAAAGTTTGTGAGCGAACCCGATTTTGCAGTGAAAGAGCTGAGCTTACAAAATAGTATTGAGAGATTCCAATACCACTTGAAAGATCGTAAACACAAACTTTTTAATAGAGACTTATTGGAATTCGGAGAGAATAAAGCCTATTCTGTATCTTTGGGTCGCAATTTCAAGGTCCCTGAGACCGATATCTCCTCTTCGGAGGCAGAAGTGTCTGATACAGAGACAAGACCGAGGTATCAGAGAGGGAGAGGTAGAGGGAGAGGTGGTCGGGGAGGTAATAGAGGAGGGAATAAGAGGTCACCACAAAGGGATTTTTTAGATCAAAGTTACCCTCTGAGGAATCGACAAAATACTCACAACGCCCCTTAGAACCACAGGTCCTCAATCTCTCTAAACGTCCTCTAATGGATACAGAAATGAGTGTTCTTAGTAAAGGATTGTCTTGTGTTCCCACCACGGACTATGATTGTTTTGAAGCAATAAAAGATTTATATTTGTTTGCTCGTAAACTCAAATGGCGTAAACATTTTGTTAAAGAGGACAAAAGAACCTCGAACGAATTGGGTATAGATGATAGTCTTTTGGCGGATGTGCGTTTTTTATTCAATCTGGGAGACCTGAATCCCAATGACAAAGGGGATGGTCCCTTTACCACCTTAAGAAATAAAAGCACGAGGATGCCACCAGTAACGGGAGATTTAAACTCTATCAATGTATTCGTTAATTTAGTATCAGAGGAGCTTTTGGAGCTGAAAGGTTCTACCAAGGTTAAATTTCAAAATCTCTCAAAAAAGGAAATAAGCAGTCTTAGAGATTTGGAGTCGGACAGCAATATTACGATTAAGCCCTCCGATAAAGGGGGCAATGTAGTGGTCATGGACACTTCATTATAAAGGACGATGAGCACCACTATCCTGGAAGACAAAGAAAATTATGAAATACTAACATGTAACCCGACCAGTAAGATTGTAGGTAATCTCACTATGCTAATTAATGATGGCTTCGATGCAGGGGTGATCGATACAAATGAAAGGGGTTTCCTTATCCCTGCATACCCCGTAATGGCCACATTTTATTGTCTTCCAAAGATTCATAAAGGGGTAAATCCCCTGAAGGGGAGACCAATTGTCGCAGGTATTGGGAGTGTAACACAGAACCTAGGTCTATACCTAGATGAGGTACTTAGACCTTTTGTTCTTTCCCTTAATTCATATGTACGTGATACCACCGACTTCCTTGGAAAACTGGATGGGATATGCTTAGAAACTGATATGATATTGGGGAGCATAGATGTGGAGGCATTATATTCGTCAATTCCCCATGAAGTGGGTCTGAAAGCGGTTGAAAGCTATTTACAAACTAGGGGTTTACAGTTTCATAGACACAATGAATTTTTGATCAAAGCATTGGATTTTTGTCTTACCAACAATGTTTTCCTGTTTGATAATAAATTCTTCCACCAGCTCAGGGGCACAGCGATGGGGAGCCCATGTGCGCCCACTTATGCAAATTTGCTCCTGGGCTGGTGGGAAGAGAACATAGTGTTTCATGACTCTATGGCTGATTGGAGTGAGAAAATTGTATTTTGGTTATGCTACATAGACGATGTGTTCGTCATATGGAGAGGTACCAGAATGGATTTTGATAACTTTGTGAGAGAACTGAATGTTAATCACCTAGGACTCCATTTCATCTGAACTACAGTAAATGATAAAGTGACTTTCCTTATCTCCTGCCTTATTACTCCGTGCCTTCTGCATCCATCACAATCTCTGGGGGTCATCCCTGGTTGGAGAGGGTTAACCATCTGCACTGCCATCACGATCTAGCAATAAACATGCTAGAAATAGGAGGAAACCACTATGGTTAAATAGAGCTGTAAGGGGCGCAATAAGAGACAAAAAGAAAGCATTTAGAGAATTAAAGCAAGTAGGTAGTGATGAGGCATTAAATAAATACAAAAAATTAAATAAATTCTGTTAAAAGCAAATCAAGACAGCAAAGATTGAGACAGAGTGACTCATTGCCAGAGAAAGTAAAAATATTCGAAAAATATTCTTTAACTACATAAATAGTAAGAAACTAAAAAATGATAGTGTTGGCCCCCTTAAAAATAGTCTGGTTGAAATGGTGGATGAGGATGAGGAAAAAGCCAATATGCTAAATGACTTTTTTCAACAGTATTTACACAAGAAAATCCCATGATGGATAACATGATCAGTGATAAAAATTCTCCATTAAATGTCGCCTGCTTAACCCAGCAGGAAGTACGGTGGCGTCTAAAAATCACTAAAATTGACAAATCCCCGGGCCCGGATGGGATACACCCCCGAGTACTGCTGGAATTAAGTACAGTCATAGATAGACCATTATTTTTAATCTTTAAAGATTCCATAATAACAGGGTCTGTACCACAGGACTGGCGTATGGCAAATGTGGTGCCAATATTCAAAAAGGGGACAAAAACTGAACTTGGAAATAATAGGCCAGTAAGTTTAAGCTCAACTGTGGGTAAAATCCTGGAGGGTTTTCTAAGAGATACTATACTGGAGTATCTGATGAAGAATAACCTCATGATCCAATATCAACATGGGTTTACAAGGGACTGTTCCTGTCAGACTAATCTGATAAGCTTTTATGAAGAGGTAAGTTCTGGACTGGACCAAGGGAATGCAGTGGACGTGGTGTACATTGACTTTTCTAAAGCTTTTGATACGGTGCCACACAAAAGGTTGATACATAAAATGAGAACAATGGGGATAGGGAAAAATATGTGTAAGTGGGTTAAGAGCTGGCTCAGGGATAGGAAACAAAGGGTGGTTATTAATGGGGCACACTCAGACTGGGTCACGGTTAGCAGTGGGGTACCACAGGGGTCAGTATGGGGCCCACTTCTTTTTAACATATTTATGAATGACCTTGTAGGGGGCATAGAAAGTAGAATTTCAATATTTGCAGATGACACTAAAGTCTGCAGGGTAATCAATACAGAGGAGGACAATTTTATATTACAGGATGATTTATGTAAACTAGAAGCTTGGGCTGATAAATGGGAAATGAGCTTTAATAGGGATTACTGCAAGGTCATGCACTTGGGTAGAACAAACAAGATGCATAATTATGTGCTTAATTGTAAAACACTGGGCAAAACTGTCACTGAAAAAGACCTGGGTGTATGGGTGGATGACAAACTCACATTTAGTGGCCAGTGTCAGGCAGCTGCTGCAAAGGCAAATAAAATAATGGGATGCATTAAAAGATGCATAGATGCTCATGAGGAGAACATAATTTTACCTCTATATAAGTCACTAGTGCGACCGCACTTAGAATACTGTGTACAGTTCTGGTCTCCGATGTATAAGAAAGACAAAGCTGAACTGGGGCGGGTGCAGAGAAGAGCGACTAAGGTTATTAGCGCACTGGGGGGTCTGCAATACCAAAATAGGTTATTACACTTGGGGTTATTTAGTTTGGAAAATCTAAGGCTTCGGGGTGATCTTATTACAATGTATAAATATATGCGGGGACAGTACAAAGACCTTTCTAATGATCTTTTTACTCTTAGTCCTGTGACGGGGACAAGGGGGCATCCTCTACGTCTGGAGGAAAGAAGGTTTAAGCATAATCACAGACGCGGATTCTTTACTGTTGGAGCAGTGAGACTATGGAACTCTCTGCCATATGATGCTGTAATGAGTGATTCCCTACTAAAATTTAAGAAGGGACTGGATGCCTTTCTGGAAAAGTATAATATTACAGGGTATATACACTAGTTTCCTTAATATTATGTTGATGCAGGGAGCTTGTCTGATTGCTGTATGTGGAGTCGGGAAGGAATTTTTTCCCCAATGTGAAGCTTACTGTTTATCACACTGGGGTTTTTTTTTGCCTTCCTCTGGATCAACATGTTAGGGCAAGTTAGGATAGGATATGGGTTGAACTAGATGGACTTAAAGTCTCCCTTCAACCTTAATAACTATGTTACTATGTAACAATGTATGTATATAATTTAAAATCAATCAACTTTTCCCGGGATGTTATCAGATCTAAAATATAAAAAAATGAGCGTACTTGGTATTGTTGCATTCATAATTGTCCAAACTAATGAAATATTATAATATTTATCCATAATGGTGAACTGCAAAAGAAGCAAAAAAAATCAACAGGATTATTGTTTTTTGGTCACTTCGACCAGAAAGGCATATGGATCCCAATATGGTAAAGACAAAACTACAGTTGGTTTCAGAAAAATCCCAAGCCCTCACATAATTCTATCAACCCAAGACTAAACATTTTAGAGCTCTTGGAAAGCAAGAAGGAAAAATAGAATTGAAGAGAGGCCCAATGGGAATCTGTCACCCAAGGGCATGAGTGGGGTGTGCACCAGTCACCCACACAGTATAAGGACCCCACTGCTTCCCACTCAATATAATGGCCCTCACATCCCCCCTTTCATTATCATGGTCCCCACATCACTTCACACTTTATGAAGGTCCCACACAGCACCTCACACAGTATAGTGGTTGGCATATCCCCTCACGTAGTAGACTAGGCCATTATTTTAAAGTAGGATGCTGGTGAGGCCTTCATGCTGAGTGGGCCATTATACTGAGTGGGGAGATGTGAGAGCCATTTTACTGTGTGAGCACTATCAAAATGTGTTAGTGGCTGTGGGGAACCATCACACTGTGTGATGGGCTATGGGGGCCACTATAATGGGTGAGGTGCTGTGTGAGGCCACCATAAAGTGTGAGGGGTTGTGGGGGCCATCATACTGAATGAGTGGAAATGGAGCCCTCATTTTTTGTGGAGGGCTGTGGGGGGGCTTCTTTCTGTGAGGGGGCGCTGATACTAATTAAGCGGCTGTGGGGCCATCATACTGAATGGGCTGTGGGGGTCTTCACTTTGAGAGTGGGCTGTTGGTTTCACCATACTAAACGAGGGTTGTTATACTGCGTGAGGATCATCATAATGACAGGACATCATGCTGTGTGGAGGCCATGATACTGTTTATGTATGTAGGAGGCGACCATAACTATATCATGCTATGGGGGAACACTATAGGGGCATCATGCTATGGCGGTATTATATTTTGTTGGTGGCACTGCGGTGACATCGCAATGTAAGTGTGAAGTGACTCTGTGGGAGTGATTCACTGTGGGGATATCAAAATTAGTGTGTGTGGGGGGGTAGGGGCATTACTATAAACATGTTTTATAATGGCCATAAAAGGGGTATCGCTGATGAGAACAATAAGGGACTTCAATTGGAAAATAATTGCTGCTTATGTGTCATAATACATGTCCTTCTCCTGGTTGATGAAGGTTGGGACATTGCCGAATATGTATATGTATGTGTGTGTGTTGTGTATAAATATATATTATGTGTATATTTTTATGTAGGGTGTGAGGGAGTGGGGGCAAGTAGAATGGCAGCCTGGAATCATATGATGACACAGTTCCCAGAACACCGCCCCCTATCAGTGGAAATGAGAGAAAATCCAATGATAACACCAAATGTTTGAAGATTTTATCCTCACCATCAGAATATATGGTTAGATGGATCTTTCTATACAGAATGAGAAGATAAAGGAAACTGTAAGAAAAAGATTAAATGTGATATAATGTCATAAGATGAGAATTGGAAATAGGAAAAGCTCAGCCAATCCTCTGTAACCACGGCTGTAATCTTTTACCTGGAAAACTGCCAGGATTTTACTGTGTTTCATTCATGCCTATGTGTGCCGCCATCATTATTAGCTGCTTTATAAGGGGCAGACAATGAGAGAAAAAGTATCGGTTATTGCGCTGCATTGTGACATCATCACTTTCCTTATATGGAAGCTGGCAGTGATGTCACACAGGTGAGTGATGTCACAATAGAGCGGAACCTATAAACACTCCGTCCCATCTCACTGGCTCAGACTTGGTATTTGTTTGTCTCCTGACTGCACTTACCTAGATCTTCTCCTTGTGGATTAGTGATTTTACTTGCGAATTACTTGTGAGTTAGCGGATTACGTCTGTATTAGAGAATTACTTCTGGAATTTCCTGAAGATCATTGACTGAGGACTTCTCCATCTGGAGGTAAATCTATTGTGTGAATTTATTTATGAAACTAGAAGTTTTTGTCTCATTAGATTTCGTGTATTCATGAAATTTTTCTCTTATGGAAAAACATAACAATCGCATGAAGGATTGTTCGGGAAAATGAGGAAAAAATTCCCAATGCACTAAAACTGAAAAAAACAAAAAACAAACCTGAAATGTTGCCATTGTGTTTTGGGTTTTAATTTACAGTGTTAATTATTCAGTAAAAATGACCTGGTATAGTGGAGTACTGGCAATCATGCCTGGTCATGCCAATACTAAGGGGCCTGATGGGTGAGGGGGCCCGGAGAATGTAGAATTAAATAGTGGGGACATTTCTGTAAGCACCATATAGTAGAATTGCTATAAAATGGGCGAGAAAACTAAGGGGCCTTCAACAGGAAAACAACTACTGTTCACTTGTTATAATACATGCCCTTCCCCTTGTTTTTGAAGGTTGGGGCTCCACCAAAATTATATATATATATATCTGTCTGTGTACATACACATATAATATATATAGACACACACACACGTATAAATATGCGTATATACATATAATTTTTTTCTAGGGGGTGAAAGAGTGGGGTCAATTAGAACTTTTGCTATGAGGCCCCAATATGCCATCACTTCTATCACGGAAATGTTATCATCCATCTAATAGACTGTATGAGGAGATGAGGTCCTGGTGATGGTCGGACTGGAATCAGATGATGACACAATTCCCAGAACTCTGCCCCCATCAGTGAAAATGTGAGAAAATCCAATGACAGCACCAAATGTTTGAAGACTTTATCCTGAACATTAGATTATATAGTTAGATGTATCGTTATAGAGAAAATGAGAAGATAGAGAAAACTGTCAGAAAAAGATTAAATTTGATATAATGTTATATGATGTGAATTAGAAATAGGAAAAGCTCAGCCAAACCTCTGTAACCACCGGCTGTAATCTGTTACCTGGAAAACTGCCAGGATTTTATTTCATTCATCCCTATTTGTACCACCATCATTATTAGCTGCTTTATAAGGGGCAGACAATGAGAGAAAAAGTATTGGTTATTGCGCTGCATTGTGACATCATCACTTTCCTTATATGGAAGCGGGCAGTGATGTCACACAGGTGAGTGATGTCACAATAGAGCGGAACCTATAAACACTCCGTCCCATCTCACTGGCTCAGACTTGGTATTTGTTTGTCTCCTGACTGCACTTACCTAGATCTTCTCCTTGTGGATTAGTGATTTACTTGCGAATTACTTGTGAATTAGCGGATTACGTCTGGATTATTGTATTAATTCTGGATTAGCGTAATATTTCTGGATTTTTCTGGAGATTTTTCTGGAGATCACTGACTGAGGATTTCTCCATCTGGAGGTAAATTTATTGTGGCTGTTATTTATGAAACTAGAAGTTTTCCTCCTGATTATTTTTCTTGTACCTTGGTGTATGGGAAGCGGCCATTGCCCCTAGAGATGAGTAACTCGTCCGGCAAAATCATGGCACAATACAACAGAGAAACCGTTTTCATGAATTTTGGTTTTTATTTGCAAATCAGGAAACAAATCCAGTCCTCAGTGATAAAAGTAGGAATCGCCGACAGAAAACCAGGGAGCAAATCTCCATGTCCAGCTATTTACAGGGGGATGAGGGGATATTTGTTTTAGAGATAAATACTAGTAATAATAATGGCAGCCAGCGCTCTACCTGTATGGGGCAAAGCGAGCTGCACCATGGATTATGGCACCATGTAACATGGCTCCAATGTTTTCTCATCCCCTTCAGATCTCACTCCTGACTCTGTCTGGTCCAGGACCACAGAGGGGACGTCAGTCACCACCTACAGAAGCTGAGAAGAGAACTTCAGCGTGTACAGGACTCAGCAGAGCCGGACATCTTTAGAGTGAGTATAATGGCGGAGGTGCCGGTTTGTGGTGACCGGGTATACCATCGCTGTACACAGCGTCAGACTGGAGCACCTTGGGCTCACCAGAGAAAATCATTCTTGGGGCCCACTTGTATAGCTACATAGAAATATATGCAAGACCAACAATTGTGTGGTAAAACACACTTGTGTTATGGTATAACATAAGGTAGTACATGTCTTAATGATATAGCAGGAGTTGGGGTAGCCCCCCTCATGGAATATAATGTAGCCCCCCTCATAGAATATAATGCAGCCCTCCTCATAGAATATAATGCAACCCCTCTCACAGAATATATTGTAGCTCTCCTCAGAGTAAAATGTAGCCCCATCACAGGGTATAATGCAGCCCCACCTTGTATATAATGTAGCCCCCTCATAGACTATAATGCAGCTACCCATACAATATAATGTAGATTCCACAGAGAATAATGAAGCCCCCTCATAGGGTATAATGCAGCCCCCCATAGTATATAATGTAGCCCGCCATAGAATATAATGTAGCCCCCTCATAGGGTATAATGCAGCCCTATATAGAATATAATGTAGTTTCCACATAGGGTATAATCCAGTCCTACAGTTTTATGGCCACCAGTACCCACTCGTTTCCCTGCTGCTCTAGGATCTGCTCCGTTCTCACCAGCTACACTGCTGTCTGCCCGACACACATCTTGCGCGATGAAGTGATGTCATTGTGCACTGGCTGTGTCAGAGGCAAAGGGAAATGATGGGGGAGGGAGAATCATCTGACGCCCTCTACTCCATTATTGTTTTCAACTGTATCGGCATCTATGATTCTCCTCCATTATTGTTTTCAACTGTATCGGCATCCATGGGCACTGGGGAGACCACCCTGTAGGGGAAGGGGCTGTAAGCCCTAAAACATTTTAAAAATTTATTACCCATTATAAATCAGTTTCAAATATTTCTGAAATTTGAGTGAAACATGAACAACATCTGTAATGTGAAATATTATATTATTTGCATTTATATTGTAGAAATAATAATTATCTTTTAATTATAATGAGTATTAATTCCATTGACAATTTCATGACATTTCCTCAAACATCATATTCCATTTTTGGCAGATTTGCTCTTCTAATTATATGATGAAGCCTTCCAGCATGGCATCCAGCGATCAGGATAAAGGCCTGTTGGCCGTGTTGGACCTGCTCGTTGTCCCACTCCTGGAGGACACTATTCCAGGCATTATCAAATCATATGAGCCTGAAAAAATGAAGACCATGACCAGCATGCTAATAAATCAACTGCATGATCTGGATGGACAAGATTTGGTGAATGTCATCCTGTTCTTGTCTACCATAACATCTGCCAGAGTGGACGCTGACAACTTTCTGTCTAATGAGCTCATTGATAAAACCTATCAACACATGCTGAAAGCAGAAAGTGAGAAACATCAGGGAATAACTGGTGCAGCTATGACGCTCCTGGCCAATATTGCTGTGTATCGCTTCGAAGATGTCATGGAGCGCTTGGAAAGCGATGAGGAGCATCCACAGAGCAGTGTGCTGAAGATATTGGATCTCATTTCCACCAAAACCATCACAGGTTGGAAAGAGAGAAGTGCAGCGCAGAATATACTGACAGGGGATGACTTGATTACCCCTACACAACATCAAGCTGGACCACCTGCTGGCTTTGATTTTTATTATCATCTCCTGCACCCTAGCTATGGGTTCATAAATCACCTGGATAACGCTGATGTCCTCCATGACACAGACACAACCCAGGCTGGGATGTGTCCTTACATTACATGTGTCTTACCTGATGAGGAAAGAAGAAAGATCATCCATTACCTGCTTATAGCAATGAGATCTGCTGTCAGAAAGAGCAGTCTCATCAGTGTCATGTTCCTCTCGGAGCTGTTACTCCATCATCCTGAGCTCCTGGAGGAGAAAATGGCAAAAGATTTAATCTTATTAATGGCTTCAAAGATGGACAGCTCGGACGAACTTGAGGTCAGTCTTGCTTTAGAAGCTATGGGAAATGCCTGTATAGGTGCACCAAGACAGGTGCATCAACTGAAAGACCTCATCTATCGCTGCCTTTACAGTAAACTAGTGGGTCGTCAGAAGCTAAAAGTGGTCATCGAATGCCTAAAAGCAATGTCAAAGTTTGTCACCCTGCTGAAAAGATCAAAACTTGGCAGTAAATTTGAGAGAATTGTCCAGCGTTGTACAGACTACCTAAACCACCCAAACCCACTGGTTCGGACATACTCCACTTCACTATTTGCAGACCTCGCCAAGAACTGCAACAAGGACAAGAGAGGCTTCAGCCGCCACGTCAGGACATTCCTACCTGAGTTACTGATAAAGTTACACAGTAAAAACCAGCCGGATAAGGCATCCGGTATTGCAGCCTTGTTGCATTGTCTACCTTACATCGGATATAAGAACGCTCAAGAGCTGTTATGTGCTGATGGCGAAAAAGCCTACAAAATATATGAACAGCTCGGGCAAAAGGAACCTGCCCTTCTTGTGAGGATGATGATCCACAGCACTGAATATATTAAGCCATATCTGGCAGACGAGGTAGACGCTGTCATGAAACACCTCACTATGATAAGAGACGCTTTACCTTATGAAGAACTCTATCCGTCAGCATTATCTGACGTGTTTATAGGGTTGAGGAGACTCAATTCTAAGATATATAATCCAGTGGTGCATGAGGCAAGTATCCGCGCCATTAACATCCTGGGCACCAAGTGGAAGAGCATCAGCACTGTTAAAGCAGTGAAAGTTGGAACAGAGAGTTTCCTGATCTATGAAAAAGTGAAAAGAGTGGAAGTAATATTTTACGAGACTTCAGTGTGAAACATCCATCACCAGATGTTACACTAAGGGTCAATGAATGAGATACACTTAGATAAGACTCTTGACTATTGAAGACCATCTCAAGAACAATCCCCACATACCACAATTTTCTTATGAAAAACTTAAAATAAAGAACATAAAAAGAAAACTTAGGGTGTTTCTCTGCTTATTGTAACTGGATGAAATGTTTCTGGACTGTTCCCATAAGTATTTTGATCATAATCCTCTATATATAGCTATATATCATGATACAGCTCTGTCTTAACATGTCTATGTTTGCTAAGCTCTTAAATGGGCTTTCTAGACTATGATTTTGATGACATAGGTCATCAACATCAGATTAGTCCCGGTCTGACATGTGAAACTCCTAACGATCAGATGTTAGCAGATCCCTCAGTCAGCAGAAAGCACACAGTGCATTGAGCTGGAGCAACATAGCTTACGTGTCATCAGTACTGTGGTTCCTGTATGATCCGCAGTCTGATGTTGGCTGGTAATAACAACTCCTGGTATCTCCTGTCTAGCTGACTGCAGAATTCTGACTCCTTACAGCGTGTGCACTACACACTCTCAGTGCTCTCCAGTGTTGCCGACGACAGTGGCAATTGGATGTCTTTGGCCTTTCTCAATTCACTTGCACTCAATTGAGTGGATGTGATTCTAAGTATGCAAATCACATATTTGCGCTCACATGACCACCTGCTCTTGCCGGCGACACCTGATAGCAATGTCCGCATGCCATGCACATGCTGTAAGGATTCTGAAGTCTACAGTCACAAGACTGATTGCAGTCTTTCATCAGAAGACCGGACAACCCCTTTAACAATGGGAAAAGAGATACTAGGAGTTGTTTTGTACTAATGGTAGTTCTAGTGATGTAGTCACGTACTAATGGTTGTTCTGATTATGTATCCGTGTACTGATGGTGGTTGTAGTAAGGTAGTCATATACTGATGGTGGGTGTAGTGATTTAGATCAGCAAAGATCATGGTTCTGGTGATGTGTTCATGTACTGATGGTGGTTGTAGTGATGTATTCATGTACTAATTGATGGTTCTGGTGCTGTATTCTCTCATTAAAGATAAAGAAGAAAAAAAATGGTACAGCCAGATCAGTAAAAGATTTGGATATCCAAATTGTCAAAATATAAAACTATTTAGCCCATACGGTAATGAGAAAAACATAAGCATTACAAACCAAACATTTTTTTTTTTAGCAAAATAAGTAATTCAGGAAAGTTTGGTACAGCTGTAATGACACTGACCTGTAGAATCATGTCCACGGGTCTCCTTTATCAAATAATGAATAATTTAAAATCAAATATAAAAAAAACTATGATTTAATTGCATTTGTTTACTTCAGATTTATATTGTACTGCAGGGACGAGAGCAATTTCAATTTTCTCCTTAATTAGCAAAAAAGCTAGAATTGGCCCTGGCTGTAGTCACTACTCTGCTGTTACTTAATGTCTTATACTCTAGTCACATCCAGAGCTGCAGTAACCATTCTTCTGCTGTATCAATTTTTATTCTTTTATCACACCCAGAGCTTCAGTCATTTTTCTGTATTAAATCTTGCTTTATACTCTAGTTATATCCAGAGCTGCATTCACTATTCTGCTGTTACATCATGTTTTAAATTTTAGTCCAGACCTGGTCAAAGTGTGACCCATGGACCACATCAGGCTATTTGGTTGTTTCTATCTGGCACATAGAGCGGGACAGCCCAAGGGCAAGAACCTGTGCCATCCCACACCACATGGCCTACCCCTGCCTGGCATTTCAATTTCTCAAGGATGCAGATAGCCATGTGTATACAGTTTGACATTCCATGCAGTATGATTGCCCATAGCTCCCATACAAAGTCTGATGCCACATAGCCCCTATATACAGTATGATGACCCATAGCTCTGACCTAGTATGGTACCCCATAGCCTCTATACGTGATATACTTTCCTTTAGTCCCTTATACAAATTATGATGCATCATATCCTCACTTTTCACAGCATGAGGTCCCAAAGCCTCTATGCCGAGTATGATGGCCTCCAAAGTATATTCCTCCATATAATGCCACCACAGCTCCCTCAACTCCTAGGATATCCAAAAAGCTTATACTCACCTTGCCTTGGTTCAATGTCCACTGCAGCCTCCATCTCCCCTTCCAGCTTGTATAATAAGGAGCAGAAGCTGCCCGTGCCTGTCAGTGTAACTGGTGGAGCAAGGAGCAGATGGCTTTCTGCTCCTCAACAGGGTTTAACAGTATCAGTGTCCAAAGGATACTATTAAAAGTGTTGCATGCTAATGCCGTCCACTGACCATTTGGCATTTGTCGGAATTTCCAGTCCAGCCCCGCTGCATCGCATTAGAATAACTTCTATGCCAGTCTGTCATTTATCAGAGTCATTAACCCCTTTTTGACCTATGATCTGCCATGTCCATCATAGGTCACCTGCCCCTCTTTGTTGCAGGCTCCAGAGCCTGATCTCATCAGCTGTCATGTGCCCCTAACAGCAGTGGGTGGAATCGCGATCCACTCGCGGCTGTTATCTAGTTAAATGCCACTGTTAATCTCGGCATTTAACTCACGCAAACCAGATGCGTGTCTCAGCTCCGCCCATCTGTGCCCGTGTAAAATAATGCATATCCTGTAAAATACTCAGGACTAGTTACCAGATAAAAATATAGTGGTTTATTTGGATTCTTCCATCAAAGAAAGGTTATTACAGAAAAACAGGTGAATGAAAATAAGTGAAAGAGATATTGTCCATTGTTCATAGCAAAGCAGCATGTATTCTTCTTTCTCTCCGGGATCTCACATGGCAAATGGCGTCTGTCTCTCAGTTCGGCTTCTTCGTACTAAAGTAACATACCAGCTGTTGAGTTATGTCATCTTGCGTCTGTGTCTCATGATGGTGAGGGAAGAAGACAGCACCCTCTACAGTTAGCCATGAATTATATACGTCTCTTGAAACACGTGATCTCGGTATATATGGAGTTTGACATTTACCTCAAGGCTAAACTTAAATATGTAGTGAGCTGACATTTCTACCATGAGCCAAGCTTAAAAATAGCCTATGTCATGTAAGCTAAAGCATTCTACAGAACTGGGTGTAATAAGAAATTAACGGATTATTAATATTTAACAATTCCCCCTTTTGAGGGAGACAGACATTAACTGGAACCCTCAAATATAACGATCTTTTTTCTTCTTTTCTTCTTCTTTGACAAAATAATTTAATATCAATAATAATAATAATAATAATAATAATAATAATATCAGATTACCGTTATAAGTACTCAATGACATAATTGATGTGAATTCATGTTATGGTAAGTCGTGAACAATATTCATATAAAATATGTATAATTATACTTCCCTAAGTCTAAATTGAAGCATCTCAGGTCCAGTCATCATCATCTGATGTCATCTGGTCTTCATTTTGATGTCTTCTGTCTTCTTCTTGGTTCTTTTAAAAACACAGTTTTTCTCTAACATATAGATATTGTAGAAATTGTGTTGTGTGTCAAATCAAAGTCCATAAATTCAAATGTTAATACGAAAACAAAGTCTATAGATGAAATGCAGCTTTAATATCTGTGCAGTGTCATCTTTAAAAACCTGGGCTTACATTGGCTCGCCTTGGATATTCTGGAATCCTCCATCGGTACTGGTCTTTGTACAGGTGTGACGTCTTTGGTCAGCAAAGCAAGGGTTAAAATGACTCTTCCTTGCTAAACATAGCACCATAACCAGTCCTTGTCCTAATGCACAGGACATATGTCAGGGTTGTAGCTTCCTGACAATTACCTTATTGTTCACCAGCTTTACATCGAAGCTTTACAGGTGATTGAAAACTTCTGGAACTTGATAAGAACGAGATAACACAGTTCACATCAGCATCGTAGGATCATCATCCTCTGGTTGTCAGGTTAGACACTTTAATTGTGACTGTCAGTGGTGGATACTGCACTTGTAATTAACACAGTCTTACTGAGAAGTCATAGCTTTGTTACCTTCTGGGACTTCTGGATCGCGGCATTCTTCTTCTTGCAACTGATAAGAATCAATTTTAATATGAAAAGTCTTTATTAACGTAATTTCAGTATCTTGCTTGAAGTCTTCATTCCCTAGTCTATACCAAATCCGGTAATTTTCCTATCCTATAATATCACAGCGTACCATAGCAATCAGTAATATCCATATAATTATTATCAGAATTTGTACCATATATAGATTTCAATGTTTGAAATATTAAACCAATAATAAGTGATAATACATTATTATCCATATTTTTTCATGTGATAGAACATTTTTATGTCATAGGTGTAATTACCTTTTCCAACCCATAGGTGTCACTGTGTTTTATGTAACCAGTGTTTTCAACTTTATTAATAAGGAATATATTTATTATACTAATAATATGTAGGAATGTAAAGCCATGAACCAAAATAAGAATATATGAGTGAGCGAATGAATGAATAAAAGAATTGTTGCATATAACTCAGAAGTGAAACATTTCCTTAGTAATAGAACCATATAATTGCTATATTTAATGAAGCAATATTCTCAGTAGATATTACTTTACTAAATATTGATGAAAGAATTAAAAATAATGAAAAATAAGAATAAAAATAAAAATAAGAATAAGGCCTTTATGTTGATGCAGAGTAGTTACAGTATGTCTTCAGTAACATATACCCTTAATATTTCCATGATCTGGATTATTTCATAATTGTCATAAACTTGTGTTACCAAAATATTCAAATTATGCAACTTTGCATATAATATTCCTCTTACTGTAAAGAAATTACTCTTTATAATACTTATTATTATACCCAATACTTATACCATTGTACCTTATTAATATTTTTTCCTATTAAAATGTGTGAAGAAGAGGTATTAATCAAATGTGATGATGTAGTCAGGATCAAAAACATATTTTCCCCCTTAATACCAAAAAATATTGTTTCATGAAATAATTCATTTATCAAAACCAAAATTAAAAATAATTAATTTATAAATTGTGTAAATATTATGCTTGCTTATACCATTATTTGTCTGAAGATGTGTAACCATTAAAATTAATTTGAATATCATAAAATTATCCTTTGGAAAAATTAATTTGCATAAACCATTTTGATGTGCGATTGCACTTTGCACTTATCCACTATTAACTAAATCAAGAAATAATAATTACTATAGAAATATAGAAATATATGTTGTATAGATAATATTTCATTATGTATCTTAATATTCTAATAATTTCTTAAAGATAAAAGCTTTGGGTTTTTTTTTTTTTCTCATGCATTCAGGATCCTGAGGCCTCACAAACATATCACATTACTCGCTCAGCAGCTGCTCATACACTCAGTCACTGTCACTCAGACTGTGTCACATATTAACTTTAAACCAAATACCTCACATACAAAGGTGTGATGAATACACGTATTTTAACCCAAATTATCCTAATCATCAATGCATTGTAAACTATTTCAATTTAGTCTCTTAATATTTCTTTGAATATTCCCCAAATACACATGACATAAATATATGTATATGTATAGCTATACTTGACATTTAGGCCTGGAAAAAAAATTCCATTGGTTTGCAAAAGTTGAGACCCCCTTAAAAATTATTTTCCTAAGGAACAGGGACATAGTATACTGGTATACTTGTATTATTAGAACAAGGTTCAAATTCCCCTGCTGTGGTTATCATTCAAGCCATGCAGAAAAGCACACACCCAGAAACCATTTTGAAATGCAATTAGTTATTTCCTTTTAAGGGTTAGATATATAAAATCATGCAATTATTGCAACTTCCTGTGTAAATAAAGGCATAAATCCTTGGAAGAGAATTTTTCCCGATTAAGTCCTGCTTTGAAATGAAAATTCTAAGGAAACATAAAAAATAAGGTTAATATCATATTCATATTCTAAATATTATTACTGATGTAGATTTTAATTTTCATTAAAAAATACAGTTCTACTATTTCTACTTCTACAAACACTCTATATATACTGTATGACTATGTATATATCCACAAACCATAAAACTACAGGATTATACTCTATAAAATAATTACATATAACTCACTAATTGTATAACACTGTTACACAAAATATATTACTTTTTCTAGCCAATTCCTACACCCATACTTATTTCTCTGCAAAAAATATCCTGAAAGGTTCTTGCCATTTTAAAGCTGATAGATTCTTGGAGCAGAGTATTCAGTTTACAGGCCATGATGTCACTCACCACCTGTTTCTGTCTGTTAAATTCGGCCATCTTGGTTACAGAAAGAAAATCAGAACTCATCATTTTTCTTAATTCAATTTGTGTCTTTTCGGTGATCTTTTGCATCATTCCATATGGCTTATAACAAACATGTGATCTTCTTTGTACTTCATATATTTGGGGAAAACTCATTTTAGAAGGTTTTGCTAATACAGGCTTCTGATAAGATTTTACTCTGCCTGTCTTTACAAAATTAGCACAATTTACTTTCCTTTCACGATTCTCGTGTTTTTTGGCAAAATCAAGGGATTGCGCACATTCAAACAATGAATCTTTTTGTGACGCAATAACACGAGATGCAGGATTTAGAAACCAAAATTTGCTTACAAAACTCCTTATGAGGGACGGTGTTTTGACATTCTCACTCAGCATTCTATACAAACGTTCATATATGGACATGAACGTAAAAATACATTCCTTCCGACCAATCCTTAATTTTTGAAGAATATCAATATCTGGATGATTTTCATTTGATGAACAAAAAATGAGAATTTTTAATCTGTCCTTATCAGTTAAATTCTCATGTGTTTCACCAGATAACTTTAAAGTCAATCTCCTAGCAAAGTTTACAGGGATCCACATTTTGAACAACTGATTCTTCTCCTCGTTAGATAAATCAAATTTATCAACACAACTTTCAAAAATCTCAGAGTTTCTACAAACATCTATTTTGTTGTCATAAGCAGGAATTATTTGGCATATCGTTAGCAAACTTTTCCTTCGGATTTGGGCCTGTGAGTCGTCTATTTTTAGTGGTACGTCTTTCCCTTGTACATCCTCTACGTCAGTTCTGAAGTCTCCTCCTACTTCTCCATCTTGTTCCACGTCTGCAAGGTCACCTTCAATGGCTGCTGCTACTTGTAACTGTTTCTCCACATTACAGTAAATCTCGGGAATATCACTATCCTCTACACAATCATTTTTAGATTTCTCTGACACAGATCTATGAAATATATCTACCATCTGTAGAATATTTTTTAATCTCTCTCTTTCTCTATTGAAAAACTTAGAATCTAACCTCTGATTCTCGAGTTCACACTCGGCATATAAACTCAACCATAAAACTTCTGAATTAGAATTGTCTACAGACTTAAATTTCAATCTACTCTTCTTAGCATAAGAATTAATTACATCCATTTCTCTTACCTTGAAATTTCTCAGCTTGTTTCTTTGATAGACAACGCTGGGCTCTTGTCTTGGTTTCAGCACGTCTGGCACTTTGGCACTTGTAGTACTTCTCAATCTATCTGGCAATTCTTACTTCTAGGTTCTGTGTGATTCTTGTAAGTAGTGGAATTCCCGATAACTTGCACATATGATTTGACGTTAGCAAAGTCCAATCCCCCTTTTGGGCAAGTGGAGGGAAATCCGCAAAAAAGTACAAAAATTCAGATCTGGCTGGCTCTCCAATGTAAAATAATGCATATCCTGTAAAATACTCAGGACTAGTTACCAGATAAAAATATAGTGGTTTATTTGGATTCTTCCATCAAAGAAAGGTTATTACAGAAAAACAGGTGAATAAAAATAAGTGAAAGAGATATTGTCCATTGTTCATAGCAAAGCAGCATGTATTCTTCTTTCTCTCCGGGATCTCACATGGCAAATGGCGTCTGTCTCTCAGTTCGGCTTCTTCGTACTAAAGTAACATACCAGCTGTTGAGTTATGTCATCTTGCGTCTGTGTCTCATGATGGTGAGGGAAGAAGACAGCACCCTCTACAGTTAGCCATGAATTATATACGTCTCTTGAAACACGTGATCTCGGTATATATGGAGTTTGACATTTACCTCAAGGCTAAACTTAAATATGTAGTGAGCTGACATTTCTACCATGAGCCAAGCTTAAAAATAGCCTATGTCATGTAAGCTAAAGCATTCTACAGAACTGGGTGTAATAAGAAATTAACGGATTATTAATATTTAACAGCCCGTGTGACATGACCGTGGGTCGCTGAACTGCCATCAGCATTTTTGTTACACATAGTAGTTCTGCAGTCCTGCTATGTGTAACACAAGCTATCAGATGATCGCAGCTTCTAGTCTACCATGGAGACTATTGGAACAAGTAAAAAAAAAAAATTAAATATTAAAACATTTTTAAAAATGTAAAAATTCAAATCACCCCCATTTGGCCCATTCAAAGTAAAATAAAAAATACACATATTTGGTATCTCAGCATTCAGAATCACCTAATGTATCAAGATATAAAAAGATTTAATCCGAACTGTAAACGGTATAACGAGAAAAAAATCTAAAGGCCAGAATTAAGTTTTTTAGTCGCTGCAACATTACAATAAAATACAATAACGGGCGATCAAAACATCATATATACCTCAAATAGTGTCCATAAAAGCATCGGGTCGGCACGCAAAACATATGCACTCTCCCAGCTCCAGATCCTGGGAAAAAGGAGACGCTACGGGTCTTGGAAAATGGCGCCATTTCTAAAGAAATTTTACAAACTTTGGATTTTTTTTCACCACTTAAATAAATAATAACCTTTACATGTTTGTTATCTACGAACTTGTAATCACCTGGGGAATGATAATGGCAGTTTTCCTGAAGATAGTAAAAACAAATCCAAAACACTATTGTGGAATTGCCCTTTTTTGCCATTTCACCGCACTTAGAATTTTTTTCCCCCCATTTTCCAGTGTACAGTCTGGTAAAAGCAATGGTGTTGTTCAAAAGTAAAATTCGTCCCGCAAAAAAAACAAGCCGTCACGTGTCCGTAGCGATGGAAAAATAACAAAGGTTATGGATCTGAGAAGAAGGGGAGCGAAAAATGGAAACGCAAAATCTTAAATATCCTTGGTCTTTAAGGGGTTAATATGTATGTGTTTAGGGTTTATTAGTGAATCGCTAATTACTGGAATAATTTACTTTGACTTGTCATTGCTTCATGACTGTAAATTTGTCACAAGAGCACAATTAACATTCACTCGACTTGATACCTTCAGAAAATCTGCAAGAACGGACTTAAGATTGACTGGGCAGCAGTCATAGTTATTCACAGTAGACGTTGTGAGGTAGCGCTGTCATTCAAGTAGGGGATACTCGCTCAGCAGCCACAAAATCAGATACGGCACAGGTTTTCCATAAACTCATAACAGTCCATGCGGTTTATTCAGCAGCATAAACCCATAGAAGCAACATAAAGTTCATATAACAGCATAGCGTCCATGACAGAGTTCAGCTCTGTAATCCCTGTGGTCACACAGGTTAAACATATACAGGCTTTCTAGCCTCAGCGTTATCTCACCCACGTCAGGGTCACTCATGGTTCCTTTAGCATACTGCAGACGTCCATTCCCTCCAGAATGTCAGAAGGCAGCCCCCATCTCTCTCTCAGACAGGGCCTTCCACACTGGACCAACCAGGTCCCAGCATTCACCCCATGTGACCTACCCTGGCCACATTATATGGTTCATAGCCACGCCCACCGGGTCACAAGACTCTGACCTCATCACAGGTCCTTCATGCCTTTACGCACTCTTTACAACAGTGCTTTAAACACACCCCCTGGGTGGGTTTGTAGGTAACCAGGCTCGCCCATCTCTCTAGTTACCTGGAGACTTCTCCCTTACACATTGAAACAACACCTCAGCAGTATCACTGCTGATCAACACATAAGTCTCCATCCCAAAGCCACCCACTTTGAGATACATAACGGCCATTCAGTATTCTGCCATTCATCCTTTCTCCTGGGACATCCAAACAGCGCCCCCTAGCGGACTCAGTGGTTACTACACCACATACCTCCCCCCTCTGTTCAAACTTGTGGGGTTGAACACACAACATTACACCAGGGTCTCGCGACCGTGCACTCACTACACCTTGCTCCACAGGTCGAGAGAACCATCTCCATCTGTCATGCGGCCTCGTTCCTACGTTAGACTTCCCCTGCCTCCAGCCGTCAGAATATCTGTCATTGTCTTTGACCCTCCAGTCACGGTCTGTCTGCATCGTCAGACACTGTCTAGTCACCACATTCCTCTCTCTGTTTGTTCCACTACCCGACCAGCTACCCCGGTTGGTACGGTCATCAGTTTTAGTTGGGCCTACTGTCTGGCCTGAGTCTGACCCATTCAGCGTCTCACAGGAACTAATGTCTCTCAGCCTCGTACGGCCCATCGAACTGCCACTTGCTGACATTCTTTGGCCATCCACCCTGTCACTTCTTGGCGGAACCCTTCGGGTCCTTACATCTTGGGTTGAAGGCGGCGCCACCTGATATTCCGTACTTCTTTATTAATTCGCCGACGGTCCAGCCTCAACTGCTCAATTTCTTGTAGGTACCCCACTCGATACTCCATGAGCATCCGAAAGTCTCTCAGGCTCTCTGCGGAGCAAACCACCATGATGGGAATCCTACCCACTTCACTGAATACCTGGTCTTCATCATCAGGAGGGATCCTCACCCTCACCACACCGGAGATATTCACAAGGTCTTGCAATACCTTCCCGGATCTTCCAATGATTCTTCCAATCAGAGCTTTGGGTACCGGAACTACATCTTTCCGCAAACCCAGCCGATCCATAGCCTCCCTTGCTAACTCTAGGCGTCGAGCAGCCTTCATGTTACTCCGCCTAACCAGCTGTTTGGCGTGGAGACATTGTAGGTGCATCTCTTTCAGGACAACTACTCGGTTTGATGTACCTTCTCTGGCTGATACTTTCACTATCTGCTGAGTCTCAGGTGCCCAGTGCACCATACATGCTTTGACCGCCTCTTTGAAAGCCTCATGCACACCTTCCTCAGCACAGGCTTCTTGCATGTCTTCTGGTACATCAATCACAGACTGGAAGGTCGTGGTCTTGCTCTCTTCCTGACCAGGAGGTTCTGGCTTTACCACGGACTCTTCCCTCACTACAGTTGCCCCTACCGGGTGACTGTCTTCTTCAGTTCTCAGCTCCTCAACCTCACGAGATCTCATCTCTTCATGACCGTCTGCCAAGACGGGCACCGGCAGCTCCGTTCCACCACCAGTCAGACCTGGCCGCTGTTCATCACTGTCCAAGTTCTTCTCCCGCAGAAGACCACTTACAGTTTCTTTGAGCTCTAAGACCTCTTTCTCGAGCTCCTCAACCCTGTGCTCGGCCATTTGTCTCAGGACTTTCCCGTTCGAGATGTCCTTCCACTGTCTACTTTATCAGCTGTATCTCACGATCCTGTTCTCTTTTGGCCAGCACGTGTCTCACCACTACATCTTTACTTATATTGTCAAAGGGTACCGCTGGGTCAGTCCCACCAGTCGAGTGAACCCTACAGTAACCCTCTGACCGTGTGTCTAGTCCAGTCATCTCATCTCCCAGCCCACCGTCTGTCTTGTCACGAGACATCATGTCCGTAAGTTGGGCAGATGTACTTCTTCTTCCGGTCAGTACTACCTCTGACCTGTCCACGTCAGTAGCCGTCACTGTCTCAGTGTCTGCTGGCCCCACAGTTGACACGTCTTCATCGTCCGACCATACGTCATCAAATACGACAAAGTCTCGGCCCCTCTCAAAGGTATGCACTAAGTTTGGTGGCATACTACCACCTTGACACTTCCCCTTTGCCATCTCAATCATAACTCTGTCCACTGTATAGTTCACCGTGACCCCATGTTTACAGCGAAACCTGGCGTTCTTTTCGGTTAGAGATAACACGAGAGGAGTTCCTGTCAGAGTCACCTGACTATCTGAGTCCAGTCTACCAGAGACCCCTTCCCAGTGCAGCATCACGGTACACACCTGTGGCCCATCATTATCCGGAAAATCCATACTGCACTCCTCAAAACTCATACAGACACACTGCGGGTCCCCAGACATACCCACTGAGTCAACCAGTGCTGCCATTTCCTGAACCACCCCAATTTGGGTCACTGCCCCCTCCCAGGACTCTACCCCTTTTTAGGTTACCACCCCAATTTAGGTCACCACCCCCCTCTGGGACTCCACTTCTTTTTGGGTTACCACCCAAATTTGGGTCACCGCCCCCTTCTGGGACTCCACCCCCTTTTGTGCTGCCACCCAGATTTGGGCCATCGCCGCCCTTCGGGATTTCCCATTATCCGTTATACCGGTCCTCTCAGACTACAGTTCACACAGCACAGTTTGTCTCTTTTACGATACCACACAAGTCCCTGTTGGCACCACCACAGCTCCTGCTGTCACCGATCACTGACACCACAACAGTTCCTTCTGGCGCTGCCACAGCTCCTGCTACGCCGTCTTTGTGGACCCGCCGATCCACTGGAAACCGCTTGTCCCCTTCGCAACCCCGCCGGGTTACCGGAAGACGCTTGTCCCCTTCGTAACCCCGCTGAGTTACAGCAAGCCGCTTGTCACCTTCTTGACTCCTACTGAGCCACCACAGGCTGAGTTGAGAAAAGAAGAAAGAAAAAAAATAACACACCACAAAAAACTCTTGACTGTGTGCTATTCAGGACATACCGTTTCTGCCTGAGACCGTCCAACACACAGGGCGCACCGGGTGCTATTAAGGGAGCGGCCCTCCTCCCAGGGTTTCCCAACAGACCGGCCTCACCAGGTCCAGGGGCTCAGCGGGTGCTCTTCAGGACATCCATCTCCTCCTGAGACTGCCCAACACTCACGCCTCACCAGGTCCAAGGTCATACCACGTGTTCCAGGGAGACGATTCTTCTCCTAGAATCTCCCAACACTGACCCTCCAGGACCTTGCTCACTGAACCCTCCATGAACACAGTCTTTATCACTGATCCAGGTCAGTACAACACGAACACCTGTCCGTCACCTGTGTCGGCCACACAGGTCCTCGGATACCTCTTCTCCACAGAGGCACCCTATAGCAATCACCAGTCTCTTTCTCACTGACCCCGGTAAGTACAACACAGTTTTCACGACCGTCACCTGCTGGCCACGCAGGTTCTCGGACCCCTCTACCGCAGAGGTGTCCTATCAGTCTTTTCCACTGACTCCAGTCAGCATATCACGCGGCTTTCCATACCGTCAGCCCTCCTGGCTCAGCGTTGCCCTTAGCAACCAACATTGCAGTCCTTTTCCGTTGCCTCTAGCAACAAGGCTACAATATTGCCCGCATTATCCACCAATTGTGAGGTAGCGCTGTCATTCAAGTAGGGGATACTCGCTCAGCAGCTATAAAATCAGATCCGGCACAGGTTTTCCATAAACTCATAACAGTCCAAGCGGTGTATTCAGCAGCATAAACCCATAGAAGCAACATAAAGTTCATATAACAGCATAGCATCCATGACAGAGTTCAGCTCTGTAATCCCTGTGGTCACACAGGTTAAAAATATACAGGCTTTCTAGCCTTAGTGTTATCTCACCCACGTCAGGGTCACTCATGGCTCCTTTAGCATACTGCAGACGTCCATTCCCTCCAGGGAACTATCAGGCACGTGCAGCCATTACACACAGCGATTACTGCTGTCAAAAGGCAGCCCCCATCTCTCTCTCAGGCAGGGCCTTTCAATCTGGACCAACCAGGTCCCAGCATTCACCCCATGTGACCTACCCTGGCCACATTATATGGTTCATAGCCATGCCCACCGGGTCACATGACCCTGACCTCATCACAGGTCCTTCAAGCCTTTACACACTCTTTACAACAGTGCTTTAAACACACCCCCTGGGTGGGTTTGTAGGTAACCAGGCCTGCCCATCTCTCTAGTTACCTGGAGACTTCTCCCTTACACATTGAAACAACACTTCAGCAGTATCACTGCTGATCAACACATAAGTCTCCATCCCAAAGCCACCCACTTTGAGATACATAACGGCCATTCAGTATTCTGCCATACATCCTTTCTCCTGGGACATCCACACAGCGTCCCCTAGCGGACTCAGTGGTTACTACACCACAACGTAGAGTAAAGTGCTTCATAGATACTTGTGGAGATCTTTGGCCTTTGAGTTGAGGTCAGACATCAGTTCTTAAAATATTTCTTAAAAATTGTCATTACGTCTCATATCTGTGCACTTGAATCTGATTTGGCTGAGAGATAAGCAATGGGATGAAACTGAATGGGAGGAGACACAGATTAGATATTAGAAAAAACTTTTTGACAGTTAGAGTGATCAATGAGTGGAACAGGCTGCCACGAGAAGTGGTGAGTTCTCCTTCAATGGAAGTCTTCAAACAGAGGCTGGACAGACATCTGACTGGGATGATTTAGCGAATCCTGCTTTGAGCAGGGGGTTGGACCAGATGGCCCAGGAGGTCCCTTCCAACTGTATGATTCTATGATTCTTCTATGAATCTATGATTCTATAATGGACCACTGACTGAGTTTAGACTGTATATAATGTGATCTGCCACTTTACTAGAAAAAACAGCCGTCTAGAAACGTGTTGGATCTATTTTTTTTGGTTCCGCTGCCATCAAAACTGCAGCAATTCAGTGTGGCATAAATGTGAAAAAGTGATGACATTGTAGTGCAGGAATATTGGAGATAACGACACTATAGCTACTCGCAATTGTCGCAAATTAGATAGAAGCCTCAAGGAAGGACTGCTCTTCATATGTCCATCCACAGGTATCAGAGGAGCAGGGTGTACAAAGATAACCTTCCCCGCACCAATATTACACTTATGTCAGTCTGCAGGAAGGGGTCATACATCCGGTATCTGAGGAACTAGGGTGCACCAAGAAAGCATTCTCCCACCATTTCTCCACCCTATAAATGTTCAACAAGGGGTCATCCATCCACAGGAATAACAGGAGTTAGAGAGTGCCAAGAAAAAAACCCCATCATTATTCTAACCTACTAGCTTGCAGGAACGGGTCATCTATCCACAGGAATCTGAGGAGCTAGGGTGCAATAATAAAACATTCCCCCACCATTACTCCACCATACCAGCCATCGGCAAGGGTTCATCCTTCAACGGGTATCGTAGGAGCTGCAGGGAGCCGAGACAACATTCTCCACAACAATACTCCATCTGCATGGCAGAAAGGGGTCATCAATCCAAAGGTCTCAGAGGGGTCACAATGTGCCAAGAAAACATTCCATAGCCCATAACAACCAATCAGAATCCAGCTTTCATTTTTTAAGCAGCTCTGGATAAATGAAAATTGTGCTGTGATAGGTTGCTATGGGCAACAAAGATAGTTTTCTTTTAGACTGATGTAATTACTAGGCCCTCACCTCAATTAGATCAGTGACGATACTTATACTCTAAACAAAGTACAATGCAGTGTGAGAGTTTTCATTGAAAAGCAAATCATGGAGAAAGACATAGTATAGCAAATAAAAATATGTGCGATAGACAACATCAGAGGAGAGGATAGCGCCTGCACCCATCACTAAAACAAAGGGTTCTTCGGAACGTCAAAAGGCAGGACGCCATTTTGCTGGAGTCTTATGAAGGCTGAAAGATATAAAAATGCTAAAATATTATGTACATTTACTATAGACCCTCCGTTCACCTTTCCAGAGAGGCCTTACTGGGCCCTGGCGTAAAAGGGAGGCCGACATGACAGGGTTTTGGGAGTAACATTAAGCGAATAGGAGGATTAGTGACAGGAAGGGTTAAGAAAAGGGGGAAGATAAGGGGCAGCATCAGAGTGGGATGGATGTAGGTGGGGGGATTAATAGGTGAGACCGTTAGTGAAGGGGCAGCCATTTTAGGCACAGCCTAGAGTGAAGCAATCTCCTACCATCCTCCCTTTGTTAATGGGCAATTTTACTAGGGGATTCATTTCTAAAAAAAACCAGTGGCAGTTTTATATTTATTGGTCATTTGGGAAATTTCAAAATCTTTGACGTTGGAGGATGTGGCTAAAGGTGGATCAGTGGGGGCAGGGCCGGCTCCAGGTTTTCATGGGCCCCAGGTGAAAGACTCTCAGTGGGCTCTTCTAATATATACTTACCTTGTAATGTCTTCACATCATGTTCCGTCCAGATGTCTCCGGATCCCAGAATTCCAATCGACTTAAGTCCACCGACCGCCATATTGGGACACTCAAGTGATAGGTGTCTCAATTTGGAAACTGCTGGTGGTACCAGCCTCTTGCGCGGTACCATCAGCGGAACACTGTCGCACCACACGCACTGTATACGCCGTGCGCATCACACACACAAATACTTACTGTATACGCCGTATGCACCACACACACAGACTCTGTATATGCTATACGTCACACACACACACTGTATACGCCGTATGCAGCCTCTTGAGCGGTACCACCAGCGGAACACTGTCGCACCACAAGCACTGTATACGTCGTGCGCATCACACACACAAACACTGTATACGCCGTATGCACCACACACACACAGACTCTGTATATGCCACACACACACACTGTATAAGCCGTATGCAGCCTCTTGAGCGGTACCACCAGCGGAATACTGTCTTGAACACACCGCTGACGGGATCAGCTGGATGATTCACTGATCGCTGCCATCTTTGTACAGGAGAAGCGCATGCATAGTGTGGTACAGTAAAGGGTGTTTTATTAGATGGGAGATACATTTCTCCCAGCAGATTAATGTTTGGCCGGGTTTTTCCCTAAAGACAGGACCTGCGATGATGTCATGGTCACGTGATCAGCCCATGTGATGTCTACCTCACTGGTGGGAGTGTTTATGGGCTATGTAATGGAGGTTGGTATTTGGCACATGGGGAGTGTGTGTCTGGAAGTTACAGGAACTTGGCTGGACTTAGCCTGAACTTGTATACAGGATCCCCGTGCTGCACGACTATGGCAGCAAGACTCTCAACAGCCCTGGGAATAGCACCTGGCGGATGCCACAGGACTTTGCAGCCGCGTAGTTAAGCTCGTCCTGTGCAAGGGGTGATTCTGGGACCAGTGGTTCTCCAAGCTGGAGTACATTTATGTTTTTCCTTTATTTTCTGCTAACCTGCTGTTTGCAAAGTGACATTAAACCACTGAAATTAGACTTTAAGCCTGTGTGTTGTCTCGCTACTGCAGCCCTGCCATTACCTACCAGAGTGAATTCCTACAATAGTTTTAATGTGACTGCCACTATCTTTCTGCACAAAGATGGCGGCGGTCTGATTTACTGCACATGGGGGGAGATATTCCCAACGCTGCAAAGCCTGCCCCTATCGTGACATTACTGCCCTCCCCATGCAATAGCAACGGGCCTCCATCTAGTTTTACATAAACCACAATTAATGATGCACAGATATGGCAGAAAAATAAGGGTACATTACAATGCCAAAGATTTCACTCACTTCTTATATTACATGAGTGATATCTATTGTAAATTCTACAATAGGTCAGAAACCAGACAGTATAGACCTCCATACAGTATTATATTCACCACATAGTCCTCCATACAGCATAATGAGCCCCATATATTTCTCCATACAGGATTATGACACCACATAGTTCTCCATGCAGAATAATGAGCCCCATATAATGCTCATAGAGTATAAGAAGCCCCATATAGTGCTCCATACAGTATTATGGACACCACATAGTGCTCCATACAGAATAATGACCCCATATAATTTTCCATATAGTATTATGGGTATCAGATAGTGTTCCATACAGAATAATGGACCCATATGCTGCTCTATGCAGTATATAATGGAACCCATATATTGCTCCATATATAATGGGCCCCATATAAAGCTCCATACAGTATAATTTGCTCCATATATTGCTTCATACATTATAATGGGCCCCATATAACGCTCCATACAGTATATGATGGGCCCCATGTATTGCTCCATATTATAATGCTCCATTCAATCTATAATGGGTCCCATACAGTATAATGAGCCCCATATATTGCTCCATATAGTATAATGAGACCCATATATTGCTCCATACATAATGAGCCCCATATAATGCTAAATACAGTTTATGATGGGGCCCCATTTATTGCTCCATACAGAATAGGCCCCATATAATGCTCCATACAGTATACAATGGCCCCTATATACTGATCCAGTATATAATGGGCCTCATATGATGCTCCATATATAGAGTCATTATTACGTATGTGTTCAAGGTTTATTAGTGAATTGCTAATTACTGCAATAACTTACTTAGACTTGCCTTTGTTCCATGACTATGATTTTGCAAAAACGGACTTATGATTGACTTGGCAGCAGTCATTGTTATTCATAGTAGACATAGACTAAAGTGCTTCATAGATGCTTGTGGAGATCTTTGGCCTTTGACTTGAGGTCAAATGTCAGTTCTTACAATATTTCTTAACATTGTCATTAAGTCCGATATCTGTGTACTTAAATCTGAATCTGATTATAAATCCCAAGAAGAAAGATTTGCTGACAGATAATGGACCATTGAATTATTTTAGACTGTATTTAACGTGATCTGACACTTTATTGGAAACAGCCGTCTAGAAACATGTTGGATCAAATTATTTTTATGTTCTTCTGCCATCAGAACTGCAACAATTCGGTGTGGCATAAATGTGAAAAGGTGATGAAATTGTTCTGCAGGAATATTGGGGATGGCGACACTATAGCTACTCGCAATTGCCGGAGAAGAGATAGTAACGCTTACATGGTCTGAATACCCTCTTCTACTTTGTCCCCGGATTAATGTCTGGGGATTGCGATGGCCAGATAAGCAATATACACTCACAGTTACGCTACTGGAAGCAAATCATGACTAGAAGACTCTTGTGTCACAGTCCATTGTCCTTCTGCCACAGGGTAAATGGCTGCCATGAAGGGATAAAATTGGCTGGCCTCAAGGAAAGACTGCTGTTCATATGTCCATCTACAGGTATTACAGGAGCAGGGTGGGCAAAGATAACCTTCCTTGCACCATTATTACACTTACGCCAGTCTGCAGGAAGGGGTCATCCAACCAGTATCTGAGGAGCTAGGGTGCACCAAGAAAGCATTCATCCAGCATTATTCCATCCCAGGGGTAATCAGTGATAACTACAGTCCTTGGGCAGCTCCCCTGGTGTTAGGCAAAAAGAAAGATGGTACAATGCGCATGTGTGTAGATTACAGACAGCTTAACAAAATTACTCACCAAGATGCATACCCCTTACCTCGCAGAGTCTCTAGCAGCATTAAGATCAGCTAGGTTCTTCTCCACTTTGAGCTTAACCAGTGGGTACTGGCAGGTTCCTGTTGCTGAGGCAGACAAAGAAAAAACTGCGTTCACTACTCCTATGGGGCTATGCTAATTTAACTACATGCAGTTCGGATTGAGCAGTGGTCCTGGGACCTTTCAGAGAATTATGGAATGTTGCCTGGGACATATGAACTTTGAGACTGTGCTATTGTACTTGGACGATGTGATTGTATATTTCAGGACCTATGAGGAACATCTGCAACACCTGGCAGAGGTCTGAGAGGTCTGAGTTATCCAACTTCGGCTTAAGGGTAAAACCATCTAAGTGTCATCTCCTAAAGCCGAAAGTGCAATATTTAGGCCATGTCGTGAGTGCAGAAGGAGGAGCACCTGACCCAGACAATGTGACTTTCATAAGAGACTGGCAGGTACCCACCAACATCCAAGAGGTCAGACAATTTCTAGGCCTAGTGGGATACTACAGACGCTTTATCAAAGACTTTACTAAATTGGCAGGCCCCCTTCAAGATCTCCTAGTTGGCCAACCCAAAAAGGCCAGAGGCAAGAGTCTCCTGATTGAGTGGAATGCTAAGTTGGATGAGTCATTCAACAGCCTTAAGCAAAAACTTACTGGAGAAGAGATCTTAGCGTATCCAGACTACGATCAGCTGTTTATCCTGCACACCGATGCCAGCAATGTTGGGTTAGGAGCCGTCCTATCTCAAGTGCAGCAGGGTAAGGAGAAAGTCATTGCTTATGCCAGTCAGAAGCTTTGTCCTACTGAGAGGAACCCAACCAACTATAGCTCCTTCAAGCTAGAATTCTTGGCTATCGTTTGGGCAGTGACTAGAGGCTAAAGCACTATTTCCCTGGAAAAAAGATGGATGGCTCGGTTGTCCAATTATAAGTTCGTCATCAAATACCGAGCTGGCACTAAAAATGCCAATGCCGATGTCTTGTCCCATATGCCAAATGCTCCTGATCCAGCAGAAGATCTACAAGACCTGGAAGAAATAGAGATGCCGGCGTTCCACTGCCACGGTGCCTCCCAAGACTCAAACCACGTGACAGGGAGTCTTGCCATTAACGAAGTTTCCTTTAATCCACTACCCCACCATGGTTGGGCAGAGACGCAGAGCAGTGACCCGGCTATATGTATGGTCAAAGAACTCCTTAGTGAAGCAGATTCGTCTCCAGCTCCTGATGCGCCTGCAGATGTCCAACAGTTGTGGAAAGAGAGAAAGAAGCTGTTCCTTTTTGAAGGCAAGTTAATCCAAAGAGCTATTAACCCACGTACGCATGAACTGGTATAGCAGATCGTGGTCCCCAAACAGGACGTGCCCATGGTCTTGGAAGCTTACCATAATCAAGCGGGACACTTTGGTTTGAAAAATCTGGAAGTAGTCATCCGCGACCGCTTCTTCTGGACGGGTATGAGCCGGTCCATTGAATAGTGGTGTAGGAAATGCGGCCCATGTAATCTCAGAAGAAAGATTTCTGCCAATCAAAGGGCCCCTTTGAAGCCCATCATCACTAAACAACCTTTGGAACTGGTGGCCCTAGACCACGTGCAACTAACCCCAAGCCGATCAGGGTATGCCTTAAAAATAGTGGATCACTATTCCCGTTTCCTGGTGGTCTTTCCAGTGAAAGACCAAACAGCAAGAACAGCTGCAAAGGCATTCCAGGAATATTTATGCAGACCCCATGGCTACCCAAATCAAGTGCTGACAGACGGAGGTCCAGCCTTCGAAGCAGAAGTCTTTCAAGAATTTTGCTCCCTCTATGGATGTAAAAAGATTGGAACTACACCATACCACCCACAAGGCAATGGACTTTGCAAAAAACTGAATCATCTGGTGATCAATTTATTGCAGATCCTACCACTAGAAGAAAGGAACCAATGGCCTGAGAAATGACCTGATTTGATTGAAATGTACAATCATATCCCAACCAGTGCAACAGGATATGCCACAACTTACTTGATGCGTGAACGTCCAGGTAAACTCCCCATCGACCTAGAAATGAGAGTCCTAACTCCTGAAACCATATCCAGCCAATTGGACATGGATTGGAATACAGAAAGGCAACTGCAGTATCAAAAAGTTCAGCAATGTGTAGAGGAAAGTCTTGCTCAAGCTAGGCAAAAACAGGAAAGGAAATTTAATAGACATGCTGTGGCAACCCCCTTACCAACAGGTGAACAAGTGCTGAAGAAAAAGAGAAGAAACCACAAGTTAGATGACCAATGGGAGGCTCAGCCTTACACTATTCAACCGTCTAGCTATGACAACAGCAAAGTGTGTACCATCTCCAAAGACTGTGGAAAAACGTGTGCTCCCGTATCCAGAGACAATCCATAATAACAATAATCTTTATTTTTATATAGCGCTAACATATTCCGCAGCGCTTTACAGTTTGCACACATTATTATCACTGTCCTTGATTGGACTCAAAATCTAGATCCCCTATCTTTGGAATGTGGGAGGAAACCGGAGTACCCAGAGGAAACCCACGCAAACATGGGGAAACATACAAACTCCTTGCAGATGTTGTCCTTGGTGGGATTTGAACCCAGGACTCCAGTACCGCAAAGCATCAGTGCTATCCACTTAGCCACCGTGCTGCCCTAATCTGAAAGTATGTCCAGCACAGCTGCGTGAAAGAGTTGAGACTGTTGTGAATTCCCTTGCTTGAATTTCTGAGCCGAAGCTCCCTCTGGTGGTTACTGAGAGAAGTGGAGCTGGCAAGGTGGATGGAAGTTCTCCACCTGACGACAATTATTGGGAACCTGGGATTACTGGCTGGGAGCATATAATTGAGCTGGCTGCTCTTGGAGGTTGTTGGTGATTTCCATTGTGTTCATTTAGAGTTCTTTTGTCCCCTACCTGATCTGCATGGTTCAGCTATGTGATTCTTTTGCTAATCCTTTGCATCAAATCTGGTTGTGTCTTTTTTTGCTTTCTGTTTTGCTGCTAGGGTTCAGCGTGCTCCCTGCTGGGAGCAGCGCTGGTGTTGTGAGCTCATTTTCGGGTTTGCCTCTGGTTTCTGGTGAGGGTTATGGAGCTGGCTGTGCTGACAGAGGAGTAGTGAGTTCTCTATCTGGACTCCCTCTGTTGGTGAACGGAGGTAATGAAGCTGATCTAAATGGCAGAGACCGGCCACTTGAGGAAGAGGACTGCGATTGGACATCAGGAGTTTTTGATTGGATTTAAGGCAGCTGACTCCCTAGTTTCTTGCTGGTGATTTTTCCTGACTGTGGCTTCTGGTTTCCTGTTTGGTTCTTGCCTTCTTAAAGCTAAGTTTTCTCTGCTATTGTTCATATGAGTTTTTGTCTGGTTTACTTAGTTTTTGTGTTCAGCCAGCCCTGGCTGGGACTGGGCTGAATCCCCATTTTGTCTCTGATCAGTTGATCTCTTTTGCTCTGTCTTCAGAATATACCTGAGTGCTTTGCTGCCAGTTATACCAGAGTGCTGATCTAGCGGGGTTTTGTCTACGGTGCGACGTCAAGAGTTAAGTAGGCCTAATAAGTTATGCTTTTTTGTGGGGACGCCGGTCATGTTATTTCTGTCTGCCCTAAATGAGAAAAATGTTTTGCTCATGCATTTACGGTGGGCAGTGTACAGCCTAAGTTCCTGTTGGCGGTTACCTTGATCTGCTCCCTTACTACTTTTTCTGCTAAGGCCTTTGTTGATTCAGGAGCAGCTTTGAATCTGATGGATCTTGACTATGCCAAGCGTTGTGGTTTCCCCATGGTGCCCCTGAGAACCCCTATTCCCTTGAGGGGGATTGATGCTACCCCTTTTGCAGGGAATAAACCTCAGTTTTGAACCCAGGTGGTAATGCGGGTCGCCCCGGACCATCAAGAGAATTGTAAATTTTTGGTGTTGCACAATTTACATGATACTATTGTTCTGGGTTTTCCTTGGTTGCAAACCCATAATCCTATTTTAGATTGGAAATCTCTGTCTGTGGTGAGTTGGGGTTGTCAGTGTGTTCTTGGTGACACTCCTGATTTCTCCACCTCTCCCCAGTCTCAAAACTTTCCTGACTATTTGGCTGATTTTTCTGATGTATTTACAATCAATGATCCGTAGGTCACCGCTTCGGCAAATTATTGGCTGCAGCATTCACACAACTATTTCTGTTGGAAGAAGAAACTATGAGCCTGGTGGTGACCAGTCATACTTGGAGAGACCAGTACCACTCATACTTGGAGAGCAATAGTGAGGATCAGTAAATGCACGTACAAGAAGCCACGTACATCTGCTGAAGATATCTCCTTTTAACCTACATAAACTTTTTGTTTAGGCTTCAATCTGTTTCTGGTGGCTGCACATGAGTTTGGCCATTCCTTGGGACTCAATCACTCTCAAGACCGGCAGGCCCTGATGTTTCCAACCTACCGCTATGTAAATACAGACAATTACCGCCTGCCAGAATGACGTCAATGGAATACAGTCACTGTATGGTCGAAGGCGCAAGTAACTCCTATGGAAACCTGCCAGAATGGATTTTATCCAAGAGCGGAAAAGCTAATTATTGGTATAAACTATAAACGTGCAATAAATATATAAATATAAGATAAGAGTATCTGACAGTACAATATAGATTACAGCAGCGTTAGCGTGCCGCATTTGCAATATAACAATACCAATTGTACTAATGATTTGTATAAGGTAGATCTCTACTTATGCTGTATCTAGAAGATTTGAAAATGAAGGTTCAACTAATTTGTATCTCATTTGTATTGTCGGCCCAAAAGAAAGATCTTTTATATCAATGATGCCTTGCCGAAAAGGTTATACCAAAATATACCAATGACTTGATAAAGTGCTTTCCCTTATAGTCCAGGAACAGAAAAAAACTGTCAACAAAGATATTTTGCTTTAATTATTGTATTGTTAGTGTTGTTACTTATGACTTGTGTTTTGAAACTGTTAAACTGTAAAGCGCTGCGGAATATGTTGGCGCTATATAAATAAAGATTATTATTATTATTATTATTATTATTATTTTCAAGAGGTTTTTTGAGCTGTATCTGAACTCCCCAAATCCTCCTCTAAATCTCAAAACGCCTCAAAAACGGTGAGTTTCCGTTCGGCTACTGCTTCGAGAACTGAGCAAAAAGACAAATAGAAAATAAGAGTTTAGTTCTCTTTACAGGAACAGCAGCACTTTTGTCGTAGGCTGAGACTGATATTGCAGCTCAGTGTAATTCAAGGGATTAAGGATGAATTGCAATACGAGGGACATACCAAGTACACTGGAAAATGCAAACCCCATCTAATTTGTTACAACTAGTAATGAGCGAGTATACTCGCTGCTTGGGTCTCCCCGAGCATGCTCGGGTGTCCTCCAAGTATTTTGGTGTGCTCGGAGATTTAGTTTTCATCGTCTCAGCTGCATGATTTGTGGCTGCTAGACAGCTTGAATACATGTGTGGAATGCCTGCTTATTAGGGAATTCCCACATGTATTCAGCCTGTCTACAAGTCGCAAATCATGCAGCTGAGACGACGAAAACTAAATCTCCGAGCACGCCAAAATACTCGGAGATCACCCGAGCATGCTCGGAGATCACTCGAGCATGCTCGGGGAGACCCGAGCAACAATGCTACTCGCCCATCACTAGTTACAACTGCTTGAAATGTGAAAAGTAACGCAAGTAAAATTCTAGTGCAAATTAAAAAATATAAATAAAATATATATATATATATATATATATATAGTGAGGTAGCGCTGTCATTTACTTGGGGAATTCTCGCTTGGCAGCGAGCAAAACACATCCGGCAGGGGTTTTCCATCAAACATAGCAGTCCATGCGGTTTATTATGCAGCATAAACCGATAGAAGCAATCAACAAAACTTCACATAAAGAGCAGAGCGTCCATTATAGCTTCCCTCAGTAAACCCAGTGTTCACACAGGTTGCTCAATGTCCAGCATACAGGCTCTCTTAGCCTCATTTATCTCACCCACGTCAGGGTCTCCACATGGTTCCGTCACTCATGCTGCAGATGTCCATATCCCTCCAGGGAACTTTCAGGCTCTGGCAGCCATTACACACAGCCACACACCGGCTGTTAGCCAGGAGACAATCCTGGGCACGGGACCTTCCGCTCTGGACCAACCAGGTCCCTGCATTCACCACATGTGACCTACCCTGGCCACATTATATGGTCTACAGCCACGCCCACTGGCTCACGTGACTATGACCTCATCACAGGTCCTTCACAGACTCACATAGCCTTTTACTACAGGTGTTTTCAGACACACCCCTGGGTGGGTTTGTAGGTAACCAGACCCCCCAACTCTCTAGTTACCTGGAGACTTCTCCCTTACATATTAACGCATCTCAGCAAAGACCTTGCTGATCACACATACATAAGTCTCCATCTCAAAACCACCCCCTTTGAGATACCTAACGGCCATTCAATATTCTGCCATTCATCCATTCTCCTGGGACCTCCGCACAGCGCCTCCTAGCGGACACAATGGCTACTACACCACAATATATATATATGGAAAAATTTAAGCTGGCGCTACTGCCCTTATAACCATGTGTATGGTGTTATGGGGCACTTACAAACCACAAGTCAATGGCTACCTATAGTGCCACCACAATGACATTTCAGAGCTAATCTACTTTTACTATCTTAAATTCAGAATGGTTTCCTTTATACTAAGAGGAATTTTTTCTGTAACGTGCTTTGGTTTTCTGTGCAAATGCAATAATATAATAAATTGATAAAATATTCCTTTGAAACTCTCGAATCTGTATCTACACTTTAGTACTTCTGTAGGGTCTGACCATCTGGCATGACGTGATGCTTCTGTACACCGGCAGGTTCAAGCGTACCACAACAGTGTTGAGCTTGATAGTCTCCTTTAACCACCCAAGGTGCAGGATGTTCTCGCCACACTGGAAGGCCTAACCTAACCTCACAAGACAAGAGAAGAGATCACATTTTTTATGTGACAGCCTCAGCATTCTCAGAGCCCGCACTACACATAACACAGTGGGGGCGACGTACTGATCCTGTCTATTATTTATACAGTGTAAACTAATGAGCACTAAATGTTTCTGTGATTCATGCTGAATAATATGTAAATTGTCTCTTCAGGGAGGAACAGTACTAGAACTCTAGTCCCATCTAGTCCTCTGCATATTTAATTTCCCAGAGGAGCACGCATGGCTTATAAGTCAGACATTAACCCCACAAATATTATCCCACTTGCCACTGCACCAGAGCAAGTGGGAAAAGCTGAGCAAAGAGCCAGAATTCTACTTCAGGACCAAGCAGAAACTATCAGAATTTCTCCTAAACGCTACAGAATTGTGAGTGTGACACCGGTGTTCTACTGTGTTAGGGAGTAGAGCAGGATTCTTTAGCTAGGATGCTATAGCAGCATGGCCTGATTATCGGAAGCCAGATAGGAAGTTAGAATAGAGTAGTTTATAGAAATTTTTTATACTGTCTGTATTGAACTTTGCATTGCCATAGCTGGAGCACAGGTTGTGTAAAACACTCTAGCTACTTCTTCCTGTATCTATTATTGTATTATCATTGCAAGAACCTTTATTCTTATTTTCTGACATAAAATCATTTGCCTTTTAATAAAGCCGGTGTTTTGCTTCTGCTTCTTCGTCCACTGTACTGTATTTGAATCCTGCCTGGCGGTGTCGTTGAGTCACCGCTACACAGCCTAAGACCAAGATCAGATGGCCGTATTCCATGGTCCTTGTATGGAGCACAAAGCCCAGACTGATCGCCAGCCTCCTGACCTAGACTAAACCTCTTAGGCTGCTTTCACACATCCGTCTTTTTTTAATCCGGCACGATGCGGCGAAAAGTGTGAAAATCGGATCCGGAATTGGATCCATTTTTTTCACATAGAATGTAATGATCGCCGCATCGTGCCGGATAGACATGCGGCGCCTCCGTTTTTTGCCGGATATGGCAAACATGCGCCGTCCGGCGTCTGCAAAAAACGTTGCCTGCAACTTTTTTTGCAGCGCCGTAACGGCTTTTTAAACAGCGCATGCCCGGACACTGTGAGTTTTAACCCCACAAGTTCCCTGGCGAATGCGCTTCTCTCTCTCTCCTTACCTTTCAGCGGCTGACTCTCTCGTCCCCCGGTGCTGTGCTGCAGCTCCTTTAAATGTTGTCCAAGCCGGTCCGGCTTTTCGCCGCACGCCGCTGGACCCAAGACACCGGATGTGTGAAAGTAGCCTAAGTCATACACGAGACTGAAGAGCTGAGGTCAGGAGATCCGTGGATGATCCGGTTATTATACTCTGTACATGGACTGTGTAATGCTCCTCTCAAAACCTGTGGTGTTATCGGGGGCTATTTTATTTTTCTTCTCATGGGGCAAAGATCTTACAGACAGGTACTTGCTAACTACTTGCCTGTTCTACCCGGCACTGTCTCTGAACATTCACTGACCGCTCTTGCCAGCAATTCAGCTGCTTCACATAAAAGAGCTGCTCTTTTTCTTCTAGGCTGTTCTGTGGGCGGTGTGTGACCACTGATGTCATGCTGATTAGCAGCCAGCTCCCCACAGTTAGGCCTCCTTTACATGTCTCATATTTCCGGTGCTAAAAAATAGCACAAGTGAGGTCCGTGGTCTGTATCCATGTGTCAGTGTGACACCATCTGTGTGGCATTCGTATGTCTGTGTGTACATGTCAGTGTGTATACATGTGTACCATCTTGGTGCTGTCCATGTGCTGCCCGTGTGCACCATCAGTGTGACAAATACTGGAATAAAATGAAAACTACAAATGACAAATGTTTAGGTATTAGATATGCAAAGATAGAGAAAGATGATAGATAGATAGATAGATAGATAGATAGATAGATAGTGTGACAGGGACACTGGTGTCATACGTGAGGGTAGATATGTGTCACAAAGGTTGCTTTCCTGCATGATGTGAAAGCCATAAGTGTTTTCTCCAGCATGATATGTGCTGATAGCATTCCAGTAGCTATATGGGTCTGTCTTTCATGGTGGGTAGGTTAGAGATGGGTGGGATGCCTACCCACCATATCTCCACCTGCAGGGTGTGGCTGGAGGGAGTTAAAGGGAATCTGTCACTTATTTTTTGGGCTATGAGATGCGGCCACCGCTATGAGGGGCTTATTTACAGCATTCTGTAATGCTGTAGATAAGCCACCGATGTAACCTGAAAGAAAAGAAAAACGAGTTATATTATACTCACCCAGGGGCGGTCCGGGTCCGGTTCGAGTCCGGAGGGTGTCGCGGTCCGGTCCGGCGCCTCCCATATTGTAGCGATGATGTTCTCTTCTTTGCTTCCCAGCACAGGCGCACTGCTTTGCCCTGTTGAGGGCAGAGCAGAGTACTGCAGTGCGCAGGCACTGGACCTCTTCCAGCTACATCGGGGGCTTATCTACAGCGTTACAGAATGCTGTAGATAAGCCCCTGATGGCGGTGGACATATCTCATAGCCCAAAAAATAGGTGACAGATTCAACTTTAAATGTCCAGCTAGTTTTTTTTCTCGGTCTGTGCTGTGTGGAGGAAAGGAAGCCTCCATATTGAAGCTCCTGAGAGAGCTGCCACATGTGATGTCCCAGAAGTACTGGGCAGGACTGTGTATGAACTGTTTACTTTGTTTTGAGCCAGAAAGGTGTGTTTCTGTTACCAGTTTGGATTTTTTGGTTTCTGAAGTAATAAACCACCCAGAGACTTTAACCAAACGTGGTGTGTCGGATACAGGCAACATTCCAGAACACAGGTAGAAGCGGTAGATAAACCATGTGTCCTGGGTGAAAGTGGCTGCAGGGTTGGAACAGCGGTCAGACAAAATGAAGGACCTACTCAAGCACCTGATCCTGAGCCAAAAGCAGCAGCACCAGGTACAGCAGGAGACTAATAAACTCCTGATGTAGCAGATTCAACAACTACAAAGGCAGATGGAACTCCTGGTGTGAGATGTCAGCAGCAGAGAAACCGGCCCTCCCCCTCATCAAGGTGATGACTCCTGCATCTGGAAAGCAGCAAGACAAGTCATGTGACAGATGACCCGAGGGGATGCTATAGAGGCATTTTTGACTGTGTTCGAACGGCTGGCGGAGCGTGAGAAGCTACCACCAGAGCAGTGGGCAGAGGTACTGGCCCCCTATTTGACTGGTAAACCCCAGAAGGCCTATTATGATTTGACATAACAGGATGCCAAGTTGGAAACGGCAATATTGGCAGGTTCAGGTGTCACTATGTCTGTCGGAGCCCTAAGGGTTCATCACTGGCCGTATTATGGTGATAAACCTCCCCACTAACAAATGTTTGACTTGTTGCATTTGGTCCAGAAATGGTTAAAGCCGGAGTCCTCCGCTCCAGCCCAGATGATCGAGCAGGTCGTCATAGACCGGTTTATTCACTCCCTCCCCTGGTTGCTGCAGACGTGGGTTGCCCAGGGAGACCCCCGGAATGTGGATGACCTGGTGGGCCTCGTAGAAAGGTACCAGGTGGTCAAGAGGTCCCTAAGGAAGCCAGGGGTGGTACATCTCCATACTGGGGTATCCAGTAGGAACCCAAGTCCCAAATGAGTGGTAACAGAGCAACCACTGGGGGGAGTCCGAGGTCCCCAGGAGCCGCTGAGGGGCTACCAAAAGCTGCTGGTAAAGACCTGATCTTCTGGCGGTATCACAGTCCAAGATACATAGCGGCCTGTTGTCCTATGTCTTCCGAGCAGATGGACTGTAGCCTAAGCAGTCGTTGTTCGTATTATGCCTACCCAGCCTGCAGTGTGGGCTTTCAGCCCAGAGAGAGGCCGCAGTCATGTCCCGTGACCATAAACGGAGTTCTGGTGTCAGGACTCTTGGACTCCGGGAGTTTGGTGGCCCTGGTAAGGGCCACGTTTCCCCACCAGTTGATCACAGGGACACATATGGACATTTGCTGTATCTACGGGGATGCCAAAGACTACCCTGTTGCCAGAGTATTGATTAAAACGAGCCATGTTACGGGGTTCCATGAGGTTGGGGTTGTCAGAGACTTACTACACCCCATGATAGTCAGGCGGGACTTCAGCCTGTTCTGGGACTTGTGGGGAAAAGCAGGGGTGCCCAGTGTATCAGGTAGGAGCCAGTGCAACCCTGATGAGTCCCCATAGCAGTAGATGAAGGAGTTCCCCTTGTGTGTCCTAGCTGGTGATGAGGACGAACTGGTGACCAGTGAGGACGAGGTTCCTGAGCTGGGAGTTTCTGGGGAAAATTTCAGGATTGCTCAAATGAGAGATCTTACCCTAAAGGGGGCCTTTGAAAATGTGTCTGTGATTGATGGGGTTACTCAAGAGTCGGGGGCTTACACCCACACTTTGCAGTCAATAGCGAATTGTTGTATCGAGTGACTACACTGAGATGAGGTGAAATAGTGGAGCAGCTGTTGGTTCCAGGGCCATACCAGCGGAAGGTTCAAGACATGGCCCATTGGCATGTTTTGGGGGGACATCTGGGGGTGGAGAAAATGCAGGAGAGAATATTGCAGAGGTTCTATTGGCTGGGATGTTAACAGGAGATCTTGAATTATTATAGGTCCTGCCCCACCTGCCAGATAACTGCTCCCTCATCTCACTTTCAAAGTCCTCTGGTCCCGTTACCAGTAACTCAGATCCAACTAGAGCGAATTGCTATGGATCTATTAGGTCCTTTAGCAGGGGTGTATCTAGAACTGATTGGGCCCCATAGCAAACTTTTAAACGGGGCCCCCTCAAAGACACACCCCCTCAAAGACACACCCCCTTCAAGACATTCCCAGAGGTCCATGCGGCAGGCAGCTCTGCAGAGAGCTAATAGACAGCGAGGGCTCAGGGAAGGGGCGGGACTGAACTAGTCTGAAGCAATACACTCTGTGACTGGCTGCAGGCAGGGAGTCGGGCCCAATATGTGCTTCGCTCCACACAGCAGGCATAGAAATGCAGCGTAGGCTGCGAAATCATAGTGTACATTTTCCGCCGGGGCCCCGAATCCCCTACACTACACGCACCGGGCCGGCGGGCCCCCAAGACAGCGCTGGCCACCCACAGCACCTGCCGGAGCGCCACAGTAATGTACTTAATTAAATTGCACCACTGGGTAGCGCAGGGGCGGAAACTGACAGCTTGGGGCCCCTGTGCAAGAAATGTGTCTGGGCCCCCCTCCTTTTATGGTGTCAAAGCTATATATATATATATATATATATATATATATATATTAATTAAATAAAAATAGATAATTTGCGCTAACAGGATAAGTGCTGAACGAACAGTATATGAACTCACACAGTGTGTAAGCACACACAAGACCCTTCTCACACCAGGGGTAGTCCGGTTTAAATGTTACAAAGAAATACCCACAGTGGAACTGGTTTACAAAATGTATATAGCAATACCTTCGTTCGGATGAATAAGGAACTAGTAGAAGACTCCTTCCTCAAGCAGGGTCCCGGTGAAGAAATAACGTTGCAAGCAGTGGTGAAAATGACGGTGGTAAGCTTTAGAGCGTAAAAGCTCAGTTGGAGAGTGCAGGTATTGGACGCTGCTCCGGCCGGTAGCAAGCGTCCTTCTAATCGCGTGGCCGCCGCCGACACCCAGCGAGTATAACCGCGCGAATAGAATTCAAAAGCCGGCAAGGTAGCAAAAGGTGCAGGACCTTGCGTGACGTCACGGTCACGCGGAATACCACGTGACTGGCTAGTGAGCGCAAAAAAGACCAAAAACTATCTTACGCGTTTCGGAATCACCGGATTCCTTCCTCAGAGATGGTCCATAGGAATCAAATTGGCGCTTATATACCCACAATCTCCAGGCTCCATATTCATTGATTAAAGGCAAACAATTCAATCTCGCTGTTTAAGCCGTTAGGGACAAGTGTGTTCATTTCAAAAATCAGTCTACTTTCTTCTCTTGACATTTGTTGGATAAAGTTCCCCTTTCGCCAGCTTTTTTTAACCACTCTAATGCCCGTAACTTTAACATTTTTAATAGAGCCTCCATGCTGATTAGCAAAATGGTGTGAAAGTGGGTGACCCATAAATCTGTTTCCAATATTGCGCAGATGTTCTGCTACCCGGACATGCAATGGGCGTTTTGTGCGTCCTATATACAATTTCCCACAGGGGCATGTAATACCATATATAACCCCTGTAGTGTCACAGGTTATGAAATCTTTAATTTTTACCTCCGCAAATTTATTAATAATCACTCCTTGTTTTTTAGAGGTCAGTTTTTTGCAGGGGCCACACTTTCTGCACGGAAAAAAACCCCCTGGTAATTTCTCCAGATTTGATGTGATGCTACTTAATGGTTTGGAAATAGAGGGGGCTATAAGGTTGCCCAAATTTTGCGCCTTCCTAAAAATAAACCTAGGGTTTATTGGTAAAGATTCCCCTATAACCTTATCATTTCTCAGAATATTCCAATGTCTCCTGACAATTTTTTTAAAAATAATACTGTTAGAATTATATTGTGTAATTATAGGGGTGTCTTCCATGAGAACATTACCATTTTTTATCTTCCGTTGTTCCAGTAATTGGTCCCTTGGAATTTTTTCCACTAGTTTTTTTGTTTTTACTAAAGATGTTGGGTCATAACCCTTATTGGTGAACTTCTTCATCATTGCCTCTGCTTCTCTATCAAAATCCTCCCTTTCCGAACAATTGCGATAAGCTCTAATTAGTTGGCTTTTTGGAACATTTAGTAGCCAGCTAGGTAAATGGCAGCTATCAAGTGAAATAAAATTATTAGAGTCGGTAGGTTTATGGTATAATCGTGAGCCAATGACATTGTTTTCTACAAAAATTTTTAAATCTAAAAAATTAACTTCTTTTAAACTGGTGGTCATGGAAAATTTTAAAAAATAAGAATTTTTATTTAGTGAATTAAAAAATTGTTCCAATAGCACGGGACCACCAGACCATATAAAAACAATATCATCTATGAATCGATGCCATAGCACGAGGTTTGCTAATAGTCTGCCGTCAGGATAGATGGTTTCCTGTTCCCATCTTCCAACGTACAGATTTGCATAACTAGGCGCAAACCTCGTGCCCATGGCTGTACCCCACTGCTGGGAGTAGTAGTTCATCCCGTATCGAAAAAAATTATGGGTTAAAATAAAATTTATGCACTCAAGGAGATATTCAATTTGATCAAGCGGCAGTGAACCATCCTTCCTCAGGAAGTATTCCACTGCTTCGCATCCCTTTTTATGCTGAATAACTGTATACAGGGAAGTTATATCCAGTGTGCCCAAAATATAGTGGTCACACCATTGTAAATCCTTTAAAGTACCTAAAATGTGGGTGCTATCCTTGAGATACGCTGGGAGATCAGGTATCAGTCTTTGTAGATGACAGTCAACAAATTTAGATAGATTTGATGTTAACCCCCCAATGGCAGAAATAATAGGTCTCCCGGGTGGTTGACTCATATTTTTGTGCACCTTAGGTAAATAATAAAAGTACGGCACTCTAGGATGAGGTGTATTAATAAAATCCATTTCTTTTTTATTTAAAAAACCTTTTTCAAAACCCTTTTTTAACAATTCCCGCATATCGACCAGATACTCATTAGAAGGATCATGGGTTAATAATTTATAGGTTTGTTTGTCGTCCAAAATCCGGAGTGCTTCTTTCTCATAGTGCTTGATCAAATTGAATATCTCCTTGAGTGCATAAATTTTATTTTAACCCATAATTTTTTTCGATACGGGATGAACTACTACTCCCAGCAGTGGGGTACAGCCATGGGCACGAGGTTTGCGCCTAGTTATGCAAATCTGTACGTTGGAAGATGGGAACAGGAAACCATCTATCCTGACGGCAGACTATTAGCAAACCTCGTGCTATGGCATCGATTCATAGATGATATTGTTTTTATATGGTCTGGTGGTCCCGTGCTATTGGAACAATTTTTTAATTCACTAAATAAAAATTCTTATTTTTTAAAATTTTCCATGACCACCAGTTTAAAAGAAGTTAATTTTTTAGATTTAAAAATTTTTGTAGAAAACAATGTCATTGGCTCACGATTATACCATAAACCTACCGACTCTAATAATTTTATTTCACTTGATAGCTGCCATTTACCTAGCTGGCTACTAAATGTTCCAAAAAGCCAACTAATTAGAGCTTATCGCAATTGTTCGGAAAGGGAGGATTTTGATAGAGAAGCAGAGGCAATGATGAAGAAGTTCACCAATAAGGGTTATGACCCAACATCTTTAGTAAAAACAAAAAAACTAGTGGAAAAAATTCCAAGGGACCAATTACTGGAACAACGGAAGATAAAAAATGGTAATGTTCTCATGGAAGACACCCCTATAATTACACAATATAATTCTAACAGTATTATTTTTAAAAAAATTGTCAGGAGACATTGGAATATTCTGAGAAATGATAAGGTTATAGGGGAATCTTTACCAATAAACCCTAGGTTTATTTTTAGGAAGGCGCAAAATTTGGGCAACCTTATAGCCCCCTCTATTTCCAAACCATTAAGTAGCATCACATCAAATCTGGAGAAATTACCAGGGGGTTTTTTTCCGTGCAGAAAGTGTGGCCCCTGCAAAAAACTGACCTCTAAAAAACAAGGAGTGATTATTAAAAAATTTGCGGAGGTAAAAATTAAAGATTTCATAACCTGTGACACTACAGGGGTTATATATGGTATTACATGCCCCTGTGGGAAATTGTATATAGGACGCACAAAACGCCCATTGCATGTCCGGGTAGCAGAACATCTGCGCAATATTGGAAACAGATTTATGGGTCACCCACTTTCACACCATTTTGCTAATCAGCATGGAGGCTCTATTAAAAATGTTAAAGTTACGGGCATTAGAGTGGTTAAAAAAAGCTGGCGAAAGGGGAACTTTATCCAACAAATGTCAAGAGAAGAAAGTAGACTGATTTTTGAAATGAACACACTTGTCCCTAACGGCTTAAACAGCGAGATTGAATTGTTTGCCTTTAATCAATGAATATGGAGCCTGGAGATTGTGGGTATATAAGCGCCAATTTGATTCCTATGGACCATCTCTGAGGAAGGAATCCGGTGATTCCGAAACGCGTAAGATAGTTTTTGGTCTTTTTTGCGCTCACTAGCCAGTCACGTGGTATTCCGCGTGACCGTGACGTCACGCAAGGTCCTGCACCTTTTGCTACCTTGCCGGCTTTTGAATTCTATTCGCGCGGTTATACTCGCTGGGTGTCGGCGGCGGCCACGCGATTAGAAGGACGCTTGCTACCGGCCGGAGCAGCGTCCAATACCTGCACTCTCCAACTGAGCTTTTACGCTCTAAAGCTTACCACCGTCATTTTCACCACTGCTTGCAACGTTATTTCTTCACCGGGACCCTGCTTGAGGAAGGAGTCTTCTACTAGTTCCTTATTCATCCGAACGAAGGTATTGCTATATACATTTTGTAAACCAGTTCCACTGTGGGTATTTCTTTGTAACATTTAAACCGGACTACCCCTGGTGTGAGAAGGGTCTTGTGTGTGCTTACACACTGTGTGAGTTCATATACTGTTCGTTCAGCACTTATCCTGTTAGCGCAAATTATCTATTTTTATTTAATTAATTTTTATTGTTGGACAAATTGGGTGGTTGTTGTCCCTATTTGCAGCTGCAGGCATTATCACCTAGGAACCCGCGCCTCTGTGCATATGTTTTTATATATATATATATATATATATATATATATATATATATATATTGATATTATATAGCCACACACACATACAGTGGGGAAAAAAAGTATTTGGTCAGTCAGCAATAGTGCAAGTTCCACCACTTAAAAAGATGAGAGGCGTCTGTAATTTACATCATAGGTAGACCTCAACTATGGGAGACAAACTGAGAAAAAAAATCCAGAAAATCACATTGTCTGTTTTTTTTCATTTTATTTGCATATTATGGTGGAAAATAAGTATTTGGTCAGAAACAAGCAATCAAGATTTCTGGCTCTCACAGACCTGTAACTTCTTCTTTAAGAGTCTCCTCTTTCCTCCACTCATTACCTGTAGTAATGGCACCTGTTTAAACTTGTTATCAGTATAAAAAGACACCTGTGCACACCCTCAAACAGTCTGACTCCAAACTCCACTATGGTGAAGACCAAAGAGCTGTCAAAGGACACCAGAAACAAAATTGTAGCCCTGCACCAGGCTGGGAAGACTGAATCTGCAATAGCCAACCAGCTTGGAGTGAAGAAATCAACTGTGGGAGCAATAATTAGAAAATGGAAGACATACAAGACCACTGATAATCTCCCTCGATCTGGTGCTCCACGCAAAATCCCACCCTGTGGGGTCAGAATGATCACAAGAACGGTGAGCAAAAATCCCAGAACCACGCGGGGGGACCTAGTGAATGAACTGCAGAGAGCTGGGACGAATGTAACAAGGCCTACCATAAGTAACACACTACGCCACCATGGACTCAGATCCTGCAGTGCCAGACGTGTCCCACTGCTTAAGCCTGTACATGTCCGGGCCCGTCTGAAGTTTGCTAGAGAGCATTTGGATGATCCAGAGGAGTTTTGGGAGAATGTCCTATGGTCTGATGAAACCAAACTGGAACTGTTTGGTAGAAACACAACTTGTTGTGTTTGGAGGAAAAAGAATACTGAGTTGCATCCATCAAACACCATACCTACTGTAAAGCATGGTGGTGGAAACATCATGCTTTGGGGCTGTTTCTCTGCAAAGGGGCCAGGACGACTGATCCGGGTACATGAAAGAATGAATGGGGCCATGTATCGTGAGATTTTGAGTGCAAACCTCCTTCCATCAGCAAGGGCATTGAAGATGAAACGTGGCTGGGTCTTTCAACATGACAATGATCCAAAGCACACCGCCAGGGCAACGAAGGAGTGGCTTCGTAAGAAGCATTTCAAGGTCCTGGAGTGGCCTAGCCAATCTCCAGATCTCAACCCTATAGAAAACCTTTGGAGGGAGTTGAAAGTCCGTGTTGCCAAGCGAAAAGCCAAAAACATCACTGCTCTAGAGGAGATCTGCATGGAGGAATGGGCCAACATACCAACAACAGTGTGTGGCAACCTTGTGAAGACTTACAGAAAACGTTTGACCTCTGTCATTGCCAACAAAGGATATATCACAAAGTATTGAGATGAAATTTTGTTTCTGACCAAATACTTATTTTCCACCATAATATGCAAATAAAATGAAAAAAAAAAAACAGACAATGTGATTTTCTGGATTTTTTTTTCTCAGTTTGTCTCCCATAGTTGAGGTCTACCTATGATGTAAATTACAGACGCCTCTCATCTTTTTAAGTGGTGGAACTTGCACTATTGCTGACTGACTAAATACTTTTTTTCCCCACTGTACATGTATATATATATATATATATTACATAGTCTCCTTTATTATGTATATTGCTGTCCCTTACACAGTGCCCTCTCTTATGTACAGTACCATCCCTTACATGTTGAATTATATAGAGCCCTGTTTTTTAATACATACCGTCCTGTCTTGTTAGCTGTATAATGCAATGATGGCTGATGGAGCATGGGAAAGCTTCCTTTATTATGGAGGAGCTTCCGTTTGGAAGCGGTGAATACCGCGTTCAGCCCTGCACACTTGCAACCTACTTCTATAAGCCCCATATTATCCTTAGGCTGCCGGTCTCACCTGCACACCTGCAAGCTACTATTATATGCCCCATACGGGCCTTTTGCTACCTGTCTCAGTACAGACATTTTCTACAGGTATATTTTTACACCGGTCTCAGTACAGACATCTTCCACAGGCAAATTGCTTCAGCAATCCAGCAGGAACCTCTCCTCATTTCCTTATGGAATATATTGCATCTAATTGAATTACCAGCACAGCACACCTTAAGGGTAGCTGGAAGCCTGCTATATGCCTACACCATATTTGGAAGCAGGAACTTACAAAAAAATTATTTTGCTCGTGGACATACGTTTGTTCATACTATATAGACAGCATTCGGACTGACGAAGGCCAAGTGTAGGCCGAAACGTCTTTTTGTAGGACTGCACATAAAATAAAAACTTCACTTAAAAAGGACAATTCAGTTGAGTGCCAAGTTACTTTAATTATTACACAGTATCAGTGGGTCAGTGCAACAACAGAGGTAGCAGTGACAGCAGTAGTGGGAACTGGAACTGCAGGAAAAGACATAGCAGTTTAGACGGGCAGGTCGCTCATCATGTGTCACGGGGGCTTAGTTCAACTAAGGCTGTAATTCCCGGGGCCCCTGTGATGTCCCTATAACTAGGGAAAACCCTGTCTGACCCTCAACCCAGGGTTTTTGCTGAAGGTGCAAATGCCTGAGCCTCCACCCTTTCCTTATCTCCTGCTCAGCCCTGCACTTAACCCTCCACCCTCCACCCAGTGAGGAGACACACCACCAAAGCTCCCACACAAATAAAGACAGACAGGGAGAACTTAAACTGCACTGCGCCGCACACACACAGGAATATACAGTAATGTGAACAGGGCACAACTAAACACAAAATATGGGAAGGAGAAAGGATAACGACGGATCATACGACACCAGATACGAATCTCTCTCTCTGCAACACCTACACTCCAGACTGGAACCACTTGGTATGAAAACACAAGCTATAATCGGCGAAGCCCATATGCCAGTATGACTATTTAAAGACCGTGGGCGTGACTAACCTTCCAACCTGGTCTCCAGCAGGATTAATTCCCGAGAGCCTCAAGATCAAGCCGGCGCCACTGAGGCTAAAGTGGCTGGAGGTGGAACTACCTCTGCCTGCTGGACGCTGTGGTGTGAACAGCGTCCGACATGACAGTACCCCGTCTTCTACGAGGGACCCCAGGGCCCTCAAGACTCATAGAACCCGGCTTGTCCGGATGATGACGGTGAAAAGAACTGACCAGCCGATCCGCATGTATGTCTGAGGCTGGAACCCAAGACCTCTCCTCCGGACCATACCCCCGCCAGTGCACCAAATACTGAAGAGTACGGCGTACTACTCGAGAGTCCACTACCTTGGCGACCTCAAACTCTAAATCGCCATCCACCATGACTGGAGGTGGCATCGGGGTCGTGTCCACCAAGCCTACCACCTTTTTCAATAAAGCCCTGTGAAAAACGTTATGTATTTTGTACACCGCAGGAAGTTCCAACCGATAAGCCACTGGGTTAATGATGGCAGAAATCCTAAAAGGCCCAATAAACCTTGGACCCAGTTTTAAAGATGGAATTTTGAGTTTTATGTTCTTCGTAGCTAACCACACCCATTCACCCACACACAGGTCCGGACCTGGCACGCGTCTACTGTCAGCCACCCGTTTGTACCTGGCACTCATGCTCAACAAACGCTGTTTCACCCGCCTCCAGACTGATGACAATTGGGCTCCTAGCTGATCCTCCTCCGGGACACCCCCGGAGTCACCTTGACGTAAGGTACAAAACTGAGGATGTTGACCGAACACACAAAAGAATGGAGACTCTCCTGATGACTCTTGGCGGTGATTATTTAACGCGAATTCGGCCAGAGGAAGGAAAGTAGACCACTCCTCCTGGTTGTCGGACACAAAGCATCGTAAATACTGTTCTAGATTTTGGTTCATGCGCTCAGTTTGTCCATTAGACTGTGGATGAAACGCCGATGAAAGTGACAACTTGATCCCCAACCTTGAGCAAAAAGCTTTCCAAAACCTCGCCACAAATTGCGTACCCCTATCAGATACTATGTCAGACGGTACTCCGTGGAGTCTGACCACCTCCTTCACAAATACCTGAGCCAACGTCTTAGCATTGGGCAAAGAAGACAACGCCACAAAATGCGCCATCTTTGAAAAACGGTCAACCACCACCAGGATGACCGTGTTCCCTGCCGAGGCTGGCAAGTCAGTGATAAAATCCATGGAGATTTCTGTCCATGGCCTATTGGGTACCCCCAGAGGCTGTAGCGTGCCAGCAGGACGGGTTCGGGGTGACTTAGCCCTAGCGCACGTGATGCAAGCTGCCACGTACGAGACCACGTCCTGCCGGATTTTGGGCCACCAGAAACGACGCGATACCAGCTCTAAGGTGCCCTTCACCCCTGGATGACCAGCCAGTACCGAATCGTGGTGTTCCTTCAACACCTTAAGCCGAAGATGCAGGGGTACAAATGATTTGTTGGCGGGAAGACCTGGTGGTACCTCCTCTTGGGCCTCGGCAATCTCCGCCTCTACCTCCGTCGTGAGAGCCGAGACCACTACCCCTTTCTGGAGGATGGGTACCGGCTCTTCCCGAGGTTCTCCCCCCGGAAAACACCTAGACAAAGCATCCGCCTTGGTGTTTTTAGCCCCGGGACGGTACGTCACAAGAAAATTGAAACGAGTAAAAAACAATGCCCAGCGAGCCTGCCTAGGAGACAGACGCTTGGCCGACTCCAGATAGAGCAGATTCTTATGGTCGGTGATAACTGTGACCTGGTGAGCCGCCCCCTCCAAGAAGAGTCGCCATTCCTCAAAAGCCAGTTTGATGGCCAACAACTCCCTGTTGCCGATATCATAATTCCGTTCGGCCGGCGACAGCTTCTTGGAGAAGTAGGCGCATGGATGCATCTCGCTCAAGGACGAGCCTTGAGACAGTACTGCCCCCACTCCCACCTCCGACGCATCAACCTCTACCACAAAAGGTTTAGACACGTCTGGTTGCACCAGAATGGGGGCTGAATCAAAACTATTCTTCAGACGCTCAAATGCACGTATAGCCACCTCAGGCCAGTTCACCAGATCGGCACCCTTTATTGTCATGTCCGTGAGCGGTTTGGCGACAGTCGAAAAGTGTTTTATAAATTTCCTATAATAATTCGCAAGCCCAAGGAACCGCTGGAGTGCTTTCAGACTCTCCGGCCTCTCCCATTGCAGCACCGCTTGCACCTTAGCGGTGTCCATTTTAAAACCGGCTGCGGACACAATATATCCCAAAAAGGGCAACTCCTGGACAAAAAATAAACATTTTTCCAGCTTAGCATAGAGCTGGTTCTCCCGGAGCAACTGTAACACCTGCCTAACATGCTCCAAATGAGTGTCCCGATCGCTAGAATAAATGAGGATATCATCCAGGTATACAATCACAAATCTCCCCAGGACATGAGCAAATACATCATTAATAAAATGTTGGAAAACGGCAGGCGCGGTGGTCAACCCAAACGGCATAACCAGACTCTCAAAATGACCCTCAGGAGTGTTAAACGCCGTCTTCCACTCATCCCCCTGACGGACCCTTATGAGGTTATACGCCCCCCTGAGGTCCAGCTTGGAAAACCATTTCGCCCCCGCTACCTGGTTGAACAAATCCGGGATCAACGGCATTGGGTAGGGATCACGAATAGTAATCTGGTTTAACTCTCGGAAATCCAGACACGGGAGTAACCCCCCATCTTTCTTCTTAATGAAGAAAAACCCCGCGGCTACAGGCGAGGACGAATGCCGGATGTGTCATTTGCTCAGACTCTCCGCGATGTAGTCTTTCAGAGCTTGCCTCTCAGGACCAGAAATATTAAACATCCTGGCCTTAGGTAATTTGGCCCTGGGTTTTAACCTAATCGCACAGTCATAGGCTCTATGTGGAGGCAGTTCTGAGCAACCCTTCTCAGAGAAAACATCCACGAAATCCTGCAAAGCCTCCGGCAGGCTGGGTGTCACGGCGGACACACATGTGGCCAAGCAATTGTCTTGGCAGAAACCACTCCATTGTACTATGTCCTGAGTTTTCCAATCAATTACCGGGTTGTGCCTGGACAGCCATGGAAAACCCAGGACCATTTGTGCTGGGAGATTACGGAGGACCCTACATGTAACCGACTCAGAATGTAGGACCCCAATGTGGAGTTTCACCTCTGCCACAAACTCAGTAATCTCCCCTTGAGGGAGGGGAACAGCATTAATGGTCACCACCTGTATGGGGTGAGGAAGTTTTTCGATCTTAAACCCGGCGGTGTGTGCAAACTCCTCATCTATGAGATTGGTGGCGGAACCGCTATCCACAAACACTGATATAGGTAGCTCTCTGCCGGCGATAATAACCTTGGCAGGGAGCATACATTGAGATACCATCATGGAGGATATGCATACGCTCAGTTGGGTCTCCTCCATACCCTCTGAGCTTAACAGTTTTCCGCCGATGTGACCCTCTTAGGTAGTACCGGGCAAACGTTAACATAATGACCTCTTTTACCACAGTAGAAACATGCTCCGGGCTTCCGGAATCCCGGAGCGCGAGGCTGAACCTGTGCCACGCCAGCAATCTGCATAGGTTCAGGGGACTCATCTACTTCAACCACACCTGCACCTCTGCTTTCTCCCAGAGGTAGCGTCTCCTGTGCCCCCTGATGAAAACGGCGATCAATACGTATCACCAAACTCATGGCAGACTCCAATGATGCCGGAGTCTCATACATCAGGAGGGCTTGTTTCACCCTCCCTGATACCCCATGAATAAACTGGCTCCGCAGTGCTGGGTCATTCCACTGTGTGTCTACAGCGCAGCGGCGAAATTCCGAACAATAGTCCTCTGCCAAGCGCTCCCCCTGGCGGAGGGCGCGGATTTTAGATTCCGCTATAGCCAGTCGGTCAGGGTCATCGTAAATGAGCCCGAGGGCAGAAAAAACATTATCAACCGAATGAAATGTAGCAGAGTCAGCTGGTAAGGAAAATGCCCATGCTTGGGGGTCACCACTCAGTAATGACAACACCAGCCCTACTCGCTGGGCCTCATTACCTGAGGAGATTGGCCGCATGCGGAAGTATAATTTGCAGGCCTCCCGAAATACGACAAATTTGCTGCGATCGCCTGAAAATCGTTCTGGCAGCGGAAACTTCGGCTCTGCACCGATACCTGCAGATGCCGTTTGCACCTTTGCTACTACCAGGCCCTGCTGCTGAACTGCCCCTTTCAACTCGGAGACCTGTAAGGACAGCGCCGCCAACTGGCGGGTTATGGAATCTAATGGATCCATGGACTCCTGAAAAAATGTGGGCCGATTATAATGTCACGGGGGCTTAGTTCAACTAAGGCTGTAATTCCCGGGGCCCCTGTGATGTCCCTATAACTAAGGAAAACCCAGTCTGACCCTCAACCCAGGGTTTTTGCTGAAGGTGCAAATGCCTGAGCCTCCACCCTTTCCTTATCTCATGCTCAGCCCTGCACTTAACCCTCCACCCTCCACCCAGTGAGGAGACACACCACCAAAGCTCCCACACAAATAAAGACAGACAGAGAGAACTTAAACTGCACTGCACCGCACACACACAGGAATATACAGTAATGTGAACAGGGCACAACTAAACACAAAATATGGGAAGGAGAAAGGATAACGACGAATCATACGACACCAGATACGAATCTCTCTCTCTGCAACACCTCCACTCCAGACCGGAACCACTTGGTATGAAAACACAAGCTATAATCGGCGAAGCCCATATGCCAGTATGACTATTTAAAGACCGTGGGCGTGACTAACCTTCCAACCTGGTCTCCAGCAGGATTAACCCCCGAGAGCCTGAAGATCAAGCCGGCGCCACTGAGGCTATAGTGGCTGGAGGTGGAACTACCTCTGCCTGCCGGACGCTGTGGTGTGAACAGCGTCCGACATGACATCACGTGGCAGATCATCGCATGGGCTGATGCCCTTAAATCCAGAGTGAAATGGCTGAGGGAACCCCCAAGCACAGTGATTCTGAACAAGGAGGATGCTGAGGAACCGTATGATGCAGTCCTACCCGGGAACGTGCTGAATAACCAGGAGAGAGGTACAAGGAAAGAGGAGGAGAATCACTATGCGAAAGCTGATGTTAATGCTGTAATGAATATGGATGTGCTGTTTATGAAGAACAGCAAAGTTATGCGTTTAAAAGTTGAAATGAACTGTGTCTCAATTTATGCAACACCGGACAGCGGGAGCTTCCAGCTGCTAAGAGGAGACCCCAACGGTGCAGAAAGTGAAGCCACAGGTATGCTGAGTAATAGACATTGTTTCTATGTGACGGGAACCCAGGGCGTGAATACACAACCAGCCTCTGTAATGACTATGGCCCTGGCATTCCCTGACACTGCAATCGCTTCGGCGGTATCCTAATCCTGAAACTGTCTCAGAGGTACCTGTACCTATACCTGGCCTCTTGTCCTGGGGTGACCAGTCCTGTGCCCACTGTCCCTACTCCTAGTGCAGCCAGCTCCAGAACTGTTTCCTGATATCTATGTGTGTGAACAAGAACCTCTCTTCAACATCAAAGTTGTCCGTACAGTCTGGCAGTCTCCGTATCTTGCTAGTCAGTGACCTTGGTCATGTCTCCCCGCCTCAGTGAACCTGGGATAAGCAGCTGCAGTATTGGTGCCTGCCTAGTAGTGGTACTTAATGGCTACCTGCAGCACAGTCTGTCTCCACATCAGGAGCTCCAGAGAACACCAGGTAGCCGCTTAGTTACGTCCCTTCATAGGCAGATCCGGCCTTGTGGCACAGTGGGTCCTCGAACCATGTGTGCCACCTGCGAGCATGACAGTGAGCAAGATGAATGTAATATATACCATTGATAGAGGCTTGCAAAGATGGGAGTGGAGATGCAGGCTTTAAAATGGGTGCTGATGGTAATTCCAGAGGAGGTCTAAACTGGTTATTGAGTCAGTAGAACATTGGTGACTTTTCTGCCCTCTGCGCCTAAACACTTGGTGATCCCATTTTGTAGTTATGGGGTCTCCACTTTGTGGCTGAGTTGCTGCGATTCATTTCACCTCTTATATCACTTACAGGTGATACTTAAATATCACTTACAGGTGATGAAGGAAGATTTAAGAAGCAAGAAATGTCATGAATGGACTTGTTACAGCGGTGGCTCCTATTACAGGACCACGCTGGTATCAGGGAGTTCTGCACCACCAGCCATTATGTCCCATGTTAATAAAGGTGGAAGGCATGTCGGGGGGCCAGACATTACACACCGGAGAACTGGATTTTATAAAACCTGAATTCAGTGAAGCTCTGTTGCGCTTCTCTAATGGACCTCAGTCCTGGTTCAAGAAGGATTCTCTACTGTGTTTTCTCACACTTTTTAAAGCTCTAATTGACTTTACCTTTTCTTTCACCGTATGGGAAAGCAGTCTTAACAAAGGTAGTCAAGGGCCAGCACATGCCACTATATGTCTCTACTTTCTGCTTTCATATCTGAATTAATTAAATTAACATGTAATTTCTTTAGTTTAGTTACTATTGTATTGTGTCCTTATAATGTACTAATTTAGCATTACTGTAATATAGTTTAGAAATGCAGAAGAAAGTGGAAGATGTGTTGTCCATTGTACAGTTTACTTTTATTCCACTTGATGGCAAAATTGTGACTTAAAAGGGCTTTCTTCCAGAATAGAAAAAAAATCACAAAAGGAAATATCATTACAAAGAATATCCTAAATACATTTAAGTAGCAAATCAAAATTGTTTTGTCTTGAGAGGTCATCACTATTGAATTAAAATGTCCGGAAACATATACTGTATAAATTAAAACCTAAGTGCTAGCTCAGACCCAACGAGTGAGACAAACAATCCCTGCAGTTTATGTAAAATAGTGTAACTTTATTGAAGATATTTAAATAAAATGTCAGTACATGTACAACACATATTCTTGAAAAGTTGGGATGCTGTGTAAAATGTAAAGAAAATAAGAATATAATGATTAAATCTCTTATAGACATATTTTATTCTCAACAGAACATAGGACACAAATCCCAAGGTGGATGTTGGACATTTCTTCATTTCATTTGGAAAAAAAGTACTTATTTGTTAGTGTTGTTTAACATGTTTAACATTTTTATAAATGATCTAGATAAGGGAACTGAAGGCAAACTAATCTAATTGTAGACGATGCAAAGCTAGGAGGAATAGGTAACACTAGAGAAGGCAGAGAAAGGATTCAGAAGGATCTATATAAGCTTGAACAATGGGCAGTCACTAACAGAATGGTATATAACATGGAGAAATGCCAGATTCTACATCTGGGCAAGGAAAGCAAAAATTACATCTATAGAATGGGAGGAATAGAACTAAGCAACAGCACATGTGAAAAAGTCTTGGGTATACTAGTAGATCACAGACTGCACATGAGTCAAAAGTGTGATTGTCATGGTCCCCGCTGGTACTTACCAGCACGATCCCGTGCCTGAGCACTACCCGACTCCTCTGCGCGCCTCCCGGCGTGCTCCTGCTCCCCAGCGCGTACCCGCTCCTGACATCCAGGGCTCCCGGCATGTCGGTCCTGCGTGCTTGCGCACTGGCATCTCCTCCGGCGCACAGACTCCTGGGAGCTGTGACCCGGTGGCCCCGCCCCCAACATGGCGGCACCCACCGGGTATTTCTGCGCAGCGTCGAGCCAGGTAAGATGCCTGATTTTCGCACGGGGTGGCACTGTGGTCCTTTGCTAGCGCTCGCCCTGTCCTCAGGCCCCTGTACTTCTACCTTGTGGGCTCTGTCTGAGCTACTACTGTTTAACTCTTGTGTCCCTGTCCTTCCTGCCTTGCTCTGTGTCCCTGCCATTTCCCCTGCGTCTCACCCTCTTGTCCTGTCACCTCTGGCTGTCAGTTGGGTGGCTCCTGCTGTCCCATGTCTGTGTTGGCACCTGTCCTGCCATCCTGAGTCCTCTGCATTACTACTACCTTCTGCCTCTCCCTTGCAGCCTCCAGCCTCTGTCAGTCCCAGGTGCTCCCGGTCCCGTTTGCCTCCCTTGCTCCGCAATCCCTGAAGTCGTCTGTTCTTTAGCGGCACAGATTCCTCTCCGCTGCCTCTCCAGTGCTTAGCCCTAAGTCATCCCTTTGGCTACAGACGTTGCGGTTCCATCTCCCTTGGGCCTGCCGCTAACACTCCCTGAATAGGGGGTGGTTCCACCTGGTCAACTCGCCCTCGGGGGCTCTGGAGCCGTGACCCAGAGGGTCCACTTCTGGGTTCCCCCTAGCATCCTACACCGTAACAGTGATGCAGAAACAAAAAAGGCAAACAAAGTTCTAGGATGTATTAAGAGACAAGAATAGAGTCTAGAACACATAAAGTAATTATCTCCCTCTACTCCTCCTTGGTCAGGCCTCATCTGGAATACTGAGTCCAGTTCTGGTCTCCACCTTTTAAAAAAGACATTGAAAAACTGGCGCAAGTTCAGAGAAGAGCTACCAGGATGGTGAGCTGACTGCAAAGTATTCTCTTTTAGGATCCGTTAGAGGATTTGGGAATGTTTCGCTTGCAAAAAAAAAAGGTTAAGAGGAGACTTAATAGCTGTCTACACATATCTGAAGGGAAGTCGCAGTGATCATCCTTATTCTCATTTGCACATGGAAACATGAGAAGCAATGGAATGAAACTGAAAGGGGGAAGACACACATTATAAAACATTTTTTTACAGTGAGGGTGATCAATTAGTGGAACAGGCTGCCACAAGAGGTGGTGAGTTCTCCTTGAATGGAAGTCTTCAAACAGAGGCTGGACAAACATCTGTCTGAGCAGGTTTGGTGAATCCTGCTTTGAGTATGGGGTTGGACACGATGACCCTGGAGGTCCCTTCCAACTCTAATATTCTATGATTCTATTTTGAAAAACAATGATGACAGCATATAACCTTTTCCCAATTTTTTTTACAAAAACATGGAATAGTAAATGGTACTAATGAAAACAACTGGAGGGTCAGTTGCAATTTTACTATGAGGAACATTTTTCTGAAATTGATGACCTCTTACCATATGACAGATTGGTGATCTCTGACCATCATTTCTTCTGAGAGACTCTGCCTCTCCAACATGTTCTTATTATATGCAGCCATGTTACTTAATTGAAAACGGACCCTCCAGTTGTGTATCATTAGTACTGCTTACTTTTCCAGTCTTTTGTTAACCGTATTCCAATTTTTTTACGTGCGGTCTTCAACTTTTACATAAGTTTATTTTTTTAAATGAAATGACGAAAGATCCAACGTTCACCTTTGGATCGGTTTTCTATGTTCTATGGTGAATAAAATATGGGGTAATATGAGGGGGCTGGTGGGAAGAGAACATAGTGTACGCAATTTTAAAGAGCAGGCGGACGATTTAAAAATGAGATTCCTTGAAAGGGGATATCCAAATAGTGTTTTGAGAGAGGCATATAATACCTCTATGGCCACAAACCGTAAAGATCTATTGAAGCCTACATTGTCCAAAAAGGAAGAGAATGTGACACGTTTTATAGCAAAGTTCTCTAACGGGGCAAAAGAGATTAGAAAAATATTTGAACATCACTGGTCTATTCTACACATGGACATGGATGTCAGGGAAACAGTGGGCCCCACTCCTCAGATCACCTTCCGCAGGGGTAGATCACTAAGGTACAGGCTTGTTCATAGCCACTTTCAGTCCCAAAAGAACCAAACATGGCTGAGCTCATCACCAGCAGGATGCTTTAGATGTGGCAAGTGCAAATTCTGTGTGCATGTTTCTCCTGGTAAAACCTTTGTGGGTAACAACACTGGAAGGATGTACTCCATTAGACAGTTTATTAACTGCCAGAGGGTGGGTGTTGTGTATAAGGCAACCTGTGAGTGTGGGATGGAGTACGTAGGAAAAACAAAAAGAGAGTTCTGTAGAAGGATAGGAGAACATGTAGGAGATATTGTGAACAGAAGAGACACATCAATAGCCAATCATATCAACAAGTTTCACCAGGGTGATGTCAAGATGATCATGTTCAGAGGGATTGACAGGATTAGTCAACCTGTGAGAGGTGGAAACTGGGACCAGAGGATCCTACAGAAAGAGACTAAATGGATCTTCTGGCTACAGACTGTATATCCAAAGGGCCTTAACGACCAACTTTCCTTTGTTTCCTATATGTAGTGTAGGGACTGTAGGGCTTATAGAGAGGGAGAGCCGCCGCTGAGTGGGGACGCCAATGCGCAGGTTCTAGGGTGCCAATCTCCGTGTGAGGTAGGGTTAGGTAGACTAGGGCCTGTAGGGTATAATTAGGGCATCTATCTCCTTTTCACCCCTCGGTGTTATATTTCCAAGGAAGTGGATGGTACATAAAATTTACCATCACTATAAGAAATGTATATTTATCTTAGATCTATGTCCGACTCCTGTGTATCTAGCTGCTCATGGACTTACATTCATATGATATGAGATTTTTTGAGACGGGTGTCTCTTTTCTGTATTGACGTACATCTGGGATCTTTCATGATATCCAGGGTATCATAGATATTTCTATGTTTGAATTGGAACCTGCACATAGTTATTGGTAAGAAAATTGTAAGGGTCAATATTTCTGATTTGCTTACAAGTTTGGAGAGAGGCTTCATGGGGAGATAAATAATTGCTGTATATTAATGACTATTTCCCCTGGTTTTAAGGGTCTGGGTGCGGCGCATGCGCTGTATCTAGACGGTGGACGAAGACATTATGTCTCCTGCGGGAGGCATAAATTACATGATGTCAGCGTACCAGCCCCCTCCCACAATAGGAGCAGCGCGATGTAGCGCATGCTCTGTTATGTTTGTCCGCTCACTTCACGCCGAGCGTTCCACGGGAACGGGCGCATGGATGACGTCAGCGGTTCAACCACAGGAAGTGATGAGGAGACCGGAAGTGTTTCTTCCGGTAAGCAAGGCGCGATTATATAAATGAACGACGCGCTATTACAATGTTCATACCATGACGGTCTGAGTACAAAACAGCCACTCATGACGCTTGGCTCCTGTAACCCCATGTGACTCCCCTGATGAGTGTAACGAAACGCGTAGGGAGAAGGGGTAGTGCATCTGGCAATATGGGCAGTATATGATTGAAGCCTGAAAACTGGTGAGACCGTTCCTTTTTTATCATGGGGTTGTCTACTCGTGTTTAACAATCCTTAATTATGGAATGCGGTGTAAGTAGGAGTCTGCACGATAGAAGACACATCCCATAATGTTTATAACATGGCCCGCATGCATATGCTTACCAATGAATCCCTCTGAATTATGAGGGACTAAGCTGATTGTGCTATGGTTTTTGTATATTATAAATGTGAAGTTTCAATATATGGCGGATATATTTCAGTATAGGCATTGGAGGATGATATGCAATACTGGATTACAAGTTAGATTGGTACCGCACTTTATAATTGAATTTGTATTTGTATGCAACATCCCTATATTGGTTGTGATAAGTTTAATACGAAGTGGTTAATAGACCATTACAACTAGGAGGTACCATAGGCCTACGGGTAGTTGCAATACATTTGTATATACAGGTACCGGGATAATTGAGTTTATGGTGTGATTTGACACCTAGAAGATGAAAAGGGCTGATGTTTGGGCATATATGTACTACGCCTATTGGCATATTTCATTATAAGGCACCTGTTCCAACAAGAGGAGAGTATTTGTTGGGTTTGCATTATAGCACATCAACTATTTTATGTGTTGTTTGTTTGTTTGTTTGTTTGTTTGAGCACCTTGTATTTTATCCTCAAATAATAAAAGTTAGATTTTAAAATATCCGATTGCTACAATACGTATATATAGAGGTGGATATTTCCATTGCTGAGTTTGTGATTATTTAGATACTATGGCAGGGTTCCTTTCAACAGGAATTGACACAAATATTTGGATATCGGATGCCAGGGAGGTTTTTTCAGATCGTGCGTTTGTACAGAAGAGATACACCCCCTCATACAATGCCGCATTTAAAGAGTTAACAAAGACCTATAAGGACCAGATTGCGTCGTGGTGAGAAGTGCAGAGTTTAGACAATTATATTAGAGCTGGAATAGTCCCAAGGCACCTTAGAATATCTCTTGCACCAGGCTATAGATATAAGAGCCCAGGTTTAATAGCCAAGTGGGAGAAAGAAGCCACTGATAGTTCCATTAGGTTGATGAAACTGTTATTGGAAGAAGAAAAAACTACTCTAAGTAAGCTAAATGACAATTTGAAAGAGCAGATTGAGGTCACAAAAAAGTTTGTGAGCGAACCCGATTTTGCAGTGAAAGAGCTGAGCTTACAAAATAGTATTGAGAGATTCCAATACCACTTGAAAGATCGTAAACACAAACTTTTTAATAGAGACTTATTGGAATTCGGAGAGAATAAAGCCTATTCTGTATCTTTGGGTCGCAATTTCAAGGTCCCTGAGACCGATATCTCCTCTTCGGAGGCAGAAGTGTCTGATACAGAGACAAGACCGAGGTATCAGAGAGGGAGAGGTAGAGGGAGAGGTGGTCGGGGAGGTAATAGAGGAGGGAATAAGAGGTCACCACAAAGGGATTTTTTAGATCAAAGTTACCCTCTGAGGAATCGACAAAATACTCACAACGCCCCTTAGAGCCACAGGTCCTCAATCTCTCTAAACGTCCTCTAACGGATACAGAAATGAGTGTTCTTAGTAAAGGATTGTCTTTTGTTCCCACCACGGACTATGATTGTTTTGAAGCAATAAAAGATTTATATTTGTTTGCTCGTAAACTCAAATGGCATAAACATTTTGTTAAAGAGTACAAAAGAACCTCGAACGAATTGGGTATAGATGATAGTCTTTTGGCGGATGTGCGTTTTTTATTCAATCTGGGAGACCTGAATCCCAATGACAAAGGGGATGGTCCCTTTACCACCTTAAAAAATAAAAGCACGAGGATGCCACCAGTAACAGGAGATTTAAACTCTATCAATGTATTCGTTAATTTAGTATCAGAGGAGCTTTTGGAGCTGAAAGGTTCTACCAAGGTTAAATTTCATAATCTCTCAAAAAAGGAAATAAGCAGTCTTAGAGATTTGGAGTCGGACAGCAATATTACGATTAAGCCCTCCGATAAAGGGGGCAATGTAGTGGTCATGGACACTTCATTATATAGGACGATGTGCACCACTATCCTGGAAGACAAAGAGAATTATGAAATACTAACATGTAACCCGACCAGTAAGATTGTGGGTAATCTCACTAGGCTAATTAATGATGGCTTCGATGCAGGGGTGATCGATACAAATGAAAGGGGTTTCCTTATCCCTGCATACCCCGTAATGGCCACATTTTATTGTCTTCCAAAGGTCCATAAAGGGGTAAATCCCCTGAAGGGGAGACCAATTGTGGCAGGTATTGGGAGTGTAACACAGAACCTAGGTCTATACCTAGATCAGGTACTTAGACCTTTTGTTCTTTCCCTTAATTCATATGTACGTGATACCACCGACTTCCTTGGAAAACTGGATGGGATATGCTTAGAAACTGATATGATATTGGGGAGCATAGATGTGGAGGCATTATATTCGTCAATTCCCCATGAAGTGGGTCTGAAAGCGGTTGAAAGCTATTTACAAACTAGGAGTTTACAGTTTCATAGACACAATGAATTTTTGATCAAAGCATTGGATTTTTGTCTTACCAACAATGTTTTCCTGTTTGATAATAAATTCTTCCACCAGCTCAGGGGCACAGCGATGGGGAGCCCATGTGCGCCCACTTATGCAAATTTGCTCCTGGGCTGGTGGGAAGAGAACATAGTGTTTCATGACTCTATGGCTGATTGGAGTGAGAAAATTGTATTTTGGTTACGCTACATAGACGATGTGTTCGTCATATGGAGAGGTACCAGAATGGATTTTGATAACTTTGTGAGAGAACTGAATGTTAATCACCTAGGACTCCATTTCATCTGAACTACAGTAAATGATGAAGTGACTTTCCTTGTCTCCTGCCTTATTACTCCGTGCCTTCTACTTCCATCACAATCTCTGGGGGTCAGCCCTGGTTGGAGAGGGTTAACCATCTGCACTGCCATCACCATCTAGCAATAAACATGCTAGAAATAGGAGGAAACCACTATGGTTAAATAGAGCTGTAAGGGGCGCAATAAGAGACAAAAAGAAAGCATTTAGAGAATTAAAGCAAGTAGGTAGTGATGAGGCATTAACTAAATACAAAAAATTAAATAAATTCTGTTAAAAGCAAATCAAGACAGCAAAGATTGAGACAGAGAGACTCATTGCCAGAGAAAGTAAAAATAATCGAAAAATATTCTTTAACTACTTAAATAGTAAGAAACTAAAAAATGATAGTGTTGGTCCCCTTAAAAATAGCCTGGTTGAAATGGTGTCGGGAAGGAATTTTTTCCCCAATGTGAAGCTTACTGTTTGCCACATGGGGTTTTTTTTGCCTTCCTCTGGATCAACATGTTAGGGCAAGTTAGGATAGGATATGGGTTGAACTAGATGGACTTAAAGTCTCCCTTCAACCTTAATAACTATGTTACTATGTAAAAATGTATGTATATAATTTAAAATCAATCAACTTTTCCCGGGATGTTATCAGATCTAAAATATAAAAAAATGAGCGTACTTGGCATTGTTGCATTCATAATTGTCCAAACTAATGAAATAATATAATATTTATCCATAATGGTGAACTGCAAAAGAAGCAAAAAAAATCAAATAACAGGATTATTGTTTTTTGGTCACTTCGACCAGAAAGGCATATGGATCCCAAGATGGTAAAGACAAAACTACAGTTGGTTTCAGAAAAACCCCAAGCCCTCACATAATTCTATCAACCCAAGACTAAACATTTTAGAGCTCTTGGAAAGCAAGAAGGAAAAATAGAATTGAAGAGAGGCCCAATGGGAATCTGTCACCCAAGGGCATGAGTGGGGTGTGCACCAGTCACCCACACAGTATAAGGACCCCACTGCTTCCCACTCAATATAATGGCCCTCACATCCCCCCTTTCATTATGATGGTGCTCACATCACTTCACACTTTATGAAGGCCCCACACAGCACCTGACATAGTATAGTGGTTGGCATATCCCCTCACGTAGTAGACTAGGCCATTATTTTAAAGTGGGAGGCTGGTGAGGCCTTCATGCTGAGTGGGCAATTATACTGAGTGGGGAGATGTGAGAGCCATTTTACTGTGTGAGCGCTATCAAAATGTGTTAGTGGCTGTGGGGAACCATCACACTGTGTGATGGGCTATGGGGGCCACTATAATGGGTGAGGTGCTGTGTGAGGCCACCATAAAGTGTGAGGGGTTGTGGGGGCCATCATACTGAATGAGTGGAAATGGAGCCCTCATTTTGTGTGGAGGGCTATGGGGGGGCTTCATTCTGTGAGGGGGCGCTGATACTAATTAAGCGGCTGTGGGGCCATCATACTGAATGGGCTGTGGGGGTCTTCACTTTGAGAGTGGGCTGTTGGTTTCACCATACTAAACGAGGGTTGTTATACTGCGTGGGGATCATCATAATGACAGGACATCATGCTGTGTGGAGGCCATGATACTGTTTATGTATGTAGGAGGCGACCATAACTATATCATGCTATGGGGGAACACTATAGGGGCATCATGCTATGGCGGTATTATAATTTGTTGGTGGCACTGCGGGGACATCACAATGTAAGTGTGAAGTGACTCTGTTGGAGCGATTCACTGTGGGAATATCAAAATCCGTGTGTGTGGGGGTAGGGGCATTACTATAAACATGTTTTATAATGGCCATAAAAGGGGAATCACTGAAGAGGACAATAAGGGGCTTCAATTGGAAAATAATTGCTGCTTATGTGTCATAATACATGTTGGGACATTGCCGAATATGTATATGTATGTGTGTGTGTTGTGTATAAATATATATTATGTGTATATTTTTATGTAGGGTGTGAGGGAGTGGGGTCAATTAGAATGGCTGCCTGGAATCATATGATGACACAGTTCCCAGAACACCGCCCCCTATCAGTGGAAATGAGAGAAAATCCAATGATAACACCAAATGTTTGAAGATTTTATCCTCAGCATTAGAATATATGGTTAGATGGATCTTTCTATACAGAATGAGAAGATAAACGAAACTGTAAGAAAAAGATTAAATGTGATATAATGTCATAAGATGAGAATTGGAAATAGGAAAAGCTCAGCCAAACCTCTGTAACCACGGCTGTAATCTTTTACCTGGAAAACTGCCAGGATTTTACTGTGTTTCATTCATGGCTATGTGTGCCGCCATCATTATTAGCTGCTTTATAAGGGGCAGACAATGAGAGAAAAAGTATCGGTTATTGCGCTGCATTGTGACATCATCACTTTCCTTATATGGAAGCTGGTAGTGATGTCACACAGGTGAGTGATGTCACAATAGAGCGGAACCTATAAACACTCCGTCCCATCTCACTGGCTCAGACTTGGTATTTGTTTGTCTCCTGACTGCACTTACCTAGATCTTCTCCTTGTGGATTAGTGATTTTACTTGCGAATTACTTGTGAATTAGCGGATTACGTCTGTATTAGTGGATTACTTCTGGAATTTCCTGAAGATCATTGACTGAGGACTTCTCCATCTGGAGGTAAATCTATTGTGTGCTTTTATTTATGAAACTAGAAGTTTTTGTCTCATTAGATTTCATGTATTCATGAAATTTTTCTCTAATGGAAAAACATAACAATCGCATGAAGGATTGTTCGGGAAAATGAGGAAAAAATTCCCAATGCACTAAAACTAAAAAAAACAAACAAACCTGAAATGTTGCCATTGTGCTTTGGGTTTTAATTTACAGTGTTAATTATTCAGTAAAAATGACCTGGTAATAGTGGAGTACTGGCAATCATGCCTGGTCATGCCAATACTATGGGGCCTGATTGGTGAGGGGGCCCGGAGAATGTAGAATTAAATAGTGGGGACATTTCTGTAAGCACCATATACTAGAATTGCTATAAAATGGGCGAGAAAACTAAGGGGCCTTCAACAGGAAAACAACTACTGTTCACTTGTTATAATACATGCCCTTCCCCTTGTTTTTGAAGGTTGGGGCTCCACCAAAATTTTATATATATATATCTGTCTGTGTACATACACATATAATATATATAGACACACACACGTATAAATATGCGTATATACATATAATTTTTTTCTAGGGGGTTAAAGGGTGGGGTCAATTAGAACTTTTGCTATGAGGCCCCAATATGCCATCACTTCTATCACGGAAATGTTATCATCCATCTAATAGACTGTATGAGGAGATGAGGTCCTGGTGATGGTCGGACTGGAATCAGATGATGACACAATTCCCAGAACTCTGCCACCATCAGTGAAAATGTGAGAAAATCCAATGACAGCACCAAATGTTTGAAGACTTTATCCTGAACATTAGATTATATAGTTAGATGTATCGTTATAGAGAAAATGAGAAGATAGAGAAAACTGTCAGAAAAAGATTAAATTTGATATAATGTTATATGATGTGAATTAGAAATAGGAAAAGCTCAGCCAAACCTCTGTAACCACCGGCTGTAATCTGTTACCTGGAAAACTGCCAGGATTTTATTTCATTCATCCCTATTTGTACCACCATCATTATCAGCTGATTTATAAGGGGCAGACAGTGAGAGAAAAAGTATTGGTTATTACTCTGCATTGTGACATCATCACTTTCCTTATATGGAAGCTGGCAGTGATGTCACACAGGTGAGTGATGTCACAATAGAGCGGAACCTATAAACACTCCGTCCCATCTCACTGGCTCAGACTTGGTATTTGTTTGTCTCCTGACTGCACTTACCTAGATCTTCTCCTTGTGGATTAGCGATTTACTTGCGAATTACTTGTGAATTAGCGGATTACGTCTGGATTATTGTATTAATTCTGGATTACCGTAATATTTCTGGATTTTTCTGGAGATTTTTCTGGAGATCACTGACTGAGGACTTCTCCATCTGGAGGTAAATTTATTGTGGCTGTTATTTATGAAACTAGAAGTTTTCCTCCTGATTATTTTTCTTGTACCTTGGTGTATGGGAAGCGGCCATTACCCCTAGAGATGAGTAACTCGTCCGGCAAAATCATGGCACAATACAACAGATAAACCGTTTTCATGAATTTGGTTTTTATTTGCAAATCAGGAAACTAATCCAGTCCTCAGTGATAAAAGTAGGAATCGCCGACAGAAAACCAGGGAGCAAATCTCCATGTCCAGCTATTTACAGGGGGATGAGGGGATATTTGTTTTAGAGATAAATACTAGTAATAATAATGGCAGCCAGCTCTCTACCTGTATGGGGCATAGCGAGCTGCACCAGGGATTATGGCACCAAGTAATATGGCTCCAATGTTTTCTCATCCCCTTCAGATCTCCCTCCTGACTCTGTCTGGTCCAGGACCACAGAGGGGACGTCAGTCACCACCTACAGAAGCTGAGAAGAGAACTTCAGCGTGTACAGGACTCAGCAGAGCCGGACATCTTTAGAGTGAGTATAATGGCGGAGGTGCCGGTTTGTGGTGACCGGGTATACCATCGCTGTACACAGCGTCAGACTGGAGCACCTTGGGCTCACCAGAGAAAATCATTCTTGGGGCCCACTTGTATAGCTACATAGAAATAAATGCAAGACCAACAATTGTGTGGTAAAACACACTTGTGTTATGGTATAACATAAGGTAGTTCTTGTCTTAATGATATAGCAGGAGTTGGGGTAGCCCCCCTCATGGAATATAATGTAGCCACCCTCATAGAATATAATGCAGCCCTCCTCATAGAATATAATGCAACCCCTCTCACAGAATATATTGTAGCTCTCCTCAGAGTAAAATGTAGCCCCATCACAGGGTATAATGCAGCCCCCCATAGTATATAATGTAGCCCCCTCATAGACTATAATGCAGCTACCCATAGAATATAATGTAGATTCCACAGAGAATAATGAAGCCCCCTCATAGCGTATAATGCAGCCTGCCATAGAATATAATGCAGCCCGCCATAGAATATAATGTAGCCCCCTCATAGGGTATAATGCAGCCCTACATAGAATATAATGTAGTTTCCACATAGGGTATAATCCAGTCCTACAGTTTTATGGCCACCAGTACCCACTCGTTCCCCTGCTGCTCTAGGATCTGCTCCGTTCTCAGCAGCTACACTGCTGTCTGCCCGACACACATCTTGCGCGATGAAGTGATGTCATTGTGCACTGGCTGTGTCAGAGGCAAAGGGAAATAATGGGGGAGGGAGAATCATCTGACGCGCTGTACTCCATTATTGTTTTCAACTGTATCGGCATCTATGATTCTCCTCCATTATTGTTTTCAACTGTATCGGCATCCATGGGCACTGGGGAGACCACCCTGTAGGGGAAGGGGCTGTAAGCCCTAAAACATTTTAAAAATTTATTACCCATTATAAATCAGTTTCAAATATTTCTGAAATTTGAGTGAAACAAGAACAACATCTGTAATGTGAAATATTATATTATTTGCATTTATATTGTAGAAATAATTATCTTTTAATTATAATGAGTATTAATTCCATTGACAATTTCATGATATTTTCTCAAACATCATATTCCATTTTTGGCAGATTTGCTCTTCTGATTATATGATGAAGCCTTCCAGCATGGCATCCAGCGATCAGGATAAAGGCCTGTTGGCTTCGTTGGACCTGCTCGTTGTCCCACTCCTGGAGGACACTATTCCAGGCATTATCAAATCATATGAGCCTGAAAAAATGAAGACCATGACCAGCATGCTAATAAATCAACTGCATGATCTGGATGGACAAGATTTGGTGAATGTCATCCTGTTCTTGTCTACCATAACATCTGCCAGAGTGGACGCTGACAACTTTCTGTCTAATGAGCTCATTGATAAGACCTATCAACACATGCTGAAAGCAGAAAGTGAGAAACATCAGGGAATAACTGGTGCAGCTATGACGCTCCTGGCCAATATTGCTGTGTATCGCTTCGAAGATGTCATGGAGCGCTTGGAAAGCGATGAGGAGCATCCACAGAGCAGTGCGCTGAAGATATTGGATCTCATTTCCACCAAAACCATCACAGGTTGGAAAGAGAGAAGTGCAGCGCAGAATATACTGACAGGGGATGACTTGATTACCCCTACACAACATCAAGCTGGACCACCTGCTGGCTTTGATTTTTATTATCATCTCCTGCACCCTAGCTATGGGTTCATAAATCACCTGGATAACGCTGATGTCCTCCATGACACAGACACAACCCAGGCTGGGAAGTGTCATTACATTACATGTGTCTTACCTGATGAGGAAAGAAGAAAGATCATCCATTACCTGCTTATAGCAATGAGATCTGCTGTCAGAAAGAGCAGTCTCATCAGTGTCATGTTCCTCTCGGAGCTGTTACTCCATCATCCTGAGCTCCTGGAGGAGAAAATGGCAAAAGATTTAATCTTATTAATGGCTTCAAAGATGGACAGCTCGGACGAACTTGAGGTCAGTCTTGCTTTAGAAGCTATGGGAAATGCCTGTATAGGTGCACCAAGACAGGTGCATCAACTGAAAGACCTCATCTATCGCTGCCTTTACAGTAAACTAGTGGGTCGTCAGAAGCTAAAAGTGGTTATCGAATGCCTAAAAGCAATGTCAAAGTTTGTCACCCTGCTGAAAAGATCAAAACTTGGCAGTAAATTTGAGAGAATTGTCCAGCGTTGTACAGACTACCTAAACCACCCAAACCCACTGGTTCGGACATACTCCACTTCACTATTTGCAGACCTCGCCAAGAACTGCAACAAGGACAAGAGAGGCTTCAGCCGCCACGTCAGGACATTCCTACCTGAGTTACTGATAAAATTACACAGTAAAAACCAGCCGGATAAGGCATCCGGTATTGCAGCCTTGTTGCATTGTCTACCTTACATCGGATATAAGAACGTTCAAGAGCTGTTATGTGCTGATGGCGAAAAAGCCTACAAAATATATGAACAGCTCGGGCAAAAGGAACCTGCCCTTCTTGTGAGGATGATGATCCACAGCACTGAATATATTAAGCCATATCTGGCAGACGAGGTAGACGCTGTCATGAAACACCTCACTATGATAAGAGACGCTTTACCTTATGAAGAACTCTATCCGTCAGCATTATCTGACGTGTTTATAGGGTTGAGGAGACTCAATTCTAAGATATATAATCCAGTGGTGCATGAGGCAAGTATCCGCGCCATTGACATCCTGGGCACCAAGTGGAAGAGCATCAGCACTGTTAAAGCAGTGAAAGTTGGAACAGAGAGTTTCCTGATCTATGAAAAAGTGAAAAGAGTGGAAGTAATATTTTACGAGACTTCAGTGTGAAACATCCATCACCAGATGTTACACTAAGGGTCAATGAATGAGACATCCTGAATACACTTAGATAAAACTCTTGACTATTGAAGACCATCTCAAGAACAATCCCCACATACCACAATTTTCTTATGAAAAACTTAAAATAAAGAACATAAAAAGAAAACTTAGGGTGTTTCTCTGCTTATTGTAACTGGATGAAATGTTTCTGGACTGTTCCCATAAGTATTTTGATCATAATCCTCTATATATAGCTATATATCATGATACAGCTCCGTCTTAACATGTCTATGTTTGCTAAGCTCTTAAATGGGCTTTCTAGACTATGATTTTGATGACATAGGTCATCAACATCAGATTAGTCCCGGTCTGACATGCGAAACTCCTAACGATCAGATGTTAGCAGATCCCTCAGTCAGCAGAAAGCACACAGTGCATTGAGCTGGAGCAACATAGCTTACGTGTCATCAGTACTGTGGTTCCTGTATGATCCGCAGTCTGATGTTGGCTGGTAATAACAACTCCTGGTATCTCCTGTCTAGCTGACTGCAGAATTCTGACTCCTTACAGCGTGTGCACTACACACTCTCAGTGCTCTCCAGTGTTGCCGGCGGCAGTGGCAATTGGATGTCTTTGGCCTTTCTCAATTCACTTGCACTCAATTGAGTGGATGTGGTTCTAAGTATGCAAATCACATATTTGCGCTCACATGACCACCTGCTCTTGCCGGCGACACCTGATAGCAATGTCCGCATGCCATGCACATGCTGTAAGGATTCTGAAGTCTACAGTCACAAGACTGATTGCAGTCTTTCATCAGAAGACCGGACAACCCCTTTAACAATGGGAAAAGAGATACTAGGAGTTGTTTTGTACTGATGGTAGTTCTAGTGATGTAGTCACGTACTAACGGTGGTTCTGATTATGTATCCGTGTACTGATGGTGGTTATAGTAAGGTAGTCATATACTGATGGTGGGTGTAGTGATTTAGCTCAGCAAAGATCATGGTTCTGGTGATGTGTTCATGTACTGATGGTGGTTGTAGTGATGTATTCATGTACTAATTGATGGTTCTGGTGCTGTATTCTCTCATTAAAGATAAAGAAGAAAAAAAATGGTACAGCCAGATCAGTAAAAGATTTGGATATCCAAATTGTCAAAATATAAAACTATTTAGCCCATACGGTAATGAGAAAAACATAAGCATTACAAACCAAACATTTTTTTTTTTTTAGCAAAATAAAGAATTCAGGAAAGTTTGGTACAGCTGTAATGACACTGACCTGTAGAATCATGTCCACGGGTCTCCTTTATCAAATAATGAATAATTTAAAATCAAATATAAAAAAAACTATGATTTAATTGCATTTGTTTACTTCAGATTTATATTGTACTGCAGGGACGAGAGCAATTTCAATTTTCTCCTTAATTAGCAAAAAAGCTAGAATTGGCCCTGGCTGCAGTCACTACTCTGCTGTTACTTAATGTCTTATACTCTAGTCACATCCAGAGCAGCAGTAACCATTCTCCTGCTGTATCAATTTTTATTCTTTTATCACACCCAGAGCTGCAGTCATTTTTCTGTATTAAATCTTGTTTTATACTCTAGTTATATCCAGAGCTGCATTCACTATTCTGCTGTTACATCATGTTTTAAATTTTAGTCCAGACCTGGTCAAAGTGTGACCCATGGACCACATCAGGCTATTTGGTTGTTTCTATCTGGCACATGGAGCGGGCCAGCCTAAGGGCAAGAACCTGTGCCATCCCACACCACATGGCCTACCCCTGCCTGGCATTTCAATTTCCCAAGGATGCAGATAGCCATGTGTATACAGTTTGACATTCCATGCAGTATGACCGCCCATAGCTCCCATACAAAATCTGATGCCACATAGCCCCTATATACAGTATGATGACCCATAGCTCTGACCTAGTATGGTACCCCATAGCCTCTATACGTGATATACTTTCCTTTAGTCCCTTATACAAATTATGATGCACTATATCCTCACTTTTCACAGCATGAGGTCCCAAAGCCTCTATGCCGAGTATGATGGCCTCCAAAGTATATTCCTTCATATAATGCCACCACAGCTCCCTCAACTCCTAGGATATCCAAAAAGCTTATACTCACCCAGCCTTGGTTGAATGTCCACTGCAGCCTCCATCTCCCCTTCCAGCTGGTATAATAATGAGCAGAAGCTGCCCGTGCCTGTCAGTGTAACTGGTGGAGCAAGGAGCAGATGGCTTTCTGCTCCTCAACAGGGTTTAACAGTATCAGTGTCCAAAGGATACTATTAAAAGTGTTGCATGCTAATGCCGTCCACTGACCATTTGGCATTTGTCGGAATTTCCAGTCCAGCCCCGCTACATCACATTAGAATAACTTCTATGCCAGTCTGTTATTTATCAGAGTCATTAACCCCTTTTTGACCTATGACGTGCCGTGTCCATCATAGGTCACCTGCCCCTCTTTGTTGCAGGCTCCAGAGCCTGATCTCATCAGCTGTCATGTGCCCCTAACAGCAGTGGGTGGAATCGCGATCCACTCGCGGCTGTTAACTAGTTAAATGCCACTGTTAATCTCGGCATTTAACTCACGCAAACCGGATGCGTGTCTCAGCTCCGCCCATCTGCGCCCGTGTGACATGACCGTGGGTCGCTGAACTGCCATCAGCATTTTTGTTACACATAGCAGTTCTGCAGCCCTGCTATGTGTAACACAAGCTATCAGATGATCGCAGCTTCTAGTCTACCATGGAGACTATTGGAACAAGCAAAAAAAAAAAAATTAAATACTAAAACATTTTTAAAAATGTAAAAATTCAAATCACCCCCATTTGGCCCATTCAAAGTAAAATAAAAAATACACATATTTGGTATCTCAGCATTCAGAATCACCTAATGTATCAAGATATAAAAAGATTTAATCCGAACTGTAAACGGTATAACGAGAAAAAAATCTAAAGGCCAGAATTAAGTTTTTTAGTCGCTGCAACATTGCAATAAAATACAATAACGGGTGATCAAAACATCATATCTACCCCAAATAATGTCCATAAAAGCATCAGGTCGGCACGCAAAACATATGCACTCTCCCAGCTCCAGATCCTGGGAAAAAGGAGACGCTACGGGTCTTGGAAAATGGCGCCATTTCTAAAGAAATTTGACAAACTTTGGATTTTTTTTCACCACTTAAATAAATAATAACCTTTACATGTTTGTTATCTACGAACTTGTAATCACCTGGGGAATGATAATGGCAGTTTTCCTGAAGATAGTAAAAAAAAATCCAAAACACTATTGTGGAATTGCCCTTTTTTGCCATTTCACCGCACTTAGAATTTTTTTCCCCCCATTTTCCAGTGTACAGTCTGGTAAAAGCAATGGTGTTGTTCAAAAGTAAAATTCGTCCCGCAAAAAAAACAAGCCGTCACGTGTCCGTAGCGATGGAAAAATAACAAAGGTTATGGATCTGAGAAGAAGGGGAGCGAAAAATGGAAACGCAAAATCTTAAATATCATTGGTCTTTAAGGGGTTAATATGTATGTGTTTAGGGTTTATTAGTGAATCGCTAATTACTGGAATAACTTACTTTGACTTGTCATTGCTTCATGACTGTAAATTTGTCACAAGAGCACAATTAACATTCACTCGACTTGATACCTTCAGAAAATCTGCAAGAACGGACTTAAGATTGACTGGGCAGCAGTCATAGTTATTCACAGTAGACGTTGTGAGGTAGCGCTGTCATTCAAGTAAGGGATACTCGCTCAGCAGCCACAAAATCAGATCCGGCACAGGTTTTCCATAAACTCATAACAGTCCATGCGGTTTATTCAGCAGCATAAACCCATAGAAGCAACATAAAGATCATATAACAGCATAGCGTCCATGACAGAGTTCAGCTCTGTAATCCCTGTGGTCACACAGGTTAAACATATACAGGCTTTCTAGCCTCAGCGTTATCTCACCCACATCAGGGTCACTCATGGTTCCTTTAGCATACTGCAGACGTCCATTCCCTCCAGGGAACTATCAGGCACGTGCAGCCATTACACACAGCGCTCACTGCTGTCAGAAGGCAGCCCCCATCTCTCTCTCAGACAGGGCCTTCCACACTGGACCAACCAGGTCCCAGCATTCACCCCATGTGACCTACCCTGGCCACATTACATGGTTCATAGCCACGCCCACCGGGTCACAAGACTCTGACCTCATCACAGGTCCTTCATGCCTTTACACACTCTTTACAACAGTGCTTTAAACACACCCCCTGGGTGGGTTTGTAGGTAACCAGGCTCGCCCATCTCTGTAGTTACCTGGAGATTTCTCCCTTACACATTGAAACAACACCTCAGCAGTATCACTGCTGATCAACACATAAGTCTCATCCCAAAGCCACCCACTTTGAGATACATAACGGCCATTCAGTATTCTGCCATTCATCCTTTCTCCTGGGACATCCACACAGTGCCCCCTAGCGGACTCAGTGGTTACTACACCACAACATAGAGTAAAGTGCTTCATAGATACTTGTGGAGTTCTTTGGCCTTTGAGTTAAGGTCAGACATCAGTTCTTAAAATATTTCTTAAAAATTGTCATTATGTCTCATATCTGTGCACTTGAATCTGATTTGGCTGAGAGATAAGCAATGGGATGAAACTGAATGGGAGGAGACACAGATTAGATATTAGAAAAAACTTTTTGACAGTTAGAGTGATCAATGAGTGGAACAGGCTGCCACGAGAAGTGGCGAGTTCTCCTTCAATGGAAGTCTTCAAACAGAGGCTGGACAGACATCTGACTGGGATGATTTAGCGAATCCTGCTTTGAGCAGGGGGTTGGACCAGATGGCCCAGGAGGTCCCTTCCAACTGTATGATTCTATGATTCTTTTATGAATCTATGATTCTATAATGGACCAGTGACTGAGTTTAGACTGTATATAATGTGATCTGCCACTTTACTAGAAAAAACAGCTGTCTAGAAACGTGTTGGATCTATTTTTTTTGGTTCTGCTGCCATCAAAACTGCAGCAATTCAGTGTGGCATAAATGTGAAAAAGTGATGACATTGTAGTGCAGGAATATTGGAGATAACGACACTATAGCTACTCGCAATTGTCACAAATTAGATAGAAGCCTCAAGGAAAGACTGCTCTTCATATGTCCATCCACAGGTATCAGAGGAGTAGGGTGTACAAAGATAACCTTCCCCGCACCAATATTACACTTATGTCAGTCTGCAGGAAGGAGTCATCCATCCGATATCTGAGGAGCTAGGGTGCACCAAGAAAGCATTCTCCCACCATTTCTCCACCCTATAAATGTTCAACAAGGGGTCATCCATCCACAGGAATAACAGGAGTTAGAGAGTGCCAAGAAAACAACCCCATCATTATTCTAACCTACTAGCTTGCAGGAACAGGTCATCTATCCACAGGAATCTGAGGAGCTAGGGTGCAATAATAAAACATTCCCCCACCATTACTCCACCATACCAGCCATCAGCAAGGGTTCATCCATCCACCGGTATCATAGGAGCTGCAGGGAGCCGAGACAACATTCTCCACAACAATACTCCATCTGCATGCCAGAAAGGGGTCATCAATCCAAAGGTCTCAGAGGGGTCACAATGTGCCAAGAAAACATTCCATAGCCCATAACAACCAATCAGAATCCAGCTTTCATTTTTTAAGCAGCTCTGGATAAATGAAAATTGTGCTGTGATAGGTTGCTATGGGCAACAAAGATAGTTTTCTTTTAGACTGATGTAATTACTAGGCCCTCACCTCAATTAGATCAGTGACGATACTTATACTCTAAACAAAGTACAATGCAGTGTGAGAGTTTTCATTGAAAAGCAAATCATGGAGAAAGACATAGTATAGCAAATAAAAATATGTGCGATGGACAACATCAGAGGAGAGGATAGCGCCTGCGCCCATCACTAAAACAAAGGGTTCTTCGGAACGTCAAAAGGCAGGACGCCATTTTGCTGGAATCTTATGAAGGCTGAAAGATATAAAAATGCTAAAATATTATGTACATTTACTTTAGACCCTCCGTTCACCTTTCCAGAGAGGCCTTACTGGGCCCTGGTGTAAAAGGGAGGCCGACATGACAGGGTTTTGGGAGGAACATTAAGCGAATAGGAGGATTAGTGACAGGAAGGGTTAAGAAAAGGGGGAAGATAAGGGGCAGCATCTGAGTGGGATGGATGTAGGTGGGGGGATTAATAGGTGAGACCGTTAGTGAAGGGGCAGCCATTTTAGGCACAGCCTAGAGTGAAGCAATCTCCTACCATCCTCCCTTTGTTAATGGGCAATTTTACTAGGGGATTCATTTCTAAAAAAAACCAGTGGCAGTTTTATATTTATTGGTCATTTGGGAAATTTCAAAATCTTTGACGTTGGAGGATGTGGCTAAAGGTGGATCAGTGGGGGCAGGGCCGGCTCCAGGTTTTCGTGGGCCCCAGGTGAAAGACTCTCAGTGGGCTCTTCTAATATATACTTACCTTGTAATGTCTTCACATCATGTTCCGTCCAGATGTCTCCGGATCCCAGAATTCCAATCGGCTTAAGTCCACCGACCGCCATATTGGGACACTCAAGTGATAGGTGTCTCAATTTGGAAACTGCTGGTGGTACCAGCCTCTTGCGCGGTACCATCAGCGGAACACTGTTGCACCACACGCATTGTATACGTCGTGCGCATCACACACACAAATACTTACTGTACACGCCGTATGCACCACACACACAGACTCTGTATATGCTATACGCCACACACACACACTGTATACGCCGTATGCAGCCTCTTGAGCCGTACCACCAGCGGAACACTGTCGTGAACACACCGCTGCCGGGTTCAGCAAGATGATTCACTGATCGCTGCCATCTTTGTACAGGAGAAGCGCATGCATAGTGTGGTACAGGTGTTTTATTAGATGGGAGATACATTTCTCCCAGCAGATTAATGTTTGGCCGGGTTTTTCCCTAAAGACAGGACCTGCGATGATGTCATGGTCACGTGATCAGCCCATGTGATGTCTACCTCACTGGTGGGAGGGTTTATGGGCTATGTAATGGAGGTTGGTATATGGCACATGGGGAGTGTGTGTCTGGAAGTTACAGGAACTTGGCTGGACTTAGCCTAAACTTGTATACAGGATCCCCGTGCTGCACGACTATGGCAGCAAGACTCTCAACAGCCCTGGGAATGGCACCTGGAGGATGCCACAGGACCTTGCAGCCACTTAGTTAAGCTCGTCCTGTGCAAGGGGTGATTCTGGGACCAGTGGTTCTCCAAGCTGGAGTACATTTATGTCTTTCCCTTATTTTCTGCTAACCTGCTGTTTGCAAAGTGACATTAAACCACTGAAATTAGACTTTAAGCCTGTGTGTTGCCTCGCTACTGCAGCCCTGCCATTACCTACCAGAGTGAATTCCTACAATAGTTTCAATGTGACTGCCACTATCTTTCTGCACAAAGATGGCGGCGGTCTGATTTACTGCACATGGGGGGAGATATTCTCAACGCTGCAAAGCCTGCCCCTATCGTGACATTACCGCCCTCCCCATGCAATAGCAACGGGCCTCCATCTAGTTTTACATAAACTACAATTAATGATGCACAGATATGGCAGAAAAATAAGGGTACATTACAATGCCAAAGATTTCACTCACTTCTTATATTACATGAGTGATATCTATTGTAAATTCTACTTGAGGTCAAATGTCAGTTCTTACAATATTTCTTAACATTGTCATTAAGTCCGATATCTGTGCACTTAAATGTGAATCTGATTATAAATCCCAAGAAGAAAGATTTGCTGACAGATAATGGACCATTGAATTATTTTAGACTGTATTTAACGTGATCTGACACTTTATTAGAAACAGCCGTCTAGAAACATGTTGGATCAAATTATTTTTATGTTCTTCTGCCATCAGAACTGCAACAATTCGGTGTGGCATAAATGTGAAAAGGTGATGAAATTGTTCTGCAGGAATATTGGGGATGGCGACACTATAGCTACTCGCAATTGCCGGAGAAGAGATAGTAACGCTTACATGGTCTGAATACCCTCTTCTACTTTGTCCCCGGATTAATGTCTGGGGATTGCGATGGCCAGATAAGCAATATACACTCACAGTTACGCTACTGGAAGCAAATCATGACTACAAGACTCTTGTGTCACAGTCCATTGTCCTTCTGCCATAGGGTAAATGGCTGCCATGAAGGGATAAAATTGGCTGGCCTCAAGGAAAGACTGCTGTTCATATGTCCATCTACAGGTATTATAGGAGCAGGGTGGGCAAAGATAACCTTCCTTGCACCATTATTACACTTACGCCAGTCTGCAGGAAGGGGTCATCCATCCAGTATCTGAGGAGCTAGGGTGCACCAAGAAAGCATTCATCCAGCATTATTCCATCCAAGGGGTAATCAGGGATAGCTACAGTCCTTGGGCAGCTCCCCTGGTGTTAGTCAAAAAGAAAGATGGTACAATGCGCATGTGTGTAGATTACAGACAGCTTAACAAAATTACTCACCAAGATGCATACCCCTTACCTCGCAGAGTCTCTAGCAGCATTAAGATCAGCTAGGTTCTTCTCCACTTTGAGCTTAACCAGTGGGTACTGGCAGGTTCCTGTTGCTGAGGCAGACAAAGAAAAAACTGCGTTCACTACTCCTATGGGGCTATGCTAATTTAATTACATGCAGTTCGGATTGAGCAGTGCTCCTGGGACCTTTCAGAGAATTATGGAATGTTGCCTGGGACATATGAACTTTGAGACTGTGCTATTGTACTTGGACGATGTGATTGTATATTTCAGGACCTATGAGGAACATCTGCAACACCTGGCAGAGGTCTGAGAGGCGTTATCCAACTTCGGCTTAAGGGTAAAACCATCTAAGTGTCATCTCCTAAAGCCCAAAGTGCAATATTTAGGCCATGTCGTGAGTGCAGAAAGAGGAGCACCTGACCCAGACAAAGTGACTTTCATAAGAGACTGGCAGGTACCCACCAACATCCAAGAGGTCAGACAATTTCTAGGCCTAGTGGGATACTACAGACGCTTTATCAAAGACTTTACTAAATTGGCAGGCCCCCTTCAAGATCTCCTAGTTGGCCAACCCAAAAAGGCCAGAGGCAAGAGTCTCCTGATTGAGTGGAATGCTAAGTTGGATGAGTCATTCAACAGCCTTAAGCAAAAACTTACTGGAGAAGAGATCTTAGCGTATCCAGACTACGATCAGCTGTTTATCCTGCACACCGATGCCAGCAATGTTGAGTTAGGAGCCGTCCTATCTCAAGTGCAGCAGGGTAAGGAGAAAGTCATTGCTTATGCCAGTCAGAAGCTTTGTCCTACTGAGAGGAACCCAACCAACTATAGCTCCTTCAAGCTAGAATTCTTGGCTATCGTTTGGGCAGTGACTAGAGGTTAAAGCACTATTTGGCCTCATCTAAATTTACCATCTATACAGACAACAATCCTTTAGCCCATCTGGAGACTGCCAGGCTCGGTTCCCTGGAACAAAGATGGATGGCTCGGTTGTCCAATTATAAGTTCGTCATCAAATACCGAGCTGGCACTAAAAATGCCAATGCCGATGTCTTGTCCCGTATGCCAAATGCTCCTGATCCAGCAGAAGATCTACAAGACCTGGAAGAAATAGAGATGCCGGCGTTCCACTGCCACGGTGCCTCCCAAGACTCAAACCACTTGACAGGGAGTCTTGCCATTAACGAAGTTTCCTTTAATCCACTACCCCACCATGGTTGGGCAGAGACGCAGAGCAGTGACCCGGCTATATGTATGGTCAAAGAAATCCTTAGTGAAGCAGATTCGTCTCCAGCTCCTGATGCGCCTGCAGATGTCCAACAGTTGTGGAAAGAGAGAAAGAAGCTGTTCCTTTTTGAAGGCAAGTTAATCCGAAGAGCTATTAACCCACGTACGTATGAACTGGTATAGCAGATCGTGGTCCCCAAAAAGGACGTGCCCATGGTCTTGGAAGCTTACCATAATCAAGCGGGACACTTTGGTTTGAAAAATCTGGAAGTAGTCATCCGCGACCGCTTCTTCTGGACAGGTATGAGCCGGTCCATTGAATAGTGGTGTAGGAAATGCGGCCCATGTAATCTCAGAAGAAAGATTTCTGCCAATCAAAGGGCCCCTTTGAAGGCCATCATCACTAAACAACCTTTGGAACTGGTGGCCCTAGACCACGTGCAACTAACCCCAAGCCGATCTGGGTATGCCTTAAAAATAGTGGATCACTATTCCCGTTTCCTGGTGGTCTTTCCAGTGAAAGACCAAACAGCAAGAACAGCTGCAAAGGCATTCCAGGAATATTTATGCAGACCCCATGGCTACCCAAATCAAGTGCTGACAGACGGAGATCAAGCCTTTGAAGCAGAAGTCTTTCAAGAATTTTGCTCTCTCTATGGATGTAAAAAGATCGGAACTACAACATACCACCCACAAGGCAATGGACTTTGCGAAAAACTGAATCATCTGGTGATCAATTTATTGCAGATCCTACCACTAGAAGAAAGGAACCAATGGCCTGAGAAATGACCTGATTTGATTGAAATGTACAATCATATCCCAACCAGTGCAACAGGATATGCCGCAACTTGCTTGATGAGTGCACGTCCAGGTAAACTCCCCATCGACCTAGAAATGAGAGTCCTAACTCCTGAAACCATATCCAGCCAATTGGACACGGATTGGAATACAGAAAGGCAACTGCAGTATCAAAAAGTTCAGCAATGTGTAGAGGAAAGTCTTGCTCAAGCTAGGCAAAAACAGGAAAGGAACTTTAATAGACATGCTGTGGCAACCCCCTTACCAACAGGTGAACAAGTGCTGAAGAAAAAGAGAAGAAACCACAAGTTAGATGACCAATGGGAGGCTCAGCCTTACACTATTCAACCGTCTAGCTATGACAACAGCAAAGTGTGTACCATCTCCAAAGACTGGAAAAACGTGTGCCCCCGTATCCAGAGACAATCCATAATAATAATAATCTTTATTTTTATATAGCGCTAACATATTCCGCAGCGCTTTACAGTTTGCACACATTATTATCACTGTCCCTGATGGGACTCAAAATCTAAAGTTCCCTATCTTTGGAATGTGGGAGGAAACCGGAGTACCCAGAGGAAAACCACGCAAACATGGGGAAACATACAAACTCCTTGCAGATGTTGTCCTTGGTGGGATTTGAACCCAGGACTCCAGTACTGCAAAGCATCAGTGCTATCCACTTAGCCACTGTGCTGCCCTAATCTGAAAGTATGTCCAGCACAGCTGCGTGAAAGAGTTGAGACTGTTGTGAATTCCCTTGCTCGAATTTCTGAGCCGAAGCTCCCTCTGGTGGTTACTGAGAGAAGTGGAGCTGGCCAGGTGGATGGAAGTTCTCCACCTGACGACAATTATTGGGAACCTGGGATTACTGGCTGGGAGCATATAATTGAGCTGGCTGCTCTTGGAGGTTGCTGGTGATTTCCTCTGTGTTCATTTAGAGTTCTTTTGTCCCCTACCTGATCTGCATGGTTCAGCTATGTGATTCTTTTGCTAATCCTTTGCATCAAATCTGGTTGTGTCTTTTTTTGCTTTCTGTTTTGCTGCTAGGGTTCAGCGTGCTCCCTGCTGGGAGCAGCGCTGGTGTTGTGAGCTCATTTTCGGGTTTGCCTCTGGTTTCTGGTGAGGGTTATGGAGCTGGCTGTGCTGACAGAGGAGTAGTGAGTTCTCTATCTGGACTCCCTCTGTTGGTGAAGGGAAGTAATGAAGCTGATCTAAATGGCAGAGACCGGCCACTTGAGGAAGAGGACTGCGATTGGACATCAGGAGTTTTTGATTGGATTTAAGGCAGCCGACTCCCTAGTTTCTTGCTGGTGATTTTTCCTGACTGTGGCTTCTGGTTTCCAGTTTGGTTCTTGCCTTCTTAAAGCTAAGTTTTCTCTGCTATTGTTCATATGAGTTTTTGTCTGGTTTACTTAGTTTTTGTGTTCAGCCAGTCCTGGCTGGGACTGGGCTGAATCCCCATTTTGTCTCTGATCAGTTGATCTCTTTTGCTCTGTCTTCAGAATATACCTGAGTGCTGATATAGGGAATTGAAGTCTAGCGACTTCAGGGCTTTTTTTCTATCAGACGTGTTGGACAGGGTTTTCTGCGTGATTGCAGACAGCAGCTTTTCTTTCCTGTCCTTTCTAGTTAGTGAGGGCCCCATCGTTTGCTCAGCCTATCTTTCTATCTGTGTTTGTGTTTTCATCTTGTTTCACCGACAATACATGTTGGGGGCTGTCTATTGCTTTGGGGTCTGCTCTGGGGCAGTTTAGATTTTCCCTTTCTTTAGGCTTATTTAGTTCTCCGGCCGTGACGAGGCGTCTAGGACCACCGTAAGCACACTCCACGGCTACTGCTAGTTGTGTGGATAGGATCAGGGGTCTGCAATCCGCTAGTTACCAACCTCTCCGGTTTTCTGGGCTTAGCTTGCTTTTTGTTTTTTCCTCCTCTGTGACTCATTCATAACAGCTGGGTCTTGCTTCATTTGTTCCAGCTTGTTTATTCCCCTGTTATGTTAGTATCTTTTTGCTTTGCTGCCAGTTATACCAGAGTGCTGATCTAGCGGGGTTTTGTCTACGGCGCGACGTCAAGAGTTAAGTAGGCGTAATAAGTTATGCTTTTTTGTGGGGACGCCTGTCATGTTATTTCTGTCTGCCCTAAATGAGAAAAATGTTTTGCTCATGCATTTACGGTGGGCAGTGTACAGCCTAAGTTCCTGTTGGCGGTTACCTTGATCTGCTCCCTTACTACTTTTTCTGCTAAGGCCTTTGTTGATTCAGGACCAGGTTTGAATCTGATGGATCTTGACTATGCCAAGCGTTGTGGTTTCCCCATGGTGCCCCTGAGAACCCCTATTCCCTTGAGGGGGATTGATGGTACCCCTTTTGCAGGGAATAAACCTCAGTTTTGAACCCAGGTGGTAATGCGGGTCGCCCCGGACCATCAAGAGAATTGTAAATTTTTGGTGTTGCACAATTTACATGATACTATTGTTCTGGGTTTTCCTTGGTTGCAAACCCATAATCCTATTTTAGATTGGAAATCTCTGTCTGTGGTGAGTTGGGGTTGTCAGTGTGTTCTTGGTGACACTCCTGATTTCTCCACCTCTCCCCAGTCTCAAGACTTTCCTGACTATTTGGCTGATTTTTCTGATGTATTTACAATCAATGATCCGTAGGTCACCGCTTCGGCAAATTATTGGCTGCAGCATTCACACAACCATTTCTGTTGGAAGAAGAAACTATGAGACTGGTGGTGACCAGTCATACTTGGAGAGACCAGTACCACTCATACTTGGAGAGCAATAGTGAGGATCAGTAAATGCATGTACAAGAAGCCACGTACATCTGCTGAATATATCTCCTTTTAACCTACATAAACTTTTTGTTTAGGCTTCAATCTGTTTCTGGTGGCTGCACATGAGTTTGGCCACTCCTTGGGACTCAATCACTCTCAAGACCGGCAGGCCCTGATGTTTCCAACCTACCGCTATGTAAATACAGACAATTACCGCCTGCCACAAGATGACGTCAATGGAATACAGTCACTGTATGGTCGAAGGCGCAAGTAACTCCTATAGAAACCTGCCAGAATGGATTTTATCCAAGAGCGGAAAAGCTAATTATTGGTATAAACTATAAACGTGCAATAAATATATAAATATAAGATAAGAGTATCTGACAGTACAATATAGATTACAGCAACGTTAGCGTGCCGCATTTGCAATATAACAATACCAATTGTACTAATGATTTGTATAAGGTAGATCTCTACTTATGTTGTATCTAGAAGATTTGAAAATGAAGGTTCAACTAATTTGTATCTCATTTGTATTGTCGGCCCAAAAGAAAGATCTTTTATATCAATGATGCCTTGCCGAAAAGGTTATACCAAAATATACCAATGACATGATAAAGTGCTTTCCCTTATTGTCCAGGAACAGAAAAAACTGTCAACAAAGAGATTTTCAAGAGGTTTTTGGAGCAGTATCTGAACTCCCCAAATCCTCCTCTAAATCTCAAAACACCTCAAAAACGGTGAGTTTCCGTTCGGCTACTGCTTCGAGAACTGAGCAAAAAGACAAATAGAAAATAAGAGTTTAGTTCTCTTTACAGGAACAGCAGCACTTTTGTCGTAGGCTGAGACTGATATTGCAGCTCAGTGTAATTCAAGGGATTAAGGATGAATTGCAATACGAGGGACATACCAAGTACACTGGAAAATGCAAACCCCATCTAATTTGTTACAACTAGTGATGAGCGAGTATACTCGCTGCTTGGGTCTCCCCGAGCATGCTCGGGTGTCCTCCAAGTATTTTGGTGTGCTCGGAGATTTAGTTTTCATCGTCTCAGCTGCATGATTTGTGGCTGCTAGACAGCTTGAATACATGTGTGGAATGCCTGCTTGTTAGGGAATTCCCACATGTATTCAGCCTGTCTACAAGTCGCAAATCATGCAGCTGAGACGACGAAAACTAAATCTCCGAGCACGCCAAAATACTCGGAGATCACCCGAGCAACAATGCTACTCGCCCATCACTAGTTACAACTGCTTGAAATGTGAAAAGTAACGCAAGTAAAATTCTAGTGCAAATTAAAAAATATAAATAAAAAAAAAAAAAAAATATATATATATATATATATATACACTCACTGGCCACTTTATTAGGTACACCTGTCCAACTGTGTGTTAAGACTTAATTTCTAATCAGCCAATCACATGGCGGCAACTCAGTGCATTTAGGCATGTAGACATGGTCAAGACAATCTCCTGCAGTTCAAACCGAGCATCAGTATGGGGAAGAAAGGTGATTTGAGTGCCTTTGAACGTGGCAAGATTGTTGGTGCCAGAAGGGCTGGTCTGAGTATTTCAGAAACTGCTGATCTACTGGGATTTTCACGCACAACCATCTCTAGGGTTTACAGAGAATGGTCCGAAAAAGAAAAAAAATCCAGTGAGCGGCAGTTCTGTGGCCGGAAATGCCTTGTTGATGCCAGAGGTCAGAGGAGAATGGGCAGACTGGTTCGAGCTGATAGAAAGGCAACAGTGACTCAAATTGCCACCCGTTACAACCAAGGTAGGCAGAAGAGCATCTCTGAACGCACAGTGCGTCGAACTTTGAGGCAGATGGGCTACAGCAGCAGAAGACCACACTGGGTACCACTCCTCTCAGCTAAGAACAGGCATCTGATGGCTACTTTCAGCAGGATAATGCGCCATGTCATAAAGCTCGAATCATCTCAGATTGGTTTCTTGAACATGACAATGAGTTCACTGTACTCAAATGGCCTCCTCAGTCACCAGATCTCAATCCAATAGAGCATCTTTGGGATGTGGTGGAACGGGAGATTCGCATCAGGGATGTGCAGCCGACAAATCTGCGCCAACTGTGTGATGCCATCATGTCAATATGGTCCAAAATCTCTGAGGAATGCTTCCAGCACCTTATTGAATCTCTGCCACGAAGAATTGAGGCAGTTCTGAAGGCAAAAGGGGGTCCAACCCGTTACTAGCATGGTGTACCTAATAAAGTGGCCAGTGAGTGTATATATAGTGAGGTAGCGCTGTCATTTACTTAGGGAATTCTCGCTTGGCAGCGAACAAAACACATCCGGCAGGGGTTTTCCATCAAACATAGCAGTCCATGCGGTTTATTATGCAGCATAAACCGATAGAAGCAATCAACAAAACTTCACATAAAGAGCAGAGCGTCCATTATAGCTTCCCTCAGTAAACCCAGTGTTCACACAGGTTGCTCAATGTCCAGCATACAGGCTCTCTTAGCCTCATTTATCTCACCCACGTCAGGGTCTCCACATGGTTCCGTCACTCATGCTGCAGACGTCCATATCCCTCCAAGGAACTTTCAGCCTCTGGCAGCCATTACACACAGCCACACACCGGCTGTTAGCCAGGAGACAATCCTGGGCACGGGACCTTCCGCTCTGGACCAACCAGATCCCTGCATTCACCACATGTGACCTACCCTGGCCACATAATATGGTCTACAGCCACGCCCACCGGCTCACGTGACTATGACCTCATCACAGGTCCTTCACAGACTCACATAGCCTTTTACTACAGGCATTTTCAGACACTCCCCTGGGTGGGTTTGTAGGTAACCAGACCCCCCCCAACTCTCTAGTTACCTGGAGACTTCTCCCTTACATATTAACGCATCTCAGCAAAGACCTTGCTGATCACACATACATAAGTCTCCATCTCAAAACCACCCCCTTTGAGATACCTAACGGCCATTCAATATTCTGCCATTCATCCATTCTCCTGGGACCTCCGCACAGCGCCTCCTAGCGGACACAATGGCTACTACACCACAATATATATATATATATATATATATATGGAAAAATTTAAGCTGGCGCTACTGCCCTTATAACCATGTGTATGGTGTTATGGGGCACTTACAAACCACAAGTCAATGGCTACCTATAGTGCCACCACAATGACATTTCAGAGCTAATCTACTTTTACTATCTTAAATTCAGAATGGCTTCCTTTATACTAAGAGGAATTTTTTCTGTATCGTGCTTTGGTTTTCTGTGCAAATGCAATAATATAATAAATTGATAAAATATTCCTTTGAAACTCTCGAATCTGTATCTACACTTTAGTACTTCTGTAGGGTCTGACCATCTGGCATGACGTGATGCTTCTGTACGCCGGCAGGTCCAAGTGTACCACAACAGTGTTGAGCTTGATAGTCTTGTCGGGATCCCTCAGATTACTCTTTCATCTGAAGGACCGATGTTCTTGGGTGTGAAGCATCATATGTCTCTAATTAAATCAGCTCCGTCGAGAAGAACTATACAAACACCAGCTGTATGGTACAACTCGGGATGCCTGTCAAGACGCCTCTGGCTTATCAGTTAGGCTTCCGTCTTTTATAGTAAAGAATTTAAACATTTTACAGACATGCGCAGTACAAATGATTTTACAACTTGTTTTCGACAAAGAAAGTCATTTAGGCGAAAAAGCAGAGGTATTTGACCTTGGTTCACAAGGGAGATGTCTGAGACATCTCCTCGAAGAACAGATAAGGTTTTAAACAAGAGAATGCAACATAGACAGAACTCAATTTAACTCCTTCAGTTCCTATCATTCCCCCCTTTGACATCTTCATTTTCCACAATCTGGAACACTGGATCCTGCAACAACAGCGGATAGTGGCTCGTTCACCAGGTACTATCCCAGGCCGACGGGTTGCCCAAGGGAGACAGGTCTTCTACCTTCTCCATCCCCCAGATACTGAAGCCACGTCCATCATTGCAAGAGTACGCTCCTTCATGCCAGAAATGAGATGTCAATCTAGGACTCAAAGGAATAATAGTTAAATTCTTGTTGTTTACAGTCAAACTTCCTTATCTATTTCTACATCTTTTCTTGCATACAGAGATACACCAAAAAACAAGTTTCAATAGCACATATATTACGAAGATACAGACAACAATACGTAATAGACTTAGTATAATCCCAGTTATCCAGCCTCCAATACCCTTAAACCAATTAGCTGGATTAAGAAAGGAGAATGTATCTGACCACCAACTATCCTTAGTACGATCATTGTCTTTATTGTACTGATCTCTAAGTTTTTGAACATCCTCTATTTTTGATCTTAACTTTAAACTACTGTTGGGATCTATATAATGACAGCAAGCTGGTCCGATGACTTGACACATACCTCCTTGCGCTGCAGTTAAATAATCTAATACTATGGTATGCTGATTAGTGGCTATGATGAGCTGATTTTGGACAGCAACGGTCGTGTTCAATATATCCAATATATCCCATATTTGGTCATCTAAGTAATCTGTAGCCCTGACTAATTTATCCCACATTTGAGTAATCATAGGATAAATAAAAATAGAGCTGACAATTTTATTGGCCACACTCATCTGCACTATATGTGGTCTCCCAGAGAGGCGAGGTGTATTGTCAGCAGCTCTTTTGTACAACGTGTGTTTAGGTATGCTCTGAGTACTCAACTGGTCATTCGGAATAACAAAGGTAGCTGGAGTCAAACGTCCCAGAGTACAAGCACCTTTTACCCCTACTGGCAACCATTTATATGCATTGTCTCCACATATCCAGTACATGTCACTAGGTAGGTCCCATAGGGCTGAATGTTGTAATACCAGTCTATGAACTAAATCTATGAACGCAGATACATTCTGGAGCATGCACCAAGGTGAAAATTGTCCTAAAGGACTACAATACCCTACATCGGGATTTCCACAGGTGGGAGTTCCTTTCTCATATCCAGATAACTCGTTACAAGGTATATTACCTGAAATATTAAAACAAGTTTCATTATTGCCCTGGGGAAATAAATTGGAATACTCCCAGGACGTGTTATGCAACCTTCTTTCTAGCAGTATTGGTTTGAAGGCATCAGTAGAGTGGGAAGTTACATTAAAACTAACTTGTAGGCCATACATTGGAATTTGCCCCAGGTAGGTTAATCGAGTTCTATTCCTGGGTACCCAAGCCCCCCCTTTATATGCCAGATATTGAAGGTATGTGTTACTTCCTGAAAGATTACCCTGCCACCAAGGGTATCCTACCCATCCCACAATAGGTATACCAACAGTTGTGTTCCATAACTTCACATTATTTGTGGCATTATTAGCAAGTGTATCAGAACAACTGGTCCAGGCAAATAATTCCTCGGGTGGCACAGGAATAACAAGGAACGGAATACTAGTGGCTGATACTGCTGAATGTGTGCAGATCCAGCAAATGATTTGACCAATCATTTAGTATTTTTTCATGATGTTGTATAAACTTATTATTCAAGGACATTGGAGAATTTAGATTGTCCCACGCAGCTACCATTATTACAGATAATGCAACAAAACCAAACCAAAACATTATGCACTCTTATGCTTTGTTAACTCCTGTGGCTAGTTTGCAATGCGATGCGTGGATCCAGGTTGGTCGTCCTTCCAACTTAACAGAAGTAGGCGTTGTTAGGAGTACTTGGTAAGGTCCTTGATATCGGGGTTCAAGGGTCTTTCTGGAGTGTTTCTTGACATATACGTAATCACCAGGTTGTAGACAGTGATTCCTTCCACACTATCTGGATCTGGAGTGGAAGAGAAAACTAGAGAATGCATTTGAGTTAAATGCTTTTGCAACTGGATTACATAACTTGTCAAATTATCCACATTGAGTGTTAAGACCTGTGGGTAGTACAACCCTGTGTTCGGTGGTCTTCCAAACAGTATCTCGAAGGGTGACAGTTTAGCTTTCCCCGTGGGTGTGTACCTTACTGAGAATAATGCTAATGGGAGACACTCTGGCCATGGTTTATGGGTTTGTTCCATGGTTTTCTGTATTTTCAATTTTAGTGTCCCGTTCATTCTCTCTACCTTCCCTGAACTCTGTGGGTGGTAGGGTGTATGAAATGCTTGTTCTACACCTATCATTTGCATTACATTTTGCATTACCTCAGCAGTAAAGTGTGTACCTCTGTCTGATTCAATTGTTTCAGGGACACCGAATCGTGGTACTAGTTCCATCACCAGTTTCTTTGCAGTAGCTTGAGCTGTAGCCGTTTTCACCGGGTAGGCCTCTGGCCATCCAGAGAAGAGATCTACACATACTAGGATATTTGCATACACTCCTACCTTGGTAGCTGTATGTCGTCAATCTGCCGTCTCTGAAACGGGTAGAGAGGCCTAGGTGTCGCTTTCTTAGGGACTTTTACTGTTTTACCTGGGTTGTGCTGTGCACAGATGAGGCATGATTGTACAAGTTTCGCGGCTGCGCAACTGAAGCCAGGAGCGATCCAGAAGGCATCTACCATGGCACACGTGACTTTTTGAGGTGTGATTGGGGCCATGTGCTGCTTGCGCCATGATTGGGAACAGGGACTTTGGTGGGCACATTTTATCCTTATTCTCCCATACTCCATTTGAGTTCAGCTCAGCTCCCAGTCTCCCCCGGTGTACCTTCTCTGTTTGGGCAGCCTTTTGCTGGAGGGATTTCAGGACATCTAGACCCAATGTGGCTGGAATACGCTGACTCCCCGCCACCGTCCACTGCTCTCTCTAGGCCGCCTTGTGCTATTTTAGCAGCCTCGTTCGCCCTTCTATTGCCCTCTACCTCCACGGAGTCACCTTTGTGTGTGCTTTTACCTTGACAATGCCAACCTGGACTGGTAACATCAATGCCTCCATCAATTGTTTCACCAGCTCTGCATTTTTAATGGGCTTCGAATCTGTGAAAATATTAGCGACTTTACCTGCAGCGGCTCTACACGCCTCAGTGAGTGCCTTCAACTCTGCCTCCTGCGCCGACATGTGAGGAGAGAGTGGTTCCGCTCGGATTACCTCATGTGAGGATACTACTGCATATCCAGTGTAGAATCGTCCATCCTGGTGGTATCTGGGGCCATCTACAAAAAAGAAACTCAAAGTCTGCATTAGGAACAGGTTTTTCATGAATGTGTGCAAACCCAACTGTCTCCTGACTCATCAGTTCTATGCAGACATGTTCATGCGTCATGTCAAAGTATCCTTCCTCACTTGCCAATACGGTCACCAATTCCCCCTTTTCTGAATCCACAGGCAGGAGGGTGGCTGGATTCAGAACGTTACATCTTTTGAGGAGTGACATACTCAGGAATTAGTAGAGCACACTCAAGTCGGAGCTGTCTGGCCATAGACAGATGTTTTGGTTGAACTTGTAGGAGTATGGCATGGATGTCATGTGGGGAATAGATTGTCAAAAGAAACGTCAGTGTCATCTCACATGCCTTCCCTATTACGTCTCCACTTTTTTCCTTGTGCTCCAGCATACATGACAGGTCGTTTTATTGTCCTTGTTTGCTTAATTTCTTTAGCTACCTTAAGGAGGTCTTTCGGATCTACATGTCTCCATTCAGGTCTGGCTGTCTGTACTGCGTCTCGTAAGTCTTTGTTCATACCGTCAATGAATGCATTCACCAGTATTCTAACATCAAGTGGGTTTATGCAAATGTACCCCATGTCTGCCCATTTCAGCTGTAACCGTCCAAGGTACATCTCTACTCTCTCTCCTCTTTGCTGTGTCACATTAGTCAGGAGTACAGACTGCTCTGATTGTTCCACTGCAGCCCATTGTCTTAGTGACTCACAGTACGTCTCCCCAGATCGTGCAGATTTATCATCCATGCCCCAAGCCTGATTCTTTGTCACATCTGTGTGTCTTAATTATATGATCTAGTGCGTCACCTGCCTTTAAACTCATCAACCTCTCTAGGTCTGCCCAGGTACACTTATATGTCTGCTGTACTTCCTTTATGTGTCTGTAAAACGGGAATGGTTGGTCTTCAGGGGCAGGCAGCTGCTTCAGCAAAGCTAGCTGGTCAGAGGGGCTCCAGGGATAATACACCTGTATCTTTCTTATTCTAGTCACACTTCTAGGTCCTGCTGGGGTTGGCCGTCTGATGTCTACTGTCAGCTTACTCCTCAAGGGCCAATGTCCCCACTACCCACTATCCACACTATTATGTCAGCTTCTTATGATCTTGTCTGGATAGGATTTAGTGCAATTCTCTTAGGTCAGTAGCACAGGTCACACAAGTAGCTATTCAGTCTGGGTTTGTCTGAGTCTGACCACAGTGTTTACAAGTCCATCTATTTTGTCTGGGTCTCTGGTTACACTTTGTCAATCAAACATTCATAATACACCTTCCATACTGCTGCACATTCTCAAGCATCATTTATTCACTTGCTATTTTCTTCACTTGTCTGTGCCTTTTTGTACATCCAGACTTTCACACTCTGGTATTTTTGCCTTTTTCAATGTTTGTCCCACTTGTTTTACTGCTTCCTTCCTTCTCTGTCTTTTGTAATTTGACACAATTTGCTATACAAATCAATCACACAACTAGAAGCAGGTTCAAACACATTAATGACCAAGCAATCACTTACAATTCCCTTCTAAATTAGGCACCATATCTTACTTTTAACTTCCAATCTTCAATTAAGTACTGTTGCTTTAAAATGCACAAATCTTTCAGCGTGTACCTTACGGATAGAATTACAGAGAATTTTGAGCACAGCTCACACTCAGCAGAGATAAGAGCGAAGGGAGAAGAAAAACTACGCAGCGGTATCATTCCCCCCTCCCATCAGAATGCAGCGTCGTCCTTCACAGAATTCTGTAGTTCTTTAGATTTATCAAAATCAATTTCTACAAAGAAACTCAAAATCACGGGATTTCACTGTAAGGGCAGATAACTGTATAATGAGATTAACCATGTCTTGCCCTTTTTCTGGCCAAATGCATTCAGTAAACTTTACAATGTAATGCCACATATAACACGAACTATATCATTACTCAATTCATTCAGTCTCAGATGTAGATTTGAAATATCTATAACGCATCTGTCCGGGATTCCACCACAACTAGAAAGGTCACAAATCTCTTGACACAAAAATGATGTGTGATGATTCATTCATACGTGCTCATTCACTGATTTTTTTTTTTTTTTTTTTTTTTTTTTTACTCAATTACTCATCTCTCATCTTATTCAGAGGTTCTCATAGACATATATACAAGGATTCACACAGCCTGCCTATCTTGCACTTTGGATTTGATTAATACTTTTTCCAGGTTCTTTGCTGCACTACTTCCATATCTATCCTCAATTATATCACATAACCGATTTCCTTCTTCAGGTGTCTTTCCCTGACTGTTCCCCATCTTATCTTTTATTCTTATCCTGTCTCTCTTGTTGTCTTCCTGTTAGTCCCCTGCCTTAGGTGGTGTATTGGGTAAGCTCAAGACTAGGCTCTACTATACCTCGTTACCTTCTTCCTAAGGTGCTAACAGGCTAAATGGAGTGTCTGTTCCTCGGTGTACTACGTGTTTCGTGTACTTATATGCTATGTAGCATCCGAACAGAAATACTCCCACAACACACAGGATTGTAAATAAAGTGTCCATCTACTGGGGTTCTTCAGTCATATCCTGTCACAGGCTCATTTCACGGTCCTGTGCTCATTCGGTCACACTCTTATCTGTCACAAGGTTTATTCGTAAAGGGTGTTGATTTAAGCTTAGGCGGTGACCTCCCCGAAAGGACGCTGTCACATGACCCAGTTAGGCAATATCACCACTCTTTGAACGAATACCTACTGTGCAGCTTATTTTTCTACTTTCCACAACCTTTCAAATCAAAGTAGCCATTCAACAACCTCCTCTATTCCTAGTGCGGAACCGTCTATTGTGAAAAACTTGTCCGTCCGGGCTGCGCAGTATGAACTGTTCACCCAGCCTTATATTCCATAATGTCAGACCTCTCCCATTTTGATTTGCATCAGCTCTTTTTCTAAAAATAGCTGTGCACACACAGAACCTACAGTAACCTCTCATTCGAGCAGAAATTACATATGCGTGTCACACCCGATTTCCTCAGAGTTCTTATATGGACCTGATTTTACGGCCCCCTCCTCTACTAGATTCCCCTTTATACGGACCTTAGTTATAATGATAGATTATGAAGAGCAGAGAAGAGAAAAATTGATCTCTTACCTGGCCAGGTGTTTAGGTCTGCTGTTCACAATTTCATCAGTAACTGGAGTGGTCTGTAGATCGGGTAGTCTTGGAGAGGTGCCTATATCAGGTCCCTGTTTCGGGCGCCAGGAAACTGTCGGGATCCCTCAGATTACTCTTTCATCTGAAGGACCGATGTTCTTGGGTGTGAAGCATCATATGTCTCTAATTAAATCAGCTCCGTCGAGAAGAACTATACAAACACCAGCTGTATGGTACAACTCGGGATGCCTGTCAAGACGCCTCTGGCTTATCAGTTAGGCTTCCGTCTTTTATAGTAAAGAATTTAAACATTTTACAGACATGCGCAGTACAAATGATTTTACAACTTGTTTTCGACAAAGAAAGTCATTTAGGCGAAAAAGCAGAGGTATTTGACCTTGGTTCACAAGGGAGATGTCTGAGACATCTCCTCGAAGAACAGATAAGGTTTTAAACAAGAGAATGCAACATAGACAGAACTCAATTTAACTCCTTCAGTTCCTATCAGTCTCCTTTAACCACCCAAGGTGCAGGATGTTCTCGCCACACTGGAAGGCCTAACCTAACCTCACAAGACAAGAGAAGAGATCACATTTTTTATGTGACAGCCTCAGCATTCTCAGAGCCCGCACTACACATAACACAGTGGGGGCGACGTACTGATCCTGTCTATTATTTATACTGGAGGGCACTGTACTGCATAAGGAAAGTGCCCCTGACTGGGGTGCCTTTCCTCCCCTACCCTTAGGGTTAATTGAGCTGGCCCACCCATGTTGCTTTGGGGCAGGTATTTAGTATTGTAGGGCCAATGGGGATCAGGAAGGGGTTAGTACAGCCCCTTCCTGTAGTTATATAGCATCAGTCACCAGGCCGCCCTCCCTCTTTCTCATGGCAGCTAATCCTGGAAGTGCTTGTCGAGCACTGTCTGGCGGTATTATGGCAGACCCTCTAATGGAGGCCCTGCGATTGCGCGTGCTGCAAGAGGGAGAGTCCTGGCTGCATAGTTTCCTGGCGGGGATTGACACTCACCTAGCATCCCCACGGGCTGCGGCTTCTCTGGGGGCACCTGGTCCTGGCGCGGCTTCACCGCGGTCGGGTCCGGCCGCCGCCGCGGTGGTACAGGAGGATCAGCCAGCGGCGGTGGGGGTGAGTGGAGGCAGGCGGTCCGAGCGTTGATCCCGCCCTCCTTTAAGGCTGCGCGATGCCTCGCCGGCGCTGGCTGGGGTTTCCCGGCGGCGCGCGGCTAGGCGGAAGTCGCCGCCCCCAGTCTTCCGGTCCAGGGACACAGATCGTGCAGCGGCACCTGCACGTGGGAAAAAGAGGTGCGGGTCCAGGGTTAGGGAGGCGGAGGGTCCCGGGCAAGCGAGCGGCATATCGGCGGTGGTTGGGAGGGATCAGGGCCAGTCGGCACGGGGGAGTAATTTGGTTGGGGACGTGGGAACAATAATGGGAGGGAGGCACAGTGCGTCCTCCTCTGGGTCAACCGAGGACCAGGTCATTGAGCAGCCCATTGCGCCCAGGGTGGAGGAACGGGGGGGGGGCAGTGTGTCCCAGATTACTTTGGCGGGGGTTCAGGCATCCTCTCCTCTCGTAGGGTTGTGTGTGCCGAGCACTACAGTGCTTGCTCCTGCGCCGCAGGGTGGTGGCGTTCAAGGGGATGTCGGTTTGGGCCAGGCTTCGGCTACTGCCGTAGCCGGTGATAGCAGGGAGACTTCCGTGGCTGCTCCAGTGGCTGATTACCCCCCGAAAGGGAGGCGAGGCAGGCGTAGACGCCGGAGATCCTCCTCCTCTTCCACTTACTCATCATCCCCGCAGACGCGTCGGCACGGGCACCACGCATCGCAGCGTCGCCATAAGAAATCAAGGCACTCTGGCCGCAGAGCGTCCTCTCGTGGTCGTCACCGTCCCCGGTCCTCGAGACATGGCTCTCCATCTTCAATGTCAGAGGTGTCCAGCGTGTCTGTGAGTCCCGAACTGATCCGTGGTCCTCCTCCCGAGCGTCGGGAGTCGAGGGCTCGATCAAGGACTTTCAGCCTAGTTGAGACGGGCGCGACTCCCGAGGCTACAAGTCACGGCATCAACGTTCTGGTGGGTCATCCGGGAGCCGGAGTTCCTCCACCTATGGGAGTCCCTCCTCCAACAGTGAATCCGGGTGAGTGTTCCCTGTTGGGATCTTCAAGTGTGGATAACGCAGCTATGATATCGGTTTTGCGAGCGTTGATAGGGCAATTGCCCCCTACGGCTGGCACAGCAACGGAGTGTCAAAAGGTGGATTCCCCGTTAGCAGGGGTGTATAAGGATACCATGTTTTGTGGGGTTAGTGCGCTAGGGTCGCACATTGATGATGATACCAAAAAGAAGATTTGGAGTAATGATTATATAGATATTTGGTCGCTGGTCTCGGTGGACCAGCACACCGTGGATAAAGAAAGGAGGTCGGTTGAGAGGTTTTCAGAGAGAGTTCGTCCCAAGGTGGCTAAGACTATGAATAATTGGTTGCAAGCTTTCGCTGTACTGGGTTGCATCATGGGGCTGAAGCATCCGAGCCGCTGCTCCGAGCTGTTTATTTACCAGGATATGATTTACAATTCATATAAGGCTCATGGGGGATCGGCTTGGTGGAAGTACGATGAGGAATTCAGGAGGCGTTTACCCCTTCACCCAGAAATTGGCTGGGGGGTGAAGGCGACTGAGGTGTGGCTGCGCCTTATGATGACTCAGAAGCTGTATCCCTTTCCGTCAGCGGCTGCTGGACAAGGATCAACAGGTTCCGGTTCAGTGGTCGTGCGGAGACCGGGTACCTGTTGGTTGTTCAATGAGGGACATTGTCGTTTTTACGGCCTCTGCAAATTCCGACATGAATGTTCGGCATGTGGAGGACCCCAACCGGCTTCCAGGTGTTCCCGCCCTGCGGGAAAGCTGCCAGTCAAGCCGCAGCAACCTGAGAGGAAAGACGCCGGTGAACGTGGTCGCGATGGAGCCATGGTTGGACCGTTATCATAATAAGGAGGCTGCAGGTATGCTGCGTTTTGGTTTTTCAGAAGGTTTTTTCACCCCTTTTAAATTGCATAGGTCCCTCGGTTTTGCGTCAAATTTGAAGTCTGCTCGGGAACACCCGGAGGTCCTGGTGGCGAAAGTGCAGAAGGAGGTAGCGTTGGGTAGAATGGCTGGTCCATTTGTATCCCCGCCTTTTCAGGATTTTTAGAGTATCACCGTTGGGAGTGGTGCCGTAGAAAGACCCGGGTTCCTTTCGTTTGATTCACCATTTGTCTCACCCGAAGGGGTCTTCGGTGAATGATGGTATTTCCCCTGAGGATGCGTCAGTATCGTATGCATCTTTTGACAGGGCTGTGGCTTTGGTCAGGGACGCGGGTAATGGAGCCTGGTTGGCGAAGTCTGATATTGATTCGGCGTTTCGTTTGCTTCCGGTGCACCCGGACTGTTTTCATTTGTTGGGTTGTCAAGTAGAAGGAGAGTTTTATTTTGACATGTGTCTTCCCATGGGATGTTCTATTCCGTGTTATTATTTTGAACTTTTTAGTTCATTTTGGAGTGGGTGGTGAGATGGGAGTCTGGAATGAGGTCTGTCACTCATTACTTGGATGATTTCCTTTTTGTCGGCCCCAAGGACTCAGAGGTGTGCAGCACTTTGCTTTCAACATTCACGTCTATTGCGCGGACCTTTGGTGTACCTTTGTCACCAGAGAAGACCATCGGTCCGGTTCAAACCTTGTTGTTTTTAGGCATTGAAATTGATACGGTGGCAATGGTGTATCGATTGCCAGGCGACAAGATTCAGAAGTTGGTCTCGTTGATTGAGGGTTTCATGTCTGTTCGGAAGGTTACACTGTTGCAGATGCAATCACTGTTGGGATAGTTGTTTTTTGCGAGCAGAGTCATGCCGGTAGGTAGGGCATTTTCACGTCGGCTGTCGTTGGCTACAAACGGGGCCTCCAGCCCGCACCACAGGGTGCGGGTGACGAGGGCCATGAAGGCGGATTTGGAGGTGTGGCTCTCTTTTTTGCAAACATTCAACGGGCATACTTGCTTTATGTTACCGTGCCGGACGGCACAGGATTTGCTTTTGTTTACATCAGTGGATGGTGTCGTTGGTTTCACGGCAGGTTTTGGGAACCGTCTGTGTCGGGAGACTTGGCCGGAGTTTTGGACCAGGTTGGGTTTTGATCGTGACAGGACCCTGTGCGAGATTTTTTCAATTGTTGTATTGATTGAGTTATGGGGCAATTTGCTGTGCAATCAGGAGATTCATTGGAAGACAATTACTCCAGGGGTGTCTCGCTGTCTCAATCATACGTCGTCTAGGTCTCCGCCGGTCTTGGGCCTTCTTCGTAGATTGGCTTTGCTCTGTTTGAAATTCAACATTTGGCTTCAGGGCTCAGTTGGTACAAGGCCCTGATGTTTTGTTGCTTAACTTTTCTGATTTTTCTGACCTCCTTGGTCAGCTCATAGGTATAGCAGGTAAAGTTTGCAGTTCTGCGTTTGAAGTGGCTCTTGTGTCCGCTGCTTTTGGACTGGCATTTTTCGGAGCCTTACGGGTAGGGGAGTTGGTTCCACGTTCAAAGCTTGATTTGTGGTGTGGTTTGCGGTTTGAGGACGTGGTTTTCTTGGAAGAGTCCGTGCGCGTGAGAATACGTAAATCGAAGACTGATCCTTTGGGTAGGGGTTCCTGGGTTCTGCTACGTGCTGCTAGATTCTCGTTGTGCCCGGTTGCTTTACTTCGGTCGTATGTAGCTGTTAGGACCGGAGTTAGTTTTTTCTTTTCGCATGCAGATGGTTTACCTTTAACTAGGTATCAATTTCAGGCTGTGTTTAATAGATGCTTGAAGGGGTTAGGAGATCCAGCTGGTGAGTATGGCACTCATTCTTTTCGTATTGGGGGAGCTACGGAGGCGGCAAATGAGGGTCTTCCTGATGCCGAAGTTCAAAGGATAGGGAGGTGGAAGTCGGCATGCTTTGCTCGTTACATTCGTCCGGATTTGTTATATTAACAATTTCTTTTTCCGCAGATTCCGTCAGACCGACTGTATGGTTGCTGGGACATTCCTACATCTTCTGGGCGGCGCAACGAGCCGAGGGTCGCCCAGGTGGATGGCACCTTGGATTTCGGGACGTAGCGTTTATGTGGAGAGGCATTAGGGGCCTGCAGTGGCCGCAAGTTTTACCTGAGGTGGTTTCGATTGCAAGGGGAGCTCGGGGGCCGAGCATTCTGGTGCTACATGCGGGGGGTAACGATCTTTGCTCGTACAAGGTGGCGGAGCTTTTGACTATGATGCGGGCTGATATGGAACGCTTTCATAGTTTTTTCCAGGAATTGGTGCTGGTTTGGTGAGAGATTGTCCCGAGGGCGGTGTGGCAAGGGGCTCGAGATGGTATGGCAGTTGAGCGCACGAGGAGGTCTATCAATGCCCGTATCTCTAAGTTTGTGCGTGAGAAATTCGGTGTGGTTATTCGTCACAGACAACTGGAAGGAAATAACAGTGCCCTGCTAAGGCCTGACGGGGTGCAATTGGGCGACATCGGGCTCGATATCTTCTTATCCGGTTTGCAGGATGGGGTAGAGCAAGCTTTGTTATTGATGGGTGGGGGTCGGAGTCCTGTTTAGAAAACAGGATCCTCCGTGGCGGTGTAAGAAGGAATGGCACAAAGCTACGGCTCGCTGGCTGACTTGCCTGCGATTACAGAGCAGGGCATTTGCGGCGAGTGTGTGTTTAGAGAAGCTAAGTGCCTCTAAAATGGTTGTTTGAGATACATTCAATAAAGCTGTGACCGACCTTTCACCCATCATTTGGTTTCCGTGTTTGATTTATTAATGGTTAAGTGGGGTAGAGGAAATGCTATTGGGGTTCTAGCCCTGAGTCACAACAGTCTGGAGGGCACTGTACTGCATAAGGAAAGTGCCCCTGACTGGGGTGCCTTTCCTCCCCTACCCTTAGGGTTAATTGAGCTGGCCCACCCATGTTGCTTTGGGGCAGGTATTTAGTATTGTAGGGCCAATGGGGGATCAGGAAGGGGTTAGTACAGCCCCTTCCTGTAGTTATATAGCATCAGTCACCAGGCCGCCCTCCCTCTTTCTCATGGCAGCTAATCCTGGAAGTGCTTGTCCCACCCTTCCTCCCTTTTGTATGATTGTTTACTAATGTTTATTCTATTCTGTTTTGTAGTTTCAAGTCACAGCGGTGTAAGAAGGAATGGCACAAAGCTACGGCTCGCTGGCTGACTTGCCTGCGATTACAGAGCAGGGCATTTGCGGCGAGTGTGTGTTTAGAGAAGCTAAGTGCCTCTAAAATGGTTGTTTGACATACATTCAATAAAGCTGTGACCGACCTTTCACCCATCATTTGGTTTCCGTGTTTGATTTATTAATGGTTAAGTGGGGTAGAGGAAATGCTATTGGGGTTCTAGCCCTGAGTCACAACAGTCAGTGTAAACTAATGTGCACTAAATGTTTCTGTGATTCATGCTGAATAATATGTAAATTGTCTCTTCAGGGAGGAACAGTACTAGAACTCTAGTCCCATCTAGTCCTCTGCATATTTAATTTCCCAGAGGAGCACGCATGGCTTATAAGTCAGACATTAACCCCACAAATATTATCCCACTTGCCACTGCACCAGAGCAAGTGGGAAAAGCTGAGCAAAGAGCCAGAATTCTACTTCAGGACCAAGCAGAAACTATCAGAATTTCTCCTAAACGCTACAGAATTGTGAGTGTGACACCGGTGTTCTACTGTGTTAGGGAGTAGAGCAGGATTCTTTAGCTAGGATGCTATAGCAGCATGGCCTGATTATCGGAAGCCAGATAGGAAGTTAGAAGAGAGTAGTTTATAGAAATTTTTTATACTGTCTGTATTGAACTTTGCATTGCCATAGCTGGAGCACAGGTTGTGTAAAACACTCTAGCTACTTCTTCCTGTATCTATTATTGTATTATCATTGCAAGAACCTTTATTCTTATTTTCTGACATAAAATCATTTGCCTTTTAATAAAGCCGGTGTTTTGCTTCTGCTTCTTCGTCCACTGTACTGTATTTGAATCCTGCCTGGCGGTGTCGTTCAGTCACCGCTACACAGCCTAAGACCAAGATCAGATGGCCGTATTCCATGGTCCTTGTATGGAGCACAAAGCCCAGACTGATCGCCAGCCTCCTGACCTAGACTAAACCTCTTAGGCTGCTTTCACACATCCGTCTTTTTTTAATCCGGCACGATGCGGCGAAAAGTGTGAAAATCGGATCCGGAATTGGATCCATTTTTTTCACATAGAATGTAATGATCGCCGCATCGTGCCGGATAGACATGCGGCGCCTCCGTTTTTTGCCGGATATGGCAAACATGCGCCGTCCGGCGTCTGCAAAAAACGTTGCCTGCAACTTTTTTTGCAGCGCCGTAACGGCTTTTTAAACAGCGCATGCCCGGACACTGAGTTTTAACCCCACAAGTTCCCGGCGAATGCGCGTCTCTCTCTCTCCTTACCTTTCAGCGGCTGACTCTCTCGTCCCCCGATGCTGTGCTGCAGCTCCTTTAAATGTTGTCCAAGCCGGTCCGGCTTTTCGCCGCACGCCGCTGGACCCAAGACACCGGATGTGTGAAAGTAGCCTAAGTCATACACGAGACTGAAGAGCTGAGGTCAGGAGATCCGTGGATGATCCGGTTATTATACTCTGTACATGGACTGTGTAATGCTCCTCTCAAAACCTGTGGTGTTATCGGGGGCTATTTTATTTTTCTTCTCATGGGGCAAAGATCTTACAGACAGGTACTTGCTATCTACTTGCCTGTTCTACCCGGCACTGTCTCTGAACATTCACTGACCGCTCTTGCCAGCAATTCAGCTGCTTCACATAAAAGAGCTGCTCTTTTTCTTCTAGGCTGTTCTGTGGGCGGTGTGTGACCACTGATGTCATGCTGATTAGCAGCCAGCTCCCCACAGTTAGGCCTCCTTTACATGTCTCATATTTCCGGTGCTAAAAAAAAGCACAAGTGAGGTCCGTGGTCTGTATCCATGTGTCAGTGTGACACCATCTGTGTGGCATTCGTATGTCTGTGTGTACATGTCAGTGTGTATACATGTGTACCATCTTGGTGCTGTCCATGTGCACCATCAGTGTGACAAATACTGGAATAAAATGAAAACTACAAATGACAAATGTTTAGGTATTAGATATGCAAAGATAGAGAAAGATGATAGATAGATAGATAGATAGATAGATAGATAGATAGATAGATAGTGTGACAGGGACACTGGTGTCATACGTGAGGGTAGATATGTGTCACAAAGGTTGCTTTCCTGCATGATGTGAAAGCCATAAGTGTTTTCTCCAGCATGATATGTGCTGATAGCATTCCAGTAGCTATATGGGTCTGTCTTTCATGGTGGGTAGGTTAGAGATGGGTGGGATGCCTACCCACCATATCTCCACCTGCAGGGTGTGGCTGGAGGGAGTTAAAGGGAATCTGTCACTTATTTTTTGGGCTATGAGATGCGGCCACCGCTATGAGGGGCTTATTTACAGCATTCTGTAATGCTGTAGATAAGCCGCCGATGTAACCTGAAAGAGAAGAAAAACGAGTTATATTATACTCACCCAGGGGCGGTCCGGGTCCGGTTCGAGTCCGGAGGGTGTCGCGGTCCGGTCCGGCGCCTCCCATATTGTAGCGATGATGTTCTCTTCTTTGCTTCCCAGCACAGGCGCACTGCTTTGCCCTGTTGAGGGCAGAGCAGAGTACTGCAGTGCGCAGGCACTGGACCTCTTCCAGCTACATCGGGGGCTTATCTACAGCGTTACAGAATGCTGCAGATAAGCCCCTGATGGCGGTGGACATATCTCATAGCCCAAAAAATAGGTGACAGATTCAACTTTAAATGTCCAGCTAGTTTTTTTTCTCGGTCTGTGCTGTGTGGAGGAAAGGAAGCCTCCATATTGAAGCTCCTGAGAGAGCTGCCACATGTGATGTCCCAGAAGTACTGGGCAGGACTGTGTATGAACTGTTTACTTTGTTTTGAGCCAGGAAGGTGTGTTTGTTACCAGTTTGGGTTTTTTGGTTTATGAAGTAATAAACCATCCAGAGACTTTAACCAAACGTGGTGTGTCGGATACAGGCAACATTCCAGAACACAGGTAGCAGCGGTAGATAAACCATGTGTCCTGGGTGAAAGTGGCTGCAGGGTTGGAACAGCGGTCAGACAAAATGAAGGACCTACTCAAGCACCTGATCCTGAGCCAACAGCAGCAGCACCAGGTACAGCAGGAGACTAATAAACTCCTGATGTAGCAGATTCAACAACTACAAAGGCAGATGGAACTCCTGGTGTGAGATGTCAGCAGCAGAGAAACCGGCCCTCCCCCTCATCAAGGTGATGACTCCTGCATCTGGAAAGCAGCAAGACAAGTCATGTGACAGATGACCCGAGGGGATGCTATAGAGGCATTTTTGACTGTGTTCGAACGGGTGGCGGAGCGTGAGAAGCTACCACCAGAGCAGTGGGCAGAGGTACTGGCCCCCTATTTGACTGGTAAACCCCAGAAGGCCTATTATGATTTGACATAACAGGATGCCAAGTTGGAAACGGCAATATTGGCAGGTTCAGGTGTCACTATGTCTGTCGGAGCCCTAAGGTTTCATCACTGGCCTTATTATGGTGATAAACCTCCCCACTAACAAATGTTTGACTTGTTGCATTTGGTCCAGAAATGGTTAAAGCCGGAGTCCTCCGCTCCAGCCCAGATGATCGAGCAGGTCGTCATAGACCGGTTTATTCACTCCCTCCCCTGGTTGCTGCAGACGTGGGTTGCCCAGGGAGACCCCCGGAATGTGGATGACCTGGTGGGCCTCGTAGAAAGGTACCAGGTGGTCAAGAGGTCCCTAAGGAAGCCAGGGGTGGTACATCTCCATACTGGGGTATCCAGTAGGAACCCAAGTCCCAAATGAGTGGTAACAGAGCAACCACTGGGGGGAGTCCGAGGTCCCCAGGAGCCGCTGAGGGGCTACCAAAAGCTGCTGGTAAAGACCTGATCTTCTGGCGGTATCACAGTCCAAGATACATAGCGGCCTGTTGTCCTATGTCTTCCGAGCAGATGGACTGTAGCCTAAGCAGTCGTTGTTCGTATTATGCCTACCCAGCCTGCAGTGTGGGCTTTCAGCCCAGAGAGAGGCCGCAGTCATGTCCCGTGACCATAAACGGAGTTCTGGTGTCAGGACTCTTGGACTCCGGGAGTTTGGTGGCCCTGGTAAGGGCCACGTTTCCCCACCAGTTGATCACAGGGACACATATGGACATTTGCTGTATCCACGGGGATGCCAAAGACTACCCTGTTGCCAGAGTATTGATTAAAACGAGCCATGTTACGGGGTTCCATGAGGTTGGGGTTGTCAGAGACTTACTACACCCCATGATAGTCAGGCGGGACTTCAGCCTGTTCTGGGACTTGTGGGGAAAAGCAGGGGTGCCCAGTGTATCAGGTAGGAGCCAGTGCAACCCTGATGAGTCCCCATAGCAGTAGATGAAGGAGTTCCCCTTGTGTGTCCTAGCTGGTGATGAGGACGAACTGGTGACCAGTGAGGACGAGGTTCCTGAGCTGGGAGTTTCTGGGGAAAATTTCAGGATTGCTCAAATGAGAGATCTTACCCTAAAGGGGGCCTTTGAAAATGTGTCTGTGATTGATGGGGTTACTCAAGAGTCGGGGGCTGACACCCACACTTTGCAGTCAATAGCGAATTGTTGTATCGAGTGACTACACTGAGATGAGGTGAAATAGTGGAGCAGCTGTTGGTTCCAGGGCCATACCAGCGGAAGGTTCAAGACATGGCCCATTGGCATGTTTTGGGGGGTCATCTGGGGGTGGAGAAAATGCAGGAGAGAATATTGCAGAGGTTCTATTGGCTGGGATGTTAACAGGAGATCTTGAATTATTATAGGTCCTGCCCCACCTGCCAGATAACTGCTCCCTCATCTCACTTTCAAAGTCCTCTGGTCCCGTTACCGGTAACTCAGATCCAACTAGAGCGAATTGCTATGGATCTATTAGGTCCTTTAGCAGGGGTGTATCTAGAACTGATTGGGCCCCATAGCAAACTTTTAAACGGGGCCCCCTCAAAGACACACCCCCTCAAAGACACACCCCCTTCAAGACATTCCCAGAGGTCCATGCGGCAGGCACCTCTGCAGAGAGCTAATAGACAGCAAGGGCTCAGGGAAGGGGCGGGACTGAACTAGTCTGAAGCAATACACTCTGTGACTGGTTGCAGGCAGGGAGGCGGGCCCAATATGTGCTTTGCTCCACACAGCAGGCATAGAAATGCAGCGTAGGCTGCGAAATCATAGTGTACATTTTCCGCCGGGGCCCCGAATCCCCTACACTACACGCACCGGGCCGGCGGGCCCCCAAGACAGCGCTGGCCACCCACAGCACCTGCCGGAGCGCCACAGAAATGTACTTAATTAAATTGCACCACTGGGTAGCGCAGGGGCGGAAACTGACAGCTTGGGGCCCCTGTGCAAGAAATGTGTCTGGGCCCCCCTCCTTTTATGGTGTCAATGCTATATATATATATATATATATATATATATATATATATTTTGATATTATATAGCCACACACACACATACAGTGGGGAAAAAAAGTATTTAGTCAGTCAGCAATAGTGCAAGTTCCACCACTTAAAAAGATGAGAGGCGTCTGTAATTTACATCATAGGTAGACCTCAACTATGGGAGACAAACTGAGAAAAAAAAATCCAGAAAATCACATTGTCTGTTTTTTTTTCATTTTATTTGCATATTATGGTGGAAAATAAGTATTTGGTCAGAAACAAGCAATCAAGATTTCTGGCTCTCACAGACCTGTAACTTCTTCTTTAAGAGTCTCCTCTTTCCTCCACTCATTACCTGTAGTAATGGCACCTGTTTAAACTTGTTATCAGTATAAAAAGACACCTGTGCACACCCTCAAACAGTCTGACTCCAAACTCCACTATGGTGAAGACCAAAGAGCTGTCAAAGGACACCAGAAACAAAATTGTAGCCCTGCACCAGGCTGGGAAGACTGAATCTGCAATAGCCAACCAGCTTGGAGTGAAGAAATCAACTGTGGGAGCAATAATTAGAAAATGGAAGACATACAAGACCACTGATAATCTCCCTCGATCTGGTGCTCCACGCAAAATCCCACCCTGTGGGGTCAGAATGATCACAAGAACGGTGAGCAAAAATCCCAGAACCACGCGGGGAGACCTAGTGAATGAACTGCAGAGAGCTGGGACCAATGTAACAAGGCCTACCATAAGTAACACACTACGCCACCATGGACTCAGATCCTGCAGTGCCAGACGTGTCCCACTGCTTAAGCCTGTACATGTCCGGGCCCGTCTGAAGTTTGCTAGAGAGCATTTGGATGATCCAGAGGAGTTTTGGGAGAATGTCCTATGGTCTGATGAAACCAAACTAGAACTGTTTGGTAGAAACACAACTTGTCGTGTTTGGAGGAAAAAGAATACTGAGTTGCATCCATCAAACACCATACCTACTGTAAAGCATGGTGGTGGAAACATCATGCTTTGGGGCTGTTTCTCTGCAAAGGGGCCAGAACGACTGATCCGGGTACATGAAAGAATGAATGGGGCCATGTATCGTGAGATTTTGAGTGCAAACCTCCTTCCATCAGCAAGGGCATTGAAGATGAAACGTGGCTGGGTCTTTCAACATGACAATGATCCAAAGCACACCGCCAGGGCAACGAAGGAGTGGCTTCGTAAGAAGCATTTCAAGGTCCTGGAGTGGCCTAGCCAATCTCCAGATCTCAACCCTATAGAAAACCTTTGGAGGGAGTTGAAAGTCCGTGTTGCCAAGCGAAAAGCCAAAAACATCACTGCTCTAGAGGAGATCTGCATGGAGGAAAGGGCCAACATACCAACAACAGTGTGTGGCAACCTTGTGAAGACTTACAGAAAACGTTTGACCTCTGTCATTGCCAACAAAGGATATATCACAAAGTATTGAGATGAAATTTTGTTTCTGACCAAATACTTATTTTCCACCATAATATGCAAATAAAATGAAAAAAAAAAAACAGACAATGTGATTTTCTGGATTTTTTTTTCTCAGTTTGTCTCCCATAGTTGAGGTCTACCTATGATGTAAATTACAGACGCCTCTCATCTTTTTAAGTGGTGGAACTTGCACTATTGCTGACTGACTAAATACTTTTTTTCCCCACTGTACATATATATATATATATATATATATATTACATAGTCTCCTTTATTATGTATATTGCTGTCCCTTACACAGTGCCCTCTCTTATGTACAGTACCATCCCTTACATGTTGAATTATATAAAGCCCTGTTTTTTATTACATACGTCCTGTCTTGTTAGCTGTATAATGCAATGATGGCTGATGGAGCATGGGAAAGCTTCCTTTATTATGGAGGAGCTTCCGTTTGGAAGCGGTGAATACCGCGTTCAACCCTGCACACTTGCAACCTACTTCTATAAGCCCCATATTATCCTTAGGCTGCCGGTCTCACCTGCACACCTGCAAGCTACTATTATATGCCCCATACGGGCCTTTTGCTACCTGTCTCAGTACAGACATTTTCTACAGGTATATTTTTACACCGGTCTCAGTACAGACATCTTCCACAGGCAAATTGCTTCAGCAATCCAGCAGGAACCTCTCCTCATTTCCTTATGGAATATATTGCATCTAATTGAATTACCAGCACAGCACACCTTAAGGGTAGCTGGAAGCCTGCTATATGCCTACACCATATTTGGAAGCAGGAACTTACAAAAAAATTATTTTGCTCGTGGACATACGTTTGTTCATACTATATAGACAGCAGTAGGACTGACGAAGGCCAAGTGTAGGCCGAAACGTCTTTTTGTAGGACTGCACATAAATAAAAACTTCACTTAAAAAGGACAATTCAGTTGAGGGCCAAGTTACTTTATTATTACACAGTATCAGTGGGCCAGTGCAACAACAGAGGTAGTAGTGACAGCAGTAGTGGGAACTGGAACTGCAGGAAAAGACACAGCAGTTTAGACTGGCAGGTCGCTCATCATGTGTCACGGGGGCTTAGTTCAACTAAGGCTGTAATTCCCGGGGCCCCTGTGATGTCCCTATAACTAGGGAAAACCCTGTCTGACCCTCAACCCAGGGTTTTTGCTGAAGGTGCAAATGCCTGAGCCTCCACCCTTTCCTTATCTCCTGCTCAGCCCTGCACTTAACCCTCCACCCTCCACCCAGTGAGGAGACACACCACCAAAGCTCCCACACAAATAAAGACAGACAGGGAGAACTTAAACTGCACTGCGCCGCACACACACAGGAATATACAGTAATGTGAACAGGGCACAACTAAACACAAAATATGGGAAGGAGAAAGGATAACGACGGATCATACGACACCAGATACGAATCTCTCTCTCTGCAACACCTCCACTCCAGACTGGAACCACTTGGTATGAAAACACAAGCTATAATCGGCGACGCCCATATGCCAGTATGACTATTTAAAGACCGTGGGCGTGACTAACCTTCCAACCTGGTCTCCAGCAGGATTAACCCCCGAGAGCCTGAAGATCAAGCCGGCGCCACTGAGGCTAAAGTGGCTGGAGGTGGAACTACCTCTGCCTGCTGGACGCTGTGGTGTGAACAGCGTCCGACATGACAGTACCCCGTCTTCTACGAGGGACCCCAGGGCCCTCAAGACTCATAGAACCCGGCTTGTCCGGATGACGACGGTGAAAAGAACTGACCAGCCGATCCGCATGTATGTCTGAGGCTGGAACCCAAGACCTCTCCTCCGGACCATACCCCCGCCAGTGCACCAAATACTGAAGAGTACAGCGTACTACTCGAGAGTCCACTACCTTGGCGACCTCAAACTCTAAATCGCCATCCACCATGACTGGAGGTGGCATCGGCGTCGTGTCCACCAAGCCTACCACCTTTTTCAATAAAGCCCTGTGAAAAACGTTATGTATTTTGTACACCGCAGGAAGTTCCAACCGATAAGCCACTGGGTTAATGATGGCAGAAATCCTAAAAGGCCCAATAAACCTTGGACCCAGTTTTAAAGATGGAATTTTGAGTTTTATGTTCTTCGTAGCTAACCACACCCATTCACCCACACACAGGTCCGGACCTGGCACGCGTCTACTGTCAGCCACCCGTTTGTACCTGGCACTCATGCTCAACAAACGCTGTTTCACCCGCCTCCAGACTGATGACAATTGGGCTCCTAGCTGATCCTCCTCCGGGACACCCCCGGAGTCACCCTGACGTAAGGTACAAAACTGAGGATGTTGACCGTACACACAAAAGAATGGAGACTCTCCTGATGACTCTTGGCGGTGATTATTTAACGCGAATTCGGCCAGAGGAAGGAAAGTAGACCACTCCTCCTGGTTGTCGGACACAAAGCATCGTAAATACTGTTCTAGATTTTGGTCCATGCGCTCAGTTTGTCCATTAGACTGTGGATGAAACGCCGATGAAAGTGACAACTTGATCCCCAACCTTGAGCAAAAAGCTTTCCAAAACCTCGCCACAAATTGCGTACCCCTATCAGATACTATGTCAGACGGTACTCCGTGGAGTCTGACCACCTCCTTCACAAATACCTGAGCCAACGTCTTAGCATTGGGCAAAGAAGACAACGCCACAAAATGCACCATCTTTGAAAAACGGTCAACCACCACCAGGATGACCGTGTTCCCTGCCGAGGCTGGCAAGTCAGTGATAAAATCCATGGAGATTTCTGTCCATGGCCTATTGGGTACCCCCAGAGGCTGTAGCGTGCCAGCAGGACGGGTTCGGGGTGACTTAGCCCTAGCGCACGTGATGCAAGCTGCCACTTACGAGACCACGTCCTGCCGGATTTTGGGCCACCAGAAACGACGCGATACCAGCTCTAAGGTGCCCTTCACCCCTGGATGACCAGCCAGTACCGAATCGTGGTGTTCCTTCAACACCTTAAGCCGAAGATGCAGGGGTACAAATGATTTGTTGGCGGGAAGACCTGGTGGTACCTCCTCTTGGGCCTCGGCAATCTCCGCCTCTACCTCCGTCGTGAGAGCCGAGACCACTACCCCTTTCTGGAGGATGGGTACCGGCTCTTCCCGAGGTTCTCCCCCCGGAAAACACCTAGACAAAGCATCCGCCTTGGTGTTTTTAGCCCCGGGACGGTACGTCACAAGAAAATTGAAACGAGTAAAAAACAATGCCCAGCGAGCCTGCCTAGGAGACAGACGCTTGGCCGACTCCAGATAGAGCAGATTCTTATGGTCGGTGATAACAGTGACCTGGTGAGCCGCCCCCTCCAAGAAGAGTCGCCATTCCTCAAAAGCCAGTTTGATGGCCAACAACTCCCTGTTGCCGATATCATAATTCCGTTCGGCCGGCGACAGCTTCTTGGAGAAGTAGGCGCATGGATGCATCTCGCTCAAGGACGAGCCTTGAGACAGTACTGCCCCCACTCCCACCTCCGACGCATCAACCTCTACCACAAAAGGTTTAGACACGTCTGGTTGCACCAGAATGGGGGCTGAAGCAAAACTATTCTTCAGACGCTCAAATGCACGTATAGCCACCTCAGGCCAGTTCACCAGATCGGCACCCTTTATTGTCATGTCCGTGAGCGGTTTGGCAACAGTCGAAAAGTGTTTTATAAATTTCCTATAATAATTCGCAAGCCCAAGGAACCGCTGGAGTGCTTTCAGACTCTCCGGCCTCTCCCATTGCAGCACCGCTTGCACCTTAGCGGTGTCCATTTTAAAACCGGCTGCGGACACAATATATCCCAAAAAGGGCAACTCCTGGACAAAAAATAAACATTTTTCCAGCTTAGCATAGAGCTGGTTCTCCCGGAGCAACTGTAACACCTGCCTAACATGCTCCAAATGAGTGTCCCGATCGCTAGAATAAATGAGGATATCATCCAGGTATACAATCACAAATCTCCCCAGGACATGAGCAAATACATCATTAATAAAATGTTGGAAAACGGCAGGCGCGGTGGTCAACCCAAACGGCATAACCAGACTCTCAAAATGACCCTCAGGAGTGTTAAACGCCGTCTTCCACTCATCCCCCTGACGGACCCTTATGAGGTTATACGCGCCCCTGAGGTCCAGCTTGGAAAACCATTTCGCCCCCGCTACCTGGTTGAACAAATCCGGGATCAACGGCATTGGGTAGGGATCACGGATAGTAATCTGGTTTAACTCTCGGAAATCCAGACACGGGAGTAACCCCCTATCTTTCTTCTTAATGAAGAAAAACCCCGCGGCTACAGGCGAGGACGAAGGCCGGATGTGTCATTTGCTCAGACTCTCCGCGATGTAGTCTTTCAGAGCTTGCCTCTCAGGACCAGAAATATTAAACATCCTGGCCTTAGGTAATTTGGCCCTGGGTTTTAACCTAATCGCACAGTCATAGGCTCTATGTGGAGGCAGTTCTGAGCAACCCTTCTCAGAGAAAACATCCGCGAAATCCTGCAAAGCCTCCGGCAGGCTGGGTGTCACGGCGGACACACATGTGGCCAAGCAATTGTCTTGGCAGAAACCACTCCATTGTACTATGTCCTGAGTTTTCCAATCAATTACCGGGTTGTGCCTGGACAGCCATGGAAAACCCAGGACCATTTGAGCTGGGAGATTACGGAGGACCCTACATGTAACCGACTCAGAATGTAGGACCCCAATGTGGAGTTTCACCTCTGCCACAAACTCAGTAATCTCCCCTTGAGGGAGGGGAACAGCATTAATGGTCACCACCTGTATGGGGTGAGGAAGTTTTTCGATCTTAAACCCGGCGGTGTGTGCAAACTCCTCATCTATGAGATTGGTGGCGGAACCGCTATCCACAAACACTGATATAGGTAGCTCTCTGCCGGCGATAATAACCTTGGCAGGGAGCATACATTGAGATACCATCATGGAGGATATGCATACGCTCAGTTGGGTCTCCTCCATACCCTCTGAGCTTAACAGTTTTCCGCCGATGTGACCCTCTTAGGTAGTACTGGGCAAACGTTAACATAATGACCTCTTTTACCACAGTAGAAACATGCTCCGGGCTTCCGGAATCCCGGAGCGCGAGGCTGAACCTGTGCCACGCCAGCAATCTGCATAGGTTCAGGGGACTCATCTACTTCAACCACACCTGCACCTCTGCTTTCCCCCAGAGGTGGCGTCTCCTGTGCCCCCTGATGAAAACGGCGATCAATACGTATCACCAAACTCATGGCAGACTCCAATGATGCCGGAGTCTCATACATCAGGAGGGCTTGTTTCACCCTCCCTGATACCCCATGAATAAACTGGCTCCGCAGTGCTGGGTCATTCCACTGTGTGTCTACAGCCCAGCAGCGAAATTCCGAACAATAGTCCTCTGCCAAGCGCTCCCCCTGGCGGAGGGCGCGGATTTTAGATTCCGCTAGAGCCAGTCGGTCAGGGTCATCGTAAATGAGCCCGAGGGCAGAAAAAACATTATCAACCGAATGAAATGTAGCAGAGTCAGCTGGTAAGGAAAATGCCCATGCTTGGGGGTCACCACTCAGTAATGACAACACCAGCCCTACTCGCTGGGCCTCATTACCTGAGGAGATTGGCCGCATGCGGAAGTATAATTTGCAGGCCTCCCGAAATACGACAAATTTGCTGCGATCGCCTGAAAATCGTTCTGGCAGCGGAAACTTCGGCTCTGCACCGATACCTGCAGATGCCGTTTGCACCTTTGCTACTACCAGGCCCTGCTGCTGAACTGCCCCTTTCAACTCGGAGACCTGTAAGGACAGCGCCGCCAACTGGCGGGTTATGGAATCTAATGGATCCATGGACTCCTGAAAAAATGTGGGCCGATTATAATGTCACGGGGGCTTAGTTCAACTAAGGCTGTAATTCCCAGGGCCCCTGTGATGTCCCTATAACTAAGGAAAACCCAGTCTGACCCTCAACCCAGGGTTTTTGCTGAAGGTGCAAATGCCTGAGCCTCCACCCTTTCCTTATCTCATGCTCAGCCCTGCACTTAACCCTCCACCCTCCACCCAGTGAGGAGACACACCACCAAAGCTCCCACACAAATAAAGACAGACAGGGAGAACTTAAACTGCACTGCGCCGCACACACACAGGAATATACAGTAATGTGAACAGGGCACAACTAAACACAAAATATGGGAAGGAGAAAGGATAACGACGAATCATACGACACCAGATACGAATCTCTCTCTCTGCAACACCTCCACTCCAGACCGGAACCACTTGGTATGAAAACACAAGCTATAATCGGCGACGCCCATATGCCAGTATGACTATTTAAAGACCGTGGGCGTGACTAACCTTCCAACCTGGTCTCCAGCAGGATTAACCCCCGAGAGCCTGAAGATCAAGCCGGCGCCACTGAGGCTATAGTGGCTGGAGGTGGAACTACCTCTGCCTGCCGGACGCTGTGGTGTGAACAGTGTCCGACATGACATCATGTGGCAGATCATCGCATGGGCTGATGCCCTCAAATCCAGAGTGAAATGGCTGAGGGAACCCCCAAGCACAGTGATTCTGAACAAGGAGGATGCTGAGGAACCGTATGATGCAGTCCTACCCGGGAACGTGCTGAATATCCAGGAGAGAGGTACAAGGAAAGAGGAGGAGAATCACTATGCGAAAGCTGATGTTGATGCTGTAATGAATATGGATGTGCTGTTTATGAAGAACAGCAAAGTTATGCGTTTAAAAGTTGAAATGAACTGTGTCTCAATTTATGCAACACCGGACAGCGGGAGCTTCCAGCTGCTAAGAGGAGACCCCAACGGTGCAGAAAGTGAAGCCACAGGTATGCTGAGTAATAGACATTGTTTCTATGTGACGGGAACCCAGGGCGTGAATACACAACCAGCCTCTGTAATGACTATGGCCCTGGCATTCCCTGACACTGCAATCGCTTCGGCGGTATCCTAATCCTGAAACTGTCTCAGAGGTACCTGTACCTATACCTGGCCTCTTGTCCTGGGGTGACCAGTCCTGTGCCCACTGTCCCTACTCCTAGTGCAGCCAGCTCCAGAACTGTTTCCTGATATCTATGTGTGTGAACAAGAACCTCTCTTCAACATCAAAGTTGTCCGTACAGTCTGGCAGTCTCCGTATCTTGCTAGTCAGTGACCTTGGTCATGTCTCCCTGCCTCAGTGAACCTGGGATAAGCAGCTGCAGTATTGGTGCCTGCCTAGTAGTGGTACTTAATGGCTACCTGCAGCACAGTCTGTCTCCACATCAGGAGCTCCAGAGAACACCAGGTAGCCGCTTAGTTACGTCCCTTCATAGGCAGATCCGGCCTTGTGGCACAGTGGGTCCTCGAACCATGTGTGCCACCTGCGAGCATGACAGTGAGCAAGATGAATGTAATATATACCATTGATAGAGGCTTGCAAAGATGGGAGTGGAGATGCAGGCTTTAAAATGGGTGCTGATGGTAATTCCAGAGGAGGTCTAAACTGGTTATTGAGTCAGTAGAACATTGGTGACTTTTCTGCCCTATGCGCCTAAACACTTGGTGATCCCATTTTGTAGTTATGGGGTCTCCACTTTGTGGCTGAGTTGCTGCGATTCATTTCACCTCTTATATCACTTACAGGTGATACTTAAATATCACTTACAGGTGATGAAGGAAGATTTAAGAAGCAAGAAATGTCATGAATGGACTTGTTACAGCGGTGGCTCCTATTACAGGACCACGCTGGTATCAGGGAGTTCTGCACCACCAGCCATTATGTCCCATGTTAATAAAGGTGGAAGGCATGTCGGGGGGCCAGACATTACACACCGGAGAACTGGATTTTATAAAACCTGAATTCAGTGAAGCTCTGTTGCGCTTCTCTAATGGACCTCAGTCCTGGTTCAAGAAGGATTCTCTACTGTGTTTTCTCACACTTTTTAAAGCTCTAATTGACTTTACCTTTTCTTTCACCGTATGGGAAAGCAGTCTTAACAAAGGTAGTAAAGGGCCAGCACATGCCACTATATGTCTCTACTTTCTGCTTTCATATCTGAATTAATTAAATTAACATGTAATTTCTTTAGTTTAGTTACTATTGTATTGTGTCCTTATAATGTACTAATTTAGCATTACTGTAATATAGTTTAGAAATGCAGAAGAAAGTGGAAGATGTATTGTCCATTGTACAGTTTACTTTTATTCCACTTGATGGCAAAATTGTGACTTAAAAGGGCTTTCTTCCAGAATAGAAAAAAAATCACAAAAGGAAATATCATTACAAAGAATATCCTAAATACATTTAAGTAGCAAATCAAAATTGTTTTGTCTTGAGAGGTCATCACTATTGAATTAAAATGTCCGGAAACATATACTGTATAAATTAAAACCTAAGTGCTAGCTCAGACCCAACGAGTGAGACAAACAATCCCTGCAGTTTATGTAAAATAGTGTAACTTTATTGAAGATATTTAAATAAAATGTCAGTACATGTACAACACATATTCTTGAAAAGTTGGGATGCTGTGTAAAATGTAAAGAAAATAAGAATATAATGATTAAATCTCTTATAGACATATTTTATTCTCAACAGAACATAGGACACAAATCCCAAGGTGGATGTTGGACATTTCTTCATTTCATTTGGAAAAAAAGTACTTATTTGTTAGTGTTGTTTAACATGTTTAACATTTTTATAAATGATCTAGATAAGGGAACTGAAGGCAAACTAATCTAATTGTAGACGATGCAAAGCTAGGAGGAATAGGTAACACTAGAGAAGGCAGAGAAAGGATTCAGAAGGATCTATATAAGCTTGAACAATGGGCAGTCACTAACAGAATGGTATCTAACATGGAGAAATGCCAGATTCTACATCTGGGCAAGGAAAGCAAAAATTACATCTATAGAATGGGAGGAATAGAACTAAGCAACAGCACATGTGAAAAAGTCTTGGGTATACTAGTAGATCACAGACTGCACATGAGTCAAAAGTGTGATTGTCATGGTCCCCGCTGGTACTTACCAGCACGATCCCGTGCCTGAGCACTACCCGACTCCTCTGCGCGCCTCCCGGCGCGCTCCTGCTCCCCAGCGCGTACCCGCTCCTGACATCCGGGGCTCCCGGCATGTCGGTCCTGCGTGCTTGCGCACTGGCATCTACTCCGGCGCACAGACTCCTGGGAGCTGTGACCCGGTGGCCCCGCCCCCAACATGGCGGCACCCACCGGGTATTTCTGCGCAGCGTCGAGCCAGGTAAGATGCCTGATTTTCGCACGGGGTGGCACTGTGGTCCTTTGCTAGCGCTCGCCCTGTCCTCAGGCCCCAGTGCTTCTACCTTGTGGGCTCTGTCTGAGCTACTACTGTTTAACTCTTGTGTCCCTGTCCTTCCTGCCTTGCTCTGTGTCCCTGCCATTTCCCCTGCGTCTCACCCTCTTGTCCTGTCACCTCTGGCTGTCAGTTGGGTGGCTCCTGCTGTCCCATGTCTGTGTTGGCACCTGTCCTGCCATCCTGAGTCCTCTGCATTACTACTACCTTCTGCCTCTCCCTTGCAGCCTCCAGCCTCTGTCAGTCCCAGGTGCTCCCGGTCCCGTTTGCCTCCCTTGCTCCGCAATCCCTGAAGTCGTCTGTTCTTTAGCGGCACGGATTCCTCTCCGCTGCCTCTCCAATGCTTAGCCCTAAGTCATCCCTTTGGCTACAGACGTTGCGGTTCCATCTCCCTTGGGCCTGCCGCTAACACTCCCTGAATAGGGGGTGGTTCCACCTGGTCTACTCGCCCTCGGGGGCTCTGGAGCCGTGACCCAGAGGGTCCACTTCTGGGTTCCCCCTAGCATCCTACACCGTAACAGTGATGCAGAAACAAAAAAGGCAAACAAAGTTCTAGGATGTATTAAGAGACAAGAATAGAGTCTAGATCACGTAAAGTAATTATCTCCCTCTACTCCTCCTTGGTCAGGCCTCATCTGGAATACTGAGTCCAGTTCTGGTCTCCACCTTTTAAAAAAGACATTGAAAAACTGGAGCAAGTTCAGAGAAGAGCTACAAGGATGGTGAGCTGACTGCAAAGTATTCTCTTTTAGGATCCGTTAGAGGATTTGGGAATGTTTCACTTGCAAAAAAAAAAGGTTAAGAGGAGACTTAATAGCTGTCTACACATATCTGAAGGGAAGTCGCAGTGATCATCCTTATTCTCATTTGCACATGGAAACATGAGAAGCAATGGAATGAAACTGAAAGGGGGAAGACACACATTATAAAACATTTTTTTACAGTGAGGGTGATCAATTAGTGGAACAGGCTGCCACAAGAGGTGGTGAGTTCTCCTTGAATGGAAGTCTTCAAACAGAGGCTGGACAAACATCTGTCTGAGCAGGTTTGGTGAATCCTGCATTGAGTATGGGGTTGGACACGATGACCCTGGAGGTCCCTTCCAACTCTAATATTCTATGATTCTATTTTGAAAAACAATGATGACAGCATATAACCTTTTCCCAATTTTTTTTACAAAAACATGGAATAGTAAGTGGTACTAATAAAAAACAATGGAGGGTCAGTTGCAATTTTACTATGAGGAACATTTTTCTGAAATTGATGACCTCTTACCATATGACAGATTGGTGATCTCTGACCATCATTTCTTCTGATAGACTCTGCCTCTCCAACATGTTCTTATTATATGCAGCCATGTTAATTGAAAACGGACCCTCCAGTTGTGTATCATTAGTACTGCTTACTTTTCCAGTCTTTTGTTAACCGTATTCCAATTTTTTTATGTGCGGTCTTCAACTTTTACATAAGTTTATTTTTTTAAATGAAATGACGAAAGATCCAACGTTCACCTTTGGATCGGTTTTCTATGTTCTAAGGTGAATAAAATATGGGGTAATATGGGGGGGCTGGTGGGAAGAGAACATAGTGTTTCATGACTCTATGGCTGATTGGAGTGAGAAAATTGTATTTTGGTTACGCTACATAGACGATGTGTTCATCATATGGAGAGGTACCAGAATGGATTTTGATAACTTTGTGAGAGAACTGAATGTTTATCAGCTAGGACTCCATTTCACTCATGAGACCAGTGAACGTGAGTTGGCATTTCTTGACATCCTTGTCCAAAAAATTGAGAACGGTGAATTGACAACTAAAACATATCGGAAGCCCACTGCCACAAATTCCCTTCTAAGGTGGGAATGTGGCCATCCAAAATCCCCGAAGAGAGGCATACCTAAAGGACAATACCTAAGGGTCCGCCGAAATTGCTCTGATATACGCAATTTTAAAGAGCAGGCGGACGATTTAAAAATGAGATTCCTTGAAAGGGGATATCCAAATAGTGTTTTGAGAGAGGCATATAATACCTCTATGGCCACAAACCGTAAAGATCTATTGAAGCCTACATTGTCCAAAAAAGGAAGAGAATGTGACACGTTTTATAACAAAGTTCTCTAACGGGGCAAAAGAGATTAGAAAAATATTTGAACATCACTGGTCTATTCTACACATGGACATGGATGTCAGGGAAACAGTGGGCCCCACTCCTCAGATCACCTTCCGCAGGGGTAGATCACTAAGGGACAGGCTTGTTCATAGCCACTTTCAGTCCCAAAAGAACCAAACATGGCTGAGCTCATCACCAGCAGGATGCTTTAGATGTGGCAAGTGCAAATTCTGTGTGCATGTTTCTCCTGGTAAAACCTTTGTGGGTAACAACACTGGAAGGATGTACTCCATTAGACAGTTTATTAACTGCCAGAGGGTGGGTGTTGTGTATAAGGCAACCTGTGAGTGTGGGATGGAGTACGTAGGAAAAACAAAAAGAGAGTTCTGTAGAAGGATAGGAGAACATGTAGGAGATATTGTGAACAGAAGAGACACATCAATAGCCAATCATATCAACAAGTTTCACCAGGGTGATGTCAAGATGATCATGTTCAGAGGGATTGACAGGATTAGTCAACCTGTGAGAGGTGGAAACTGGGACCAGAGGATCCAACAGAAAGAGACTAAATGGATCTTCTGGCTACAGACTGTATATCCAAAGGGCCTTAACGACCAACTTTCCTTTGTTTCCTATATGTAGTGTAGGGACTGTAGGGCTTATAGAGAGGGAGAGCCGCCGCTGAGTGGGGACGCCACTGCACTGGTTCTAGGGTGCCAATCTCCGTGTGAGGTAGGGTTAGGTAGACTAGGGCCTGTAGGGTATAATTAGGGCATCTATCTCCTTTTCACCCCTCGGTGTTATATTTCCAAGGAAGTGGATGGTACATAAAATTTACCATCACTATAAGAAATGTATATTTATCTTAGATCTATGCCCGACTCCTGTGTATCTAGCTGCTCATGGACTTACATTCATATGATATGAGATTTTTTGAGACGGGTGTCTCTTTTCTGTATTGACGTACATCTGGGATCTTTCATGATATCCAGGGTATCATAGATATTTCTATGTTTGAATTGGAACCTGCACATAGTTATTGTTAAGAAAATTGTAAGGGTCAATATTTCTGATTTGCTTACAAGTTTGGAGAGAGGCTTCATGGGGAGATAAATCATTGCTGTATATTAATGACTATTTCCCCTGGTTATAAGGGTCTGGGTGCGGCGCATGCGCTGTATCTAGACGGTGGACGAAGACATTATGTCTCCTGCGGGAGGCATAAATTACATGATGTCAGCGTACCAGCCCCCTCCCACAATAGGAGCAGCGCGATGTAGCGCATGCTCTGTTATGTTTGTCCGCTCACTTCGCGCCGAGCGTTCCACGGGAACGGGCGCATGGATGACGTCAGCGGTTCAACCACAGGAAGTGATGAGGAGACCGGAAGTGTTTCTTCCGGTAAGCAAGGCGCGATTATATAAATGAACGACGCGCTATTACAATGTTCATACCATGACGGTCTGAGTACAAAACGGCCACTCATGACGCTTGGCTCCTGTAACCCCATGTGACTCCCCTGATGAGTGTAACGAAACGCGTAGGGAGAAGGGGTAGTGCATCTGGCAATATGGGCAGTATATGATTGAAGCCTGAAAACTGGTGAGACCGTTCCTTTTTTATCATGGGGTTGTCTACTCGTGTTTAACAATCCTTAATTATGGAATGCGGTGTAAGTAGGAGTCTGCACGACAGAAGACACATCCCATAATGTTTATAACATGGCCCGCATGCATATGCTTACCAATGAATCCCTCTGAATTATGAGGGACTAAGCTGATTGTGCTATGGTTTTTGTATATTATAAATGTGAAGTTTCAATATATGGCGGATATATTTCAGTATAGGCATTGGAGGATGATATGCAATACTGGATTACAAGTTAGATTGGTACCGCACTTTATAATTGAATTTGTATGCAACATCCCTATATTGGTTGTGATAAGTTTAATACGAAGTGGTTAATAGACCATTACAACTAGGAGGTACCATAGGTCTACGGGTAGTTGCAATACATTTGTCTATACAGGTACCGGGATAATTGAGTTTATGGTGTGATTTGACACCTAGAAGATGAAAAGAGCTGATGTTTGGGCATATATGTACTACGCCTATTGGCATATTTCATTATAAGGCACCTGTTCCAACAAGAAGAGAGTATTTGTTGGGTTTGCATTATAGCACATCAACTATTTTATGTGTTGTTTGTTTGTTTGTTTGTTTGAGCACCTTGTATTTTATCCTCAAATAATAAAAGTTAGATTTTAAAATATCCGATTGCTACAATACGTATATATAGAGGTGGATATTTCCATTGCTGAGTTTGTGATTATTTAGATACTATGGCAGGGTTCCTTTCAACAGGAATTGACACAAATATTTGGATATCGGAGGCCAGGGAGGTTTTTTCAGATTGTGCGTTTGTACAGAAGAGATACACCCCCTCATACAACGCCGCATTTAAAGAGTTAACAAAGACCTATAAGGACCAGATTGTGTCGTGGTGAGAAGTGCAGAGTTTAGACAATTATATTAGAGCTGGAATAGTCCCAAGACACCTTAGAATAACTCTTGCACCAGGCTATAGATATAAGAGCCCAGGTTTAATAGCCAAGTGGGAGAAAGAAGCCACTGATAGTTCCACTAGGTTGATGAAACTGTTATTGGAAGAAGAAAAAACTACTCTAAGTAAGCTAAATGACAATTTGAAAGAACAGATTGAGGTCACAAAAAAGTTTGTGAGCGAACCCGATTTTGCAGTGAAAGAGCTGAGCTTACAAAATAGTATTGAGAGATTCCAATACCACTTGAAAGATCGTAAACACAAACTTTTTAATAGAGACTTATTGGAATTCGGAGAGAATAAAGCCTATTCTGTATCTTTGGGTCGCAATTTCAAGGTCCCTGAGACCGATATCTCCT